>NC_079483.1:14467876-16867876 GCF_026230105.1 Diorhabda sublineata
GCATTCGTCGTAATGAACGATGATATATTCGAAGCTCTCCCATAACTAACGCCAGCCCTACTGTTTCCATATTTTCGTTAGTTATTACAGATACCGGTCGTCCAGAACGTGGCACGTCGGCAACAGAGCCCGTTTTTTAGAATTTCTGGTAGACACTGTTGACAAATTTTGTAGCGGCGGATTCGGAAATTCTTGTTGAAACTCAATAAACATAGTTTCGTAATCAGCGTTTGTACGCAGATAAGACATAACAAAATACTCTTTTTTGAAACGTGAACTTGTTTTTCATTCTCAAAACGCATCTACTCGACAAACACGTCAGAGTGACGGCATAAATACAATTATAGAGACTGTACTAAACATTATAAATATAAATATTCGACAGGTGCTGTTGCTGTTGGTATAGTTGAGTATTGTAACTAGTTTTAACCTAATATAGAATATACTTCTAAATAATGCAACTCATGATGAGGAGACAATAAATGATTTCGTTATGCCTGAAGGTTATGACCATTATTAGTTAGTAGTTTTGATATGATGCAATGAAACATTTTATTGTAGAAAAATAATCAGACTTATTATTTAGATATCTGCGGCAATTCTACAATGGAATCGTAGTGTATGGTTCTAATCTTTAAGGACTATCTTCTAACAATACATAGTGACCATATCCTTCATCAACAATTTTGTTGTTACAGTAAGGAATTGCTGAAAATGGTCTGGTAATCAGAAAAACCGGGCTATCAAACTACTATATTCTTAATACTTAAATTTGCATCTGAAATAATTTGCTCATTTATGGTGCAAAGAACATTCCTTGATCGGAAGATCTCGGCATCAATTCCATCAAGTGACTGTATTTTTATTAATGTGTAGTCTACAGTTCCAATAACAACGAAAAATCTAGAAGTATGGTAAAACTATTCACCAAAACTATCATCTCTTGTCGATTACAGGGAATGTAGTTGTACTCTGGCAGTAAAGAACAAATTGCTAGTGTGAAACTCCTCATACAGAAGTTTTGGATACTCCCACAAAATCTCCTACATTGCATCAAAACGTATTGCTACTAAAAGTTTGGTTGTATACTTCCTGAACCGTAAAAAATGTGTATAAATTTATTATTATTGAAGAAAACAAAGTAGAAGCTTTGTAGGCAATGTTGTATGGGATGCAAGGATATGTTTGTTTCTCACTCAATTCTGAAGCGTTGAAAAAAGGCAATTTCATTAAATTCGTCAAAGGTGTATTTCATGTTTCGATTGGTAATTACAACGAACAAAATATTTGTTTGTTTACATAATTGAGGTTATATAACTTGTTATAATCAATATTCGTTTACATTTTCAAGAATATGTGCTTTAAGATAAGGAATAAGGACTTTAACTTTAAGGAACGCTAAAGCAGGCTTCAAGATTAATGTTAGATTATGGAACGCACTTATAAAATTAAACGAGATTTCAAAATTCAAAGACACTTTAAGTATTTGTCAAGTTCAATGTTATTCATATACATCACAGTTTATTCCTAAATAATCATTGAAAAAGCACTTCATCATTTATACATATTAACTGTTTTATAAACCAAAAAGCTTATTTAGAATTAAACAGTCGGTAGGTTAGATGGAAAGTATATATTAAGAAAAAACAGTAACGATATGAAGTTTGAAACAGAAGAAATAACATTAAAAATTTAAATGTAACTAAATAACATTTTCCACACGCCTAAATCTGAGATTTAAGCGATCCGTCGTCTTTACGTCTTTTAAGTCTCTAAACAAAATAATTCGTTTTTTCCGAAGACCGTATGTCTTTCGAATTCACAGAGAAACATCAGAACGTCTAATGAGCAGCTGACTCTCGTGCGCCTTTCGTCTTATCATTAAATTATTTCAACCCTCTTACAATGGGTTCGTGTCGTCTGTCTGCTGGAACAAAAACTACTTGGGTACTTAGGTGAAGTTATAAGAATAGAGGCTGGAAAAACTGAAAATCATAACAGAGTGGAAAAGAAACGATAGGAAGTAGTTTGATCACACAATCAACACTGGTAGAGACTGAAAGTGTGGTGAGAGATTGGCAAATATTAACAGAACTGGCACAGATTAACTGACCAGACTTGAAAGGATACTTGGACATTATTTGCGATTATTTATTAATAGCCAATGACGATTTTGGTTGGCTTCAAACTGACACTACTAGCTTTCTCCTATACTATATCTATGTCTATTTTCAGAAGTTATATCAACAAGTGGGGTAGAAGATTAATCAAGTGAGCGGAAGAGAAGTTCAGAATTCGGACGCGTCTAAAATATATGCCAGCTATAAAACCGCAAGATACATACATTCCTCAGGGTGGAAACAGAGAAAACGAGATAATGGTCGCTCTAACAGTCTTTGTTAAACGGCAACTTTGTGTTCGACTTTAGTTTGGATAGATAGCGAACTCATACATAACAAAAAATCTTTTTTGTATCGCATTCCACCAAAATGGGAGTTTTTTTGTCAGATGTAATGTACACGATACAACGTGTAGTACAATGCTTCGGTGCGGTAATATTAGGAGAATTTTGTTTCTGTAACAGCTACAACGCGATAACATGTCGGAAATGTAGGCCGTAATGGTTAAAGTATGTTTGGTGAATGAGTTGGAAACTTCGCGAACTATAGACTTGGGTGAAGGTTTATTGTTCTATTTCGTAGCTTTGATGTACGAACAAACACAATATGATTCTGAAATTTGAAATAAGGTCAGTAATTATTAAAAAAACTATTCATATTTATAACTGTTGGACAAGTTGATTGTACAATTTATACTCCAAACTATGTCACTAGTATTAATAGCGCATCAAATGCTTTCCGAGCTTTGATAACAGCAATTTACAAAGCCTCCCAAAATTTTGTGTTGTCGTACAGCTAATACTAAAATTAGTGAACAGTACAATGAATACAAAAAAAAATTAATATTGAGTTTAAAGCTATTGAATTTGAGTACAATACAGCTGATATTTGGTCCTTCTCCAGGTGGTGTTATTTAGGGGTTACAGTCAACTGGATCGAGAATGAAACCTTTGAGAGGAAAAGTCCTGCCATAGGTTGCAGAAGATTTTAAGAGGCTGACGCATATGACAAAGTTGCAAAGCTAATTGCTGATATTTGCAGACCACGACCTGAAACTATCAAAAATTGTTAAAACAGATAATGTATTTGGAAAGTTAGATTCAGAAACAAAAGAGAATGAACATGCTTCGCATGCTTATGAGAGATATTTTTGAAATATAACACCTGTTCGCCGAGTTCTGTTCCTATGGAGCGACTTTTTTCTTTTGGGGATCAAATTCTGAGGCCTCATCGAAGAAAAATCAGCGATGAAATATGTGAACTCGTCACTTGAAAATATAATATTTCGTCTTGTCATATTTAACCGATTAACACAATTTATTGGTGAAAAACATTAATGTCAATTGTCAAAAATAAACTTAAATCTGTTGAAATAAAATCTTGGTTTCTGACAAAACTATTCTCATCTTCAGAAGTATCTACTAGATACTTATTTTGTATATAGTATATCAGATACTATTCCCAAAATATTTTGTATCTGGTAAGAATCTTGCATTTTGTATTCCAGATACTTTGCGGAGGGTATTTTGTATATCTCTATTGAAAGGTTATTTTGGAGTAGCCATACATCTGTATAATTTGAATCGATTCCGCTGGAATCCAGAAATCCGGAAAAAATACGAAATATTTTATAATATTATAATCAGTTTTTCTAATAATTTTAATAATTTAAAGAGTATTATCAATTCAAATTCGCATTTCATCACAATACAAAATGTAATATATATTTTTCAAAATGAAAACGATATAAATATGAATTTCACAAACAGCGTAGTGGGCATTAAGAACTTTAATAACTCATTCTTTATATTTATTTATTTCTTCAAAATCTAGAAAATCCATGCTCTATTTACACCCTCTCTATCATGTGCGAGTTACTAGGTCACCCCATATTTGATTAAAATCCTGACCATCCTGTACTACATCCTATGTTTAGGCACTGCGGGATCCGCCCCACAACAACACAAAACTCTTGTCATCTATCCAACTGCGGCTGACAATTTTCAATCAACAATATCTTTTTCGTATTCATATTTCACTTGAACTGATACGTTTGTGAAAAACGTACGAGTCTCTTAATATCTCTCAAGCCTCCAGCATTTCTACAACCTGTATATATATGTATGAAAGTATTGCTTTTGTGTCAAATAAGACCTGAAACGGAATGTTTGAAGAGTAAAAAATCGACCGGTGCGCTGCAATCGTATAAAAAAGTAGTTGAAGTGGGCACAGTGAGTCCATCTGCGAAAAGGGTCGCCGCCCCCTCGGGGTAGAAAGATGCGCAAGCTCAGCATCCCGACGCTCTCAGTGTGGCGGCGGCTAACACCGAAAGAGGTTGTAACCGTAATATCGCGTCTAAGATGCTAACATGCTTGTCTTATATCATTGCCAAATAAACAAAGCGGGGTTCTACTCGATGCCGTAATCGCGTAACGACTATTTGACATTTCAGTAAATTTCTTCTCGTTTTTCGAGCAGGATTCACTCATTTGGAGATTATATTCAAGTTAACTTCATAATGTTATTACGTTGGATTTATTTAGCAATTCTTACAGGTAAGTGCGTTGGAATGTTTAATGTGCTTCACAAAATGTAATGTGGAATTCCAGTTATTGTTGAATATTTGAATTGGTTGACACATTAATGAATAATGGACAGTGTTATGTTTTAAGCTAATTTGGATCAACTCATCGAATTATTTGTGAAGAGTTGAATGGCACTGAAATATGTATGTCAATGCACTACTGCAATATCATTTACGAATGCTAATAAATATTGATTGAATCTGCAGGAATTCGCCATGGGGATGATTTTTCAATTAGTTTCTTGGTTAAATTGAATATTTACATTAGGGGAGTAACTATACGCATTGAACTTACATCGTATAATATTTTACGTATTCACTATGAATTTCATTTAATGTTATACACTGAAACGAAATTTTTGTATCAAATAATTTGTGCGATAACTTCCCGCCTTCTGGATTATTTAATCGTCCACAGTTTCCTTGTTGTGTTTTAGAAACTTTTGGCAATCTTAGTGTGAATAATCAATTTTAAAACAACGCAAAACACTTATTATTAAATTTGTAACTGATTAACTCTGTTCATAAGTTTCTTTTTCCTGTTACGGCTATTTGATTTGTATTATGATTCTTAAGAGGAATCTCACCTAAAAAAATATTTCCTTGCATAAGTTCAACCGTCTAACGTTCATTTTAAATCTCTACTAATAATATACTATTTGTACTTTATATTTTCATCACACTTTTCACGTATTTTTTTCCAGGTTTATGGCTTTATCCCTAGCGGTAGAGTTTAGTTCAGAATCTTAATTCAGAATCTTCTACTCCCAGTAGAACTTTTTTATCACTACTGAATATTTGAATCTTGAGTTATAGTTATATATTATATGGAATGCAACAGTATATTTTGGAATGTCTCGAATCTATTATTTTTATCGCTTCTCGTTGGGAATTGATTGATTAACGATCTTTTGGGCAACGATGAGGATAATCATAAGGAAGGCGTTTTAAATATGTACGGTCCACGTTAGACAAATGGTGACAGTTTGCAGAGCTAGCGTCAAGGATAGACGCACAAAAATATACTAAACGAAACCATCCGCAAAAGATATGTTTTATAATGATGTTATATTTCGAGCTATAGGTATTGTTGTTCACTCGAAGCAAAAGAAAACGATGATAATTATATCAGTAGATATAAATCCGATCACAAGTATCGGAAAAATTGTCAGATCTACAGGTATAAGTGCAGCCATTGCAAGTGTTTCTAGGATTCTTTGGGAGCATAAATAGTATTAGTATTATATTCAACTGCGTTAGTGTCTATACAGCAATTAATTGTGCAACAGAATATGCTTATAAGCACTTGATCGAGTCACGGAGGAAGAGAATGTTATTCACAAACGTTTCACAATAATCTACTGTCAGAATCAATAGATGTGTCTGCAATTATCTACAAATTTTTGAATTAAATAGATATGATGAAAAGTTCCAAGCAGCTTGTCGCCCAGATCGCCAAGTCTGTTTGTGATGGACTTCTTTTTATGTGCAAAATATTGTGTATGTTAATTCACTGACTGTGTGACTGGCACACAGATGGCGCTCCCATTGTCAAATTGTCAATTGTCAATGACGTTTATAAAGTAGCAGCTTCCAAAAGACTATGTGGGAAATTTCATGGCATTTCGATTAGTCATAAAAAAGTGACAGCCATTTAACTGAAGCTACTTTGGTTATTTTCGAAATAATGGATTCAAAATAATTTCGTGTGTTAATTTATCATTGCTTCTTGATAAAAAAATACAGTCCGAGCTTAGCAATGGCTTCAATAGAGTTATCCTGTTCCATCGAAAAGAGCCATTTATTATTGATTTGCTAAATTTACACGTGGTCGTACAAACACCGATGATGGCGAACGTTCTGATCATCTGATTGAGGTGGGTACTACATCAAAAAGTCCACAAATTGGTTATATATAATCGTAAATTGTAATTCCGTAAGACATTTGAGACCGCAAAGATATCAGAAGGTATTGTGTTTTCAATTATGCATAAACATTTGACCATAAGAAAGCTTTTTGAAAAGTGGGTGCCGCGTTAACTCACAGCCGATCAAAAATAACTACATGTTGATGAATTAGAACAGTATTTTGCCATGATTACACTCAATAAATCAGTTTTTTTGTATTTATATTTGATAATTGATGAACCATGGATTCATTACTTCTCTCCGCACCAAAACTATCATCATCTGAGGGGACTGCAGGCGGTGAACTACGTCCGAAGCGTCCAAAGGCAAAATAGCAAGCTGGAAAGGTTATGGTTTCCAATATTTTGGGATGCACATGGAATATTGTTCGTTAAATACCTCAAAAGGGAGAGATAATTAATAGCGAATACAACATAGAGTTGTTGGATCATTTTAATGCAAAAATCACAAAGAACAGTCTCATATGTCGAGGAAAAAACAACAGTTCGACTTGCTCCTCATACACTGTTTAGTCCACATCTGGCCCTAAGTCACTACTGGCTACTCGCTGATGAGTGATAAATTCAGCTCAAATGAAGAAGCAATTGCTGAGACTGAAGCCTATTTTGAGGCAAAATACAAATCCTACGACATCGACATTGTTATATAACAATATCTCGAATTATGAATATCACGATTGATAGTTCAAGGTTTAATTGGTAATATCCTGAGACAATATTGTAAACTTCACGTTTCTAAATTGGATGGATACATCGGGATCGAAATTCTACACCAACTCTTCAATTCAATACCTCAAGAGGGACAAAATATGGTAGCTATAATTTATATTCATAGAAATACAAATGACTCACCCTGTACACAGACTTCTTTATTCCTCTATAGCTACCTGAACCAGCGTAGCTTCTCCATTACGAAATTTCATATTATTTCTAGATAAGGAATTTCTGATTACAAAACTGTGATTGTAAATAAAACGTTATATTACATGCGTGTTCTAGTTACTTCTTATTCACTTCGTTTGATATTTCCTCTCAATTAAACACTTATACAATGAACAAATTATTCCAAGAGATAAGTGATTCCAACTGAAAACAGAATGTTCTCCAAAGCCGATCTGTTATTTCATCATTTGAATGATACACAAACACAAGTTGCCGTGGGTCTGAAAACGCTGCCCAATGAAAGCAAATATTTCCTTCACTGTTTGAGTAAAATCCTTTCATATGTACAAAATATTCATAATGTATGCAAATTATTCGTTTGGCTCGCTCCGTATTATCATTTGAAGTTCTAGGATCTTGATATCATTCACCTTTCTCCTCACCAATAATTGAAAAAAAAAACTCGAAATAGATGTGTGAAAATCGATTTTTATGTTCATTATCTATATGAGTTGATGGTATGTTTATAGGGGGTTGTGATCAACTAAATTTAGTTATCATCTCTTTTTTTTATAGTCCAGAGTTATTACTCCTTTGGAAGATATTTTTTTCCTTCCCTATTAAGTCTACCTATGTCCGTTCTTGGCTTCGTATAAATTCTTCATTCTCTTTCTAACCCAAGCAGATTTCTTTAATATTTTCGATAAATCATTTTGCAGAAGATTTCAATGTTGTAATCTCAATCCTAGTTCAGCTTTTTCTTTTGACAAATAAGAATCTGCAATGAGATCTATCAACTCCAACTGGGTTAAATAGCAATTATCTTTTTCTTAAAAATCGGACTCCCTAGGACCTTATAAAGATACCATACATTTGAAATCACTATGTTATCTCTTATTGAAGTAAAAACGTCCAGCTATCTCGCTGTTTTCTAAGGGTAGGTGATTTAAAGGTATAATTAAATGAAACCTAGGTAACTGAGGATAATCTACGACATAAAAAATGTTCCACGTCATTTTTAAGTGGGACCAAACTTTGGAAATAGTCCTTAAAGGTCACTGAGTCCGAATTAGGAGAATTGCGTTTTTCTTAGAATAAATCACTGTATTATTTTACATTTCTGACGTAAAACTCTGATTTTGGATACACTTGTAAATAAAGTAACAGCGCATCTAATAGCGGTTCAAAAATTTTGAAACAACTATGGAATTTTTAATTTTTTTTCTTATAGAACTTATAGAACAAGAGGTTCTATAGAGCTATAGAGCTACGTAATGAATTAAAAGAAAAAAGATGTCCACCAAAATTGTGAAAATCGAAAAATTGGAGTATCGAGCATCATCAATTTACCTGTATTTAAAAGGGTTAAAGGTAAACAGATTCACGAAGATATGCTTAATACTCCTGGTGATCAATGTTCTTCGTATGCGACCATGAAAAATTGGACTGCAAGCTTCAAAAGAGGTAAATTGTCCATTGAAGATGATGACTGATCGGGAAGGTCAGTTTCTGTGTCCCTATATCGATGCAGTTCATGACATGATTTTATCAGACCGTCGAATTAGGCTAAAGAAGATATCTGAAGCACTAAATATATTATACGAATGAGTTCATCATATAGTTCACGTCAATTTGGACACGATAAACGTCGCTGCCAAATGGATCCCCAAATGTTTGAATGTTGACCAAAAGCGTGCAAGGGTAGAAGCATCGCGTTCGATCTGTGCTCGATTTGAAAACGATGTAGACTTCTTAAACCGAATTGTTACTATGGATGAGACTTGGGTACATTTCTACGATCCAGAAACAAAGCAACAATCGATGGAATGGCGACACTCTGGTTCTCCAAGACCTAAGAAGTTTCGTGTCAAAAATCTGCTGGAAAAGTTGTTTCAGTTTTTTGGGATTGCCATAGAGTAATCATGACTGATTTTTTGTATAAAGGTAGAATAATAACTGGAAATTACTATTCGACATTACTGACAACTCTACAGGAAAAAATTGAAGAGAAAAGACGCTGAAAGCTATCCAAAGGTGTTTTGTTTTTGCAGGATAACGCCCCTGCACACAAATCTCATGTTGCCATGCAAAAAATTCGTGATTTAGGGTTTGAATCACTAGAACACCTCCCTTATTCACCAGATTTTGCTCTGGCTGACTATGAGTCTCTTTCTTTAACTTTCTTCCAACGAGGAGGTAATAAAAGGTGTGGAGGTCTGGTTTGCAGAGCAAGAAGAAAAATTTTTTGTTTGGTTCTATAGCAGGCTAAAAATTTTTCACTACATCTTCGTATATTCTGAGAAAACTCTCTGTGCCTCCTCCAATGCAGCCAATATTTTTATTATAATTTCCCGAAAATTTAACATTTTATTTTGCTGGAACGAATTTAGAGACTTAGCGTTTTTTTAAAAGTACTTTTTACAAAATTAAATTTCTTTTACCTTAAAATTTAGAGACTTGTTTCTTTTGTAAACTTTCTGAATGTCTGGATTACATTTGACTCGATGTATATATTTTCAATATTTCACATAACTTGCTACAGTTTTTTCAAATGTTCTGAATCGCTATTAGATGCGCTCTCATTTGACGTACGAGTGTACAAAAAATCAAAATTTCAAATTAAAAAATTGACAGTGATTTATTTTAATAAAAATGCATTTGTTCTAATACCGGCTCAATGGTTTTTGAGCGCTATTTTCAAAGTTCGGTCCTACTGAAAAAAGTTGTGGAATTCGATTTCCTATGGCCTAGAGTGTTGGACTGCGATTTTATTCAACTATCTGTCAAAGTACTCGAATGGTGCCATAGGACTCAATAGATGTTCAAGTGAAACGTCAAGTAGAGGTGTGTGAATAGCTCTTTGCTCAGCTGAAAGATGATCGTTTCATTAGACGTATTTTTACTTGCGATAGAAAATGATTGTCTAAACAACCCTAGCATGGAAAATCAGCGGTTACACCAAGGACAATTACCAGAACCCGTCGTAATGAGAAGTCGATTCGAGAGAAAAGTTTTTTTTGTGTATCTGGTGGAATTAGGAACGTTCACTGTACTTAGAAATTGTTCCAAATAATGCATATGTGTGAGGTTTCATCGATGAAATATTCAGTTTAAGTTAACCGAAAGTGGGTTCTCTTACAACAAGACAATTTTAAACTAAATACTGTGGAAATTACGCGGAATATAATCGAAGAATTGGGTGGTATTGGATTCCTACCAGTTCAGCCATTGATCCAGAACTTGCATCGTCAAATTACTATTCATTCATTGCGAAATTCTTGCGTGGGGAAAAGTTTGGTTCTAAACGAGTTGTTAAAAAAGCAGTGCTACAATTTTTGGTACTCAAGCCTAAGGTCTCAACAATTTTTTACGAATAGTTATTTATTAGACAAAGTAAAAACATATTTATGAGACATCTTGTATATTTGAATGTGTCAATTCATACTTTGAGAAAAATGATTATCTATATCTAATTCCAATCTCAAAACATTACAACTATTCCTCATAGCATGGAAAGTGAATATTCTACATATTATAATAATATGCAGAGAATCTAGGGTATTATAGCCCTGGAGTGAATTTGATATGTATGGCAATGATAATGAAAATTCAAATATTAGCTATGTACACAACCTTGGCTGAATGTAATTTATCATGCGAGCAATTGACACGACATTCTATTCAGAAAGATACATGAAAAATTAGTTATTTGTAGTTACTTTTCAATTTCTCAAATTTTTATCATAATCAAATGGAAAAATATAATAAACCAAGTAGCATGATGTCGTCTTTTTTTCACGTCAATATTTAGTTATTTTTTACGTTATATGACCAATAAAATCACGTTCTGGGGACGTAAAAATGTCGTGAACATGTCACAGACCAGCGGCGTCATTTTCCAACATCCTAGTGACTTCTTTCATAGACGTACTATTCAAGAAGTTTTTGTCAGTAAAAATAACTGCTATATATGTGCAAAATATATATCGTTACATGAAATAACAAATACATAAAACATTTTTCCCACGACACTTATGAAAATGATAGATTACACACTCACAAAATTGGTTGATTTCAAATTCTTGGAATTCCTAGAATAAAAACTGGAAATCACTGCCATAAAATTAGAAAAAGTTATGAGAACTTATGTCTTATAGCTCAAAAGTTGCTAAAATATAATGAGAGAAACATTATTTTTCAAAGAAAATAACCAATACTCTGGAAGATACTGAATAGCTCATTATATAGAAGGAACCTATCTAAATATACAAATGCTTAGAAAAAAGCTGGTACATGTAAGGTTTTCTTTTTACATTGAAAAAACTAGATACAAAACAATCATGTTCAATATTTATTGATAATGAACTATAACACGTAGGTCTTCAAAGAAAGTTACTTCGAACACAATTTATTTCTCTTTTCATGGGGGTCACATTATTGCTTTTCAGTAATTACACATGTTACTAAATATCCATAGTTTTTATATCTTGGTGGAAACGTTCACCCCGCTGGTCGCTAATAACTCTTAATTTCTCAGGAATGAGAATTTTCAATGAAACTTAGAAGCTAAGCGAATCTAGGAATTTAAAAGTTTCATCCATTAACTAGCTACTCGTAGTTTGCACTCATTGTGTTGACCAAAAATTTCCCTCACGAATAAGTTCCAAGCACTAAATTGTTGCATGGTGAGTTTTTCTATAAAATTAATATCTCACAGCACCTTTATATTTTGTGATTCAATAAAAATAATCTCTGTAAACTTCACTTAAATGTCCTTTACAATTTGCGATTCAGGTTGAAATTCTTTGTCCATTTTGTCTAACATTGTGTGTCCTGTATATTTTTGTAGGTTTACTTATTCTCACTGAATGGGCAAGTGGTGTAGATGGTTGTAAATTCCAATTATATAATCATGGCAATGATAGCACTGGTAAAAACAAGGGATTGGTACTGAAAGTGGGTAAAATTCTTCTGAAAATACAAGCATTCTTATTTTATGTCTAAATATTATTGCATTATGTAAACATTCACTGTTAAATCCTTAATTTGAAAATCACATATTTTATGATGAGCATAAAAAATATGGAAAGCATTGCGAAAACTTTTCTTTTCACGAATGTACATTTGTGGTCCATGCAATATAATCGGAATAATGTTTTTTCAATACACGCGTATAGGATAAGCCACTGTGTAAGTAGAAACAATCACTATCAGGATAATCTGATAAAGCCCAGTTTCAAGGATCCATTAATAGAATCTAGCGAGATATCTGCAGCACTTCAATTAATTACTGAAGGAGAACCTAGTCTTATGAACGTATTATCGTTCACGATGATCAAGTTAAAAGTAGTATTAGTGATAATTGGAACACAAGTATAATTCGTGTTATCCATTCCACAAGTGATTAAGGAAATTCGAAAATTCCAATTTATTTCCTCGATTTGATATTATTATTACTTTTCCATAACTTGCTAGGCAAATGCTTCACTCATTAAAATTTTCAATTATCCTAACAACGGCATCAAAATTTGTTGAAAGTTAATCAACAACTAGAAAATTTTGTTCATTATTAACTCATCATAAAAATATCAAAGTACGAGTTTTGACAAAAACACCAGTGGTTCTGTGCTGTGGCAATAAGAAGACTTCGCCTCAACCACAAGGAACTTACTCAGGGCTATTTGATGTCGTCAGAAAGTCGTCCTGTCTGCCAAAGTTGTCATGTTCCTGTAACTGATAAGCACATCCTCGCCGACTGTAGAGAATACAGTATATCAACAGTTTGATATGAAAACCAACCTCAAGGAGGTTGTATTGTAATAGATTTTGTAACAATTCTTTATTTAACTTACGAGTATGTATCTTATGATTGTTTTTGTGTGCTAATGACCAGCGATGTCGCGGCACATTAAACTGAAATAAAAAAACTGTCTCGTGCGAACCCAGCTTCGTCAGTGAACATTTAAATATTCTCCGTAGGACGTGGAGTAGAAGTACCATGAAGCCACATCTAACATTTATTGTAGTCTTCTGTTTTATTTAATAAGTTGTTGACTACCCAACTAAATTCTTATATTTTAATTTTTTTCCTAATGTAAGTAATTCGATGTTCGACAGTATGCAGTTCAATTAGAAATGTTTGGTTGTGTTTTAATACCTCCTGTAAGTATTTTCAACAACTAATCACAATTTATGATAATTTTCTTTAGAATTTCTCTTTATAGCCAACAGTTGCCTTGTCATGTACAACGATATAAAAATCTACATATCTCCTAAACAATAAATTTGATCGAGTTAACCAAAGAGTACCTTTTTGTCATAAAATCGATTGAAAAAATTATTTTTGCTATTTGTAAATCATACAGGTTGTCCCTTTGAAAGTTACAGATTGTTAACCATTGGGAATGAACCGCCCCTGGACGTCAGATAGTAGCATAGAATTATTTATTCCGTCAAACACACTACATGGACATGTGTAATCATCTGTTAAAAATTTATAATATTCGAATGTATAATTCAGAAGATATACTTAAATATAACTTCTGATCTCGCAACTTTAATGCCTATAATTATTATAAAGTTAGCTCTATAACCCCATTTATGGTTTGAAGCTCCATTGAGTGTCTTTTAAAGTTACTTCAATCACTATTCTCAGCCGTACTCAAATTTCAATGAATATTAATCACACAAACAATAATTGAGAGATGATATAGAGAAGTAGTAAAAACATAATATTAGTCTTTGAAATATACACTCGATGGCATTCCGTTAAAATAACCGTTGAACCAGTAAATAAAAAAAGGTTCTAAAGTGTTAGGGTTATGTTAGGGAACTGGGTTAGTTTAAGTGAATACACGGGCTTGTTTTCAATTAAAAGAACTATGGATTACTGTCATTTCTTATCATGTTTCCATTTTCGAAGTACATCAAAGATTTACATTCAAATTGTACAATTCAAAACGTTAATTTTCAATTCAACAAAATCTGTTACCAAATACTTGGCTCATTTGGCACATAATCGTTTATTAAACATTATGTAACATTTGTTTGGATGCATATACGAGTACATATAACCATAATATTAAATTGAGTATATTATTATATTGTGCCATATCAGTATATTAGGGGGGAGTTTAAGCCTCCACTATGTGGTAAAAGCTATTAAAATAATTGTTCATTTCACACAGTTGAAACTCAGACTAACTTTCAATTAGAGGGTGTGAAAACTAGAACATACAGGTTTTCTAGAAGAAACTTTCTCATTATATTATTGTAGCCCTGATATCTGTATATAGGGTAGAAAGGCAAAGGACAAATTACAAATAGAAGAAGGATACTTTACCAATCGTATAACCTATCTAACTTCTGATCTTCTCTTAGAGAGAGTAGAATTACCACACGTCACAGACACCCGTTGGACTCATTGCCCTTAACATGACTCTTCTTAAATTGTGTCTGATGATCAGGATGGATTTTTACTAGCAAGTACAAAAATACGAATAATAAACCCTTGGGTGTTCTTCTCGACCACTGATGAACTCACAGATTAGTCTTATGTTACTAGCGAGCAGCGGGGTCCAAGTGTCCGACCCGAAGAGTCGTTAACCTGAGGTCATATTAATCGACTTGAAACCAAATATTAAATCACATCTGTCTCGGCTGACTCACGAATACGATAGAATCAAACTGCATCAGGACTTCGGTCGCGTCTGTTTTCTTTATCTTCAATATATATTACGCAACCCAAACTTCAAATTAACTCTACATAGATCTAAGTAACATCGTCCAATAGATTTTGCGTTCTCAACAATTTAATTCATTTATTGGTAAACGTTATTGCTTCTTCTCCACAAATTACACCATCGAGGTTTTCGCAAATTGATTGACAGTAATCTAAGGAGGAAGGTTCGACCTCTTATAGCCTAGAAGATCTAGTTACCATCAAAATATATATATGATAACTGCGCATATAGGCAGAAATCGAGTTAAAGGAAGAAAAATAGCCTCACTACAATATAATTATATTGTCTACAGTGTGACTTTAAAATACGAGTAGAACAGAACAACAGAATGTTCATTGGAGAGACCTTATGGTTACCGATGGCATTGAAACAGAAAATATACACATAATCTCCACATAGATGAAACCACTCTTCTATGAGATACAATACAAGATATTCTCGATTCCAGTTATTATTTTTTAATGTTTAGACCTGTATGACAGAAAACTAATTTAGGGAAAATCAAGTATGCCTTATAAATTTTCCAACGAACATATTCCTCATACATAAAATCCACTAATGAGGTCTAGCAGGCTAACGTATCAAATTCATTCGTCAAAATGATCCTTTAGCCAAAAGGTAATTCTTTATCGAACGATCAAGGCAGCCGTTATGTTGAAATTACTTATATCTTGATATCATTTGCCGAATGTACAAAACCTCAACCTCGATATTTCCTAATAAAAGAATATGCTATATTCAGATTCTTCAACTTCAGCAAACATTGTATTGAACGAAAAAGTGTCATTTTTGTTCCCTTCGTATTAATTTTCAATTTTATAAATAAAAGGCTCACAATATCAAGGTTTTTGTATTAATATTATATTGTAAATTTTCTTGAGAGAAGGAATGTTAATAAAACTGTACAAGTTAGTTTTGCTCTTGGAACTTTAAAACTTGAACCATTCATTATACTAATTACGAGACTACAAACACGGCACTAAGATATCTCTTCTCTATCGCCGGTATTATTTGACTCCTTGTATAATTCTAGATTTCTGTAGAAATTTGCTAATGTCTATTAATAGACAAACTTTGTCTGGAAACTTCTGTCCAATTGAAGTTCACTTCTTAGAAACATCTGAGACAATAATTCGACAATCGGTTACCCAATAATAGACCCACCACCTTTTCGATTACATTAAATTCTATCTGGTGTCGCTAGATGGCGTTCATATTTCACACTAGAGCTTCTACTACATTAAATTGTAATTGGCGCTGGCAGATGCTGTGCGGCTGTCTACCTGTCAAAAGATAACATGGTAAGATCGAATATTTAAATGTTTCTAAAATTTTTAACTGAAAAAACATAGATTTTGCATGTATTACAATATTATACAAAAATATTAACTCATAATTATTGATCCTGATAGAGACCACCGTTACGTAGTTGTGTTGATTTAAAGACATTATTTAATTGACTGATGGGTGAAAAAAGTATATTTTTGCTTATAGGAATAAATTTATGTTAATAAACCATAAAACACGGATAGATTGTTTGGTGAAACAGTCAACTATTCCATACCCTTCATTACTCTTGAAATTTTTTGATAAAATCGTATTATTTTAAAATGTTAAAGGCATGAATTGAAACGTCGTCTTCTCTACGAAACGGTATTTGTTTTTTGTTGTCGATTCCATCAGACAATGGATCTCCCTTTTATACGTGATAACTTGATGTAAACAAGCATCGCTAGTTTGCAACGAATCCAAACTTCGAGCTGCTATCACAAAAGGAATAATCAGTCTATGTGTATGATCGTGGACGCTGAATTTTCCTGAAAACAATTGTCATCGAGAACATGCGATTTTGAATCGATTTTTTATACAAATGAACCGAATATCAGGGCGAAATATATTGCGGTTTTTGAGTCATTAATAATTTATATGATATTGAAAACAACATCTACCTTTACCTTTTATGACTGAAAATGTTTTTTTGGAGTTGTCAACTTATAGTATAGAAAAATACAATATGAATTAATAAAAAAATACAAACTATGAAATGAAAACATAGCACAGGAATATCAAGAAGAGGTAAATAAAAAATTAAATTTCAAGGAAATAGTGGATGTAAATATAGGAGAATCATTCCAAGAATCATCCAATTACTTTAAAAATAGTGTATTAACTACTTTACGGTAATACACAAGACTGCAATAACAACTAAGGAATAACATTAATTTAGTACAGGGATGAAAATGATCACAATTACACTGTCTGACGCGCGTTTCGATAATCAAGTTATCGTCTTCAGCGACTGAAGGTAAACTAAAATTGTTTTAGTTTACCATGAGGTCTGATGGTTTTTTAAGATTATTTAGTTTGTAGGGCTTTAGGTGGTATAATCTGTTCATGAATTGCCATTCATTGCAATTCTTTGGGAAGCAAAACAAGTTATAGCCTAATCTTTTCGATATATGTTGTAGATTTGTTAAGTCTGTCAGCAAACGTTTCCACTGCCTTCTACTATGTACTCCTACGATATAAAAGGATTTATACCAATGGATTTTTCTAGATTATTTGCTGGTTAGTTTATACTATCTTGTACAGATTTCTGGATTGATTCATCTACTATCAATTGAATTAAGTCGTTTGGAAATGAAAATATGACGAAATCTGCGGGAATTTCCAAATTGCTTATATATTCCGGGAAATCGTTCGAACCCAAAAACTTATAATTTTCTTCGTTGAACTCTGATAGTTTCGAATTTATCGAATTAATTCCTCTTTTCTTCAGTTTTTCACTTTTTATCTATTTGTTACTGGATTGTCTGTGGTTCCAATGCAGTCAGAACAAATTCAGTTTCTGAATAATTCTCATATTCAGACGATTCACCATATTTATAATCAGAGTAGTATAGCCCTTCCTTACTAACGATGATGGGAAATATTCGTCATGAGATGTGCCAATCTCCATCACCAGGAATTATACCCACATGCCATAAAAACATCTGGTGTCCATCACTGAAATAAATATATTTCTAATGATGTCCATATTTGATTTATAACAAAAATTAATATATTTTATATGATTCATACGAAACCATATAAGGATACTGTATCAAATTGTGTTTTATAAGTGAAGTTGTGTTATTAATTGAGAAATAATATTTTACTATACAAATAAGACACCAAATATCCTTTAAAAAACTTCATTTTACAATTCCTCACTTCATATTTGTCGATGTTTGCAACTTATTATTGTTCAGCACGTATTAGTAACACAGAGTTGCCACTTTGGAAAAAAAAATAATTCTAATGAAAATAAAATAAATTTCTAGTAGTAATATTGATAATTAGTTACATACTTTGATAATAAAGAAAGAATATATCAAAATTTTGGATCCATATTTGGTTGTCTATGCGGTAGAGAGATATGAAGAAGTAAGAAGTGCAAATTGTCCGAAATCCATTTTTATATCGTTGAAAAGTATTTATTGCTAGTGATCGAATTTTTTAATAATTGGAACAGGAGGAAAATAAAATGTGGAAAATATAAACCATGTGTATAAATTATTTCTTGAATGTGTTATTTTTTATTGTTATAGCACGTTGTATGTAGAAATAAGAGATATATTAAGCTCGTGAGAATGTGCAGCACTGTCCACTATTTGACGAATTTGTGAGAACTAAAGCACTCTAAATCAATACCAGATATCAACATTTTAATGACAAATGCCATGGAAATTTACTCAAAAATTTGATTAAAAGAATGTAGAATATTCATATTGTAATTCTATATTCATTTTGTATAATTGTCGACGTAAAATGATGTCTATTGTTCCATTACCCAAGGAGTGAAACAGAATAATAGATAAGTGATATGAATTGTATCTTTTTCAAATCTTCAACGTACTTTCAAACCATAGATACGATAATTTAAAACTACATATATCATCAATCTAGTTTATATAGTTATATATTTTCCAACTAAACATCGTTGGTTAAAAAAAGTAATTAATTCTTAATTTCAAGCTTTCGATTTTAGAGGCACTTCTACCAGCCGTTGGCATGAAGGACAATAGGCTTTGTATTATGCACTCACTCTTCTGAGGAGTCATTGTTTTCAGCCATCTGCGACCGGCAAACAGTACGGTCAGCACACTTTGAAGAGACCCTGCATGTCTCTGTAATATATCCTGAAGGATCACGTTTCCCTCTGCACCCTCATTCCTTCCGTTATCGAATTGAGGAAGTTATTGTTTCTGTTAATTGATGCGTTAAAAGACGGCTTAATTGATATACACACAGAAAAAGATATTTGGTCATGAATAATTCAAAAATTATCGTTCAAATTAGGAATACTCGAAAATAATTGTTAATTTACAAGCAGAAACATTTGGATGTGTATAATTACAGATATACAAAGGGTGCATATATTGAATTCTTCATTATTATAATAGAAAACGACACCCTATTGATGATGATAATTTAAGACGAAGTCAAGATTGGATTAGTATATCATTCAACAACTTTTCACTCCATAAGAAACTAGTTAATTTTGATAAATATGATAATATTTCGATATTTGATATTAAAAAACCCATGAAATTTAGTGAAGTGAAGAAATTGGATAAAATAATGTTCCTCAGCAGAAACATGAAATCTGAACGTTTGTAAATTTATTAATTTAATTAATATTAAAAAGTTTAGAACATTATAAATAGTATATCGGACTATATATAAATATAATTCAACTTAATTTCCCATCTATACATCATATAATTTCACTTTTGTCGCTATAAAGCATTCCTTTTCTGAGCTCACTGCTCAGCCTCTCCCCAACTCAACCCTCATTTTTCACTTTTTCTCGAACTTGGTCTTCTCGAACCTTGACTATTCTTATCGCATATTTTGGACTCATGAACTGATGGGTTACTATTTTCGTTGATACAGTTATTTTACTTTTACTCAATTATCTTTTTGATATTAACTCGCTAATATCTATGAATTATGTCCTACCATTTTTCTATACTTCCCCTGTAGTTACCCAGTAAACTTGAATTTGAGAGTCGCATGTCACGCAACGGGCAGTGATTTAAAGATTTGATCTTAAAACAAAGTTACAAAAGTTTAATTTTAATGCCACTTGACATGATGCAATACAACGTACAGTGCAATAGTTCTTGATCAAAAGCATACGCAAATGAAGTTCATTTGATTGTTTTATACAAGATTTGGACATTATCGGTTTTGTGCTATTTTCATTGCGTGCAAGTTGCAATCTAGTTACTTTTGACTTAACAGATCAACTGACTTTCGTAAAACTTAGCTTTGTTATTTTCATTTTTAAGCTAGGTATTAGATAAAACTTGAGGTTAGGAATTTGTGTACTTTTACTGTTTACAGAGACTAGTATGCAATTTCTTGCACATTGTATTGCATTATGTCAAGCGGCCTTTACATTAGGAGAAATTGAAATATCATATCATTATATAGCGAATTTAAATGTCCTAGAAAGTCATAGATAGATGAACATGCAGGTGGAGCACCCACAACACCTATCGCACACGAAAATGTTCATGGGCTGTTGTAAGATCGGCGTGTGGCTATTTGATGATAAGTTGGAGCTAGTGACCTCTTATATCGTGTATTAGATACTGTACTTACAGTCAATCTGAACATGAACGCATGGACAGAGCCTATTGGTATCCACGAATTTTGGCAGATGCGCGCAAAAAAACTCGAAAAGACATATGCAGTTGTCTTCCATATTAGTATAGATAAGAAAAAGTAACTTTTCTTGTTAGAAAACTTGTCATTATTATGTAGAGACTGCAAATCATAATGAGGACTAGAGCCATAAATATTCACCACCGTGGAAAAAAGACAAAAGCAACTTTTAGTAGAAAAGATCATGTATTTTGGAATACTAATCGCGTAGTTTAATTAGATTCCATCAAAAGGAGACACAAGTTCAAATGCTCAATAAGCCAAGTTAGTTCCAAATGTATATGAGATGATAAAATAAAAAAGACGGAATAAAGCATATGAAAAAGAAAATTAAGTGAAAAATAAATAATTTTAATTGAATCCACTGAAAAGATATTTTCGTATGTTGTTGAGAAATATGAATAAGAAGTGGTCTCATCCGAATTATTACTTTCTAATAATTAGTTATTGAGTAAAGTTGAAATTCATTGTACAATGTGATGAAGATAATTTTATTAAAAATTGTTGGAATGTGTAGAAAAGTTGAAAAGCGAATGAATATAGAAATATTATGAAGATTATGGGAACAGTCGGATAAGATTTAAAAAGCACAAACTTCATCATGATAATACTATGTTTATTTACTTTCAAAGAATTTTTCACACATTACAATCATTTTTTAATTATTTGAATTTGATCACATTGTGAGTTAGTATCCTTAATAATGGATAACTGAATTTATAATGGATTTTTCAGTAAATTGTTAGAAATTGATAGTTCACATAATCAAATTGTCTTCACATTTCTGTTCTTATTTGTTCAAAATATACTTTCTCAGCTTTGTTGTCACCAGCATCTAGTATTTAAATCATTCTAGAAGAGCAATGATACCAAAATATATGTCAAAAATCTTCTTAATTTTTGATGATTTTGTGTGGTACATTTTTAAATTTGTTAGAAAAGCTGAATTTCTTATTCATATTCCTAATGGGACTCATTCTACCGAGTATAGGATTGTAAGCCACGATAACGAACCATTGTGCTATCGAAGTTATTTTACATTTGAAATCAAACTCCACTAGAGACTCATATAGAATAAATTTGTAAAATTAAGTTAATTCAATCAAAAATGCAAATTGAGTCACTTCCTATGCAAATTTAAAACCCTGACTATTTGAATACAAGGACAACGATATAACCAAGTGTCCGCTTACGCAAATTTCTTATAAATTCTTCAGCGACATAATTCATATTGGAATCATACATAATTTAAAGGTAATGAAACTCAAATAGAGCCAAGGCATTTGAAATAACTAACTTTCTTCATAGTTTTCATGTTCCATATAAATATCATTTCCAAATTACAATCGCTATCTGTTACTGAAAATTGAAATTTTCTGTTTTTCTTAAGGCACCATCTATTAGTGGAAGTTTCACAATTTTTATATTTATTTATTTTTTGTGGCCAAGACAATAGAAATTTTATAAGAAAATTCCATCTAAACAGAGTGAGTTAAATAAAGTGTTGAGAATTTTTTTGATCCAACATATCAATATTGAAAAAATATTGTTGAAGTAGTCAATTAGAAATTTCAAATGAGCAAATACGAAACTTTCAAAATATGTATAAATCGGCATAAAATATTTTTTCACGTGTAGAATCCCACTTTTGATGGTAATTGATCATACTATTACTAATTGTTCTAGCGTACAAGGGTTATTTGATACTATAGTGTCCTGCAGAACGTGCCGGAATTTTGACACTTGGTTGGTCACTAGTTTTATGTTACGGATCAATATTCATGGCGTTCACATGAGCGGCAACAATTAGTTGAAACATTTAAAATTGTAATGTTAATATTTAAAGAAGTTTGAAATAATTATAGTAATTCTAGAAATATTAGTTTACAATACCTTGTTCACAAATATGTAAGCTCAAATGACATCTTTTAAATGTACATCAAGTTATCTTAATTTCATAAAAATCATATTTTCTGGACAACATATCATCAAAATAAATTGCACAATGCTACTAACATTCTTAATTATCCAAAAATTTTATGCATTAGATCACTGTTATCCTCAGCGTGTAATATTTGTGTTAAAAAAATCATGGATTTTACTATACGTACAATATAGTTGCAGCATGATATTCCCTACATAATGCGTACAAAGATTCCCGAAATCATCATGTCTGTAGATGAAGACTATAGTTATTGAGTAACCCCATAAAATAAACGAATTGTGAAATTTCAAATTTCAATTTAAAGCAACTCGTGATTCATTTTCAGTGACTGATTTGACAAAAACTGATTGAAGGTTAATATAGTAAAGGTATTGTAGGTTATTATCACATTTTCATCGAAAATGAATTTTTTTATCCTACATTTCATTAAGCTATAAAGGTTCTCTTTTAATTTTAAATTGATTAAAATTCATCTAAATATAATATGACACGACTACAGAGTCTAGAAGATTAAAAGGGTCCATTTTCAACTTTATATTATCTTGTGCATACTATTCTCGAGTCTTGAGTCTTGAATTTCGTAATAAAATCTCCTTTTAGCAGAGATTCTCTCGTAAATAGTTGGGCAAGGTGTCGAAGATTTCCCATCGGTCTCACTTCAGAGCTGAAATCAGCGAATTCTTTTATTCCACTTAAAGTTAGTTGCCGCGTGGATACCAAATCAAATAGAGTAAGTCTTGAATACAACAGGAAAAACTTTGCAATTACTTCACGTTTCCCTAAATATTATCATTCGAACAGCGGCTTGAGGTGAAATTCAATTTCTATTTAATTCTGAAAGTTTGAAAATATTACCCTAGAGGATTTGCGGATTTCTACTTAGCGCAGCAGCAGTTTATGACAATTCTTATTATCATTTGTTGAATAATACGTTAAAAGCTTTTAATTCTGTTGAAATATAATCCATTAAATCAAATAGAAATATTTACAGTATTGTTAGTTAACCTCATATCACGGCACTAACAATGAATAAACTCAACGAGGAACTATAGTTCCCATTTTACGAAGAGTTCTTCAAAAAAATTTGTACCATCTTTTCAAACATTGAGAGTAAATTTTCTTCTTATGACCGATTGCTCACCAATGCGATGACGATATCAATCTACAATGCACTGGTAATTTGAAAAAGAGATGCTGCTTATGTTGAACCAAGATTGGTTGAAATGTCAACACCATATTTAATTATTCTGAATAATTTCTGGTTTCATTGTTTCAATGATTCAACAACATTCATGTGGAACTAATTTTTATTTTAGAAATACGTTCGCAAATAATACCTTTTCTTGAAAACAAATAATTTTCCTTCTAAATGTTGGAGAATTCAGAATTCTATTTGTCAAACATACCTATTACTTCTATGGATATATTTTTTTAGTTCCTTGACAGAGTATGTGTTGCAAACTATTTGTATACTTTTGGTACTTTTTCCTATACAACGAATTAAATCTATCTGTATATGGCAAAATATTTATGGTAAAATCATACTGTAAAGTCGACAGTACAAATTTGAGTCCGGAAAATGGCACTTTACGGTACCGTTGTACCGGGTGTCCCAATAAAAATATCTCGGGAACCGTTTATAGTACAGCTTCTGGAAAATTTATAACCAAAGTGACCTCGGGAAAATACTGGAAATTCTTTACATAGTTGTATGTCCACCGCCAGAAGCGTAATTAAATTCCAAAAATTATAAAATGAATAATTTACAAATTTAGCCCGATCAAGTAAGAGTTATAATTTCGAAACAACCTAATGAGTAACGTATACGCTAGAGGGCGCTATTTATTTATTTTTTTAATCTAGCTATCATTGAAAAATGTTAAATGAAAACATGCAGTTTTACTTCAGGAATATAAAAGTAGACCAAATTAGCAGCACAATAGCGAAAACCGCATGTCTATATATTTCTCGTATTACGAGATATCTTAAGAAATGTGTAAATTTGAAGCATTTTCCTTTAAACATAAATTACTCTGATTTGACTGAACGGATTTTAACATTTTTTGACTTCTAAAAATTGTCTTTCCTTGTTCTATTAATAATAGTTCCAATTTTTATATCAATATTACTTATGCTGTCACTGGGAAACTGCATTATGGAAGTTAAAATACCACTAACTGAGAACCAGTATCCTCTACATCGTCTACTTATAAATTATAAATGCTTTCCTTTCGACAACCTCCGGCAATGCCAATTAATGCGATAACTTTCACCAGTAAATAGTCTTTCAACTTCTTCCTTTGTTGACACCTTCGACTGGTTCGGATGCTAGTTCACACTTTTTAAAAAAGCTAATTCAGAATAACGGGAAATATTGACATTTTCATGAACCATAATCATTGATTGGACCATCGAGTATTGAGACCATAATGAAGAGCTATTTGATGTTTTTGACTCAAAATTTGAGTTTTGACCGGAATGCTTCTAAAAAAACTGTTCTTACCACATAAAAAAAAATAAGACAACATATTTCCATCAGCACTTTTCATCTCTTATTTTTTACGCCAGTAACCACATATTCTTTTTCGTATCTTTTCGAAGACTTAATTAGAATAATTTGTCCTGCTGCGTCGGTACTTTTCTCAGCAATTTTATTTGAATTATCATTCATTCTTTCGAAAAATATTTTTTGTATTCAAAACGTCTGACTTCGTTTACAATGACTTCTGTAAATTTTTCATATGCATTGAGAGATTCTTTAAAAAACTTTATCGATTGTCTGTTTGACAATCGTATAATCATTGTGAGTCATTGTGAAAATTATTCTAAAAATAGTAAATATTGAGCATCGAGCTGTGATCAAATATTTTTTTTAACGTAATATGTCTACCTAAATGAAATTTAGACACTATGTGCAGAGACTATGCACAATCATTTACAACCATGAAATTTTGAGTATCTGAATATAAATTTGGCCCTGTCAGTTTGACTGACTAACTGAAAATTGCGAAAAACAAATATTACCAAGTTACATACAGTGGGGCGAGCCTATATCCCTTAGGTTAAGCTGTTCTTCTTAGTTCTTTTAATTAAAAAATTTCCTCCTTTCTATAGAAAAAATTACAACATCTCATTTTGATGAACCGAATTAATAAATCAGCTCTATTACGATAATTTAACTTTATTATCTTAATTTCAATTTATGCAGCTTGAACTTTCATAGAGTTTTTTTATGAAAAACATGAGATAAATTTGAAACATTCATAAAGAATATCGCTCAGAAATCTACAGAAATTAACTATGAGGTTTATAGTTTACTATCCATTAATAATTACCCGCGGCTGCGTGCCGGTTTAAAAGAAAAAAGCGTTTTGTTGGTGGATTTGCAGTTCTAATCAGAATCTGTTTTTTCCATAATTCAATAACTTGATCAATTGCATTTTTATAAGTTTTTTCAATTGAACTGATTTCAACTCCGACTTGAAAAACACACTGATAAACTCACTTTCAAAAACTATTGCTTCCTAATTTTACAAATCAATATAATTTTCTTAGACATTATAAATGTATAGTCTATAAATTCTTAAGGAAGGAAAAAATTATTTCATTATCACTACTAAAACTACTTAAAGAAGAATATAGATTATATGCTAGAAAATATGGATGGAGTTATTCAACACAATCATTCCTTAGGATAAGTTTTGGAACAAAATAAGATAAGAAGAAGAGACTTTAACATAATTTCACGTCAGAATTGATTTCTCCGAAATTCGTAAATGAAACTAGAATTTTCTGAATTTTTCATCAAAAATAGTTTATATCAAGACAGATCATAGTTTGATGGTGAATATTTTTAAAACGCACCATTTAATCGAACAAACCTTGTAGACTTTTTTAGAACTGTTAATTTTTTACAAAAAATTATGTTGCCAGTTTCATAATGCTTATTCGTTCACGAATTATGGAATTCACAAGTAAAAATTAAATTTGCTTTAAAATTAGTTAAACATAATCCTTAAGCATTAACAAATGTAGAGGTTCACAAAGAAGCGTGGACCACTATTTTGTGTTGCGGCAAATTTGCTACAAAACTATATGATGAGGAGTTTCTGTACGATCAATGGAAATGAGAAATATATGAGAAAAAAAAGAGGAAACTATAATACAGACTTTCCCTTTGAAACTTTTTTGAATGTATTTAGAAACTGATTCTTCATAAAACTTCACTTAATAAAACACTTTTAGATTATTTGGGCTCATCCTAATATACTTTAATTATTTATTATTTGCATATTTTCGCAGAAGAATTGTTGTGAATTTCAACTGATATTTAATCTCTAGTCTACCACAACGTAATAATCATAATTTCAGCATATAGTGTCATATATTATGGTTACTGGAATACTAACTTCATTTAATGCGAGAATAAATTCCGCATGACAGTTCCTATGAAATCCTACAAAATACAAAATAAGAGAAATTGTAGAATCGACATTCCTTTTTAAAAGAACTATGTATGTAGGTCGCAGTATTACTATGGAAGTAAAACATACGTTGCAGGTGTATAACCTATTATTACAATCAAATATTTCATAAAGGCTTATTCAGCAATGTAGTTTTTATTTTTGGAGCTATTTCAAGTGGAAATTTCTAAAACGAACCATACGGAAGATTGTACGAAATAGTATAATATTTGAGGAAGAAAAGCATTAAAATTAGGAATACAGGATTAAAAAAAAATAAAATTGTGAATGAAGATTTGTTTCACGAATATAAACGCATATACAAGAGCTGCTACTTAAGTTTTGAGAAAAGGCAACCTTGATGTGAACAGATCAAATCTCACATTGCTATCATAAAGTTTAAAATGTTTGAGATCTTTTGTATATATTGCACTGTGTTTAGATTTTTTTTTCGAATGATGAGGCGGGGACAAAATCTATATTCAAGGATGTGTTTAAAAGTTTTTTATAGCAAAATTATCATAAATCTCTTTTTATTCGAATACCTACTTCTTCCATAGTTCGCATCAATAATTTCTCATCTTCTTAAAAAAACTTATTTCATACTCAGTTAAATGTCACTTCGATTTAAAACTTATAAAACATGCCACTTTGATATTTATTCAGAGAATTTCCATTACATCACAGCCTTAAGGCTTTCACTGTGAAGTTAAGTGAAATATCGTAGAAAGTGACGAAAATATTCCTTTACTCCTTTACAATATACAGATTTCACTGCTCATGGCAATTCGTAACTTATCCCTATTTATTTGTAAGTAACTCAAGCAGAAAATTGGAGTCTGGTTTCAAGTCTTATTCACCAATATTTAAATTCCGAAATACATTTTTAAAAAGATGAGAGTGTGACTCAAGTTTAGTCTTTTAAAATTGTATGAAGGACAATTGTTTTGAACGTAAATCGATCGGTATATGAAATTTCCTTCCAATAATCACTTTTTCATATTTTGGAAAATATTTCTGGTTAGTTATATTTTGACTTATTTGGAGTATTTAAGACTATGATGTGATTACAAGTAATTTTTACCAATTGAACTTGAGACAAATCACTTTATCAATAAGGAATTGATGTTGTCTTCAGCAAACCAGTCTCAATAATTTGATTATAATCATAATTCATAATTTTGGCTCTACACTATATAGCGTATTTGTAAGTTCTTATCATTTTATTTCATTTAAAAATGAGTAGTCCAGGTGAGGTGAGGTGAGACAGACGAAAATATGATTTATCATGGTAACAGAAACCAGAGTGTGATCGGGGGAGTGAGTAATAGATAGAGAAAGAATAAGGGAGGAATAGAAACGCAGAGAGGGGAATATAGGCATCATGCAGCTAGACGTATTAAAATTTGGACGGATTTTTGATACTTCGGCTTGTGGAAATCATGAAATAATATATATTTTTTGTTATCCTTGGATTATCTAAAATTTAGCCACGCAAGTTTGTTGTCCTCCCCTTTCTTTAGGTCTCTCTAAAATTGTCAAATTAGTGGAATTTACACTTTTTTACATGTAATTAACTCACCCTACCTTAATATGATGCGCTCGAGAAAATCTGATGAACAATTTTTTTTGTACTAATCTGATTTTCTATCATTATATGGAGCTCATATTTGATGAAGGTTCTTAACCGGGTACGATGTATCCCTCTATATTTTAATATGCCGTATTTTAGTGAATCTCAAACTCCCCTTCAAAGTATATTTTAAGGATGAGAACAACTTTATAGTAAATTTAAATATATCAGTCATGAAAATCACTTCTACTGAAAGGCAAAACCGTGAAGGCTACCAGTATCTGCCACCGAATAAAAAATTACCTGAAAAGTGACTAAAACATAATCGCAACTTTCATTACCACTTCATCCTCCGAATCAATCGCAATTATAACCTGATGTAACAGTCTGGGGATCGCCACAATCGTTTTTCACTTTAAGTTAAATGCACTTAAAAGTGATTGGATCGAATTTACAAAACGTTTATATCACTCTGAGTTCCACTTGATTGTTATGAAACTCGTAAAGTTATTTTTCAAAGTCAATAAAACGCGATTCCCACTGATTATAAATAATATAAAGGGGACTTCACAACAAAGTTATGAAATTGGTGGTATTCACGTAACAGCCCCTTCGTCTAGGTTCTGGCATAAATTACACTACACCTGATCCTACTTGGGATGGTACTGGACAACTATCCAATTGTGAATGTGAAATTATTTGATCTGAAAATTTCGCGATATTCAATCAAAATATAACACATGTTATCCGTTGAATATTATGAAGGAATTAACAACAGAGCAATAACAAGCATGTGCTTGAAAATATCAAGCTGCTACCTATTTGTTAACTGTAGTATCTTGGAAACGCGAGGCATCGAAATCAAATTAGATTATTTGATGAGATACATTGAGAATTCAGCATAGGGAATAACTTCTATGTTGATGAATAGCTTCAGTACTTCAATCTTGTTTGAAATTCAGTTTACGTTCTACATCTTGATACGTAATTAAAGTTCAACTATCATTATGTTGGGTAGCTTTATAGTCACGGCTGACTAGTTGAGAACAAAACACCTATTTTCACGTGGAAACAGCCATTGTAGGGTTTGATTTAAGTTAAACTTTTTTTTACTATGCCAAAGCTTCGAAATGGTGCGATTTCTTTATCAAGGCTACAAACTGGTTGATTTTGAGTGACTTTTAAATTTATTTTTTTTTGTTAATTAATATTCTTGCCAACGTTACTAATATCAACTGTTGTTTTCGGCGCAAAAGATAATATTTTCAATTTTATAAAATTTAAGTGTAATAAATTTATTGAGGAATTGCCAGTCACTTCATCCCTTCTTTGTGGGAAATTTCGGATCGTTTGGTAGAGGTACAATTTGTCATCTTTACTCTCTCCTCCATTACTGAAAAGAGAACTTCGCTTAAGTGATTTTTCTCCTCATTTTCGGAGCTTTTGTTTTCATAATTATCATACTCCATCCAATCAAAATTAAAATAAAGTTATAAAAACAGAATCAACATATTAAGCCATCGCACCCTTATAGAAAATAGCCGTCCAAAAAAATCATTTGGAGTCGAGGTGATCAATGACTTAAAGATCAACAGTAAAAACACTGAAATAACCTCCACAGTAAGATATGGGTCTATATCACACATAATTCATTCAAAAATAAAACAAAAAGAAGAGCCTCTACAACAAAAAAATTGCATTTGCAGTATTCCTTTTATGCACTGTGACAAGAAATTATACGGGACAAACCTCTGGAACTTTACAACAACGCATCACACAACACCAAAGTGATTGCAGAGCCCTTAAACGTAGTTGCGTCCTATGGGAATCATGAACATGAAACTTTGAAACCAAAATACAACGAAAGAGTATATTTTAGAATCTCTTTATATAAAAAGTAACCAGCCGAGCTTGGACAATAGATTCGACCCAGAAAATATTTGTCAAATTTACACTTATTTATTAGTTTTATCAAACAACCTAAGAGAAACCAATATTGTTGATTCCATTTTGAGTAACTAAGTACAAATAATATTAAATACAAATAAACACCTTGCCACTTCAGCCCAACCATAATTTTAAGCTAAAAAAATCACTTTAGCGAAGTTGTCTTTTGGGAAATGGGAGAGAGAGCAAATGTGACAAATTGTATCTCCTCCTCACGATCCGAAATTTCCCACAAAAAAGGGATTGAGTGACTGGTAATCACTGAATGACTTTACTACACCTAAATTTTCTAAAATTTAAAATATCATCTTTCGCGCTGAAAACAACGAAAAATAAATTTAAAAATCACTCAAAAGCAACAAGTCTAATAAGCAAAATTAGATGAACTTGAAAAGAAATAAGAGAAATGGAGTACACACAAAATAAATCAAGACCAAAATTGATGTTTTCCACATTTCCAATTTCACTTGGATTTCAACTACTAGTAAGTTTTACCTTAATATTCCAGTTATCTTTTTTTCTGAAATTCTTTCACGTTTATGTTAATGACTGCAAGGAAATGCGAAATCCAGAAGATACACTTTCCAATATACTTATAACCTCATTTTTTAAGATATGCCGTCCTCTAGATTTCTTTCATCAGTCATATTTGCTGCAGTGTACAGTTCAGGGTTGTTTCAACCCAAAAATTTTGAAATATTGCGAGGAATTTTTCCTAATGTCAGGTTAAAAAGTAAAAAAGTCGTTAAACTCTCAGCCCGAGAGACTATAGCGCATTAACAATCAGTGAAAATTACCAAAAATTTTAAGTTATAAAGGGAAGTTTCTATGGAAAATTTGACGTTTGGTCTTTTGCGGCGTTTACCAAAATTTTACTGGATATTGACAACTTGTATAATTATATTGATTAATAGATCACCTACAACATTAATTACATCCAGCTACAGAAATTAAATCGATAGCTTTCAATTATTTCTGAGAAATAATAACTGAAAAATAATGGGGAAAATTGTGTTTAAAATAAATCCCTATTTTCATCACTATAATTTTGAAAGTTGTTAATATTTTGATAAAAACCGCAACAGACCGAAAGCTATACAGAAATTGTGATAAATGCGCTAAAAAGTCACTTATGTGGCCGCAAATAAATATTATGCATTTCAAACTTTTCATTTCGTCTCCAGCAAAAATTGTGAAAGTTCATTTTTTATCAATTTTTTTCTTTCATTTTCAACAAATTTTGTACAACAAATGACCCTCCATTGGTAGCTAATTACTGATAAATAGTGATTATAATGTACACACATCCAATAGGGAGAAAATCTAGTGATGGGTCGTTTAAATTGGATTAGTACGATTTTCTGTTCCATTATAGATAAATAACAGTGAAACTCGAAAGACAAATAAAAAGTTGTCGAGGTATTCAAACAGACTAAATAAATATTGAGTGTTATTAACGACGTTTTCCCATGACAATATTTGTAGCCTTTTTGAAGATAATTTCTAATTTGAGATATTTTAAACTTAATTCTCCAGATTATATTAATAATATATATAGATATTTCATATCTCTTCTTAACTCTAAGATAATCCATTGAATTAGTGACTTTGTCAAAATCAATAGATGACAATTTCACACAATTAAGTGTTAGAAATTAGACATATAATTCAATACAATTGATGAAGTAAAATACAATTTCAGAACTAGATAAATTTTACCAAATAGATACCTACGACATCTATAGCCGAGTGGAAGTGCTAGAAATATCATTTTACTGGTTACTTGACGATACCTACTTTGAACTCAAACGCATATAATTGAAAGCGCATAATTTGATTGTATAAATAATTCGGTTCATAAATATTGGATACAAAGAACGATAGCACAATGGCTAAGACATTAAAAAACAAATGTGATATAATTATCGCTAATTTCACCAATAAAAAGATGTGACCTGCGAATAGTTACAACTGCATAGCTCAAATGGCATCACTGTTTTCAGAATTTTTTTGATAACTTGTAACAAAAGTTACAGAAATGGATCTTTCTTCTTCTTTCTGGTAGCATTTGCAGCTTACTTTCCCTGACCGTGCCTTCCTGGATTTTCGAAATTGAAATTCTAGAAATACATTCTCTACAGGAGCTTTGAGGAAATGGACTGAATCGTTTTTAGAATTTCCTCCTCATAATTATACGTTTATTGTATCGTCCAAACCCCTATATTGAATCTTTTCAACTTTTTTATTTCTTTCTTTTTCTTTCATCATTTTTACTCTTTGAATTGTTTCTTGTATTATTATTGAATAGTGACTTGTTTACCACCGTTTTTGTGCTTTTATCATGTATTGGAATAGACAGAAACATAAAGAGTACCAGCGATACAATAGAAATCACATGGAGAATTGTATTAAAATTGTGTTGAGAAATATCCGTGGCTGAATATTATTTTTGAACTTTGAATTTCCTTTTTATAATATCCCCTAAATAGCCTTCAGGCTACCAGTTTATTAACAGAATACATTCAAATGGTAATGTGAAAGCATTTGCCAGAATGTATGCATTAGATAAATAGAAATAAAGATTTTTGTTAAAAAAACCATCATCCGTTATGAATCTCAATAGCTTTCTGCTTGTATTGAATCATGAATAATTATAACAAATTTGTTCAATCAAATATTGTATACTTCACACCAATACCGTAAGATTAGTTTGAAATAATCTTTCAGGCATGAGCTTATTGCTCATATTTTAATCATGCAACTGTTTTTCGGTATATGTTCTGTTGTTTTTTAATGTATATCTCTTTTAATTGATTGGATAATTGGTTTACTGTACATTCACGCCTCTGGTTCGATACATACACAATCGTCTAATAGTTGTTAATAGGATCAATGTGGAGAACTGGGATCCAATCCTGCGCATTATGGAAAGCACATTGACCTATTTCACCGTTGTACTGCCCAGGACAACATTGTCACTATCAATGAATTATGCAATCGTCAAATATCTCCAAGCTGTGAGCTGCAGTGATATATCGAATATTTTATATGCCATGAGAATCAAATAAAAGGAATCTTTCAAATATTCCATGAAATTTATCAACCCAGTGAGTGTCACATATTATTATAATTTGTTTATAGATTGAAGTGTAAACTAGACGACTTTCAAAAGTTCATGAATATCAAAGAAGATATGTTTCACTTTCATGTCAAACATGTCAAAACCATAAATAAAACAACATATTTGGATTATTTATTTCTCTAAACGTTCCAAGTGTCACTCTCATTTCACAATTTGACCAAAATATATTGTATCTAGCTCAAGATCTCGGTCTTTGGCTTTCTTGTGCCTCTGAAGCTTCTCTACATTCACATTAGCAGTAATCTCCAAGTATTATTTCATTTTATTGACCCTGACACTTTCGTTCTATCACGAAAATGTTTTGATCAAACCTTTCGCAATGGTCTTCACTGGCAGTTCCATGACTGGCTGACAAAAAATTGAGACTTTCATACCCCAATGTCTTGAGACCAGTTTCAAATAGTTCGAACCCGTTTAGCCATTTATCTTCAACAATGCGCTTGTAAGTGTAGAAATCTAATGTTATACTGGTTTTCGTGAGTAAGGTAAGGGATTTAACCCTTTATCGCTCGCACCGGTAGTAAAAGTATGAGAATCTTTCCAATTTTCTCAAATTTCCATAGAGACCCAGCCAAAATACACCTCAAATTACAAAATTAATATAGGAGCGATCAGATTCTGTGTAAAGGAGTATATATATATATATATATATATATATATATATATATATATATATATATATATCGATGCTAGTGACGAAATTTACTGAAATTTTTTCATTTGGTAAGTTTTATCTTCTTTGGTATCCTTATTGATCTAAAAATGAATTTTATACTGAAATATAAATGAAAAATTTGAAGAAATGATATGCGGGGGTTGTGATGGATGAGGAGCCATTAGATTCCAACAAAAATGTGGGTGATAGGACTTCGAAACATGATGAATATCAGACAGGTACACGATCTGGAATGAATACTATTTATGACCCATAGCTCATTTTTGAATGTTTTCCAACAGAATTGCACTATACTGGAAAAGTACTGGGTCTCGTGTCCAACGTTACATCATTCTTATTATAAAAATGAAATGACTGGCGAAAAGTTTATTCCGAAATGCAGAGATAATTTAAAAAAAATGTTGTACTAAGTACCCAGCTACTAATTTATATCCGATTTACAAGTATTTACTCATCAGATTTAACACTATGCAGCTTTTGGCTCTCCTCACAATAAAAAATATGCTAATTGGGTTAAGATTTCACTCCATTTCCGAAATTGACAAGGTGATGGCAGAGCAGCTAGAAACTATTCCAAAATAACCCGTCTAGAATTCCTTCCAGTTATGTAATCACTGTTAGGATAAGTGCATTATTAGCTAAGGACTGTAATTTGGAGGAGATTAACTTTATTTCATGTTAACTTTCAACTTTATTTTTAATAAAATAATATACGGTCTATTTTTAGCACATCTCGTATTGCTTGTTGCATGCGTATTTATTTCAGTTCACTCAACAATATCGTATTTACAATTTTCAAAATGTGTCAATTTTATCATAGATTATGCACATTATAACAAATTATGATGGGTAGAGCTCAACACCGGCAATAGAATGGTGACTCGAAATCATTACCTAACATCAATAGAAATTATATTACAATTACAAAATTTATGGGCTTAATGTGTATAGCTGCAGTTTTACATTAATGTGAGAAAATACAAAACAAAACAGTGAAAATAAAAGAAGTAGAAGAATTTGTTTTCAAGAGACCGTGCAAATTTATGTACCCGCAAAAAATAAAGTTGTAACAAAGTTATATATTTACTGAATAACTTGGTGAGTTGGAAAGTGAACATGAAGAAGTTGTGAAAGTGAAGTGAATTTAAAGGAAATTCCAAACGAAGCAACCAGTTGCATGATAACCTCCACTCAACAAAATAAACTCGAACTAGAAATTGTAAACAGAGAATCAGACAGTTTCCGAATAATTTCATACATCACAATAAAGATTATGAAGAAAGTTATCCATAGTTCGATTATACAGTAAAATATGAAAATTCCCTATCAGTATTTATTTTGATTTTAATTTACCACTTTATTGCATTATAAGGGAAAATTTGAACTTGGACACCCAACCTAACCTAACGTTTGATGATGGTCAGCTCTTATTACTTAATATTATCATTGAATCATGATCATTTAGTAGGATTTAGTCAGAACTCTCGAAGAAACTCAATTTAAGCGAGATCATATGAGTCTAAACCGATTAATACTATTTTCTTGATTACATTTTAGAGACCACTGAGATCAAAACTTCATTATGATAATCATATATTCTACTTGAAGTTGGTAGATACTTCACGTTTAACAATGTCCATAATGAAATATATCCAATTATAAACCGTCCCTCTCCCTTTTCTGATTTATATTTAGAAACTTCGTACTGAGAAACTCCAAGTAGTTTACCGAAGTTAAAATGGTATCTCTTATATGAGACTCAAATTACCAAACTCTAATCAGAAAAATAAATAATATTCAGAGAAAGTATGTTAGATTTATGTGGTTCAGGTCTGATGATATTTATCCACCACAATGAATACTACTAAATATATTGTTACAACGCTTCAACTTAAAGGATCTAGCGACTAGACATATGTTTTTGCTTGATACTTCTTCACAATATTGTGACGATTAGAATTGATTCTCCAGAATTGCTAAGTGTTTTAAGAATCCGTACTCCTCGAATTGTCAGTGCCGGATTAACCCAGGGCCCCAGGTCCAAGAGGGCTCCATCATTTGGAAATCATTCTGTATTTTTTGATGTGTTGATACCACAAATCTAACGTATTGATATTATTTTGTAAATTTTTCCGGGTTTCCGAATTCCTTAAGGGGGCCCCGTCATTACTTCAGCCCCGGGCCTTATAACTCTTAATCCGACCCTGCGAATTGTCCACCCGGTCCCACGATTTATTCTACTTTTCATTTGCTAGAACTAAGGTTATCAAATTTTCTCCTTTATATCGAATGAATCAATACCAATGTCATATGTAGAACTCTCTGGATCTTTTTTCTAGCACTATTTCTAACATAAAAAATAACATTTTTACAGTTCTATATTATTTCTCATTATTCGTATTTGGCACAGTTACCTTTGAATTCTAGAACTGTAAACGTTACTTTTTGGTATTATTGTGTGTATATTATTCACATTTCATCTAAATGTACCATTGTTTATTTGTACTCTACAACTTCAGTTGTTAACTCTTATGTATGCCTTTCCCACTTCTTAAGTAGCCCTTGTGCTTTAGGGTAATGTAGATAATTAAATAAATAAATAAGTCACTGGTTTAATTCTAGATGTGTTGAAGACGGTATTATGGTGGTAAACTCGATTTATATCTTTTTGAATTTGGTTTGTCATTTGTTTAACATCAAAATTTTTTTTCTATACTGAAAGTCATGAATCGTAAATGAATTATTGAGCATAGAATGAGCTCTGTAAAAAAATACAGCATTCAAATTCAGCAGCCCATTTCGCTGGATAGCGATAATGAATATTCCAGAACAATATGGATGATACTTTTTAAAAATATACCAGCACCGCTTCTTTTTTTTATTTTGATATTTTGTTATTTCAAGCTATTATTGATTATTGTAGTATTGAAGATTACTTTTCAATTTTGTTCGTTTATGATTTGAAACGTGTTCTCTCAGTTTGATTTCGAATTTTTTGTTCGATTGATCTTTTATTTTAAAACATAATATCAGTGAATAATTAGGACGAGGCATATGGAAACGATTATATAACTATTCTATCACAGTTTGTGCTGACAGGACAGTTTACAAATAATTTGCTTGAAGGTGTTTAACAACAGTTTAAATATTATTAGCAGATATATGTAGGAATGTTTTGAAAAATAGTTAGTTTTGATACAAGTACGTGAAGTGATACTTTTGCGCACGAGTATCATACAAAATTTTTACTACGATCACATTAAAACAACTTTTTCTCCAATATATATCGTCGGCTCGCAACTCACAAATAAAAAATTTTACAGAAGAGCCAAAAAATGATTCTGAGAAGGGCATTGTGTAAGTCCAATAGCTGAACGGGAGAAGTGGAAAATTATTTATTGGAAACAGAATTATAAACATATATTTGTGACAAAATTTCACAATTTAGTTACATTGTCCAATAATTTAATAATCTAATATAAAAACTGATTTTAATTAGTCAAATTAATATTTACAGTGATATTTGGACAATTATTTATATGACTAATTACCACAAATAATTTTTTTCTTTCACTGTAACTTCGCTACTCAAAAATTGTGACGTTGTAGTTTCTATTTTTGAGGTTGAAGGCGCGCCAATAACTAGTGTTATCTTCAATATCTTCAAATTCTTGACTTTCGACATTGAACATTTTTTTGACCCGTCTCTTTTTTATTGTTGCGGGAATATTCACTGCGGCGTGTTATTTAACACCTAATATACATGGTGAGCCAGAAAGTTTTGCGAACTTAAAAAAATAATAACAAAACAACGGAATATAATCCAAAAACAATTTTTTATTTTATTTGGAATATACATCTGAGAAATTCATTTCTCAAAAAAAAACATCATCCAGGTGTGCACCATCACGCTATAAATATTCCTCGTATCTAGATCTCAAAATAGTAGAAACTTGCTGGCACATTGCGCGGGGAATAGCTGCTATTTCTTCTCGGATGTTTGTCTTCAACTCATTAAGCGACGCTGGGTTATTGGAGTAGACTCTACTTTTCAGGTATCTCCATATAAAAAAATCGGGTGGTGTTAGGTCCGGACTTCTAGGCGACCATGCAATTTCACCTCGGCGAGATATCAGATTATGACCGCCAAGAAACATTAGGAGTAAGACATGTCTCGCCATCTTGTTGAAACCATGTCGCACGATTATAGGGTTCAAATTGTCGTTGAGAATTTATAGTGACAGATTGGAAACATTCACAGAATATTGTTGAAACTCTGGAAACATTCCAACATTATTCCAACAAAAACTCGTCTTAAAATTAAATCATTCGGCCTGTAACTTCTGCACAAGTTGAATTTTATACGTGTTTAATTTCAGATCTTTCGACTAAATGCGTCGGAAAGATGTTCTGAATACCACAAGTTGGACTAATCGCTTGTGAGTCGATTGACCAGGATTACCTTGAACTAAAGCTCTAACTTATTGAATTCTGTCTTCTGTTCTTGTTGATCTTGGGCGTCCCGTAGGCTTCTGATTGAGAGTCGAATGAGTAGCTTCGAACTTTCTGACCAACGATCAAATCACACTTTCCCTTGGACACTGATTTATGTCATGTAATCCAAACTCACGTCGAAACAAACGCCGAGCAATAGCGCACGAATCGCCCTTTTTGTAATAATGTTTAATGCAAAATGCATGCTGCGCTCCGGTGAAGTGATACATCGCGACTAAATTTCCGGGAACCGAGCTACTCATCTCCACAACCCGCGCAGCTCCCTCTTATATAATTCAAACGCAAGAGAGTTTGTAAAATCGTACGCCTTTCTGGCCTACCCTGTATCTACTCCCGAATCGGCGAGTAGCCAACAAGTCAAATCTTAGTTATCAGATCCCGAGTTCTTTGCATCGTCATCAACGTCTTGCGAATCGCTCGAAATGGAAGGCTGTGAATTGTTAATCGTAGCAGATGCAGATCTAATTGTTACGTATGAATTGCAAATATGAATCAATACTTTTTATATCTATAACACAAAAATAGTAATTTGAAACTCGATATTTTGTTTTGACCCGAATTATGGGTAGAGAAAACAGCATAGGACAGGACAATTTCTTCCAATCAATCAAATACTTAACATATGCAATAAATATGGGAAGTTTTGTCTTGATCAGAGATAGGGAAAACCAAACAACTGACGGTAATTTCCCATCAAAACTGTAGTGTAATTTCGTATATGTTTTTTAAAAGTCAATACTTCGCATATATAATGAAACTAATCGGGATCGTTATTATACTTTCTTGGTATATTCAGACACTCACAACTATTTCTCAACTGAAACTAATACGAATACAAAGAATATGAAGGCTATTTACTTCGACCATTTTTCTGCGTTTCTATCATCACCATTGATTATACACAGTGTCGGATTTAGGGAGGGTCTAGGCGGGGCTAGAGCCCCAGGCCCCGAGCAGGTAAAGGACCCGCAAAATTACTAATTTGATCATTTATTTTAAAAGCAATATTGGATCAACAGTAAAATTTGTATTGAATGATCCTAAAGTGGAACCTTAGTCGTTTTCTGCCCTAGGCCCCACTGCTTCTTAATCCAACGCTGATTATACGAAACAATACATAACTACGAATTTAAGATCAATAGAAATCAAACTATTGCTGTTTATTAATGAGTGAAGGTGGCAAAACCGTAGTAACCATCAGTATTCGCGTGGCATAACTATGTAATGTTGAACAGGGTAATAAACGTTTCGCCAACATTTACTACTTCGAATATGTTTTGGTTCTGTAATCCTAGAATGATAATAATAAAATTAATACAGATATTAGTAATCAAAACATACCTGGGATTATAACATTTGGTAATTTCATTATTACTGATTATGTGAGTTCATATGGTGCGTCTAGAAACACGAAACATTGACATATGGTAGTTTTTATAGACGATTGAATACGGTAGACATTAATTTACTTGTTATATTCATAAATGATGGAGACACATTTTTTTAAAACGCTTGGATATGCAACTTGTTACAGATAATATGAAAATGTGTGCCGTTAATCAAAATATACCGCGAACTACAAGACAGCTTTGATAGATATATATACCATAATCCATTTGCCACCAGAAAATGAAAATGATAGATACAAATGCAAATATTACTGCAGATCATAAAAGGATTATTTATGTTCAGAATACCAGTGTAGTTTGCTGTTCAAAATATTGTTATGAAACTAGGTACTTATGTGAACAAAATTGATTCAATTCTGTCAACTATTTTTATTGATATTCTTCTTCTCAGAATATATTACAACTTTGGTTATGACATATTAGTTTATGATTTATTTTTGGGAATTCTTATTAAAAAGTCTTATAAATGTAAGATGTTTTATTATTTTCATATTATAACAGTACATTATAGTGCTTTTATACCTTGGATACCAGGGTGGCAATAACAAGGGGTGTCCAAGTTGTCTTGACACCTCCTTTTAGGGTGTCTACCAAATTTTTTCTTAAAACAAAATAACCCATTTTAAAATAAATCAAGAAGGCAAACTCATGTAAGTCAGGGTGCTTCTACTATAATGTGATCTTGACTAAATTGATTGTAAGAAAAATAGCAAACTTTGTAAACGACTTATTAAACTTTTAATGACATGTCCTGCTTTATCTTGTGGAGCTGAACGCAGTTTCAATGTATTGCGTCGGCTCAGAACGTACTTACAAAGTATCATGAGTGAAAAATTATTGAGTAATTTAGCAATATGCCACGTTCATAAACATATTACATTCCTTAGATTTATAAATGTAAATGATCACAGAATTACAGTTTTTGATAAATTTCAAATGATTAAATTGAGTACCAGTAGAACAAACTTCAGTTTTCTTACAACAATCTATTATATTTCATAAGGTATAGCGATGTTGAACAAGCCCATTACAATTTTTTAGTCACTTTAAAGAATTCGCTGGGCACCCCTTTTAAGAGTTAGTGTGGAGTGCCGCGTCCCTGTTGGATACCATCTACGTAATGTACAGTTTAGCAAGTACACTAGTATTCGGATGAAAAGAGGGTAATATGCGATTAGTGAATTAATTCGGTAAAAAATCAAAGTATTAAATTTTGTACCACAGAATAAAATATATACTCTCTATCGATATCCAGTAAAAACTATGAAAGTAAGTACCCACGTAGTGCTCTTCACTATTTAACAGAAACAATAGAACTGACAATAGTAGTCAAGTATACCTGCTTGAGGGACCGTACTAATCCCTACTACCATCATCTAATAACGCGCATTGACGAGCGTGGCTATTTCACATTCATTCCTGTATTTGTCAAAGTGTAATAATATTTATGCCCGTGCAGGTATCAAGACACAAATAATGTTTTCGATTAACTTATTATAAATAGAATAACCAAATACTGATGAACGTTTATACGATGGTGGTTTGAATAAGCGTTGATAACCGCCGAGATCGCGTGAACTCGCTTTTTGGTGTACTCATAGTCATGAGTGCAAAGGGTGCACCAGTTTTTGTTGAACAAAAAAAATACTCCAGCAATTCTTGGATGAGTGCCTCTCCAAGACTGAAGTGTATGAATGGGGTTCTGCTATTGGAAAAGACGTTGTAAAGCGTTGTAAAAACTCATTTTGGAAAACCAAAGCAGTACTTTACTGGAGATTTTAGCATCAATGTAGGCAATGTTGAGCAAGAATGACTCGGTTACTGTAGGCAAAGCACAGGAACTATTTTATATCTTGTAGTTCTAAAAGAAGAATGAGGAAGATAAGTACGTAGTTCAAAATTTAATCATATTTATTAATATTTATCAACATATACTTTATTGAAAAACCCAATAATGATACAACTTTCAAATTATTTAATAGTCGTCAAACATGACAATTTTGTGAAAAGTAATTCTATATAACATATAAAAATATACTTATTAATAGTTTTAATGTAATCTCGGGCAATACCAATATGGTTCAATTTTTAAAAATAGTTTTTTTCAAGTCATCCTTATTGAACAGCTATAAAAAATTTTTCTGTTCCGTTATTGTTGTTTTGTGAAGAATTAGTCAAGAACTCGACTAGAAAATCCGTTCCTACGGATTTGGACATTCTTTCCGCTATACAGACCTCAGTAGAAGATATAATCGATCCGAAAACCTGCCACACAGGAGAAGCGGTCCTCAGAAAATAAAGAGGAGTTTATTTGCTGAGTGATTTTCCTTTTTCTTTTTTCTTTGTCGGAGGCTTCTGTTATCATAGATGTTAACAGGTTAACTTTATAAATAAATGATAAAAGCTTCAGCTTTTGTTCTATAAAAATACTTCAAATTTCTTTCATTTCTTTAGTTTTATTTGTGTGCATATCAAATAAACGTTCTTCTCAAACTTTTGCTAACCTTTTTTTAGGGAAAGGTCCTAGCCCAAAGTTTTTTATAATTTCATTTTTTATTTATTTTTCTTTGGTATTTTTTGGCTACATTTTCAATATTTTTTTTTATTTGAAGAGAAAGTTATGATGCTTCTATTTTTTTGATCTACAGGAAAAGATAAACGTAAAAATAGACTTTTGTGCAAAAATTAGTTGGTGACCTAAGTATAGACTCAATATTAAAATCCATTGTGAACTATATACAGAGTGTCCCTAAATTCGACTGTGAACGCTCTAGGAGAAACTTCTGTCGGGATGGGGTAGCATTATCATGCATTAAACAAAAAAAATCACCAATAAATGGCCCAAACGTAACTACGTGATTTTCAAGATTGTCAGTTATGTATTTTGCTGTGTTAAGGGCGGGTCTAGGAAAAGACACTAATTCTGTGCGGGCATCAAAAAAAATTCCTCCCCAAAACATGATAGATCCTCCTTGGAACGGCTCCTTGGAAATGATACAAGACTGCGTAAATCTTTCTCCTTGCCGTCTTCAAATTTGATTACGTCCATCTGGACCTCTCAGACAGATTCTTGTCTTATCAGTAAATAAAACAATTTTCTAATTTCCAAAATAAATGTTACCTTGCAAATCTTAGTCTAGCAACACGATGCTGCCAGGTTAGCAAAGGTGCCTGGAGAGCTCTTTTGCTGTGTAGACCAGCATTCTGAATATATCGTCTCATTGATCTATCAGAGATACTTACGACCGATGTTTTGATGAATTTAATTGAAAAAAACGGCCATGTCGAGGAGTCCAGGCCTCCTAGAATGTAAACTGGTCACGAAATCAATCTGCCAATGGTTGTGTGGTGTACGCCAAACAGATTTGCCACTAAACGATAACTTTGTCCTTGTCCAACTAACTCGGCTATTCTTTCAGCTTCGCGTTCACTTAACTGCATAACTCTATTCATTTTTTGTTTAATTAATATCGACTTTAACACACCTTGATTGAGTTAAATTACTGTTGTCCACAAGTTGGTAAAACGGTAGAATGTAAGAAACATTAAAATATGCTTAAAATTAAAATTTTGAAAAACCACAAAAACAGTTGTTTGCTGATACAAAATTTTGCTACATTTTATCGCTAACCTTTAAAGTATGAGTTTATAATGTATGTTTCATGAAAGTAACAAGATCAAAACATTTATGAATGTCAAATGCGTACTAACGTAAATGAAAAATCCAAAACACTCCATAATTATAATAAGGTCTGATAAGCCGTTTAATCATTATGTAACTTTTCTCGCCCGTGTACTTGTAGTATAAAAAATTTATGCATCATTATATAGACGCCCTGCATAAATTATACCAATACCGAAGATAATGTGCAAATATAGTTGGGACGAAAGAAAATAAGTTGGCTTAAAATGTAGGGTAGACTAATAAAAAGAGCCTAAACCGGAATTATATTTATCCAATAAGGTGCGGAATTGTATTAAATGCCTTCGAACTGGCATCGAAAGATCTAGACGCTGTAGTTGATGCATTTTATGCTAACGGTGGTAATATCTTTATGGTAATTCCAGCCGTATAGTCGGAAGTATGATTTATTTGGAGGAATAATATATTTAATTAATTGATAGTATGTGACTTGAGCGAAGTATTGAAATGCTTTTAATGGAGTGAAAATATATTTTCATTAGAGACAAATTGCAAATATAACGTTCTTGTGCACTTATTTGAATAGCTTTTGTGATTCATTCAAATGCGTGGGGAAGTATTAATTTATAAAGTAATTATTATATGATTTACTAGACAGAACTATAACGACTCCATTAGAGCACTGAATACTGTATAACTCTACACAGTAACATTAAAAATGTTACACACAGAAAACAAAAAGAATGACTTTGATTTTTTTCGCAATATCCTGGTTGGAGAAATTGGTTATCCAACAAAGCCTTTCATGGAGTGTATCAAGTATTAAGTCGCCCATACATGCTCGATCTTAGTAATGTCGTAAGTATAGAAAACCTAACCTCACTTAAGATGATATTATAATTATAGGCAATCGACAAAGCATAGAAATACAAAAAAAATACAAAAACACAATATTTTTGACCCATTATTTAGTTACTATTTTTCATCTTGTCTTGGCTCCAAAAATTCTGTGTTAAAATCCTATCTTCACTTGAAAGATTCCTGAATACTACCTCTACGATGTTCTAATTATTTTTTGGATAACTAATATTATGATCAATTTGCGGTAGCAATGTTAAAGTGTTGATCTGTTACTATTAGCATTTATCGGTGTTTTCGTAATTTATATACATACTTACCTGCTATTCGTTAAAACACAAAGGTTCGCTATTCTATAGTCCTCTATAATTTCGAATGCACAGTCATTAGAAACGGACAATATTGATACTATTTTTTTGTCACGTTCTCTTAATCGGAAAGCGATATTTTTTGAATATCCCTTGTAAGTATAATTAACATTGATGATGACAAAGTTTGACCGTTTAAAACACATGAAGAATTTCCTAGATCGACATATATTGGGATAATGGTTGTAATATTAACCTAAATCTCTGTATAGATTCAATTATGGAATAGTTGGTGGACGATACTACTTTTGATGCAAAACTGATAAAATTTTTTGTATCATATTCATAATTCAAAACTTATCATACCGTGAATATGCCACTCAGTTCGAATTTAGGTCACAATAGATAGTGTGAATATTCATCGTTCCTAAGCATATCTTAATGTGAAATTAGATCTTTAACATTGAGATATGCTCCATTATATATAATCACAATGCAACTCATCGTGTAATCAGAAGATCTTTCATGTTCATTATCTACGGATTACATTGGATATATATATAGAGTGTTAATGTATTGACATAGTTTTGATATCTATCTATACATTATCTATATAATTCATAAGTGTCCTGTTAGTTACATTATTTATAATTCAAGAATGACTCGAGAAAAATCGATTTAGCAAAAAAACACTCAGCGAACAAAAAATTTTTCGGCTGCCCTATTGGTAAAGGTGGACAAATAATATTGCTCAGTAGTCCCGATTAATGCAGAAAAATGAATTTCTTTTTCATAAGAATAAATTTTTCAACCTCATTTTTCATAATTAAAGAGGCAGCCACAAACAGAGTATTCCACGATTTAGTTTTAGTTCCAAGATCTATATTGCGAAAACAAGTACTTCAAAAAAATATAATCGTTAAAAAGCAATTAATTCAGAAAGATGCATCGAGCCCATCTCGAAATATTAGAAAAGTCCTAATTCTTACCAAACACTCCAAGTTTTCCCATTTATCAAGAGGAACTGAAGTTACGCCCACACACTAATCAATTCCTTTTTCTTTACTTCCTTTCAGAGTGCTTTCACATTTAACGTTTGGGTTTTCCTTGAGGTTTTTACACCCGTACTTTCTTTTCGGTTTGGAAAATTACACGCCTTTCATTCCGAACGTTACTCCTGCGAGAATGAACTATTGGTTTTTGGAAACATAATAGCAACGTATATAAATCAACCTACCGTCACGTTACACCAGTTTTTTTTACCAACACACTTTTGATACGGATAATTGATTCCAGTTTCTTATATAAACTGAGAAACTTAATTAAATTGTCCGCTTGAAATGAGATAGTAAAAACAAAATTGGGTACTCTGTTAGAAATGCTTACTTGGAAAAAGCGAATTGATGTGGCTATATAAATTCCAACAATTTTGTAGAAGTGGAATTATAAAAGATGTCACTACATAGCTGGAAATTATCTTGAATGTCACTTATTTTTATCAGTTAGTTGGTCGACTAACTGATTACTACAGACAAAATTATCTCCACAGTTCACTGAGTATAATGAGAATGTTCAATAAAAATTTGATAGACGTGATTTGAAAATAAAGCTGAGAAAATTATTTATCATAAAATTATGATTCCTTTCAAAGGAATTACTTTCCTCACTAATACACCAACTGCATTAATTTTTCCATTTATTCTAGAAGTCATTGATAGATCCTTCGATGGTCTCTAGACACAATTGTTAGGATGTCCTTAACCAATTCAAATAACTTTCACGAAATTTTTTATCTTGGAGGAGAGACAGAAGAAGACTCAGGATGTTATATTCACCGGATGAATGAAATGAAATTTTTCTAAGAGCTGAAAACTTCATTGCACACAGTGGCAGGGTCTATTGTTCTGATGTAGCACCAAATTGTTCGCGATTTCGAAGTCTATTGAATATTTCCCAAAATACTAGATTCTCTGTCTTTCAAAGTGGAAAAAGAACTATTGCATGGCTGTCGAGCGTTGAATAAATTTGTAGCTTTCCAAGCAATCTTATTATGAGTTGAAATCTGCTTGATGGTTTCGCAGTTGATATTTAGTTAGTATGGTATCATTCTAGCAGTTAACTGGCTATTTTGGTAGGTCAGAGCGCGAATATGTAAAGTGTCCGTGTCAGTACGTACCTAGAGCGGTATTTCTCATTGCACCTTGTTTTCCACGCTTTCACGACCTTCATGAAATATTTTATACCAATGAAACACTTATCTACGTCTCATAGAAACAAACATCCCAAGCACTTTTATCACTTTTCCGTTCTCGAATTGCTCATTTTTGCACAAAATCTGGTCGCACTCTCAAAATTTTGCTGGATCCCGTGGAACCTCTGCAGCTGCATTTCTAACAATTTCCAAATCCAAAAATTTCCCTTGCAGGAGAGTCATTTTTACCAGACGAGGACGTTTATCGCATGCGTGGTTGCCTATTTTGAGGAGAAAAACGGCAACTATTATTTGGAAAGGTTGAAATGAGCACAACGATAAACTGAGTGCATGAATTTGAAAAGGTTAGGTCGAAAAATTTTTCGTATAACTCTGAATGAAGAATTATAAGAGAGAGGAGGATTTATAAGAGAATATCAGGATTGTAGAGATTGAAGTAGAGGGACGTGTAGTATGACGATTAGTCATACCAGAGTTATTTTAGTTGGTTTTGATGAAAAAATGGAATTAAATCGCGAACATTTTAGTGCGAGAATGTTCTACGACTTTGGACGTGGATTAAACCAACTGCAGTGTGCCGATCTACTCGCTCAGACTTTTGATGATGAAGTACTATGTTTCGCTGGTTTTCCGAATTCAATCGTAGTTGCACTTCGCTGCAGGATGAATTTAGTGAAGGTCGTCCAAAATCGATGCTGTGCGTAAACTGATATGTGACATACCGTGAGATTCGTGTATTTTTGGGCATTACATGACCTCGCATACATTCAATATAGCATGAATAGCATGAAGATTTGGTGGTCAAAAATTCGTTCGCGTTGGATACCACTTAATTTGACAAATCGACCAAAACAAAGCTCGTATCGATTGATGCAAAGAAATATCAATCGACTATATGGGTCTTTCAAGATAAACAATATCCAAGAAAAATTGTCCAAAGAATAGTCGCCTGTTGTTTCGTAATAACTGGAAATTTCACCACCGTTCTATTAGAGCAACGTAGGACGGTCAATTATGAATGTTACACCAGCATTTGTTTCCCAGCTGTTTTAGAAAAATCAGGAAAACAAAAACGTTTTTGAACAGTCAAAACATTGATTCTTTCTTCTTATTACCGAATATAAATTGCAAGGTCGACGTTTTTTTACACCTGAACGCAAGCCAAAGTGTCTTAATAGAGAATATTTTGGAGAACAATAAAGCCATATCTAATTAAAAATATTTATTTTTATTTATCCATCTCAAAAATTAAGTAACAACCCTCGTATACTTATGTTTTCCATATTCTTTGAATGGATTTGTTTCAATAACTGATAACAAAATGTTATAATAGAATAATACTTTTTTATACCATTAACCGTACATTATTCGAGGAATCCTAAAACTTCCTCAGTAGTTGAAAAAGTGAATGCAGTTTAAACTAGGTTAATTAATTTTCATCTTAAAGTTGATGGGTATGAATGAAAACCGCGAGCTTCATTGTTGTGATAAAATTTGGGCGTCAAGAAAAGAATCATTACCACGTGTAACGAGAATTATATTCTCAAAGAATACGATGACTTACGTTAAATTTTGCAAACCACAACGCGTCTTATTCATCATTTTTGCCGTTACAAGTAAATACAACAATTTAAAACTAAAATTTTAACTAAATCAGGAGATACATAACTTCTTCTATAAAATCTTTCCTCTTATAAATACATGCCATTATAATAACCTCACGTAAAACTACGAGTAAAGAACATATGACAAAGTGGAACGCAATAAGGCTTTCTAAATATTTTTCTCATTAATTGGAAGGTATTGGCATTACAAAAATAATTGATTAGACTGTGTTACAAAAATTATGCACGCCAGTGTAATTTGTAACTATTTCTGTATTCTTATCATTGCGGAAATAACTCGTTAACTACTAGCTTCAAATTGGAAATATTTTCATCTCAACATACCCAAATTCGTCTTTTTGTCTGGACTGGGTTATCCTGGATTACTTTGGAATGGGACTGGTTTATTTCTGAAATAGATTATTCTGAATTGAATTTTGTTAGAATTGTACGCAACTGGGCTGGATTAGAAAATCAGTTCTAAGCGAAGTCTAATCAAGATTTTAATTAAAAACCAATTGTTACATTAAATGTATTTATTCTGTTCGCCTACCTTTCCCGATTTTCAAATTTTAAATTCATTGATCTTTGCACTTATTCATAGAGAAACAATTTATTGAAAATTCAAAAAAATTTTGTTAGTAGTTTAAACATTTCAGTAAGGTCATATTGCGTGACGTCGTAGGTAAAAAATAAACACTGAACAAAGTAAATACAACAGTTTTTTCATAATGCTAAGAAATACGAATAACAAAAATCAAATGTTTTCATTGAACCTATGACGTGACAACTGAAAACCAATGAGAATCGTTTTCTTATGTTTGAAATTTTTATTGATTTCGATATAACTTTATCAGTTTGCTATCCTAATAAGTGCAATAATTATTCCATTGATAGTGCGGAAACACTTTCTCAACGTATTGTAGTTGTGCTTATTGATTAGTTATCTCAAAGCATTGATTATTACACTCGAAAGTACTTTGACCATCTTTTCCGGCACTGTTCGTGCATGGAAATCCAATTCATTTATTTACTAACCTTTTTGAAATCAAAATAAAAAGCTGTATATACGAAGTCTCGAAAATGACAATTTAGAACATGCGTTTGAAGCATTGCGCGTACATGTGTTCGATCGGGTGCTTAAATTCTGCGATTGGAAAACGGTTAGTCAACACTTTTGCTGCACTCATTTTTAAATACAGTTTAAAATCAATAGTTTAAACAGACATAATTGTGAGAGAAGATTCTTAGTGCCGGTTTCTGTATATAGTCAGTGTTGAGTGTTATGAAAATTATTACAGTTATTATTTTCATTACCGTATTTCTAAGTATGCCCAATATGCTTGGCGTATATTTGTAAAATAGTATATATTGGAGTATGTTTAATTATGTGCGTGTGTTTGTGTAAATGTCAGTGAAACTTCCTAAATTGAGCAAATAAGTTGGTCCAATAGGTGAGAATAATTGAGAGCGTCGGAATCGGTTGAAGGAAAACTACTTAATTTAATGGACCGCCTTATGATTATGTAATTTTCCAGAAGCATTTTAGATATGAAAAAAAGGCTTTTATCTGCAATCAGGAAATTACTTTTTACCCGCAAACGGGTAGACGAAAGAAACGTGGAACTGAAATGTTGAAATATATTATGGAAGTGAAGCTTGAATAGTTAACATTTTTATTCGAAGTTAACGTGAATATGTACATCAACGTATCCAGTAAATAGAAAAGTTGGAGAAGATTTTAGAGGTGAATTTATTCAAATACTTTTGGAAAATTGAGATTCCTTTCAATTCAAGCTTTGGAAGTTTTGAATAAACTAGGAATTGTAGATTGTGCGGTATTTTTGATTATAAACGTTATTCATGGATTCGATATAACGGGAAATGATTTATTCCACTAGAAATCAGAGAATATTTCAAAAATCCACGGGTGCTACCTTCATTATACAGTGAACGGCTAATTTATGGAACAGCATAGTTATTTTGCAAACGGATGAATTTTGCGAAAATCACGAAACTGATCTATATTTATCTTGGACTACTCATGTCGATATTCAATTTTAGTGATAGTGATAGGCCGCAAAAGTTAATTTTTGTGATAAAATAAATGTGAAATATTGTTCGCATTGAACGTTTGGAAACGTTTGTGAAAATTGCCATACTATATATGAAAAAACACTTATTATCACACGATTATATTGATCATAATCTTGTGCATAGAAATGGGCCCACTGTTAACTATTGATAAAAAATAAGACGTGGTGATTGTAAAGAAAATAACGAATTTGTCAAATACTAGAATTATTGCGTTTGCAACAGAAATTTGCGTATATTCGTTTTTTATAATGTCAATAGTGCTCAAGTGTGTAAGTTTAATATATACTACATCACCAAAAACGGGCCAAGTTAATGTTTCAGTTGAAAATGGACTTCGTCAGCGAGCTGTTGATAGACAATTTGATATGACCCGCGCAGCGGTTCAAAGAGTTAGCATTATGAGGAGACTGAATTCTTTACAGGCGACCCTGAACGGGCAGGAGTTTGACAACCGTTCGTGGTGACCGCTCTATTGTGTTAACAGCTTCAATAAACCGTCAATTTAATGCCATTCAAGTGCAACGACAATTACGTGAGGTGCAAGAAGTGACTATTAGTCAGTGAACAGTGAAACGAAGACTGAACCTGAATCCTTAAACACCTGCGATTGGTCCAAGTTTCACTCCAGCGCATTGGCAAGCACGCCTGCATTTTGCGCAAAACCATCTGAATTGAACGTTAGAACAATAGAGATCTTTTGTGTTTTTAGATGAGACCAGAATGGTAGCGACTGTAGAAGTAGAGTGTAGACGGAGACCAAAAGTGCGATGTGCAGATGGCTTGATCTGGGGTGCAATTTCTATAGGAACACGAACCAATGTTGTGTTCATTCGTAGAGTCGGCCCTGTTTGTGGAAGATGAGGTTTAACGGCTGATAAATATTGAGGAGACTTTAGTAATTTATGTGGTACCTTACGTCGACTACATAAGAGATGAATTTACCTTAATATATGATAATGAAAGACCACGCAGCGCCAGAATCTTGCCAGATTACATTGCAGAATTCGGTTTTCGAGTTATGGAATGGCCATCATACAGTCCTGACCAAAATCCGATAGAACATTTATGGGATGAGCTAAAAAGAAGAATTCGAATTAGACTTCCTACCCAAAACTTAATTCCAAAGCTTATTGTTGCAGTCGAAGAAGAGTGGCTGAGAAACAATAGTTAAATAATTGAAAAAAAAAATATAGGTGAAAGCAAAAGTTTATAGCGGGTTGATTTCTATGCACGCAAGTATATATTCATTTGTGTATTTACTTGATTCCTATTAAAAGTCTAGAGAATAAAATCATTTCCCAGTCAGTTCACCATAATTCAATTTAAATTTCAAAACCGCTGATTACAGAATTAAAATCAACAGAATCAACCACTACTTCACTATATAAAATTAGAATTTCTAGAGAGTTGGAGAATCTATTAAATGCAAAAGGAAATGTATATATTTTTAAATAATTTGATAATATTCGTAACTTCGACATTTTTTTTTAATTCTCCCAAAAATGTGTATGTTTATTCTATTCAATATTTCATTCGCTTCTTGTACGAGTATTTGAAAATAAAATTTTCTTGGACATTCCATTTTTATTGAACCTGTTCCAGTCATATGAGTATGTTCAAAGTGTCACATTTATACAATAATTTAGGAAAATGCCTTATAATAGCGTCTATTCCAATATTCTTGTAGTGTCGGTTCCAGGAATTACGCTCGATTGGTTTTATTGTATATCCTGGAAACTCTCAGCTCAGAAACTACCCTATTGTTTGATAAGAGTTCCGGATAGATGTTACAAAGGATATGATGAGAAATCTGATTTTTATCCTCATATATTTCACCACAATGTTTGAGTAATTACGCATGTACATAGAGGAACACAGAAATTTATTATTTAACATAAATAAACATCATTATAGAAAAATATCGAATCATTTGGATTCCTTATTCCAATCACTATTTTTTGCAAGTACATGATATGGGGATTCTTAGATGAAAAATCTCCCTTTTTGCAATTTGCTCATTTTAAGTATAAAATGCAAAAAACATTCATTATTAAAAAAATAAAAATCAGAGAAAATGCGAAAAGGATACTGAAATTGTGTCCCATTAAAAACTAAAAAATAATTTTTCCCTTTATTATTTTGACGATTTCCTGCAAAAAATAAACAGACTCATAAATACTCTCATTTCTGTTGATTAGTTTGCTGTCTATCTACCTCAAGAATATGTCTCAGTAACTTTTATACCTAAGATATTACTTTCTGGCGTAATTTCAAAAAATTACTATGTGGGTGAGCTTTAGACCCTATAGGTGGATCATCTTTACCTACATAATCAGATATTTTCCATTGTAGTCATGTCCTTATGTCGTAATACCTTTATCAAGCTCTTTAATATCAATTATTCCATGATCAGCTTCGGAATCGCATGGTATTGTTTTAACATAGTCGTCTTTTTCATATTCTTCTGATCCTTTATGATCTTTAAATAATTCCAAACCACCTCAATTGGACGACCAGGGCGTTCACCATCATCGGTGTCTGTACAACCACGTTTAAATTCAGCAAACCAATAACGAATGGTTCTTTTCGATGAAGCCATTGGTGAACTAGTTCAGTTTTTTTTATCAAGAAATCAATTATAAATTAGCGAAATTATTTTGAATCCGTTGTTTAAAAAATAACAAAAGTACCTTTACTCAAATGGCTGTCACTTTTGTCTGAGTAATCGAAACTTCATAAACGTCATATTGATTTGACAATAGCAGCGCCACCTGTGTGTCAGTCACACGACTTATTGAGTGATCTAATTGTTCTCTTTTTATATTATATAACCGTTATTGGTTTTTTTTAAATTCGCAATAACTTTAAATATTGACTATCCCTGTAGCGTTTTAGTATTTCTCATAAATGCTGGTGAAATTACTGGAAGAAATTTTTCCATGAGAGTTACTTTTATACTCGTATGCATTAGATAGACTGTCACTTAAATTCACGTTTTCAGTATTCAAATAAGTTTTCATGACGTTTATATTCGTATTCGATGGAATTGGATTCACTAGAAAGTAGTTCAAATGCTCTGGCTCGAAATTTTTGACAGTGGCAGACTCAAACCGAGCAATGTTTTTAAACTTCAACACAAGTTTAGCATGCGGAGAAGAACATTCATATGGACATAATTTCGTTTTATTTAAATAACTGATAATTTTGATACCAAGTGAAATATTACGTACCTTAAATTAACATTACCATTTTAGACTTAAGGATATCTAGAATGAAGTCGTAGAAAGCAACTAAATAAATTGATATTAAGTTAATAGTTAATTAATAAGAATTTTGATTAACAAGATTGTTACGAATATATAACTTGAACGTTATGTTGGGTTACTAGCTTAACTGGTTAACGAAGTTTGACTGACTGATTACTTTTTCAAAGTTACTAGTTTTGTGTTATATTTTCTTCACGAGGGTTGCTACTTAAGTTTTAAGATATGGCAGCACTGATGAGAATAAAATAAATCTGACAATGCCATTATAAATTTTGACATTTTTAATAGTGAATACTAGTATCTTTTTGCCAGGAGTGTTCGAAACAATCAGGGAAATTAATCGCAGAAGACGAATCATTCTCTAACACGACAATGCCAGCATCTCAAACAAAAACGTTTTTGAACAGCCAAAACATCGAACTGATGAATCATCTGCCGTACAGTTTTTGTTTGGCACGCAATGATTTCTCCTTATTTCCGCAGATCAAAAATAAATACCGAGATTAAAGTCCTTCTACTCCTAAAGAAAGAATTAAAAAAATGCTTCGACATTTAATTCAAACGCATTGTATTTAATTTAATTTTGAAAAACAATAAATCCACATTCAAATATAAATATTACATTTTTTTATCCCAAAACTTTAGTAGTCGCCCTCGTAGAAAGAAAAGAGTGGTGATTAGAAAATGGAAGTAAGAACTTAAAGGAACAATCAATTGAATATGTTTGTAAACGAAAATTTCTCAGAAAAGGATTAAAAAGGAGTCTGTGCATTAGAAGTTATTAATACTTTTCACAAAAGTTCACAACTAGACGGTATGAAAAAATGTTTGAATAAAATCTTCCCAACATGGGGATATTATAACTGGATGTTGAGGTAATTCAATAATATAATATTCATTTCATTCTTTTTCAGACATTCTCATATAGCTCAATTATTTCCAATAAGAAAAACAAGCAATATACAAAATGATGTACGGGAAAGTTATAAGATGGATACAAAAGAAAATAATAGACAGAGCTAGTAGATTATCTTTTGAATCAACAAGAAGAAAATGTAAACGTGAAAGAAGAATGAAAAAATATTAAAATTGTCCACTGTACTTAGCGGAGAAACAATTAGGAAAAGTATAGAAAGGAACAATAAATGAGTGGTGTAATGGGAATGCCCCAAGGTGTTGAAATAAAGAGAATGGCAAAATTGAGATGATCGACAACAAGAGTGGATAGTTGAAAAATATAAATTGAGAAATATTGAGGAAGAATGACTAAATAATAACACAAAAGCATTTTAGCACATTAGAGTGAAATGATAGGAATCAAAAATAGAGGCGGAGAAGTAGTATGAATGAAACGCCAATTTAGAAAGATTTGGAAAGAAACTTTTCAACTGTTTACGTAAAATAGATTGTATACATAAATCAGGAGAAAATTGGGAAGCAAACAACAAAATATTAAGTAATAGAAGTTATTGGAAAGGTCAAGAATGGAGAAACACGATATTAAATACTTGTTGCATATTTTTAAAGCTTGTCGTACTGCTACAAGCTATGAGTTTTGCACTAATGCAGGTAGCGGAGTTTTCGAAAATAATTACAAGTGATATATCCTAGAAAATTCTAGAGTACCAAATACACCCTAATAAAACACAATTTGTGAGGATTACATCCTTGTCATAACAAATTTACGAGTGAGTTGAAAACTTCAACCAAAATTGTGTGAAATACTTAAAATTCACTATTTTTTGTTCCACAAAAACCACCCATCCATATGTTCGTTCTTCCGTTTAAATAGTTTTGTTGACAATTTGTTTTTCATGAAGTTTCAGTTCATACTATTTCTAATGTTCAAAATATATTCTCTTTGTAGCTGTGTAGAAAAAATGCTCCATATCTATCGTTAGATATTAGATATGAAATGTTTTTTTCCTCTCTGTAGTTTCAATGCTATTTGTAAAATATTTCTTTCTATATCCCTTCTTTCCCATAGAATTGGAGATAAAATTGATTTTAACCATTTTAACACACATATGTCAATCAATTTCAATTATTTTGACATTGCTTCACAACTCAGTTATCCAGTTTCCATTTGTACGAACTGTCCCATGTCTGAAAAGTAGGATTATCAAAACTTGATGCAAAATAATGTGAAATATTGCTGTGTACGGTTCGCCGTCAAACTTTGAGACTCAAAGTTTCCATGAACACATATGTATGTAAATAAAATATTTAGAGTTTTTCATAGTAGCCGAGCTTTGACTTCATGGTCAAATGTTTGTCATTACTTACTTACTTTGCTTTATCAATGATTAAATAAATATCTATACTAAAAGACATCTGGAACGGTGATAAAATTATTATGGACATAAAAAAAAAAGATTTTCGGGCCAGAAATATTTTTTCGACATTTTTATATTTTATTCAATTACATAGATTATATATTCGCAATGTATGATTGCTTTATTCTGAACAGAAGTTATGAAAAAAATGGGGTAATTATAAGAAAAAGGTGGTTAGGCGAATGTTTGGGCCAGGTTTGTTCAATAAGTCGATAATATGTAGGGACAGATGGATAACTTCAAACCAGAAAGGGCTTCTTCGTGAAAAAATTTCGACCCGCCGTACTCACTAGATTTGGTACCTTGTGACTTTTTTTTTGTTTCCGAAGATAAAATCTGCTTTGAAAAGGACCAGTTTGGAGTCGATGGAAGCGGTCAAGCATAAAACGTTAGAGCTCCTAAAAAATCTCACCAAAGAAGACTTCCAACATTCGAATGTAGAGTATTTTCTATAATAAAACCCTTTTTCGTAACCAGTTATTCAATAGCCAGACCTCGTATATGTAAAACACGTGAATTCTAGCTTTAAAATATCGTCTTCTGACGCAATTAAAATTTGCGTTTTCACATTTCATGAACATAATTTTGAAATTACAACCCAAAGCTAAGTGCATAACTTAATTGACTCTTCTCAGTACTTACTTCTGATCAAAAATTATTTCATCAAACAATTAGGAGAAAACTATGGTATGATTGTAAATAATGGGTGAAAACTCAATTGAATCGATAATATCTTCCTAGCCAGAGAGAATTATTAAATAAATATGTGTAAATAAAATAGATAACACATTATATATACGAGTAGATAGTGGCATAATGTAGCAGAACATACAAATAAACGCCTTATTTAACTTGGACCGTCCACCTTTAGAAAATGGTTATCACAAAAGGGTCCACCGTAATTCACACTGGGAACGATTTCATTTTGTTCAAAGCGAAAGTAAATTAAATGTGAAAGCAGGTTTGGTTAACTTTGTAGAATTCAAGTACACACGTAATAAAAATAGTGAGGTTATGAAAACACCTAAGATGAATACGCAGGTTTACTAAATTTGGAATAAACATATTTGAATAAGTGTTTTAAACAACTGAAAACTGATACAAAAGCATAGAGGATAAATACGATACGATACTCAAAATCTCTTGGAGGCTGATTAAAGGAGTGCAAATTGAATAGCACAATATTTCCTGCATAGTTTCATGAACTGCTAATAAAAAATAACCTATTTATTCATATTTTTTTGAATAGTAAACAATGTAAATATTCCTGGTTTTTATTATCTATGATTATAGAAACCGACTCTATCACCTTTTTATAGATTTTCATTAAGTATATGATTGTATAAATAGAGGAAAATTGTAGGTAGATTAAAAATAATAAGACTTGTTGAAATGATTTGATAGAACCAGAAGCTAAAGTTGAAATAAGTCCTGCTCTGACGCAAAAGGTCTTTATTTAAACACTGAGAAAACTGGAAGTCACGAAATGATATCTTAATCATAAAAAGATATGGTGATAGGCGTAGAAGTATACAAAAAACGTTAAATATCTTTAATAATTTATATCCTAACCGAAATCACATGACAAGATCTACTGTCAGTAAATCAGTAAAAAAAAAGATACAAATCAGGGTGCAGAAAAACTGCATCAACTGGAAAAATTCCATCCATACAAAGTAACGTTGGTTCAAGAGTTGTCAGATGACGATTTTGATAGACGTAAAGAGTTTAATAATGGAAGAATGTTAGAATCAAAACAATTCGATCTTTGCCTGAAACCCACACCCATATCCCGAAAAATTTAATGTATGGGCTGTAATAATAGGCAACAAAATAATTGGTCCCTTTTCAATTGAGGGTAATTTAAATGGTTCGGCGTATTTAGATTTATTGGAAAATATTATTATGCCTCAGTTGGCACGGATATTTCCAAATCCAAATAAGTATTTTCAATTAAATTTGAAAAAACTTCATTATTAGTTATTTTCAGACAATAACAATATCCCAAACGACCATATTTGGCTACAAAATGGTGCCTCACCTCACTATGCGTGTGAGTTGAGGCAATACCCAAATAATGTGTTTCCCAGAAGATGGATTGGAAGGCGTGGTTTTATGGAATGGCTCCCGCAGTCACTCGACATGAATCTTTAGAATATTTTCTGTAGAGTCACTTATAAAACATCGTTTAAAAAACAAAACCTGCCAATATTCAGTAATCGCCTTTACTGTGTGTTTTCTAAAATTTGTAATTTTTCTACTCCACAAATGTGGATCACTCGTTTCGCAGTATCATCATGTGAGGACCTGTTGATTAGTTGTCTCTCCATTGAATTTCTTTTGAATATGTGTCAAACCGAATATATATATATTGTTATTTCGCTATGTCTATTTGAACATTCTCCTTTTTTTGCATTATCCTGTAAGATAATCTTTAAGATTATAAATATATTCTTGAATTCAGCCCCAACTGTTCAACCGCTTTTGATTCATGTGGGTTAATGTGAAACCAAATTGTATGTACATTAAATATATATACAAACAATGAATTTATCACACATAAATCACTAGAGCATGTATTATATGCTCTTGGTAAATTCCAGCGTGTAGCTTTTTAAGGCAGGACTCTAGTTGTTCAGAAAAGTGGGACAGTATATCCAATTACGTTATACAGTGTGGAAATTATTGTCTAATGACCTAAGCAGAGTAGGAGGTATAAACTGATAGAAAAAATAAAAAAAAAAAAAGAAAATTGTGTTGGGAAATAAGCGAAAAGGTGAGTAGATAGACATGGACTATAGGGACTGACCCCAACAAGAGGGTCACGACAACATGTTTGCGGCGCAACCCCATTAGATGGTGTTTAGGTCCACATCCTATGAAAATTATGGATCAAGTTCATAGCAATAGTTCATTTTCACCACTTAAAACGTCGCCTATCTGATAAAACATTACCATTTCAATTGAATAGGCAACTTGAATTCCATCCATTAATAGCAACTTGATTTTCACCTATTAATTGCTAAGGTGGTGTCATGAATTTATTTAGTTCTATTATTATTCAATTAAATGATGAATTTTATCAAATGCTGGGTCACTAACCTTAGATACTGAACTTCAACAGCTTGTTGTTAAAAACAGTAGTAGAAAAACCACAAACTCAAAAATCTAAAGTTTTGTTCACTCTGTAGTAACAATAATTCACTAACTGTGCTATTACTAGATACAGTATTAATAAAACTTCCAATGAGCCAATATAAGGCTCAAATTTCAATTTCAAAGTTGATGGTGTATATTATATGAAAAATTGAACTTTTCCCAGAATATATGTTGAAATTGAATTGTTTATAAAATAATGAATTTGCTTTACAATTCAAGTTCTCTCTATGTGAATCATTTGAGTAAGCTTTTAAAATAAAATAAAACATTATAGTTTGTTGAAAATCTTTTCTTCCTCACCTTTTTCGTATCTAAAATTTTTGTATTTGTAGAAAGTGCGTGGTAGATTTTATGTTAACTAAACAGTCGATACTACAGGACTTCCGCTTAATGATATGAATACGAAAAGGATCGATAAAAGAGTTCTATCACTACATGTTTGGATAAGGATGTTTGAAGACTCTTTGCATATTTTGCTTACTTCGTAAACGGAATCATAGTTAGCGAGAAGTCAAGCGCGAAGCTAGGTGAAATGAAAAATATATCATAAATTTAAAATTCAAATTTTCTTCAATGTCGACGAAATTGCAGGAGTGAAAATCTAATGGTGTCAAGCGAGATAGAATCTTTTGTGCAAGTCGACAGATTACAAGGATTGTACGTAGAATTTGAATATATTTCTCCATTTGACACAGAAAATTGAAATCCTTCACGCATATCAGTTTTTTTGATATTTTCGACCGAATACTTCTTCATAAAAAGTGATATCAACTGATGATTTTCTCTATATTATAACAACCCACGCATTTGTCTCTACTGAGTCTAAATTCTTGTTTCTGAATGGCCCAGCTGGGGACAATTTTATTACTAAAGGGAGCAATTCGAAAATGCATTCGACATAATTCTTTTGCTTCGTGTCATTTAAATGAAATGCTAGATTTCTGTGCCAAAATTGTAGCCAATAAATTGCTTGAATATTATAAATTCGTTTGTCCAGATTAAAATATCAAATGGGTATTTGGCGTTGACAAAGTAACCGCCGCAGACGGAAACTTTTTGGAATCTCACTAATGTACCATTGGCAAGAAGGCACAGTGTTTCAGTTTCTCAGTTTGAAGGGGGAGGTAATTAATTAAAATAAAGAAAAAGGAAGAAAGGAAAGAAAAACTGTTGTCAGTACTTTCTAAAGGTTGATTGTCCTGATTGAAAACCAGAAAATCCATATAAAGAAATACAAAAAAATAGAAGATACTATTTACATTAATCATCCATCAAATGTAGAAAAAGTGAAAGTAAGACCCTCCACTTGAAGGGGCGTAATGATTCCCGTGACTACCAATTGGCCTATTGATACTAAAAAATTATGCAAGAAATTCTTAGTATATGCCTGCTACTGATCGGACTATATGAAGTAAGCTGATGTTGTATTGTATTTTCAGTTGGAGCTTCATAGCTCTCATGCCAAGACAAATAATCAAGAAACAGAGATAGAATTTTTTAAACAAGATCACGTTCGGTTCAATTCAATTATTATAGATACAAATCGCCCGTTTAGAACTTAACAATTAGTTTGACGATTTTTTATTGTTACCCACGTATTGTAAGATTTTCCATGTTGTTTTTCAGTTTTATTTGAACCTAAAATTATAAGCATTACATTCACGTCAAAAATATTCATTTGAAACGTATGCACAATAAATTTGTAAGTATATATGTATAGTATTAACTCCAAAAACATATAATCCGGTTCATATGTTATCGGTAATGAACATCTATTTCAATAAAAATGTTTCAAAATTTTTGACACTTATCCCAATATTTATTTATCAGCAAATAATGGCTATGTTCCCGAGATAAAAATCAGAGTTCTCCAAGGGTAAACCTTGACCCATTTCTTTTTGTAAAAACCCGATGAATAATCAACGTCCAACATAAAATTATGGTCATTGTTTTCACATTGCAATTCGAATTCGTTTGAAGAGAAACTATGACTCAGAAACTTTTTGAGAAACGATATGCGTAGAAAAATATCTGAAAAATTAGGCAAAGGCTTTATTCTTCGTCCCAACAACGCGCTTTGTAACAAGTCGCTTTGATTCACTCGAGTTTTTTATCGCTGAAAGTTTCCTTGTCTTTCCACATCCGTCTTACACACCAGATTTAGCACCATGCAACTTCTGTCTCTAGATAAATATGCTAGATGAGTAATGTTTTAAAGGCAAAGTAGGTGAAAGGCAATCCGAAAAAAAGTTTTATTAAATGCTTCCAGCCATCGATTCAACTTTGGGATTTGTGCTGTGCTAACCATACCAGTACTATGAATGAAAAAAAAGAAAAGTTTTATTTTATCTTACTACTTGTTTTCTTTTTGTTTTTATTAAATTATTTCATCATATTTGTGCTCATACCATATACAATAAGAGCAATTTTGTGATGTACGTTGTTTTTCCTAACTTAGGAATCCTAAGGCATAAAATTATGGTTGTTCATCATTCTAGATGCAAATTAATATTTTTTGAATTTGATAATATATTAGAAAATGTCTATAGACGCTGAAAAATAAGTTTTTATTATCATTTTCGGTGTGTCTTTCGCAATGAATCCTTATTATCAAAAATATGTATTGAACATTAATTTTGCATGTACCTGTGAATTATACTAAATGATAACGATCTTTCTACTATTTATTCAGAGCATATTCCACGCAGGTGGCTATTTATCCTTCCTGTCAGTAATGGAGTCCCTCTCGTAATCATTAAATTTTCTAAACACACTGTTTACAATACACCAGCACTCACAATTACACTGTTTGTGTGATACGCGTTCCTGAAGACGATTACTTGGTTATAGAAACGCCTGTCAGAGTATTAGTGTAGTGATAGCGTAATCAGTGTGCTGAGTATGAATATCACCAACAGTTCCGGGTTATCCAATTTGATTGAATTGTCCATTTTCATTCTTTCAAATATAATTATTTCAATAACAATTACATTCTTTAGCCGAATTTCCTCAATTTGATCTCAATTGCAGCCATTTTCTTCTAATAGATAAGAAATTGGTTTGAAAAAATCGAAATTACAGTATTCGAGGAGATAGAACTCGATACCACCGACGGGCTCGAAGTTCCAAATCCACATCAACAAAGTAATGGCAGTAACCGGTAATCGAGCATTTGCGAGGAAATTGTCGTCTATAATTTAACTTTTATTCTTCCATGTCTCGAAATAAAATTCAATTTCAGCGTAGTGAAAATTCTTATCAATTTTATTTCATTTATATTTTCGTAATCTCGCAGTTACGTGTTAAAGTTAAATTAATTTTTGAGAAACTGAAAAATTTAACAAGCAACTTCAAACAGCAACATTGAAATTTGAGAATGTGGCTCAATAATTGATATAATACATGCCCCAAAAAAAAACTTACCAAGACTTTCGTATTCTATATATTTCCGCTTACATATAAAATTAGTATCACTTTATTATTCACAGTAGAATCCATTTATTATAAATTCGCCTTATTATGAAGTAATTACAAATCGAATTTTGCATACTCTAGCATACTTTGTATCGAACAAAGAATTTTTCAGTAAATACTTACCTGAAAAGTTTGTTTATTTTTCACAAAATGGTTAGTATGTGGTCCGCTTGGTGTGACGTCTTTGTTAACTGAAAGTCGAAAAATGAACCTTATGTCCCTAATTGAAAATATATCGACACTCATCTATTTTATGAATTCTCTAATGTTCCTACAAAGATTAGGGTATAAGAAATGAGTCTTTTACCCTGATATCTCTTTCATTTATGCTCGTACAAAGAAATGCTAGGAAAATTTTGCCTTTAAATATGATAAAACTCCATTTTTAAAGAAAAAATACTTTTGACTTGATTTTGAAAATTGTTCATATAAACCGCAGGTTTAGTGAAAATTAGTAAATCATATTGATATTATATAAAGGTATTATGGAGTCATCTCACCACTCCTGATGGGAACTATTAGGATTTGTGAATCTTATAGTTAAATGATTTAAAGTGTCCCCCATTTACGACTAGGCACTTGAACTCCATTAATCGTCTCGGATTAATTAATTTTTGTCTTATATTGTTGTAACTTCAAACCATAATTATTCATAGTTACTGTATTCGATAAGATTTAGTATTTAAGGCAGCTTGTACACGGATACTAGGTTCTTAATAGTGCAATATTCGCTGAGGACGCTAATCGGATTATTGAAATCAAGTTTAATTATTTTCAATGAAGTGAGTTAAGTTATTTGACTAGGGAAATTTTTCCAAATGGGAAATTTTTTTTAATTTTTTCAATCGTGGCTCATTTCATGAAAATTTGGAAAAACGGTTAGTTGCGATAGATAGATAGATAATTAATAAAAAAGATTAAGTTTTATAGACAAAATGAGGTTCATAATATAAATATTGCCTACTACAGATACACCCAAGCAAACTCGAAAATACAGTAAGTTTAGTAGCATCGGATGAGTAATGAGCATAATACAGAGTAAGAAGAAGGAGTTCAAGATGTAACCTTCTATAGGAAATGTCATGGATATCGTATTTAACTTAAGAAGATTATCTATAAAGATGAATTGCAAGTACTCATTCTGACATTCTGAAAGCATCTCTTATCAGAGGACCTGTTCTTCATGAAAAGGATATGTTTGTAAACGCGGTAATAGAAAGAGATTGAAATTATTAAGTTATTCTTTGGATGATAAGACCGTTGAAAGAAGCTTTATGGAGTCTAAGAAGTCCACATTAGTTAGATGAAATGATCAAAAGAACTATTTTCATTCTTAAAAAAAAACAGAAAATTTCATCAGGCAGAATGCTAAGGTATTAAGGTACACTTTATCTCCTTGATCGAGAAATTTGTTAGCAGTTTCAGGACCTTAAGATAAAGAACAATGCGAGTAGTTGCTGCTAAAATATCAGGATTGTACAAATTACCACTAGTGATGATCTGAAGAACACCAAACTTGAAAACTTCTCAAAATTTGAATAGGAATTATTTTCATTTGAAAAACCGCTCACCATGGATAATAAAAGACATTTCCCTTGACATTTCAAAAGAAAGAAATTCGTTCCGGTGGTGGAACGTTTCTCAACAAAGGCAATTCTTTTCTCGGATAATAAATAGACCTTCACACCAGTCAGCAGATGATTTTGAGAACGATAATATAACAGCGATTTTCTTATCTTACTTCATCAGTCAATTGAGGGGTGATTCAGAACATCAGGAAATGTTATCAGAAATAATTTTTCATTTAAGGAATGAACTATGGAGTACAAATTATTCAGTATTCGGAGTTGGTGAATATAAAACAATTGAAAGTGTGCTACTTCTTTATGTTATGAAATTGAAAAAGAATCGGCCGGAAAGAGCAATAGAGCAATGGAAAAAATTCTATTTGTGACAATCTACGTAACAATTGTTCAGAAGAATATGGTGTAGCTGGGAATTACCCAGCTACATCTTTGAGTCTATCATGATGAGAACTCATGAGTATCCAATTAGTATTTAGTTCCTACGTTTGACATTTTCAAAATAAAGGAAACTACTGCTTTTCTTCATAAACTAAACGGGAATAATTAATATTAGTTCTAGAAATTCTGAAATTTTATTAAATCTTGAAAAATAAGGTAGTATCATGCCTTTTCAGGATGGTTCTTGTAAATATTCGATCTTTCTTCCTCAAGTGAGAATCTTAATACAAATGCTAGTGAAATGATATGTTCTACAATTTATTGTTCAGAATTGAAAAAAAATTACTCATAGTAAAACGTACAACAAATAGAAATAGCTCGAAGACATTGCCAACCACTTGTTCGATTGCCTCCTTGGCTACACTCAATGCGATTTTATTCATTTGGCCTACTGCCAGAAGGCGAATGGTAAAATAGAATACTTCGCTTTTTATATCTGGAAGTGGTCAAGAACATTAAATAAGTTTCTGAAAAAGAGTATTCCAATGTAACTTATATTATACTTCAAGAATACAAAACTTCTAATAGAGAGAAGAATCGAAAACAGATGATATCTTAAATTGTTTTTTCTGAATCGGAGCGTTCAATTCAATTGAGTCATCACAACAATATACATTGTAATCATATTCGCGATATTTAAAAATGTTCAACAATAAGTCAGGTCCGTAATTTATCCTTAATACAAAGTATGTAGATACTGAGCCCCTTAATACAACGCAAACAAAAAGAGCCTGTGGAATTAAACAAATTCAATTAAAAATATCTTAGGATTGGACTTTATTAATGTAACGGAGTAAATTATAGAGAGAATGTAATTAGAACGGTGTAGAATAAGTACAAAAATATGTATAAACTTCAATATTTTTAGTAGCAGGAGCCGAAATAAATGCAGAAAGGGAGAAACTTGATATTTTACCGGACAAGAGAAATTATGCATTAGTAGTTGAAGATACTAGCTACATAATAATGATAAGTAGCGAAAATATCAATACTAAAGAAGATAAGTTATATTTGCCAGTGAATGATATCTGGAAAAACCAGTCATTTGATTGGTACAAGACTATGGCGATTGGAGTGCATGTAATTTGTAAACAAACCAGAAAGCTCATTGGGGTTTATTGCGTTAATCTTTCCATCATTTCGGGTTTCTTCTCATTATATGCTCAGCCCAGTTCAGTATTTGTGCTTTTATGTATCTCACTCTATTTTCCTCCCCCAGCTCTTTCTCTATTTCTTCGTTTTTCTTTGCTCCCCTTTCTCCCTTCTGTGTTGTGTTTGGACCTACTATAGTTCTGATTATCTTTCTCCAGGTTTCTTTGAGTTTTTCTTTTTCCCTTTTGTTGATTACTGTTGTTTCCATCGCATACGTGATTACTGGTCTTAATAGGGTTTTATCCATTTTTATTTTGTTTTGTTTGGTTATGTTTCTGTTTTTAATAGGTTTTTATTTCTTCCATGGCTGTTTTTTATCCTTTCCTTTATCTCTGGTTGTTTGTCCCAACGTTATTCCTAGATAATTAAAGGTCGATACTTTTTCATTATTGTATTTGTTAGTTTTCTTTTGGTTTGCCCTCTCTTCTGGTTTTCCCTTTATTTTCGTATATTTTGTTTTTTCTGCATTTATTTCCAATCTATAATTGATTTCATCTTCTTCTAATTTGTTTATCGCCTTTATTAATTCCCTGTCCATTTGTGATAGTCTTATCATTTGCTTATGCTTCTATATATATTGGGGCTATTATCGTTGTCTTTTACCTCTACTTTATTCTAAATTTCAGTTTACAGTATGTATCTCTATACTCTTTGAGCTTCCTTTAATTGGCTCTTTCCTTGTATACTCAGTTCGTAGTAGCAAAAGCAGTAACAACACTGTCAAATTTATCACTACTGATACCTAATATCAGAGTAACAAACGCAACGTATCAACGAGTCCTCAAGACAGTTTTAATCTTGAGCATACTCTATGGAGCAGACGGAGGAAAACACTCAAATTAGAATTAAATTAAAAGCAGCTCATGAGTGAAACGCAGTGATTCACTTGGAATAACATAAGTACGGTTTTAGGGACTGTAGATCGGACGTTTTATCTGGATGAGAATCCCACATTACTGTAAAATCACCGGTTACTTGGTGCCTTTTTGAATATGTTCCTTCCTGTATCCCGGAATCTATGAAGACTGTATTTGTATTATGTTCAAATTGTTTTTGCAGTATTTACTCTAGAGTGTGGATTTGCATTAATAGTATATTGCATTATTCATACGCTAGAACTTTTTTGCTTGTACAATCAGTCTATTCAATAAATTAGCAAGGGTATTATATGATACATCTGTAAACGTCATTGGCTACCTTATATCAATAAAAAATATGTTATCATCATAAAGTCATCTAATGCTGTTAATAGTGTACAAAATTATTAATATAAACTTGATACTTTATGATAATACATCACATAGGAAGAAGTAATACATACTAATTTCCTCAACTACCAATTATAGCAACATCTTTGTTTGCCCAAGCAAGCCGAACACGTTTTTTGTTCGCCTCTACATACTCGACAAATTATAGGGAGGAACAAATTAATTTAATTATAATGCTGGACGCTCGTTTGGTAATGCCCATTTTACACAAAAACAATGATATAATGAGAAATTTCGTAGCTATGGTGGAAATAGTTTTTGTATAATTAGAAGAACCATAAATGAGAAACAGTCGGAACTTCACATAAAATATTGAATACAATATAAATCGACGAGACTATCACTATTTTTTACATAAAAACTTTTCGAGCTCTAATATGAATGTTTATAGAATTGATTATATCCGAATATCCAGTCATCTCTTAAAATACCATTGATTGATAAAACTTTTGCAATTCCTTGCATCAGTGCCTGATCCTACTCTTTGTAAGGATCAAAGGAAGGTCTGCATGAAATATATTGTCACTAAATTCAAAGTATTAGGAAATCCTTTGATTAAAGTTATGTCCCAGTGCTGACCTAGTTCACACTAGAAATATTTATTAATTAGTTCTGGAAATCTGATTCGCAAAAGGAAATTATAAACGTAGCGTATGCAATATATTCACAGTGTAAAGGATTGAAATTACTACATATTATGTTTTTGAAACATTTATTGATATAATATCATTACTCAACTCATAATCTGATGCATTATGTCGTTCTGAGTGATCGAATCATAATTGTTTGCTCTATTTTTTTGTTGATTCTCTACAATCGAAGCAACTACCTAATAGTCAAACATGATATATATCTCTTTGATTAAATGATAATGCACAGTGCGATAAGTAAATTGAAAATTATGCAATGGAAGACGGAATATGTTCGCACCCGGGTACCCGGGTGCCCACCACAGTACATTTTTGAATATAACTTGGTCTATAATAAAAATTCCGGCAAAAAATTATTCACAATCACTAGAGTTTAAGACCACTTTATATCATAAAAAAATTGCGTTGGAGAAATTGAGAGAAAGCTTTAGAATTTTGACTATTATTGAAAAAATGTACATAGTAAGCATAGAATTTTTTAATGAGTCTCTTTATATGACGGTCATTATGGAGCTAAAAATCTAGTTACTGGTCTATGTTATCAAAATAAAACAATAATGATCTATTGATCTATTACCCATGAGAATTTATTGAAAAACTCCAGACTTATTTTCAATTAACAAATGTATGTGGATATTGGTATTTTTTATATTTCCCAAATCAACATGTATGTTTTTCATCACAATTTTATGCTTTCCCTGATGGGAGTGAATAACTTTAGGAAAATGTACACTGAGTGTTCCAAGTTAGATTTTCGTAAACCACCAGTTGTGATATTCGTACTGAATACTTTCTTTATACTACCACTACACCTTTATTCTCAATTAAACTGTCTAACGCCCTTTTAACTAACCAAGTTATCGTCTTCAGGGACATAACAGTTCACATTCCGTCTCTAAAGACTTACTTATCAAAACATCAGACGTTATAATTGTCGAATCGAATTTTGAGTAGATTCACAACTGTACAAGAAAACTGGATCCATCACCACACTTCTGAAACTGAAAAACAGTTAAGATAGTCGATTCCATCTGCCGGAAGAGTGATGGCGACCGTTTCATGGTACAGTCATTGGTGTTCTACTCTCTCGGAATCGGTAAAATGATAACATTAGAATATTACTGAAATTGCAAAAGAATAGAACATTTGATGAGAAATAGACTATTTTTCCAACAGGACAACGCATATTCTCACATTTCGGTTATTACCATTATTAAAATTCACAAATAATGCGAATTGTTTGATCACCCACCGTATTCACCAGATCTGAACACTAATGATGTTTTCCCATTTTCTAACCCTAAAGTTCAACTTGCAGGAGAAAGATTCTCATCAAACGTTATCACTCACGTAAATGGCTATTTTGGGGAAGGCAATTATTGTATTATTATTTAGAAGGATTAAAATTATTAGAGAATCGAAGTATATAGACTTCAAAATGAGAAATAAAAACGATTATGTGAAACAAATATATAGATTTTTGTTAGGTCGGACAACCCTCATAAAGCTCATAGTAAATTTGGAATTGAAAATCCAAATAAAAGTTTCGGGACGTAATCGACGCAGTCAATAGTAAACGTGTGAATTTAGAAAAACATTGTTCCTATTACTGGGAATGTAATTAGGAACCTCCAAGTTTTATCACCATTAGTGCGTGTAAAAGAACTCATAAAGTTTTCGATAGAAAAAAAAAAGAGAACCAGGAAAGTAGAGCAACCGAGTTGATGAACAATTTATGTGCCTCTCCTTTTTTTCACCTTTCAAAATTCCAAGTATTTTGTTAAAGATAATTAGGTACAGATCTTGAAACACAATTTCATTGTCTGTCTTAGAGGTTTAAATCATTTCCCAGCTTATTCTATAAGTGACATAGACAAAATGACAAAAATAATTATTATTATGAAAATTTAGAATGTAACAATTTTATTATCTTTTATGTTTATATCATAATTTCATCTATGCAGAGGCAGTTCGTATAAGAGGATTGCTACTGGAGCTTTGATTATGGAAACACTGATGTAAATATGTCAAATCTGACACTGCCATCATACAGTTTGATATTTTTAATAGTGAATGTGTGCTATTTGACTTGTTTACAGATACTTGAATGATTAATCTTGGTCAAATACTGGAATTAAATCGCAAGAATTTTCGAGTGATGATGTTCTGTGACTTCCGATATGTATTAAACCAACAGCTGTGTGCCAAGTAACTCGCTTCGGTTTTTGGTGATGAAGTCCAAAACCAGCTGTTGTGTCATAAGACATCGACGCTGTGCGTGATTTTGCAAGATCGTTATCTGATATACCGTGACTTTATAGCATAATTGTACATCAGTTCCACTGGCACACATTCAATATCTAAAATAAATATCTAAAACTCAAAAACAATCGAGTGTATGGGTCTTTCAAGATGAGTCCAATCTTTGTTTGCGCCCGAAGCACTTCGAAGGAAATAGTCGTCTGTTTTCTCAAAATAACTGGACATGTCGCCACCATTCCATTTGAGTAACTTAAAACGTTCAATTCTAGATGATACACCAGCATTTGTTTGACAGAATTATTCGAAAAATGGGGGAAACCAGTTGCAGAAGACGAATCATTCTCCACCATGTCAATGCCAGTTCTCACACATCACTTCAAACAAACACGTTTTTAAACGATCAAATTGATGGCTATAGACGTACAGTCTTTTTTTTGGCATACAATGATATCTTTTATTCCCGCAGAACAAAAATAAATTGCGAGGTCAAGTTTTTCTCTGAAAAAGCGGTTCCCATCGAACATGTGAGGAATGGAATGGTAAGAAAAGGGTCCAGTTATCACGACTCTCTAGAGATTTTGGCTCAGTTTATGCGCGAAATTAGAGTTGCTTGATATGATTTACCACAAACAGACATTCTACATCTACCTTTGTCTATAGACTTGTGCAGATCGCAAAACATAATTCCTCTGTTTTTGTTAAACAATTATATTCTCGCGACAGTTGTGATTTCTTCTAAGGTAACTCACACCTACCGTAAAAATTTATTTCTGTAGTCCTTGAATTTGTTTATTCATTTATTTTTTTCCATTTGACTCACATTCAAGAGATGAATGAACTGTCGAGAATGATTTGGGAATAGCAAAGCATTGCAACTCTGCAACTTTGAAAGAAAAATAAGAACTCCAAACTAAGTTTTAGTTAGTCAACATAATATAGTTGACCCAGTTTAATATAGAAATGCAAACTTAACATTCTCATTGGAATAAACCAGTCTAGGTGTTTTGTAAAAGTGTTTGAAAATAAAATTATACAATGAAATGTACATGGTATTTTCAAAATTGAAATATTGGCTCAAATTATTTAAACAATCGAATCACTATTTCTTTAAATCTAAAAGAAATCCAAATAAGGTTTTAAGTTGATTGGTGGCAGGTTTTTTGTAGTTATTATTGAAAGAATCATTTAAGTAACTCAGGCTCTAAATTATAACCTCAATTCCCCGGTAGGAGACCGAATACAACAGCTTCGGGAAGTTGTATTCGACCTCAGTTGAAGTATTTAAATAACTAGTACTAAGATGGGGGAACAATCAATCTTAAATTAGACAGCTTTTTAATGAGTTAAGATAAGAAAAGCAGGAAACACCATTAAATTAGTGATAAAAATTAATCAAACCAAAACTATCCTCGATCTCGATTATCCAAATTAATATTTATTGCTGTGAACAATGAAAAAAAGTTACAGCAACAAATAAATTTATATTCATAGTACACTATACTATTGTATAAATTGAATCAATATTTCTATCAACGTCAATTTGAATATTTAATTTTGAATTTTATGAGTTTAAAAGTTTTTACAAGCATTTGCAATATCAAAAATCACCGGAAATCTTAATTAATTATTTTCCAGACGATGAATACATAAGTATTCAAAAGCTCGGAAAATATATCAAAGTTAGTCTACTTTGGTGTTTCCTTGCCACGGTAAAACTATCAGGGAGTCAGAAAATAAATAGAATAAATAAAAGCAATAAACACAATTCTGTATTAAATCTGTACTAACTGACAACTTCCCACTTTTCACTGTTAAGGAACTAATAAAACATTAGCAAAGATAAAATCACGAAAAGCTTCTGATCGGAACAAAATGCATTTATGAACACGGAACCAGAGTTGATTCCAAATAGCACGAGTACACTACCCATAGAACAATGTTTTCCATTTAAATGGAGATTAGCAAAGTTAGCACCATTACATAAGGCTAACAAATCGCCCCAAGTAGTTGGGGACCATCCTCCCGACATACTCAATCAAATTAAAAAACACCATTACTTATCAGTTACGAGTTAACCCAGCATTAGACAGGTGGGGTATGACAAACCCCAGCACTTGAAGAATGCAGAAAAAATATTCAAATTGACCGCCAAACGACGCCAGCGCCCCAATACCTTCAAACTAAGAGTCAAAGCTGCTTGGGGTCTCTCACACCCCACCTGTCTAAATTCGGAACTTTTTTTGAGCAGATTTGTTTTGTGTTTAGGACATGGTTATTATTTGTGAATTATCGCTTGTATTATCTCGTGTATTTGTGGGCAGGTGGGTAATAATAATAAAACATTAGGTATGTAATCAATCAAAGACCACCAGAGACAAAGGCTGTCTAGCCTGCTCTCTATTTACACGGCAATATCAGAAAACTTCTGGGTGAAAATCCGGAGCCACATACCAAAAAGACAGGGAACATGCTCTTAATGCCCACGTTCACGTGACAGAAAAACTAGATATGTTTGTGATGTGTATGCCGTGTTTTTATGCCCCAAGCGTGTAGTCATCTATTGCAAAAATTGTACTAATTGAATACACAATAACTTTTTTGTTACTAGCAAGAAATTCATTCGGTTTTTTTTTGTTTGAAAGCCTGTTTTATTTATAACACTGTGTTTCGATTTATCTAGTATCTTTATTGAAAAATTTTCAGCAAATAAATAGAAAAAAGCATCTCATTTTTTACTCTAGAAGAATTCACTTTCATGCAATATCCAATAAAACCAAAAAATAATATTTTTATATAAAGATTTCAATATTACCTACTAAAAGGGTCCAGAAAAGCATTCAAATTTTTTCAAAATTGATATCTGAAGGTATTGCTGACCGAATCAATTTGGGCCACAACTATTTTTGACCTGTCTAATGCCGGATTAAGTGGATTGGCATCATGAACTTAAATTGTAACGTTTCTTCAATTGATAGAAGTCGTACTTACATAGTTTTTCATGCAACTATACTTCGGATCACACATGTATATTCACCACAACTGTGATGATGTCTGTGATATAATATTTTTGATATAGAAATAATATTTAATGAGCCTGAGATAAAAAATTCGACATTTTCTGATAACCACATAAGATTCAAACTGAATATTCCCCAACAAGATATTTTTATTTTATAAATTTTTTTATTTTATAAGAAGGAATTTGTTTATGAGTGAGAATTTGGTTTTTTAACAGGGAAACTGTGACCTAGTTTGTAAGTTTTTCTATGAAAAAACTTTTTAATGTCTTGAGTTTTCATGGCAAAATATATCCGATTGTTTTCTTAACTTTCATACACAGAAATCTTCTTAAAACATTATCTGTTGGCAATGTTAACTATTAATACGGTTAACATTTCTTTTTGATAATTTTAAGTATATTATTCAAACTTAAGATATTTGCTTACAACTTTACACTCCTCCTTTAATTTTGGTTTGTGGTACTTCCTCAAGAGCTAGCCAAACAATCCTGTAGGCAGCGATTGTGAAGGTAAAACAAAACTTTTGAAGTAAACGAAATTTTCGAATAGAAATTCCCAAAACGAAATTAGTGAAAAACAAGAATTTCCTGGGCAAAATTATAAGGTTTTACGGTATTTACAAAGAAATTTGTAAGTATCGTCCTGGAAACGATTGTTTACAATTACATGTGAATCGATATACTCGGGTAGCGATAATGACGTCAGTACGCAAATTGGATCACGATTTGCTCTATTTTAACAATCAATATCGAATTGGGTTGAAATATGAGTATAACATTTATAAATCGTCGGGTAATGCGTTGCATACGGTGCCTGAAATGAGAATGAATAAATTTAACTGAAATAAAATGATCGAGAGGGAATGGGAGAATTGTATGAAATTGAGTGAAATTTTCTTCCAACACCAGACCATTAATCTTATGATATTCATGTTTAAATAAGTTGAAAGATCGTGTAAAAAATTTTTTTTGTATTTTGTATAATTGACCATTTCAAGAGGTTACTTTGATCAAGTAGACAGGCGTTTCGATATTGAATCAGAGAGGAACCTCCGCGAAATCCGACAGTGACAAAAAAACGTAGATATGTTTTATTGTTATTAAAATGTTGAAAAAATCGTTGGACCTAGTAACATGAATGTGTTTGTATGATTTATTGTAAAGATGAATACATTTCTTAATAGCTGAACCTAGTCATCTTAATCTAAATTATTAATAATATGTGTGGTATGTCTATAAAGCAAGGAGCTATGCATAAACCTACATTGCAGTCCTTGGACATATGTCGCGACTCTCTTCTAACACGTGCACCTACGCATAGATCAACCACATCCTTTAGATAGCCGACTCGAGCTCCCGTTTCAGCGCCATCTCTTGGCTCATTATATTTTCCTTTCTGCTTTTGGCGGCATATTTCAAATTCAAATTTTAAATTCCAGTCTTTCGTCCAGTTACTTTTCGAAACAATTTATTTCAATTGTTACATCTTCAGTGAGTTATTTCGAAAAATAACTGGACAAAAGTTGGTTAAATATAGTTCCACTTTTAATTATTAGAGAAATGGGGCTTCAGAAAGGGAAATATTGAAATGAAACAAATGACATTTTTTAATGCATTCGAAATAATACAAAATCTACATAACGATAAATACATGTACGTACGTATATATTAAAGTATTATATAGACTATGACCCAAAGGATCTATTGTGTTCCCTTTTATTGATGAGATCCAGGGGATCATCAGTGCTTACAACTGATCTATTAATCCACTCCTCTCAGAATGTGAAATGACTATAGCAGCCAGATTTCTTTATCTTTTCTTTCATACCCGGGGATAGAGGTATCGTCCTCTACACAATTTGTAGGCTGTATTATCTGTTGAGTCTAATTTCTAAAGGCTAACACTCTTCAAAACTCTATTATTTTTAAAGAAGTTGGATAAAACTGTATTTATTGTAATATTTAACAATTCAGTTTGGTTTTCAAACGTGTTATGGTTATTACAAAAAATATATTGATAATTGTTACTTGTTTCACCTTTTCATACTCCTACTGGAAGGTCTGGTACTTCAACGACACCTTGAGAAGTTGAGGGCTAAGGCACAAGTGCAGCTTCTCTTTACGTTAAACTTACCCGAGTCATTGAATAGCTGTCTTGTACGTCCATATACTTATAGGTAAACGAAAAATAAAAATAAAAATTGAATATTCTCAATATCTATGGAGTATACTGATTCAAAAGTCGTCGCTATATTTACTGGAGTACAAGGAGGATACACAAAGTTTTGCTGTCTCTTTCTGAGTGGGCAGTCGGGCAAGAGAAAAACAATACAAAATAAAAACTTGGCCACTAAGAAAAATTCATGGGCTTTAAAATGAATCTCAGTTGGTGCTAAGTAAGAAATTTTTTATGCCACCAGAAGCGGAAAGCGTAAAAAAAAGAGCTTGGGTGGCTTTTGTGGGTGTTTGTCATAATTTTTTTGGGAATACAAAAGCTGAGAACTACCGACAAATAATTCAGAAGCTTCTTTCTGCTTATAAAGATTTAGGATGCAATATGTCAATTAAGATTCATTTAGATTTCTAGAACATGGTAAAATATTACATTAGGATATAATGCAGATTGAAATCCTCCGCACTGGGAAATGGTTAGCAGCAAGGTTTGCTGATTTTTGATGGTCAATTCGCCGAGAAATTTTTTTCTTGCGGACCAGTGAAATTTTTATTATTAATTAATCATCCTGTATTATATTATAGATAACATGGAATACTCATATATATTCCATTTGTTGTAAATCACAGTATAAATTCTGTATTATTCAGCTATTGATACAATAGTGTCACTCTATAGAGTATATCCATCATTAACATGATACCACCACATCCTTCAGACAAAAGGGTAATTGATGCGAATCTGGGCGTCTGTTACCCGCCTCACCACTGTCCCTGGAACTGATTGATATTATTATCAAGCTACATTCTGAAAGATACGGAAATCGGACGTAATTTTATATTGTTTTCGAATCACTATTTATTTATAAAGAGTGATTCATTAGGAATGTGCAATCTCTCCACTGTATAATCTATCATTCTTGATATTATTGTCCTTCCTAGTATGAAATTTTGAATGGTATTGTGGGTTGAGGACTCAAAATAATACTGTAAAAGAGTTTTTCTAAAATGCCAATAAAATAATAATCAGATAAGTTTGGTGCAACAATATAAAAACAGGCATATGTGTATATATGAATGAATAGGACACGCCGTATCTGAGACAAAATTTAGACAAACTATATAACATAAACTAATAAGAACATTTTGTATGAAACAGAAAAATCAAATTAATAGTCATTTAAAAAAACTGATACAATCGTATATAAATAAAAACCTGTGCACACAACATACTTTTTTAAATTATTAGACTTGAGTCTAAATATAAAATACATATTATATGCATATTTCGCATGAAGAGATAATTCATCAGTGAATGAATATTTCTATACTTTTCCAATATAAATAACATTTTATCATCTATTTTTTTATTATGTTCTCGACAATCATATTCATGCTGGTATATTCTGTATATACTGTTTAGTCATGCCGATGTAACTCTTTTTTTATAAAATAACACCACCAACCCTTGTACATTCTGGAAGCAGTTTAATAATAAAATGCTACTCAACACCTATTGTCATCTAAGGTTTTTCAAGATTGTTTTGAGAGCTAGAGAAATGAAAATAGCTTTAAACTATAATCGAAATTCTCTGCCCTATAGGCTAGAATTAATCTGCTTTAGTAGGTTTTAATACGAGTACAGATTACACTGAAGCACAAACTCCATAGTTATTTTCACATGTTTTGTCTTTGGCTTAATGGCAATTTTGGAAATTTTTGTTTCTTTCATATTATGACTCATTAAAATTAATCTTGTCCAAGATCAGATTCATACTTCTGAAGGTATACTCGCCATTTATTATCGTGCTATTAAGAGATGTAAATATATGTCTTAAAAAGAGTATCGTTCATACAGCAGTAGCAACATTCAATAAGTTTACAAAAGTTAAAAGTATACTGATTTCCTTTTTTATGAAAAATTTTGGGTCGCAAGCCATTTTTATAAATAATTTTGACCGAAATCCTACAAAAAATTAGAGTCTCACACTGACTCAGTCTAACATAATGAAGGTTTGATATCATTAGACCTTTTTGAAAAATCCACTAGGCGAATATCAATTGCTACTTCTGGTGTTATGAAAAATTCTATCGTTCAACACTATCATGTATTTCTACAATATTTTTTCTCCTCTTAAAACTTCAAATCATGTAATTGTTGGAATAGATTTTGAAAACTGGGCCGCTTCTATGTTAAAATTGATCTCTCTTGGCATTTACCTGAATCAGAACAAATACGAGAAATATAAATATTCCAATTTGGATATCAAATTCCATACTCATTGATGGATATTGGAATTTTACATTCTCGTCTTCGGTTGAATTGCGATTTGGGAAATTATTTTTGTTATGTTTTCTCGTCAAATTTATCTTTTTTAAGATTTTGTTACATTATAGAAGCTATACGCGTCATTGTGTTTAATATTTTTGAGAGTTGTTACTTCTTTTTTAATTTTCTGAAATGGATATTGATCCTACTGTCATCTACATATTAATTTTCTTGTATCAAATCAGATACTCCAGAATTCATTTGTTTTTTTGTTTACGAATCAAATAAAGACGTTTCTTCTTATATATTTTCATAGTTATCAACTACCCACAAGTATAAATTACTTGACAAGGATCATTTTCTGTTCTTTTGTCCATTTTATTATTACCTATCTTAGTGAAGATGTTTAGATATATTTTTTCTGCGAGTATTTCCAATTTGAGATAATAATATTGACTCAATTTTGTAAAAATATAAACAACGTAAAAATAAGAAGATATGTATGTTTCCAAAATAAAAAAATGTGGTATTCACACAATGCTAACTCTCTAAAACTAAGCTATCTTTTATAAAAGAATATTATGAATAACAGTGGTGCTGTTCTTCCGAATATTGAAGAAGTGTGTAAATACACATTCATTTGCAAGTGCATACTGTTGTGTTACTGATTATGAGGGCTGTTATTCATCTGTTCTTTGTGATAGCTCATGAATATATGAATAGCTCTTACACCCTTCTATGCGTAATTGCTTAATCTGTGCCATAATATATCGCTCTCTCTATTAAGCATTCATTTACGGAACATCTCATTTATAACTCGAATCCCGAAAGAGCCACGCCTTTAATGGAATGTAATCCTCGCAATGAAACAATCCACATTCAATCTCGAAAATGTAGACAGCGTAAAAAAGTAAAAAGTCCTGACGCTAGACGTCTCTTTCGTTTCTTCCTGTCTTTATGTTCCGGAGAAAAAGTTCTAATTTCGATGATGTTTCAGTGATTTTCAAGGATTAGCTTCCGATTACTTAGACGTTCTTTTTATAAACTGCAAAACAAAAACTTTTATTTTGTATTTCATGAGAGTTACCTCGAAGCAAAATAAGATATTTCAGAAACCAATTTTCTTATTTCATTAGTTAAACAATAGAAGAGGATGGAAAAAGGAAAAGTTCTACATCAATTGAATTGCCCTAAAGAGATTTTATGAAATTTCATTCATATCTATACTTGCAGAATTATCTATTCATTATAATAAATGAAGACTTAACCCTTTGGTCCGCTTCTGCGCCAGTTATAAACCCAAATATTTGTTCGTCACCACATAGAATTGTAATTTAATAAAGCATGTCTACAGTTGAAGTCCGAGAATCCGGGTACCGAGAATCAGAATGTCGCGCTACGTGAGGTGATTAAATACCTGCCTTTGAAAGAGTTGACCCCACGCAAATTCACGAAGAGTTATTGGAAATAATAGAGGAATCCAAAAAATCATATGACATCGTGAAAGGGTGGTGTGGTGAGTTCAAAGGTGTTGTAAGATCGACGTATGGTTATATTGGACAAATATTACAAAATATTAGTGTTTCATAGTATGTGGTACATATTATACCTACTGAACATTTTGACATTGTCTGCATGATAAGTAACATCAAAACCGAGCTGCACTTATAGATGCATATTATGCTAATTTGGTTTCGAAATTACGTGAGGGAACAATTTAAAAAAGGAGGGCTGAAGTGCGCAATTGTGTTCAATCGTAACAACGCATTTAGTCACAATTCCGCCATTGAAATGCTCCTCCGACAGCATTTGGTAAACAATTACTGATTGCTTAACAAACCTAAGGTTACCACCTGCGTGGTAAACGATTTGAATATTGAAGATTGAATATTGAATATTGAAGGATCTAAAACAATAATGGAAAAATGTGCTTACATAATCGTTATAAGGATCTGAAAAATAATTATTTCATTGCAAATATGATAAATATAAAATATAAAAATACCGAAATTGATTTTTTTTGCTAAATCGCTCCAAATTATTCAGTTAGTTCGATATACGTCACGATATAAAAATCAAACGTTATGTAGAAGGTCAGTAACACAACCTTTTGTAAAGAGCTCCAATAGAAGTCTTAAAAGAGTTATTCACGCAACTCCTGCAAAATGTGTTACTACATCAAAAATTGAGAAATGCTGAAACTATTGATTCGTATACCCGCCAAAAGAATATGAAAGAATCAATCTGATGCTGCTGCCAGAAAAATCAAAAGAGTTATGAAGCAGCTTATCAAGAAATAGTGTCACTCAAAGACCTACGTTATTAATGAAATAATAAATTAAAGATATTACCTATTTTTGTAGTTAAAAACTGTAAATAATATGAAGGAGGCATTAAAACAGAATCATACATTTCTTGGAGTACCAATAAATGAAAAAACATTTGTACTACATACTATCAAAGATCATATCACTGGCATGAGGAAAAACTTGAAAGAGATTAATAATTATTCTCCAAGAGCCACTTCTTTACCCCTTCCACATCCAGAGAGTACATGCCGATCGGCGGGAAGCCAGGTTTTCATTTTTTATATATTAATCCGCTCTTTTTTCTATGCAATCTATTCTATCTTTGGCGATTTGTTACTCCTCTTTTTTTTAGGTACTGTTTTTATTTGGCTCTTGCAAATTTTTGGTTGAAGGACTGCATTGAGGGTATTGATTTTTATTGATTTTATAGTTTTCCCGTGTTATCCGTGAGATTTATGTAATGTTATTAGTTTCTATTCTCCCTGTAATCTTCATATCATCAATTTGTATTCTACTAAATCGTGACATTTCATAATTTTATTACTTCTCTTTGTATAATCTTTCGAATCGTAGTATTGATCTTTTTATTTTCTATTGTCTTTTTTGTTGTTCCATATATGATCTTTTCTTATCCGCTAGTATCCTTTCTCCATTGGATATATACTGTTCCTTGTTTGTCTTCACCGCTGCTATTTCCTTACCGGCCATCATTAGTGTCCATTTATCTTCATTTTATGATTTTAGTTTTCTTGATTTATTTTTTTCTATCCAATTTTATTATTAGTATTACTAATAATATGATTTATTTCAAACTGACTGTTTGGCTCGGATAAGTGTATGATTGCTACCAGTTGAAAAATGGTTTAAAATTGATACGACATTAATAATAGTTTTGTGTTGAGGGAATGTAGTCAATTCTATGTTTGCTGTGATTGTTCGGACTCATTCATCTCTTTTTGTTGTTTTCTCTCCAAGTAGTTATTTATCTTCACGATTCCTCTACTAATTCCCATATATTCATATATAAAAATAGACTAATTAGAATGTTTTTTTAGTTTTAAATCTCTAGCCAGGTTACCGTGTGGAGTGTTGTTTTTTGATTGGGTGTCATACTCCATGCCTTTTTATCTATCGATTTCTCTTCTATTCCTTCCGATTTTATCTTGGCAGCTTCTCAATCCAAGTTTTTCTTGGTTTTCCTTTATAATTTTTACATGCTTTTTGGAGCGCCGTTTCTTTATGATATTCTGATTTTGGTATATGTGTTAAGCCATCTCAATTATGATTCATTTTTCTGATCTCTAGCTGTGAAATCATACAATCGAAAAAAAGTGATTTTGTCTGGATACCAAATGAACATTTATCGCCTTAATCAATTCTGGATATTCCAGATATGATGCTAGTGTAATAGTCAAAATTATCCATTTAAAAATGCGTACTATATTGAATGAAGTGTTACTAACATTCTGGAAGATATTTTCAAACGAGCAATGATCCACGGAAACTTTACACATAAATTTCAAACGACCCTATATATTTACATTTTAACGACTTGAGACGGGTGAACGATTCAATTTTCTGAGAAAACTCAACGAAGTGAATAAAGTTGAATGTACCTTAAAACTTTTCGTGGAAAATCTGAATATATCAGAATATTCTACAGCTTGTGTTGACGATGGTACTATCCTAAACAAACATAATACTTTCAGATATTATACTTTGAAATAAAAAATAAGTTTGAAAGGAATTTCTTATAAAAGAATTGTTCACCGTTATACTGATTTTGTTACATCATTATTATACAGCGAGATTGTCAATTAACAAATAAATTAATTTTTTATGTAATTATGAGAGTACGTTTAACAACCCGAAACAAGTCAAATTATTTACCAGGCTTTCAACAACTCGTATAAACATTTTAAATGAAATGATATAGCAGCATTGAAATAATCTTCAATTCTCTATCCAGTAAATAAAACTTCAGGATATTTTAATAATGTTAAATAAAAAGCCGGTATCAGTGCTTTCAACGATGGTTGCTGGTATAATTGGACGTATCCTGTGGTCGCAGTGCGCATGTCATTCGACATTAGTTTTGCTTCCACCGTTAGCATTAGAACATTGGCCATGGAAAGTCGGTTTCTTTGACCTGCGTCAAGGTATTACCCAACATTAGAACGAAGTTTCTTCTCCTTTGGCTACGTGTTTTGTATAAAAAACTGAAGTTGCCAGTATCATCCAGTTTATTTTATGAGAATTCACATCTGTTACATGTTGTCCATCACTTTTTTACCAAACAATCTGGTTATCAATCGAGTTTATTAAAACGCGACATCAATACCGGCAACTTGTACACACTATATATTTTTTCACGCTTACCTGCGGCGCTGCGTCCAGCCTTCGTCTAAAGTTCAGCCAACATTAGAAGGTGAATGTTGACGCAAACCTTGGATGCATCGTGTAGTTGCCGCTCTGCATCCAGCTGTCCCTCCAATGTTCAGCCGTACGCTAAAACGCGAATGTTGACGCAAACGTTGGACAATTTATTATTTATCTTTCTGCCAAAAGAGAGGAATTGTTTTCTAATGATATAAAAATGCCACTAAAAAGTCAGCCTTATTTGAAATTTAAATTATTTATTTTATGAATCATTCATTTTACAGAATTTGAAATTTTATTTTTCCAAAACGCAATGACTTGAGATATAAATATTTATTCGAGTGGGTGATAAAGCTCATGTTGAGGTAAACAGAACAGTTAATGAGAAGTATCGGTCTAAGTGGAATAGATAGAATGGAAATTCCCTAAATTTATAACTGTTAATGATTTTTCCAAATCTTGGAAATCAAAATTGAATAACGAATAGAAATTGGTCGTGAAAAGAAATACTTTGGAACAGAATCGAAAAAGAACGCATTGTAAAGTTGGATTATAAAATTCAAGCTTGTTGCTTACAACAAAATGATTAAACATATATTTGCCTCCTGTATTTGATGGGTTTAGCTTATGCCAGTGTTTCCCAAAGTGTGGGACGCAATTCGCCACAAGATCAGGAAAAATTCAGCTGGGTCATGGCAAAAAAACTATCTTTCTCTAAATTCAATATTCTATAGAAACATTTTCAAGTACTTCAAGTCTCGTGCAATAAATTGTAACTTTTTAACGAAATAGAGAATGATCATAAATAATTTTGTATTGTAATTTTCGATGGCTTTTAATAGGAAACATTATAAAACGTTAGTTTGAGTTAAACAAGTTATTTTTGAATGAACACCCACATCTAAAAAAGATGCTTTTTTGACTTTAAGATAGATTCCATGATTTCAAGTGGATAATATGGAATAATTAAAAAAATAACTCAATTGAAACAACGACTTCTAAATGAAAATTTCAAATATTTTGAAACATTATATAAACATATTAAAACCAATTTAAACTACAATGAAGAAGATTTACATTTTGAACTCAATAAATAACACTAATTGATAGTTTTGAAGACTACTTTCCGAATATTCCTCTATATAATTTGTAAATCAAAGATTTTTTTGTTGATACTGAATCGGAAGAAAAAAGTTTATGATTTAATTGAAATTTTTATGCTAACTCCGACATTAAAAAAGTGTTTGAAACTGTATCACTAATTAATTTTTGATTGATCTGTCAAAAATTATTATCCTAGCCTTAGCGAAAAAGCCATACAATTATTAATATTCAAAAATGAGTACCGAAACAGATTGGATGACCTAATTTGAGAATAAAATCAATCCCAATTTCAAATTACTATGTGATGAAAAATAACATCACCCTCGCATTAAGGGAAATTTTTATGTGAGAAATGAACAAACAGTTTGAATTTTTATTTCTATTGAAAATAAAGCTTGTTTTGTGATTTTTTTTTTATAAAGTGGATCGCTAAAAAATTTAAAATCTCGTGAAAGGGCGGCGGCCAAAAATGCTTGGGATACGCAGGCTTAAACCAATGATTGTATGTAACCTAACATAAAAATTGGAAAGTGTAAAAATACACTGTCTCACACTTATATTTGTAGCTAAAGATCTTCCAATAGGTATGTCCTTTTTTCGTGGGGCAAGTTATTTTAATATTGAATGAGCTACACCTGTTTCATCTAATAGATTATTAATATTTTCAAATATCTCACAATATAGCTGCCTAGTGTCTCAGGAGTTCTTATGCTGGTTTTAATTTCAGTAATAATAACAAGGACATTGGTAATTATTCCAAAAAATCATATTTCGAAAGCTTGTTGCATATAAGCTTCGGCAGACGATTTTGTCCAATTTTGGATTGACGATTTATTCTGAGGAATAATCTGTTGATTTATAATATTTGGGCCACTTTTTGCCATCAGTTTTTCAAATAACAGGACTTTCTATTGAAACTTTGATTTCAGTACATTCTTGAACCACCTTGGCAAGTCTTGCTGAATAAAGGGTTATATTTAACACGATTTGTTACAGAACCATCGTTATTAGAGTCCTTACAAAACAAGTAAGTCAAGTAGCTTCCCCACCTTGCTAAGCTAATTCTACCGTGGCTATGTGATAGAATTTCCGTAGCAGTCCTTCATTTTCATTCCATGAATTTATCATTTTCGTTATTGACGAAACTTTCGAATTTTTTAGGGTTCGTCCTATAAAATCACGGGCAGTTACGCTTGTTTTTCGATAGGACAATAATAGCTTTATTATATTTTTCTTGTAACGGCTTACTCAACTTAAGATCCAGATGGTTTTGCCGTAGTTTCTTTAAGCTCTATACCATCTTTTCTTCTCAAGTTTACAGTCATCCTTCCGCCGTCCGATTTCTATCTAATTGATACTTTCTACAATTGCAAAAGTCCATAAATGCTTTTCATACAAATTTTTTACTGTAAATGGTATTTTTTTGATATGATTGATTCTATAATTTCATTAATATTCTCGTTAGTATTACAACCAAATCATCACATTTTGAAATATGAAATATTTGAAACGTTAAAATCGAAAGGAATCAATATGTATTCATGGCAACATGATAAAGTGAAAATAGACCATGGAATCTGTTTCAGTATAATAAATATCATTGGTTTTCTACAGGAGAAATAACATTGTCTTTAGATTAGTTTCCAATGTTTTAGTTCATGCGAATTGTCTAAAAATATCAGTATATACTAAATTAAAATAGTTGTAGAAATTTATAGTAGAAACGGTTGAGATTTAGCATCACGTGTCTAATACATCAGCACAGCATTCATATGAATAAAGTCAAAATTTGTATACTGGGCGAATAAGTGGAATATCTAGAAAATTTTCAATCAATTTACTTCCCTATTAAAATGTCAATATTATATTTTATATAATATATAAATACCTTCCTTCAGTTTTTCATAAATTTCCTTATAAATGACAGGAATGAAACGATATATATTGCTTTCCAAAATTCTGTAATTAAACTAGGGCTCGAAAAATTTTCCTTGTAGCTAGGTACCTCAGTATTACAATGACTTTCTGATCTGCTGATAGTACGGTCTTCGTAAAGGATTTTTTTGTTATATTTTTCTCCATGGTTTTTCAAACGTCTCTTCATCCATTATCAAATATTGTTCTTACTAGCCAGGTCTACCTGAACTGGGTCCATTAGGTTCCAAAAGCAAGGAAGCAGGTAATATAATTATTGCCTGAGGTACACTAATCACTTTTTCCTTATTCACTTAAGTAAGTAAATATAAAAACTCTGTTAATACGTAAGGCCACGGTGGTTTTCTCCATCACCACTCACCCGTATCAACTTCCCCTAGGGGTGGTAAATATCCTTTGGTCTCCAGGTTATAGTAAGGGAGTTTGGCTGCGGTGGTTGGAAGTAGGTGGTTGTGGCTCGCAAAATTGTGAAAACATATATTTCTATATATGAGGACTTCTGAAAAGATCTCAAAATTTCTGGAATGATCTATATAATTCAAAAGTGTGTTCAACTATTATAATAGACTTAGATTGTTCTAGAAAGTTCTGAAAATTTCTGGAATGATTTGGAAAGTTCGAGAAAAATATTCAAGAAATTTCTAGAACGAGAGGAGCTCTAGAAATTTCCCTAATGATCTGGAAAGTTCCAAAATGAGTGCAAATTATTATGATTGATAAGAAATATCAAGTTTCTCATAATCTAAAATAGAAACCTATAGTCTCTATGTTGAAAAATGTATCATTTTTTTATACTATTAAACATGCGATGTATTTTAACCCGAGCAACACCTGGTTTCGCTGCTAGTATTGAATATAATTTTAAGTTAGGAATGTTTTAACTTATACTTGTGAATTTTGGGTTAGTAGTAGCCATGATGCAATGGCAAGAGAATTGCATATTGCCAGCGACGTGCAATAATCATCTTACATATTAGTTTCTTTGTTACAGAATCTATACAAGCTTTTGACTCGCATTTTCGAGGACCTTCATTTGTAATGGAACCTCCTTCAAGACTCGAGTTTTCAAATTCAAGTGGAGGATGGCTTGATTGTTCGGCTTCGGGAAGTCCTCAACCTTCAATAGACTGGCTTTCTGTGGATGGCACTTCTGTTGGTGACATATCAGGTGTTAGGAGAGTGCTTAGAAACGGTACTCTGTTCTTACAACCTTTTCCTGCTCAATCCTATAGACAAGACGTTCATAGTACTGTTTACAGATGCATAGCAAGTAATACAATTGGAAGAGTTATCAGCAGAGATGTACAAGTAAGAGCTGGTAAGTATTCATAAATAAGAAGCATAGAATTGGTATATTGTCCAACAAAACTTAATCCACTAACCGGTGACTCAGTAAAATAGAAACTCGAAATGCCGATAAATCTTATATCGGTGATAACTCAGTATTATATCGAAGAGCCATGTGAGTTTGAAGACAACTAGAAACAAATCTGGCGATGAATTGGAGCTGAAAAATAAAAAATCGGTTGGTAGCGAAAGGGCCCGTGTAGATCTCATTCTTTGCCGAAAGCATTCATAATCTGATAACATATATTATAAGCATTGACAATTGAAACTGACCAAAACAATCAAAAGAAGTAGTAGTAGTAAGAGATGAAGCACTAGTAACAAATAATAGACTTTTTTCTCTAATATTTAGCTTAGCAAAGATATTAGAAATAAATTAATAAAAAAAGATTGGTTATTTCTGGAAAAATTGAAATATTATCTCAAACTCGGGTTGATAGTAAAGACAACTCCCTAAAACGCGAAAATATATGATTCATTGGAAGTAAAACAACCTCGTCTTTATATTTCATAGATCTTAAGTCGATATATGGTGGATGACATTTTAGGATATGCAGACGAAATCGTCATGTACTGGATAAACCAAATAGTTACATGTACGGCTTTTGGCAGTATTTCAAATCAACTAATAATTTCTTTCAAAGAATGGAATCAATATTGAAGATACCACTTGTAAAAAAGGAGCATAACCAGTATCTATTAATTGTTCTAGATCTAAAGATAATGACAATATTCTTAAATTTCCAGCCCTATCCGTCTATAAAGATTTTGAATTTTAAGAACTCTTCCATATTTTGCAAACCACTGTGTTACATTGTCATCGGCATTGTCGAGTTGTTAATCTTAGGCGAAAATCCTGGATCTGTTTTATCCTGATCAGTAGTCCTACACCTCTGGTTCTGTTCGGCCTTCTTTGTTCCATGACTGATAATATAGGACAACAGTATCGGAACTCATATTTATTTCACCAGCAATGTCTCAGAACAACAGTCTAGCTTCTTAAAGATCTACTATTCGACTTCCCTTGATGTCAGTCTGCTGGCGATAATTTGCTTTTAGAATTACGACTTCAAGTTTAGAGTGTGCGTGAAGTATTGTTGAAATAGAATAATATTATCTGGGGTTTGGGTTTTTATGCCACTGAGTATATTAAAATGAAAAATAAAAAAAAACGTTCATAAATATGTCTCATTGAATATTCAGTAATTGATTCGGAAGCAACCAAATACAAAAGCTTTTCATTTTCGTCGTTAAATTATTTCTCCCAATTTATACTCCGCTGTGCTTAATTAAAAACTAAATTCGTTGCGACATTATTGTGATTAAAAATTGGAATTACATTTTGCAAGGAACATTACAATGTGTTATTTTAAGCCGAACAACGTATTTCATATACTGTGATTATTTTTTTAAGTGAACATGACATTGTTTTCAGTGAAACAATTCAAATAAGTGTCAATTATCTTAAAATGGATCGAAGTTATATTCATGCAATATGTTATATTTTATTGGCTTAAGAATTAGTTCCAAGAATCAGAAATTACATACTGTAGAAAGGTGAAACCATTACAGCCAGAAAATTGAGAAAAAATGAAACTCTTTACTGAGGATCGGTCAAACTTTTTAGCAAAAGTATTTGAAACACTTTATGGAAGTGTATCAGTTTGTCTGACAAACAATGTGAATTTTACATGTTTTTGTTTTGGGCTTTTATCAAATAAGATATCAGTTATCGCCTTGAAACCACGAAAGGCATAACTACAGGAATAACGGCAATATTTCTATCAAAGATTTCTCTAACAATGTATCTAGGTATGTCGTGATATGCCGATGCTGTGGCAACGGAAACATGAATAGAAACATTACAATCATTGCAATTGAAAAATATTTACGTGGAATATAGGCTTGAAATTTTAGGTCTTCGAAAACGGCGGCAGTAGCCAAGTACCCCTAGTTAATAGCCGGATAAACAATCTTTGACAAAAAAGCACTGATTTACGCATAAAGGTATTCAAATTTCCATCTGATGTGAAAATAATGCAGAGGAAGTTTATTCTATCGATCATTTCGTTTCTTTTGTTTACCAGTTCTGCATATACCAAGCATTTAAAATATCCCCAAAAAAAACGAATCCATTTTATTTTATTTAGGGGAACGTGGTGACCATGCAAATGAACCTTCCCGATCTATATTCACCTATATGGAAAAATGTTATTAATGTTACAAACATGTACCCGATATAGGTCCTGGAAACGGTCCTGTTCGGTTGTAGTGAAATTCGGAGAAGACGCGTCATACTTTTGATATACGTTTGATATACCCGGAATTCGTTTGATGTTTGTTTTATATATAATTTTTTATCATAGCAGACGTATTTGAATGAATTAAAAACGTAAGAGACAATATTCATAAATTCACGCCACGAATAGAAAGAGTGTGAATAAATAAGGAAAACGTTACATTGAGATGATTTGGGAAGTGCAGAGGGGCTCAATCATGCATGAACCTCATGTCTCAACGAATGTTTACAGGAATATCACATAAAATAGGTGGGAAATCATTTTGGAGAAATTCTAAGTAACGCTGACCATTCAGGTTATTATCAAAAGAATTTGGACCAACTGAATTATTCGTACCATGAGGATTTTCATCTGCCCATAAATGTAAACTGTTTAAATTAATAAAACAGTCTCGTGTGAAACTAGCTTCATCAGTAAACGGTACTTTACCAACAAATGTATTATCAACTCGTTATTTATCTAGAAACTATCGAGGCCTGTCTAGATAATCCTCTACTTTCATAGCATACACTTTCTGAATGTGAAAGGAGTAAAAAGTTGCTCCTAGAAAATCCTATGAATAGTTGTCATTTATACGTTAAATTGAAGTAACATTTTGCGTACACTAGTTTTGGGATCGGCGTCAACTACATCTAATGTATTCTGCTCTTAAACTGGGGTTCGTATAGTTCGTTATTGACCTTCGCCATCTTTTTTTGGAAGTGCACTTCCTAAAATATCATTTTATAAAAAATAACTTCTATAAGTATTTACCTTGCCATGTACAACGACTTAAAAATTTACGTATCTCCTAAACTTTACATTTGAACGAGTTAAGCAACCTTTTTGTTAAAAAATCGATTGAAAAATTCTTTTTTGCTTTCCTTAGATTGTACAGGTTGTTCCTGGGAAAGTTACAAATTATTTACCATTGAGCATGAGCCTCCCCTGACCTTCAAATAGTAGTGTAGAATTATTTATTCCGTCAATGTCATGGACATACGTAATCATCCATTAAAACTCATAATGTAGGAATGTTCAATTTAGAAAATATACTTTAATATAAGTTCTGATTTCGCTGCTTTGAATGCCTATAACTCAAAAACAACGGGAGAAGTTTTTTGTTACAATAATTGTCACAGCTTTATTTTCATGCCACGCACTCACTCCCGAATTTTTGCATTTAGTCCCGAAACGCATATTGTCCATTTAAAAACAATTCACTAAGCTCTGACCACAAAAATACGAAGCTACTTCGTTCTCTACTCTCAACCTCCGGCACAGTACATAACTCTTCACATTGAAGCTGCAGGCATTGTACATGTTTTATCACTTAATCCACCAATTGCTTTTACAGCTTTCATTTCCGCTTAAATCCTTCAATTTCTAAATTTGAATACAAACTAATAGATTAACGACAAGAAATTAGTGAGCTCAAATAATGGAAATCCTGATTTAATAGAAGATTCCAAATATCTAGGCAAAAACTAAAAATAATCAAGTAGTGTTGAGGATCGTCAAAACTTGTTCCCTAATCTTAGATATTTTTCCGAGACAATTCAAATTTCTCTCCAAATATTTCCAATAACAATATAGATCAAAGTATTGCTAGTTTTCATATTAGGTGGATTGGTAGATTGTAGGCTTAAACATAAAATGAAAATAGAGGTTTAATGACATGCCTTTTTAAAAATAGTGGATACATGATAATTCTTACAAATATGCATGTATGGCACCCAAAGAGTATCAATTTTTTTTCACATTAAGATGGTTGTTTGAAATTGAATTGTGGATCTAAGACCAAAAGTTGCCCCAATCACTTGATATGTGAAACTTGGATCTTCTGCTATTATATGTCTCAGTCTGTCCATGCTTCCAACATTATTCGAGGAACGGAATATACCAGCACGTACTGGTGTATTAAAGAGATATCAGTCTCAACTTCTCTTCACACAGTCGCTTGTAAATGAATTTCATTACCAAATAGCCTCATGAATATAGCGCGTGAATAACGTTATTTTTCAGTGTTTCAATTTACGTCAAATGACGTTAAGAAACTAAATAAAAGAATATAGAAAATGCAAGTGACTCTTCTTCAACATCACCAGAAATTAGTGAATCTGTTGAAGTTGCCTAATCAAATTTATTGCCGGAAAAGTCAAGGAAAGTATATAAAATGTCATATGAGTTTTGACCTAAAAAAAAAGATTATTAATAACTGAATATATCAATTAGTTAATAATTAAATATATATTATAATATATTAATACATAAATAAACACCACTCTCCCGTAACATTGGATACCCATTATTTGTTGAACTAATAAATAGATTCTTGTGTTGTTTATTATGGAGATATACGATTATTATGATTTTCTATAATTATGTACTATTATTGAATAAACAATAATATATTGTATGAAATATTTGTTGGAATAAAATAACAATGTTTCTAATAATGTAAAAAAAATTTCTACTCTTACTTATTCACTCGGTGATTTATATCTTCACTTTCACCTCGTGAATAATACATTATACACTTGTGAATAGTAATAATATAGTTTTTCAGAGCTATATAATCCCATTTTCACAATAACGATTATACTAGATTGTTTTTTATTTGGGTGTTATCTTCTGAGATCGGTTATATTCGAATATTTATCTATTACAGTAAGTTGTTAGTAAAACCATTATTGTACTTTTGTGTAGGAAAAAGCATATAACAATCGTCTGTCTTTTAAACTTTCACACATCTCGTTCAAAATAATTTCCATTTTACTAATAATCCAATCCGAAGCTCGACTGTGATGGGGTACTTTCCGTAGTTTGATGAATTTAACGAGAAGCAATGCGCTCTCTCTTAAATTAGCTCGTTTTCAATGACTTTAAGCTGTTGTGGAAGACCCTGGAAATTATGTTGTTATCCGCTCTTTCACTGCTATCACAGTAGTCTTAATTCTCATTAAAGGCAATAACTTCCATGAGTTGTCGAAATTAATTTCAAAAAAAAAGCTCGTAAGATTGATCACAGATTTAAAGTTGATAAGAAAAGAGCTAGAAAAGAATTTTGACAAAATTTTAGAAAAAAAAATATTTCTTTACGAACACCCGAGTCAATGTGCATAGCATTTAACAGAGAAAATTATAAATTTTTTAACACTATAGAAGACCTAAGACTCAAGTATAACTATTCTGATAACCAACTAACACAACACAACACAACAACTAACTACATTTGTGATGAGACAGGGATTTCCACAATTTCTAACAAAAATCCCAAAATTCAAATGTTACAGCTTTGTGTTGCATTAATGCAGTTGGTACATTTATTCTACCGCTACTAATTTTCCCTCGAGTTAGGATGCGACCTGCATTCATGAATGGTGCTCCCTTAGGATCAATTCGCGTGGCATACGAAACGGGGTGGGGCTCAGAAATCTTCATTAAATATCTGTATCATTTTATTCAATACGTCAAGCCCTCCAAAGATAATAGCATTTTATGATTGATGAATAACCATGCCACACATGTAACTCTGGTTGCCATAAATTTATGTAGAGAAAACTACATCTCATTACTTGGAGTTCCGGCGCCCACATGCCATAAAATGCAACCATTGGATTTTTTTGGTGCCTTGTAAATAGCTTATAGCGTAGTCTGTGACTACTTTGGTTAATAATCCAGGAAGAACCATCACCGTTCAAGATATTGCTTATTTATTCAGACAACTTATTTAGAAGCAGTATTAGTGGCAAATACTATAAATGGATTTAAGGCTTGTGGAATAGAACTTCTCAATTCCGATATCTTTTCTGACATAGGTTTTATGGCATTAAGCTACAAACAAGCCTCTTGAAGCGCAAGAAAATACTAATCCTACTACAGTTCTAGTTGTTGAAAATGTTTTATGCGAAAGTGCAAATCTAAATAACGCTCTAAAGTAAAATGAAAATCTAACGAAATGAAACTGGACTGCCAGAAGCCAGAAGTATAAAACTAAAGAACATAAGTTGCCAAACAGCGAAATCACAAACCATTAAACGAAAGTGTTCAGTTCATCTTTAGAATCACCTTGTGATGTTCAGGAAATGATGAATGATGAAATGAATGATGAAAGGAATTGCATTATATATGACGTTGCAGGAAAAAATAATGACCTTTAGTATATTTGTGCTAAATGTGGAGAATAGTCTCAAGCTCCATGCACTTGACTAGACGTATTTGCGACTTTTTATTTTTGTATTACTCACTGATTAACTGATAATATCTGTACTACTGGGATTTCCTGAACGAATTTCTTTGGGCAAAACAGAATTAAGTAACAGTTAGTACTGAATTTACAATTTCAATATAATATTCTGCTATAAATAATGAAAACTATTCAAAAAAAGCAATCATACTGTAATGTTTTTTGTATTTATTTACACCCTCTATATTCGTGAGGTGAATTAATCAACACTATCTCTTACGTTCTTAATTTATTTTCACACTATACAATTCACTTGCCTGATAATTTACTTATAAATATGACTTAAATGATTTCTGCGATTTCTCTCGTTATTTTCACTATATCTATTTATTAAAAACTAAATTAAATTGCGTTTACACAAATCATTTATATACCTAGAGTTCTAGAACGAAAAGAAACAAAAGAAATACTGTAAATAAACCGCCTTCTATCATAATAAGTTCTAAAAGGAAGCAACTAATGCGCGCCCGCCATTTATGAAAAGTAGATGAAAGACCTCGCGCCAATTCGCCGAATTTTATAATTCCATTGTAGCTGGACAGGGCCTGCCTAAGAACCCATTTAGCGAACTTACAATACAATATTATATTCGTAATTGGTTGGATTTCTTCTATCGAGCTGTCGGTTGAAAGCTAAATAAGATATAACGATTGTCCAATTTTTCTTTATTGTCTTCTAAATAATAATTTCTCTCTCTTTCAGTTGTTACACAAACTTTTAGAGTGGACGTCGAAGTCATAGGAGCGGCTCGAGGGTGTACAGCAGTATTGAAATGTATAGTTCCAAATTTTGTCAAGGATTTGGTGAGAATCATATCCTGGGTTCAAGAGCCTACATTTTTCATTTATCCATCACTACAAGGAGGTAAGAAATTACTTTCTCAAAAAAAATCTCATACCCAATTCGTTTATTTACAAAAAACTTGTGTGACTTTATAATAGAAAAATTTTATAACAACGAATTGGTTATATCAATATTTTATATTACGTTACAAATTTGGAATAAACTCAAATTATATTTTCTCCAATACTGCTCGGAGTAATATCTCCAATCTAGTTTTTTTGAATATAACAATAAATATTGAAGGTCTTTTTGTTAAGAGGAACAAATTCAAGGTAATTTTTTATAGATAGCAGTTGCTGTTATTTTTATTTCCATGTTACGGTTTGTGAAGTTTATATAAATACCAAATATCAATTTTATTCCTCACCAATTACAAAGTAATCAACATGATAAGTGTGGATGACAATAATCAAATTTGATGATTTGAGTAGAAAAAACCGCATGAGGTTATCGAATGAATATTTGAAGTGATCTCAGACATAATCAAAATTTGTTTTGAGCATTTCTAATGACTCGTACGAAATTATAATTTCTTATTCGTGCGCTACAACTCGTGACTTTGAGATAAGGATGCGCCACCTCAGGACGGGGATATTTCTTAAAGATACAAACTCTAATGTGTTTTGTTAGGTATTTAGAATGTAAAATGTTTTTGTTTCTCATTTCAAAATTAGAATATCGAGCTGCATAATCTTCCGTCACGAGTTATCTAATCTTCATGTCAACCACGATCACAATTTGGTACATTGTAACATAAGTTACAATTTTATGGCGGATATTAAAATCACGCCCGTGCTTTTATTTCCAAATCATTTCTTAGTTTAAAATTCTGCGTTTCAACTTCCATGATTAGAAGTTCTGAACATTGAGAGCTGTTGATATTGATTGTTATTATCAATTCGTTTGTATCGAGATACTTACGAATGGAGAGCCTCAAAGTACTGTTTTGAACAGTAGCATGTACGGGCAATTTACTTCCTTCCTAAAATTCTAAATATTGTTCGGATATTCGTTTTTCTAATAAAAGTTCCATAACACTTATTATTTTTCGATTATACAGTGTGTTTCTATATTTGACCGACAACGCTCTACCATAGAGAGATCTCAATAAATTATTCATTTTGATATAGGAATATGAACCTTTATGGGGCCTAATTTCTGTAATATAGGGTGTTCAAAATTTTAAATCAAAAGTTTGCCATCAATCAAGACCGCCTTTAATTTTTTTTTTTCAAATTTAGTGACCAATATGCTCCTTAATAAAGTAATATTTCGACATAAATAAACTTTGAACAAAGTTAACCAATGGTGCGCAGTCAGGGTTAGTTGTCACGTTTATCCCCCTATTTTCTACGCCACTGGAACTAATTATTTTTTTAATAAAGTTTGAATTGCCTGATTATTTTTAGTTAAGAAACTAAAAACCTTTTATGGAGCTAAAATTAACGGTATTGTAGAAATTTGCCTCGAAACAAAAGTCTGCAAGCACATAATTTACAAATTAATTAATTATTCATTTAATTTCGTATAATGATTAAGCGTAACTAGTTCAAAACAAATAAAAATTATTCATGATCATAATTGTTGGAGAATGTACCGTTAAATATTACACAACACATGTGGTTTCAACACGATGGGGCATCTGACTTAAATCCTATCGATTTTTTTATATGGGGCTATATGAAGTCCTTAGTGTAGGAAATAATTATCGAATCTGAACAAAATCTAATAGCTAGAATTCAAGCTGCGGTAGAAATAATTCAATTCCTTCCAGATTTATTCTCAAAGACACATTTTCAATGATAAAACGGTATAATAAGTGTATTGAAGTAAGCGGCCAATAGTTTGAACAACCACTGTAACTTATTAACTTATTATTTTCATTTTCATTGCTAATTTTGTTTTTAGTGTAATACATTTTTGTTTGAAATTGAGATTATGAATACTTTATATTTGTTTTGAAATACCTACGCTTAATCATTATTCGAAATTAAATGAATAATCAATTAATTTGTAAATTACTTACGTGCTTGTAGACTTTAGTTTAGAGGCAAATTTCTACAATACTGTTCATTTTAGCTCCATAAAAGGTTATTAATTTTTTAACTAAAATAATCAGGCAATTTAAAACAAAATTAAAAAAAATTGACTATGATTTTTATACAAAAATTAAGAAACTTTTTTTTATTTTCTCAAATTCATATCAGTAAAAAGGAACACTGCAATGTTATTTTTTGTGAAAAATTTGAAAACACTCAATATTTCCGTAGCAGCTGAAGATAAGCATGGGACATTGTATATGAATTATGTTCAGAACTTTCCAAAGAATCCATAAAATAAATAATACACAGAGGGTTGCATTCAAAATAAAAAAACTGGTGTTAGCCAGTTCCATATGGCACACCCTATGTAATTGTTTTTGGAAAAAAATGCGTATGCAAAAATCGATGCATCAAGCCCTTTTCTTATTACACACTCATTTATTCAATAACTAATTTAATTCATTTAGCTATTCCACTTCATATATGATATATTTAAAACGATAAATATTACTAACATATCCTTTAATTTCAGTTTCATTATAAACTTGATTATGTAACAGAAATCTTATCTATTTAAATATATATTTAATTGAAATCAGACCAACAGTGATATTTTTTCTTCTAAAAGATATACTATAATAAGAAATGCTGAGAATATTTACGTACAAAACGAGATTACAGTATCCACTATTTTCTTGTACTGTCGATTTAGAGAGTATGTGAGGTATCTAATAATTCTGAATTTTTAAATCTATGTGGTTATTTATCTTGTGAAGTAATCTCATCAATATATATGAGAGGTTTTTCTTTATAGCTACGTTGTGAAAGAAGAAAAATAACATAATAAGGACTTTGTGTGTTGCAATATATGTACATGTATCTGAGCGAAATACCGAATTCCATCTTTCCGTTATATTTACATAAAAACTTTTTCCTATTTGATATTCTGTGTTTGACAATCGTCCCTTCGTATAAAAAATGTCATCCACGCACTTGAAGTCGAATCCCTAAAACTAACATCTCGGTGAATTTTCTCTCCAACTGTACAAACATAACCAGCATATATTTTATAACGTTTCTTCATGGACAAATGGATTTTTATCCTACTGGAACTGAATGTGTCATATTTATACAATGAAATGGATGTTTGCGTTCTGGAAACATGTACGCATATTAAAAGCTTATGAATGAAAATTCACGTTTGTCATGTTATATTCCGGTATTTTTTGTTGTCCTCTGAGATTTTAACATCCCCACTGAGAAAAAGGGGAAACGTTTTGTGTATTTTTATGAAATATTTCAAATTGAATGTTCAGGTTAATGGAGTCTAACATGATATCAAGTAGTAAATAATAGTTGAAGACATGTACAACGAAAAAAAAAATAATTTATTAGGAATGATGTCAGAAAAATCATGCAAATATGAGATTTCAACCTCCGCACCTCCGCTCAAATTGTCTCATAAGTAAAAAAAAATCTATCGAGTAATAAGCGTTTGAAATTAGTTCACTTTTCGGATGCTAACTCAAAAACTGACTTACCGCATTAAGATGCGTCTTTCCCTTAACAAAATTTCCTCATCGAACCCCTTTCCAAGATATCACCCTTGAGAATTAGTGACCACAATTAAGTTGAATGTGCCAATAAGACGTACCGTTACAAAAACAAAAAAGCAGAAAGGACCGAAATTTTTTATTTTTAAAAGTGAAATTTGCAATGTGTTTTACTACTCAAACCAAAAATATAATACCTGCAACAAAGTTATCATAAGCATAGATGCGGTTCAATATGTACAACCCATGTCAGAGGTCATTCATGTATGCCTATTTTTATTTAATCAATTTTAAATTGATTAATAGCTTCAATGGCTTTCTTATTGAGAAATAAATACTACTCATTGCTACATTTTAGTCATTATTCAACTTAGATTATTACGAGTGCGTTTTAAATATGATAGAGACAATGCTGTAAATGGTGCGTCTGTATGTTTTGAAGGTCACGATTTTCTTATGTGTTAGCTGGGTCTCTTACTAATTCCGGGTTTCTTCACTTACTTCCCTACTAAGTATTATTTACCGAATAACCAAAAATTCGGTGTCTTCACCTTCTAATAAAGTAAACCTCCGAGTAATCGAGTTATTTGCCAAATAAATTATTAGGCTGTCACAAGTGTCAATTAAAGAGTTTAGTAGAAACTTAAGCTTTAATATACATCAAAAGTGATTCGTTAATTTATTACAACTTATTTGATTTGTTCATTTTTGGAAATATTCGTCATACAAATAATTGAATATTTAATATGGATGCTTTTCAAAATTGAGAAGATTTGTTTGAGGAAATACAGAAACTTTCAGAACAACCTTATTCCGTTCGTCATAAAATTAATCATTACAATTGTTTGTCCGATGATGAAATTTTTTGACGGATTTCTTTTTCTTTTCAATTATTTTCAATATAAACTATAATTTTCACACCAACACATATTTCTCCAACTAGCAACGCTCAATACAATATAAGAACTGGAGATAAAAACCCCAACGATGAGGTAAAGAAATTTGTGCGCAAGTTTCCTAATGATTTTTCCGATACCATGTAACTAGTGAGAGGAATTACCTAGAAGAATTGTGAATCTTTGTGAATATTTTTGAAATTATTTCCCATATTCCGAATTTTCTTCTGAAGATTATGGTTCTCAAAATATAACAGGCAAGGAAGATATTAGGATTGGAAGAAAAATTAGGGACGAAATCTACAGTTATTATACGAGAGTTGTCTGAGAATTAAAATTTTCATAATTATGTATCGACTTGGTCTTCTTTCAAGTCTATACATTTAGTCTAGCAATACTTCAGCTTTCCTATCCATTTGGAAGAATTTTACGATCTCTAATTACAGTGCAGAGTGTCAATTTACAGTGCTTCCAAATGATAACTCAGTAATGAATATTTTCAGGAAAATATTCATGAGGACTCACTTATACGATTGCCAAACAACAAAAATTATTCGTCGAAAATGTATGAAATTTTCATGATAACTACTCAATGAATGCGCAAATCTATTCCTTAACTTATAAGTTTATAATTAATTTTCATACTTTAGGTTGAAGTCAGAAACTTTTTAAGGTAACTTTCATATTGTTCATTCTATACACATACACTCATTCAAAACATGTTGAAATAGTTATTTTGATTTCGTGCAATTTCGTAAACATTCTCATTTTTTTGTTCTCATTTTCAAGTTAAAAAATTCAATTTCTGGTGAAAAATTCGATCATGTTATTTCTAAAAATATCTATTTAATCTGCTATTCGTTTTAAAGCTAGATGTAATCTTTCATTACATTCCCACTCCATTTTCCGCAGTTTTTAGTTTTATTTCAATAGTTTTTCAATGCTTTATTCTCAAACATCATTCTTTAGCATGAGAATAATTCTCCAAACCATAAAATTTCGCTCATAAATTCGAAAACAGTTCGTATGTGTGTTTCCGACCACTGCCACAAGAAGTATTACAGACTTTAACAACTACAAGAAATCCTTTCAAACCGATTCCATTTGTCTTCCATACGTGGCATGAGAATTACTTTTACTGATATTCTTAGAATTCTTTCTCTATTTTCGAGCGATAATTTAAGTTATAAATAAGATCAGAATAAATGCTGCGAAACAGCTCCTTTGTGAAATGTTATTTTTCATTTCGAAAATAAGTTTTTCGTTATGACACATCCTGGCAACAATGGAAGCGAATTTAATAAAATGTAATGTGACAACGTATAATATTTATATTAATACAAGCATTTCAAAAATGTTGGGAAAAAGAATATAACTCCTAAAAATGCCCTAGAAGCTTCCAGAAAACACAAAGGAAAATAGAGAGCACGTTATAACGAAATATATACTAAGTGATATTTACAACAAAATGAAATACACAATTAGGGTTTGTGTCGTTTGTTCATCTTTGATACCGTGTATCAAGAATTTGTGGAGTGCAATGGAAATTGAGCAGTCTCCGCCTCAACTTACAAATAATCGAAAAGTTTTGAATTGCATGTACCTGCCACTCTCACAATGCTGTCAAATTACTAGATTTCGATGGAAAAATCATATCACCTCCACTTGAAATCCAGATGTTCTCATTGATCCCTACAGAATTTCCCGCATGTCACTAGATATGTGACACGTAACATGATTAACATGTTTTTATCTGTTTTATTCAATTCATTACAAGAGATATTGGTCACGATCTACCTAAAGTTTTTACTGTTAATAGTGGGAGTATGGTAACGTCGTTATCAAAGAAATATGGACCAATGATTTCAAAATGCACTTCAAAAGTCACTTCTTTAAAGACTGTGATGTTTTTCTTCTTTATCTATAGGATTTCTATTCGTAAGGTGAATTAATAAACACTGTCTATAATGTACTTATCACTTAACTAACTTGAATCATTTATTTTAATTATTCGATTACTTTCTATTTTGGTCTATTCACTACGACTATTTTTTATAAACTAACTGAACTGCGCTACACAAACTCTTTATATATATTCTCAAAAGTTCTATAAAATGAAGAACCAAAACAAATAAACGAATAGACCTAGCAATTATTCGAGAGAAACAACGTAAATAAACCGCCTGTTGTAATAAAAAAGAAATAGAAAAGCGCCGCGCTTCCGCCGAATTCCACTAAATGTAGGCAGGACCGGCTTCAGGGTGGAGACGCGTTCGTAAGAACACACTAGACTCTTTTGGATCTAATAAGAATTGGTATTGCCTCAAATTTAACAGTGTTGTTTTCTGACATACCTATTCATCCAAAAATGACTATCATCTATAGAGATAGTTTTTAGACCAAAATTAGAGTTTCTGACTACTCATGGGTCCGTTTGGGAAATACACTTCAATGTCAGAGGCTTTCCACACCCAGTTTCACGGCAAGTTCAATTACGAGTGCAGACCCAAGTTAAGATACAAAATTTGGCAATATGTGATCAGCGATGAACATAAATATTGTGAGCTACGCGAATTCGTTTTCATCGAATTCTCTTGCCCACTTCCATAGACTACAAAAATGTGAATCTTACGTTTTCTGATAAACATTTGTTGGTCTTATTGAACCTGTGGACTCAAATATGTATCATATTGTGAACATTAGGACAATTATGACATATGATGTGTATAATCATAGACCCGTGTGTACCGTTGGTGTTTTTGTTTTCACACGATTTTCTTGGACGTCCTCTTTTGCTCTTTTCCATTTCTCTAGTTTGCCAAATTCTTTTGACTGCTCTATTGTTCTAAATTCTACAAAGGTGAACATACCAGTTGTAGTTTTCCAATTGTTTTAATCGCAGTTTCTTATCTTTCGTCTCTTATTCGATCTTTTCTGGTAATAACTTTGACTCTGCGTAAGTATTTCAATTTAGTTGCTTGAACTTTGCTTTTCAGTGAGTTTGTAAGTACCCAGCTATCGCTACTATGTAACAGACTAAATATATAGAAACCCGAGTGATACATATAGCTTCGATAAATTAAGCTCTATTATCAGTCAAAATTTTCCTTTCGGTATATCTGAAACAACTGATCTTTGAAACATCAGTCAATACAAAATATTCCAATTTCATTCGCTTTATCAGATTTCATGTTCAAGCATTTCGCCCGCATTGAAAAATACTCAACTATCAAATCTCTGTCACATTTTTCATTTTATCGAACACTTACATCTCGCGAAATATACGAAGGATTCAAATGTATTCAAACACTCCATGCCAATATTCATTTTAACTAAAGTTTGGAATATAGGCTTCTAAGTGTAGTTACTCTATAAATGGAATTTATCAAATAAATTTATAAAGGAGCAAGAGAAATTCAATATCAAAATATAAAGTGCTTGTTCTGATTCAACTCAATCTCAATATTCTAATACTTACAAAAATGAACAAAAATTTTTGATGCTATTGCTGTCAACTATTTAGTACAATAGTTACTGTGGAATTATGAATTTATTTCATCATTATATCAACTTCATTCATTGCTATGGTATAAACTACAGAGGTTTTCGTCATTAATAGAAGTTTAGTCATCAAGTTCAAATATACCTTGGAGAAGGTCGTATTGTTGTTTTGCTTAATGAAAACGCACAAGTATGTGTTGATAATGGCTTCGTAGTATTTGAATCATATAAAACTAGAATGTACCATGAAGGATTTGTGTTCGAAAAATGATTTGAACCTTTTGAGGAAACTCGATCCAATTTTGGTTATAGTCACGTACAACGAACCTTATCATAGTCGCCTTCATAAAAAATGATCAACAAGTGTTTAGACAAAAGATAGCATCTAAAGTGGTTTTTTGACGATTGTTTGACTTTGTTCTTTGACGATGATCGAATCTATCAACGGTCTTCTTTTGAACCCTGGAATATTAAATCTTCGTCTGTTCGACTACCTGTTCCGAACAATTGGTATAATATAAGTATATATAATATAAAATTAGAACAATATGATATAACCTTTGTGGGTAAGGTAATAAAATTCAGGCTAAAAGAGAGGTGATACAGTGACAACATCCTGGAGTGTCTGAAACTATTTTTTATCGATTCATTTATGGAAGTAATTCTTCGTTTCACCAATATAGAGATATCAAATCAGCAGAATTAAATTCATATATCATATACCGCCATATTTTTTATAAAAATAAACGAAAAGGAAAGCCATTGACAAGGATTTATTGCATGTGTGAATTGTCGGACAAAGTGACTGATGCTTGGTTGAGAAAAAGAAGGGATCTACCTGGACAACACCGAAGTGTCAAGCATAGGATTGACGCAGCAATTGGACCTACAACTTCAGTTCCTCGGCTAGCACCTGCAGCAGAAGCACAAGAGAAAAAACGATGCATATGCATATGAGACTACAAACTCCGAAGAATTACCAAAACCTCTTGTAGGAGTTGTTCCTTAGCAATATGTGTGTGTAAAGTGTAAAAATTGTTTCAAAGAAATGTAGTAAATGTAAATTGAAAAAGATATTGACTTTTATATAATTTTTGGGTTTTCTAAGCCATTTTTATTTGAATTTTTTATGTAACAGTCTGTGTAAGCATTTATTTACATATCTACTTTTGTAATATTCGGCACAAAATGTTCATGTTTTAATATCCCATCAATAAAAATGTTAAATGGATAATTATTTGCTCTTCTTGTTTCCGTTACAACTCTCTTAATTGATTTTTAGGTACTGTTAGTCACAATGACGAAGATTTAGTGATAAGGTACCTAAATTGAAGTTTAGTAGTCCAGGGTTAACAGAGAACTGTCAAAATTTCTCATCAACTATGGTAAACAACTTCATTTTCATCAAAACGCGAATGAAAACTTACGAATTTAAAAAAAAAATTTTATTGATGTTCACATAAATGTATGTGATGAGGAACTTGAAGTGAAAAATACGGGAGTGAGTAGATGACGTGAAAATAATACTGTGACATGAGAAAAACACCTCGTATATAAGTTATAGGCCTCTAAAGCTGCAGAATCAGAATTCATATTTTAGTATATTTTCTAAATTAAACCTTCGAACAATATGAATTTCTAATGAATGATTACGTCCATGTTATATATTTGACAGAATAAATAATTCTACTCTTCCATCTGATGGACAGGGGCGGCACATGCCCAATAGTTAACAATCCGTAACTTTTACAAGGACAACCTTTACAATAGAAACATAGCAAAATAGTATATTGTATAACATGTGGGAAAAGTCTTTCCCATTTTCCTCACTAATATGGAAGTTTGTAGCACGTGCCTGAAAGGGGAGTGCCGTAAACACACGAGTTGTAGTTGATTGTGAAATTTTTACAATTTTGTATAGTTGAACCCGAAACGTCATCTCTTTTAATTAAATTTTCTGATATGTTAATTTTAGATGTTGATGGTTGATCTGTTGGAGTGGTTTTTTAATTGAGTTGACGATTTTATTAGCATCGTTTATTTTATTTTTAATAGACTCTTCGACGTATCCTTCTACTACAGTACTGGATTGCCATCCTCCATGGCGCTTTAAGCTTAATATGTCCCCTCCTGCATTTACTAAAATTGTTGTCGAAGAACGTCTGAAGCAGTAACCTGTGTATAGATAGGAGTTTTCTAATTTTAAAAACATTTCAAATTTTTACTCATACTACCGAATTTGTTAATGACAACTACCTGTCTAGTACATTTTCCGTGTTGGTAATTTGAAAATTGAAAGTTTTTCTGGCAAATCAATCGGTTGAAGAGCAGCATATTTTTTATATATCTCATAAAATTCTCCCGTTACAGTTAACGTTCTTGGCTTTTTTGTTTTCGTTTTATCTAATTTCACAAGTAAAGCTGAATTTAAATCTACTAAATTATCGATTCTTAACTTCCCCACTCTCTCTACGACATGCCCCTGCCAAGCTAATAGAATTTTTAATGATTATTTAATTCTTTTTATCTACTGAAAAAACCCACTAATTAGAAAAATCTATATTAATTCAAGGAAAAAATAGAATGAAATTCTAAAAATAGTTCCTTCTAAATAGATTCACCTTCATTAATGAATATTCCTCGTCTGGAGCTTCGTTTAAAAATATCTCTGTGATTTTTTCGGAACGTGATTGTCGGACTTTCTTTCCAAACATAAAAGTAATTTCTGATACTTGTATATATCAATGTTATTTCCTATACTAATAGTACTTCGCGACATTGAATATTGTAATCAACGTGTATACGCCTTTAAAGTTTTCTCTTCAAAATAAACAAAAGTACAGTTTCCGGAAAAGATTTTATTTTTGTATTTCTTCTCCATTCCATACATTTCTCGTATGCTAATTCATATATTTTTTTAAAATTCTAAATTTACTTTTGCTGCTTTTTTCGATATATCTGACTGAGTATTATCAAAATCGTCACTACTGTCAGTATCCATATTATTTATCATAAATTGGTATGATTATGTCCTACTAAAATAGTATTTAATGGAAGTGCCATGAGAAAAGATATTTCTCACAGTGTGAGCAATATGTGGTTTTGAAATTAAGTTAGCTATAAGAAATACGTCACTTTTCATAGCAGTTGTAGAAAAATTAATTTTTCAATCGATTTTTTATTAAAAAAGTACTCTTTGTTTGACTCGATATGTTTAGAAGATATGTATGTTTTTAGATCATTATATATGCCAAAGAAATCATTCGCCATAAAGATAAATTCCAAAGAAAATTATCATAAATTGTAATTATTTATTGATAATACTGCAGAAGGTATTAAAACACAATCAAACATTTCTAATCGAACTGCATAATATCGAACAACGTGTTACTTACATAAGGAAAAATTGTAGAATTGTGTAGAATAAGTTATTTAGCCTACAACTTATCAAATAAAAACAAACAAAACTATAAAAAATGTTCTAGACACTTCCGGAGTCTACAAAGGATATTCCTTTGAACTTGGAAGAGCACTTCAAGATTCTCCCTCATAACGTCACAATGGAAGTTTATCCTATCGGTCATTTCATTCCTTGTGTTTAAGTTTTGATTTCGCAAATTTAAACGCCTATAACTCAGAAATGAGCATTATTTTCACGTCATCTACTCACTCCCGAATTGTTTGCATTAAGTCCCTGAACTTCTTGTATATTCTTGGAATGAAGTGAGCTATGAGAAATATGTCAATTCCTAAAGTAGATGTAGAGACAATACTTTGGATGAATATGTGATTTTTTTTCTTACGAGTACTTCATTTTTCAACGAATATATCTGTCTTCTCCTTCCAATGAATAAATATATTTTCTTTTATAATGACGTCCTCTTGAAACATCTTTAGATTAATATAATATTAGAGTATCTCTTGGCAGCGATCTCATTACCGAGAATTTCGGTATTCGTTAAAACACTCGTCTCCAGAGAAATGTAAGCCGCTTGAGGCTCCAGTTTTAGAATTAATGAATGTGAATATTATCAATAGAATATTCTTTGTCAAGCTCTGTTTACAAAATTGTCTCCAGTTGTACACAAGTCTTCACAGATGAATTCAGTTTAACGTGTTTGTTCGAAAAAAGAAAAACCTTAGGGAATTTATTCAATGAGAAGTTATCGAAAAAGTGAGCAGCAATGATTGCTCTTGTTAAATAATTTCTCGGAATTTTTAGCCGTAATGCTATATGCTTGAAATGGCAAAATTTTATCTTATCAACAACAACAACAAGAGGAATGAAGGATATGCTGAAAATACGGATAAAAACAGTAGTTATTCGCAGTTTATGGCCTTTTCATAATGTTGGAACAAAAATATGTCAAGTACCAAAACGTTTAATATGTATAATGTACAGTTAAATCCCAGTACTCAAATCTATGATTAACAGAAAGTGCAAAATAGCATGTGAGTTAAATAACTTACATAATTCACAAAGTGGTTTCAATAATCTGACTACTGTATTCGTTGGATGTCAAAACTATTAAGAACACACTATGCGTGTGTATGTTCTCTTAAATAGTAGTCGTATTGTATAAAAAAGCTATAATTAATTACATTAATAGTCGCTAGAGTCACATCGATACAAAAAGAAGGGTAAGTAATTTGGAACGTTAATGGAACTTCAAGTGTCTAAGGGACATATGGAATCGCTTAAGTAAGATGTTGGTTAGGGTAGGGGATAGTCAATTTACAATAAATCTTGACTAAAACAATAATAAGGTGGATTTTTTGATTCTTCAAAGTTACATTAATATAAGACAGAAATTAGGTTATCCGAGACGAATTATTATTGGAGCATAAAATAAGACACGTATTGTATAATAATATATGGTCAACAGATCTTAAAGGTAAAATAGATGAAAACTCGTCAAACAGTTTATTTTATTCCGCTTCATTAGACATGACTCAAAAAATAAAATGTCAAATTTCTTAGTTATAGCGTCATCAATATTTTTTGAATAGAAAGATAAGTTTTGCACATTATTTGATAATATAGGAGAACTAACCAAAATTTTATTTCAAAGAGTCTCTGTACTATCAACTTTCCGTAGGGAATGGAAACTCCCAAACAACCGACACCTCCCCAACATCATTCTCTGGAGAATCAACAAATCCCGTCTTAATCCATTTCAAATACTGAGAGAAATTTTTTAGGGTGTTAGCTATCGTTTGAGTTTGCGAAAAGGAAAAAAAGATTTGTTCAAAGAGTACATGGGGAGATATATTTGTATTACAATTTCCGTTTTAAATTGAATTTCTTCTGAATCGTTATGATCATTAGTAAATTGAATAAATACGTTGTAGTAGGTTGTAACTATTTGCTTAAAACTTTTTTGATGCTATGATGGTGATATTCTTCGTGATCAATAACTTTATATATGTTAAAAATAGAATAACATGTCGTCCTTTGAAATAAATAAATAAACAATTAATTCAATCGACATCAAATTTTGAAATGATCTCGTAACTAATCTTGATCTTAAAATTTTGAGATAAGGCAAAATAACAATGATCGCAAAAAAAACTTTCATTATAAATGAATAAAAACGACTGTGATATGATAAACAATTCTGAACCAAATGCCGGAATGAACTAATCCATTGAAAAATAATCCCAAACTCCAAACTACAAATTCCGATTCATAATCCCCAACTTCAAGTGAAGCTACTTTTGTTTTTTTCAAAACAATGGATCCAAAACCATTACGTGTGTTAATTCATCATTGCGAAAAAAATCATTTGTTATTTGTTTGCTGAATTTAAACGTGGTCGTACAGACACCGAGGATGGTGAACGTTCTGGTCGTCCAATTGAAGTGATTACTCCAGAAACCATCAAGAAAGTCCTCCAATTGGCTATATCTAATTATAAACATGGATCCATCACTTCACTCCGGAATCAAAACGATCATCATCTAAGTGGACTGAACAGTCAGCAGGAGAGATTATGGGCTCCAGTATTTAAGGATCCGCATGGAATATTGTTCATCGACTATCTATATAAGAATCAGTAACGAATACTACATAGAAGGGTTGGATCGTTTGATTACAAAAATCAAGGAACAACCCCTGTTTCACGAAGACAATGCACCGATTCACTAGTTGATGGCAACGATGGTTAAATTGAACGAATTATACTTCGAATTGCTTCTTCATCCACCTTATAGTCTGGATCTGGCTCCTAGTGACTTCTGGCTGATAACCAAAACACTCATTCAGTTCAAATGAAACCTATTTTGTGGCAAAAGATAAATCCTTCTACAAAAACACCATCGAGAATTTAGAGAAGCGTTGGAATGATTGTATAGGAGATCACATTGATGAATAAAATCGACTTTTGGCAAAAAAATGTGTTCTTCTCAGTTAGTCACTGATAAATGTTTGATAAATGTGATTATTTTAATTTTTCCACACGAATTTTTGAACTCTGCGAACATAAGATTTCCCGTTCTGCTCCTTATTTTGAAAATCATTGTTTCTCTGTTGTGGTAGAGGCAATTCCTCGTATATTTTATCAACACAGATTGGACTTTAACTTATTAACAGCGTTTGTAAAACTTATTCGAATTGTTGAGCAAAGATTCAATAAGAAATCTGTGGAAACTAATTCATGAAACCACATTCAAAGAGAATATCGAAGAAGACATCGCATTGTTGAAAATTGAAAATTCTGCAGGATTCTATCACACTCGTATGTCTCAAATAACTAGGATGTATTCGAGTTGAATAATTTTGATGTTAAGATGTCAGCCGCTTTTAAATTGTGAATATTAAAGTAGGGTACAAGATAAGTATATTTTAGAAAGAAATGCGCAGATATTTGAAAAATTATTATGACATAAACGTACGATTAACTTCATTTCATATTCTATAAACTGATCTGCAATAAGAGAGTGATCAGTATAATAGTTAAGTCGGTGCGATTATTTATTCCAGTGAAAAGGATTTCACATAGATAATAGAAGTTAACACTTTCCATATCAAAATTTACACATCTCTACTTATCGCACTGACATTGATATATTTGTATAGTTCCTTCATACAGTATACATTAATAAGTTGATGTATGTTACGATTTAACACGAGGTAGTTCATTTATTTTATAATACATATCCATTTGTTACATTTACAAAACAAGTGAAATTATCCTCGTTAATTCAATTAAACTCACATATTTATCAACAAACGTGAGAACAAATCCATTGCGACGTATAAAACTTTCAATATTTCATTATATACCGTCACCCTTCTAGATCTTATCGGTTCATTAAACAACTTAATGTGTTTGGCATTTCCAGACGGCAAGTTTCACCAACTCCCCTCGGGAGAATTACTCATCCACAACTTGGAGTTCAGCGACCAGTTTCCCACCTACCGTTGCAGGACAATGCATCGTCTTAGTCGACAGGTCGTGGTCAGTAGTCCAGCTAACGTGAGGATTACAGGTAAGGAATATGAGGATTAAACATAAATATTATAAGGATTAAGGTATTATTATAGTTTTAATATTTGTTCTCCACTAAAATTCTCATTTGATAAATGATACAAAACTTGGGCGCTCTCTTTCAATCATTAATTGGATATATTACGAGGTTGATTGAAAGAGTTGATTTATATATCTTCGGATGTTTTCTCTAAAGAACAGCCGTTGAACTCATTATCTACAGTGTGGGCAATAGACAACAGTCTACCCCGATATTTGGTAATATCCCTTAGATTTTAACGATACAGGTCATGTCGCCAGTCCCTTGTTTTTAAATAGGTGGTATAACATGTGTGGCATTTCATTAAGAAGGAATTAGGATCGAGATATATCTTCTTTTACGATATTTACATTGACTACAATTATTTAAAGTTAATAATAACAGTTAATTGAAACAAATATTACAGGATTTTTCGATTGCATCAATTATATGGTGTAAACAGTGTATTCAGTAAGGCGTACATACACAATTTCTTCGAAATATCCCTGCCAGGCAGTCTGCGATAAACAGTGGCGTCACTTGGTGAGATTCATTTAATTCATAAAATTCTTTAAATAAATAGAAATTAGGAAATCGCACAGTGTAGTCAAAATAAAGACAGGTATGAATTTAATAATAAAGATTCAGATGTACAAACATAGTAAGTTATTTTAAATATATCCGAATGTTTAAGAAAGGAAAAGATTCAACAAGCAAGTTTTGTCAGCATGTGGTTTTAAACACAAAAAATTGAATAGACGAATGGAAAAAAACGTATCGTCAAGGATAGTTCGATGACGACAAGATTATTTGTCTTAGATAAAAGATTACCAAAATTCTAATAGACGAATGAAGTAAAAAATGGCTCAGTTCAGGCCTGGTACCCTGTTTAAGCCAAACTCCTTTACAGGCAGGTACATTGTACTCGTACCATTTTACGTTTTATAATTTAATAATCAGTTGTATAGCCAGTTCACAAGGTATAAAAATTATTTTTTCTTAAGTTTCAAGTGGGACTACAATTAAGTGCATCTGGTTAATTTATTGCCTTAGACTGTCTATTAACGAATACTTTCAAGCATAAGATATAAATATTTTTAAAAGTATTTATGAAAATAATAAATTTATAAAATAGGGTATCTACGCCTATGATAGATCAAACAAAAATTGTCAGCAATGTTTTTATAATCTGCAATTGACATTAGAAGAACTATAGGTATATCAGGTCTCTTTAATGGAAAATACGGTTAAAAATCTCACTACTGATCTCGTATTTCTACTATTTTAACAAAAACTCTAAATAAAATTACATGATTCTTTGATATTAGTTCATTGTATTATTTCCAACTAAATAATTGAATCCCCTTAATATGTGAGAGATGTTTGTGGTGAAAACTCTGTGACCAAAATTTGGTTGATAAAAAAATATCTTACTTAGAGTTATTTGATTGAAATCGTCCTTTCTTGGTTTAGATTTTGCACTATTACATCATATTTTTCTACAAAATGAGTAAAAATAAACAAGATATTGCATAACTCCTACAAACAACTTCCAACTGTAGACAAGAATTTCAAAATAGAATGAACAGATGATATATATTTATTGATTTCAATACAATGAACATAATATCAGTGCAATGAAAACTCTTTCGATTCTAATAACCACAATAGTATTGCCCTTCATTTTTCTGCAACCAATTTTTCTCTCCAATACATGGATGAATTCCTATAAGTATCTCCCATTGATATAAAGGCCTGTGACACTTGAATAGAACCGTACTCATACAATTCTTTATCATAAATTAGTTGTTTTCTAAAGTTTTTAACAAACACTGGAACCACAATGAAAAGACAACATAAAAGCCTACATAATGATGAAAAGCAAACATTCAGTGTTCGGAATAAAATACCATATTATGCCTGAATCGTGAACGAGTTGCAGTGTTTGGTTTGTATTTAAATTGAACAAGTTTATAAATTGTGTACATACACACAAGAATCCCATTATAAAAGCTATTTTCAAGTTAATGTGTTGAAATGGTGCTTTTAAAAATCCTGTTCTTGTAAACAGAAGTGGGCGTATCTCTACAAAATAAATATTTCTCTGCGCTCGTACCCTACTAAAAATTTTTATAGGTGAAAATAACCGAATTTTAGAAACAAGAAAAAATTCTGGCACAAACTATAGTTGAACAAATTTTCACAAAGTTTGTAAATACATTTTTTTCAGATGTTGGATAATGTTACAGAAAAGGTGAAATTATACACATATTTCACGATTTTGCCGCAACTACTGGTAACATTGTACTGAAATTTTATACGAATATGCTTTGGAACCTGATACTTCCAATGAATTTGTTTTTATGTCTGACTCTCATAGAGGGCGCTAGTTACATGCAGGACAATTCCTTTTACAGGACCACAACTTATCATAGGTTTCTCAAAAATCCATCAAGTCATGGTACTGAAAAACCGAGAAAACGAGAAGAAATCAGAAACATGGAATAAGAATAGGAAAAATTTTTTTCCTATTCCATTAACTGGTCTGAAGAGGCCCTTTCATTGAATAAAGTCGAGCTAAGGAGAGTAACTTGTACACTTACTGAACACTGCCCAGTAAACTACCATCTGGAAAACATCGGTGGAATCAAAGGAAACCGCCGAATACCTCATTTGTGAGAGTGAGGCTACCTATAGAGAAAAGCCACGGTGCTCACATTCAAGTTTTTTAAATATAGAAGAGGTAAATACTTCTTTAGCATTAGGTTATCTAACATAATCTAGTGAAGGAATCTAGATACTTGGGAAATAAAAAAAGAGATCAACACTTCCCTCACCTGGTTGGTGACTACAAACAGAAGTAATATATTGGTTGCAAACAGCAACACACAAAAAAGCAATACAGAGGACAACAGTGCTGAAAATAAGTGGAGCCATACGTCCACAAGAAGTACAAAGCCAGCAGCTTATAAAATTGTTCATAGAAGCTCAACCAGCCTAAAAAGACCGTTGGCGACAAAAAATTTATGAACATACTATTCCTTAAGAAATTAGTGGAATAGAAAGAAAGAGAAGGGGGGATCTTTTAGCTCAGAACACCGACTATATTTATGATCACCAAAACGTACTTGAAGATGAAAATAAACATTCCTACAAGTGGTGGTAATGCAATCTCAATTTTCGCAGATGACTGATGCTGAATCAAACAATACGACAATCAACTCAGACAGCCCGACAACCTTATAATAAGGTACGCAAAATATTCGTCTCAGAAGACCATTGTACATTGTAATGCTAGCAGAAAACAGAGAAGAAAACTCTTTTCAGGCACACTGTCTTGACAAAAAAACTACGTCAAAAGCTGGGCAGCAACACAATAGATTGCCTCGAAAAAATTGCATAATTCAAAATATATAAAGTGAAAAGCAATTTTCTGGATTGGATATGCTTAGAAAAAACGAAAAAGATTTGTGTCTGGTCATCTAGTTAACTAAGTTCACAATTGATGAAAATTAAAGAATAGCACAATGGGCGTTGGGCTCCAAATGAACCGCGACCAATTTAGATCGAAATTGCCCGAACTAACTAAGCTAACCATCGCACAATTATGTATAATCTTAACGAATATCAATTCGAGCATAGACAACATATATTGTCTATACTTTAACTATTATAACTGAAAAGTTTTATTCCTTCGGGATAAACTTGTTAAAAAATTAGGAGTAGTGATATTTGTTTCCGTGAGTTTAGTAGTAATACACCGTTTTAAAGAGTTGCTTATTTATAACCGACTTTCTGTTACAGAGCACAGAGGCATTGTTCCTCCGGTGATTGTGGAAAATTCAGGCACAGTCACCGTAGCTCAAGATGAAGGGGCGGCATTAATATGTATTGCACAAGGATGTCCGGCACCAGAGTACAGGTAAATTATTTCAACGCTTTTCCTTTTTCTAAACGACAGAATTCTTTCGTCCTTTTTAGTCGATTCGATTTTATTCGGGTAGAAGCAGATAAAAAGTATCTGGGTTTTACGTTGACAGAAAAATTAGTTTTTCTTTAAGGTAGGACTTTGAGGAAAATTAATTTTTAAATGATAAATTCACAGAAAAGGATAGCAATTACTTGATTTTTCTCAGAAATATGAATTTCAAATCTCCCAGTTTATTCTGGTTGATATCTGTCATCTCTAATGCCACTGTTTCATAAAAATTAGCTTTTATAAAACAATTTTTATCTAGATAATATTGGTAAAAGACTCATAATATTTTGAACATTTTAACCCTTCTCATCAACATGTACGAGTATAAATGCCACTTAAAAATCATTATTACTGCCTAAATAGAAAAATGAAAAATGGCATAAGCCCGATTTTAACATGGGAGCCTCGTACTCTAGCCACTACATTACGAAGACCTTAATAATACCTTTTTTCACGCACTACTGCTTAAAGTATTTTTCTTCACGCATTAGTGTGTGAAGCAGAGTTTTTCCCATTCGAAAGTGTGTCAATAGTAGGTACTTTACGCACGGTAGTAGAAAAAATAATTTTCTTCTAAATCTGAAAACAATTGCAGGCAGGTATAGGAACGACTATGTACATTATTTATGATTTATGTCTAGTATTTCGTGAAGAATCGGAAAAATAAATAATATATAATGGGATTTCAGTTAAAATACGACAGTTGGTATTGGGCACAGTCACATGACACACCCTGTATAATTTTTTGTTGGAAAACGCTCTCATATATTTATCAACACATTTAGTCGACTTAATTCACGTTGACGAGTTAATGACTAAGCATTTTTTAATGGCTATATTGATAGATAGAAATATGCCTTGCTGTGTATTTACGATATACCCAAAAAGTCTGGAGTTAAGGATAATGATTATGAGGAAAAGCGAAACTAAATCTCTATGTACGAAATGTTTTTGAAGTCTTAATTAAAAATCCAGACCAGATATGCATCAAAGTAGGTGAATAAAAAGATTTAATTAGATGCTGAAAAAACGAGGGATTAGTGCCGAGTAGACATCCCGGTTGGTGGCAATACAAAAGAAATGCGACAGTGGAACAGTCATTTATTTAGTTTAGTATTTCACTGAAAATAATAAAGGGGAAATGTGAGTAACGCTCGTTAGAAATTCATCTCTAATTTTATGAACACTTCTATTCATCAATGTCTGTTTCATACGTTGTAAAAAATAGCTAATGGAGATAACCATCGCTTTGATTTTGGACGTTGGATATCTACAATCTTAGTTGAGTTATTAATGAATATTATTAAGGAATTCATTAATGGACGAACAAATAAAATCTCTGTTGTAAATATCTTATAACGAATAATATCAGAGGTTTTTACTTTATTTCCACGCGATTTGTACCCGGCGCGTTCACCAAATTTTCTAATATATCGAAACAATCAAACAGGATCAGCTTCACGGTCCACGCGATGGGCAAGTTTCGAACATTATTTCATTCACTTGGCTTCTTTATTTATTTATGAGTACAGCCTCAATCTTTTGACACAAATTTGAATTTTCAGGAGCAACTTCTTCCTTTTCAAATTCGAAATTGGCGTACCAATCATTCTTCTTTGAAACATAAATCCACCACTCAGAAACCTTCGTGGGCTCATACACAACTTTGCTAAAGATAATTTCGTGATCAAACGCATAGTTCACGATTCTATAAAAAACATATAGAGAAATATTCATTTATATATATATATATATATATATATATATATATATATATATATATATATATATATATATATATATATCTCGGCTTTTAAAACTCCTGGTAACTTTCTGAACACCACTTCTAGTATCTCACAGGTTTTTCAAATTGAGTTTTCCTTTGTCGGACGTCAGAATGGCGAAAGAAAAGTCCTCTTTATTCCAATCCGTAACAACGGTTTTTCGAGTCGAATTCTTCTCTACATTACACTCCATAACTATATGAATACTCGAATGAAATTATAAAATTATATCTGGTCTTCTCCCTTTATAAGGATGGCTTAAAAAAACTTCTTCGAGCAACGCCACAATGCACAGATATAACTATATCTAAAACGACTTTTTCCTTCGACGACTCCTGCGGAAGAGAGCGTTTTGCCGACTCTTAAATAATTTTTCGTTGGAAAATTAACAACTTAACACCACTACCAACAATAACAATTTTTAATTGACCGATTAAATCACTCATATACAAGGTTATCTATAAATAGGATCCGAAATTTATCTAATGAAATTTGTCTTTAGTTCCCAGTTGGCTCTACAACGTAAACGAAGTTTAATATGATATGGCCAAACTCTATTATTCCAATACTTCCTCATCTTCAGTGGAAGAAAGTTCTCTATTAACCAGACAATACACATACCCTTCTTTCCACCAAACCTCAATGCAGATCTATGAAAATACTTTTGTGAAAGAGATCGGTCCAAAAATGAAACCGAAAATAACAGAGTCTATGATTTTAAACATTACTCAGAACTGCTATGATGGAATGAAAATACTTGAAGATTTTCAAATTCGTCAGAGTGAATCTACAGTCAGCTTAGGGAGAAGCAGCCGGTAAACCTAACCTAGACAATAGCCAATTTGATGACGAGATTTCGGGTGTATATCATTCAGATGTACACACTGTTTTGCAATAGAACATTTTAGAAATTGATGGATAATTTCGATTTTTTTCAATACATATATTTTCAACCGGCAAAGAAAGAAATTTCTTTTGAACAAAACAATGCACTTTCCTTTTTACCTTATTCCATTCTCAGCTAAATTTCTGGGCACATATGATCATCTCTCAAATCTTGGAAATAGCACAATACTACATAGTTATAATATGGGCGAGCTTATTATTCATTCATTTATGGAATAAAAGACTCAATAATTACATTAAAAATATTTTATTGTGTTATTCTCTAACAGCCATTAAGCATTCAGTTATTTGATACATCTACTCCTTTGAAGGTTTTCAATATCTTATCCTTATCGTGACAATGTTTCTAAAAGCTTTATGTAACTGATACTTCTGCAATTTTCAAATAAAAATTCTAAACTTCGAGTGGAAATACGATAAGACGTTATGAAGCCCTGTGTATTTTTATATAAAATAAGGATCCATTTCCATGAATATCAAGTATAACTACAAACAAATAAATGTTTTGTGAAGAGATTTTTTTTTCATAATAAAAAGGTCTATGAAGACTTACTATATTCAACATTATATATGATGAACGGTACATAACAAATTATAATGTGAATACTAATTAAAAAATGTAATAAACTCAACCATGTCCCTAAACAGAACTGAAATTTTTTGGTATCGAAACAAGAGCGGAAAGTCCAGTCGATAAAAATGAGAATGTTTTGACAATATTTGAGCAGGTTATATATTCGTGATGAAATTAGCAAAAAGAAATTCTGATTTGATCATAATCACGGCATATTGATAAGCGATTATACTCTTGGCGACGGGTTTTAATCACTTGGTGATTTTTCGGATCCTCAATAAGTCAGAAACGTCTAAAAATAGCAATAATCAAGACTAGAAATAAGGTTAACATAATTCCATCCATTAAAACTATGATAAGTCGTGAGTATTTTACTTCCTTTGTCTAGTCTCGATGATTTCTTATGCATACATGATCAGCAATGATCAAGTTGTTGAGGCCGAAACTCCACTAGCAATACTTCTTTTCTGTCCCAAAAAAGGCAACCCGAGTTTTGTCACCAGTAACGATTTGGTCTAAAAAATCTTCACCTTCATTGTGGTACCGTTCAAGGAAAGTCAATGTACTGCCTAAACGTTGGGTTTTGTGGAAATCCGTCAAAATTTTTGGAACCCAACGTGGTATTTCAAGTTCTCGGTCACATTGCGATACAAAACACTACGAGAATATTGAGGAAAGTAGTCGCACAATGATGAAATTGTAAGTCGTCTGTTTTCTCTCACCTTTTCATCCACTTTCTGCACCAAATCTTCATTAACGACCGAAGGACGCCCATTCCGTTCTTCATCATGCACATTTGTGCGGCCATCTTTAAATGCTCTCACCCATTTCCTTAACATTCCAATACTCATAATGTTTTGTCCGTAAACTTCACAGATTACACGATGAATATCTATAGGTTTTATGCCTTTAGCACTAAGAAATCTTATAACAGCCCGTACTTCACAATCGGCTGGACTCACGATTGTCGGGGGCATCTTAAACACTCAGTAAACAACGTACACAATGAAGAATCAGTCTGTAATCGCGTCAGTGCGTAGACAAGAGATGTAGGTAAACAGCGCGCATGTGCGGAACGCCGACCTTGTGGTTGCGGCGGCGGAATCGCAAAACGGTACTTACTTAAAAAATATGGCTCGTAAATACAGGTCGCGTTTTAAGAGTGGACCATTCAACTGTATGGTTTTAAAAGAACAAGTGTTACATCCATACAAATTGGTCAGTGTTCAAGAATTAGAACCTAGAGATTTTCAGGTGCTCATGGAATTTTGGGTGGGTATGGTTGGAGATTGCTTAATCGGGCATTACATTTCACCAAATAAATTAAATGGATCAATTTTTACGCGCCTTCTGGAAGAAATGTTGGATGAACTGTTATCTATTCATTTTGCTGCAGCGGCAAGAAATTACTTAAACAGTTTTAGAGAAAAAGATCACAAGATCACCTGACTTAAATCCTATCGATTCTTTTATATGGGACTGTATGAAGTCCTTAGTGTACGAAACAATCATCGAATCTGAACAAGACCTAATAGACAAAACGATGTAGTAAGTAAGCGGCCAACAGTTTGAACAATTGTAACTTTGTCAAGTTTGTTATTGTTGTAATACAGTGTTGTTTAATTTTTTTTTGTGCTAATATTATTTTCATTGCTACTTTTGTTATTTTTGTTTGAACAATTGATATTATGAATAATTTATATTTGTTTTGAACTACTTACGCAATCATTATTCGAAACTGAATGAAGAATTAATTAATTTGTAAATTACGTGCTTGCAGACTTTTGTTTCGAGGCAAATTTCTACACCGTTCATTTTAGCTCCATAAAAGATTATTAGTTTTTCAACTAAAAATAATCAAGCAAAAACAAAATTAAAAAAAGAATTTTGCTCCAGTGGCGTGAAAAATAGGGAGATAAAAGTGACAACTAACTCTGACAGCGCGCTACTGGTTAAATTTTTCCAAAATTTGCTTATGTCAAAATATTACTTTATTGAAAAGCATATTGATCACCAAATTTGAAATTTTAATTGAAGAATTATCCGCTCCATATGTGATATCATTCATTACCAAATCATCCTAATTAAGATTTGGTAATCTCCTCTTCATTTGCTTGCTTAAAGTATGGTAGTAACCCTACTTAACACGTGAAATTTCTTAATAAATCACTTCTTATCCATATATCATTTTTAGATCTTTTCAGTTTTTCTAAATTCTAGTAATTTCCTTTTCCACGTCCTTTTATAATGTTTTTTTTGCGCTTGGAAACGCCCTAAATAACTAACCCCATTATGTTTCTTCATATTTATAGATTTTGCGAAAAAAAGTGATATAAATGAAGTATTGTTATTTAGAACATTGGAAGTAATTCGGTAAAGTTGAGGATTTGTTTCCTTCATGTTAGATCTCAACCACATGGAGCAAGATAGCTATTTCCCATGTTTTTGGCTCACCCCTTATATAGATAAATATATTTTATCTCAACCTCATTAGTTTATTGAGAAACTGGAAGTAAAATCAGAGACAATTTAATAAAAGCTGTTGAAGTCAATTTTTTCAATCTCGCAGTTTCACAATATTTACATGAAAATTAATACAAGCTCCCTTCGGCTAGGGATTTGGGGAAAGTCATATAAACGTCACTATCACTCATCATTTCCGGGAGTAACTTCGTGGCATGTTGAGGTACGATGCGAGTTTTCTAATTAACTTTTTTTTCTCTTTTCATCCCACGTCATCATAATCCGACCTGAAATTTATTCCAACTTTAAATATTCAAATAAGTTTGTTTATTAGCTTACTTAAAAACGAGCAAAATGATTTAGTGAGGTTAATAGCCAGCCATCGCTCGTTATTAAAATTGAATTTTTTTGACGCACAAAAAATGGCTTTTATATAAAAGATTGAATCGTGATAATGATAAATCATTTATAAAGTGAAGAAGAAAATAATGTATCCCAATAAGACAGTTCCATTTCTGTTTGAATCTGTTTGAAGGAGGGGTTTGAAATCTATTATTATTGAAAAAAAAATGATTATATTTTGCGAATGTTCCTTTTAACTGAAAAGCTGAATATTGACAGAGAATAATTTCAATTTTTTCCATCTGGTAAAACAAAGAGTGTGCAACTCACTAGGAAAAATGGGAAGTTATACCCCAGAGGCTACTTCTGCAATGAAAATAAACATACTAAAACTTGAAATATCTGCCGCTTTTGCATAATATACATATTCAGATCTCGATGTAATTACGAGGGTTGCTACTTGAGTCTTGGAGTCTTGAGATATGGCAATATTGATGTGAATATGTCAAATCTGACATTGCCATATTATGATGTACTCAGAATGTGTTGCCATACAAGTGCTATTTCAGTTGTTTTCAGATACTTGAAACATTCATCTTGGTTTTATGACATTCAACGTGGATTAAACCAACAGCAGCATCTCTAGCCACTGTTTTTCGGTGGCTCTCCGAATTCAATCGTAATAGCACTTCGGTACAAGATGGAATGCGTAAAGGTCGTTCAAAATTGGCTTTTGTGCTAGAAAACATCGATGCTGTGCCTAAACTGATATTGCAAGATCGTCATGTGACAAACCGTAGATGCATTGTTGAGGAATATATGTAGATATTGGAGTATCGTATACACAGCGACCAAAGGATCTATTTCACTTCACTCCGATGGGCCCTGAAATCCATTGTAGGGTAGCATTATTTTTCTTGCACCGCTCGTTTAATTTTTCTAGAAAATATCAAACAAATTTTATCATATTGGAGGTTAAAGCTGTAATAGTTGCTTGGCTATCGGATTTGACACATTTCTCATTTGCATAAATTTCTGCTTGAAAAATGCTTGGTGTGTTGCCCAGGGTTTCTCAGTGTTTGGTTCTGAGCCCTTACACACTATTCCAATTCTGTCTGCTACTTTAGATCCTTCCTTATATAATCTAATGGCATTTCTATTCATTTCTTGTGTGATGTTTTGATTCCACTACAAATCTACAGTTTTGTTATTGAGGTAAATTTTTTCTTAAAGCTAACTTTTTCGTTGCATCATACTGATGTATATCCCAGGTTTGGTCATTATTAAGGGACGGTTTTTTGGGGATTCCGTCTCTTAACATTCTAAGTTATGTTTTTTCTTCCACGCTATCCAGATTTATATGGAGATGTGAGAGATGCAGAATCACTTCTAGTGTAGCTGTTGGGAATGATTTCATGGCCCCGTTTGCAAATATGCAAGCTAGTCTTTGTACTTTCGAGAGATTGTTCCTCGTGGTATTCAGAGTACTAGTACCCTAAACGACTGCATCATTAGTGATAATCGAACTTACAATTGCCTCATTGAAGCATACTTGGGCTTTATTTCTACTCGCATACATTGAATACTGCATGAACATTTGACTCTGAAAAAGATTTTTTCCCCTAGATATCGCATAATTTAACAATCGCTCAAAAAAACTCTTATCGATTGAAGGAAAGAAATGCTGAAAAATTCAATAGCGATATTGAAACATCATCTATAAGATCGTAACAAGCGACTAATCATGAATCTCTGCATATGAAACCGAAACTAAATCATCAAGTGTATGGGTATTCCAAGATGAGCCAAATCCAACAAAATTTGTTCGCGCACGGAGCACTTAGAAGCAACTGATCGCCTGTTACTTCGAATATTGAAAGAACATGTTTGTTAAAAGAGAAAAAAAGAGAGAAAATAAATAAGCTGGAGGGGTGAACGTCATGTACTTTCCTTTTGACTTGCATACCTAGATTAGGAGCCCTAAAAAATCTGCATCAAAATCTAAGACAAAATGAAAATAGATCTCCTTCTAGCAGTTTTTCACGCTGATTTTAAAAATATAATGCGTTTTTCCTACCACGTCTGGTTAACTCGCAAATCGATAAGTTCTATTGCGAGTATTCATTCTTGGCCACTAAATAATTAGACTCCCGCGAGGCACTTAGGAACGCGGTCCACGACCTTTATCTACCTACTCCTCGTTCATAATTAGTTAAGGGCTCAATATTTTACAATAAAAAAATGCACAATCACTTGCCAATTGAAATCAAATCGATATCATCTTTTTCCGAATTCCGCATTAATTTAAGGGCATATTTATTGAAAAGTGCCTTCTAAACTGTAAACAACTTCTATTCTAATAAAATATTCTAATATTCTAATAATTTTTTGACAATAAAGCATTTCTCTCTCATTCTCTAATTTATGTTTGCTGTATCAAAACAAGGCGCCCGCTTTAAGTATCTAAAAATTTTCCCGCGTAACCCCAGGAGTTTTTGTGGATTCTCAATTCTGAATTTCGATGGAAGATGCAAATTTTGAAAAAAGTATGAATAAAGATCCCGGGTACAAAAACCAAGTTGGAATGTTACGCCATTATAAAAATCTTGTATGCAACTAGAACGTGAAAGTGCACTTCCTACTTTCCCACCTTCACTATTTCCCTAAGAACCTAGGGGATTACAGATGATGGGTACTACTGCTGGCTGCCAAGAAATTGTCATGAGACATGAGAGATGTGCAGAAAAACAAACGAAAGTTCGAAAGCTAAAATAAAATATGGTGTTATCACTTTGTAAAAAGGCCAATCACCAGATTTTTTACAACAATCACTTATTCGAGATATTGGAAGATTTAACTCTAAGCTAGGGAAAATATCTATTTTTTATGCACGATGAAGTTCCACCGCACTTTGATAGACGGTGTCGTAATTTGTTGAGTAACCATTTTCCGGATCGATGAATTGGTAGAGGTCCAGAAGCTCCGATTCATAGACCTCCTCGGTCATGCGATTTTAATTCATTGAATCACACAGTTTGGTCGTATCCTAAAGAAAAAGTTTATGCTGCAGAGGTAAAATCACATCAAGAATTGAAAGACAGTATTGAACGTTACTTTAATGATCTCATAGCTGACTCCCGAAGAGTCAGAAGATTAGAAGATTAATGGATTTTTTATCAAAAAGTATAGACTTTTCTATTCGTGTAAACGGAGAATATTTTGAACACCTACTCTAAGTTTTATCAAGAGTACCTTTTTGGTTTGAATTTACTTGAAATTTCGCTTAATAAATCTAATATTGAAAAAGTTATGTTTAATAATGCTTGGTACGAGTCGTATAACTGGCACCCTTCATGAGAGTCAGACATAAACACAAATTCATTGGATGTATCAGCTTCCAAAACATATTCGTATAAAATTCCAATAAAATATTATTATTCAGAATCATCGGTTGCTAAATGCTGTTCATCAGATTCTAATAATTCTCTTCTTTCTCTCTCGCACCTATCAAATAATACTTTTTTTGCAGGCAAGTCTACATAATTGGTTTTGTAATTAAAATATCTAACCATTGATATCAATTTCGATTGGTTAGCAGATCGGAGTAGTTACTTATATTGACTTACCAGTTCACATCTGCTTGCCAGGTAGCCATACACAGAAATGAGTTGGCAAGCATACCTAGACATATTCTGTGAGTTAAAAACTATTAGTTGAGATAAAATTGATTCAGTTATCAAAAGAATGAAGGTGATGAGGAAAAAATGATTAAAATTAATTGAATTAAACATAAGTATGAACACTTTTTGATAGGCAAGTTATCATAGGCATATTTGTTTATAACTTATATTTGATAAAAAATACGTCTCATCTAATTATGAAATCGGTGAAGGTCGATTTCCCACGGTCTCCTCTACTATATATTTCTTTGACCAAAGTACGTTATATTTTACCCTGGTAAATTGATATCCAAAATAGTTGTGGTTCAAATTAAAACCTTAGTACATTTTTTTGTGAAGTTATTTTGTATTTTCAGATTAAGAATCTGACTTCGGTATGAAATTACAGTTTTGATGGAACCGATCTACATAACTTTTTGCTTTTTAGTTTATTGACTAACAAAATCCATTAAATTTTCATTGAAAATCAACTCTCAGGAACTATGGAAACGCGTTATTTGATACGATTCCAGATATTTTATAGTATAATGTTCCAACTAAATCAATACCTGTAACTGTATTGTCCCAAATATAAGTTATGAGAATTTGTTTCATCCCTTTCCATTTCAACATCCGTACAGGTCGTCGTCGTGTGTAAATAATAGAGAAAAGGAACGTTATAGCTTCTGTTACGCAACATATGTTGGTAGGGAGTTCGGAGATTAGGCCGTAATGAAAACATTAATAATTGTAATTGTGTACGAATGTACGATTTCAGTACAAAATCAATATGAGAAAATTTAAGGGCCGCTCGAAATTTATGTTTGTACAGAATCCCAACATTTTTTCGTATTTACTGAAAATATTTCTCATTTCCATTCAATCACTTTCCAATTTCAGAGATTTTAATGCAGCATATTAGTATAACCCGATCCAGTATAAATATTGTTAATTGAGAAAGTCGAAAATGAAACAATCCATTCGAAAACTGTGGATTTGGAAATGAAATCTTCCTTTATTATGAGAAGAATATTTTAGAAAATGTACGTACTGTAAGTGTAAGAAAGGTGATAAGAGGAGCTTCAAAATGAGATAAAAACGAGCAACGAAAACTGCTTGATGGCAAGAAATTAAAAATTCACAACATGCATAAGAATATTGAGAATTAGGTGGAAGCTTGAAATCGCTGCTCTGTTTATTCACACTCTCGGCGCTAGGGACTAAAGCGCATTTTTTATCGTTAGCAATCAGTAAATATCAACAAAAATCCTAATTTATGGAACGATATTTCCACGAAAAATGAAACAAAAAAAATATCAATAATTTCATCAATTTAATGATTTTGTCGTAATTATTTCTTGACAATTCTTGCAATAATTTGTTAATGAAATGAAAAATGACCATGAAGGACATGAATTGACGCCCATTAAAGCCAATTGTTTTATCATATCTATTGATGTCGATGTCATTTGAGGTCATTTCGCCAATGGGATCACATTTTGGTTCATTTAATAAATTTTTGTACTAATAATGCCCAGAATTTCTTCCGTTTATCTACAACTATACAAGTAAATGAAAAAAATCCGAGCTCGCTACATGCTTCGATGCAACAGACAGACGGACGGACTTAATGCTAGTAATAGCGCATTTTTTTTTTAAATGCTCTAAAAAATATCCACGTCTTCTGCGTAGTGGTCTTTAAAGTATCTTTGATTCATGCCAGGTCACTCAAAAAAATAACCTCAATGTGGTTTTTGGTTTCTCTTCAAACAATGCCAGAATATTCATATCCCACGGTTTATTTACTGCCTTGACTTCTATCTTGAAGTAATCAAAATATTACAGCTTTTCTCACAAAAATTGTTATAAGTTCTCCAAGCTGCTTTCACTATATATTCACCACATTTGGATTATGTCAGCAGCATCTTCTGGTTGACAACATAACGGAATTATTGAATGAGAAACTGATATGACAACATTAAGCATGATAGAAAGAATTTTTCTGTAAAATATCTACAGTTTTAATAATACTACAATAATAATGTTACAAACATTCTAACGATCGTTGAATGCTTGTAGTACTTTCACTATATCTGTACTAATATTATAAACTTGAAGAGCTTTTTTATTTGTTTGAACGCACTAATCTCAGGAACTGCTGGTTCGAAGTGAAAAATGCTTTTTGTGTTGGATGATCCATTTATTGAGGAATATTTTAAACTATAAAATATCACGCTACGATCAATAGAAACGAAGTATCAAAGAAAAACGTTGCAAAAACAGGAAAACCTTATACATAAAATTCTCGTGCCACAAAACGTCTTGACTGATTTTTATGAAATTTAATATGCATATTCAGTACGTCTGAGAATCGGCCAACATTTATTTTTCATACACTTGAATGTTGAGGGTGGTCCACCACTTAATTTTTTTTATTTTTCGAATGAAATTTATTTTTTTATATTTAAATATACATACAAACCTCAATTTTCACCCTTCTACGATGAAGCTTTCTTTTTTGTTAATTATAAACTTTACTTTTTTTGTCAAGATTTTTATTTTCTAACGGCATTGGATTAAAAAATTCATACTACTCTCAATTTTACACCCGTCTACGATCAACCCAAGTTGAAGATAACATAATATATTTTTTTATATTTGTTACAGATGGTACACTCATGCAGGATTGGAGCCTAGTCTCATAATTCCGGGCCCAAGACTTCGGCAATTAGGTCCTGTATTAGCTATTGAGGCTGTGAATATTGAAGATGGTGAGCTACAATCATTTTAGTAACATTAAGTAGTTGTAATAGATGTTGAAATCAGGTGCACTGATTCACTTCAAATAAAGAGGAATTGAAATTATAACAGTTGCTTAACATAACTTTAATTTCTTGAAATATGTGCGTTGTACAAAAATTTAAAATAAAAATAGTTTTAGGAAAGTTTTGTGTGGTGGATTGAAATTTAATTTTGATAAATTGACTTTTGTATTAATTTTATCATTTAATTAACATACTTTCATATTTTTCACAATAATGACAAAATTGTAGTCCCCTTCCTTTCCTATGAAAACTGTTTTCCTTATAACCTATCGAGCTCACTTGAATATCTGCTCTGTTGACTAAAAATATATCGATGAATGTATTTGGCAATGAACAAAAAATGTTCAATATGGAAAAATCTAAGGAGATTTTTAAAATATAAAATTACGAAACTAACTTCGTTAGAAGAAGTAACATAATAATGGTATGATGCCAATCGGTGCATTCTATTTTTTGTTAGATATTTTTTATATTTTGTTAAATTAATATTGTGTCGCAGTGGTAGCAACTTAATCTTTCGCTTGTTATGTACTTCTACCAGGTTCGCTACTAAAGTTTTGAGATAGACAAATAAAAACAAATATTTATAATTGGATATGGCTTCATTGTTTCTCAAAATATTTCCTATTAAAGTGAATATTCTTTTGCATGCGTTTGAACCAATTGTGAAGCATTGTTTCCATTCTGATAGAGGTAAATCCAACACATGAGATTTGAACGCATCAACCGCTTCTCAGGTATAGAAAAATGTTTTAACTCGCGATTTATTTCTAATCTGCGGAAGTAAGAAGGAATCAATGGGTGCCAAACAAGGACTGTATGGCTAGTGACCCATCAATTCAATATTTTGAATATTCGAAAACGTTTTTGTTTCAACTGGTGTGTGAGAGCTCGCATTGGCTGCGATTGAGTTTTCGAACACTTCTGGCAAAGACATGCTGGTATACTATTTAGAATTGACCATTCTACGTTGGTCTAATGGAAGGTGGGGACAAGTTATTCCTAAAAAACAGGTTATCGTTTGCTTCGAGGCGCTTAGGGCGAACAGCTTTTGCTAGATATAGCTCGTCCTGAAAGACCCAGTCGATTATTGTTTAGATTCGGGTTTTTATCCATGATTCTTTTTGACAGCCAAATGTTCATGCAATATTGGAACCATTGCTCAAATATGTCTCAATCTCATGGTATGTCCCATGTTTTCTAGCATAATTGCCAATTTTGTACAACATTTACGAAATTCATATTGCATCTAAGTGCGACTACCATTAAAATCGGAACACCAGCGAAACATGCTGGCTTGATATGGTTTTTTTCGCCAAAAGTCGGAACGAGTTTATTGGCACACTGCTGTTAGTTTAATATACTTCGAAAGTCATAGAAAATTATCGCAGGTATGATAACACGTTCTTAGTACGTTGAAAGATTTGACATATTCATATCATTGTTTCCATATCTCAAAACTTAAGTAGCACCTCCTGGTTTTTGTCTTATATTCTTCTGAAATTATATATAATCTTAATATTTGATCTCAGTGCCGAATTAATTCAAGTATATATTAGGTTGAGATCACTTGAAGTTGGAAGTGACCGTTGTATCTAATTAACCAATGCTCTCAATATTAAATAAAAATATTGTATTCAATTTTGTATCTAAAACTGACAAATGTAACTAAGTAGTCGACTACGATGGGCAGAGGTATCCAGAGATAACCGGGATTGATACCTAATTTTTTTTAAGGTGGTGTTTACCGGTGTTCAGCTTCGAACGCAGGTGGTGAATCCAGTGCCGAATTACGATTATTAGTCTCTACCACGTTACATGTAGAAATTTCGCCGCCGTTGTTAAGTGTTCACATGGGCGGAACTGCCGAATTCAGGTAAATTATTGTTTCTGTATTAACGGAACTGTTAAATATCATTGGAGCAATATAATTGTTAGCTAACAATTGTCTATCTCAAACATTATCTATTAGTCCAATCATTCATGTAGTGAAGTAGATGAATGGATATAAACGGAATTAATTGGTAGTAAAAAGCTTGTAATTGAATGAAACTGTGCTATTGTAAAGACATTAGTGTTTCACAATATCAAAAACTTTGAATAAAGAATAAAGTCTGTTTTCCTCTTCCACCTGTTTGGGAAGTTAACCTGTAATTAAATTCTCATATCTAGTATTCCAGTATTGATAAATTGAATGTTTATCAGGAAAATTTAAACTCGATTGAAGCACATTAACCACCTCTATTGGAAATAAGTGACAAAGCATAAATCTTTCATGACATTCAATAAACAATAAAAGTTTATTGGAGCATCGAAGTTACTATTAAGCACTCATTTAAATGTATTACGAGTATTTGAACTTCCGTGGATATAGTGCAATCATAGCTAAAACTCCAAAATTATTGCAATCAAGTATTGGAAACTAAATGAGAATGATGCACCGAATCTCAAAGATCTCAAAAACAAAACAAAATCGGGAAAATCTATTTAAAGTCATGAAATAGCTGTATTACGAATAAATCTATTAATAGATGTTTAGATTATAAGGGATGTAAGTAACATTTTCTGGTTGAAAACGATTTTGTACCCGAGCAACGAAGTTCGAGACTAGTGAATATACTCACATCTAGTGAGGTGTATAAGATTTTTTACTATCCAACAGATTTAATCCTTGGATTTCATAAATTTGATTTGGTCCTCTCACATAAGTGAGCAAGATGACGGTTTTATTTTAGATGTCGATTTAAAACTAGAAAATCATATTGGAAGCAAAAAATTTTTTGAAAATAAATAATAATTCATTTCAGATGTGTAGTTTCTTCTCAGAGCGGTGGGCCACATTTAGTTACGTGGTACAAAGATGGCAGGCAACTCCCGAGTACAGGTAGAGGATCTAGTGAAACCCTCATTGTTAACAATATTGGAAGAGAAGATAGAGGCATGTATCAATGCATTGTAAGACGAGCCGAAGGTGATACTGCTCAAGCAGCTGCTGAACTCCAATTAGGAGGTAACATGAATTTTTTCGTATAAGTTTTATAAATCTTTATTCCATATGTATCAACTGTTCGGAAAATTATAGTTTCAGCTATGGAGTGTGTTGAAAAACAAAGTAAAATAATTCATCATTGTCAAAGTAAGATAAAATATGAAATTTGAATTATTCTTTCAAATTATTTGTTGATTTTGATTAGCAACGTATTCATGTCAACGTTAGATTCATAAATAAAGACATTTCTTTGAGGTTTCTTTTTGTTTATCAGTCAAAATGTTCCAAATAAATTCTGCACTCACTTGTCGCATTTGCGAGAAGACTCTGCATGAAGTCGTACAAGATTTGAAGCTCTTCACTTAGCTCTCGAGTATGGAATCGCAAAACGAATCGGTTTGTCCACTTTTGCACGATTCCTTCTCTTATTGGGGTCGAAGTACGACTAGAACTGTCATTACATAATTATAACAGATGGATTTTAACATTTCGGTAGCTTTTATCACTTTTTTCAAAATCAAAAGAAAAAACAATAATATTTCGTTGCTCAAGATTCAAATTCCACGAAAATACTACAGTGACGATCTCACTAAAGAGGCTATTCAAGCAGAGTCATACACTGTAACATACTAGTGTAAATTGATGCAGTAAAAGTATATGATGATTTATATATTTTCATATTTTGAAATTTCATTGCTTAGATAGACTTTGCTTTTTCATGTCAATCAGATAGCTCAGATGTTATATTAATTTCTCACAGAGCTTATTCTTTCTATAAATTTATAATTTATACAGCATTTTCGAAATTCCATTTTGGATCACACAAATAAATTTTACTTTTCTTTCTCCACAGAATTTAGTGGATGCTGGACTTTCAGATATGCCTGAAGCTCTTCGAAATCTATCTTTGTCGTTTGTATTTGACTGTTATGGTATTAAAATTCGTATTGTATAATTTCATCAACAATTATTGTATTCTACTATGAAAATTGAATTCAATTATCAGTTATTACACAAACTAATTTTGTAATTATTGAATGCTGATGTTGTAGTAGAGGTTGCTTCGAAGTAGAATCTTTTGCAAAGACATAATTTCTCAACTATATATTGAAATAAAATCACAATTTAGTATAAATATCCCAACGTGATATCCCAAAATGATGCGGCTCTGGGATACTCAATGTTCACAGTTGATCTATTAATTCCACTTCTTTAATAAAATTCAGGATGCGAGATGACATTAGCAGCTCCTATTTCATATGAGGTTTAATGCTTTGAAACTTCGTAGTCTCTTACACTTTGGGAAAATGTGGGTAGAGGTTTAGTCTTGCACGTTGCATCATCTGCTAATCTTAGTGTCTTTAGATGTCTATTTAAGCAGCAATACCAAGACAAGACTCCTGTTTCCAGGAGTAAATTTTCCTGTCTCAGCACCTTCAGAATATTCCATTGATTGGCTCTTCCCCTATCTACCTTCTTTTCTAGAATATCATCTATTATCTTGTAGCCAATTCCACTGAAAGTTCCTATTAGTGATTTATCCGCCCCTACTTTAGCAGCTCTATCGGCTCTAGCATTTCCCTACACTTCATTGTGTCCCAAAACCCGTTACAACAAATTTCAATTCAATCTCCGTTTTGCGAAAATTTCTTTCTTAGATAAACACATTCTTTAATTACATATATTTTTGGTATACTTGGTATATCGCACAAGCTTAGTCCAAATTTAAATTCCAGATCATTAAAAATTATATTTTTTAACTGTATTTGACAACTTTTTGGAAATTGGATGAAAACAAAAGAGATTTTAAGTAAAACAATGAAGAATGCCGTTGACATTTTGTGTTATTCTGCTCTTGTTCATTTCTAACGTAGTTAAAAGTGATGTCACCAAGGTAAGAAATATCTTAATGAGAATGTGCTGTTGAACTTATGGAAGTAGATGTTATATTACACGCTGCTATAGCCTTACTCTATCTACGAATTCTAAACAACTCCGTCATTATGACTCGACGGAGTAAAAATAAAATCAAAAATTTAATTTTTGGAATATACAAATACCACGAAATGAATTAACAACAAGGTCTTTATCAAGAAGTTGTTCATCGCTACAATTACAATTATAAGTGAACATACAGTATATCGAGTTCATCATTATTTCATGTAGAGCCCTAACTGGTCTTTTTCTAACCATAATTTATCAGATGTGCTCGAACATTTATAAATTGAGGCCATAGATGAACTGTTTAGGCACAAGTCATGATTCTGTTTTCTTGATACTGACTCTCGTAGTAAAGTACATAGACGTCATGGCGAGAGATAATATGTTCAAATTGATATCACAAAAAATATCTGCTGTGACCGTAGAACTCATACGACCCAGTTGTGATTAGAGTCAATCATTTGACATCCGACCACAACATAACAGACATTTTAGAAACATCCTAACCATCAGACAAGAGTGCTAGGCCCTTAACCAACATTATAATTTTTTTTCTCTTGTTGATTTTTTCATTTCAAAAAATATACTTCAATTTGCAAGTTGATCACTACCAAAAATATGTGAGTTATATTTAATAAACTACGTTTTGTGAAATATTGATAATGCTCTTGAACGTAATCGTTATTTTCACAATTCCAGACGCTCCTCCAATTCTCCTGTATAGTTTCATCGAGCAAACACTTCAGCCAGGTCCCGCTGTTTCCCTTAAATGTAGTGCCTCAGGAAATCCGACACCGCAAATATCATGGACTCTGGATGGTTTCTCATTACCTAGCCATGGAAGGTAATTACTTATAATTATTTCAGCATCAATTATACAATCATGATTTATATTATTATCCATTTCTTGATTAGCTCATGAATATTCAATGAATTTTTCGCAGTTTCTAGCTTTGTTTGAAGCAATTGGTCATTATACAGGATCCAAATACTATATAACCAAATTTCAGCGCCAAGTTTAGGTCAAAATTAAATTCAAATGAATGTTTGTAATACAACACAGTTGCCCTTTATAGTTCATAGGTTAAACCAGTATGTCGACCAAAACTATACTTATGTGCATAGAAATCGGCCTACTGTGAACTTTTGACTTTTACTCTAGTTTCAGATCAAAAAAATATGCTGAAAGACAATTTAATATGCTTTAATTTGAGTATAGATGTATGAAAACTTATTTCGACTTCCTATATTTAACATAGTGAAAGGATCGTGTTTGGTATAGGAAGTCTAACTCTAATAATGTTCTTTTAAGTTCATTTCATAAAAAATCTATCTAATTTAAGTCAGAACTGTATGTTGGTAGGTAATTTTTTGGAATTTTTTAACTATCCAAGACATATCCGATGTGAGGATGACATCAGAGAGTAGCTGCTGGGAAGTTTTCAACTGCACAAACCAAATATTCGCGCTGGTTAGTGTTGTATCCAGTTTGTATCAGAGTGTCTCAACGAGAACGTAGTAGACCGCTCTGAAATGAAATCTAAACCGGTCTCTTCTTGTGAATGCGAGCAATTTAAGATGTAGGTCTATCTAGGTTATATTCTTTGGAGGATATCGATATTCGTTGCAGCTTCAAGCAGGAAACTATGCCATTCCACCTTTGAGGAATGGCACAGCATGTTTTCGAATTGATGGAACTTCCAAACAATACAGTAAAAGTAATATTCATATTTTAATAAATATTATTATTTTATTATCAACATCAAAAATTACTTTCTTTGTTATTGAATTGAAATATTCATCTTCTGCTTCTTTATTGTAAGAATTTTGTGCCGTTTAAATTTTTCCGTCATTGCATTGTGAAACATCTCTTTGTCTAGTGTTTGGTAGTGAGTTGATCTGATTGAATCGGTTCTAAATTGAAAGATGCCTTTGAAATTTGTTCTTTTTATCTTTTCCAGATAAAGCAAAATGTCAGATCTGCAAACTCAAATGAGATAAAGTATTCAGATTTATTGGTATATTTCATTAATTTCGAACTGTCACAATAAAACGAACCAAAAGTTAATCATCCTCAAACGGTAGGTAGTAGATAGACCAGTAAATATTAGTACAATTCTTCGGAATACTATGTATATACGTATACAATATTATCACTCCATATATTCAATTTTCAGAAAATTTTGCATATTTTTTTATTCCTTGAAAAGACCAAAATAAAAAGGGTGATAAGTTTCCAAATTGACACCTTGTATGTATTAGTGCAGAAGCCAGAGCCTGATAATGCAGTTTAAAAAAAATGGAATTTTCTTTAACTTGTTCTAAAACAAATTATATTGAAAATGGTATTAGTATTTTTAGTACAATTTTTAACAGTTTCTCGCACTCCGTATATTCACTGGAATTTTGAAATACTTCATAAGATAGTCGGAAATTATTCTTATTGCATAGTTATGATGAACTGTAATTTCAGAAAAATGTAAGCAATAAACTTTTTGCCACTATGGAATTATTTATACGACATCCATTTTCTATATTTTGAAATGCTATAAAACTGGAAGAGCTAAAGTTGACAAAACTTAAATATAACGCTGTTGTCACAGGCTAAATTGTACATACGATTTGCTATGGAAATTTTTCCAGAGGATATGTGCGCACTATGACCTGCTATAAGTTCAAGATTGGTTTAATTGAACAACAATGTCTTGAAGGCTTTTGGTAATGAAAGTCCTTAAATGTGTGTGTGTGTGTGAGTGTGTATGTGAAAGAAAATGGCTTGGAAGCAACTCCATCAGCTTCAGATTTTCTCAATATTACTACTGAAATATTAATTTTAATATCCTTGATATAATTTACTAATAGATCTAAAGTTTGTCGGTTATATATGCTTAAAAGGTGTAGTTTTGTTTAACAAGTAATTGTAACAAATTATTTGTTTTATGAATGTGATTGCTGCATCCAATAAAAATGTGATTGAGATCAGCACAAGAATTATCATCACAGGTACAGGCTGATGATTGTATAATTCCCATTTTGGGCAAAGTATCTTCCATGACCAGTCTTCATTCTTGCTGAGTAAAATTTCGAATTTGTGCATTTGGTAGAATATATTTGTAAAGGTTAGGTGTTATTAGGTATTATTATATCTAGTTGTGAAATTGAGGAACAAAATTTATCAAACTCGGACGATGAAGAGTACATGGATGCAATTTGATAACACCTAAAATGCTAGTGTAAATTCGGCGTTCATTCGACAGAAAAAAATACACATTTGGCAAGCTGTAACATAAATTCTGCAAATCACCGCTCGTCACTAGTACTTACAATAGCGCTGATATAAATAAAGAAACAAATTTTAGGAGAAGGTTTAAAGGACAAGAAATAAATAATAAGATTCCTGTGGCATCTGTGGAGAGCAGGTGACGACAGTATAGGATGACAAACATCAAAAGGAAAAAACATGGATAAGATCGCATGGAGAAAAAAAGCGCCAAATTGTAATAGTTAGACAAAATCCAGTTTTTTCCGAAAATCGAGGAGCAGTATTAAGACTAATAGAGTGCATTGTTAAGGGATATTTTGAAAACATAAAATCGTCAAAAGAAATCGACATTAACATTAACATTCTAATTTATTATTTAAATAAAGATTGGTAATAGAAAAAAATTTATTCTTCATTTTTGGATGAAAATTTTATGTTTACGTCAAACCAGTATTATTATCCATAACGTCGAACTCTATTTGGAATTCTACAGGTAACAAATCAATCATCTTTCGTCTAAAGAAGAGTAGTTCATTGCATTCGTCCGACTGCTGATTAATTTGTTACGCCAATGATTTACATTTAGCACCGTGAATAAATCATCAAAGTGCTTAACTGCATGTGTTTCGTACTTCGTTTCCGGTTAATTAGAAAGCAATTTTGGGTTCGTGAACTTGGAAAACTAGTTTTGGAAACTTTCCGGCAGTTTCAATGGGGAATCTTAACGTTTGCATATATGAGATAGTTCAACAAAGATTATTCAAGTTACTTAATTGAAAATATAGTGAACAAAGAACTTAAAATAGGTGCTTTATGTTGAAACGAATCACTATTCAAAGAAGACATCAATTTTGGAGATTAATATTTCATCCAGAGCATGAGGAAGGGATTCAGCTCTCTATAACGCAATGATTTTTGTATGAGTCTGAAATGATAACATTTTCGACATTGATCTATCAATAGTTTCACTCAATTTCTTGTCATTGGGTAAATTTTTAGTGCGATATTTATTAAATACCATGCTGTTGCAGAAAAACAAAACTTGCTTGTCTCCTATAAAGATTTTTTTTGTAACTGAATAATACGAAAGATATTGATTTGCAAGATAAAATTTTTTCATGTCTTTTTGGCAGTGAATTTGTTTTAGATTGTATCAACAATTGTGTTATCATGTATGATAGTTGTCATTCAAACTCCTCTCTTTTTTTCAACAAGAATTTCGTTTTTCCGAAGAATTTATGAATCTCTCATTTTCAAGGAAAGTTGCCCAAGTTAAAGTGGTAACCTTAATTTGCTCTTATGGTATCACACTAATTGATTTCCACGTCAATAATTCTTCTAAATTGTTAAAAATTATGAAGGTAGATACAATGCAACATATTTAGATCTTCATCGAGATCACTGACAATATCGTTCTGGTTCTGAACTCAACCGGTTTATATTTGGAAATTACAAATACATCCTGAATGATTCACTGATTTGATTTTTTTTAGTCTATCTCGGTTGTTTATATTTTCTCCATTATTTGAAAAACCAGACTACTGTAAAATCAGTTTTTCGACGTAACCAAATTTTTAAGTCTCAATTACTTGATGTGTACTTCAATAATCATTGACACATAAAGATAAAGAGGAGTCTTCAATATCCTGACTATTCACGCTAATCCAATGCTTTGTGCCTTTCTGAAATTTCAACTTATAATTGCTGTGCTCATGTTACCTAGTACTTTTGGTACATCACATCAGCAAATGCTTAGTTGATAAATAGCTTGAATACTTTGTTCACGTTTTCATTGCAGTTTTAAAAAATTTTTACAACTAGGTCCTCTGAAAATTGCCCTAAATTGCATAGATTATTTAATTCATTTCACTCCATGTGGTGGCAAGCAGCTTATCATATGAAGAATAATTTGATTCAGAATTCAGAAGAATGATTTGATTCAGATTATTTGATTCAAATAACACTTGATTCTCTAATGCCATATTATATGTAATTTTCAAAAACGTAATCGTCGATAAAATGTCAGATCTAATCTTGCGTAGAAATGCGTTTTTTGGGTTTTCATGAGTACTCCAAAGTTACAAGGAAAGCTCTTTCTGTCCTAATATTTCCCTAATATGTATCAGAGTTGATCAGCTATGCTTTCGAAATAATGTACCCTCCTTTCAATCCATGTATCGACGAAAATTGATTCCGTAAATAAATGAGAGAGTACAGAGATTTGATTTAGACAGATAAAAACTAATAGCTATAATTGGATATGGCTTTTAAAACATTCTCCATTCAATCTATACACTTCGCATGCGTTTGAACCAATTGTCGATCCATTTTTTCCATTCCGATTGAGGAACATCCAAAACATGTGATTTGAACGCCTCAACCGTTTCTTCAGCTTAGAAACTCGTTTACCTCGCAATTTATTTTTGATCTGAGGGAATAAGAAGAAGTTCCAAAGGTGCCAAACTAAAGAGTGTACGGCGGATGACCCATTGATTTGATGTTTTCACTGTTCAAGAACGTTTTTGTTTGAACTGATGTGTGAGAGCTTGCAGTTTCGTGGTGGGGAATAATTTGTTTTCTGCGATTGTTTCGAGTACTTATGGCAAACAAATGCTGGCATACTATTCAGAACTGACCGACTATACCGAAAAGACAAGCGACCATTTGCTTCGTACGCGAGCAACTTTTGTGGAATTTGGCTCGTCTTGAAAAACCCACACAGTCGATTGTTGTTTATCTTCGATTCATATACATCTTTCTGTACACCAATCGACACGAGCATTCTTTTGAGCGTTTGTCAAATTATGCGGTATCCAACACGAACAAATCTTTCTGAAAACACAAATGGGTATGTAATATTGAGGGTATGCAAGTGGAACTGAAGCCCACGTATGCCTTAGTCTTACGGTATGTCACAAAACGATCTTGCAATATCAGTTCGCGCACACCATCGATGTTTTCTGGAACATCAGCTGATTTTGGACGACTTTCACGAAATTCATCCTGTAGCGATATGCGACCATGATTGAATTCTGGAAACCAACGAAACACCTTGGCTCGAGTTGGTGCTTCACCACCCAAAGTCGAAGCGAGTTGATTTAATCCACGTTATAAAACGTTCTGATTAAGTTCACAATTGAAAATGATGGAAATGTTAGATTTGACATATTTACCTCAGTGTTGCAATAACTCAAAACTAAAGTAGTAGCCCTAGAAATCTTAATGCCAATTTTTTACATTGAGAAAATCTTGTTAAAGCGATTAATAGTAAACTTTGATGGTTAACGAGTTAATAAGAAAAGTTGCATAAAAAAACTCTTGTTAGATACATATTTCGATGATGATGCTAATTTATAAATTTATAAAATCTTTAAAACTATTCCAAAAACAAATCTTTAAAAACGTCAGAAGCGACAGTTTACTGAGAGCATTCGTTTAGTGGCTTTAGAAAATATATCTGACAACGTCGCATTTTATGCTGTACATTCATTTTAGACAGAGTAATCGAAAATCCATTTGGAAATTTAAATTATTAATGGTTACCAATTTGAAGTTGAACAATATCAACTTAGTATTTGCTCGACAACCAATTAGGAAAACTCAGCATAGTTAATCGGAAACAAAATAACTTTATCGAAGAGAAAGGTAGTCAGAGAAAGGAAAAAGTTGCTGAAAAATATCTATTTAAACTAACTGGACCGTTAAACAAGCTTTTCATTAGGTTTCAACGTATATCCAGATAAAGTACGGAGAACATAAAAAAATTCATAAATCTTCATATTAGTTATAAAATAATATTCTACACACCGAATTTAAATGTGCTTCGTTATTGTCGAAAGCTGAGAGAGATAATCCTTAACTACCTTCCTAATTCCCTCATCGCTTTCACACTCAAAGTCGAATAATTTGTGAATTGGGTTCTCCCTAATTGCCTAGACCCTAGATCATTTTTGTTTGAACCTTAAATACGGTTCCTACCACGGGATAAATGATAGTGCCATAAGAAAATCATGAATTGAAAATAATTCACAAATATGGTAATAATTGAACCAAAATCGAATGGTAAGATTTTTTAAGAATGTACAGAATAAACATAAATAAATTGCAATTGAACTATTAAAGCAAATACATCGAGGTAGTTTGTTAAGTTTTCTATCTTGATGGCGACATGATCTTACCTTCGCCCAACGAAGATGTTGATGTAAGTAAACACCAGTACGACCTATCAGATCAACAATACCACCCAGATCATTATGAATTGAGTGAAGGAAATATTAATGAAGAATTCTCTATCAATGCCCATTTTTCACGGTCATTAACAAAACTTCACTCGAAGATTGACACAGAAATAGTTGAGGAAAATGAGTATTTCCCTCTACGGATCCATCAATTGGAAAGAACTACTTCATTGTCATGATAATATCAATGGTGGAGTTTTTAAGATACAGTCATTAACTACTTTGACTACCATTGACATTATTCCCTCCAGTTTATGTTAAATAGAACGAAATATGAACATTTTATGAAAAATTAAGATAAATTTGATCCTGACAACATTCGTTGAATCAAATAGCCACAATAGATGTCAAACTTCCTCGGACTCTCCACTATCAATGGTTAAATGTTCTCATAGGTCTAATTAGGATAAAAATGAGTTTTTGGATGTCCTAGGAATGTCTAATTTAACTTCTGTGTCTTCAAAAGGCTTTCATAAATTTTCAAATAACTCTCTCATGTATTCGTTTTATATTCGAAATTATTAACAAAGTCTAATATATAGATGTTCTTGAAAACTAAATGAAGGCTTGAGTTGCACAATTTCAACTTCAAATAAGGAACTGGAATGTCGACTGGCTTGTCAAAATCCGTACTAGATGAATGTTAGTGTTGCAAGAAAGAAGGTAAACTAAAATCAAAACTCTAGCATAAGTCAGGAACGAGCAATAGTATAATTATAATAATTAAAATATAAATAATTAAAAATCGGCTACAAACTTCGATGATGTGTAGGATAAAGGACTGATATAGACAATACACAAAATAAACTTTGAAATGATCAGAAATGCTACTAGGAAAATTGCACCTATTAGGTCTTACATCGCAAATGCAGAATAGTCATAAATGTAGTCAGGTCGTTATGGACTACTTCAAAGAAATAGGCGAAAGTAAATGCCACTGTAGCCTTTGCTGTAGCAGGCATCTATCATGACGTGACTATAGGTGTCATCAATATTTGAATGATATACCTCAAGTGCTATTTTTTTTAATATGTTTTTGACAAACTGAACTGGAAGAAAATGAAAACACTCAAAATATCGATTTTGCTTTTGACCTGAAATGTAAGAGGATATCATTTCATCCAGTTGATAATAAGAATAGGAGACATACTTGAGTTCTCTCAGTTTAAACCTTGAGATGATTTGTCGTAAGTTCTCTGCTAGATGAAAATGAAGAACACCTGCTGATCAACTCATAAAATGAATGGAATGCACTAGAAATTCGAGATATTGATATGCACCAATTCAATCTGTGCGTAATTCCTCTTAAATGCTGATACATGTTATTTACACATGACTGACGATTGCAAAGATCAATCCAGTTATTCATACAAACCTTTACGGTCCCAATTAAAATCTTCATTTCTAATTCTTCTAGAAAACCTTCAATAATCTACTATGCGTTTTAATTTACCAATAAAGCAGAGATAAATGAATGTTTCAAGAATTTATATAAAAATTTAAGAATTTGTGTATGGTTAACATATAAAACAGGTTAAATTGGCCCCTCTTATCTAGAACTAGGCATCTATGCATCAAATCTTGGAATTAGATGAAGAAATTGAGCATTCATGAAACTTTCTTAAGAATTAAAATATTAGGTTATAGTATATTTTTGTACTGAATTTTAGTTCTTTTCGTAACTCAGTATTATTTCCTAAGTGTAAAATTCTCCTTTTTCTAATCCACCTTTGTTATTCCTGATGACAGACAGACATTATAGATACCTGTGGAAATAGGTTAATGATAACTTTAGTAGCTGCTGTTGAAAGTTGGATAGTTGGACACTACATAATGAAGACGCACGTCTCTGAATTTTGCCCCTATATTTGCTTCAGTTTAATTTGACAGGAGATTGTTTCATCATTGTTCATAGCTCTTGAAACAGCTTTTCTCAGCCTCTTGGTCGACGACCCACCCCCAAAGCTCCTGTACTGCCCACGCACCATGATAAAACCGGACATAGGTAATCAATTGAGCGGTTTCACACTATCTGTAGTCTCGTCTACATTTTAAGAAGCTGATGCTTAACATCTTCAGCACAACCATTAATTTGGCCAGCTACATATAGTATCGGTGGAAAAATATATGGATTGAAATTGTTTGGTAAAATTATCTTCAAACCTAGTTTCTACAATCTGTGTTATAGCTGGCGAAATAAGGTCTTTACTAATGGTGTAATATGGCTAGTTTCTATGATACTTTGTTAAAGGCAAGTGAAACTTTTTCATTCACAGAAAAAGTTTTTTTAAATGATGATTGCTCTTCATATGAGTTCACAGATCTTGTTAAGGTACATACTATGAAGTTTTCACAACTGGCATTCATTAGATTTCTTGCTGTCTCTTATCAAACTTTTCAAACAAATTATACGTATAGGTTTTTCTTTTCCACTTATTTCACTAGTGGTAAAACCAAAATTCAATATACTGCATGCTTGAAATAATGGTCGATTATGCACTTCTAACTTAGAATGGCTTTACAGAAATCAAACAAAAGGTATCGAATAGACATCTGCAGCAAATTTAGCAGATTTCGTTTCGTATTTTTTTTAAATCGAGACCTTTAATAGAATTGGAGGTATTGAATTTACTAGGGCCCATATCAATTGAAAATCGGTGAGCATACATTCATAATGAGTTATTATCTTTTCCAGTTTATGTTTTCTATGAGAAGGTTGTAATTAAGTCATATTTCAACTTACTACATTAGCTGAATTACCATATGTAATAAGTTTTAGTCTCCTGGGATACTTCCTCTTGTTAGAAATTCCCACCATTTTCTAATTAAGGCAAAGCAAGTACATTTTCATGGGTCCGATGTAAAGTTTTATTGCTACGAACTGAGAGAGTAGGTAATAATAATAATAATGTGTTGTGTTTCTGTGCGAAATATTTCTATGCTGAATTGTTCCATTCCTAAAGCATTGTCAGGTTATGATTCAAATATAATCCTTAATTAATGATTAGACTAATCACTACAGTTATATTTGACAAGGGACAGTTTTCGAAAGTACAATGTTATCTTTAGCATTGACTAATAAAACTTTATATATTTAGCAACCAACAAGTAATAACATAATGTATAAATTTGATGTGATCCTTCAATAAAATTTCCAAACTTTCTGCAGTTTCACGATTTGAGAAGATTTCATTATAATAATCTTGACTAGTATGAATAGTATATAGAAACTTTAGAAACGCCCTGATCACGATAATTTGTTTGGGGTATCTCATTCGGAGTTCCGTCTTCTTCCGTCAAGGAATACCTTTATTTCTATTTTGAAAAATCAAGTATTTTAAGTATGAACTAATTGGAAACTTTTATGTTATTTTAAATGTATAATATGCCTTTCAAAGATAGATGGAAAATTTACTATCAATCGGATGTAAATTCGGAAATAAAGTGAAGAAATGGAAAAGTCATGAAGATATCATTGCATACGAGGGTTGCTACTTTTTGTTGTTTTGAGATAAGCAAATTAAAACAAAAATATGTAATTGATTTCTGCGATTGATTTACCTGGCAAAAAAATGTTGGTGTACCATTCAGAATTAACGGCGACCATTTGCTTCTGAGTGCTTCGTGCTCGAACAATTTTTATTGTATTTGGCTCGTTTTGAAAGAGAGTGCTAAAGTCTGAATTGTAAATATTATGAACTAATAAATGAAGAAAAGATCAAAATTGCATTGGGTTATTGTGATAAAATGATATTTGCTTCTTAAATACAACTCTATCCTATTTTTTTTTTTTTTTGAAAAAAGAAAGATGGTTTTTGGCAAAGTATGGTGGACACGCAACGAAGAACATCAATATCCATTGAATGGAGAAATTTAAACCAGTAACAATTCACTGAAAAATAAATGAAATTGAAAGAGTAGAGAATGATTTTGACTCACATTGTAAAGGATTCACTGGGAATATTTCAATAAATCATTACTCTACCCTTAGCAAATAATTTATTCTGTATATAAAGTTTAATGTTGCCGTAGCAACAACACTTATACGTCTTTCTCATTGAATTACAGCTGAAGGTTAGCAAATTGAGGACTCAACTTGGGTTTCGTTCTATTTATTGATTAATACAAATTATTGGAATAATAATATTTCATTAATTTTTGTCGACAAACACAAACATCAATTACTCAGACATATTGACATGGCTGATTAGGTATTAAGACCTTTCAAATAATGCATTACATTACCAACACTTCTCTTTAAAAATTATAGCGATGAAGTCATCACGTTCACATAGATAACTTCAAAAATAGAAAGGTATCCTCGCGAAAAGTTTAATCAAAAATTAAAATCGAGGAGTTTTAGGATTTTTCCTTGAAGTTGTCGGTTTACGAAATATCGAATTTGTTCCTTTCATTTGCACCATACTGTATACAACTCTGTAGACTGATTAGTTGGTGAAGTTAGACAATTTATCTCGAGCCTCACCTCCAAACTACTCGTATTATTCGTATTTTCTATTTTACTCAGCATTGAATTGATATTGGGTCATTACCGATATGCGATTTGATCTAGTTGTATTTTATCTAGGGAATATTGTAAATGATGCGGAACGGCAATTTGTTGAACCTCCTCTCGCTGTTAATAGAAAAAGCTCTGTATCATAGCCGAAAGGGCAGTAGCAATCCTTCCAACGTATGGTTAACATCAATCAACGTTCTTTAATATCAAATAAAACAAAGTCTCATACATTTATCGTGTTTCATTTCAACAACACAAATTTTCATTGTAAATTCCAACGTAGTCAATTCTGTTACTTTTCAACGACCAAACTATTCCACACGTATTAATCTTTTTGTTTCCATATCCCAATTTTGTTTTTCTAGTTCTTGTTCTCAAAATCTCCCAAAATCTCATTGTTTCAGATTCGTAATTGGACAGTACGTAACCGTTCATGGAGACGTCATCAGCCATGTTAATATCAGTCATGTGATGGTAGAAGATGGCGGAGAATATATGTGTACAGCAGAAAATCGCGCTGGAAAAAGTTCACACTCTGCAAGGTTGAATATTTATGGTGAGTATAGAAAATTTATTATAGATCAAAGAGTCGGCGATCATATTATGTGCGTTTAGCGTATTAATCCCAGAAAAATATTTCTTGAATTACTAACTACTATACTATTGCAAATTTCACCACTTTGATACATGAAAAATACATTTTTTGCAAGGAAACTACGTAGACAAAACAACGCATTTTTACTATGCAAGCAATGGGTAGTGGTCACACACTTTTTTAACTTGGATAGTGAAAATAAATGAGATAAACTCTTTTTCTTTCGAAGAACTGCACTCATATCCACCGTATTTATCTAAACTTGGAATTCCAATTTTTTATATCAGTTTTTATCCATTGCTATTCTATATATGTGTCCTATGTGTCCCCGGTTAGATAAATCGACTCTTGTGAATGATAAAAAATTCTCGATATAAATTTTCATATTTGAGAGTTCAGCTCTGCTTCTTGAAGACTAATATCTATCATAAATTGGAAATTTCCAACAAAACTAATTATTTCTGCAGTAGAATTATTTTTCTATGTAAAAAGTAATCCCAAGAGCGCAAACCATATTACACTCGAGAAATTCCAATTCCCTCCGTGTGGAGATGCCTATGGTAGTAGATTGGTAGCTGAATCCACATCCTTGCCCTTCCCCAAAGAAGGAACTGCTGTAGTGCCCGCATTCTTTGTAAAAACAGCAGCCTAGGTATTTGCTGCATAAACTGAATCACACTGATTCCACCCCATTCTAGAATGTTTAAGATTGGTTTGATGGTAATGTTGATGTCTACGAATTGAGATGTTAGATGAGTTGAATGGGGGTCTGATTCAAATGATTTTATCAGTACGCTATCATCATCAAAGCTATATATCGAGTTTACTGTTTTATCCAGTGATTCGTTGATATACAGAAAAGAGGGAGAATATCAAAAACTTCGATATGTCCAGTACGATTGCTCTGGATTACCCATATTTCTCTATAGCTTCAGTCCATACTTTGGTGACATAGACTAAGGGATCCTCGGTTTATTTAAGTTCACGAAAGCTGGACGCTGCTGATGTTAGCATACTTTCTCCATGACCTTGACAACGGTTAGGACTAAAGCAATCGGACGGTAGTTGTTGGGAACCGTCTTCTTTCACTTTTTTTGATTTGGGTTTAACCCGAGCAAGTTTCTAATCTGCCCTTTTATATGATAAAGAAAATAGTTTGCAAATCGGACCTGTTAGTTCAACTGCGAATTTTATAATACGATTCGTGGTATTTCATCGAGGTTTCATTGATGTCCAAGCCTCTGAGAGGTTTTGCTACATCTCAGTGTCAAAATTCTATTTTTGGTATCGGTGAACCAACTCTAGTCAGGATCTGTAGTAGCTTTCTCCGCGAATCAACAGTGTTGAATTTGGAGCAGACACACTATCCAACAAGTCCGCCTTCTCTTTTGCGGCCACTGCGATTGACCCATCTTCTCCAATCAACGCGCAACGGTAGAATTTTTGAATCAATAAGCATTAGCTAACCGCTTTTGTTATATACCAGAAAGGCATTGATCCATTCGGCAATTGGAAGTTTGTTTTTGACTCTCTCAATACATCGTTCTTTGCAAGCATCTATGGTCTGCTTGCCTGACAAATTTTTTCTAAACATTTATAAAGCTGAGGTACCCTTTTTAATTTTTCAATAGTTTTTTTTTAAATTACTTCTCTCAATGGAAATTCATATTCTTGTACATTTCTAACAGGAAACAAATATTATCAGTTGGGACCACCTACACAAACAATTTTTGCCCACAATTAAACGAAAAATTGAGCAGAATTATTTGAAAAATTAATTCATTACAAAGTAATGTGGCGCACGAACCTTTCTAATCATTTGTGTGGCAGTGAATGTCTTCCGACAGTAGATTTATTCGAATTACGGTGCGGTCGTAAATTTTATCCCCTTTCTCTCAGGAATTAGGAACGGGATGAAATGAGAGTAAAATTAGGTCATTACCGGGTATAACGACAATCAATCGAATGCAAATATTTACTTTTTCAAAATTTTTATCGGAAATTAGAGTTCACACATTGTCCCTCAGATATTGTTAGCCGTAGAATACTTTTGCATACATTGAATATAAGCTGAGAATTGGTTCTTTTCCAAGTAGTGAAAGTCAGGTTCGTTATCAAAAAACAATTTAGAAAGATGAAAATATAATCAAGCTCTTTTCATATACTTCCACATACTTCATCACGCTTTCCAAAGTGCATTAAAAAGTTATGAGCTGAAAGTTTGAACTGCAATGAATAGTTTTCACAGAAGATATCGCACCCCTATTTCATTAGTGCTAGAAGCTCATAAATGCTAATTTTATGGGAAAGCCAAAACAAAAACGATTATAAATGAAATGTTTCCTGGATCAATTAATTTGGGACTTACGCATACCAAATTCGGTAAAGATACAGTTTGAACATATCTTTACTGATTAGTGATGTAAGATGTAATGTAAAATCTACAAGCAGCTTCCAAAAATTTTTTTTGAGTGATATGGCATTACTGTTAATGTTCATTTTATTTAGACTTATTGAGGTAGGAACAAAATATGACTCTTTGTAATTTAATTGATTGTAAGAAAATAACAAACCCAAAAATGTTCAAACTAAAACAACAACCAAAGTTGTGTTTAAACTTAAATAAATCTATGAATCTAGCATAGCATATCATAAATATCAATTGCAGATTATAAAAACCCCCTTCCCGACAATTTTGTTTGATGGGCGCGAATACCTCATTTTATGAATTTATTATTTTTATAAATACTTTTAAAAATATGGATATTTTATGCGAGAAAATATTCGTTAAAAGGCAATCGAATCATTATTAACTGAACGGCATTGTACGCCGTTATTTAGACAGATGCACTTAATTATAGTCCTACCTGTGAGTTAAGAAAAAATCATTATTATAACTCGTTAACTTGCTACAACTGAATATTAAATTATAAAACGTAAATAGACGAGTAAAATGTACCTGCCTGTAAAGGAGTTTGGTTCAAACAGGGAATCAGACGTGACTGAGCCCTTTTTCAGCCCATTCGTCTATTAGAACTTCGGTAGTCTTTTATCTCACGCAAATAATCTTGTCGCTATTAAACTATCCTTGACGATTTTTGTAAGAACTCTCGTCGAAATGAGATGACATAGTGGTGTACGACACTGTTCATGGTTCTTGCAGTTGTGAGTAACTCATTGTAATAGTGACACTTGGCGTCTCACGCGGAATCTGTTAGTACTGATGATAGGGCACTACTAAATTCTATAAACATCATAAAGTATACATTGAACCTCAATTTTTTTGGATATGGCACTATTGAAGTAGGCGATATATTTCTATGTTGCTGCATATTTGTCGAAATAAGAAGCTCTAGCAGTGTCTAGAAAGCCAAGAATATTAATATCAAATACATACATCGGTTCTTTTGAGAAATGTTCCATATAAATAGTTTCGAAGTATACTGTGATTAAACTATTCTTGTTATATGTTAAAATACTTACATAAGTGTTTAACAGTTAATCCAAAAGTCTTCTGGAAGTGAGACATAAAAATTGTCACATTGATTTGATTGTAAGATACTTCGTTCCTATAAGAAACTGTATTATGCATTGATGTCATTTGAATTTTAAGTCATAAATCAAACTACAAACAAAAAATAGAAACTTCTGGAATAAAATGTTCATCAATCAACAGCTACGGCATGTAAAAGTTTAAATCTTGAGTTCGACAGTGAAAAAGATAGAAAATGAGTATAAGAATATTCTTTCTGTTCAGACTAAACATTAATCTTGCTGTTAAGGATTACTACAAAAATTTTGTGTTGCTATCAGTATAAACGTGCTGAAATTGTTAATAAACCTAATAGTCCAAAAGCTGATGACGAATTTTGAGAAGGTTCTTTAGGCAAAGTGAAATTGAGAAAAATTACAATTTCCTTAATTGACGAGTCCAGTTCTGGGAATCTTTTAACGAGAGTTTATTTCGCTACCTTGCAGCATATAACATTGCATTAGTGATGGTGGTTTACAGCTGGACGAAATAATTTTCATGAAGAAATCAACCACGTATGTCATTACAGACCACTTTGCCTAACGAGTACGACACGCTGGAAACAAAAGTGTCTATCACAAGACTGGATACCGTGTTTTGACACCAAAAAGGTAATTTCCGTGGGAAGTTTTTACAACCTAGAACCACTATTAATGCAGCTGTTTATTCTGCAGCATTGCGACGTTAGCAAAGAACCACCATTTGAAAGAAATAAACGAAGAGCAATGCTAACTACTGAAATAGTTCTGATGAAAACGCTTGTCCACTTAGTGCTACTGTAACCAAACAATTCCCCTGTCAATTTCAATGCAACATTCCAAACTTTAATGACCATTCTGGAGTCTGGAACGAGCAATATATGAACTCGTTGGATATTGATGAAATGCATGCAGTTCATGACATGATTTTATCTCACCGTCGAATTGGGCTAAAACGGATATCTGAGGCACTCAATATTTCATACGAACGCGTTCATCATATAATTCACGTCAATTTGGATATGAGAAAAATTGCTGCAAAATGGATCCCCAAATGTTTGAATGTTGACCAAAAGCGTGCAAGGGTAGAAGCATCGCGTTCGATCTGTGCTTGATTTGAAAACGATGTAGACTTCTTGAACCGAATTGTTACTATGGATGAGACTTGAATACATTTCTACGATCCAGAAACAAAGCAACAATCGATGGAATGGCGACACTCTGGTTCTCCAAGATCTAAGAAGTTTCGTGTCCAAAAATCTGATGGAAAAGTTCTTACTTCAGTTTTTTGGGATTGCCATGGAGTAATCATGATTGATTTTTTGAATAAGGGTAGAATAATAACTGAGATTACTATTTGACATTACTAACCACTGTACGGGAAAAAATTGAAGAGAAAAGACGCGGAAAGCTATCCAAATATGTTTTGTTTTTGAAGGACAACGCCCTGGCACACAAAGCTCATGTTGCCATGCAAAAAATTCGTGATTTAGGGTTTGAATTACTAGAATACCCCCCTTATTCACCAGATTTGGCTCCGTCTGACTATCATCTCTTTCCTAAACTGCAAAAAAAAATTTAAAAGGTCGTAAATTTTCTTCCAGCGAGAAGGTAATAAAAGCTGTGGAGGTCTGTTTTGCAGAACAAGGAGAAACATTTTTTAAAGGTCTAAAGATGTTGCAGGTTCGCTGTAATAAATGTATGAGAGGAGAATATGTTGAGTAATAAAATATTTTGACATTGAAATTTTGTTTGGTTCTATAGTAGGCTAAGAATTTTTCAATATATCCTCGTACCTATTTGTTTTTTTTTTCTAACAATTATAAATTTGGCACTAAGAGTGACGCATATTACATCAATTTTTCAAAAATAGATAGAAATTCAATTTCTTCAATTCGTATTTATTTGTATCTTTGATTATTAATTTTTACTAAAAATAATTTCTTGAATTATCAATTAAACAGAAAATTATTAATTTATACAATCAATTAATGATATTGAGCAATCTTGATAAGACTAAAAAAAACTTTTTTCCACTTTCAAAATTTTGTCACCCAAAAAATTTGCCATCATGGCCGACTGCCCCTATTGTAAACCCATCGCAGGCTTATGTTATTATGTTTTGTTTTATGCTTTGTTAACTTATTTAAAAAAAAAACATTCGAATGAGTTATTCAAATTTTATGTTTCTAAATCAAAATATGAGCATCGAAGAAGAGTTTAGTTTAACCTGATAAAAAGTGGCAGAAACTTCAAATGTAATATCTGCGCGAAAAAAGCAAACTATCATACGAGAAAGAAATAATGCGACGTTCAGAATCTGTGCTCTAAATATTGCCAAAAACGATAGCAACTCGACCTTTCATCATTTATCTACGACGGCTAATACCTTTGCTCCGCTCCTGTCTCATTTATAAGTCAAAACAATTATCTTTTATCACATGACACTATTGTATATAGACTCGAGCTAGAAACTGACAACTCTGAACCTATTGAAGCGTGCCCATTGTACAAATCCCAAATTCTCAGTGTTAAAATGAATTGTGTCAAGAAACGCGCGGTGATTAATTAACCACGTTCACAAAAGTTCACCCCAACGGAAATTAACAAAGATTTGATGGATGCACTAGGAAAATCTGCAGTATCATATGACTAATTGAAAAGGTAACGTAAATGTAAATAAGATTGATAATGAAAAAATTTGTCATGCCACCTGTATTTTCAAGTAATTTGCCCACATCAATGGCAAAGGAGAGCCACAATTACATTAAATCTCGATATAACGAATTCCTGCATATAACGAAATTTTTTCAAATCACCTAGAACTGTCCATGAGGTAAAGAATTTTTGACGATCCTGTATAAACAAATCTCCTCTAAACTTACATTTATACAAGTTTTTTTAGCTAGAACCTCCGTATAAAGAATTTTGGTGGATTCTGGTTAAAAAAGATATAGCTCAATATAGCTGCTAGTTTATTAAACTGTCTGCGCTTTCCTTCCTTGTTATGAGAGCAAAAAACTCACTCCACAATACACCAACACTCACAATTACACTACTTGACGCGCGCTTCGATAACCAAGCTATCGTCTTCTGAGATGAATTCTACAAATAAGACAAAGGAGCTGCAATGGACAACTGTCTCACCGTTTATGGTTGAACTGTTCATTAGTTATTTTGCATAAAGCAAATAAGTCAGTCAGTATTTTCCCAGTGTACGGTACAGGTATGTGGATGATATTCTCACCATATTCAATACGAAAAAGGAAAAAGTAGACGAATTCATTTTGAAACTTGATCTATTTAGGAAAAACACTGCTACGTGCAGGTACATTCCGGTTGAATCTTTCCATTGTATCCAAGATAAAATGGCCAGTCTCCATTTCCAGGTACATCGTTCAATTCACTTTCACACTTAACATCGAGAGATGCATAAAAAAATTGTGAATGAAACATTTAAGAAATCTCTATGTGAAACCATTTTTTTCCAAACTCAAAATGAAAAACAAGAAATATTTGCACAGGTACCTTTTAATCCTGTTCAAGTATATTGGGCAGACTGAGAGATCCGTTATTGTCCGGTTTAAAGAGCACTTAGCTAATGTGAAATATGGACGGACCGAAAAATTCAATAATTAATTGTTGGATGTATTTGAAAGCATTGAAATCGTTAAAAGTAATGTTGGTGAGGCTGTAGTGTAAACACTGTGTTCAGTGTGAATATCAACAGTTCAAGAAATTCCAATTTAAACGTGATATCGTATCAACACGTGTCCAGATATCGGGTTGTGGCAAATAGAATGGGAGTTTCATTTTATTTTCTATACATATCATGATGCAGTATCAGCAAGTTATACACCGACCAAGATTGACTAACGTTGCCTTTGAACCTCGATATAGCGACATTTCAACAACTGAATCTCGATATAATGAACCTCGCTAAAATGATCCTTACTATATTGAGATTCGTGCCAACTTTTTTCCAAAATGACGTGTGGAAAAAAAACTACAGAAGAGTTGCGCAAAGGTATCTTTTGCGCCAGGATAACACACTTAACCACAGGTCCGCCATTACAATAGCCATAATCTGTTTAAAATCCGCCATAGCGATTGCGAGTAGTTTGCAAAAAATTTCTGTGGATGTCGATGGATAATTTTGTAGTGAACAATCGATTTGTTGAACAGTCTCTTTCGAAACGCAATAGAAATACTAGATTTTAGCTAAGGGAAAAAACGACTCGTTTCCATTGACAAAGATGAAGCTATTAAGTTCTTGTACATAGTAATTCATTACATTCCATTTTGTCAGTTGCATCGTCAGGGTTACTGAGGTTTTAAGAAGTAATTAACCATTATTCGATACAAACAACTTAACAAATAAAACAATTCAAAGTAATATATTGATCAAAGTACAGAAAATGGATAAAACTTATAACATTTACATGAACAATCTATTCATCCAGGAGGGATTTTTTTAGTATACGATACAGGAACATACTAATTTTTCATAATAATAGAATAAGTTCTTTGAATGGAATTGAAATAATTATCTTTCTTTCCACATCTATAAAATTTTTCTTATTTTCTTTCGTCAAACTTTCAGTATATTCACTTGACTAAAAATGGATTTAGTCAAGCAAAAAGTCTTCGAGTGATAATCAACATCGTTTCATATCGGTTCACAGCCAAACGATAGTAATTTTTGCATGAATAAACAACTATTCGTAATTTTTCAATACCGTTTAATTACTAAATCTGCAGTTTTCTTCAGAGAAGTTAATTGATCGTTTTCATAAGTTTTTCTTTCTTCGTGAATTCTTACCTTCATTACTTTGATTAGACTTCCTCAACTTATTCAATGTATTTCGAGTCTTTCGCTGATTGACTGAAAACTTTAGTAAATTGAATGAATAAACGCTTTGAACCATTTCCCATTCAAATAATTAAATTCATGTTAATGTATCTCATTAAGTTTTCATCTATCTATAAAGGAAAGGATTGGAAATATATTTATTCTCTATGCTATATAAGAGCAAATTGTAATCATTTTAATTCACATTAGAAAGTTACATATATATATAACAATATAATATAATATTATTTTATAATAATTGATTTTCCTTCATACTCTTTGAATGAAAACTTGCTGAGTGTTGTTTTCACATTTTTCTTGAAATATTTAAAATCATCTTGGTAGCGAATTAAAGTTGTCGAACCATCTATTGTTAAATCTTCTTCGTGAGTACATTACAACACCATGGACACTCTAAATTACAAATTTCGTTGCAAGAAACGAAAAGATTTTACCTTAAATATCATCATCCCAATTAATTCTATGTTTTGTCATCTTTATTTTCATTTATAATTTCTTCCACTATATGTAACAACCAAAAAAAAAACAAATTGAAATTAATTTTTGATTTGTATCTGATATAATGAGTTCAATACCTAAAACTATATATTCCATATTCAATTTTTCTATTGAGATATTGGTATCGAATCCTGCATGATTTCTGTAACAATGGTCCTACATTTCAGTTCTTCATTGACTCTGAAAATAATTACTACTAAAAAATGCGTATTAAGATCATTTACAAATATACTTAAACACTTATTTTTGTAAATATCTCAAAAATATGAATTCATCTTGCTCTTCTAAATACCCATTCATCCCATTTCCTTTCTTATTTTAATTCTTATATTAATTTCTGTAACTACGGAACTGTTATGTATATTCCAATTCTTAATAATATGTACAAAGTTTGGGTTTGGGTTTTTCTTGTTCAAACATAATCTATTAATAGTATCTTTAATGAAATTATTGCTCTTTCTACTCTAATTTGAAGAACACTTACTGCACAATTCATTGTTATGTGCCACATGTCTTAGGGTTCAAAATAATAAATTAAACTTAATATTTCTTTAATATTTGTATCAATTTTAACAATAAACCGAGAAGGGTATTACCTATATGTATGAAAAAGCCTGCAACTTTCGCATTTCATTTTTGAGCTGTATATATGCTAAAATATAAAATACTATTTATTCCTAAAAGAATGAAAACAAAACCAACGTTCGTAAAAATAATGAATTTCATCGCCGTCGTTGGCGTTCGAAGTTTTCAGGTAAAATCGGTATCAGCTGGGCAAGAGCTCTTTCTAATTGGCCGGGAATGTGTAAAAATAAAAAATAAAAATCCAGTTTTCAACAGAGGAAAAGAAGGTTGGTAAATCTTCTTAGTTATACTATGTATCAAATTTTTCACACTAATATGAAAAGGTTCTTTTTTTATAAATTATAACAATGATATGACGTCCTTGGTTTCTAAAAATATGTTTGATTAAGTTTCCAATGAGTGTAAATGTTGATAAAGTAGATAGAATAGAATAGAATTTCTAAGTTATGAATTTACTTCATATTTGAAAAGTATGGACTAACAAAACCTCAAAGAACATTGCCCATCGAACAGTTACCTTTCATGATAGACTTGTCTTGAGCTCATTGTACATAGTTAGTGGACGGTCAGGGACCTTGCGCCCAACTTAAAACTTTTACAACTACTATAATATGGAAGTGGCTACTTAAATGGCCGTGACTACTAAGAAGGCTAGTGATCAGTTGAGATACATGCCTGTTTGAATAGAGCAGTTGATTGGTAGAAGAGGCGGAATATCCATCTCACTGAAATTCAATATTCAATATATGTTGACCAATTTTGTAATTAGGATATCCAAAGAGTGAGTTAAGACTATTTGGTTTAATTAGATTTTTAAGATATTCCAAAGACGTAAAGTGGAAGTTGGACGCTACTTTCTGACTTTCCTGTCCTATTAGGACACAAAAATCAAATCAGGTTGAGTTAAGATGACAGTGACAGCCAAATCTTTACGGTCAGTAGATTCTTCCTTTCCAATTCTCTCAAATACTCTTTGCAGCGCTACGATTAATGCTTGGGATCCAAGCCATGCTGGAATATAAATTTTTACCGATCAGACGCTACCCAGAATGTACTCCATTTCCCTTTAAAATTTTTATAGCGGTCTTCTTCCAAAATGTGTTCAATTTCTTTCAGGGCTCCAGTCGCCTTTTCTCCAAAACATCCCAAACCATAAGCGAGCCGTCGCCATGTTTCACTGTCCGGTTTATACATGGATCTTAAATCCGTTCTTCCTTTGACATGCGCAGAAACACTCGTCTCCTAGACTCAAAAACTCCAAATTTTGAGTCATCACTCTATAACACTCTCCCCCACTATTCATGCGTCCCAGTTCTATGCTCTGTAGCCCATTGCAACTTCTTAATATTAATTTGACGTTCTGATAGAGATTTCTCCAGTAGAGAGATCTTTGGATTCATTGATTTGAGCTGTATATCTGGGCCCGTGAGCCGTGAATCAATTTAACACGTTTATCTTCAGTGGTTGTGGTTTTTCGAGGTAGCCCTGAACGTTTTCTTTCGCCAAAGCTTCTGGTGGATGCATATTTTTTCACGTTGTAAACCACTGTACATCAAAGTATTTTTAATTCGAAGGCAATGGTGCGGTTACTTTTGCCTAGACTATGACAATTCGTATACGAACTTCACAAAAATCACAGTTCGCAGTTAAAGAATAATAAACAATTCAGCTGGCCCTTGCAAGTTTTAACCTCTCGTCGACAAAAGATAAAGATGCGCTCTATAAATAAAGAATCACACCGTTTTGACCTTCGCTTGACAATATGATAAGAAATTTTTTGAATAGACTATGGGGTGTAGTAGAATTAATTAAGCGTTTTCATAAATTAAATTTTAAGACAACGGATGCAAATTGTATGAAAGTCTGTCAATTTTCTTTCAAAGCCTGTATTTCATACGTGTTATAAAGAACATCTACGCCTTAATATAAATTATTGATTAATTAATTAATTAAGAGACATAGAAATTGTCTTAAATATTCTTTAATGACGAAAGTTTACACTTAGATAGACTTTTGGAAAATTCCATCTCTAAATTTCTTTATATTTCGTGATAGCAATTTTTAATACATTTAATAATCTTTTCTAATAATAATGAAAATTACATTTATATTTTCCAAGTTTCCAATAACGAAGGATTGTTTTCTTATATTTCAACTTTTGCACACAAGGTTCGCTCAAGATTGAACAAAAAATAGAATCGTCTTTATACTAACATTTCAAAATAGGATCTATTAGTTTTGTTGTAACGTTTTTTTGAAAATGTCTTATTGCCTTAAATATTGCTAGAACTGCTCTTCATTTATTACTCGCTGGAAATATTTAGTGCAATGATCCTACTGTTCTAAGATATTGTAATTTTATATTTCAAATTTAATAAAAGTTTTCTATTTCAATAACATTTGGTAAATACATTATCAACCTTGTGAAAGAACTTATTTTAATATTATATAATCTTAAATATAAACTAGAATAAACAAACCCAAAATATTTAGTTAAGAGACAACCACAGCACTATTATTGTAATTAGTTGGTTCTATCTGATTCTAAACAGTAAAACTAATCAATTAAATACATAGTGAATCCTTGATCCGCATCGCAGAATCCAAACATTTACTAAATAATAACATCTGTAATTCTATATCTATCTATAATTATTCTTAATCAAGTTTTATTGATACTTTCAGTGAGAATCAAATAATCAAATAAACTTTTTAAAACCGACTTTGACAAAAGTTAAACTTTGTGAAACAACGATGATTTTTATAATTAAAAATCAGAATATTTTGCATGATAATTTCCTTTATTAATGAATCTACGTTTTTTCTCAATGGGGATATTAAAAAGCAAAGCTATCGCTACTGTAGCGATGAAAATTTGCTACTGTTTAGGGAAAGTATACAAAGAAAGTGAATGTTTGGCTTGTGATCCTGGGATTAGTATGACTAGACCTTCATTCATTGAGAAAAATCTTGTAAGCATTATTTTAATTTGCTTCACGAAACAATAGATCAATCAACTAAGAATGAAATTGATTCATAATAAAATATTTCGGAGATTTGAAAAAACGAATAAAAACCTTCAGTTTTCAACAATTTTTTATTAATTAGAGAGGGGATTGAGAGCAGCTTTTATCACTGTTTGAAATTAATTGACATTTCTATAGAATCCAAAGTATTGAGTATAGTTTTAGGTTTTTGAGTTGATACCCTATGTGAATTAATAAAAAGAATTCGCATCATATCTAGAATTCAAGAGCTTTTATTGAAACTTTAAGACTGAACCATAAAAAGAGGTTGCAATGTTATCCTTATATTCTCTATAAGGAATTCGGTAGTCTTTTATCTGACGCAAATAATAAGTTACCAACATGAAAATGGTTTTAATGAATAATATCTAGCAAATGCCTCTTATTTTTTCCTTATGATCAATGTATTACATTATATATGTATAATAATCCTATATGGTTTGTTCTTTCATAAACGTACAGTTTCATGAGAATTCAATAGTTGACAAAATATACGTTTACCCTCCAATTTAATACGTTTATAATGACCATAAAAATCGTGTCATTCATTTTGTTCTCCACAATGCTGAAAATACGACTCTTATCTACATTTCAAATAAATGTCTCCAACATAAAATCAAAGGATTCATTGAATTCATTCACCAAATTTTTATTTCCCTTAGGAATGCCGTACATCCGCTTAATCCCAAAAGTCACCGCAGTTGCTGGCGAAACCCTTCAACTCAAGTGTCCTGTGGCCGGCTACCCTATAGACGAAATCCATTGGGAAAGGGGAGGAAGAGAGTTGCCAGAAGATTTGCGACAAAAAGTACTCGGAGATGGAACACTGGTAATCAGTCCAGTGGAAAAAAAGGCCGATTCCGGCGTCTACACATGTTGGGCAAGGAACAAGCAAGGACATAGTGCTAGAAGAAGTGGGGAAGTTAATGTTATAGGTAGGTGACTGATGATATTATAAACTACTATATTTATATATAATTATAAATATAATTATGTTTTACGAGAAAGTTGAATTTAGGGTTTTCTCAGTAGAATAGTATCAATATTCATCAACATTACATTTATCTCGTGCGCAGAGAGCTCTATAAATATCGCATATCTTCAATTCAATTCCATATTTATAGAGCAACTTCGACGAGTATAAAATAGCAACAGATATATACCAGAACATCAATTCGTTTTATTAAATTATTTCTCATGTAGACTATAACGAGAAATATGTTCAAATGAACAATATATTGATACTCTGACGCTATATTTCATATTAGATTCTACGTTTTCTTGTTTTTGTCTTTTAAGACTGTTTTTTAATAAACGAGCGAATCAAAAATACATATTCGTGTTGAATTGAAAAAACTATAACTTTATATATAACTATATATAACGAAATTCATACAAATCAGAAAAAATCAATATATCCGTAGATGAGTTTCTCCAGATCACGTCTTAAGTGGCGAATCTTTAAGAACGTAGTAAAAATAGAATCTCCTCAAATACTTCCATGGAACAAGAAATTTTATATGACTTAAAGGATACCTATAAAAATAGACTATGGATTCATATGAAGAAATATTTTTCTTTAATCAAGATTGGTTATTGTGAAAAATATATTCTGACTTATAGTTGATAACCATTGGAAAAGGTACTCAAACAAACCCAAAACTAGAGCAGGACTTCATCTGCTTGATGAAAATAACAGCTTTAGGTTTCTTTTCGTTTTGTTTTTGCTTCTCAACTAAAGGTTTAGTTCTAATCCGCAATTAAAAGGCAACGGATATGATTGTATATTCACAAATTTGTTGTTTAATTGATCATATAAAAGGATAATTGGAAAATATCAATGAAATTATACGTATTTTTTCATAAATAAATTTATTTAGTACAAAAATTTCTATTATTTCTTTAATATTGTTTTCTATTTGAAATTATCCCTCCATATTCTATTTATTCTCATTAGATTTATAATTCATTCTATCACGAACTGCTGCTTGCTATTCTCTTAGTCGTAATGGGGATGATCAATACACTTTTGCATGTGATGGAACCTTGTCGAAGCATTTTTTCCATTCCGATGGAGGTACCTCCAAAACTTATCATTTGAACGCATAAACCGCTTCTCCAGGTGTAGAAAAACGTTGAACTCGCAATTTGTTTCTGATTTGCATGAATAAAAAGAAAACATTTAGTGCCAAATAAGGACTGTATGACGGATAATCCATCAATTAGATGTTTTCACTGCTCAAAAACGTTTTTGTTTGATATGTTCGAGATCTCGCATTGTTGTGGTGGAAAATGATTTGTCTTCTACTATTAGTTTACCTGATTTTTTTTGCTTTGTATTTGCTTCGTACACGGATAATTTTTGTTGTATTTTGCTCGTCTTGAAAAACCTATATAGTCGGTTGTTGTTTAGTTTTGGGTTCATATACGTAGATCCATGATTTGGGGACTGTCAAGATCTTTTAGACGTCTTTTGAAATGCCGCGATTGATTTTTTTCGTTCTACTTCTTGGATCTTTTTTATCGTAATGATTTATCTTGATTTCAGGTCTCTTTACAAATCAGTTCAGAATAATAGGTAAAAATTTGACGTTTTGACCGCCTCAAAATATTTAGGTGACAACCGAAGTAGGTTAAATTTTGACATATTATTTCGAGCTAATTATATAAGAAAAAAGACTTAGTATCAACATAAATCCTCACGAAAAAATATATGATAACTATATATAATACGTCTTTTCCTAGTCCGTTTAGTAATTCAATCTAGGACCCTATCTCCAATTTGGTTAATGATGCCTTACAATGAAAGTTAATAACTTGATGTGCGAAATACTTCCAAAACTCATGTTCCATTTCTGGTTCAATTTTCCTACTTCTCCTTATAACACTTGATTGAATCTTTTATAGGTATTCTCTTGTTCTGATATTATCATTTCCTTGGAATAAATAATTTTCCAGTTCACACAAAACAAGACTTTCAATTTTCTTTCCAAAAATATATTGAGATGAGCAGCAGATTGATATTTCCCATAAGAGGACAGAAACCAAAACTTCATTGAAAAATTAAAATTGAAAAATTGATCTTCTTTTATAGATATTATCTATACTTCTAAAAATACATTATCAGGATAGAAAGAAAATACTCTATTAAATAAACAGTTTCTATTGAGACATTCATTTGCGGATTCATCGACATTTTACCTTTGAGGTACAATAAAATGCAAGGCATAGCTTCGGAGTACTCGTATTACAGAAGAAAACGACAAGCAATAAAGACATTGATGTGAAATTAGTGTGATATAGAGCAGTAAAATCAATTGAGCAGTACATATATGAAAAGATTCGTATAAAACCTCAAATGTTGTGAACTCATTAAACTAGTAGAAAATAGACAACAAAAAACGTATATTTCATGATTTAATAACAAGTTTATGGTATTCCAAAATCAATTGTCAAATTGTCATGAAATTGTACTCGCATCTTTATTTTCCTTACTTTATTTTATTACTATCTTAGAGCCAACTTTCTCTTAAACACGTTGAAAATCACTAAGAATTATCCTGCAACGCTAATTACAAAAAATAGTACTTTTCTCAGTTGACTACACAAATAAATTATTCAGTCAATACCGTTTTGATTTATATTGACTTACATAAAATCAGACACGGAATAAATATAAGGTATATCAGTGTAGCAGACATGGGCGAAGCCAGCGAGGGACAGGGAGGGGCAACTACACCTCCCCTGAAAGAAAAAATAAATTATATAATTCTAAAAAATCAAAAAATTAAATTTAAAATATACAAATTTTTTGCTCCTTATATATTTTTGTTATCTGTTTTCTGTATTTTGTTTGTTTGTTGTGGTGGTTTGGTTGCTTTTATGAACACTTTAAAATCAATTAATAAGCTCTAATAAATAATATTATTCACGTGACGTTTGTCTTTAAAATATATTTCAAAGCTGTTTGAAAAACTGACAAAGTGCTGAGTATATATTAAAATCGTTTTCGATCTATGCATTGGTGCACACTAAAATTGTCTCACACCAGAATTGGATGAAAAGAGTGTTTGATTAAATCAAATTCTCTGACGAAAATACACCTGCTTTTGCTTTAACTTATCTTCATCCTTCAAGCATGCTCAGAATGGCTTCAAAATATTTCAAAAATAATGCAGAATCTTTCATGGCATTTTATGGTATTTGTGGTACAATATGTGGAAGAAAAAGAATTTAGCAGAAGACGAATTAAAGGACATTGAAGTAGCTGCACTTTTGAAGAAAGCCAATGTTTTTTCCCTGTAACAAGGCACGCACTGAAAGATAGTTCAGTAGGGGGTGAAAACCTGACTCAGGAGTACAATGGGCGATGTGGGTTGGGTTTGATGAGTGTACATCGAAAATTTTTGTAGGAAAATCAAGACTGCATATTGAAAAAAGTTTTGGATAAATTTGTTTAAACCCAAGAAAAATGTTATTACTTTGATTTAAGTATAATTAAAATCTTAAAGTTTTGTTTTCATTTCCCTTTTCTTTTTATCCTAAAATTTTTCATTATGAACGACCATGGACCACGATCATGGTTTCATCGCTCTACCAAACACTTTTGGTTTTCAATATATTTTTAATATATCAAGTCAACATTCATAGTTTTCTCAGATCGAAATCACGATAAGCTTTACAACACTCTTAAGTAAGTAAGTAATCGTACCTAGTACTTCAAACATGATATTTGACAATCGATCAATTTCATATTGCGAGAGTTGTAACAGAATACTCGTTAAAAAAGTACAAATTTATTGATAATCGGAATCCAAACGATGACGGATCCACATCGACCATGACCTAGTTTACACAAAACGTGATGGAATACGTGTAATAACGATAAATCGAACGCCCAGCCCCAACTAGATACGATTTGTGAGAATAATATATTGCGATGGGGTCGATGCATTAATAAATACGTTGGGAGATCAACATTAATACGTCCATACTGAATTTGACGTATGAAATCGATACGACGCAAATTTATAATTTATATTGTTTTCGTAAGCACTGCTTTCAAGGCACCTTCAGAAGAGATAAAATATAAGAATATCAAGTAGAGCGAGTTTTTTTTGGGCGATTATTAAATTATGCGACATCCAACAACAACAGATCTTTTTAAGAACCAAATTATGCAATATTGAATGTGTGTGAGTGGATATAATGCCCGACTATGCCTGAATCTCACGGTATGTCATTTGATGATCTTCAAATATGAGTTTACGCACAGTATCGCTGTTTTCTGGCACAACAGCCGATTTTGGACGACCACGTCGAAAGTTTTAAAAAATCATCGCACGAAAATATTCGCCATCAATTATATTTTTTGACCAAGATGAATGTTCCAAGTATCTGTAAACAATTCAATTAGCACTCGTATGACAACACATTCTGAGTACGTTCACCATTGGAAATGTCACACTTTATGGGGACAATGTTAGATTTAACAGATTTGACATATTCTCATCGGTGTTGCTATATCTCAAAACTTAAGTAGCAGCCCTCGTGAAAAGATTTAATCTTTTCAAGTAAAGAAGATATACCAACGTTTATTCCACGAATGAATGTATTTCTGGAAGGCATTTTCGGGAATGTGGATAGATCATTATTCAGATGTATTTCTCTACATATCTTTTCGTGAACTTTCAGTATCCCCGTTGTAAAATTCACAATTATTCCTGTTGAAAAGAGATAATATGCCTTCACAATAGAAGAAAGTAATGTTGTTCGATTTCCATTGAAGGGTCTTTCTAAAGTCATGTATGTCACTTTCAAACAAAACATTTCGTTAACTACTTGTGCACTTTTTTCAAATTCATACAGCACTTTATATTAATGCACTGTTCTATATATAGTTTCATAATTGTGAATACATATCTCAATACATGAAAAATTTTGAACATATGGAACAGATGCAGCATAAATAATTCTGACAATTGTGATAATTCTGACAAACACCCTTGTTTCCCCGCAAGTTTTATAAAAGCTTTGATTAAATTAAGAAACATCGTGGAACCCTCAACATACGTAAATTTTGATTATTAGATCAGCAAAAAGCTTCAGTTTAGCAAGGTTACGATGTGATTATATTGATATAAATTATTGAAAATGTTGATTAGCGACCAAAAATATTTCTATTTAACGTAGACCAAATTTCTACCTCAGGAAAATATTGTTAGAAGAAACTAATGAAGTTTGAAATAATAATATTATTGTGAATTGAGCTGTAGGAAGATTATGAATTGAGGAGATATTTTGCATATAAATCCAAATGTGCTCCTGGTATTGAGATAAATGTAATGTATGATGAAGACTCCCAAGCAAATAGGCTATTTGATTAATTTTTGAAAACCGTTTCTAATAAATCTTCATTACATAATGATAATATTAAATTGGTATACTTAAGGAAGATAAACTTTAATTGAATGAAAATTAATGTTAAAATTTTCAAAACTGTACTAAAAACAATATTTCTCTAATACTGAATCACATATTGAATTGAATTTTTCTGGTACAACGATGTATTAATGATGTATAGTGTGCCACCTATTATAAGTACACCTATAGATATGCGTAAAAAAGTCCGATATATAGAAAACAAGTGAAAAAAATAGTGTATTCTCTCGTAAGTTATTATATCATACTTGTCTTACATTTTAAATTATGATTAAAAGTTATATTTGAACAATTTTGGAAAGTAATTTCTGGTAAGTCATTTCTATGCTTTCATACCATTGTTATATTAAGGTTCCAGTTGTGCTGGAATTTGAGTAGATTCTACGTCACTTTATAACATTTCCATTTTGTTGAACATGGATTTATAGATAGAGGACTCAATAGCATTGCTAGATTTCCAAACCCTATGGCGTTTTAGAGCTGAAAGATCGGCTCTTTCATCAACTAAAATTAGTCACATATGACTATCGGAAACAGTGGCTTGTGTACAACTCAGATTCGGTTTCAAAAATATCTCTAAATATTTTGCTGAAATGTCAACTTGATAATTTTCACGTTTTCTGGTATAATTCTTCTAATATCAATTGCAGAAGACAGTTATGTGAGGAACAATTAATATTTCATAAAAACGCACGGCACCCATACCAAATTAAGAAATGAAAAATAATGTTTACCCACCGGTAATTCGGTAAACTTCTAGCAAACCGTCAGTCCACGTAGACTCATCAGCTCCACTGTTTACCAATGAAAACTTCGAATCGCAAACATAAATGCATTTTTATAGGCCGAAGCTGTCGGAAGGCATATGTACTCAATTTTTACAGACAAGCAGTGATGTAGCTTGGTGAGTTTCATTTAATTCATAAATTTCTTTTAAATAAATAGAAATATGGCGTTCTTTAGACCACGGGGGAATGAAAGTGCACAGTGTAATGAGAATAAAAACATGTATATAAACATATTCCAATGTTTAAAAAAGGAAAATACTCAGCATTCCGATAATACAATCATAATAAAAATTGCTGAATTAACTAGAGTAAATAACTTTTCCATTTATCGAGTAGTCACGAAAGGAGTTGCTGTGGATCATTCATCATTCACAGAACCGAAAAACATGTAAAGAAAAACTGAAATCAGTTGACAAAGCTACTCAAGATTTTATACGTAAGACAATTTATAGTTTATATAAGGACAACAGGCTTGCGACATTAGAAGTAATACAGCAAAAGGTAGCAGATTATCCAGAATACAATTACACCAGTTTATAAACATTGCGTCAAGTTTTGTCAGCATGTGGTTTTAAATACAAAAACTGAATAAACGGATGGCAATAACCGAATCGTCAAGGATAGTTCGATGGCGACAAGATTATTTGCGTCAGATAAAAGACTACCGAAGTTCTAACTGAAACATAATTCATCTAGATGAAACATAGTTTGACAATCACGATGTAGTAAATTCCGGTTGAATTGACAATAGTAAAAATTGCTGTTTGATTGGGCCACGTTCTGAAGGAAAACGCATTATGATAGTACACGCTAGAAGCAAAGACGGTTTCGTTCCTAATGCTTCATTAATTTCTGCTAAAAAAATTAAAAACTGTGCAGCTGATTATCATGAAGATATAACATAAGAATTTTTTGAAAAGTGGCTTTTACGCAACATTCCATCACAGTCAGTACTAGTTATAGACAACGCATCCTACCACTCGCAGCATCTCCAGCTCCATAAAATTTCAAGTAGGAGTAGTAGCAAAGCTCAAATTTTAGCATTTATGAATTTATTTATTTTTATGAAAAAATATTCCTATTTCTGTCAGTGATCGTAAAAAAGGTCCAACAAGCAAAGGTCTAAAGTTAGAGAAAATTGACATACATTGTTTGAAAAGTGTTTCCCAAGTTCGAACTCATCAAATTACATAAATTTAGAAGCCAAACAACAATCTGTCCAGAAATCTATCATGTCAATAGAGTCACCACCGAACAAAATGTTCCCGTCAAATATGAAAAAAATACATTTCATATTGTGTAATTTGGAAAAGTCCAATCCCTAAATTTTATATAAATTTAAATTTATCTGTTCTTCACCTACTTCGTGATATTTCCAATGTTATCAAATAGCCTATTTTAAATAAAAATAATATATAAAACAGTGGAATTTTAAAATTTTCACATTTGTTGTGCAAACTTTATGTAATTTCTCAAATTTACTATAAAGTCAAAATACTTTTTCTTAGTATTTGTTGTATTTTACTGTAAATTTCATAATACTATAATTGTTTTGTAAAATAGTAAACTTGAGGAAAATTCAAAAAAGTTAATACAGTTTATTGCAGGTTATACTTTGTGGGGACCTCAAGGAATTTTAATTAAACTATTTCAGTAATAAAACTTTCAATTACAGTTCCTCCTAAAGTTAGCCCGTTCTACGCAGAAGATACTCTTCATGTAGGCGATCGAGCTAGTTTAACCTGTTCCGTAACGAAAGGCGATCTTCCTTTAACAATATCTTGGCACAAAGACGGACGGTCCGTTGAACCTGCTCAAATGATGTCCATAACGCAGGTGGACCAATTTACTAGCATTTTAGTGATCGAGAGCCTTTCTCCAGACCACAACGGCAACTATTCTTGCGTAGTGAGAAACCTTGCAGCAGAGGTCTCCCACACACAGCAATTGGTTGTTAATGGTAATTCGGCGCCAGCTCGTGCTGCGCATTTTTTTAATTCTTTTTTCTTTTCTATCTCTGATGTTTGTTTCTCTTGTTTTCTCTCAGTTCCCCCTATAATTGAGCCCTTTTCCTTCCAAGACGGACTATCAGAAGGCATGCGTACCCGTACCGTCTGCGGTGTGAGTAAAGGTGATCCACCCCTTGTGGTCTCTTGGCTCAAGGACGGTCAACCATTGACGCCTAACCTCGGCGTCAACGTTTCAGCCCTTGACCCCTATTCTAGCCTCCTCAGCATTTCTAGCCTTGATTCGAGACACTCCGGCGATTTTACCTGCGTGGCCAGCAACCCAGCCTCAGAGGTTAGGTACACTGCGAAACTGCAGGTTAAAGGTAACCACCAAAGCCTCTGTCCTTCAAAGTCTGTCTATCGCTTTTTCGATTCGGTATATATATATATATATAGAGCTTAACCCAAAAACCCAAAATAAGATAACTTGAGACACATCTCTAATTTGAAAAAGTTTCTATTTAAAGTTGAACGCTATAATCTCTAGATTCACAATACGTTAACCTAAACAAGTAAATAATTCCAAAATATACTTATTTTTCTAATTAGTGAATATACATTCATTTCAACGATGGTTCAAAGGCTAAAATTAATTTCAAATAATTGTTGGCTCTCTTGAACGCAGATATTGATCCTATGCAAGTGAGTAATCTGAACTTTCTGAGGCATTTGTCGGTCTCATTTGTATTCACAAGAGTGGAGCATATCTTTTTCCTCACTTTTTTCCCCAAAAACGAATCAATCAGCGTCAGCTCTTCTGTCAATTCATTTATCAAGAAGCTGTTCATGTAGATCGTTCAGAGGAGACGCTTCGTCATGTAATAACCACATACTTTCTCCAAGAACTAATGATTTATCCTTATTAAGTTTAATAATGAGAACCAAAGAAAATCAAATACACGTCACAATTCAAACAACGAGATTTACCAGATAGTCGTCGATTATTTCTGCCAATAACGGAGACTCGTGTCGAGAAAGGTTTACTGAGGGTAAGCAAATTTGCATCAGACTACACTGTACTTGTTTGTATCTCTTCTGGTAAAGCGGGTTTTATAGATGAAATAAATTTATTATGAATCTTTCTTGAATGAATAAATAAAATATCATCTGCGATTCTTGATCTGTTGGTAAACTTTTTCTGGCCAAAAAATAAGAAAATATAACAAAAATGACCATAAAATGGAGAGGGGTGGAGATGGAAAGTTTCGACCTTAGACAGAAAATCATCTCGCAACTAATTGAACCTACATATGAAATATTCATTTGTTTTCAACCAAACTCTAATAACATCAATCCGCCGCCAAAAAAGCCATGTATGCTAATTTTGAACCAAATCGGACCCATAGCAATTGCTCGAGAGACGAAAATAAGAATTGTAGCTTAAACAGATATATATAAACAAATATAAACTACAGACATTCGAATCATAATCGTGTTCAGGAGGTCTTAAAACATGGGAAAAATGATGTGCCCCCCATTTTTCTTCTAGTCATGCCTACCGTAATAGTCTAATTTTTTCTTGATAAATTCGACTAAAAAGAGTTGACAACCCATAGTTTGAAACAGTGCCTTTAGACTGGTGGAACGAAGTTGAAGATCAGGAAGATGTTTTTGTTGAACTAGATTCGGACGAAGAATCAAAAGTTGCGGAAAATTATATACCAGCTGCACAATACTTACTCAGAGTACGAGTCTTCTTCAGAACAAGATTCAGACGACGATTCTGAAGTAACGGAAAATGATACTGCATAGCTGCATAATACTCATGCAAGGATACTACAATCAAATGAAAAACGGTGTTTTCTACTCTTTGCTTAACAACACGGTCTGCTAATATTGTCCTACGATGACCTGAACCAAAAAACATAGCAAAAATGCCAAATAAGAATTGGAATGTCTACAACTGTTTTTAGATGATAAAGTAATACAGTCTACACGTGAATATCAATAGTATTATATGTAAATACACGCATCTCAGATATTGTGAAATAACGGATAATGAGAAAGTTGAAGGAATTCTGTATCTTACAGGAGTTTTAATATCCGTACGCCAAAATGTTTTGCTGATGTAGGACAACAGTAAGAGCAAAGGTGTTGAGGTAGTAGTAGCCGTTTTAAATGAAATGAATTAGATTTGATGATTTTATAACTAAAAATCAACGAGAAGAATTTGACAAATAAGCTCTCTCGAAATTTGCAGAAAAACTACACTACACTTTTTAGGCAGTCCTACGGACAATATCAAGTAGAATAGACTGATGTGGATGTGGTCAAAAAAATGTTGAAACATGTTAAAGGCAAAAAAATATGACAACTGGTAATTAGTACTCTGAAAACTTTCCATTAGCCATGGAGTTAATAGGAAAACACTGACTACTATAAGTACGATTTGTGAGAATAAGACTCAATTTGTAGCAGGAGAAAGCAGTCAAGTAAATTGTTCTTTATTTGATTTTTAACAGGGAAAGTGTACTTTGGTCTCGCATTGCCCTAGAAAAAAAAATTATACTGGCCTTATCAACAATGTATATCGTAATAGCTATAGATGAGGATACTGGATAGCCGAGGAAGCCGGAGTTGATTACCAATTACAATGTAATTTATAATCTATCAACATAATTTCTGCAGGAGGTAACGTTTCCATCTAATAAGGCTTACCATGTTGAAAGGGTTCGAAAATTCACATTTATCCCCCAGATACAGCAACTCATAAGATTATTTACTACAAATCAGTAATAAAATGCCAAGAGAAGTAGAAAATCGTAAATCAAACACTGGAAGTTGAGATTTGTGCGGAAGAGCGAGAAACAAAACCACGAGAAAATTTTGCAGTAACTCTAATTGGTAATTTGCATGTGTTGCGTAGATAAAGAACAATATTCCATTTTGTCAAATGAAGATTGTTATAAGAACATAGCTAAGCTTTACATCATTGAATTCTGGTTTAAATGTCCAGCATAGTCATTTTGTATTGACATTATTAAAATCTGTTCATTATATTCACATGTTTTTAATGTCAATATTGTTTTCCTCATATCGATAATTACGGTTTTAATACATTTTGGTCTTCCTTTTTTTCTGTTCTTCTGAGGGATGTCCTTCATTATTTTTTCAGCAATTTCTCCTCCCCCATCCTCTACACTACCATATCATCTGCTTTTCCTCAATATGTTTTGTAATTGTTTCTTTCAGATTGATTTGATGTTTTATTGTATCGTTTATGACCCGATTCAACCTTGACGTTCTATTTACTCTTCTTAAGGCGTTCATTTCAGTAGATTCTATATTTTTTTCAGTTGTTTTTTTATTCTACGCGTTTCCGATCCATATACCCACGTATTTCTAATCATTGCATTGTAGATTCTCACTTTTTGTTGTTTTTTTTAGTATTTCGCAATATTCCAATTACTGATTCAGTTATTATTCTTGCTCTGGCTATTCTACATTTTATTTCTATATTTCTGTTAAAAAAAAGATTTTTCTAGCATCTATAATTCCGTTGTTTTATAGTGTGTAGTGTCTTTTTTATGTTCATTTGCAGTCCCCTTTTTCCATATTCTTAGTTTGCGTATCATGTATTCTCTATCATTTTTACATTACTTGATCATGTGCAAACTAAAGGGTGTATAACCAGATGTCATCCCCTTTCATTTTCAATGTTGTTAGAGCTTTTGAACTATATATTTTGAAAAGTGTTGGGGAGATGTAGCACCCTTGTCTCGGGTCTTTGTTGACTATGAAGAATTTCTACATTTTATTTCCGATTTTTACTGGAGACTTCATATCTTTGTATGAATTCTGGATCGCCTTTGTGAGGGTATGATTAGGTGTACTGGTCTATTTCTTTCTGTTTTTCCTGTATAATTCCCTTTGGAGGGAATACTTTGTCTGTACAGGACATTTGTAGTATTAAGAATTACTGGATTACGCGTCTAATGTTTTAAAAAAATATGTGTGGCAACTGCAGGGTTGATAAATACTTGATGTTGTCATAGGGTTGAACTGATTTAATAGCAGAAGGATGAACTATGGTCAAGCAAATAAAAAAACTAATTGGATATTACCTATGATTTTTAGTTTGGTGAACCAATTTGTACAAAATTTGAAGAAACGTATTTCATCTTCTACTTCAGGAGTGGCTGAAGTTTTTTTCATAATTTTTGAAGTAGAAGACACATTTCATTCTAATAAATAATAGAACTTTACAAAATTATATTTAATATTTAGAATATTTTCTATGTTTTTTGATGCGTAAAATCGATTTTTTGCAAATACTGACGATAACTTTCTAAATATTGACTTTTTGCTTTACTGTACAGACCTTTTTTGTAGATATTTTTAGAATAAATCTTTTTTATTTAAAACTTTTTTTCTTTTCCTTTTTTTTAATAGTTATAGCTTTACAAACAATTTAATTGCTTACAACAAACAATACTTACAATAAACATTGGAAAAAACACTCTAAAGCTGAGGGGAATATGAAATGGCTACGGGACCTCCCTCTAGCTGCCGTACTAAACCCTTAAAAATCAACAAATAAATCGGAATACAGCATAAGCTTTGTCTGTAGATTCTGACTATAACTTAAACGTTTATAGACAGTTGCTCAAATGATTCCTTTTTGTGCCTGTATATTATGACGCTCTACAAGCTACTCGTATACTGTAGGATGTTATAGATATATATATATTGAAAATTGTGATGCAACATGTCGTTGGTTTTCCTGTGATAGCTTCCTTAATTTTATAGCTTAGATATCGATTGCATGACCATTTTACGTGAAATTCCGAGAGCTGCAACTCAAGTGAAATTGAAATTCATGACTCTTCGTTTCATTTCACAGATTAAATAGCTCGGTAAATACGGTTCTCAATTACTAACTAAAAGCAGCAATATTTGTGTGAATTGTTATATTGTTCCATTCTCTCCGCATCAATTTTTTTTATTTGAAAAAAAAAATCTCATGATCATATTTCTCAAAATAAATATCTTAAGATTATTGAACATAAAGCGACTACTTTCGGTCATTTTTTAACGTTTTTTCGTATAGTAAAAAATTCTGCTACTCACTTTCATGTCCTTGCATCAATAATTTAGGGTTTTATTTTTTTTCTTCTTCATAATCTGAAATTTTGCTTATATTTTTTATAGACTAATATATATTTCAAAAACGCCTCTCCAAAACGTGTTTTTCAATTTAGAATATCTCAAAAAATATCTATTCTTTTGCTAAATTTTTATAAAAAAGTTCAGCCTGCAATATATTTTTCAACGCCTAGAAAGATGGGTATACGAGGTCTGGCTGTTAAATAAAGAGACTGCGCGCCTCAAGGCGCCCTAGACGAGTAGTGCGTTGGGTATCTAGATATCTTGTCTATGCACGTCCAAAAACACGTTTCCGACACTATTATAGTATTTGTGGAGAAGCAGCTTGAAACGAACGTGCCGAAAACCATGAATGACGAAAAACAGGAACAGCTTATCAATCTCAAATTTCTCGTTAAATTGAAAAAACTCCAACTTAGTGTTAAAAATTGTTGCAAGAGGCCTATGGGGACAATTATTTATCTCGTGCGCTTGTTTTTAAGTGGTGTAAGCGCTTTAGAGAGGGCCGAGAGAGCAAATCAAAATTCAACGCAATGTTGATCGATTTTTTTTCGACGTTAACGGTAACTGTATCGGTCCCAGAGGGTCACACTGTCAACCAGACTTACTAGTTGTCAGTTTTGGCAATACTGCGAGAACGAGCTTGTAAAAAATGGCCCGAGTAGTGAAGTATGAACTATGAAGTAGTATTTGGCCAACAAGCGCACTCCAATTCTCGAACACTCACCAGATTTGGCACTGTGCAACTTTTTTTTGTTTCTAAAGATAAAATCTGCTTTGAATTACCAAATTTGAAGTCTATAACAACTACACAAAAAAAATCTTGAATGAGTTATTACTCCACGAAGCGGGTGTTTCGTATATTATAAGGATTTAATCTATAGAAACGCCAGTTTATATTTTTCTCTTGATCAATCATGTTTTTCATTCAACTAGCAGCGTGAAAATTGGACGAACGATAAATATACTCGTATATCTAAAAATACACTTGAAATATACCTCAAATTTCGATCTAAAACCAAGTATACCATGCGGTCCATATGTATGAAATAAATAAAATTTTCGCGTTATTATGTGCTATGTGAAAAAACCTGCAACAGGCCGATTTTCATTCTTAAATTGACAATTTGCAGTATGAAAGTATTATCCCTCTCCAGCACCCCCTCAAAAATAATTTCAAATAAGAAAGGGGATCGTGTAGAACGTTAGTGGAAAGGGATTCTAGTCCTCTGTTCAACAACATAAAGTTTTTTAAATCTGGTGCATTCATAATTGAGAAAATAACTTTTTAAGTTGCTGAATCAAAAGTTAGGATAAGGAAAGAAATTAACAAAATAACCCCTGAGGTCATACAAAATGTAAGGGAATTCCAAAATTGCCTCGGTTATTGTCAAGAACTGAATGGTAGTCATTTTGAACATTAAATTTAATTGTGAAGAATATTAAATACATTGAAAAAACTTTCTGAAAATTATGCGACGTTATTATCCTCCTTCTACGTAAAGTTTTGTGATAGAGACTATCAAAATTTCACATCATAAAAGTTCATTTTCTGGGTTATGATTGCACTAAATTTGAAAAAACTTCAGGACCAGAGTTCAGAGGGGTACTGGAGGAGAATAATAATATTTTCATACTGTAAATTGTCAATTTAAGAATAAAAATCGAACTATTTCAGGTTTTTTCACATAGCATATAACGCTATAATTGAATTCATTCCATGCATATGAACCGCATTGTATATGTATGGGGTAATGACTAATAATTATTTATTTCCAGTTATAATATCTCGCTAACTACCGAAGTCTTTTTTCAGGCACCTCGTTTTTTGACAACTTTTAGACTGAGTGGTTCATGACACTTTTTCGGTAGTAATGTTATTGAATGTTGTCCACAATCAGTGTACTTCATAAATTATGGTGACAAATGAGAACTATTACTGAGTTTTATTACAGTTACCATAACAAGCTAGGAATTATGCAAACAAATTATCATAATTATGCTTAATTATCGTTAATCATATGTAATCACCGGATTAATAATATTAACCGTAACATATAAATCTAACTACTGTTCTAAAGCGATTAAATCGCCATATGTACGCCGACAACACACAAATGTATCTATTCGTTTTTTGAGAGAAACGAATTAGAGTGTTTAAATTGACAAATCCAGAAATCTCTTGTCTGATTATGTCTAAATATGTAACAATCAGCTTAGTGTTGCTCTAAAAAGTGAAACTCTCATTCATAATCAATTCAAAGTTTATATGTTCTGTTTGTAATGTGCGTCTGGTTTTCAATGTTTATAAACGTACAAGGTGAATATTAATAGTAAACTTGTACGAGTGCTTTTGATGGAGTCGAAATCCTTAGCAATATTCATCCTAACACATTAGAGTTAGCCGCAAGTCTAAGAGAAAATCTATTACCCAGAAAATCAAACGGCAAGTATAATCCCGCATACAAGGATCTTATGGCAGTTAACTCAATGAACCACTTCTTTTTGTGGAAATTTCTCAATTGAAGAACGTAACATTCAATTGGAGAATTATATGAAGCTGCAAATTCCTAAATCACCACCGACTAAAAAAGCCAGAATTCTTACTGTGAAAGAACTGAATAAATTTTTTGAAGAAACACCAGCTAATTAATTTCTTCTGGCCTAAATAAGTAACCAAAACCTAAATTTTAAAAAAGTTCATCACTACTTTGCACAAGTTGCATCAAGCATGGGTTTTAATTTGACCTTGCCATACAAACCTGTTACATTCCATGAAAATTAGAGATGTGGATGATTCTAATGGAGTTCTTGGAATCAATACACCTGTCACCAGAATAAAAACATCTTGATCGTTTACCGTTCCAGGTGAATTTAGCAAAATTTGTAGAAAAAATCTTTCACTGCTATCACTTCATGCAACATCAAACTTTTTATTTGTATTACCAGAATAGTGAATGCATTATATATACCATACAACAGTACCAAACAAATAATAGGACTTTTCGAAAACTAATTAGGGCTTAGGTAGTTCACCTATTACGGATCCTCATCTAGAACGAGATTTAGATCACATAGCATCCAATTTTCGATGAAAAGTTCAAATTTAAAACATGGTCGACGAAAACTTTTGAGTTTTTCCATGATATTTATTTAGTTATATAATGGATTCTAGATGTTTGATAATTGTTATTCAGCTACCTCATACGGATTTTGAATTAAAACTTAAGACTAATAAAATATTTTTATGTTGAAATGCCGAAAAGTATATAAGCCACAAACCTCAGTAACCTATCAATGACAATACCGAGAAGAGTTAATAGTAGTCGGCCGTTTAATGGAAATAAATAACTTTTTTTCCTACTGTACTGTGAAGTCGACTTTAGAGTACTAATTTGAATCCGAAAAATGGTATCCTTCTACTTTACAGTACTCTTAAATTCTCCCAATCCCGTTCGAAATAAAAAGAAATAAAAAATTAATTCTAATTTTTGAATTTTAACAGTAATTACTGGATGTATTTTTTTATTTGCGATAATGCCGGAAGATGAACGTGATCCGGTTTGGTTAAACCGCTCATTGTTTCGGAAAAGTCTCTAGCAGGAAGTAATATTTAAAATATCACTATTACTTTTATTGACAATAGTAATAATGATATTAATTAATATAAGTAATAATTATCATATTAAAAAATTCATAATATATTGTCTTAGTTTAATGATTATTTTTGAGCTGTTATCAAATATTTGCCCTTAGTCACACTGAATCTGCAATAAAATCTATTCTGAAGATTGTCAGGTACACTGTTCACAGGAATTAGTTGTAGAAATGAAGGAAATGAATAACTTCTAGTAAGAATAAAAAACAAACGAAAAAAGTGTCGATTTTATTTAGCCAATGGTATACTAGGGTAGAAAGGATCGAATCATAAGGCTTTGATCTTCAGTTTTCCAACGTCAGTGACTTGATCCAGACTACTTTCATAACATTCAAATCATGATAAGAATTGTAGAAACCTTCTAACTCTTTGCATATATTGATATAAGAATATATAGTTAATGCTAATCTTGAGTTTTTAACCGATTTTACGAAAGTATTTTCATAACATAACAATTTTAAAAGATGATTAATGTTTATATTTTATTATGTTATTGATATTTTTTGAGACCTATTGACATCAAAAGAAAAATATGCAATCCTTTGATCAAAACGTCGGAAACGCGTGAAGGTATTGACTTGAAATTATAACCATATTTTCAGGTCCACAGTTTGTTGAGGTAATAAAGAAATAAAACTTCTAAGGTGACGTGAAAAACTATACGGCTGTTCTACTGTCTTATACTACGAGTACAGAAAACAATTCCTCTCATAAAAATTTCATTCGTCTAGGTTAAGCAACTTTTTCTAGATGTTCTTAATCTTCTATTGTACAGCAGAGAAAAATATGAAACATTTATATTTTTAATTAAGTTTAGAAAAAACCAAGACTTTGTGAAGTATACTTGGAACAAGCCTAAATTTTTAATAATTTTAAGCCGATCCCTACCTGCATAATCCCCTTTTTCCAGCTCCTTCCAGCCACCCTCACAAATTCGTATTGAATTTGATATTTATGTGAAAAAATTTAAATTAGGTAACCTAATATGAGCTGTATAACTCATAATTCCCATAAACAATTGTTTGTAGATTACGGAAACTGACTCTATTCCTGTATTATTTATAATAGATTCGACTCGTGCTTATCTGTTTTTTAGTCTTTTGTAAATTGTATATTAATAGATTTTATCATCATAACAAAATGTATGTGGTAAATAAATAAGTCATTTTATATTTATCTTGATATATTACTGAGGTACCTCTTTATGTATTTATTATTTATACACACCTAATGACTCAAATCAACATAATTAATATCATCGGATAATAATTGCGTCGATAATTTTTAAGAAACTCTCCAAATTGCGAATAATATAGAAATTGGTTGAATGTGATACCAACAAATCAATATTCATATTCTAACCGTTTCTAAATAGCGATAGACTGACAGTACCACTTGCTCCTTCCTCACCCTCACACACCTATCGTTGCTTTGGCACACGCGACAACTGGACCCAGTGGTCAAGGTACTGTTGCACCCACTTTTGTTCGTTCTTCTCTCACTTTCACTTTCCTAGTTATTGATTGATGTTTTGCATGATATTTTGATTTTTAGATTGATTTTACTATCAACGTATGGATTCTAATAAATACTTTTTGGAGAAACTATCACAAGAGAAATTCATATTACATTACATTAGTTTCAATAATTTTATCATATTGTTGTGAAATATCGTTTGATAAAAAGAACTTTCATAAGCTTTGTTCTGATATTCAAGTAGTAAGTGTGTCAAACGTTATCAAATTATATGTCATATCTCTAAACCACGACGCTGTAGATGAATTCTTAGAATGGAGCAAGTGTTTTTAAGACCAATAATGCACAAATACGATGTTTTCTTATCAATACCAACTCTAAAATCATAAATATCGATATTATGATTAAAAGATATTGAAATGAGAACTTATAATATAGAATGTTTACATTACTGTGAATTTTGTTCACATGGAAACTAGAACAAAAAAGAATATTAGTTTACAATCTAGTGAAAAACTATTGTTACTCAGCTTTATTTGGGTCAGTAACATTTTTTATTACTCATATAGAGCATGCATCCATCACGGTAATTAGCAAGAATAAACCAGCCAAAAAAGTATTTATATTCTTAGGAAAACAATCTGACGAAGTTTTTCATCGAGGCCCCAGCTATTAGTTTGGTGATCCACTGAATATTATCAGACAATGCGATAATTTCATCCAAACTGAAGTTTTTCCTATTTCCTATTTAATTTAGAAATAATCATCCAAAATTCACTTTATTATTTTTAAAACCAATTATTATATTGACGTGAGGTTATTTCATATTAACAGGTAACTAAATACCTACCATTTACAGGGGCTTAATTTGGTCCCCGTTAGAAAGACTGCAAGCTTAAATTTGTTTCACATTTTAGCTAGAATATCTTGCGTGTCCTATTCAATAGTTGCTCTAACACGGCTCTTCAGTACAACCATTTTTGTTGAAAGGCTAGAAAATGATCAATGTCCTTCACAAACCTCTATAAAAAAATAAACTAGGCCAGTGATAAGACGCAAAATAGTCAAGTCCAGTACGGCCAATCACTCTTAGGAAGTCTACCATTCGAAGATTCTCTCTCAAGAAGATTCTAGTGAAGTGGGACACCCAAGTCATTTGAGTCTATTTTAAGCTGGGAAGACAATAATTTTCTCGTAAGTAATGTTATTCTCTTACGGTTATTTGGACCCAATATTGTGACGGCCAGCTATCCCACATGTTGCCTCGTTGCTAAATACTAAGTGTGATATCTCCATCATTAGTCTACTATATGGCTTTGGATAAGTTACCAAATCATGTTTTTCCATCGTCATACAAAGCTTGTAGTCATTTATATATACGATTTCAAACGCAAACGCCGGCGACGACAAAAGTCGAAGGAGTTTTTAGATACCAACCAGTACGTTCAGTAAACTTATGCTGGTTACGGGGAATCTTTGGCGGATGAGCTCCACGTATTCGTTGGACACAGAGGGATAACCTATTGATTTGCCTTTACAGAAATATTACAAAATACAACTCAAAACAGTCTGTTGTGCAGACTACTGATAACTACTTGTTTTGCCTGTATTGAGTTTTAGTACACTGGAGCATATTTTTCCGCTAAGAAACACAAACCCGGCGAGGAAGTTCGAAGTGTAGCCAGTTTTACGTCCCATGTATTGCCGGTTAGTTTTTGTTGCTTACATTTTTTGGCTTCGCAGTGTTTTTGGAATGTCGAGACTTCGTTAAGTTTGACTCGCAGTTACGATATATTTGAGTTGGAAGTCTTTAACATTTGCGTGTCATGCCAATTAATACTGAATTAACTTTCTGTTATATAAATAGGCATCTTATTTTTTAGAATTGTTTGATATTTTTTTCTACAGCTGGTAGACGTAAGTTTTGGCTTGCTTTTTAGTGATCTATTATATTCATAAATAATCTGAATACCGTATTACGAAATCATCAAAATATGAGAAGTGATATGATGTAAACAAAAATCAGTTATACTTTCATTAGTAGCTAGAATTTCTAGCGTTTAAAACAAAAATACATTTTCCAAACAAAAGCCGAGCATTGTAAGTAGTTATGAATAAACTTTAAAATGAATAATATAATGGTATCTTTAGAATCCATACGCTCTCAATGTCATAGATGTTGTTCCAAAAATTGGAATAGCGCTTAATATGTTCACTACGCCACATTTTAATAAAGTTAAAATTTCCTCACAATTATTGCTTATTGCAGCAAAACCAGTATTGAGTAGCCAATCCCACCTTTACTAACAACACACTATAGATCAGTGTGATGATTTTTGAAAATTTTGTAATTACATAAATTGCGCAATCCACTAGCGTAATATATTCGAAATCATATGCCGAAAAATTATTTCAATCATTTATTGACGAGTGAAATATATCTGTAGACTTTGTTTTTTGCCTCGATGGCACAATTAATTCAGTACATCTAATTAATTGTTAAATGTCAGCGTTGTGTTTTGTATTTGTATTATGTATTTCTAGTAAAGTGAGGGACCTATGTGTGCCTAATTAAAATAATAAAATTACAAGCCCAAATATATTGGAATCCTAAATATATTTACTTGAAAAATAATTCATAAAACTGATAGCATAATATACTTATGAAATGTAAGCAATTTGTTGGAAAACTCTCTCATTCTAATCATATTGTATATATTTTTTCGTAATGTAACATTATTAACATAATATGTTCACTACTTCAATTATGGTTAACTGTCCAACAGTGCTGAAATGTAGTTATTGAATAATTTTGATTTTTGTCCAGAAACTTTACAAGCAAACATTTATTTAACACTGACACAGACAAAATTGATAATTATCTCAACTATTTAACAAAGACAGCACTCAAATTGGATTTTCTGGAAACTTTGATGACATTTATACTGAACACACTGCTTAGATTATGACGTTGGTTAAGAGTACCTAATTTTTCTTTCTGGCTATATTCTAAATGAGCCAAGTGTTTTTTACACCACACATTAACAGACCTTTTAGTCTGTCCAACATACTTCGTATTAAATCATTACAGCCAATTTCATAAATACCACTCTGTTGAAGTTGTTCTCGATCGTTTCGTATAAACAGGATTGGGAGATGCTAGAACAAATTTCTCTTATTATTTGTTTTGATTGAGGATAAAGGTAATTTCACAAAGAGATCTCTCAAACTTATGACGATTAATCAACAAAAAACCTTTAATTGAATCATAAATTTTTTAAATTGGCAATTTTATAATTAAAACTATTAACAAGAACTGACTGTGGAAAATTCAACTTTATTCGATGCTTTTTACTCCAAGATTTCTTCGATAATAGACGATATTATATTTCAAGTAAATCTTTTAAATCCATAACGGATGCGTTGCTCTCTCTTCCATACTCATGAAGTAGGCACTTCCGTTTCATAAAATGCATCGATGTTCTACACTCTGGAGATTCTAAATAATTGATTTCGTTGTGTATTCTCTAAAGAAGCTCTACATTATAATCCATTATATTATACATGCTTCGCTAACGTATCTCTGTACCTAATCATTCTTTTGTACAGGACTATTTCTGATAATTGTGATATCTCTTCGCAAATCAACTCGCTAAATTATAGACGTATATTTATAGTTCAAATTTTCATAAAAAAAAGGAAATTTCTGCAGCTAACTATGATTTTCGTAGTCAACTAATTTTATGAATAAAGTCTCTAGAGATGAAAGTCACCTTAAACTGCTCATTGATATGAATGAAAGGATCACTACGAAAAGTTCTCTTTTCCTATGTATATTTTTTCATATAGAAAATGCTGGAATCAAACTTTACTAATGAAATCGTCAATGGAACTTTCAAAATTTTCGTAAAGGCATCATTTTAATCTGTAACAAGATTCAGAGATTCATTAATTTAGCTCGGTTTACTAGTAATTGAAAACTGTAAAGGCAAAGGTAAGAAAAAATTTCATTTCTTATTTATTTTGGGAGAAATTTGAGCATAAAATTAATATTTATACAATTTTCTGGATAGATATCTTGATAATCTATGAGATTATTGAGAGAAATCAAAAAATTTACTCCATAAGGACAAAAAATTATTGGAGGAAAGGTATTAGATTAGATGGAACCATCATTTGATGGCAAATTTCTTTTTAGAAATAAAGAAATCATAAAATAAAGTTTGTAGAAGCTAAAGTTCTCTTTTCATATACTACTGGTACATCAATTGAACTACAAAACAATTGGTAAAATAATTTGATAAAAATTAGTTCTTATAGTATTTCTTCCAAAAACTTAGGACCTATATCAGTATAATTTAGAAAAAATATATACTAAAATTATTACGGATGAGAGAGTATTAAAATAATGAAGCATTCATGGTAAATCGGCATATAAATTCTTTTAGTAGATAGTTAAAATATTTTTTGTTGAGTTATACCTTGAGTATATCCGTATGAAATAAGATTTGTATAAATATAATGTATATAGCGGGTGCAAACTCTTATTTTCACCTAATTAACCTGCTTCTAAACAGTGAAAAGTGAAAAAATATTTTTCCACGAAGTATGTTAAAACATTGTGACATACTGATTACATGAATGGTTGAAACATTGACTTTTAAGCAGCGTTACGTTCATAAATAATTATTTTAATATGAAAACTCACCAGTATATCTAAGTAGAACTACTTCTCACAAATCCAAATCAGAAAATGTCGCAACAAATATTTTCTCTTACTAACTTCCCAGTTTTCAGACATTACATAATTTACATCGTCCAATAAACAACTATTCATCATCACTCATTTTGAAAATATTATTTTTTCTTGAAACTTCTGCCTTTATCTGTACCCATACCAGTTCAAACGGGTTTAGTCTGCAATGATATAGTGGTGTCTATCAGAATTGTCTGATATTTTCAGAAATTTAATATTTTTCCATGTTTTACTTTTATGAAGGGAAAATACAGTTCTGTTCTGTTCTGACAGAATCGGGATGGAACTTAATATTCTTTCAATTTAGCCAATTCTGTAAATCTTTTTTCAACCACTTGGTTGAGTGAAATGTCGAGTGATAACTTTATCCATTACTATTATAGAGTACTGAGAAAGAACATCTATCATTTGTTCGAACCTAATTTTTTCAAAACATCAGCATTTATGTCCTCATAGTAGTCACCGGTACGAGTAGATTCAAAAATCAATATCACCTTTAACAAAACCGTTTGAGCCGAAGTGTATTACCTGTCTTTGACTGGTAACAGTTTCATCTTACCACAATGTATTCGTTGTATGTACCTCGTTGATCCATATTTCATCTTTATAAAATATATCTCTTCTTTGGCCTCTCATTTCTTTTATAGCCGTTAGGTAATTTTTTCCTCATACTACAATATCGTCTGTTTGTATCAAAATTTTTGGAATACTTTTTCCAATGAAAATCTACTTCTTTCCATAGTGTGTTTCGACTCATTCCATGGTAATCCTTAACATTACATGGCAAGAACTTTTCTACTGTCGGAAATTCTTTTCTGAAGAAGAACGTTTGCACCTTCCTCCGAAGTCATTCTTTCTATTCAAACTTTGGTTCTTCTGGAGCTTTACGTGCTTTTTGAAACTCACGATAGATTTTTTTAATAACTTTGTAACTCATAGATTTGTCAACTCTAAACGTACTAGTAACTAATTCCACTGTGTCATCAACAGTTTAAGATAAATGTCTGTAAATAATTCAAAACGGTTGAATATTAATTATTTTCATTAGCTGTTAAAGGACCAAAGACCAAAACCACTGTTAACCAGTGAATTCAATACTCATAAAAATATTTTGTTGAACTAAAGATCTATAAAATTTAGACGCTTTCCAAGTTTCAAATTCAATACAAGAATAACTCAATAAATATACAGAGTTCTGAATCAATTATATAAGAATATTTTCGAATTGAAACTAGATAAAGAATTATAGTGAAATGAAAAGGTGGATCAAAGGAATGTAATAAAAATTTTCAATAATTATCGGAGCTTCTATGATAGTGTTTGTTAGTAAGGGTTACCTCAACCGTATAGAGTGTGGTAAATGTTCCCACCCACGATGGCACCAATAAATAAATATATATGTTTAAGTATGAATTTGTAATTTATTCAATAGTCTTTCGTGTGTTGTTTCAGTACCTCCAAGATGGCTGGTTGAACCAGTCGACGTTAGTGTCGAACGAAATCGACATGTGGCTCTTCATTGCCAAGCCCAGGGCGTTCCAACACCAACAGTTATTTGGAAAAAAGCTACAGGTCTATATTATTGTCTTAATTATTGTATTAGTAGCTTCGTAAATTGGTTATTTAGGTTACAAAAAACCCTTAAGGGAACGTAAACATTCTAACTCGTAATGGATATTTATGATTTTTTATCTGGTTGTGATATAGTTGCAATGTTCGTTATAACAATCATATATAATTCAAAAAGGATTTACTAGAGTGTTTTCTGGTGTCGTGTAAGCAATACTTTTCGTTAAAATATATTTCTGTATCGTATACAAATTATGTGTGTCTAGCACTGAAGAAAAACAAGCTTAGTCTTCTTAAAAACAGTCCTTTCCCATCCACCCAAGAGTAAATATTTAGTCAATATTGTAGCGACAATAATTTAATTTCTAAATCTAGAAACTTTCAAATAAAAGTATGAAATTTAAATCGATGTTTATATGCATATCGTTATCGATTACGGGGTAAACTGAATTGACTTTCTTTGTACTCCCGAACTGATATAAAGACCATAAAAAATCACACCTATCATTAAATTATTCTCATTTTCTTAGCATATATCTGATCGATCCTGATCTTTATTTACGAACTCAATTATTTTGGATAATTTAAGTGATGCTCTATTTTTCAACTGATCGTTGGAAACAATTTGAAAAAATATAAAAACAAATAGTAGAATGAAATATATAAACTAATTCAAGTTGTTCCGAGCGAGCATTCATTATTTGAGGAGTAGATTTAATAGTAAATCACTTTCTGCTCTTGAAATACTGAATTTTGCCACCTTTATGTTTTATATAATTGTAAAAACAATATACTTAATCCATCCCTAGATATAAAAAAAAGATAGTCAAGTTCGGTGATCTGATTGCTTTCCACGTCATATCAATCAGGATATGAAGCATCTTATAAGTATCTAGCATTTCTAGAGTAATTCGTGAAATATTTACCAAAATATGTAGTTACCGTGTCCTTATTTTTGTCGAAAATTATGTTTACACAGGATGAAATCCTGATTTACAGTGCCAGCCACTCCAGATCGATTTTGATAGTGATCTGTTGCTGCCTACGAATTTAGGTGCTAGCAGAGTTTATTGACGCAGTTGATTGTTGATGTATGGAAGAAAGAAATAAAATGACAAAATGCATCTCTGGGGGACACCAGCGATGACCCCGATTCTTTCTGAGGTGTGTTCGCAGACTCAAGGCATCTCAAGTTTTGGTAGGTAACGACTTTCTCCATGACTTTGGCAATGGCTGGACGGTATTTGTTGGGAACCGTCTTTTTTTTCATATAGGTTGAACCCGAGCAAGTTTCTAATCTGCAGAGAAGTGACCTCTGTTATATGATAGAGAAAAGAGTTTGCAGAGTGAACCATACTTTTGAGAAGTCTTGCCACATCTCGCTGTCGAAATTCTATTTCGATGAACCAACTCTAAGCAGGCTCGGTAGTACTTCTCCCCGCGAATAAAGAAATGAATTAATTGAAATGAAAGGAAAATATACGACACAACAAGTCCGCTTTCTCTTTTGCGGTCAATGCAATTAACATATCTTCTCTTATCAAGGATAGAATATTTGACTTACAAAAGCCTTGCTTTTCTAAAGCATCTAGCTATTGCTCCGATGATAAATGGGCATTTAATTGTACGTATTACAAAACGTTTCTCATGGTTACTAGTAAGCCAACGACTAGGCTTTGATATTAAGATATTGTCATTTTGGATATTTTGCATATATCCTAGTTACATCAACTGAATTATTATGCATTCAAAATACTTGTCATGTCAAAAGCTTGTTTTATTAAGAAATCCAATTATTATAGAGCTAAAACGAATAAATTACTTTATTTGATAATTTTATAATCTCATTACTTGTTTTTAATTTATTTCCCCTTTAACTTTCCTAACGACGTCTCCCAGAAGCATAAACAGTAAGAAATTCTTGTGAATACGAACAGGAAAGTCAATTTCAATTAATTCAACTGAATTTATATAGTTAAAATCTAACGAGAAATCTGTTTTATTCTATCCGTTCGGTTTTCCAAATGAGTAGGGCATACAAATTTTCTTGGAGAAATTTCCCAAGAGTGAATAAAAAAGCACCAAATAATGAACCTATGAAATAGCAGGTTTATGTGCAGTAAACATAAAAAGCAAAGTTAATAAGATGTATAAGAAAAATGAGCTTGCCATCGAGTATTAACAAAAATGTCACCAAAAAGGTGTTAAAATTACTTTATTACTATTGGCTTTTCTATACGGCGAAGGGAAAGGAAACTGGGCTTCTTTTAAAACACCGAGAAACAGGAAAACCATATCGAAATGACATTTCCGCTGTTTTGCTGCTGAATGAGTCTGCTTTTATATTTCCCGACCAAAACTGCTTAATCTGATAAAAAAAGTTCAATAGCATCCTCTGGTTGTTCTAGGAAGACTGTAATTGTAAGAATCGGTTAAATATAATCAGCGATATTGGTGTTAACAAAGTTTCCACTCTCCCCATTTCCCACAGTTGAGTACTTAGACTTATAATTGCAAGTCTAAATAAATATATATAAAAAAGATGGTAAAATAATATACTAGATGTTCCATTTAAAAAAATGAAGTTTCTGCTAATTGAAATCTCCTGAATTAGTGCTTATCTAAAAAACACCCCAAACACCAAACGAAACTTCTACTCTGTTCAAACATTCCAGCCATCCTTTACCTTCGTACTTACCAAACAAATTTAGTTACTTCTCAACAATAACGTTTACTAAGCAGCATTTATAGTGCACCAATTTTAGTCAAATATTTTTCGCTCCGACCTGGCAACGTCACAATTTATGGGAAAAGGGCAAAAAAATATACAGGGTGTCCTATTTTAAAAAAAAACTTTGCTTCATGTTGTCACGCTTAGGCTGCATACCTCAAAATATTTTAGAAATGTGTATCTGTGCAAATATAACAACTTTTATTTAAAATTTCTTTTTTGTATATTTTATTATTTATGTTTTTTTTATTTTTCAGTTACCTTTTTTACCAGTTTAAGTATATAATATAAAAAACATTTTCATATTAGAAATATTAAACTTAAAAGTTCTTCAAAATTAATGAATTATGATATAATATTGTTGTTGGAGGAGAAACCATTGACAATAGTGTAAAGTTTTGATCAAAAGTAAAGCTACCGGTTTCTCAAACCTGTGTTCTTCTTTTAAGAGATTGCGAGGGTGGTCCGGTCTAAGGGTTAAAAATGAGTTTTTTGGAACTACTTTATCATATTTTTAAATTTTTTCCCATAGCAGTTGTATGAATAGTTTCGAATATATGATCAATTTCAATCAACTATTTATAAATAATCGATATGATCAACTATTCACATAACTAATTTTTCTAAAAAATTTATTTCTCGATTGTTCGTTCGTTTTTTAGAGCTCCGACATTCAAATCAAGAAAATTATACATTTCTAATAGGCAAATACAAAGTATGGCTTTTTGATACCGCGTTGTAAAATATTTTTTTTCAATTTCTTTCATTTTATATATATACCAGCCCTTCCACGCGAACCTTCTGTAAGTTTGTGGTGTTTTCAATAATAGGTTCGTTCCAACCCATCAAAAAACCGTCCTTGGTACGGTGACGATTCTGCGCAATGGAGATTACGGATTAAAGGAATGATTTTTTTTTGAGTTCCAACCGACTTAGGTATGTATCGGTTGTGAACCGTTTTCGGGACGTTTTTTTTTGATATTTGATTTGCAAGAACAGGGCATTGGAGGAGATTGCGCAGAAAATATCTATGAACGCTTCCGATAACGGTCCCGACTAGCAGGTTGGAACAAACCTAATATTAAAAGTATCAGTACATTGTTGCGAATATCTTGAACAAACGTGACATTTTAGACACCAATATCAAACACACTTCTAGTATGTTGAATAAATAAAAGTTACCGGAAGATCTATAATCAATTGTCACAATTACAGGAATATCACGAAAATATAATCAACGGTTAGATGGAATCAAATTGCCAACTTTGTAATCCGTTTTTGATGTCGAAGTGCGACCCGGGCGGAAATAATTTGGGACACTCTTGAAAACACTCAAAAACACGTGCACGTGATAACAATTTACTGTCAAATACGTGCCATTTCACAACAATCGTAGCTTAGCTCTACTGTTACAGATAAAATTCTTCCAGTGAAACAAAAAATAAGTTTAAGGGTATACTGATTCGGTTACATTAAAGAATGCAACGGGATTTACGACAAAAACAATTCGTAGCTCTACTGTTAGAGTTCTGTTTCCAGTGAAACAGAAAATGAGGTGTAATGTTATACTGATTTGTTTACAGTAGTGAGAGCTACGTCATTTGTAATATCCGTAGCTCTACTGCTACAGTTAACATTGTTTCAGTAAAAATCAATGTTTTATTGAATTGTTTACAATAACGGAAACCACGGCATTTGTAAAAAAAGGTTTCACGGTAATAGTTTGCTACTATTTAATGCCTGCGCATTTATTACGTAGCACACAAAAAAATTCGATGTTATCAATTTAATAAAATCAAAACCTCTGATCATGTCACCTCTGACGATTGACCTCTCAATTCCATCTAATATTTTGATTCTAGCTAGTAAATCAGGAGACTACGAAGAAGTACGTGATCATATGTATACGAAACTCCTTGGAAACGGTACTTTGTTGCTTCAACATGTAAAGGAAGATCGAGAGGGTTATTATTTATGTCAAGCTGATAATGGAATCGGCACAGGCATCGGAAAAGTTATTCAACTAAGAGTAAATTGTAAGTAAATTTCAATATCTATGCTTAAGATTTATGAGATGTCAAAATAATAATAGATCGAGTTTTGTTAATGTAAGGAGAGATAAGAAGAATAATAATTAACGTTGAATGTTGTTGTTAGAATGTCTCGATTTTATATCGTATTATGTATATCATTTCTGATTTTCAGAAAAACAAATCCGCTAATTACTTCTAAATGAGAGGAAATCATCAGTATAATGTGTGATCATAAAGTTCAATATCCGTTAGGTTTACAAAAAAAATTGAAAAAGAGATTTCTCAATTTCCAAGCTATTGGAAATATAAAAGTTGCGCAGTTTCTCCAAAATAATTTGTTACGATCACGCCATGTGCCCTCGCAATTAAAAATTCATAGATAGTGACCCCGAAGTGATGAACCAAAGTAATCTGTTTTTGGGGAGCGCAAAGTGTATGTGCACAGTGTGACAACGCGAAGGGCAGTGATAGTTCCTCGGTTCGATTCGTGTGAAAAAACTGCGAATAGTGGAAATTACTAACCGTGTGAATTGTGCGGGTGAGGTAGTTCGACAATCAGTGAATAGCTTCGTATCTTTACCTACGAAACCGGCACGCCGTATTACAAAATCCTCACATAATTTCCAGAGAATTCGATGCGATGATCGACCACCGTCCAGCAGCTCGGCGGAACTTTTACACATGGCGACAAAAAGTGACGAGGATTGGCGCCCATGCAGGGATTAAGGCTCGTACCATACCAGATAAGTATCCCATCCGATATTTCCACGACTTCTCATAGGCTCTGCACGGCAGGAAAATATACTCGGAAATCGACTTAGCTGAAGCTTAAAATAAAATCATGGTGGCCGAGGAGACATATACAAAACGGTCATTACAACACAATTCGGTCTTTACGAGTTTCCGTTCATAAATTTTGGGCTACGTAACACCCATTCCTTCCAACGTTTTATGGACAAAGTGCTTCGATGTCTGGATTTCGTATTCGTTTATCTGGATGATATTTTCATAGCATAGCATACACTTTACGTGCCCAAAAAAATGTTAACCCCTCTCGTGTATATTCCTTATCACTTCGGGGTCACCAGTTACGTATTTTTAAATGCGAGGATACATGCCGTGGTCACCACTAAGTTATATTTTTGCTAAAAACACAATTAAAATAAATTATGGAATTAATGTACAGAATTATTTGAAATTATGTGTCCTGAAAATCAATCATAAAAACCTATAGATATAAAACAAAAATTTCGCTGTATAATAGTCCCAGAGCTGGCTACAAGAAACAGGGTCGATAAGGTACGCGCCATTTCACACGAGGAATTACACACTTTACAGATTTTTTGATTAGCTTCCCATTTAGATAGGTTCATTACACTACAATTTGCCATTCAATCATATGTTAGAGAGAGAATTTTTTAACTACAAGTGTTTTATCAGCTCTCCAATTTTTCTTCATTTATTATGCTATTGCCGTATCAGAAGTTTTTGATACAAATAAATTCTTTTCTCTTCGGAGTTGACATAGTTCCCTGTAATGATAGTTTTCTTTAACAGACTTCCTTTTCCGTGATTTCCGAAAGTTAAAAAGAGATCAAATCTGGTTTTTAATGAAATATGAAGATGAGATTTCATCGATTAAATGGAGGTGTGAATGATAATTAATTTGTAAATGAAATCTCCTCCTCCTGAATGATTTTGAATAAATTCAGATTCATCCTGTGTACAATATTTTCAAATAAGTGTTGTGCAGAAAATGTATTTTCACGAAAAATAAGCAGTATACCATATACACCTTTTCAAAGTAGTTGTTCTATAAATTCGTCCACCTGGGAATATTTCACGTCACCTTTGTCTTTATGACGTCGTTAGGAAATTACATTTTTATTCAATTTTGAGCTCATCTTGTACTTTGGAAAATGTATTTCATAAAAACATAACGGAAAAGAGTCGTCGAGAGACAGGAAGTAACGTGGGAAGACGAGAGTTTAAATTAGCCGCAGCTTTCTTTCTGAAACTACTATTAAATATATGGTTTCAATTTTTAATAACGCTTCTTCATTTCGTTGAGTATTTCACAAATGAGTGAGCGGATGTATTCAGTAAGCAACTTACTTATAACTACACAAATAAGCAATCTTCTATAAAAGCACAAGAAAAAAAATCAAAGGAAATTGCTGAATAATTGCTTAAGCAGTGGTCGAGGTAGCAAAAAGACACAAAAATTTTGGAAAAATATTAGTAATGATTCTCAATGAGTTCAATACTCTTTTTATTAACTGGTTCACCTCTTAAAATAGCCATCAACTGTCTGCACCATTTCCCCGTCGTTGAAAAATCCTTGAACATTAATGTGTTGGAGAATAAATATTGTTAAAGTATCAATTCAAACCTCAATTCATTAATTTTGATTATTGCAAGAACAACTTTGTAAATTGGTACATTGTCTTTATGAATCAACAGCTTCTTCTCTGCTGTCTGGGAGGGTTTTTGTTTGATTTTTTGTTTCAAATATTGCAACGCAAAACAAAGACGCTATGCTACAGACAAAAAAGTGTTCACTTCATTTAGAGCCGGTTTTTTCTTTTTAGTCCATGGTTTTGTTCCCTCTTACGACACTGTTTTCGTTCGACTTCAAGTAAATGCAGCATTCAGCTTGGTAACAGTTTGCTAGTTACCAAATTCCAAGGTAATTCATGATAATTCATACCTAGCTAACGGTCTTTCAATAGGTAATCATCAAGTAGCGCGTGGATGTTTCATCATTGAGGTACTTGTCGTAGCAGCTCGTACAGCACCGTTTAAGCTCTGCTAGTTAATACTTGTCTCTCGTTAACGATCAAGCTGATTCAGTCATAATCTACTCGCATTTCTACAAATCCACTGGAAACGTTAACTATTCATGTTTATCGAAAAAATTCATAACCACGTGATTCTTAAGAAACTATCGTTATCTGTAGCTCAAACCGGGTACTTATTAGATCTCTCAGGTAAACTAACTTGAACAGGGTGATAGTAAATCAGAGTGATCATTAATTCGTATATACAGAGTGGGTTTTATGTACGGAACACCTCAATTATCTCGGAAACGGCTTGTACGATTTTTATAAATTTTTGTGCGTTACCGCAAAAATAAATAACTATTTTGAGAAAGAGACTACTATTTGAAAGGGTTTAGAGGTGCTCTGGGCTAATTGTAAAGACTATATAAAAGCTAAAAAAGCTGATCTTGTTCCTTTAAAACAATTAATATGGAACGATCTGACAACAATGTAGATACCACCATAATACCGGCCGTTTCACAAGACTTTGGTCTAGAGTAGCTCTAACCCCTTTCAAATAGTTATTTATTTTTGCGATAACGTCTTTAAATTTTGAAAATTTCTCTTCTGTAAGTGAAAGGAACAGGAAAAAGTCTCTGGGGTTAGATCTGATGGGTGGTCAATAAATGTGTAGTCCAATTTGTGACTTTAGTTATAACGATCATCGATTTGAGAGAAGTTGCGTTGCTCTGATCACTATTTTTTTTTTCAAATTCTTTCGCTATTTTCTCATTTCTCCTTTTACCTTATCAAGCAATGATGTTTCTTTTTGAAGATAGTCGATGAAAACAATCCCATAACTATGCCGATGTCACAACAGGTTCACACTTTGCCATACATTGTCTTGACTGTTTTTGTTACAGGATATTGATTCAATGATATTTCCAATATTGTAATCTCTTTGGTTTTTTCTATTTATTTTAACTCATTTCGTTTTGTTTAATCAAATTTTCTTTTACAGCTTCACCTTACTTTTCTGTTCCGTCAAGACTGGTTACTGTCAAAAAAGGAGATGCGGCGCTGTTGCACTGTGATGTGAATGGAGACAAACCGATTAACGTCGTATGGTTACGCGGCGGTAAAACTGAACTCAATCCATCTACAAACTATAGAGTTAACGTTAAGCAAGATGTAACACCAGATGGGGTAAGCTCTCAAAATAGTATCGTAATACTAATAAAATGCTCACTACATTAATATTTGGCTTCCATTTTCTAAAGCAGCATAATATTGGTATACATTGTCAAGGGGATTTCTAGTTGCTCTTACCTATTGAAGAATGTCCACAATCCTCTAAACTGCATTAATTAACTGATCTACTTTATCTTAAGTTCTTTTACGATCACCATAACCTGTCATTGCACACCTCAGTACCTAATTTAATTCCAATCGAGTGCAACTTTTGAACTATTAAGTTGTACTTGTAATCGAATAGATTGTGAAAAATTAAGAATTTATGCGGAATGTTTTGTTTTAAGAAGTTATTTTATAGTAACATTGTACCCTTATACTTCTTATAGACTTATGCAGATAGCCAGAATCAGTTCAGAACATTTCTTCCTCTGAAAACCTAGTGGGGATTCAAATTTCAGCAACTTACGTCACTTTTTGAACATATAGAATAACAAACTAACCAATTCTTTTGCTAACCAAGCGATATATTTTATAGTATAATTGCTTTGAAGGAAACTCGATATATTGGGTTAACTATATTGTCAAATTCTGAGCTGAGAGGAAATGGCTGCATTTCTTTTCTCCATGCTCGGAAGGGGGTGCCGCCGCTCATCCGTATTTATAACAAATATTAAATATGTGCACCGTAGTACAGTATTTATGGATCTACAGTGTTCTCATACAGAAAACTATAATTTTGGTCTTCAACTATCTTCTTAGATGGTGAATTCCCCACACCAAAAGCCGCAGCTGACGTTCACGAAGCTTTATGATAATATCTGATATATTCTACTTATTACCGCTTTAGAGGTCGTGAATATCTGTTACTGGCACGTGGACTATTTTATTTATTACAAATAATGAGGCGACTTTGGAATAATCGGCCTGCTATTAGATCTGAACCATTTCAAGAGAACTTGTTCTTTGATAACACGTATATTTCTTACCGGGCTTACTAAGAATATAAAAACTAGCGAAATTCATCACATTTCTGCGGTTAGAACTCTGATGTTTATCATAGTCCTTCAAATAATAATACCCTTATCAAAAATATGTTGATTGTGGAGCTTGGCGATATCAAATTTAACTTTATATGAAAAACACACTCTATAGAGAAAGGTAGTCAGAGAAGCATCATGGAAAAAAGAGAGATTCGATTCGGTCCTGATATAGGCGCTGCTTTTCTGCAGGGCTTTATTTATACAGTCAATAAGTCGGAAACCTTCCAAAGAAATATTTCTTCCCCTTGCTTTCAAGCACCAAAACCTTCGTTGCTCAAATTTTCAATTCTCTATAAGTCGAAGCAAATAAAAGCTGTTTCTGTTCATATTTTCCCTCCATAACCGGAATAAATAAACTACGGATATGTATCTCGAATATAAAATTATTACCGCACGTTGTATCTCATTTTATTTACATCAATTTTGACCTCCACGTGAAAAAATTGATAAGCAATGAGTGTGAAAGGTGAATTGAAAATCTCGAGTCTTGCTGAAAAATTAAAATCAAAAAAGGAAACATATTGCGGAACAATTTGGTATACTTTTAAGTACTTTTTCGACGATCATGAAGAATTAAGAAGAATTAATAAAAAAAGTTGAGACTGGTTAAAGCTAGTCGTACAAAAGTTGGAAAGTTTCCTGTCTCGGAAGAGTACTCATTAAAGAGGTTTAAATAGTATCGTTATGAAGATACAAGCATTAGTGGGCCATTCTACAAGGAAAAGCTGAAATGTATCCGAAGTCTTTAGGATTTCATGATTTCAGAGCAAGCAATGGATGGCTGGAAAAGTTTGAGCGTAGGCATGGCCTGGTTTTCAAACAAGTTTGTGGGGAAAGTGCAAGTGTGAATCTTGCAGATGACCAAGCCGAAAACTGATAGGATTCTTAGTGATTACAAACTTGAAAACATACGTCTTCATTGAAGATGGAACGGGTCTATTCTTTAAATGTTTTCTTGAGAAAAATATAACTTTCAGAGATAATAAATATCATGGTGGAAAGCATAGCAAGGAACATTTAACACTTTTTTCTACACTCATGTCTGTAACGTGCGCTTTGAGAAGAAAACTTAAAACTTCTTGGTTTAATTAGATTACAAGCAAATTTTTATTTGCATAATAATTTTGCTACCATTTTCCTGTCTTTAGGAACGGTGTCTATCATTCCAAAGGGCTAGCCTGATTTGAGTTTCCAATATTAATAACTCACGATCAATCTAATTTTGCAATGTCATTTTATTGAAACTAGAACGTATAGATTGGTCGCACTCCGACTCCATACTGAATAAAAATATAAACATGAGCGCACCACAAAGGCGATGCTGCTCAAAAAAATGAACAAGATCGAAACTCGAGCGGTGCAACGTTGAGCGGTGATCTTTTGCATTGTGAACACATTCATTTAAAGTCTATAGCTAGAAAGATTTTTTAACACCATTGGAGTGGCATTGCTCGACGCTCACCGCTTGAGCGTTGCCAATGCAATTGATGGATGAGAAAAATTCTCGTATAGATGTATTACAAGCAATGCGAAAAAACTGTTTTACTCACTGTGGTTCTTCTTCGTCATCGATCAAAGAAATTAGAGATATTTCTCTATTACCTCCTGAAGCTTGGGCTTCAGTAGCGCCTGGGGTATGCTACGAAGACTTTATTATATGTGACGATGAAGTAATGACTGCTGGAATATTATCGGACGAAGAGATTCTTACTTCAGTATCTCAGAAATAAATGAAGATGACACAGAAATCTAAATAATGTAACATCTAATTGGTTCAGAGAGTAAAGAATAGCACTTAATACGTTAGTAATTTTTTAGAACAGATAGGTAACTAAGAAGAGAAAGAATTTGCTGCTCTTTGTACTCTAGACTAGACAATGCTTTAGATAAAGAGCAGTCATATTGAGAGCAAAAGAAATTACTTTATTTAATAAATTTTGAAATAAATATGTTTATTATCTATGTACTTTGAATTTTTATGTGTGTGTATTCGATTTTTTACTATCTGCTCAACTCCCTCCCTAACTCGAAAAGGGTTGTCACCTAATTCGAAATCCTCTATAACTCGAAATCTCTGTAACTCGATTTTTTTTGCCTTTCCCTTGGATTTCGAGTTATAGAGGTTCTACTGTACAACGAATTGCAACTTAGAGACGTCAATGCTTCTTGTTTCTTTTTATTTTTTGAAATATGAATTTATGTATCTGCATAGGTACAAAATAAACAATTCAAATCGCTTGTTGCGTAGGTAACGGAAGCCGATATTCGTAACGCTGCTCTGTTACCGCAATTGGCCTGTCAACGAATGATATATGTTATATTCTTACCTATTGAGAGCCCGCTTTCTCTTATACCATTTGGAAATGTTCTGCTTGATATGCTACAAATTATTTATTGACTATAACGCTCCAAATAAGAACTGACAAGAAGAATGTACGAGTTTATATTGCTATATTGGCATTGGATTCACACGAATTTCATCATAAATTTATTCTAAACTTTTCCAATACATTTCAATTCTAATCTTATTATTTATTAAGAAGAAATCAATCAATATTGAAAAAATAGTACATAAAAATCCTACTGATAAACGGTAATTTATTAATTAAAAAAATTATTTCCGAAAATGATTGTCGCACATAATTTGATCTGAGAAAATATTTTACTACAATAGGGAAATAACCCTTACGGTCGTGAAACTGAATTTTTCCATATATTCAGTTAAGAATTATTATTACTAGCAGTTTATGAGCTAATTAGTAAGATCAATTTATTTCATATTTTTAAAATGACAATTGTGTAATATGGTAGTCAACATACTACCAGTACAACTGTGATTAAACTCACATTATGTACTTAACTAATATATTTTATATAAAATAATTATTTACAATGAAATTTAACAAAACAGTTTTGATCTTTGTTTAAACACAAATAAAACTTACACTTATCACACTTTATTCTTGATCGACTTTGACAAGTTTCGAGACAACACATGTTGAGTTTTTTTTGGTTCTCATGAACTGGCCAATGATTGCAGCCATCAAATCGTTTGTGTTCACAAGAAAGTGGAGCATATCTAGCTTTCTTACAACTGGGTCTTGGATCTTCTTCTCCTACATCAGAGTCTTCACTATCTCTTTCCCTTTTTTTGTGCCACAAACTAAAAACTCTCCTAAACTTAAACGAAATTTCAAAAAATCCTTGATATCTTTGGACTTGAATTTATTCGTTACGCAATCATTTCTACATTCCATCCAGCTATTAACTAATAAAAAAGTTCTGTAACATTCAGTCATTTGGTTACAAATATCGACTCCGCCCATTTTCTCATTATAAATTTTATTCCAAAGGCACATATTTGTTTGTCACTTCTGAGATACTCCTCTGTCTATCCTCTTTTCATCTCTGAATCTTCTTAGAAGACACATCCTTTCATTCTGTTAGACATTATCGTCCCTGTACCTTCTACTTTTAACTCCAATAATTTATCAAACAAAGGTAATGTTGAAAAGTATCTGTCTAAAAAACTGAGCTTTCTTGTGGCAAAGTTTTTACTAAACGCAAAATGACTGACAGCCCTAAACCAAGCTCTTTCTTTTCCATTGGTATATCCTTGATAAACCTCAAAATCTAGTTGTTGTTAGAACAAAGTTTTTGAGGCCAACAGGCCTTGGCTTATTCTTTACAAACTGCCGCACTGGACAGCGCCCCAAAAATGGGATCATTTGTTCATCAATTGAGAAAGATCCCCCAATTAGCCTGACAACATCTTGTGTGTTTATAGAATCTGTCCCGATTCATTACATCGGCAATAATTGGGCAATAATTGGTAGTCCGATACTTAATGCTCCAGTAAAGATGAATTCTAGAAAATTTAAAACACCTCATGATAGCATGCATGCCAAAAAATTGTTTGATCTCTTCTAGAGTAATTTTTGGTTCTATCTCTTTGTCAGTTTGCTGTAAATGATATCTAGTTGTCATTTCTGCTTCAACTTCGAAAAAATCGTCATTTAAATATTTGCTGAAGTAACTCCAAGGACTTTGGCTACATTGACATTTGTTATATTTTTTGACCGAACTTTTACTTTAAATTTCATTTTAATCCATTTTAAATCCGATGAAGAGGTTTTTTTACTGACATTCGACGGACCTTGCTTTTCATCGTTCTACTTTCTTCAGTTTTTTTTCCGTCCGAGTTTTTTAGAAACAATTGATGGAGGTTTAAAAATATCGTCATTCTCATCACTGTCGACCTCAAAATCGGATACAATTTCGTCAAGCAGATCGTAGATTTTATCTGGATATGCATCATCTGATTTAGTTTTATCTGGGCCAGCTCCAAATCCCAAGCAGCAATAGTCTTTCATAGCCATCTATTCTCCGAACTTTTATATTACTTATTCTTAATGATTATATTATATTATTATTGATGGTTGTGATCAGGACAACTATATTACTAGGACCACATCTCTGAAGTAAAAAACTGTAAAAATAATTTGCTTCTGACGTTTTCCATCTTACGGTAGGTAGAAGATAGCTTCGAAGTAGTTGATTCTGTGGATTTTGGTGTTGATGGATTCAGTAGTTTTCCAGGTTATCCGTCTATTATGAGTAATCCAAGATAACTATTTGAATTGTGCGAGGTACCACGTAATCGTTTGGGTGAATATTTTGGGGGAAATTCACTTGATTGCTTTCTTCCATTAGAAAACTCTTCTTAGTGTAACTTGCCTACTGTCCCTTACTGTGAATTGCCATTGTTGATTACTGAGGGCCTTTTCTGCTGACTGAAGTTTCTTCAATGGAGCTGCTCTATTTACGAGACATTATCCATCTTACCAGGAGATTATTTTTTGGCTGTAGCCCGTCCCCGGCCTTGTAACGTGTTTTTGACCATAGACGATTAGTAAACTGGAGCCATGTAGAATCCGTTTAATTCTCTTTTTAGGCCTTTTTTGAGCTCTTCTCGGGTATGTAGTAGGAACAGGAAAATTGTAACAAATACCTTTGCAGAATAAAAGAAGTACGAAAATTGAATTGTAAGTATCGAACGAAACGATGCGAAGATAAGTGGATAGGACGGAGACGGGAGTTATAGACGACTGTTGGCAGAATTATTCTGGAGAATATCATATAGGTGATGCAAAAGGTTGCAATCTACATAAAGACAATACTGAGTCGGTGGAATCCCTAGCAATTATATCTTTACCTACCCTCCATATAAGAGTAAAAGGGAAAATTATACTAAAATGAGTCGAAAAATATGGAAAATTATAGAAATATTGTTTCTGAAAAGAAAGAACAAGGCTGCAAGTCATAATTTTCAAAATTCCATATCATAACTCAGGAACTAAATCATTTCCGTCTAAACTATGGCAGATCTCAGTTTCATAATATTATAGTGTCTAGAGTTGAAGATTCAAATTTATAATAAAAAGTTTTTTATTAGTTGACTAGATTCATTATTTCTCGAATAAAACACTAGAATGGGGGCTTTTACAAATCGTTTCAAATAAGTATTAAAAAAAGTGGAACTATATAAAAATATATGATGTGCTCGTTCTAACGCTCCGAGTTAACTACATGATTAAAACCGATTTATTTGCCTCCGGAAAATTGACATAACTTCATTATCATGTTTGACCTACATTATAAATTGAAAACCATTTTTCATTAAAAATTGGGTTGCGTACATTGGAAAAGCTTAATTCAACTTAGCACTTATTTATGAGATAGTTTTCCAATTAAAAATTTCATTTCCGGAACGTCACATCAAGTTTATTTCGCGTTGATAATGTTCGCTAAAAATATCTCAAATACAAGCACATCTCGTAAATGAAGAAATGTGAAAAAGTGCATCATCATTCTTTTCATTCAACATAGTTAGAGTTGAGGGTATTGTCCTGTTCACTAACTCGATAGAAAATTTAAATTGAAATACAAAAATTTAGATCGATGTACTACAAATAAAAAATTTGTTGCTTGAAGATTTTTAATTTTACATACTCTGTTAACGTCATATTAATTACAGTATGTTTCAATAAATGTGACCCCGTACAAATAACATCTTTTCTGGAACTAAATGTGCTCTTTTGAGCGTCAGAGTATTAGGATTTTAGTATTTACTCTCCCTTCATCCATATTCTCCACTACTGTATTGTTTTCCCTTGTCTTTCCTTTTCCTTTGTTTCTTATTGTAACCAAGTTTTTCTGGGTCTTCCTTTCCTTCTTTTATTATATCTTTTTGCTTCGGTCACTTTTCTTTAAACTTCAGTTTAAACATTTCATAACTTTTTTTGTTTCCTATTAGTTTCTGTTGGTTCCTGTTTGAGTTCCTCTAAAATTACCCTATTTCTAATTCTATCTATCCTCGTTTTCCCTGCTATTTTCCTCAATTGCTTTAACTCCGCTGCTACCATTCTATTCTGTATATTTTTGTTCATTATCTAAGATTCATTTCCATATATCAAAGTGGTTACAGTTGTAGAGTTGTATACTTTTGTTTTTATGTCTTCTCGTATGTCTTTGTTTCCGAAAAATGTCTCGGTAACAGCATAGTATACAGTTTAAATTCGAAATTTCGCTTAATAAATCTAATAATGAAAAAGTTATGTTCAATACTACTTGGTACGAGCCGTCTAACTCTATGAGAGTGACCCATAAAAACAAATTCAAACTATGTATCAGCTTCCATAACATATTCGTGAAAGTTTCATTGCAATGTTGCCAGTAGTTGCGGCAAAATTGTAAAAAATGTGTATATACATTTTTTTCTTCAACGCCTTTTATCTTGAATTCGTTACGAAAATTTTTTATTGAGCAAATCTCAAATATTTTTTATCTATCATAGAGACAGGACTTTTTTTAAACAGCTGTCTAGTTGATTTGTTTTTGAAAATGACTCAACTACCATTCTTTCACATTTCTTAATACTTACTCCCATTCACGGGTCTTCTATTGTCTTTATCTATATGTCTACTTCTCCTTCTATTTCTGCTATGATTACTAAATAGTGTGCATATACCAATTCGTCGATTTTGACCGGTTCTAGGTTTCTGTAGCCAATTATTGTCCCCAGCTGGTAGTTCTTTTCTTTTATTGCTTTTATCATCCTATTCCAGTATCGCTTTTCTCAACTCTACTCTGTTGTCGCAATGGTCCAATATTTTCTTCAATTTTTTCTATAAATTTCTTATCACACCAGCTCTAATTCTTCAAAAAGATTCTTATCCCCAAAAGGGTATTCGGTCTACTTTTTGCTAGTCCATAATTTAATTTTCTTCTACTCTATTGTGACTATGTTATTCTTACCAAATTTGTTGATTTATTTATATAAATCACTTAGAAACTGATTACAGATAAACCCAAGCTTTGTTAGTTGTCCATAGATTATTATTCTGCTTTCTATCTTTCTCATTGATATTGAACTGGGTGCATCTCCCAGTTGCGTTTATTTCTTCTTAGTATAACAAGATTATGAAACATAGGAAAATACTTTCTCCACTTCTTCTTCTTTGCGTTTCCTGACCGTAATCGTTGACATCGCTTCAAGTCCCTTTATTTCATTTGTTTACTGTTGGCGTTTTTTTTTCTTGTAGGCAATAAAGATTCGACAATCTTGACATTACTAAATTGAGGTTTAACGACTCATTCAATACGTAGTATAACCTTCATTCACTATATGCTGACTAAATATATCTTCAGTACCTTTTTATATTACACCTCTAATTGTATGATTACTGTCACCTTTCATCGCCTTCAATAAATTTTCCTCCAATTCCAACAGTTCAATTGCTTTATTTCCAGTTTTTTTCAAGTCAGATTCTCTCTCCAACTTTTCTTTTATATTGTTTATTTCCTTAACAAAGCCTTTCGAAATCCAGTACATTATCAAATATCACCTTGTACTTCTCGGTAACATTTCTAATAGCCTCAATAAACAAACCATCGAAAACAGTTTGGAGTTTACCGCGGCATACACAAGCTTATATGACAATCTCTTATTTATCCTTGCAAGTATAATGTAATCATTATAAATACAAAAAAGAGGAAATGTTTATACTGCTACTTTTTCCTTCAATTCAAAACCTTTATGTTCAACACAGTTTTTCCAAAGCTCTTGGCGGTCTGCTGATAGAACTTTTTGGTATCTTAAGGAGTTGCGAGTGGTATGATGCATTCTCCATAACGATTACTAGTTGTGGATTGTTAGGTAAAAGCTGTCCATTAAACAGCTTTTCAAATAACTCTGCTGTTATATCTTCATGATAATCAGCTGCACAGTTTTTAATTTTTTTAGCAGATATTAATAAAGCATTAGGCACGAACGCCTTCCGACAGCTTCGGCCAATAGAAATGTATTTGTATTCTCGATGTTTTCATATACTGGAAGTAAACGTTGTTTCTGGCATAACTGTTTTCTACAATTGATCTTGGAAGAGCTACACTTACAAGGATACCTCTTAGTTTTATGAATACAACTCAGTAAGGAAATTTATGAAGAGATAAATTAAAATGGAATAATAGAAATATGTCTGTTCTTTATCAACAGGACCAATCCCAGGGTATATTAATTGATTTAAAAACAAACGTTTTTGATTTGATTTGTGTGTGTACGTGTTAGACGATATGCTACAACGTTAGTTGCAGAAATGTTCAGCGGGTTGAATTTTAAACTTTTGATGAACAAAATTAAATTGACGCAAAACTAACAACATCGTTACGTTTCACATCAAATCGTTTTAAACGGATTACATATTCTGGGTTACGAATAGACCTCACCCGACTAACACATTTATATACATAAAATGTACGACCTAGATCTGAACAATGTAATACAACTTTGACTATAGAACATTGTGCGGTTGGCCCGGGTCGCAGCGATTGAGGAGTGGAATAATGGATGTTTGAAATGTTAATTCTCTCTAAAAATAAAAGAAAATTAAATGAAGTAAGTTGTATAAAATATTGGAGAACATTTAGACAAAATCAAAACAAAAAGTGCCACTATAATAATAATTATAATGCAATGGATTTGTTGACATTTTGAAACCGGTTCCGTTTGTTGAGTTGCCAACAGATCAATGGGACATCAACGTATTTTTTACATTTTGTGTGGTGAAGCGGTAACATTTCAATTCACACCTGAATTAAGACATAGACTGGCGGTTATAATGTGATGGTAACTGATATTGCCAAAAAATATAAATTGAATTTTTTATTTATGACCACACCGTTGAAATTAGCGCATTCTTTTAGTGGGACGAAGCTGTCACAAAGTTGTCTATTTTACGCGAAAAAATTATAACCACATTGGTAATTGCATTTTAATCGATAGTTTTTATGAAATAGTTAGCGAAAAAAAAATGTGTGGTAAAAATAATGGGTCATTCGACGTGTCAGACACACTAAATACATAAAAACAAGTAAGTTACTACCACACGGTTGATTCTAAGAAAATATACCGTAAAACATTTTTGCAATAACATGATAACCTTGTCGGATAATTTTTACGGGGCATACACGTAGTCGGTTATACTGAAATTGTCAATTTCCTGAAAATCTTTCATTTATTACCACAGATGTCAAGGCCCAAGGACTACTACCAGCTGCTATTCAATTAACGTTGGAATTTTCAAGGCACTTATGGGGTTGATTATTACTGCAAGCTTGGTTAATTACCTGGAAACAATAGTTTGTGTATACAGCGCAAACAAGTTATTTTTAGAAAAAAAAATACTGATACGTTGCTCAGAACTCAAACTAAATGGAATATCTTTTAGGTTAGAAAGACGAATATAATAAAGAATTTAATAAAAAGAACTATAAAGAAGAGCAGATAAAAATGCTACTAATATTCATTGACCTCGCGGCTGTTAGAAAAAAATAAGAGTCCCTATAGGTCTTATATAGGCCTTAGACCAAGAGGGATAGTTTAAAATCATTTTTGTGTGCACTTATCAAACACAATGAAGTCAAGAAAAAAATTATAAGTGTCTGTGCACAATAAATGAATATAGAAACTTGGAACCTACAAAAATTGAATAGACATGAAAGTTAATCGAAACAGCAAACGAAAAATTGCGACGTACGTGAAAGTGAAGATGAGACAAACACAATTAAAATGAACCGCTTTATAAACTAAAAGCAGAATTGTACAGGACTAGAAATTAACACACAAGATAAGTGACAAAACGCTAGCAATAAATGGAATAAACAATACGTATTTAAATTGGTAAGGACATATCAGTAGATACATAATAAGAAAAATAAGGGAGACAGAAAATAGCAATGTTCTTATTAGAACAAAGCTATAAGTTGATTTTATCCTTAATTAGATATTCATGATGAAGGTGATCTATAGATCAATATAAATATGCAAATTGTCAGTGTCAATATCATATTTTGATAAAGACTTCTCCAAAAATTATTAAAAAAACTAATTTTGAAACAGAAGAGAACTGAAATCAAGAACATTTAGATGCATTAATATATCAAAAGGTCTAAAAAATAAGAAATTAAAGAAATTTATGAATGCTCAAAGATTGAAATAAAACGTAGAAATTTAAGTGTAAAATTTTCATGAATTATGATTTCTGTTAATATACTCAGTTCGGAACTACCTTTTTTATATTCTGTACACATTTTTTTAAACTATTCTATATTCTTTGTAAGCTTCCCCTAATTTTAGTTTGAAAATATTCTCCATTTATTCAAAAAATGAAGATCTCATGTTGGCATCTACTAAAGGTTACTTGACGCCATGTTACTTAACATTTTGTTACTTGAGGCTGTAGTTTCTTTTTTGTCAACGTTCAGTATGGTCTCTAGAGACAGAAGTATATGTGTCCATTATCTCTATTCTCAAATTGATGAAATATCATGTGTTGTCATTTTAATTGTTGATAAACTCAGTTTTCTTTATATAATTTGATATGTTGGAATGCTCAAGTTTGTTTTGTTTGACAAAGTATATACGAGTATTTATAAATTGTTCATTATATATTTATAGAAGAAATGTTTAGTTTTGATACGTTCAATTTTTTATCTTAATTATTATTATTTTTCTATAAAAAATTTGAACTATTCTTTTTCATATGGGCCTCTATGATTGCCTCTTCAATGAAGACTAAAATTTTCATAGTTCCAAAAATATCTTAATTTATCTTTGTATCGAATAAACAATTATCGATGTTTGCAAAGCTATCTACAGAAATTAATATTAATAGCGATAATCAAAATACCTGAAACGTTGAATAATGGTATCAGGTCAAAGACCATCATGAATCAGAACAATGGCGAGAAGAATAGATCACTGACCGAAAAAGTGACATTCATACAATAAGCTCACTCTTTTTCGATCTACAGATCTTTAGAGAAATCTAAAGAATTCTCAGTCGAATTAACTATAGAAGATTTAACAAAGAGGTTTTTGATTATAAGAAGTATTGACCCTTCTGTCTCTGAAAAATTAATCAAAAATAAACGTTTTTATTAAACATTCCTAAGAAGTTCGCAGACAAAATGCCCAATGTAAAATGATAATTTCCACTTAAATACATAAATTTGGTAAAATATTTTTATATGATGAATATCGCTTAATTAGTTAGATCATATTACGACAAGAGTGGTACTTACCTAAGCCAATGAATTGGTACGGGTCGTGTGATAATGGCAAGATTATCTACTGGCAAGGCATTAATGATCCATTCCAATTATGTTGAAGGCGTGAAACTTGTTACTAAAGACTATTTAAATCCTGACGTAGACTCTATAACACTATATAACTTGGAGCAGCTTAGTTCTTTATTAAACGTGCAATAAAACCTCCTCCATATCTCTGCTAATCACATGATTCACTTAGATATTGTTAAAGCATGACAGTTCTTTAATATATCCCGAACGGATATGATGACCTCTAACTTCAATATGCTTTTAAGTTGTCACAGACAGAAAGGACCTACCGTTAAGAAAACATCTACAGAGATTACACGAGCCGAACACTTGAGTGGTTTGATATTGCTTTCCAACAGATATCACGTTGAATTTTCATTGTTAGATATTGTCAGGACCCGCGTCATCTTGGTAATCAGAATAATACTGTACAATTCAATTATTATGACAACATTCTATATAAAATATAATATTATTTACTCTGTAAAAGTCAATTTTATCTGAAAGTTTTATATAACAACATTTTATTAGAAAAAGAAATCCTGTTCATGAAATTGTTAAAAATTTTGTTATTTTGTCAACAATTACAAATTCCAAACCCAACTTAGACCGAAAACAAAAAAAGGTTGATAATAATTGTATATGAATGAATTTCAGACGAACAACCTTTCACAAACATTGACGAAAATTATAATTGTTTTATATCGCCTTTAGCTCCATAGGATTTTATTTAAAAATTCATGATAATATTGTACCGTTAATCTTTGTCATATTTCTTGAAGCTTGACTCGCATTTCTTCTTTTGATCTCAACGTCTTCTCTCAGATTATACCAACTACCTCGTTTTACTGGAACATAACAATTTGTAATGATTTTAAATTTCTTCACCATTGGTTAGGTGGAGCCCACGCCATAAAGCATATCAAAGATCAAGCTTTTAGTTTAAGACAATCTAGATAAAATATCTTATTTTTTTCAAGGAAGACTCTGTTACCTATGCAGGGTTTAAAACCACTTTAATAATTTTTGTTACAATGTTCCAAGTCATAATTCTGATGGGGTTGAGCTATGTGGAATTCTCAATACCATGGAAGAAACTTTGCACTGGAGGCACCAGCATTGATGGCATTTCGTAGATAAATGTATTCTTGAGAACGCAGTTTTGCCTAGTTCAACCTGATAAATGTCAATCGGTCAGTTTCAACTTGGTGGAAGAGACGCCGACATTTTAATATATGATTGTCCTCATTTTCCCGAACCATCAGTCTGTATGAATAATAATTCATTGAACTAACTTTCTTCTTAGTTTCGGAACCTGTAACTGGATTTATCATCTTCATTGAAAACTGATATCAATCTTCACCTTGCCCAAATAAGGTAGGATATTATAGGGCATTATATAATCGATGTATTTCGGACACACGCTGCACTTGATTGCTACGTCGATGTAAGCCAATACCTCGGTTTTGTAAATTTTCACCTACGACGACAATGGCAACTTCGTCAATTGTTGACGCATTAAAACGTCTCGCGTGTTCTTCTTCTGGCTACTTTTCAGCTTTGATGACAATTTTGGTGATTATCAGACAGCTTTGATTCAAAGCGGTCGTGAATAATGAAACCAATTCGTTATGCTGATAAAAAAACGTTTGGGCGTTCGACAATTGGTCTTTTCACCAATTTATTGTGTGCACAATGCTGATCGACTTTTCTTGCTGAATCGCCCATAGATTGCAAGAATAGAATACATTGCAAGAATATGTAGTCACTATTCGGTGTTGACAATACGGAACCTGTTAAATGATATATTTGACCCTGAATCTTGAAAGTTGGCATAATATTTTCTTGAATAACTTTTGTTGCACCAAATGATGTCATTTCAAAACAATTATTGCATTGCTGAATATGAGAAAATGTTCATAATCTGGCCCATTTCCGGAAACCAATGAATGTAATGGTTCTGGTGGCGGTACCAATAGTGTCAATTTGACTTGACCGCTCGCGCAAAACAATCCATAAGCTTAATTTTTAAACTTAAATGCCTTGCAATATTGACATACAACGTTCATTGGTCCAATTGTTGTAAACTGTATTCGATTTCTACGTTATAATTGAATGCAGCTCGATAGGGGTTAAACGCAACATTTGATTGTTGTTGATTTCAATTCCATCGATTCCGTTCAACTTCATTCGGCGCTTCGCGTTGCTCGTTAGTTTGACTTTCTCTTTTTTACCTTTGATTCGCAGCATTGCGAGTTATGCGACTTAATAACCGAGTATATCCGAGTATATCATTTGTTATGTTAGTAACGTTCATGTTGGTCTATCCAAACTTACCAAAATTCCATATTAAATTGAACTTTCGATATTAGGCGTAATTGCTCTGAACGAACCGTGATGTACACTAAGAAATTCAGTTTTCTTATATCCTTTTTGTGGGAAATAATGAATTAATTATTTCACATAAAATAACTCTAATCGAAGCATTTGTGTTAAACGACATTCAGTTTTTTTACATCCTTCTTCTTCTTCTTCTCCCTTGCACCTACAGTGCGTTGGCGATGATCTGATGTTCAAACATTTATTTATCCAGTACTAATTTTAGACTAGAGGTTAGTATTCTTAAAAAATATTCTTAAATTTCCTAATTTTTTAAATTTTTGCCCTCATAAGAACCTTCTCCTAACAATAACCAACAAAACAAAAAAAGAATAAAAATAAATTTAAGAGTGTTAATTAATTACAATCAACAATTTTCACAAGATTAACTGCGACTTCTCGTATTATGGTGTATTATTATCGAAACTAGTTCAACGCATAATTTAATTAATTGTTGCAGGTAGCTGCAGAGCTGCAAATATTAAATGCAGACGCCAAAGATAGCGGTGCATATTTTTGTCAAGCAAGTAACATGTATGGAAGAGACCAACAATTAGTTCAATTATTGGTACAGGAACCACCTGTTCCCCCTCAAAATGTTGAAGCAGCAATGATTGGCAGTAGATCGGTTAATCTTAAATGGCAGCACAAATCTGGTGACGCTCAGGAAGTTTTCAAATTTATTATCGAATATCGTGAGATGGATCGTAAGTTGATTGGTAATATGTAATTTATCACAATTTCTACTCATATTGTTCAATTCTTATATTATTATTATTGTTACTCATTTCTTCACAAGAATGCAAAATTTTTACACTCACTGCTTCAGAAAGTGACTAACAACTTACGATTTAAAGTCTAAGAAAATGATATTTTTTAAAGTATGTAACAAGAGCTTTAAAATAAAAAAGCTCTAGCACAAAAATTGAGCGACTTATGATCAAAATAAGGTCGGTTCCAACTTTTTTCTACGAAAAAATTTGTAAAAATAATCTCCTAACTACCCCCTAATGAAAATAGATGTTCACCCTCCTGTGATTTTCTTTATATATGTATTATCAATACACTAAAGAAGTTTGACAAATTTATAATGCGTAATTATAGAGTAATTGGAATTTATAGAGCAAACGATTTTTTCACAATTTCATACTATCCAATATATATGAGCTGAAATAAAAATTTTTCTTACAAAGTTTTCCTCTTATCCTATTGATTCCTCCAATCTTCAATCTTATTTTAATTTGCAATGATATTTATATCTACAGGTTCCTGGCACCAAATAGAATTGACAGATTCTCCACTTCCTTTCACTGCCCTGGTAGAAGACTTGAAGCCAGCTACAAAATATACTTTCCATATAATAGCTGAAGGACCAGCTGGTAAAAGTTCACCTAGTGAAGATCTAGTGTTAAGAACAGAACCTCAACGTCCAGCTGGTCCTCCATTAAATCCTGGCACGAGGCCTATTTCTTCTACAGAAATTTTAGTGACTTGGTCGCCACCATTACCGGAATTGAGACATGGAGATATACAGGTAAACAGAATATTATACCCTATATTGTATACAGTTGTTTTTGATATATCAATTAAGTATTGAGTAATATATTTCTGGAACAGACATTTTTTCTATCAACTGTACAATCTGGTTTATGGAGAAAATATAGTAGTTCAATAATAAATTGATTTTTTTTTATTTTTTCATTGCTCTTGATTATTCTGAACGTGTCTCTAAATCTCAATTTTATTCTTATAACTTTCTTCACTATTCTATTAATTATGCAATTTAGGCAGCAAAATTATATTAATTAGGAATTGATTCTTAATTTTCATTCCCACCAATTCAACTTTTCGCTATTTATACCATTTCTCCAATTAAATGCACTATAATATTCTATTTTTCTACCTACGATCTTTGATTGCTCTTGTATCTATGGTTTATTTTATTTTAGTCCTCTGCAGATCTTTCTATTGTTCTGTTGGGATCAATTGGTATACCTCAAAGATCCATATATTTGCTCGCATTCTCTTTGTCATCTGTAAAATTCCGTTTCATAATCGCTCTCCTCTAAATTCACTTGATTTCACACTCGATTACATTGGATGAAGTTAATACTCTTTGTTCTACCTAAATTCATTAATCGTTATCCTTGCAAACTAGTAATCAGCTTCTTGTTCACATCTCTAGTTTTCTCCTTTCTACTATTCCTGTGCATACATTCATATTTCATTCCCCCATTTTTTGTATTATATTCTTTTTCTTCTAGCCCTTTTAAAATTGTTCATAAGATAGTTTATGCAGTTATAAGAAAGTTTGTATGTGAATTGGGTATACCTTCCCTGGTTTGTGACGAACTATAGTATAATTTTTTTGAGTTGAAACTATACTCTATATCGTTGGTATATGGTGACGAATTGACGTGGAGTATACAAGTTATCCCAGCCAAAACTCTACTGCAAATAGCTTCAAATAGTGTCGTACTAAAGAACGTTCATAAACAATATGACTTCAGTAATTACGGATTATTTCTCTCTCAGTTGTATAGGTTAGTTAGGTTAGGTTATTAATGTTAACCTCACCTAATGTAACCTAACATAACCTAACCTAATCCAACATTAAATTTAAAAGGGTAAATATGATAGGCGAAGTTATATAGGCTTGAAGCTATTTGAAATAGTGTTCGTCACAATTAAGATTTAAATATAATACTTCAAAATGGAGAAAACAAAGGTATAGAAACTTATGAACTTTACTAAGAAATACAACTTCTTGTATCCAATTCACCAAGCTCCATTAGAGACGCCAATACAGAATTACAAATAAATTGGAAGGCATCTACGAAGATGGTCTCAGAAGTACCTGGCCTGGCCTAGATATGGCGGTAGTTGATTGAAAAATACAACTGTTATAGAAAGTACACCATCTATACACCACCTGAAGACACCACGTTGTTTGGCTGCCATCAATATTGAACGTTTTCAGTGAATATGTAAAAAAATTGTCATCGTTATACGGTAGAATAGTTTTATTTGAAAGGCAAGAGCTCAATCATTATAAAAGTTGAACTAGATTCTACACTGGGTGAGACTGCTCCTTCATTATCAACAGAAAAATATCGGGTAGCGGAGTTTAAACGAGGCTGTACGACCTGCGAAGACCAGCTACGCAGTGGTCGACCAAATGAGGTGACGACTCCAGAAATATTGGAGAGAATATTGGAGAAAATCCACAAAGTGGTACTGGATGAGCATCGACTGAAACTGCGCGAACTAGCAGACATAGTAGGCATTTCAAAAAGGGCTGTACATTGCGAATTAACTGAAAATTTGGACATGAGAAAGCTGTGCGCAAGATGGATGCCGTGTTTGCTCACAATGGAACAAAAACAGCGTCTTGGAGATGTTTCCCTCGAGTGTTTGGCATTGTTTCACAGAAATAAAACCATATTCTTGCGCCGTTTTAAAACCATGGAGGAACATGAGTTCATCAATTCACACCCGAAACAAAAGAACAATCGAAACGATGGACTGAAAAGGAAGAACCCGCTTTAAACAGGGCAAAGACTGATCCGTTATGAGGCAATGTCATGGCGTCGGTTTTTTGGAATGCGCGTAATTCATTGATTATTTTGAAAAGGTAGAAACTATCAATGGCTAGTATTATGCGAAATTATTGGAACGTTTGATCGCAGAAATAAAATAAAAAGACCGTATTTGGCTAAGAAGAAAGACGATGCACCAGCTCACACATCCGTTATCGCAATGGTTAAAACTAATGAATTAAAGTTTTAATTGGTACCTCATGCACCCTTTCCGTCAGATTTTATCCCCTCGGATTATTTTCTGAGTCCAGACTTGAAAAAATAGCTCGGTGGTCAAAGATTTTCCAGCAATGAAGTGGTGATGTCGGCATTTAAGCTTGTCGATTCTTATTATAAAAAGAGTATCGAACTTTATTGAAAATTGCTGGGAAAAGTATTTCGAGCTAAGAGGAGATTACGTTGCGTTGTTTTTTCAAATTTTTGTTGGGCCAAATACTTCTGACACCATCGTATAAACAAATTTAAATTGTTATTGGAATTATATTGACAATGTCTTTTTAAGAATTATTATCATCAAGACAAAACGAAAAACCATCAGCAACATCTAAGATTTTCCAAAATGAAGAAATGTTCAATATTATATATTCAATATTATGTTCAATATTATGAACAAAAAAACTAATTTGAATTCACGCATAACTTGAAATTGTAATTGGTGAAAACAAAAAGTATCGTAGCAAATGTGATTTTGAGAGAATAGACAGATAAAAAACTGTATATGCAGCACGAGGACAAAATTTGAAACGTGTGAAATACACAAAAAACATTTGATTATTTTGATTACAGGGTTTTAATATAGGATATCGCACTGCCAGTATGGGAAGTTACAACTTCACCTCAATAAACGGTGATGGGGAAGACGGTGGCGAAATATTATTAAGTGGACTACAGAAGTACACTCGGTATACAATTGTGGTTCAAGCATTCAACGAAGTAGGGGCTGGGCCACTCTCGGAGCCCGTGACAGCACAAACGATGGAGGACGGTAAGTATCATTTCTTACAATAGATTGCAATATTTCTATTTTATTTATATTGTCGTTTCGGTATAGGAAACTAAATACCCGACGTAGAATACAACGTTAAAGGAAGATATAAATTTTATTTATTCATTGAAGAAAAATTAAACTTTTCTTTTGTATCAACTTTTTTAGGTTAATGCTAGCGGGAAAATACTTCATTGGTGGGATCAAAGTCGTGCTTTTCCTCCTAGTAGAGCGGGTAGTAGACGTTCTGTTACTTCTTTAATTAGTAAACAGTTTTCATGGAAGACAACATTCAAAGTCACTACAAACAATTTCTTCTTCAATGTGGATTTCATTAGTTTCAATAGTAGTACCTTTGGATTTTCTACATCTAGAATTTGCGATCTTGAGTTTTGAATAGTACAATTTATTTTCAGTACCTAGTATGGCGCCCGAAGATGTGAGATGTGCTGCTCTTACATCACAATCTCTTCAGGTTAGCTGGCAACCACCTCCTACTGAGCACTGCAATGGTCTACTTCAAGGTTACAAATTAACCTACGAACCAGTTTTGGATGATACCTGGAGAGGTGAGTAAAAAATACTACTTAGTTGTATCAGGATTACTACAGTTCATTCCATATATTTCAATTCTATAGGAAGCATACTAAAATTTTCAGTCTTTTCAAGTCTTATTCCTCTTTCTAACTTAACACACTATTTACTAGTTCAACATTGACCAACTCATTGAAGACGAAAACGTTATTGAAGCGCGCATCAGATATTACAGTAGTGTTTTCAGTATTCTGATTTTAGTTGACAAACTCTACAAGTTTTGGGACTAACTTCACGATTAAAGTGTTTTAAACAGTCACAATTTTGTCTTCTTTGGTTACTAGCTCAGTATGAAAACATTATTCTCGCGCACTAGCTTTCTCAAAACTTTTATTTGCTATTCATCGCACATTAAACCAGTTTTTCACGCAGCTGTGAAAAACTCATTTCTGCTTTTGCCACTAATCATTTTTTCTGGACCCACGCCCACTGTAGGCTAGTGGTTCGATGCTCTAGAGGAAGTATTGACACTCTTGGGAGACTTTCTACATCTAAAGCTTATCGATTATGATTTTCTTACTGTTGTTTTGTATTGTTTATTTGTGAAAACTCTACTGACTTTCTAATTTACAATATATACAATTGTATAAAATTCTAAGCAGTCCAATTTTTTTATATACGAAACTCATGATTTTATTTGTCTTGGCTTCATTTCGCGAAAATTTTTTTAACAGCCACGACGAAAGTTGACATCTGAAGAAGAGAATAACGATTTGCCTACGCTAACAATGTGTTAATTCTACCTAACCCACTAATAACATAATGTTAAATTAACGATTTTCCTCAATTAATACTATACAATTAAACTCCTCATGTCTAATTTTGGTAAACAAAAATAATTTCCAAGATAGATATTGACAATAAGCAAATTGAAATAACTTAATTGTTGCCATTTATCATGTGATAATGTACGCTTCTATGAAACTGGAAATCGATAATTACATTCCCATACTCGACAGCCGTGTTTAATTCCTTTTAAAATTATGTATCGAGCGGAATTAAATTGAAAGTTTCGGAATCCATTAATTTTGTTTTAAAGAATTATTAAAACCAGAATGAAACATACTAAATGAAATATGCAGCATATTGTTACATGTTTGAAATTGTACAATTTTTTACTACTGAATATTTCGAAAATGAAAGGACCCTTTATTATGACAAAAGGTATTTGTATGATAATATAAATTATAGAGGATGCTTGATCTGAGAATTCATGCCCATATATTTTGGAGAAAGATCTATCTAAGAGCGTCGATTCAATTTCAATAGTGAATCTAGTACACATATTTTATAGTATAAAAATTCAATTAAATTCTCTGTACTTATATCAGAAGTAACGTTTTTGAAGTAAACACTACAAAACAACAATAAGAAAATCATAATCGTTAAATTTTCTATGTAGAAAGCCTCCCAAGAGTGTCAATACTTCCTCTAGAGCATCGAACCACTAGGCTACAGTGGACGTGGGTTCACAAAAAATGATTAGTGGCCAAAGCAGAAATGAGTTTTTCACAGCTGCGTGAAAAACTGGTTTAATGTGCGATAAATAGCAAATAAAGGTTTTGAGAAAGCTAGTGCGCAGACACGACTAAGAAATATCACACGATATGAATCTTACTGAACATGTGTGGCATTAGATGACTGAAGCTAATACAGAGTTTTTAATCAAGAATATTTTCATACTGAGCTAGTAACCAAAGAGGACAAAATTGTTCCTGTTTAAAACACTTTAATCATTAAGTTAGTCTAAAAACTTGTAGAGTTTCCATGTGCTAGATATATTTACCAGCAACATTCACTAACTGCCATTTTATTTTCGATCGTGCATTTGTATTCTTTCTTTCTGGAATCATCCAAGCTTTTTCCTTTACCACCCTGTTATCTACCATATTTTTCTGATGCTTTAACCATTGTATCCGCTTGAATCGGATTAGCCCGGGTTCTACGTCCGTAGAGTACAGTGGGCATTATCACCCGGGTGACCACAGAAAATTGTATAGAGATCAACTTCTGGAATATTTCTGCCGTGTTTTTTTAGCGTGTGTTGATGCGTTGTACTCGATACGACTGGAAGTTTACTCGATTCATTCTATTATTTGTTAATAACAACCAGTTGAATAGTAATCTAACATTTTAATATTATCTTAATAATCTCGATTTAGGAACTGATGATGAAACTACTAAATGCATTTTATTTGGTATCTGGGAATAGAAAAATTAGTTTATTAAAAAAACATTAAAAATCTGGTTTGTTATTTTCCAAACTTGCAGACTGCAAAAGTTAATTCTCTTAGCTTCATAATAACGGGAAAACTTCAAACAGTTTAAAAATGTTTTATACATTTAATATATCTAAATACGTTATAATTATTGAAATATTATGTTCAACTATGTTAGGAATAAATTTCGACTTGTTACTAGGAATAGAAGGCTCTTACTATGGGTTGAGCCTAGACGTTTACTGCCGAATCGTCAGGCGAGGCATTGTAATATGAGCGAAACAATGAGCATCCTAATCTAAACTATAAATTATATTTTCTTTAAGCGTAAACATAATTTATGTTATATGTAACAAGAAGCCATTGTTCATATATTCAATATTTATTGATATATCTAAATAAACCTTATAATGTGTGCTACTTTGTTGATATAAATGTTCAAATATTGAAATTTACTATTTTGAATAGTTATACGGAGATATACATTGCAGTCCTTGTGAAAATTTCCCCGTCGAATATTGTAAACGTCAAATTTATTGAGTATTAAAACGATAGTTTCTTCCTACTCGATTAAGTACTCATGATAGAAAGCTGTAATCATTTTTTTAATATCACAGCATTATTTTCACGTCATCTACTCACTCCCAAATATTTTGCATCAAGTCTAGGAACACCCTATATGAGTTTATATTGTATTATCTATTTTATTGTCGTACCAAGAAACCACACAAACATCTACTCCATCCACTTTGTAAACTTGTGCGATAACTGTGCCTCTACTCATTTTTTTCATATAAGATTCTTTAGCAAACAGGAACGAGAGCAAACAGTACTAAGATGTAAAATGTCTTCTTTTCTTAAATAAAACAGTAATGGAACACTGGTAAACCAGTTATCGCAAAATGCTTTGTAGCTTTGATTTCTTGGTACTGACTCTGTGAACTTCACAACTACATTTTGTGGTTTCTTGGGGCTCTTTTGTTTTAAAGTTGATGGAGTTTTGGTTGGTATGATTTGCAAGGTGCTCATCTTTAGGAACAAGAAGGTATATCTCTTTTACTTTTCCAAAAATGGGCTAATTTTCAAAAGTTTGCCAGGTTCATCGTGCTTTCATTTCATCAAAGCGTTTGCACCTCATTATTTGTGTTACTGCAGGACTGTTCAAAGTAGTGTTCCAATAACTTTTTGTGGATGGCAAATGTACTACAGATATGTAAATACAAATTCCAATGAATATATTTATCACTTCATAAATGATATTTTGTGGTTTATCAGGTCTACTTGGAATCGTATATTTAATTTTTTTCCTACACTTTCTTTTGTATTTTCTACTGCTAGGTTGGAGAGGAAAATATCCAAACAATCGATTTCCTCAAATATATCTCCTCCTTCGACATAATCATTTTGGTCAGTCTCTTCTTCACTACTTTCTTCAACAGGAACTCCCGTTTACTGCATCGTCTGACAAATTTTTATCTTCACTCTCGCATTTTAGAACCTTGACAGTTTTGATACCATAAAAATTGGATCCATCTAAACAAGAAATGGGATAAAAGCTTTTACTGCAAATTGTTCCGAATATGAAATAATTAAACAAAGAAAAACTCGGAGAGTTTGGGAGGTATTTCTTTGCAGGAATCGAAATAGGAATCACTTGCCTTATAATGAATAAATTTAGTTTCATCAAAATCTTACTTTTCAAGTAGTTTTTGACAACCACAACTTTGCGAATAATTCTTCGTAACAGGTGTAAACAGTCAGGAAAACTGAATTTGACCTAACTCACAAAATAAGCTTCAGATGGCGGCAATAGTTCTCGAACGTCGAGAAGCGAGTGAGCAAAATATAGAACAAAATTGCTTTTACACGATTCTAAACCAATTCATCTATTTGAAAATAAATAAGTTGGAAAGAGTGTGTTCTAAATTTGGCACAGTACGCGGTTGGGAGTTAATTTTATATGTAAAATGTAAGCGCTTCTTTTTAACGCAGACAAACTATACCTATTTTGTAATTCTGTGTATTTCTATACTTCAGTGATCTGAATCCAGATTATCTATGAATCCAATATATAGAGTATAATTTGCACAAACGTTTGCTAATACTATAATTTCGCTCTTTCCAATTATTCGAATCAAATTGAATTTATCACAAAAGCCTAAGAGATTACGATCGTTTCAGGTAATGACGAAATGGAGACAAGGAAAACAACTGCTCTGACGACCGTAATAACGGGATTGAGAAAGTTTACAAATTACAGTTTACAAGTCCTGGCGTTTACCAAAGTTGGAGACGGAGTTCTAACAACACCTTCATACTGTCACACCGAAGAAGATGGTAAGAGACAATTTAGTGTAAACCTTAAATACACATTTTAACCGGTTGCGAAAGTTTTTATTGCGATTTGGAAACCGCACAAACGAACTAAATTGTTGAATCGTTGCTTAGAAAAGCGACTAGTAAAAACTCGTTTGCATGAATATCTGAGAAGATTTCAATTTCAAGTTTGAAATTTAACTTCATAAGTAATTTGTAGTAAATTATTTCAAAGTTAACAAGAGTTGATTGTTTCTAAAATTTGATTTATATTTATAGTCTATATTATGAGTTGAATGTAGTGAAAAGTAATTGGTAAGTAAGTCAATATACAGGGTTCTTGTGAATTTTTTTCTTCAACAAAATTTTGTCAATTCAATATATCAAATATCTGTAAATTTAGGAAAATTTGTAGTGATATTATCATTCATATTCGCTGGTAAGTTTTTTCTTAAATCTTTTTAACGCTGCTTTTTTATGATGCTCACAACATTCCAGTAATTTTTATTAATTTCCTTTTGTTTTAAAAAATTTCGTATTTTTCGTGTAAATTCGTTTTTCCTATTTGTTCGGGGAACACACCGAACAGATTCCAGATTTGGTTATATTCTTTCTTCCAAGCCAAAATATGTTCATTCAAAATTATTCTTCCAATACAAACAATTTGATTGATAACGTAATTCAGTAATCAAGTACTAACTAAAGTTAATCAAATAGCAATTTCCACATTTTTTCCATCAAATTCATTATTAGTCCATTTTATCTCACAAGGCTCAGAGAGTTTTAGAATGTTTCACTTCTAGTTATAAATTACAGTCCCTCTTGGAAAAACCAATATGTTTATCAATTCAATATACATCTTCGAGGCGCTGCTTCAAAATCAACGAGATTTGTGGAGCGTGTTTTTAGTTTTGAAACTAATTATTTCATTCAATCTGATATCAACGAAATTTCGCTTAGTTTTTGCACTTAATTATCTCAACTTCACTCTCGATAGCACATATAATACTACAGTGAAAAAAATACAATGTAATGAAATATACAATATAAAGCTAGTTTTATAAATACGAGTATGTACGTAGCATGCACCCTAATTAACTGTTCCGACATACCTACTTCGTTATAATGCTTGCATTTTGCGTCATCTAAAATTCCATTTTCCACGTTATCAAATAGTTCAAGAGAAAGGAGTAAAATGCTTATTAACTTTTCACAACTCATAGAATCTTGTGTCGAGAGTATGTAAATGATAGGGAACAATATACAGCTTAAATCGAAATTTTTAGATCACCTTTTACATTGTCGATCATATAAATTTATTTTAAATTCAATTAATCTAAATTGAATCTAAATATATTTTGATATATTCGTAATGTCAGTGAATGGATTAAAAATCATTTATCAAACTTTTCGTTACACTTCATTAATAAACCTTCAAAAACATGTTCCTTCTGTATTGACCAGAGTATTGTCATTGGACATCCACCAGTTTTCTATGATGTCCAACCGGACGCGTACAATCCTGTGTTGTAATCAGAGATCAAGACAAACAGTGGGGGCTCCCCATGTGCGTTGTATAGTGTGTCATTAGTTCAGTACATAAAATAAAAGAGAAGAGGTATGCCTTTTGCAGTTCCAGTAGTATAGCAAAGGCCTACTAACCATTCTGATTATTGCTTTTTTTCCTATGACAAAAACTGAAGTTGAGTCCAATAAAGAAAAGCGAGATATTGAATATTCCTCACAATGCAATCACTAGTACCGCCGGTGAGCTTAGACTGACAAACTATTGTTTTGAGAAATAAAGGGAAAGACCAAACTGCGTGCATGCGCATATGTCTGCATGCTCGGATGCTAACAGCCTAGAAATAATGCGCCGCATTTGAACCAATGCTCCACAACCTATTTTCTGCATCCCAGGCAAAAAGCGACCGGCTGCTCGCATTTCAACAGCAGTATGTTGATCAACTCGGTTCGACTTTTGGTGATGAAGCACCATCTCGACCCACCGCATTTCGCTGGTTTTACGAATTCAATCGTGGTCGCACTTCGTTACAGGATGAATTTCGAGAAAGTCGTCCAAAATCGTATGTTGTGCGATAAAAATCGACGCTGCATAATTTGTCAGTAGCTCATAAAACTCCAATAAAAGTTGTTCGTGCATGAAGCACTTCGAAGCAAATAATTGTCTGTTCTTTTTTTGGAATAATTAGACATGTCGCTACCGTCGCCACATAATCATATTGTTATTGATGGTGTCGGGGTATTCTTTCAGTGCTATTTCTATTTTTTATTAGCTAATGGTATCACGAGCATGCGGGTATTTGTATCACTCAACTGTGGATATCATATTTTTGCTATTATTTTCTACTTAAGTATTGACCTCAATATTTTATTTAGAATGGATTTAAATTTTCATGATCGAACTAGTAAACCCGGCCACGCGTTGCTGTGGCTGAGTGATTTGATTTGAAATAATTCTAACGATAATACAATTGCTCTCTTTTCTGCTTGTTCGATGAAATTTGATCAAGATCAATGATCCAATTTTATGATATACCTGGTCTTGAATTTTAAATGTATCAAAATTACGACCATCAGATGACAAATCACAATCTTTGGATGCTCCAAACGACGTCATTTGGACTTACGCAAAAATAATTTTGATTCATTTGAAATGCCAGAAAGAAGGGATTTCAAAGGTTCAGGTGGAGTAGGGAGTGGTGACAGTACCACTTTTCCTGATGCGCAACACATGCCGGGTGTTTCATTGCGAAATTTTAACGCCTGACAATAATTGCATATTTTGTCCATCGCACCAATAGTAATTGTAGAATCTGCCGTGTAATTGATGTCTGGTTCATAATTGAATGCAAGACGAACAAATGATCCACGTGTTACTGGGCGGTTGTGTTGTTGACGTGCCACCCTGGTTCTCATTACATTTTCTTGTCGACGATTATCATAATTCTTTGAGCTGCATTTCTTTTTGCTCTCTGTTCGACAATTTCATGAGCTTTTTCAACACGTGCACTTCGAGTCTTCTTACTACGAGCATTAAGGTTGGATTTTTGGTGTGGCATTTTACTAAAAATAGTATTTGAATTTTTAATGTGAATGAATTTCACTGTTCTCTGAATAACTGTGCGTTAGAAGTAAAAAAAATGTACGCAACGAAGACAAAATGAAGAATGATTTGAAACAAGCGACGCGACGTTAAGTGGTATAGGCAAAATAAGACATGTATAGTATGTAGTCTAAGAAAATATATCATATTAAAGTGTGGCGCCATCTATGAAGTGCAGAGGACAAAATTTTACAGTTCTTTGTAAAGAAATTTGCTTAAGGCGCCGTCTGTTCCAGACTTATGGAAACTACGATTAATAACAACAATCAACGTTGATGATCAGTTTATTATTAATTATTGAGACCATTTATTCAAAAAATAACTATCCTATCATTTAAGTTGGACCAAATTACATATATATTCCAGCTTTCATGAATATCGGTTGAATCGTTTTTGAGTTCATTCGGACATACACACGGACACTGAATTTTTAAATAGTATAGTTGCTATCTTGTACATTTTATTATATTTCTTGACTAGATTCATCTCGCAAAAATCTTATATCTCAGCGTATAAGACTAACCATTTCCATTGAATTAATTCACCAATTATAACTCCAGCTTAATGCTTTTAGGCTAGGATAAATGACTTTATGCTGCAGACTCACAATTTTTCAGACATTTGTTTTCATTAAAATACGAAGCAACGAAATTTTATCTGAAATGCCCCATTTATTTCAACAAAAAAGCCTTCGTCCAATTATAAATGACAAATTCTCCATCGTTTCCGTATATTTGTCTTAATAACTCACGAATGTTGGGTTTCAGAGGAGATTTGAGATTTCACTATTTAATTAGCTTCTTGAAAGCAGTTTTGAATTACTATACGCCTTGTCAACTATACAGTAAACATACAGAACAAATGTCCATTGTAAAAATGATGGGTAAAAAGACTATATTATACAGGTTGAACCGCCTGTACTTATAGCGACTCCAGTGCGCAAAGATGTTTTTCGAAATTTCTATATATCATATGAAGATCGATTACAGCTACGATCTAAAATTATATCTAGTCTTTACGATTTTTAGAATGGAATGTCTCATTATTGAACACATTATTTAATTCTAGATAGAAAATTAAGTCAACTTTGAATGAGGTTTTATGTACTTAGGTTTTGCCGTTCCTAAGATATTCCATGTTTTGCGGGGATGAAGAGTTGGCGTAGCAGCTAAATCCCGACAAATCCATTTGATTTAGATTAGTGAAGTTTGCTACGGTGATTTAGGATGCTTTCATCAATCGTAATATTTGTTGTTCCCTCATTTCTCAATATGTTGTTCAAATATTGAAGGAGAGATCAGTTTGACCAAAGTCATCATACAATAAGCCCGGAAATTAGAGATGCTATCATGGTTTGGTGCAAATGATATGTTAATTTGATACAGCGAATTTTGAATTACCTTTGCATAATGGCAAGACGCTAGGTCTACCCAAAACATTATATCGTCTTCAATCCACTTATTTAGTCCAGCAGTTGTTAATATACCTTTCCAGCTAACCTCCTTACTCGACCCACATAAGGTCTAGATATCCCTCTAGAACACTTTTATGTATTGCCGTATAAAAACCATCGTTTCCTTTAATATCAGAATTGGCAATTGTGAAGTATTTTTCATCATTCATGACTCTCTCATTCACAAAATGCATCTGCCTTAGTTTACAACAACATCTCGTATCTGTGCTAATTGGTTTGGGGCATGCTTAGGACACTTTTTCGGTACTTGGTCATTTCCGTGATACTTTGATGTATGGTACTCACGCCCTAATTTTCTCAAGGAAACCCCGACTCTATATTTTGCTCTTCTTACCCGTCTTTCTGCTCTTTCACGGGTAAAAATAGTCAGTTTTCCACTTTTCAGAAGGTTCAGGCAACGTATTTTTTCTTAACATAAGGCTATAGCAGCGTGAATGATTCTGCGGGGAAAATTTTGATTTTGAAAAATGCAAATTATGTTAAGGCTGCGAAATCTGTCCAATCTTAATTTAAACGCTTTTTCTTATGTACAACTCATAAGACATTTTAAAACAACTGTCGTGAAAAAGAACTTTTACAAAGTAATTTTGATATCGTATTATTAAAACTTTTTTTTGGAATTTTGTACCAAAACAATTGGAACTTTCGTTATCGTTCAAACCAAAAAAAAGCAAGAATTATTTTTGCTCGAAGATAAACCAATTAAGTTGTAACCTTTTGTTCATATTCATACTGTACAAATCATCTTAAGCCACCACTACACCAACACTCAAAATTACACTGTCCGTCAGGCGGTTCGTCTTCAGAGACTGAAGGTAAAGCTATTCAGCTCAGTTCAGTTTCACCTTCTGAGGAAGACAATATTTATGTAATCATTCAACATTTCCAGTACCTGGACCTCCAGCAGACCTGAAAGTAGTCGTTAGTTCGCCCCAATCACTCAAAGTTTCTTGGTTACCTCCTACGGAGCCGAATGGAGTATTAACAAAGTTCAACCTCTATAGAAGGAGTATGGATGGTCGAACTGAAGTTGATAACGCGAGACAAACAATTTCCAGTCAAAATACTATTTTTGAAGTGAAAAGTGTTCAATCACACATCGAATATCAATTTTGGGTGACTGCTTCTACCAGGATTGGAGAAGGACAAAGTTCGAAAGTAGTTTCGCAAGTTGCAACACCTCGAGGTTTGTTCTCATTATATTATTACACATAATAGTAGAAATTCAAATGAGGAATTATTTTCCTAGTATTCAATACATTGTAATAACCGGTTTTGTTTTTTTTTACAACAATCGGGTCTTTATGTCAAAGTAAGACATTAAAATGTGCTGATTGCTTCATTCTAGGGTTGTGTTAATCGGGAATCTAATTTATTTAAAATACTTTATATATAAAAATATGAATACTTAAACTTTTTTGCGTTTAAGAGCCTTTCAATAACAAACATTTTATATTTAAGTTGAAATACTTTGAAAGAGATGTGCAACCCATACCTTTCGACCACCAATTAGGGTGGTTGTGTCAAGACTGATGATACTAAGTGCTTATAGAAACAGTTTAATTGGAGAACATATCAAAGAAATAGTGCTTCTGATATCTATAACTGGTGAATATTGATTAAATTCTCAACTTTAGCAATAATTCAATACTTTTTATATATTTATTGATAAATAAAACCACCAAATACTAATTAAATTTTTGCATATTCCAATGTTCTGACACTATTCGCGATCCGAACAGTAATATATCGAAAAATCGATACTTTTTACTCGGTATAATATATCGATATTGTTTAAAAATTTCCATACTATACATATCGATATTGGAATAAATGGAACACATGATGGCGATGGCGGATGGAGACGGAATGTTTCGATGTCAGACCAACTTAATCCGATTTTACCCGAATGAAGATCAACTAATCACCAAGAGAACACGGTATGTAGTTACCATTTTGGAACTCGACATTTTGTACATAAATAGGTATCCAAAAGAGCACAGTGCGTGGGCATATTGCTTCTTTGCAGTGAAAAGCTGTACAGTTCAGTTTTATCCCATTCATCATTTCAAACCAAACGGAAATTGGATATCGCAGAGCTCCTGCGATACTTTCATAATAAGTTCTTGATATTCACCTAATTGTGTCAAACCTGGCTTCAATTATTTATTGATAATAACAATTATATGGCTTAAGTAGTTAAAGTGAATATGTATCACTAGATTAATAATTTTCACCACTTGATGACTAGGCTAGTAATTTTAATTAAATAAAATATAAATGTACATCCCACATTTTTTAACTCAGTGTGAATAACTTGGTTTACGTAACTTAACAACTTGTATAGTTGTTTTAGAAAAAACGTAAGTTCTTCCAACACTAATAATAGTCTTAATTTTCAGTTCCTGCTCGGATTATTTCATTCGGAGGGCTTATCGTAAGACCTTGGCGTAGCTCTGTATCATTTAATTGCGAAGCGGTTGGATTACCAAGGAGGGAATGGCTGCGCAATGATCAAATATTGAAGGTAACGGCACATATCATAACATACCCATAATCAAATTGATAAAACTCGTATATACAGTGGAAGGTAGTTTCTCTAAAAAAAATATTTATTCAAATTATTGAGCAATCAAATATATTGGTCTTTCGTGATATCGGTTTTATTCTTCTTCTGTCAAATATAAAATTGCACTTTATTTTACTACAAATCGGCACATCATTGTGAGATTTACGTGAAATGTTATTGCCAATCATTTTGTTACAATCGTTCTAAACAGGAAAGCTTATTCGCACCAATCGTTTTCCCCGGGCAACCGAGTGTGAAATTGTGAGTAATTTCATTACAAAACGATGAAACATGATTGTCGTTTCGAACTTTCAGATCTTTCAGATGCTAGAAATAGATCTACATTTGTGAAGTAGAAAAATTACGAATTTTAGAAAACATACTGTAAAGATAATTTCTAGAACTTTGCAATTCTTCTTATCTCTATGGTAATTCTATCTTTTATTTCCAGAATATTGGCAGGTTTCGTTTTATAAACGATGTTATTTTAAGTGACCCACAGGAAGTAGTCTAAAGGATTAATGTCGGGTGATCGCGGGGGCCATTCAATAAAACCACGCTTTTCAATCCATCTTCTGGGAAATACATTATTTGGGTTTTATCTCACCACAAACACATAGTGAGGTGGGGCACCATCTTGTTGTAGCCAAATATCATCGTTTGGGATATTGTTATTGCCTAAAATTTCTAATAATGAGGTTTTTTTCAAATGTAATTGAAAAAAGTTATTTGGATTTGGAAATATCTGAGCCAACTCAGGTATAATACTATTTTCCAATAAATCTAAATACGCAGGACCAGTCACCATCAATGAAAAAGGGTCTATTATTTCAGCCCATACATCCAGTTTTTCGAGATATTGGATATGGGATTCACGCATCTAACGAGGATTGTTACGTGACCAGTATTTACAATTATGCCGATGTACGTTTTGATTGTAACATTTTTCCATCATTAAGTCTGCAAACTCTTCCCGTTAATCAATATCGTCTTCTGACAACTCTTGAACCAAAGTTACTTTGTATGGATTTTCATTTCGGATTTTTCCTAAATATCAAGTTCCCAGGATATTTGTCTAGTATTATGTGGATCGGCTTCTAACAGGACACAAACATCTAAAGATTTGTTTTCAATTGATGCAGTTTTGCTGCGTCCTGATTTGGATAAATCTTTTATTGAACCAATTTCGTTAAACTTTTGCACTAATTTTACTGACAGTAGATCTTGTTTTGGGATTTCGGTTAGGATATAAATTATTAAAGATATTACACGTTTCCTGTTGACTTCTTCGCCTACAATAATAATTTATTTAAACGTCAAATTTGTTATTGTAGCAGTTATAGCCATCTATGTGTAATATTCGAATTTCAGTGAGGATAACGCAAATGTAGCTATAACTAAGAAATTATGGCATTTAGGTAAAGGGAACATCAGATGAAAAATAATAAGTATTTCTAAAAACAGAGTGATCCATTTGAAATAACAAAGTTTATAAAAATCGTACAAGCCTTTTCTAAGATAATTGAAGCGTTCCATATACAAAATTCACTCTGTATACAAGGGCGATTTGATAGGAGAATGATTTTTCAAATATTTTATTTTTCAACATACTCCTCTCAACTGTTACATAATCTTCCGGAAGCTCCTCAGAATACGCGTTTGCGTCTGTCATCACTTCTTCATTTGCCGAATATCGCTTTTCCCCCAAGGCATTTTCTCAAGTTTGACAAGAATGAGAGCCAAATTAGGGGGATATAGTCTATGGGATAAGAAATCGTTATAATGTTTGGTTAAGTTTTTTTAAAACAATAGCGGACAAATGAGCAAGAGCATTGTTGTGATGAAGAGAAACTTCAATTCTTCATACCTCGGCCGAGAATACGCATCTTTTGCATCTATTTCGAGGCATAAAGTTAAAGATTCGTACATTGGTAAAACTGAACATAAAAACTCTTAACTGTGCGCCATGATGCCCGAGGCGTATCCTCATAATAGGTGCGAAAGATGCGTAATTACTTTCGACCACCTATGAACGGGTTTTGGTTCTTAAATCATTGATAACAGACCAAGTTTCTTTCGAGGACTTTTTAGCTCCCGAGATGCAATTGTTGTAATAGTTTATACATACATACAATAATCTATAATTATTGATATAATTGAGGATGTGAAGATACCTGTAAACTTTTTAATATAAAAGAGTGATCTCATATTCTTGGATAAAGTGCGTGTTCCTTTCGTAGTCGTAATTGTAACACCTGATAATTTTATCGAGAAAGTTTGAAAATTTATCGTCATTAGCTAACCATAAAATACGAAATTTGGTGAAGTTTTGCTTAGAGTAAATCCTCACCAACTGAGGGTGAGAATGTCCTATTCAACGATACAACTATCTGATGCGTTTCCCCAATTATCGTTAGAGAAGAAATAATACAAAAAATTTCAACCTGGTTCCTGGACTATAAAATTCAAAGGTTTATCTTGATAAACCGCGAAATCTATAGGAGTTATTAAGACAGAATTAAAGACTAGAGCTAGAATTTCTCCAGTAGAAAGGTTTCCTCGATTTGCTTATTGTAAAGAAACAGTTGGATGGCATTTTGAAAATTAAATTTAACTGAAAAGTATTATATATCGATTAATTTGAAATTGCACTTCATTTATTTGTGAAATTATTCTCTGAATGGTTATTTTTGATGCTGCTGAATATATTATCAAAATATTTTTAACCGTACTCTGTATACTAAAAAAAACCTTTAAAATCTGGATGCCTTTGATAATATAATATTTAGACCTCATTATATCGCCAACAACAATAAAATTCTTTCATTTGCATGCATTCTAACAAAACAGTATCTTATAAAAACAGCGAAAATGAAGAGATGTATCAATAAAAAGAAATTCTTGCAGATATAATCACTCAAAGTTTATACACTTTGTTTCGGGATTTTTTTCTCTCTCTAGCTATAACTTAACTATATAACTAAAGGGCGTTGGATGTTGTTACTGTTTCTATTATTACAGGGAGGAGCAAACCATAACATCCAATTATTGGATACGGGAGAGCTAATTCTATCAAAACTTCAAATGGGGGATGGTGGAAACTATACGTGTCACGTTGACAATGGCCAAGGTACAGACAGAATAATTTATCATCTAATTGTGCAGGTAATTACTAATTTCCTTATTCATGTAATTCTGATCCTAGTTGAATCTTTTTGGTACGGTATCCTCCGTTGGATATAATAATTTTCAAAGTATAATTTTCTTTTTGAACTTCCAGTTATTTAAATAGAAAACTAATAATTTATATTCATTCGAGTTACAGAGGGAGTAACATATTCAATATAGTCCGTTCGTTTAGCATGCTAATTAAATATACATGAGTGGAAACAATAGAAACAAAGTTAATCTTCATAATTCATAAACGACCTTGTGAATAGAAGATTAATCTCCAGCTCTTAACGATTGCATGAAATGGATTCGAAATGATAATATCTACTTCCTGAAAATAAATTATGGTTAATATTTGGTTAGGTAGTCGGTTAGGTGAATAATTTGGTTTATTGGTAAACTGTGCGAACAAAATTGTAATATATACAAGAGGGAATTGCATCTCCCACCAAAAGATATAGTAGGAGATCTCAGGGCAGTTCGATCTTTAGAAATATGCAGTGTTTCAAAAAGAAAGATTCTGTCTCTAGGACTACAATTTATGGAGGTGAAATTAGCTGTCGGCCATTATTTTCAAGTTAGGTAAGGTTAGGTTAGGTTCTACTCAACAACACTATTTATACAACATCTTTCCGTGCTCTTTTAACACACCCCCCGCCACAACCTTCGATCTTTTTTTCACCCTATTTTACTATAAAAAAATAGTTATTGAATTTTCAATTTTTGCATATGCATTTTGATTTTATTCACAATTTTTCTATTCATGGGGTGAATTAATAAACACTGTCTTATTCTTAATTCATTTACACACTATACAATACACTAACTCACAATAATTTACTTATAAATATCACTTGAATAATTTCTGCGATTACTTTTACTAATTCGTTCTTTTCGCTACGACTATTTATTTGAAACTGACTAACTGCATTTACACAAGTCGTTTATATACCTAAATAAAATTCTACAAAGTTCTAAAACAAAAAGAAACAGAAGAAATAAATAGACTCTCCTAGAGATTATTTGGAAAAAATTCTGTAAATAAACCGCCGGCTATAATAAAAAATTCAAAAAGGAAAAATCAAATGCGCGTCCGCCATCTATAAAAAATAGATGAAAGGTATCGGGCGAGTTCGCCGAATTTTAAAATTCTATTGTAGCTGGACAGGGCTGGCCTAAGGATCCATTTTGCGGACTTGTTCGTAACACTATATAACCACTTTTTATAAGCACGTCATATCTTTTGAAACCCATGATAATTCATGAACATGATTTAGCTTTAGTTGTTTAATTTTTTATTATTATTTATATCTTATGGTTGTATTGCTAAAGTGGCGAGTGCCGGAATGTAAATTTATGAAAAAAGAAAGTAGTCAAACTAAAACTAACTTCACTTGCTAAGTGAATGGACTATAAGTTATAACACTTCAACAGTTTAACTTTCTGATGTTACTGCAATTCCAGATCCCCCCAATGGCTCCTCTTTTATACGTCACCAGCGCAACTAGTAGCAGTGTTTTACTTCACTGGAAAGCTGGGAGTAATGGCGGTGCTCCAATAAGTGGATTCACGCTCAATTATAAAAAAGAGCACGGAGATATTGAAGAAGTTCATTTATCAAGACACGCTACAAGTTACGAACTAAAAGTAAGTTTCGTTCCATTTATTCATTGAAAGCTTTAGAACTAGGAGTTTCATTATAGTCAAGTAGAGCATAAATTATTTGTGTACTGGATAAATAAGTAAATGTCAATAAAATAATTGATGGTTATATACCAGTGAATTATTTTTCACCCTAGACTAATATAGAAAATTATGAATTTTTCTTGATAAATTGTCTTGATTTAGATTTGTCTAATTAGAAATTAGGTTTTAAAACAAGTAAAAATGTTTATTCATTGTATTTTCATAATTGAATGTATGTTTTTTTGACATTTTATGGTTTCTTACTACAGTTTTATGTTTTTATTGAATTGGTGGCCTTTCAATCTATTTTCTAAATACTGAAATGTCTGTCCTACGTAAATACCGTCAAAAATATTATAAGGTACTTGACATATAATACTACTTATTTGTTTTTGGGTGTTTTTGAAGTGTAATAACGGTGAAAAGATTATTTTTTGTTAAGACAAATTTTAATTTTGAAATTCATGCTTTAGGTGGTCTAATTATTAATACGATTATGCAAGTTGTCAAAGTCAAATCACATTTTGATAAAGTCAAAAAAATTTAGTAACAAAAACATGCGAAAGACTCTAAAAAATAAGAAACTGTAAATTGATATACTAAAGATGAAAAAGATGGCAGGTATTTGGGTTAAAACTGGAAAAAAGTAAAAATTTTGGCATGACAGTTACAATTTCTGAAACACTAGTACTGGTTCACAAATTCATTTGGAAAAAAGTTTCTTGTTTCAAAAGAAAAATATAAATAAATTGAAATGTCCGATCAAGCTCACAGACAACATGACAATAAATACTGATTGTTATATACTGCGGAACGTTATCAAAGATTAGACAAACCAGCTTCGATGTTTTGCTTCACGCGTTAGTGCCAAAACAAGGACGCAAGTGCACATTTTTTATGGAAAATATTACGAATAGATTATTCATTATAGAACTCTAGGAATGAAAAACGCTTGTAAAATGATGATAACCTAAAAAGATAGACCCAAAAGATATTTGTGCCGACTTGGCAGATGCTTAAATGTTCTTATTTGAGTACAACTAATTATTTTACAGGAGATATTAAAACACAATCAAACATTTCTAATCGAACTGCATACTGTCGAACATCATGTTACCCTACAAAAGAAAAAAATTGGAATGTAGAAAAATTTTGTTGGTAAGCCTACAACTTACTAAATAGTATAATAAATAATATAAAAAGTGGGCACCTTGCACTACTACTATTATTACGGAGGTTATTTCTTTGAACTTTGAAGAGTTTTCCTTATACATCACAATGAAAATTTATTCTATCGTTCCTTGTCTTTATATCCACCTATCATGAAAAACGAGATGATATTTTCCATAATTTAGGAAATGGCGAGGGGTTCCATCGTACATGAACCACATATATCTGCGAAGGTTTAAAGGACTATCACACAATATGGATTAGTCCTGTCTTACGATGGATTGATTTTTTTGGGATACTGTGAGACACTGTGACGCTTTAAACCAGAATCTTGGAATGGTCTTTCAAGTTCTAAGTAATATCCTTCGTAGACTCCGGAAATGTGTAGAAGTACAAGTTGTCCACTGAGAACAATTATGATCACATGTAGTTAAATTAGAAATATTTGATTTTTTTATACATCTTCTATAAGTATTTTCAGTAAATAATTACAATTTATGATAATTTTTTTCAGAATGTCTCTTTATGGTGAACGGTTTCCCTTGCATGTACAACAATCTAATAATCTACGTATCTAATAAGCCATAAATTTTATCGAGTTAAACAAAGAGTACATTTTTCATAAAAAATCTATTGAAAAATTAATTTTTGCTATCTTTAGATTGTACAGGTTGTCCCTGTAAAAGTTACCCCTTTCATGGAAAACTGACTTATGACCTTCTAAGCGACTGCCAAAGAAATGAATTGTCGGATCTTTCACATGAAGGTGCTTAATCTATAACGTTACATAATTTTGAAATTTGTTTGATCTTCTTAGATATAGAAAATATTTAATGATATTGATGCTGATTTGTTAAAAGAATGGCGAAGACTGTAAGGTAAAACAAAATTGCCAAATACAAATATAGAATAATCTGTTCATAGAAACAAAATAATAATATACAAAAATATGTTGAATTAATCAGAAATTGAAATAAAATTTCGTTTCAGAGTTTGTCGTGTGGAACAACGTACCACCTCTATTTGATTGCTCACAACAAAATCGGAAGCTCGCCAGCAAGCCATCCGCTTCAGGCAAGAACTCAGGGTCACCCACCGGGAGTTCCTGCATTGGCTTCTTTCATTTCCCCAAATTCCACTTCGGTTGTTTTACGACTACATGTCTGGCCAGACAACGGATGCCCTATCTTGTATTTTATCCTTCAATATAAAAAAGCGACTGATACACAATGGACGTTAGGTAAGAACAGTTATATCATATATATCATATAGCAATTTGAAAATGCACAATATTCAATAAATTGGTTCCTATAAAAAAGTCTTAGAATTACATCACATTTATTTTCAAATTTGTATCCTGATTTCCAATTTAATACATCAACCGTCTATCAGGGGCGCACACATTCCTAAAATCTCATAAGGATATTAATCTTATTTCAAAAATGGTGCAACTATTTTTCCAAGAACATTTTTATCATATTTTTGAAAATATCAAGTAAAAATTTTAGGATATTTTACGTTAGAACACAAAAATCAATATTTCAGTGAATTTTTGAAACGTTGTCTATCATCGTCTAATCAGTGATGAAGTGATGAAGCTTTTCTCTGACATTTAGACCGAAAACTTTTGTCTAAAACTCTCTAAACATAGGAAAGTTATTCTTTTTAAATCTATCAAATCTCCAGAATTTGTTTTAACAATCATAGAAACATAAATTTATAAACTAATGGTCTGTAGCTCCATCTGTTTGTCGTGACAAATTAGATGGATTTTATCTCTTACGACCTTGGTTGTAGCGACTATTTGCCAAGTTTTCAATGAATAATTTGTAATAAATTCCTAGAATACCCATGCAGATGTTATGACCGTCAAAGACCTTTCTTATCTCTAATAACAGCAACTGTAGTGACCTCTACTTTTTATTTATGTGGGCAAATACATATTTTTTAAAAATAAAAAGTAATACCTGCAATCTACTATATCTGTTATCAACGAGTCTAAGTAGTTTTGGTGACAAGAAATATCATAGCAAGAATTAAACAATAGTTGAATGCAGCTCACAGTGCTATACTTAAGTCTTATTCATTTCGATTCAGTTCAAAGAAGATCTCGACCGATATGATAAAAAGCTGAAAAAATTAAAATGAGTAAACAATGCAATGATTCATCTCAATTGAATAATTTTTTTAATTATAACATTATGACTTTTCCTTCCTTATTCATCTTCGAATCCGTTTGCCTAATTCGTAAGGACGCTTCTCAACTTTCAGAAAAATCGTTGCACGGCTATCCACTTCAGAACACGTTCAGAATTAGTTCGAAGCTCAATATTTTACAATGCAAAAAAATGTACAATCACTTGCCTGCTTATAATAATACTATTTAATTCCGGACATGCTGCATACTGGTTTAACTTTTGCTAGCGACTTATATACTTATACAGTGTTGCTCATTGCGGTTTTCTTCTGTATATTGAAATTATATTTTATTTGTATCTTTATTTAGGTATTTTTATGTTTATTTTTCAGTTTTTACAAGCTTTTGTCTACAAATTGTAACAATTTTTTGACAATAAAGCATTTCTCTCTCTGTAAACAATATTGTGGTTTGATGTAGTAGGTAACTGCATTTTAATAAAAAGAATTTTTTGTTCCAGTGTCCAATGCATTAAAACCACAACGAAGAACGTCTATTACGGGTCTAACACCTGCCACTCAATATGTTGTCAAATTAGAAGCTCATAACGTTGCTGGATTTGCGACTGAAGAATTTTATTTTATGACACTCACAAAAGATGGGGGTAATTAAAAACTTTATAGCACCACTACCCTTTTCAAATTACCGTGAAATGATCATTGTGTACTTAATTATTTTGTTTATGGAACAACCGAAATTAATGAAAGAAAACTTTACTGTATAGCCAAAGTTTGCATTGGAAATTATCATTTTTTAAACGCAAATTTTATTTTTTTTTTTATTATGTATTCAATAATAATCAAAACAACTATAAGCTCATGTATTAACTTAAGAACTATTTCGCGCTCCTATCTGACGTGATAATTTCCAGTTTCCAGCGAAAGATTCTTTTCAACCATATCTTAGGTCAGCTGGCCAATTCCTTCTTGTATTTTGGGGTTATTCAAACTTCATCCTCTCCTTAGTCCCTCAAGTGAGTCTTAGTTTCTCCAGTACTTTTCTTGATTAATTTCTCCATACCAAAGTCGTATGTTGCTACCAGAAAAACGCCGGTTTCGTACATTTTCATTTTTCAGATTTGCAGGGAGTCTTTTATTCATAATTTTCGGAAAATATTCCAACTTAGTCTGACCCTTTTTGGAGTACATAGTGTGGCTGTATTCCGATACGTTTTGCATTTAGTTATAGAGAGGACAATCTCATACTCTTTGACGCTACCTTCAGATCTTCAAGCATATCAGCTAGTTTCTTGGGGTCTTGACTTGAAAAATAAAATCGCAGGTGACTTAAATAGATTCACGATTTTTCGATCCAGCTTCTTCAATGCATATACCAATACCTGGATGCAAATATTTGATGGAATTACATGGCCATGACACTTCCACTTTTTGTAGCCCAGTTATCATTAAATTCGACATCTAGAGCTATTTTTACGTAGATATTTTTAATAAGAGCTGAATACCTGTGGTCTGCTCATTCAGTTTAAGAAATTGATATAAATCAAACTTGTTATTCATTATCTTTGACTCGCTTTAGATGAATAAATTAAAGGTACTTAGGTCGCTAGTTTTCAATGGGAGTTGAGTTAGTATGACCAATGAAGATGTTTGTTATTACTACCAATTTCAAAGGAAGTAGTTTTTTTTCCGATTCAATTAACTTTGGTAGTTAGACCTCTTCTATCAATCATCAATACCCTTGAATATTTTTTATTTGTTATCTATGACTAACCTAATCAAAAAAACCATTTTTTAGATGTGCCACCTCCTGATTTAATGAAACAAGGGGATGATGATTATCCGTTTTACTCAGATTTGAAAGTTATCATACCACTAGTTATTTTACTTATAGCAATAATTATCTCTGCGATTGGAGCATTGCTCTGTATGAAAAGACGTAAGTACTTTGAATATGAGGACTCTTTTCAACTTTGTTAATTTTAGGTTACGTTTCAGGTCACAATGATGCCGCTAAAGAACAATTAGATAATCAGCAGAACGCTGAAGCTCAAAGAGAACGATATTACGCGACAATTCATAAGGTATCCTTACAAGCTGGAGAAAAAATACCAGGTAAACCATGTATTATACTAATTGATCAATCAGACGTCGTAACTACTTTTGATTTCAAAGTTTCTAATCGAAAGTATTGGTGTAACAACAAGCTCTCTATAGGTCAAACATAAGTATACTCTGTCCATCAAAGAAACGGAGTGCTCAAAAATATTATCATGGTTTACATAACGTGGCGTTTGCACAGAATCGTACTAAACAACGACCGGATGGTTATTATCAAATGTATCATATTTTATTTTATGTTCATTCAAAAGTTCTGCTTTCACCATATTTTTTTCGAATGGTATACTTTTCAAACGCAAGCTCTCTTGATTTGGGACTTTTTTGTGGCTGTCTTATTTCCAAACGATCTATTCATGATGGTCGCTCGTTTTCTTCGAATCGACTAGTTGGAAGAGAAGAATTTACTGCTTATTTACTGCTCTATTATAATTGGGTGACTTTTACCTGAAAGGTTCTTCAATCCAGTTGAGAGCCCATCTAAAAAGTATGGATTTATCAACTCAAATTTTGGACCAAGTAAGATTTGCGTTTACCAACGTTTCGTCCAGATTTTCCTATTATCGTTTTTGTGGGCACCTATTTTCATTAAATACTGTCGTCTCCACAATACTATTTCAGTTTTTTTTGGAGCAACAAACTATTCTGGGTTTACAATTAAAATCGGAATTGCGATATTTTAAACTTTGTACTTGGTTAAATAAAGTAATGTAATGTTTTTCTTATTTATTTATACTATTTCTATCCGTGGGCTGAATTAATAAACTCTGTCTCGTATATTCTTAATTTATTTAAACACTATACACAACTCATAAAAATCTACTTATCACTAACACTATAATAATTTATTCAAATTCTTTGTTTACTTTCGGCCATTTCATTACGACTATTTATTTTGAACTAACTAAACTGCAATACACAAACTCTTTATATATCCCAAAAGAAATTCTCTACAGTTCTAGAAAATAAAGAGATAAAACAAATAAATAAATGGACCTTCCTAGAAATTAGTTCAGAAAAAATAATATAAATAAACCGCCTGCTATAATGAAAAGTTATATAAAAACAAACATTGAAGGCTTCGCGACTCTGCCAAATTTTAGAATCCCACTACATCCAGGCAGGACTGGCTATTTGGCGGAGACTAGTTCGTAACAGTAAGAAGTAAATATAAGAGTTGATAATATAAACACAGCTCGTAAGAACTATATCCTCTCTTTTAATTATTTTCGGTTAATGGTATAGTTGAGAATATTTCTTTCCTGGTTCTAGCATTTTTTTCTTTCAGAGATATAAATATACAGGGTGAAGGTATCCAACCTCTTTAAAAGACCGTTTGGACTAATGTATATGTATGAATATATAGTTGATGTCTCGTATATACTGCGACCCAAAAGATCTATTATACCCCCTTTTCTTGCTGCGATACTAGAGAATCCAGTGTTTACAGCTGATCGATCAATCCCACTCCTTTTAAAATAATAGTCTTAAATATGGAATGGCTTTGATTGCCAGAGATCTTTGTCTTCTATTTCAAGCGGTCTCAGGTGTAGTGCTCTAGAGTCCCTTAGTGTTTCACACTTCGTGATAATGTGTCTAGATTCTTCAGGTGTTTGTTGAGACGACAATGTCCCGATAGAACTCCTATTAGTATTCGTAAATTGTTCTTACTTAGGTTGATGACATTCAGCAGATCTACTCTGGTTATAGTTTCCCAAAAGAGTCTTTGCCTGTCTCGGCCCCTGTAGGTTGTCCCTATAATTGGTTTTGCTCCTATCTTCTTTATTTTTCAGTTCCTTTTACATTGTTCTGTAGCTGTAGAATTGTAGAAGGGTCCCCCGAAGGGCTTGTCTTTCTCCGCTTCAACTAACTTATCAGCCATTTCATTTCCCTTCGCTCCGGTGTGTTCCGGAATCCATTGTAGGGTAATTTTATTTTTGTTACCTAGCTCGTTTAACTTTTCCAGGCAATCCCAAACGAGTTTGGATTTTATGATATTGGAGTTTAGAGCTCTAATGGCTGCTTGACCATAGGACAGGATAATGATCTCCTGTTTGTGATAGTTCGTCTAGAGATTGAACTGAACACATTATTCAAGTGCATAGATTTCTGCTTTAAAAATGCTTAGTCCGCTGCCAAGGCTTTTAGAGTGTTTGGTTCTAGGCCCGTACAGTTTGGACTAATATATCAATACATTTCAGTTTGTACGACAATTTTCATTGTAAAAAGTCCAACCTTCCTAAAAGCGATGTTGACGTACTTCTGTTTTGTTTTCAAATGCAGAAGGAAGTTGTGACTAAGCAATTTGACGTTTAATTACACATAAAAAGGTTCAATTTTACAAATTAATTAAAAAAAAGAACTTATATATGAATATTGTTTAAATTTCAATTGTTATTTTGTTGTTTAAAAATTCAGTAGATGAATTGCTATTTTATTTCAAACATCTGTGTTCTAATTTGTGTAAATTCAATTCAACAGAAACTTCAGAAGACATATCACCATATGCAACGTTTCAGTTATCAGAGCCTAGCACTTTGCCACAAAATACGATGCTACATAGTTTCATGTACCATGAACATCCAATAACTGAAGGTTGTGCATCGCCTCCGCCTGCCACCTCATCTGTTCAACGAAACTCGCCATATTATAATATCGTAAGTACTCATATGATGATGATATGCTAATAATTTTTTTCCACTGGAAAAAAGTTATCGGATAATAAATTATAAGTCATCATACATATATGTTTCTTTAAAATAATAACATTCTCACTCCTAGCGATTGAGCTAAATAATCAAATATCTTACCTACAAACTGTTTTCTCTAATATGTGAAATACGCTTTGTTATACCTCTAAATTGTATCGAGCAACGCGGAGTGATTCAATACTTGAATTAAAGTTGACCCGAATGCCAATTCTCAACGAGTTGGGTGATATCCAGTTATGTACAGCTGCCGATAAATTGTTAAATACTTTTATTATTGTTAAAATGTATGTGGTTTATGGTATACGTGAAGAAAACCAGGCCCGCGATTCAAAACTTTAATAAGGCAATAAATTTTCATCAACCGAGTAGATTTTTGTTATGCAAAATTACATTTTACGCCGATAATTTTTTCAACACAACTTTGTGGCCAACGATCCAAGATAATTTTATCATATAAATATTAAAATCATGTTTATACACAGACGTCCCTACAGGATTTATTAATATAATAGAATAAATGATAATAAAAATGTTAAAAAACGACGTTTTAAGTAAAAAAACTTATGTATGTAACCGAATCTTTTCAGCGACAAGGTCCTGTCCACTGCTTTTTTTACCAGCATGTTAGCTTGCCCTAATACTGCTACTTTCAACAAGACTGTATAGAGCAGTGTTTCCCAATTTTTTTAGGCCATTTATCTCATTAATAATCACTTCTAAAAATGTTATGCCCCCCATATATAATTTTTAACCTTTAAAAATTGTTTTGTTTCGAAATATAAATGATAAGACTATTGTATTTTGATTTCAAATCATTTTCAAAATTTAATTGTTTTATGTTGAGTTCTGTTTTATTTTAATTAATCCAAGAGTTCTCTATGCTTTCCAGCAAAAATTCCAAAGTACAAAAGGGCACGGTCGAAGACGCGCCAATAGAAAAACCGACGTGGATAGTGACGATAGCGAATCCGATCAAGATCAATTAACGTCCAGTCGAACTGAGTCTTCCAATCAATTAGATATGAAACACAAACATAGTAAGTATTAAACTAAATGTCGTACTCCCATTATGTTACAATTATCTTACCATTATTTCACTGTTATTTGGTAAAAAATAAATTTGAGCCATACCGTGGTCCTGGGTCTGTGCATAATGAGCATAAAAGGGAAAGAAACATGGAGATGGAAGAAAAAATAATGGTAAAAAATCAGGTAAACTACAACCAAACAAATAAAAACCCATAAAAATTATTGATTAAAAAAAGATGGGTATAAAATAATAAGGCCTATAACAATATGCACGGTGTCTCTAAATTATCCGTCAAAATTCAGGTAGAGATTGATCGTATGAAGGAAAACAGTGACGATGTAAAATGTAACAAGAATCATGATAAATGCTGGAAATAACCACGTCTAGGCAAAATAAATGAACGTCGTACAATTTTAGAAAAGAAAAACTCAATTTTAGTCACCACCTTTCAAAGAAGATATCTCGGAAAGAGATGCGCTGAGGAAATTTTGTTATAGGAAAGATCCATCTTAATTTCATACAAGCAATCACTTGCGTTTTGTCGCATGGATTTAGAAACACCCTGTACGTTCCTAAGTACGAAAAGAAGCTGAGGATAAATAAACAATTGTAGATCGAATGAATATCAGAGAGAAGAAATGTTGGAAGAGAAAAATTCAAAAAATATAAGAAGTACTTGAGGAAGATCAAGCGAAAAAAATAAAGCTCAAAGAGTCAAGTGATTGTAGCAATATTGAGACAAGGGTCTACTTTTTTTCAATCGAGAAACCAACTACTTTCTTGTCTCATATCGTGACGAATATTGAATTTAATCATCTCCTAATAATTGCTGCTTCAAGTTGTTAAATTATGAAACAAAAGTGTTTTTCGAAAACTATGATCTGAGGTCAGGTAGATCATCTTTTAGCTGATTGTAGATCATAGCCCAGAACCAGATTTTTTTCATCGTTTTTGAACATTGCGTCCAATTTTCGCTGGAAATTTCGAATTCAAACCATGATCTCCAGAATACATAACTTAAGATCAAAAAAGCATACCAGGGTATAAAGGCTCATATCATGTAACTACGACCCGATTATCTGGATTAAATTTCGAACAACAATGATCGCCACTTGGATCGGTTCCTCAACAGTCGGATTATGATCAGGTCAAACCGATCTTAATTATTATAGTTTCCGAAAAGACATAAGCTGATGTTGTCGTTTGTGGTTTAGTATAAAAATCAGACGCATGTAATAATATAAATATTCATATTGCAATTAAATTTGTTCAAAAATAGAATATTTATCTATCTTGAAAATATCTTGATTTTAAAATTTATTCAATTCAATTTATTCATTACAGGCTTCCTTTATCATGGTGCTCAATCGAGTACCTCGTCAGATATCTCTCCGATGTCAGATCAGAAGTCGCTTCCTCGAAGAAACAGAAACAGGTAGGTGATAATAGAATTAAATTTCAATTAATCAGTTAGTTTGTTACCTCCACTTGCCAATTTTTTCTGTTGATGTGGACTATTGTTTTCCATACGAATAAAGTCACTAGGTATTGCTTATAAAATGAAAACATATATATATATATATTAGCAATTGCGTACATATTATTTAAATTTATATGATAGAGATGATGATGTACTAGGTAATTTCCTGCAAATTGGAAACTTGCTTAGGTTCAACCCATACCAAAAAAAGGGAAAAAGACGGTTCCCAACTTCTACCATCCGATTGCTTTAGTCCCAGCCATCGCCAAGGTCATGGAGAAAGTCATTAACGAGCTTATCTTGCGATATCTTGAGTTTGCTATCAATACGGCTTCCGTAAACGTAGATAAACCCCTGACCTATGTTACCAGCCTATACATTGAAGCTATAGGAAAATATGGGAAACGCAGAACAATAGCACTGGACATATAGAAGGCTTCTAATAGACTTTGGCATGCCAGCCTTTTAAATAAATTAAGATCATATCGTTTGTCGTCTGCACTTATCAACTGGCTTAGTAGCTTTCTCAAAGACCGATCCATCCAGGTCGCTATCGATGGACACACCTTAGAAAGGTTTGAGATGAACTCTGGTCTTCTCCAGGAATATATCCTGTCACCTACTCTCTTTCTCTTGCAACGATCTACTCGATAAAACTGCAAACCCGATCTATAGCTTCGCCGACGATGGCACACTGGTGTTGTCGTTCAAAACATCTGCCCCAATAAACTTGGCTCACACCCAAATCACCCAGATCACCACCATCAATACCGATCTTGAAAACATTCTGGAGTAGGTTAGAGGCAAACTGATTGAGTTTAGTGCAGCTAAGACCCAGACTGCAACTTTTATACTGCAGCTCATGATTTGGTCCTGTCTTGACATATAATATTACCATCAACGCAAATAAGCTTGTTGGTTGTTGAAGTTGGAAGCAATGTGTCCACGTGGCCAATTTAGTCAAGGCAGCTTTACAAAAACTTGGACCCTCTTCAAGACCAAAAAGTTATATACTCCGCAACAGCTACTAATCATGTACAGGCCCAGATTCGTCAATCTTTGGAATATTGCTCGCATATATGGAGCTCGACTCCCAAGCATATTCTTGTGGCTTGTGAACACATAATTCGTATACGGACGCCCAGAACGTCACTTAATCGGGGACTCCTTCATTTGAAGAAGTGCAATCCTATTAAATCAGCTACCAAGGCCCGCCTTTCACAAACACACAGCCTATAGAAGTTCAAGTTCAATATCCACGGCTGGCATCACTCGAATCAATCGACTATAACAGGATTTACCTTTTTTTGCTTGCTTTTTACATAAAAAAAATTGAGATTGTCCATTATCTAAACTGTAGATTATAGAGCCTAAAATGTATTTCTATGAAAACTAGACAATATCTAATACAATTATGCAGTTATACAAACAGTCTATAATTAGAAATAAATTCAACAGTTCAAATAATACTCGGTGTAGTACTGGACCCCTCGATTAGTATTTCTTAGTATTTAGTATAGTATTTTTATGTACAATAAGTGAATGCTCATAATGGTGACTAAGAATATCCAAAAGGCGATCGAAATCCATTTTCAACATTCCTAATGACTTGGCGCTGTCTAAATTCTTTCCTTATTTGTACTTGGCCTTCTTGAAAATTTACCAGTTTACATTTAAAAAATGGCTTAACAAGTAATAGATAGAGATTTGTTAAGCAGGGGCGGATACCGGGAAGGCGAGCAAGGCGATCGTCAGCCCCAAGCCAACCATAAAAAATTAATAGAAACAAAAGAATCAATCTGAATATTGTCCTATATTTGAATTTTGAAAAATTCGCTTTTTCTTGACATTGAACATGACCTTCTCACACCCAACGTGGATTCTCATCCGCTCCATATCGGCACATTTGTCTATTCACCTCACCAACTAAGACAAACGTGTCTTGTCATCATCCAATATTCGCCATGTTTTAAATTCACTATGTTAGCGAAACATAGTTCTCCGTAAACGACTTTCATCACCAAATGCACGTGGAAGGCGTTCAAGACTTCACCATGTTCATTCGACAAATTCATATTTCGAAGGCAAATCTTATGTACCACTCTAAGACTCCTCCACTAGACGAGGCATTACAAATATAGAGTGTGTTATATTTTCAAATTGACACCCTCGATACCAAATGTTAAGTTGCATAGTAATTAGTACAATCAATAATCTTATTTTCCACATTGCGCCAATGGGCCTCACTAACTTATTTTGCCTGGAATCAAAAAATAATTTATGATCGATATAGCGCTAATTGATCTCTTGCTACCTTGTACACTCAAATTTACTTTAGTGACTTTATTTCTGGAAGCTTAGTCCAAAATATGTCTTTCACTGTATTCTCAATTTAATCTGAATTGAGTCACCACTACAATTTTAAGTCAAACTTGCCAGTCTAAATAAAAGCATTTTTTGAATATTTGACATTCAAATTATTAAACAACTTTCTCGAAAGGTGGTTGGCTCAAGGTGGGAGGAGCAATTCTCATAGACAGATGTTAAGTCATCTTTCGGTCGCAGAAACGCCTTTTACTGAGAGGCAGCCAACAGATCAGAGCACGCCCGACCGACCCGAGCTCAGTGAAGCAGAATGCGACATCGACACTCTCAAGAAATTGAAACTAGGATTAAGATCTACCTTGTGGTCTAGACCTACTGCTGGTGGAAACGGCCAACCAACCGACTACTCCATTGCGGTATAATAGATTGAACAGATCCTGTAAATTCTTGCAAGTACAATATGTAAACCATCATATGAAATACTGAAATGTGGGTCTCAAAAAAGTGTTTTTAGTACAAAATATGACAAGGTGGAATATATTGCTGACATATTTGTAATAATAATGTTTTAAAACATTAATTTCACGTTGGACGTATCATTCTGTTGCCAATAAAATGAGATATCGCACACTGGGAACGAGAGGGTCACAACTCAAAAAACTTGTTTTGTGGGAAATTAAGGTTGAAAGTTTAGTATATTATAAACAGCAAGAAAGTGACGATTTTGTGATTGATACCCTCTGAAATTTTTTGTGTACAACAATAATCCCTCCTCTCATTACTTCATTACATTTTACCATTTACTTGAATTTGGAATAATATTTAAAAAATTTGTATAAAAAATATTGTGACTTGTGACGATGTAACTCCATTTTTTGTTTGAGTTATTACCATTTCATAAATACAAATTCATTGAATTGATTCTCCAAATTTTGTACTTCTTTAATATAGTTGAATGTAAAAGTTAGATAAAAAATGTAGTTAAGTAAAAACGATTTATTGAAAAATATAAGTTATAATTTTTATTTAAAAAAACCGTGTCTTTAACGCAATAACTGAAACCCTACTCAATTTTTTTAAAGTTCAAAGTTATGTCGTTTGTAGGATTATTGAAAATTATCATAGTCATTTTCCAAACCTCTTGAGCAAGATCTAATTTATACAAGTGGTTATTCCTTGTTCTTGACATTATCCCTTCCTAGTTTGTCTTTCTTGTCCTCGATAGTTCTCTCACATTTCCGCCCCCTACTCTCAGGTGACCAATGTATGCTTCTCATCTTAGAGTTGGTCTCCTCCATGGTGGTTCACATTCCAGTATTCATTTTAGTCACCTGTATTCTTTGTACGTGAATATACTAATACAATGCTCTGTTTTCTAGTTTCCTTATTATGAAGCATTTTACTCGCATTTGTTGTCATATTTCTGCAGATCTTACATATCGAGTCTTGTGACTTATAGCAACTTTCTCTTATAATCCAATTCGATCCAATTATTTTGTTTCCTATTGTTATTGTCATTGGCCTTACTTCTGCCCCATATGAGGTTATATTCTGTATTATATTTTGAAATATTTTTTACTAGCTTTCTTCAGTCATTTCCATAACTATGGAGTGTTTTTACGGCTTGTTTTACTCGTGCTATTTTTTCCTGTCCTTTTTACCGCTTCTGGAGTCGTCACCTCATTTGGTCGACCAATGCGATGCAGGTCTTCGCATTTCCGTTCAGCCTCGTTTAAACCTTCTACCCAATAGTTGACTTACCGTTGATAACGAACAGTAGAGTAGAATCTAGCTCAGCTTTTATATTGGTTGGGCTAAGGTCTTTTCAAATAAAAGTATTGTACCACATAAGGATGATCAATTTTTTCCATGTTCACAAATTCACTGAGAACGTTCATTATTGATGGCTACCAAACCAATACTAAACAACGTGGCATCTTCAAACTTGAAACATATGCTGTATAAATTGTGTACTTTGTAATAAAGTGCTCTCTTTTCAAGCAACTACCGCCAACTCTAAGTAAGGCCAGGTACTTCTGAAACCATTCTCGTAATTATTCATTCAAGTGTAGAGAGAAACAATGAACTGGGGTATATAGGTACACAGAAGAAATTGAATCTGAAAAACAGTATTCAACAGAATGAGAAACTACTCTAGTATAGAATTAACATAAGTGAAAGATTTGAATTCTGGTATATACACTCTAAAGACAACCAAAGAAAAGAAGAGGTTAAATTGTAAGTAGCATTTCTTACTAGGAATGTTTGGTCAATAAAAATTAGTAATTAACGCATTCAAATGCCTTGATAAGGTCACAATAGCACTCGATAATTATAAAATAAAATCGAAAAAATGTTGCTTTATGTATTGAATGATTTTTTAAGTTAGGAATGCTAATTTCACTCCCTTACAATGTGGAAGTTCACCTATTTAGCCGTACTTACCAGTACGGGGATATATGTCCTGTGTCAATAATTATCTAACTTTTCTTTTGTGATCCATATAGTTTAAGCTTAATGTGAAGAGCTTTATTCACATTATTACTATTATTAATAATAAAGAATTTCAAGAAATAGCCTCCAAACCCTATGATATATGAAAGAATATCTCCGTCAGAATTCTCAAATAATAAATGGTAAAAAATACTTATCAATATCTGAAATTTCTAAAAACAGAGGATCCAAACTCCAATAACTTTTAAGGTTTGATTGTAGTATATTGTCCGCATATATTTTGCCTCATAATATTTTGTTATATTATCAGAAAATGCATAAGATTTCAATAACATTTTATATTGTATCAATATTGAACTGATATTAATTCTAGTTTTATCCAATTTTGTTTAACTTTAAGGTAACTGACATCTATGTTTGCAGCTCGAATTAGTTTTTTTAAGCTATGTTTTTGATCAAAGTTTATCCAATACTAGTTGAAATCATATAAAACTTGAAAGCATCCCGTATTATAGGCACCTCTTAACGCACATATTTATCTAATAAGAAAATATCAATATTTTAGAAAAATTGACTATATAGATTAGTAAATTTAGTTTTAATTTTCTTCAACTTTTTACTTACTTTCATATTTTTTTCGTTTTAATAGAAAAACCGTTTATTATTACAGGTAAAAAAGAAACCAGAAGTTTTCTCAAAACTGTTAAAATTATGTTACTAGCAAGCTTGTCATTCTTGTAACCAAGTGAAAACACTAAATGCAGATGAGGACTATAAGGCTGATGAGAAAAAATTTCTCATTTGTATAGATTAAGGGAAATATTGAGTGTCACTGCATATTTTCATTTCATTATATACCAGAGAACTAAAATCTTGATGGGTTATTCTTTGATTGATCGTTTCAAAATCATACATTATTTTCGAAAAAAAAGACGATTTCAACTAGTATACGCCGCAATAGTATGATGTAGAAAGTCAGTGTATATTAATATTTTGATTCCAAACAAATAATGGATTCAAAAAACGCTGCAGCTCTTATGCATTCTGAAATAAACTCGTCATGACAACGAGTGAAATCAATTTTCTTTAAAATATTGTGTACTTCAAAAAATTACTACAACTTTTCACTGGTGGTTTCAATATTGCAATTATTTGAATTTATTAGTATAGTGATCTAGATATAGATGTGAATTTTAAAATATCAAATCAATATATATTGTGAGAAATTTTCTTGTGCGTATGAAAAAACAGTTATTTGGATTCCTTTCAAATAACTGACCAAAATGAAACTTTCTGTTAACTAAATACCTTTTACAGTCATTTTTTTAATTGATTAGCAGTTTTAATAACTTTTTTTACAGAGTATAGTATGTTACAAAGTTTTTGGTATCCTTTCATTGAGTTGATTGTGAAGTGTTTATGTTAGTAAAATATCAATTATCAATTTCACATCAGATATATCGTAATTTGACTGAATTAACACGTAACCTTTCGATTGAACTGTTCTTTGTAAAATATTTATCAATTCACGGGTTTTCAAAATACAAAGCTCAATTATTCTAGATAGATTGGTAATCGAAAATCTATTTTTTTCATACTGTACTTCACAGTACTAATTTGAGTCCAGGAAATAGCACTTTACGGTATGATTTTCATCAGCACTTTTTACCTCGAATTCCGAAGACTTTATTGGAATAATTTGCCCTACTGCTTCCGCAAGTTTCTCAGCAATTCTATTTGAATTATCAACCATTCTTAGGGAAAATATTTTTGGTATTTCCAAAAATTCAATATGTATACATTTGTTTACAATGTTACCTTAGTGACTTGTGTTAATTTTTTTTTAATAATAAAACAATAATCAAAGGAGTTATTTTTCAGTAAAATTGTCAAATAAACATTTCATATTTTAATATAATTTTGCTTTTCAGTTAAAACTGAAAACAGTCAGTATGAAAAAAAAACATATTATGATATACGTCTGTAAAGCTATTATTATGGTACTCAATTAAATATTCTAGAATCGGCTCCTTTGACGTCTCTTCCATAAACATCTAACTCGTACCGTACTAAATCACTACCTGTACTTATAACGTAAATAACTATTCCCTAACAGGAAATGATAAAATATCAGCGAAAACTTTCACCATTCCTTAAAAATGTATATTATTGAGAATGTGGCAATGAAACACCAAAGTACACTAATTTTAATATATTTTCCGACCTTTCGAATACTTATGTATTTATCGTCTGGGAAATAATTAATTGGGATTTGTGGAAACATTGATTAATAAAATTAAGGTATTAAACAGTAGTCAAAAGTCTCACAATATATATTGATAATTATATAGATATAATTAATCAAAATAACGTTAACTTTTTATACACAAAATTATAGTTATTAAGTTTGTAATATATGTTTATGAGAGAACTTTTGGAACAATTTTATAATGATTATTTACTTTGACTGATTAATTAACTAGATGATAGTCCCTTAGTCGTTGTACCAAAGAAGCAATCACTGTCAAAAAAACTAATCAAAATCCCTTTCCCCACTAACTGTTAACAGCGTGTATGATAATTCAAATTCCATTTGAAAAATAAAAAAAAGCTATACTGAAACGATTTGGTTTTATTTCATTCTTATAATTCCGTCCAGTTTTGAAGTGGATTTATAACATGAGCAAGCACCATTTGGTCAAATTCTTTATGGTTCATCTATAGTCTAAAGATGTAATCTAACTATAAAAAATATACGTTCATGAAACTTTAATTTAAAAGTAGTAATCAATCTCCAAACTCTCTATTTACCAATTTTTATTATATATTAAAGACGAAACCTTGCTGGTGGATTTCGGCATTTACATAACTAAGTCTATGTTTTGTCGTTTGGTCATGTTTTGCTCCCCAATACTTTTTAACGGCTCATCAGTGTTTAACAGATACCTATAGACAATCTTAGAAGTTCACTAAGTTAAAATGGTTGTTTTGGTTCTGCCAAAAGTAATACAAAGAACAGCAATGGTGATAAAGCATGTCTAAGAGGAATCTAGTAAGTTTATTTTAGATATTTCTTAGGCTTAAGGATTTTATGAGAATTTAATATTCCCCTCCCTTTTGAGATAAAATTTGATCATATTTTGAGTTAGTAAGATAGGGGTATGTGTAGTTTTTGTTTTGGTTTCTTTCAAATACTTACTGGCGTTTAGTTACAATATACAAAATATGAACATCAAAGAGTGTATAAAAAGCAATGTGCAACATTGGCAGTGCGACATTTTTATGAACAAAAACTACATGGTCCATTTTCTGTCATAAAACTGAAGCTAATTTCATTTTATTAGTTTTAATCTCTTTACAAAAATGAATCGAAGCTTATTGCAACCACGCCAATATACTCACCAGAAGAATGGCATAACGCTGTTAGAAAAACAAAAATAAAAAATCTTTTAGAAGTAATACCAATGACACAAGCAGATTTTTATTGCTGTGGAGATATTCTGAAAAAAATGTACCTAAACAAAAGACAACAAGATAGACACAAAAGAAAACGTAAATGTCAGCAAAGTACTGTGCGGTAGAGCATCCTAATACTACGTTCAAGTCAGTAAATTTTTGTTCAACATTTTCAGAACTTCCACTTAAATATTCAGTCCTTGTAAACCATACTGACCAAATTTTTACTTTCCAATGAAAAAATGTTTGTTGGCAATAAAAAATGATAATGTGAGTGTTTCTATATTCTAAAGTAGCTAATGGATAGATACAAACAAAATACAAAACTTTCGACTTCGTAACTTACACAACTAACTAAAAATAAAAATTATCAAAACAAAAAAAAGTTCATTTCTTCAAGTATCACGTTGAGAAATTATGAGATCATATGATGGCTGTGAGTACGAATTTTCTTGTGTACTGCTGTTAAAGCCGAATGATGTCGCTGTGTAGGTTGCATTGAAGGAGTTCTAGTGGTCTTTCGAAGCAAGGACGCACTTGGACTTTCAAACCACAGATCCAATGAATACAACGTCGCCAACTGACCTAATTTATCACGTTCTGCTCCGTATAATCTCAATTCAGATTTTGATGTATCTTGTAAAAATTTGGCTACTCTTTCGTTGGCACTTGTATTTATACTGAAACCAGGTCGTTCTTCACCCAACCTTCGACAACCTAAAAAAATTACTATTTATACTACCTAAATTATGAATTCAATTTATTTAAAATATTTTTGCACTCATTTACAAATTTACAAATTTTTGGAATTTCCACATTTTGTTGTTCACCTCCTCTTAAAAATCTTGTTTTTGTAATGAATTCAGCGCTATGACTGGTGCTTAACAGCCTAACCACCCTTTTATCTTTCCAGGACAATATCATCGTTCCAACTTTTTTGTTAGCCATGGATGTATTTTCATCAAATTTGTGTTTCTTCAATCAAAACGTATATCCGTATGCCCCATTTTGTAGGTTTATTCTAGTTGTATGTTATAAAACTAATTTTACCATTAAATTTTATTGAGTTGGAATTTCTGGAACTGTTAGTGATGTTCATACTGAATACACTACCACTACACCAACACTCACAATTACACTGTAATTGTATTGTATTCGTCGATACATATATCTGGTCCTGATATTCCGTAAACTTTTAATAAATATATTCATAAAATTACATTTTTTAATTTCTGCAAGTTATATTAATTAAGAGAATTGCACTTGGCGCTATATGTTAACAATCCATTCAAAATTTTATAAAGTATATCCAGCTTTTAACTTTCCCTTAAAGAGAAGATGTAGTTCGATATACCCTGCCCATCTTGCCAAGTATTTTCAAATACACAACTTCAAAATTTAATTCAGCAGGTATACTTAGAATGAAGACTGGTCATTGGACATACCCTGCCCATCTTGCCAAGTATTTTCAAATACCCATCTTCTTTGAAATCTAACTTATCAACATACACGACTCTCAGTCTGAGATATTAGGTTACAACTTACAAATGATATAACACACCAAATTTTTTTAAGTCACTAAAAAATTAATAGTCGTTTTAACTAACCTGCTCTAATTTCTCTGGGATCGGAGTCATTAAATGATTGATCCATAGTCGAGGAACTATCCATTGATGGACCCCAATCAGTAAGCTCGTCATCTCCTTCATGGCCTTCACCTCCACTCCAGCTTATGCTACTTTCACTTGCTATTTCGCAATTTTCATCAAATCCCTGAGTTTCCATGGAGTTACACTATCAAATTATGAATTGATTTTAATATTTATTAAAAATAGTTGACATTCATCTTATATATGTCTACATCTAAAATAGTAAAATTGTTTGTACATTTCATTTTATTTTACAAACACGAGAACAAAAACAAAATTGAAAGATCTTATAAAAATGGAGTATTTTTTTCCAGTTTCTAGTATGAGTAGGTGGCATAATTATATATGTGATATTTAAACCTGTTTGACTTACACATTGGGCGGCAGTATAACTCTAATCTATAATTGTGTTATAATAATGATAAAAAAATGTAAAAATAAGTAATAGAATCTGATTTGAATATTCAAAGTGTGGAGCTAAGAGAAAGCATTTAATAAGTAAAGCAAATGGAAAACTGACATAAACAAAATAATCACAAATCAAGTAGTTTTGAATAAATACGTAATTATGTAGTGAAAGCAAGAAAGCAGAATTAGTAAATCTGATTATTAATCTTAACTAATTAACTGCATCATTTAAATAGTAAGTCACTGTGTCATTATATCATCATCATTGTCAAAAAAAATCCAAATTAGATGAACTGAAACATCTGGCATTAGATAAGCTAAGGAACACATAGATTAGCCTTCTGCCGGTCTCATTAGTCAATTGAGCTTCATTGAAACAAGCACGAAATGCAACTAAAGAATGATTTTTTAACCAGTCACGGTTGTCCAAGACACCATTTTTATGATAAAGCTAACACAGTGAACATCAAAACTAGTGTGGGAGTGTAAACTAACACTAAAAAAAACAGCATACATAAACAAAGTAACCCTAATGTGGTTAAAATACCACCAATTTATACCGGAAAATGAGGAAGCAGACAGCCTTGCTAAAAAAGGGCAATGACTTCATACATTGGGCCAGAACCCTACTGTGGCCTCATATTAATAACGAACTGAACTAATGGCTAGAGAATCAGATGGAATCTTACTGGAGAAACACTCCAGGCCTAAGACAAAACAAATGATTCATAACCTTATCAGCTGAGAAGTCTGATGATTAGAAAAGAATTGAAACTGGTGACAGGTCTCCTGACAGGTCACTGCCCCGTCAAATACTACCTCAAGACGATGGGGATGGCAGAGGACAACAACTGCAACAAGAACTATGTATTTTGGAAGTAGAACAATAAGATGTAGAGTCTTATTCAAAATATCTTCTAAAATATAATTAAATAGTTTTAGTTTTGGTACAGCGATACCAAGCTTACAACAAAATTACTACTTTAAAGAAGTTTTATTATTATCAAGCAACTAGAATGTAGGTAAATTGAGGCTACAAAAGACAATAACTCAATTATCAAAATAAGTCCAAGTCAATGTAAATATGAGTGTTAATTTAGAGGTAATGAACAATGTGTTTAGTTGGGAACATTACCAATGAAAGCTTCCTATACTTACAGCGCCAGTGGATGGATGACAAAATTTTTCAATTTTGTCTACCAGGCTTTGGTGTAATGGTTTAATTTTTATACTGTATCTTGAAGATTTCCCATTATCAGCAATTTCCATTCTTTGAGGCCTTTTTCTTTTACCGCAAGGTGGCATTGGTGTTTCGTCAACACTCATCCTCTTAAATTTCCTTTTCCTTCTAATATTCGGACGTGCCGGTGAATGTTCGTTTACTGAGTCACTTTCCAGACAGTGACTAACACCTGAAACCATTTTAATATATTACTTATACCATATTTATTTGATACATAAGTGTTCAGTGTTATAAAGAGCAATTATTATTCAAGTTCCCATTAATTAACAGTAGCTAAAAATTAGTTCAAAATTGACCAAAGAAAAAATAGAGGCAACTTTGTATTAAAAGATAGAAGCTTATTATCGAAAAATTTACTGGTTTCTTCAAAAAAAAAATTTCAAGGTCACTGGTAACAATTAAATGTGGTTATCATACCTCATATGCCTTGGCATTTATCACACTAATTGTACAGCAGAAAATTTTTTGCACCCTTATAACAATTTTTTATATGATTGTACAGCTATTAATAGCAAAATATATAATAACATATATATTTCTTAGACCTTTTGATATGTTTGTTACTAAATTGTCTTAATTTTAGATGTTGTCAGACTGAAAATTATATATCTATATACATATTCATATAAAACTTAGTGTATAAATCATGTAAACTTGTAAAGAAACCATAGAAACTTCATGTTGCAATAGGGCCCTATTATTGAAATTGCAAGGGATTAATTTTTGTTAAATTAAACATTTGCAATTTGGGTCAACTCACTCAAAAATTTCCAAAGAAAAACTGGACTGAACAAAAATTATTTGAAAAGAAAATAGACATTATCTTAACTGTAGATGTTAAATAATTCATCAGTACAACAAATCTCAACAAATATGTGCAAAAGCAACCTCTGAAATTGACTCCTTCACATTGCTGAAATTCACTTTTCATTTAAGAAGTACAGCAGTGAATCAAAACTCAGTCATCACCCCCAAATTAACTAAATTTTTCAATTTGTCTATCCCATGGACAGGCTTGCCTAACACTTCATCATAATAATGCTTTTGTGTGAGCAATTGGGGAGTACACACCACTATAATATATACAATTTACAAGTCAAAAATTATCTACTTCTAAGCAAAATATTAAATGAATTATTTGGTAAATCAAAGTGTAACATCCAATATTCTAATAGTAAAAAATCTAGGTTAAATGCTGGTTTCAGTTGTTTCTAAAGTTTTGAGACTTTAATTTTGAAAAATATGTATTTTAATCAATCAATAATTATTTATTAGAGATTATGTACTTACAGACAAACTTATTGTTCTATATAAGTATTAATAAAACTGAATCTGAAATTTTTTCAAATTTATTAATAGTACCAAGACCCTGGGCATTCTATTAAATATACCTTTTAAGAAATTATACATGGGATGCCTCATTCTAAGGGATGTTCTTTGATTTAATGTTTTTGCTACTGTTATGCTAAACGACATATCATCCGAATCAGACTGATGGAAGCTAACCAGTTTGTTTCGATGTTTGTCGATACGAATTTCGGAGTTACTACTTGAACTTGCATCAGAATTGTTGTCTCCAGGTTTGTTTGTATACAGATCTGAAACACACTGTTTAACCAATAAAACTAAATGGTAGAAAAATATTTACGTAAATTTCCTGCAGAGCGGGTTCTTCGTCTCATGCCCCATTTTCCTACATTAATGATATTAAGAGAGCCACAACTTTCTGATTCTTCTAGAGCTATGGATAAATCTTGAGCCAAATGTTCCATTTTGGTTTACGAAAATTATCTACATAACAAAACGAATCAGGTGGTTGCTAATGTCTATAGATATACATATATATATATATAATATATAACTTATTTTTCACCAACAATTAATACCTATTTTTATTTCTAAATAATAACTGTTCAATTAAATTACACTTTTATGACACAAAAAGTAGTATTTTATGACAAGGGCTGATTGGTCTGATTGTCAATGTCAAACTACCATAGAAAGCGTTTTTACGTAATCAATCAAGAGCGCTGTTTTATTACATACCAAAATATTTCACTGTGACTTTTTTCTTTTATAATGAGTTTTCTCATAACAATTATTTAAAAAGGTGCCCTTAAGTAGTTGCTTTTCTCTTTGAAAGAATTGAAGTGACAAATTGTTTCACAGATGTGCGCACAGTGACGAGCAATATTGCCATAAAAATATAAATATCGAAAACTGAAATATCGATTTTTACACCAATCGACCCTCTCTAATCGTAACTTCTTTGAAAAATAATAATAATATGAGTGAAATCAAATTGCAAGTCGTACACAATAATCTAAAATATCTAAATATTAATTATGTTAAAAGCTTTCGGTAATAGATAAAAATACCGGAAATATGAGAAAAAAATTAATGAATTCATATATAATTGATTTCATATAACTATATCGCCCTGAATGAGCGAGTGGCTTTAATTTTAGTCTTTGACAGTAATTTTTTTGGTCATTGATAAACTATTACACTATTTTTTATCTATGCTGTTGCATTGTGGCCACTGGTGCAACACTACATTGTACACTTTTTGAACTAATAACATTATCAAGAAGAAAACAAATTTAAAATAAATCTCCTTCAAACCCTATTATGTATTTTGCCGATTTTTCACCATGATCAAAAGGTAGAAACACTAAAAGTTCAATTTGTAAGTAAACAATGAAGAAAGGATTGATGTTTATAAATAACTTCAAGACAAGAAACGTAGTCACAATCGTTTTATTTCAGTTTATTCAACCAACAAAAGGTTTTGGAATTAAAATGATTTTTCCAGTTGAAATCATAGAAAAAATATTAAGACAATGTAATGGAACTACATTATTAAATGCTAGAAAAGTTGATGAAGATTGGAAATGTATAGTTGATCGTATTTCCCAGGTAAGTTTAAAAAATGTTTGGATTCTCCTTCAACATCCACCAAAGTGCAGCAGTGTAGGGGTTATAATAATTTCAAATTTAGGATTATTTTGCTGATTCATGTGGTAACTACTATGAAATTATCTGTTGTTCCATTGTAAACTTCTCTGTATTTGTATCTTTATCCTCTGTTTTATTCTAATATTTTTATATATCACTCTGAACTACCAACAGGAGCATCTAAAATAAGTTGAATTATTTTTATAATTAAGAAAGCAATTAACAAAAATTAACAAATCAAATTAGTAATTTTAATAATATAAGTATTTCCTTTGTCTACTGAACTTCATCAAAATTCTTAATATTTTAAGAAAGATATTTCTCAAATTTAAGATGACCATAATTTTGAAATACTAAAGCAGGACACCAACCCGATTTTTTGTCCAAAAAGTACTTTATATTGGAAAGCAGGGTTTGTAATCATACTGATATAGAATATAATACAATTTATTAGTTATTTATAAAAAAAGTGATATTAGTGAAAAAATAATATTTACAAATAAGAAACTGAGGAAATATGGTCATAACTATTGATATTATTCAGAGGGTTGAATAGCTTTTACTAAGTAGAATTTTCTGCCTCTATCATGACTACAAAAAGTTTTCAGAGAGTTCAAATTTCAACTGCTGAAGAACTTTAAGCACATTTTGTAACAAACTGTCAAAGTTGATGAGCTAATTCAATTAAGAAATATCGAGAAAGATACATATTTATTTATGTGATATCATGATTTACTGATATATTTCTTATTTCTTGGGCAGAAGTGAATATTGTTAAATAATAAGGATAAATATTTCAGAAATATTCTCATTTTCCCCTCAATAATGACAACTATATACTCCAATCCCAAATCCCACTTGCGCATCTCACAAAATATCAAAAAATTGTTTCATTGGTGTCAAATCTGACCTATAGGATGACCATTGTTTCTGATGATATTGGGTATAAATTATTGGAAGGATTTTAACGAATTATATACTATATGGAGGCCATTCCTAATGAAAATCATTTGAGATAGTACTCCTGTACAATTTTATAAAAGACTGTCCTCTATTTTTGAGATTAGTGTTTCCAGGTAACTGCTATAGCAATAATAGAATGCAGACATAAAATATCTGTTCTTTAAAATCCCACAGTTTTTCTGCACGATTTTGTTCTAAACATCTTATATATTTTGATGTTAAATTTTCTCAAGCAGTATAAAAACTTTTTATATATATACAGTTTGTCTATTATCAGATTACACTAAGAATAGATATATAATTTTAAATTTTTTCATAATATCAATATGTCAGGTTCAGCTAATTATTTTAGAAAACGAAAATTTGGGAGTGCTGTTGCAAAGAAGAAATTCCCAATAATCAACTTCTAGAATACTTACAGCAATACAGAGAAGATGATTTTAATAAGTGGTTAAATATATACATCAACTGGACTTCGTTTGAAAATCTGGATAGAGTAGTTTGTGACATTATCCTAAGTCCTGCTGATGTTCCCAAAATATCTTGCATTGCTGTTTCCAAAGATTTTATAGCACTTGGTACTGAAGATGGTCGTCTCAAGATTTATACTAGTCAATGGAAAATGGTTTTCTTCGAGCGTCTTTCAGCAGTAAGAATAAACAGTCTCAATTTTATTGAAAGTAATGTACATTTAATAGAAGCAGTAGATATTTACTTGGGCAATTTTGTTAAATTTCCACATTGGGTAGTAGGGCTATTTATTTGCTCCAGTTTTTATTTTTTGTTAGCAATTAATAACACAACATACTGCATTGCTTGAAGAATATTCAACTTTATAAAAAATGTTGGCACTTATATTCTTGAGATAAAACATTAACCATCTTTAAAATAATTTAGGCGTGATCACCATATATATTGTTTTTACTAAACTCACTAAGGAGAATTTCAAGGCATATCTCATTCATTAAATAATGAACTACCTTGTAAACTATAACTAGTATTGAACTTTAAGATGTGAGCACAAAAATTATTCAATACTTGAATTTTTTTCAAACCATATCAATCAGCTGAAATCAGGTATACTTACTTTAGTGAATACTGTGATCAAATTTAGGAAAAATGGAAGTGGCTAGTCAAGAAAAAGTAAAAACAAACAGTGGATATTAATTAAAATCAGGTACATGTATTCAGTAAATGGACAATTGTGAATACTTTACTAGAATCCATTCTTTTCATTAAAATACTCTGTTTCGGGTTTAATATGACACTATTCCAAGAACTGGGCTCCCAAATCTTTAGCCCAGAACATTTCTGTGGTGTAGAAAATCTTTCTAAACAAAGAATTTCGGTAAAAGGAGGACACCAAAAGAGAAGTCCTATTGAGTTGCATTTTCGGGACGGATAACTTAATCAAGAACTTGACACTTCTAGATGCAAATATTATTTGGTTTTTAAATCAATGTTACAGCTCCTTGCAGGATTATGCCACCTCAGAGAAAATCTGATGGTTAGCTAGTTTACTGCAGTAAAACCTAAGGGGGTTAGATTTGTGGGGAGGAGAAGAACTTTCACCTAGTTCTAAATTGTTTTGTCTTTAAAAGCATACATGTACATGTTTATGGTAAGAAAATTTTAGAAAAAAGAAGAAAATGAATAATAAACCTTCAGGCTGCAGTACAATGTAACTCCTAATCTAAATCTACTGGTTTTGTCAATTTTTGATTTTTTTTTTCTACTACTGGATTGGTAAATGGAGTTGTCATTTAATTTGTTTACATTGCTCTATTTGTTACTTTTGCAATTGATTAAATAAGGAATCTGCATGAAATTGAATGGAATGGTACTTTGTATATAGAAATTTAAAAATTGCATTGCTATGTTAACCCAATACCAGACAACACAGAACAGTACGAAATGAACAGAAATGAGAAGCGATTATATCCAGTTATTAATTTTATCGAAAACAAACATGAGATTTGAATTAATATTATTTGAAGTTGCAATGCACTTATCCTCATAATAAAATCCATGATTGGATTCATTTCTGGAAGGCTCTGTGTTTGGAATGGTTTTAAAACAATTCCCTTTTAGCAAATTGTTTTTTTATTAAGAGCAGAAGTCTATTGGTGATAAATATAGAGGGTAAGGCGGATATACAGGTGTACATACAGGAAGACTGTATGAAATTGAATTGTACTTTGTATACAGAAATGTTAGCAATTGTATTAGTATAATTAATTTAATACCAGTACTAAATAAAAATAAAAATTCAATTGCAGTCCACCATTTAAGGGTGATATATCGGAATGGGGTGGTCTGGGGGAATTTTGTTATAGGAAAGACTCATCTTAATTTAATTTAGACTTGTAATGATATATCTTGGATTTGCTCTATATGTGCCCTGGTAAATATCTAAATTGATATAATTTTTAAAGAAATATTTTAAATTACAGGTGAATTTAATGATAGCGGAATTGATATATGTTTACTTTTTTCACATCAATCTGGACTTAAAATATTTTGTTATGATGGTTTTTCCTCAAATTATCTGGAAATCCTAGACGTAAAATCTCATAGGTGAATATTCTTTATTAGATACTAAAATGTATTACAAATTTATGATTTAATATCTTAATTATTCACAGAATCAATATTCACCGTCCTCTCTAATGTTATTGGTAACCCATTGGAATTTTAATGAAAAAACCCAAATATATACTATAAATAAATAAAAGGGTCAGCAGAAGATTTAAGGGTGGATTCCTTTTCAGCTAAACATTTCATTGAATTGACCTTCAATGACCAATAGACGTTGTTACCGCCCTGCTGACGACCTTACCACCGAGCAACAAATTGCTGATTGGTTTTATATATTATTTGACATAAAAAGTGATTTATATTAAATTCATGCGGCCAGAAATAAATCGAATATAATTACTTTTACATAAGGTCTATCCAGCCGGCTGACGTGGAATCCACCATTATCTAGGCTGCTGACTATTGTAGTAATTTTTTGTATTAAATATGTAAGCAGTCCCTGGTACAATTTTTGAGCGACCTGATAACAGTTTTGGATAATTGAATTCTTACATGAATAAAAATTTCTACCTCGCCTATCTACCTTCCTTGAGCGTGCCGACTTCCATATCGCGAGATGCGAGATTTCATCTAATAATCATTCAATACAACTATGAATAAAGCATCCTGAAATGATTGTCATTTTCAACGCTGTCTTCCGGACTATGTATAAAGACCATTACAATAATAACTATGCTATAATGTACAAAAGATAGATAAAAATGAAAAAGATTTCAAGAATTGGACATAAAAAACTACCCTTTGTAAAAACGTCGTATTTTTTAGCGTTTACAAAAACTTCATATGCTACGAAAGATTCGGAGGTAGAATTACGATAACCAAATTGGTGAATGTCAGTGGAGGCAGAGAGTTGTGTGATATTTGGTTTTCAAGAATATATTCCCCGACCTGTATATCGTGCATGAATATGTGGGAAGGCGTCTGCACCTTTTTAATTAATAACGAAGTTAAAGTTATTGAATACGGAAGTATTGAAGGATCTACTATGGATATAATGAAGAAAAAAACTAGTATATCTTTTAATTTTCCTCATGTAGATAGTCAAAATACGCAAATATTAAGGAATGATGTTATCGTAAGTTTATGTAAGTGATTTTTTACTACTAATTTGCTCTTCCCTTGACGCATTTATCAATGAACAAAATTAGTTTCATCCCTTCCAAGTTGTTATCTATGTATGTGATAATAAACGAAATAGTCTGTAATTATCTAATTATTGTTTTAGATAGAAGTGAAGATGATGTTAAATGTGATTTAATCGAATTCTTTTTGCTGGGCGAGAAAAATAAATGCAGTAAAAAACTTTTCAGCACTTGGGAAATTTTCAAATGTTATATAACTTATATTTATTTGTACGGCAACACTCTTCTTCTAGGAATGGACGTCGGAATAGTAAGTCTAAATTTCTGATCTGTTGATGATTCAATTATCACCACTCAGTTCCATATTACAATAGGTTTCTATAAGTTTCTATAACTAACTGACCCGGCAGACTTCGTACTGCCTCAATCGATAAATGCAAGACCTAATTTTTTGTAAAACAAACAAAAGGAATCCTTTTTTTAAAATAAAAGAAAACTCGGTATGAATGAAGTTTTCTTATTATTTTCGACCAAGTTTTCTTGGGAACTATGGAACCTAAATCACAGTTGACCTAATTTTCCATGTAGCAATGAAAAATGTAATGAAACAGGATATTCCATACTTTGTGGTTTTGAATATTTTAAGACGACATTCGTAAATGGTGTCTGATCACACTATAGAAAAGGATTTGAGAAATAAACAAAAAGTGCTAGTTTAGGTTATCATAATTCATAAATAAAATGATTCAGAACATTCCATCCGATAACTCTTTCATTATTATTAATTTTATATGTTTGTTTTTCAGGTTTATATTTACCATGTTTCCAGATGGAAGCATTTCGATATAAGGGATTACGGACAGAAATTGATAATAGGCAAGCATCCTATTATTTGTATAGACGTGAAAGAGATGCAAAATGAAAGAAGATATTATGTATCTTCTCGAGTAAATATACATGAAATATCAGGATTTTTACCAAATGTATATTAATATTTCAATTTTGTGCCATCTTTGTTACAAATTGTACAATTAGACTAGGCTCGAAAATTTTTGAAACCAAAAAAAATAACAGTAGCATTAAATCCATTGGAAAAGAAGTGGAATATGATAAAAATGGAAAGAAAAATACATTACGAGCGATCTGAGCTCAGGAAATACGAGAGGTGAGTTTTTAAGGGTAAAAAAAGGTTTCCAGCAAAACTAAAAATCCTATGGAAAAAAATTAAATGGCAAATTGGTAGGTAAAAGAAAGATCTATAACTTTTGTATTTACAATTTTTTCACATAACCTCAAAATTTATGTGAATAATTCAAATAACCAAGTTTTTGGTTTTTTATTTTTCTTTTTCAAAAAATATATTTTTTTACGAAATTTGGCAAAAATGTTTATGTCCCAAATGCACTATTTGATTTAAAATATTCATTTTTTTTACCTTATTTTGACTTATTATTAAGAAAGCACCCTAATTTTTAATCGAAAATTCAGCTTTTTTCAAAAAGTAGGTGTGCTTTTTGTTCGTTGAAATTACTACTTTCTGATGGTTTGAAAACAATATACGTTACTATAGAAAATGTTCAATTTTCAATTCAATTGAGATTAACTCAAAATAAGGTAAAAAAAATGAATATTTTAAATCAAATAGTGCATTTGGGACATAAAATGGTGAGTTTTCACAAAGTTTCGTAGAAAAAAAATATATTTTGAAAAAGATAAAAATAAAAAACCAACAACTCGAATTTATTTGAACTTTTCTCATAAATTTTGAGGTTATGTGAAAATATTGTGAATACAAAAGTTGTAAATCTTTCTATTACCTACAACTTTGCCATATAACTTTTTTCTATAGGACTTGTAGTTTTGCCGAAAATGGAGATAAACCATTTTTTACCTTTTAAAACTCACCCCTCCCACTTCCCGAACTCATATCACCAGCAATTTATTTTTCCTTCCATTTTTATCATATACCCCTTCTTTTCCAATGAGTTTCACTCTACTACTATTTTTTTTTCACTTTTACCACTTTTGAAGGCTTCGACCTTGGTCTAAATTTATGGGTTCTACAATTAATTGATTTGGTGGTTACAGAATTTTTAGAATGGTATCAAACATTGATTTAGACTTTAATTCATCTTAAAACTAATATATTATAACTCAGATAATTAAAATACAATGTTATGAATATACTTCATGTCATCTTTTTCTCACATATTATTACATCACTTATTAGTGGTTACATTGCACTGCAACTTCAATGTCTATTGTGTCTCTGTTTCAGAACTGTTCTCATGTAAAGTTTGCCTTCTAGTTCCAGTGCTCGATGAACTCTAATACTATGCTATTTAGTAGAGTAGATCTAGGCATCATCCTTCTCTCAGCTTCTATTAGAATTATTCAAATCAGCTGTTTGCTGAAGATGCTGTAAGGAAGCCAGTAAATAGGTTCGACTACTTTGAAATACTTTTGGGATATTGGGATTGGAAATCTTCTTAGTAACTATTTTTAGCAATATCACCACTGGAAAGAATCTTCTTCAATTTCCTCTTTCTCCTAAAACTCTTTCTTAATGCGTATTACCACTTTGTACTGGTTGCCGTTCTAACTTTTGAAACATACAATTGGCTATTACCAAAAGTAGTTTACTGGAACTTAACATACATACCAACTCAATTATATATATCAAATTGTCATCATATATATTAATTAACATCTTTTATAAAGGCCGCACAAAAAACTCACATTTTGTCGAATTTACTGATTTGTATCGAATTAATTTTTGCATGAAAAGTAAATCATGTTGAGCAGCCAAAGCCTGGTCTTCAAGGATGATTGAACATACGTTCATGTGGCGTTTATTACGATACATAATAGTGTCCCGATTCAATAGAATGATTCAGTCAGTATTTGCTGCAATTTTTTTTACATTAGAACAAGCTGAATTGTTTTTCAAATAACCTCATTATATCGTTCACATTATCTATACCTTATAGGTTGTCGTACGACATTATTTATGTCAGTGATGTTTGATTATTGTGAATATAATAGGTTTGTGTATGATATCAGGATCCGAGCGTTTTTAAATAAAACTAATTTGATATTATTACACTACACGTATTTATTCTATATGTTCACAAAACTGCTAGGTTGGGGTCCTCATCTGTTATGATACAAACACTGGCCTCATCCCCTCATGCCTGTTGAGCCAATTCATTGTTAATTGCCTCGTACATAGGTGACGGCACAGCTATTATATTAAATGAATACACAATTGATGATCTATATATAATACAGATTTGATCCATCCTACTAGTCTGGACCTTTCGTAGAACGGTTATAGATATTTTATGCGCAATCACCGGCTGTGCACGGTTCTGGTAACAGTACTTGCTATCAACCAAGTATCGAAAAGACCGTCCTGGAGAAATCAAAAAATCGTGAAAACAAGGACAAATATCGTGAGATCTGGCATCCCCGCGCAGCGTGTGCGTAGCGACAGCACCGCGGGGAGAACTGTTAAAACGCTTCTATTAGTTGTACTTTTGGAGATGTGTTTGTGGCCACTATTACCCGGTCTTCCACTATCTATATTTTATTTAATTTGTTTTTTGTTTAATATTATTTTTGACTAATAGAAACTGATAAATATTATGTAGTTTGTCTTGCTGTACATGTATTTGGAAGTTTATCTATCTTTTTTATATATGATTCAATTTTTCTAATAATTAAATTGTTTAAATTAATTTCAGATTTTTTTTCTTATCCATTTCTCTCACTAATTGTTGACACCAGAAACTTTCCTATTAGCAAAACCTTCCTACATGTAGTTCCTATTTCCAGACCTAATAATTGTTTCTATTTTGGGGGGGAATTACATTTTATTGGTTTTAAAATGCAACAATGTGCGTTTTTGTACTCTTCAGCTACAAAATTAACACAAAAATACAATACGTTTCATTAAATATATGAAAAAATTATATTAAAATATTCGAGGGATAGTTTTTAAGGTATGAAAATATGCAAAATAATCATTTACAAATCAAGCACTACACAAAATATCGATTTAACATTAGTGATATTTTTAATTCTATAAATTAAATCATATTTTATTGCGATAAGGGATTGTTTTTAATGGTTAGAAATTTGTCATAAAGAAACATTTGAGTTGAATACTACATAAAAAAACAATCAGTTGATAGGTGAACTACTTCTACTCGAGTTATAAGTTAAGAGATGTCCTCTTATCGTTGTTTGATTTGACCAGTTATTTCACTAAACCGGTTAACTTGCTGAACTTATTTAGAGTTTATTCAAAATTATTTCCCGAAATTATTTGACAATTTGCCATTATGATTGAAATTGGAACATTGGTTTTTTCATAATAATTGCACCATCTCATTTTAATGTCAATGTAAGAGACTTTTCAAGTCGCCAATATCCTAATAAGTGAATTGGACGAGAAAATAATTGTTGTCAAGATTGGCCTCTCTGCTCACCGGAGCTAATTAGAAAATGTTTCTTTGCGAAGGACAACTCAATTAGGGAACCTCCTCCATTGTTTTTCTACAGTTTCCTTCACAAAAACCTTAGACCATTAACATATCCACTTGTTCGCTAAATCAAAATTTTCCATTCATTATGACAATTTAATTATTAAATGAACTGAATTGCAAATTGTCCAATATGATGTATATATTCATAGCCTAGACTCTAGACTTTTTAAAATAACATTAACAATGTCTTTGGTTGTTCGATTTTTCCTTGAAAATGACACAGTTTTATGAAAAATGATATAGTGAAAAAAGTTTTAGAACAAAATTATCCATGGTATCAAAATAAGTTAAGGTCACCTCTAAATAACCCCCACAGAATGATTCGATCACCTACTTACCGTTACTTAATGCCCTTAACAGTTTGATACAATGTACCTACTCATTTTGATATTTTTAAGTTTAAGGGTCACAAACAAATTAACATTTTGGGCTCTTCTTACTAGATCTCCTCGGGGATGCAACTTGGTATAAAGGTATAAGGTATATTTTGGGTTCCCCTATACTACCTCAGTGTGTCAGCTCTTATAAGAAGCACCCTGTATATAATATTCATTTTATTCAACTCTTTCTAAAATTATAATAAAAATGTTCAATTTATTTACCGTGGATTCTAGAATTGTGTTATCTAACATCCTAAGTACAATATAATCAGATAAAATGTTATTCCAGTAAGTACTTCAATGGTAGGAATAAAATGGGAATTATCCTTTCAAGATAAGTCATATTTAACTATAATATTCCTGTACTATAAATAACTTTAATATTCGGAATATCTCCGTTATCTTATTCTCTTGTCAAATTACATAGTATTATTGTACTAACAACATGAATATCGAGCTGAAATATGTAAATGACCAAGAATTAAACTTAATTGTTCAATATTGCCCTCGCATACCAAACACGTTCTACAGACAAAAAAATATGCATCTTGGGTAGACGTATCTGTAGAAACGGCATCTCATAGAAATAGAATTAAAAAACAAATAAATGTGTACTAGTAGAACGGTCGTAAGCCGGAGAAACTTATATCTCGTAATCTGATAAGTAGTTATGGTAACAACTAAATTTGATTAGAAAATACGGCACAATAAGCAAAAATGGATATATACAGCATAAGCAATCATTCATTATATTTCCGATTAGTATAAAATCGGTGCTTATGTCGAGTTCGATAGTAATAATCGATTATTAAAAACCATATATCGATCATAACTTGACAATCGACACTTGTGGTATCTACAAAATATCATATGTCATTAAAAAGAAATTGATAACGCAAGCGTAGTAAGTTATATGTATAAGATAAATTATTCCAACAGGTTGTTATTGTGATTTTTCTATATCAGTGTGGTAATTAAGGTGTTGTCGAAAAGTTTTACGGGAATACGAGCGTATTAATGATTTATTTGTTATATATTTATTTGATCGTATGTGCGTTGTTCGATATTTGACTGTATCTAACGACGGATATCTTTCTAGATTCTATGAATGTTGAGTGATTTTGAAAAAACAATATGGGGGTCGTTCTACCTCCTTTGGAGTTCACTGAATGTTTGAGTGACAGTCCTTATTTTAGAGAAAATCTTCATAAACATGAAAGGGAGCTTGAAAAAACTAATCAACATATCAAAAGGATTATAAAAGAAGTTAAAGACCTTTTGACATCAGCGAAACGTATGTAGAAATCACTTTTTTAATGTTTTGTTTAAATTTCACATGTGAAATCCTATTTAAATCAGGGCTTATGCATTATTTAAACATTTTTATTATTATATAATATAATTTAGTTCATTTACCTATAAGTTTTTAAACTTATTGTTAAATACACAGCTAGGGATTGGTTGTTTAGCTAAAATTATTTAGACTTTAATACTTAAATATCAATGTTAAGATTGAAGAGATTAACGTTAATTAAATTTATTAGGTACAAGTAACATTTGAATAGATTAGAACATAATTGTAATATATGGCTTTGCAATATTGATAATAATAAAATAGATAATCAAATAGTTCTTGTTTTATAATGTCTTCAAAGTTTTTCAGTCACAATTGTAATCATAATAATTATGATTTATACTTTGCAACTTGATTTATTTAACCTTGGTGCACAGAATAGTACAATTAAAAGGTTTACATAACATTATCTTGTGCCTCCAAAATAAGTTGAGATATATTAGTATAATTATATCAGACTTTTACTATTTCATTACTTTTTAAATATAGAATTGCAATTTCAGTCAATGGAACAGAAACTAATTATTTAATTGAATAATAAATCATGTGAAAATAAATAGGTATTATACAAATAATGTTAATTATATATTTTGTCAAATTGTATTTAGAAGTATAACAGCAAGTCTATTTTCTTTTCATTTAATCAGCTATCTTTTTTTCTATCATCCCAATCACCTATACCTTTTTTTTGTTTATGGTATTTTCTATCATTTCTTTGTGTTTATTAATCAATCTCTCTCATCAGAACAGTATCACCTACATAGGGTAGAAACTTAATATCTGATGTTCCTGATAATGAAGAGCTTAATTAAGTTTGAATTTCTGGGATCTTTATTGATACCACTTTTACAGTACATCTGTTGCAGAAAAAAAAAATTGCCTGTTACTGTCCACATATGATATATTTTCAAAAAATATATATAGAAGATTTTTTGTTCTTGTTTTTGATTTTGGTATAGCTATATTGGTATAAAACAGAAAAAACGTGTGTTTACTGAAGTAAACTTTACTACAAAAATTTAATCATTGGGTTCTAAAAAATTTTGTTTTAATGCTCTTCTCTCATGTGTATACTTGGGAAAATAACGTATCAGAGACCAACAATAGCAGATATCATATTCATATCTCAGAAACCCTTGTAGCGCTGTTCCTTGACATGTAAGTCCTGATTCATGCTCTTCGCTCACATCTCTTAAATCAAAAACAAGGAAATGGATTTTTATGCTTATATTGCACCCCAGGTTTTCTACAATATATTTTCAGATTTTCTGTTTCTGAGAAAATTCTACATCACAGAGACGAAAACTGTTCAATCCTATAGTTTTAACTTAGTCATATGTTTATTTCACTGCCCCATATTCTCTCCCAAGGGCCATTTTCTTTTTACTTAATACTCTAGTTTAGCTGTATTTTGCCAAGTACATATAAAACAGGGATACTTAGTGTAACCACTTTGACGACTGAGAATATTCACCATTTTTAAATCAACACAAATTTGCCACTTATGTTCATTGTTTTTCATTCGAGACTAACTGTTAACCAAATGTTACAATATTCTTCATTTGTACTGTGGGCAATAGGTACCCTAGCATATTTATAGTCATTATCTAGTAGAATACATTTTAGGCTACGTATTGAGCTGTCAATAAATAAACGCCAGTCACTTGATTCCTATTTTTATCAAGTAGTTTATGATATCTGAACAAAAGTTAATACCGTTTTTTTAGGAAAAGTAAGCCATAATTCTTGGTCTCTTTTATGATAAAAACTTATTTTAGTGTCTGAGGAAATTAAATTTTTTTTCAGTATTGTTGCTAACAATTCTGAAGGTTTAGAAATATATAAACATCTTACAAGGTCATCTAACTCATTTTGAGAAAAGCATTACGGCCCATTTGAGATACTTTCAAGATAAGCATCATTTTGTGATGAGTTTGGCCCTTCATTGTCTTGTTCTAAGGGCTCAGATATATATTTAGGCAGTGAAAGGTCAGTTTAGGGCACAACTAGTACTTGGAGCTGCCATTTAGCTTGATTTTTAGTGTTTGAACCGTTATGTTCTCCCTACAAAAATCAGACTCTTCGAGATGATTTTGTGGTTCTCACTAAATGATCGATGTTCCATATGTAAAGGAAATTATACCAATTTTTTATTATCTTAAATATTCCACACACCAAATACAAGACAATTCAGGAGCCCAAAATTTCTCATACTTATCCAAGAGCATCCCAAAATAATCAAAATAGGTATTTTTCACCAACTCTGATATAACTTTTTTTACAATCTTTGCACACATATTCTCCACATATACAGCAAAAATGATCTGGATTGTTTAAACACCTACTCATGACCCAAAAACTTTAGATACTAATTTTAACACAGCAAAAGACGCCTTATTGATTAATATATATGCTTAAATAATAAAAGTCAAAAATAAAGTCACTCGAGCTGTTAAAAAAATTTGGAGGTAGATTTGACAATATATATATATATATATATATATATAGGCCGGCCCTGTTCAGCTACAATGGAATTTTAAAATTTGGTGAAGGCGCATATGGCGAAATTCGTTTGATGTTTGAGTGCAAACCATTTTTAAAAGCAAGCGGCTTATTTACATTGTTTCTTTTGAATAATTTCTACGAAGGTCTAATTATTTTTTCTTTTTGTTCTAAATCTATCGTTATTTAATAGCCAGACCTCGTAGTGTGTAAATAAATTAAGAATGTAAGAGACAGTGTTTATTAATTAACCCCAAGAATGGAAACAGTGTAACTAAATACGAAAAACGTTACAATATGTACAATTTTATATTCAATTATTCAGCCGATTAAAAAAATAAACACATCCATCGAAAAGTTTAGATTTCCAGCTTCAATATCAATGGTTTCAATATTCTATTCTATATGTTAAACGTTATCGTTATTTAATAGCCCAACGTCGTAGTTCTTCACTATCGTAACCAAATAAATTTTCATGGACCCCCGCTTAAGATTGTGGACCCCAATTTTTTGTCGCGTCCATCGTAGACCCCCGTCGAGTCTCCCGTGAACCTTTGGTAGTCCACCTGGACCACTTTGGGAATATCGGTATTGGATTAAAATCTCAATTCAGTTTTTTATATGAATGATCCTTATAACTTTCAGTAAACAACATGAATAGTTTATTGGAACATCAAAGTTATTATTATTGCGGTCATAATAATAATCTTAATGGATTATTTGAACTTCGGCGGAAATATTTAGAATGTGTCTATAACTCTCAAATTATGGCAATTGAATACAGGGAATGTCACATAAAGAATATTCAGCAGGATTTTGAAAACAGCAATCTGTTATTATGATCTCGATTTTCATGAAAATTTGAATTCAAGCTCTACTTACCCTCTTCTACGAAATCTTTCATGTGTCGAACCGAGCTTTTTATATTTTGGGGGTTGAAAATTACCCCTTATTACAAAAATATTTAAACTCAGATTTATGCATGTTTCGGGTTTAATGAAGTTTAAATTTATTATTCGTAAATCTGTTAACATTCTCAAACACGTTTATGACAATCAGATTCATGCAACCCCTCCAAATCATCACCTTATCATATGAAAAGTTAAAAAAGAATCGTACCGATTCTTTTAAAATTAAAAATTATTCGAAAGGGTATTTATATTAAATTAATAAACTTTTGAACTGAAGTGTAGGATATGTTCTAAGTCGTTCAACTGATTATGGTGTAACATAAAAAGTACGAATAAACAATAGCTCTATAGTCTATACTCTATAGCATATAAGAATTTTACTAAGCAGTAACCTATATCCAATTTTAGATGGAATTCATGTACATCATTTGAATCTTAGTTACTTAAAGGTCATATGGAGAGTATTGATGAAATGTAATTCATTATTATCATAGAAATCAAATATAAGTCATGTTTTCTAAAAATATGATTAACAAAATCATTATTATAGACATCGAAAGTTGTTTTTATAGTCGAATTGGATTGATATCCATTTTATGAAGAAAGCACCGATTTATTTTTTATATTATATCCTACTTATAACAATTAATATTTTAATATACTATTTTTTCAACTTCAATATCCATGATGAAAATCAAGTCAGGCAACGCTTATAAGTCTGGCAATGCTGTCGAAAAAGATGTTCGTGCTTCCGACAATTGTGTCCGTCATGATAAAACGTGCTCATCGAGTAGACGCATTTTCAGAATGAATAACTGATACAAGTTCACTCTTCATGAAAGAGTTTTTTTTGTTAGATCGTATCTGCGTACGAACGCGGATTACGAAAGTATGTTTACCGAATTTCATAAAAAAAAATTCGAATTCGCCGCTACCAAATCATTCAACAGTGTGGAGAACGTACCAGAAATTCATAAAAACGGGCTTTGTTGCCGACGTTCCGCGTTCTGGACGAACGGTATCTGTAACAACTAACAAAAGTATGATGTTGGCATAAATTGAGCAGCCGAACCAATCTGCAGTGCAGGTATCGGGTGAACTTCAAATAACCGATCATTTTTTACGTTTTTACGGATTTAGTCAGAATTATACACAGTTCCACCATTACATTTTGTGGTTGTCCCGTACTTTTTAAGAGTCACATGACGGGCCAAAGTTATCTGGAATTGCTCGAAGATTTACGTGGGCAAATAGACAGCGAATTAACATTCGCGAACATCAGTCATTTTACGGAGTATGGAGCTTCGTAGGAAGACAAGGGGATTCGTGGAGTAGCCCGGACGGTCATGTGACCAGACACCCTGTAATTTCTTCCTGTGGGATCTTCTGAAGGAGCCCGTCTTTGCAAGAGGACCACTTACCCGTCTTAACCTCCGAGTTGCAATTAAAGAAGAATTTGAAACTCTTCGCGAACAGCTTGACATGCTTCGCCGGACTTGCCTCTTCGTTGAGAAACGCTGCCGTAAATTGACATCAATTTGAGCACTTATAGTGTTCGAATCCCTTTTGTAATTTCTCTTAATAAATTCATTTTGATTCCGAATTTTTTTTAAAGCAAATTTGTTGCCTGACTTATGCCGACCTCTGTATAATTTAGTGCAATAGAAATAAAATTTGTATTTTATTTTTCCAAAATTTTTGAAGACCAAATAATATTTGTTACAGAATTGGGAAGAGCTCAGCGATCTTTTGCCGAATGCCTTAAAAGTTTCACATTTGAATGTGTTGGTGGGACACAAACAGATGATGAACAAGTTATTTCTGCATCTTTAAGCAATTTTGCCGATTTAATTAATCAAATTGAAGATGAGAGGGATCGAATGGTAAGTATCAGTTTACTTTCATTTAGTTTGTTTTTATACAATAGGTATAATAATTGCAATAAAGTTTCAAGGTCGGTCAAAGTTTCACCTTACAATCAATTATGTATGAATATGAATACTGTGACAAATGTTATTGTTTTTTTTTGTTGAGTTATTGACTTTTGTTATAGACCAAAAATAGTGTTCAGACTTTTGTCAATATGTTGATATTGAATCAGCTCATGAATATTTCAGTGAGCAATGAACACAAAAGTTGAAACTTGACCTCACAATTGCTAATTTTCGGTCATGAATGATCTTTTAACAAAAGATAGACGCGTGAGAATATAAGACGTTTTTTGGCCAAAAATCGATTATATTCATCAACGTAAGGGCAATACAATCATTCCAACGCTTCTCTAACTTCTCGGTGCCGTGCTTGTAGAAGGATTTTTCTCAATTTTAAAACAGAAGAGAGCTAAAATTAAGACGGATCAGAAACATAAATATATATTAAAAAATATACAATTAAAAACAATTTGAACCTGTTGCAAGAAGCAATCTTTGAGTAGGTGACGCCAGGTATTAAGTTACATTTCAATTAAATGTAATTAAACTCCATAATAATGCATTACTTTGGAAAAGTTGATACAAACAGATTACGCCTTCCACTGAATCGTAATTCAATACGTGGTGAGGTATGTTGCTGTTTCTGGTTGAAAAAATATTGAGTATGTAGATTAATCAATACTGTTTATTTTTCAATACAAAGTATGTTTCCAATATCTTTGTCTATAATTATATACAGACTAAGGAATAATAATAATCGTTTTAATAGAAACTCCTACACTAAAGTTGAAATATAATGATGAACGCAAACATGAGATAAAAATAATCCAATAACTAATAAAAATTTTATATATATAAGTAGGTGTCATATTTATTATTTATATCAAATTTCGTTTACAGAAGTGCTGATAATTTAAAAAAAAATTGCAGGGTTTCCAGCGGTGACTTTACCACTAAAATCGATCTCAGGCGACTATTTTCGCGTTAAAGAGACTTAAAAACTAGTATTTTTTCAAAAAAGGGACAATTTTGTACAAGGAAGCTAGTAAAATTCTAAAAAAAGTCAAAATTGTCTATCCTCCATAAAGTACTGAAACCATTATGTTGCAACAACGCAACAATTACTTTTATACAAATGCTCATTTACATGTCACTTTTAAATACTTACAGTTTACAAAAATTAAAAAATTTAGAAACCATTGCTGAAATTTTTGAAGCTTTGCCATTTCAAAATTTAGATAAAATGAATGTTTTCAAAAGATGAATTCATATTTCTCTAACTTGACGTAGATAACATTTGTGCGGAAAATGTTGACTCATAAATATTTTTTTGGGGCATCAATTATGTTCATTTTATGGCCTTAATTATCCTATCATCAACCAAGTTGCAAAAAACACCCCGTGATAGATGATAAGCCACCCCACAACGATCATCATGAAACTCTATACATACACTATTGATATTATGAGAAATCGATTTATCATAATCTATTTTATGCGGAAACATTTACTTCCGGATATACCGGAAGTGGCCATTATCTCAGATATCGAACCATTGATAACTTTGTCCGATAAATCTCATCAAGACCTATCTGTGTGTAAAAATCAATATATAAAATGAAAATTTAGTAATTTTTGTAAGGTTAGGTGAGGTTAGGTTGTGCTAGAGACTGAAATAAAGGTAAACAAAAATAATTTTCTTCAAGCAAATATTTTAATTGGACTTGAATCTGTAACTTTTATATTTGAAAATCTTTTTTGATTTCTTTTATTATTGAAATAAATGGGACTATTTTTGGTTCAGATTTACGACATTCCCGTCGTCATGTATCATTCTATGATTCTGTCGTCCCAATCTTCTGAAAGTACATGCCTATTTCGGAAAAATGCTCTCAGAGGTCGTCAGCTGGCACCCCGTTATCAGAAACAAATCTTTCTTTGTGATTGACCCACTTACGTGTGTAACCTTTATTGCTGAGGCATCGATAGGCTAGCCAGCCATCTGTATGAATTATGCTTCCTGGAGCGACGTCAATCATCATGTCTTTTCACACACAGATAGATCTTGATGAGATCTATCGAACAAAGTTATCCACGGTTCGATATCTGTTAGCCTTTCTGAGATAATGTCCACTTCCCTTATCCCCTAATTGCTCGAAGAATTTTCAATAAATTTCTATGTATTTGACATTATCTTACACCAAAAAACGAATAATGGACGTTGCGTAATAGATACTGGTACATACTTTACGCTCGTGGCTATAAGTACACTAAAAAGTGAGGTTACGCGGTCCCGGCTGTTCTCTACGTTTTGTAACAGACCAGTTTTAACATCTTTTACGACACTAAATTTTCCTCGCGGTTATTGAAAACTTTCGGTTTATATTTGAACCACCAGCGTATTTAACAGATACAAACATTTGTTGAAATAGGTCGATGAATTTTTATTCCAGTTATATTAACAAATTTTTATTGCTTCACAAATACTAGTGATATTACAGTTGTAATGACAACATTTTATTTCTTTACTATTTCGGCGAAAAATTTCTTTGAAATGAGGTGTAACGATTCTTCTTTTTATAACATTGCATCCAATCACTCAAGTCTAGATTTCTATGTATTTCCAAGATTAGAAAGTACGCCAGTGGCGTTACATCTGCACGGGATCGGACAAACTGAATCGGTTGAATAAGACCGCACTTTATAATTGAGTAAAATTCGAATTTAATTGAGAAATTAGTGAAAACTCTGAAACACACAGATAGTAGTGAATGTTTTATTATTATTTGACATATAAAATTTTCATGCGAAAAACTGATATATTACATCACTCAATAAGTCGTCTGACTAACACAGAGATGGCGCAACTCCATATGACCTATATGAAGTACATACATTAAAAGACTATGTTTAAAATTTCATGACATATCAATCAGTCAGAAAAAAATGATAGCCATTTAACTGAAGCTACTTCTGTTATTTTAGAAACAATAAATTGAAAACAATTTCCTCTGTTAATATATCATTGCTTTATGGTGAAAAAAATACTGTACAAGCTCAGCAGTGGCTTTAAAAGTGTTATCTGGACTCTGGCTCCATCGAAAAGAACCATTTGTTATCGGTTTGAGGAATTTAAACGTGGTCGTACAGACACCAAAGATGATGAACGTTCTGGTCGTCCAATTGGTGGTTACTCCAATCAATAAAGTATTTTGATCGTTTGAATGCAAATATCAAAGAAAAACGGCGTCATATGTAGAAAAAAAAAACTACTGGTCCTGTTTTGACATAATAATTTCCCATTTAAAACTATTTAAATTTTAAAACATTGCACAAATGTAACCTAGACAGAGATACAATCTCCTGTGTGTAAATCTGTTGGTCATTTTCTTGAAAGGTACAATAACGTTCATTATTTTTACTCTCCATTAACGTATTCTCTCGGGTTACCAAATTTCTGTATTATGTTAATTTGAGTGTGAAAAATCATAAATTTAGCTACTTGAATTTATTGTATATGGTACACGATCTTAATGGGGACCCACATCATAGATGATTGATTCCGATTGTCCTTTGGATACTTGAGTTCCATTAAGGTATCAAATTACGTACTTTATTTTGTATCAATGTGACTCCAACGATCATACTTATGGTTAATTATTATCTTTCTTACAATAGGATTTTTCAGTATTTAAGAGCGGTCTTTAAACAGATAAATGTCTTAATATTCTGGCATTAGGTCGAGTATATTTGTCGGATTATTGAAACCAAGTTAACTACTTATTCTATTATTTCATAAAGTTTATTTTCAAAGTAGTTTTGATGATTTAATACAACGAATATTGTCAACCATCATCGGTTAGCCTGAAGATACATTACAGTTTTACCAGGACAATGCACCGATCCACAAGTCGATAGCAACGGTGGTTATATTGAACGAATTACACGAATTGCTTCCTCTTCCAACGTAGAGTCCAGATCTGACCCCCAGTGACTACTGGCTATTGACTGATCGCAAAAATGCTCACTGCCAAGAAATTCAATTCAAATAAAGAAGCAATTGATAATTCCTTCTAAAAGCACGGCATCTCTTGAAGGAGATTGTTTTTCTTAGTTAGTCACACGACTTATTGAGTGGTGTGTTAGATTGTCTTTGGACATTTAAAACTAACAGATTTAAAGTAAAAACTGTCAAAACAAAATTTATAGTCCAGGAGATAACGTTGCATTTTTCATACATTGTTAATATCGTCGATGTTTTCTGCGGTTTCCTTGCAACCTGGTGAACCGGTTCTCCAGCCAAATGGCCGACCATCGGGAATAATGTAGCCGCAGCTGAACTCGCCCGCCCCCTTTAAAGTTAAAATAAAAAAATGCCGTTTTTGTTTACATTGTCATTTTCTTCTGGCCAAAATCTCCCTTCTGAAATAGTTGGGCAAACACAACCCCACGCAACCACTACAACCCCAGCCCTGCAGAGGAGCTATTCCTATATCAGGACCTACTCCAACAAACCCCCCTTACTCCAACAAACCCCCCTTACTCCAACTAACCTTGCAAGCTGCAACTAAACTAAATTGTTAAAAATATACAACTTGGACCTGCCTACTAAATGGAAAAAAGTAAAATCGTATTTTATTTCAAATTTCTTGGAATTAAAATAAAACAAAATTTCTAGCTGGCTTACTGGCAAAAAGGTACAGAGATCTTATGATACGAATATGTTATTTTTTAATGCACAGGGCTTTTGGTTAGCCGAAACCTTTTTATATAGTTCTGTACAGCTATTAACCTTGAATCCTCGGCAGGAGACTCTTCCTCAGGAAGTGGTATTCGGTCTCAGTTAAAGTATATAAAAGCTGGTACTCAGAACAATTGAACAATTAATATTAAATTGGACGCCACCAGCTTTTTAACGAACCAAGTTAAATGTAAATGATAAAGTGGAAAAACTGGAAAAACTGGAAACACTTTATGAATTAAATTAAAATAAAAATTAAACAATCTAAAATTATTCCCGGACACGATTATCCAAATTAATATTTATTGTCAAGAACAATAAAAAAAGTTTCAGCAACGAATAAATTTATTAAAAAATTAATAAATTCGCATTAACTGCGTATCCAAAAGAGCACAACGAACAAAAGTAGTTATAAATTAAAAACAACTCAAACTTTTCTATATATTAAAGATAGAAATCCGGGATGGTTGCAGCTCTCAACTGGATTCCCAGATGATAGAGTTGAGGTTGAGTTTGTAGTCTGGTGGTTATTGTGGAAACCCCAACGTGGCAGCTGTAGAACTACAGTTAAAAATATAATGAGGAATGAAACGGGAACACAGATGGAAATTAATGAAAAAAGAACGAGTAAAAAGAACAGATTTGTGCAAAGGGAGCTTATGTTCTAACATATAAAATAATGAATCTATATTTTTTAAAATATAACCAAACAGGAATCGGTTTTACTGTATTCGTTCTGTTCCCGAAATAAATAGAAAATACGAATTCATAAGAAAACTATTGTACAAAATTTGCTTAAACCGAAAGGAAATCCAGAAAGATAACTGAAATTTGTGTGAACCCATTAAAAAAAGCAAATAAAAACCAGTGAATATAGAGAATAAATTCACCACAAATTTATTAAAATTCACTTTTGCTTGAAGTGTCGATAGATAGAGGAATAATTCGAATAAATTTCGAGGTTTTATTGAATTTCTCGAATGGAGTGGGAGGTCGATAACAAATTAATTTCTGTAACAACTCGAAAGTTAGAATAAATAAATACGAAATGACTACTGTGGGAATATTCAAAATGTTTGAAGAAAAACGTAACAAGCTTATGGTTATAAAAGTCTAATACTGAAAACTTTTATTAGCTCACGTACATTTATGAAAATTGTAGGAAACATTTAGATTTTGCCATATAATAATGTCTAACTCAATTTTATTTCTGTTACAGTTAGAAAATGCCAATTCTTGTGTAGTTAAACCTTTAGAAGATTTTCGCAAGAAGTATATTGGAGGAGCTAAAAATGAGAAGAAGAAATTTGAGAAGCAAACTGCGAAATTCTGTCAAAACCAAGAACGTTACTTGAATTTGACGACAAAAAAGACGAATTCCCTTCAAGAGGTATGCACTAATATTTAACTCTTTGGTCTAGTATATAAAAAACAAGTTTCAATGTTAGGTTAGGTTGAATTTCAATGCTACTCATGGATATAGTTTCCATCGAGGGTCCCAACACTTTTCCAATATTTCTGTCATTATTAAGGAATAATTTTTGTTGTGTTTCCGTTTTAGTGTTGCCTTACTGATTTGATATTTCTTTCTTCATGTCCGAAAATATTCTGTGGTCGTTGAAGGTCACATCTGAAAAATATTCAATTTATGGAACTGTTATCGACATTTGACACGGTCCATTGTCTTGGCGTGCAATGGGCGTCTTCCTTGTAATTTCATTGTTCAATCTAATAATGTCCAATAGTCATTAGTCTTATGAGGATGTATTGTTATTTTTGTATTTCCTAAAATAAAGAAAAAAAGGTTTTCGAGCTACAGGTCATCAAAGCAGGTATAAGTTAAAATATAAAATCGATAATACAAACCCATAATATATTAAGTTTAGGTAGTTAGTTCTCTCCGATCCTTAACATTGTAAGGACATACCTCCGAAACTGTAATAGAAATAAAATAATATTCCAATTGATAATATATTTAGTTTTTTTTCATAAATACACCGTTACGGTGTTACCTAATTTATAATTCCATCAACTTTTTTTCACAAAAATACTAGCATTTTTCATTTATTATTGTTTTAAGCTTATTTAAAAAATATTTTTTACTTCCTAGTTTGATGTGCTTTAAAAGCGTATTTTTTTAAACTATATTTATTTACGTAAAGCAATTACGTTGTCCAATGAAATATTTGTTATTTCCTGAATAAAATGTCATTAGATAAAAACTAATTATAGATTTCCAATCTAGTAAAACATAAATTATTGATATCAACGATTCGCAATCGAAAATCAAGGTTGTAAGCGATAAGATACCTTTTTTGATATTAACTTTAACATATCCTGTGCTTGTATGAGTATTGATAATATTAACTAATTCAGATTTTATTATATTTAATGTATCTTTGATTCCAACTACATATTTGTTTTAAATCCTAAGTGTCAGATTGCCTGCAACCATTCCAGAAACGGAAACGTTAAATAATGTAACGCTTTTCATATTTTTTTAAACTATTGCTAACGGTGCGGTGGGGTGAATTTATACACACTGTCCATTACTCAATTTATTTATAAATTTACACTAGACATTATAACAATTAACTCATCACTACTAATATGATTAAATCTTCACAACTTTTTATAATTTATTTAATTTCATCGCTTACTTTTCACTATTTCGTTTCGTTCACTATGACCTAATTATAAACTAACTCTCGATACTTAACAAACACGTATTTATGATTGAAAACAAACATCATATGAATTCTGCAAACAGGCGTATTCTCCAAATTTTATACTTCCATTATAAAAGAACAGGACCGGCTTTGCAGTCCATGTCGTGGACGAGTTCGCAGCGTTATCCCCTCCTTAAAAGGAAGTTCCTCCTAGAACTCGGGTATGCTGCGACTGGATGTTAAAATATGCAACTGATGCTGATGATGGAGTGCATAGCTGCAAATTAATATGTGAACCCCGGTATCTTAGAATATCACCTCTACCATGTTACTAACAACTCGCCAATCCAACTGGTTACTTGCTATCCTGGTCATAGAGATTCTTCACGTTGGTTTATAACACATGGTCGCGGAGGCATTTCCCACACATCGCGGAAGGTGGATCGATTTTGAAATTCATTTTTGGTTACCAGGTAGAAGATGTACCGAGAATTGTGTTAGATTCTGAGCGTCTTCCCGAGGGCTGGGATCTACTCTTCGAGTTTTTCTAATTTTGCTTATGCGGTAGGACATCTTTTTTTTGATTATGTATGGACATTCCCAGGATTTTTGTAATTTTGGAGAAATTTCCTTTCTCCTCGTCGGGTTGTGCAGCTGTATTTTGTCTCCCTCTTTAAAAGTAACTGCAAACAACTCAAATGGCACTCATATGACAACACGTTTTAAGTACGTTCATCGTTAAAAATGGCAAACTTTGATGATGGCAATGGCAGATTTGACATAATCCCATCTGTGTTTCCATATCCCAAAAATTAAGTATCAACTCTCGTAATGTGCAAGATTTTTGTTTTCGTTTGCTTGTCGTAATGAACTATAGCAGGGATAAGCACGCATATAATGTTCCTTGCATTTGTTCGGCAGATTTCTGCAGCACTATGGCCTTCAGCCTGTAGAAAACGAATCACACTTCGCAATTCACACTGGGCGGAAGCATCAATAATGGCGGACATGTTTACGTGGTTGTGGCACAACGCCGACTGACGCCTGAATGTCAACAATGGCGGAGTGCGTAGTATGAGGGCTTCGTAGTCGCCTACAGCGCATGCCCGCGTAGCCTCTACACGTAGCGATCGGTGGTTGAAAAAAAAACGGCGCACATATATGAGTTTGTTATTTTTTCATTACCTAAAAAAATAACGCAATAACAACATAGACCAGTCGTTATAAAATTAAGGATAATGGCTTTGAAATGCTAAAGTCAGAAAAAGAATTGAAGCTTCAGTTTTTTTGCCTTTTACTTACTTTTCTTTTTTTGCTCATTTTAAAGAAACTGTGTTTTTAGAAAAAAAAAACAAGTTTTTGACCTCATTATCAAATATTATCGTTATTAAATAATAAATAAGTAATTAATATCAAAATCCACAATAGATAGAATTGCTTGAAGGCTTTTCCCAATTTGTGATAGTTATAAAATACCTTTTTTTAAAAAATTCAATTATTTTTGTTAATTCAATAATACAATTAATTGAACGTGACATATCTTCAACATAAAATAGTAGAAAAAAATAAATATTACTTATTATAAAAATAATTACTGGCTAGTAATTATCATTTGTTTTGATACAAGTACCGTTATTATTTCAATTAAAATAGAGGAAACGTGCTTTTTTTATTATTTCATGATAAAATCCTAAAAATATAAATAGTAAATTCATAGAAATGAAAAAGTATTTATACGACAATTTTGTTGCTAGTTTGAATACTGGAACTCTAGGATAACATTAAAAAAACTACATTAACAATTATAATATTTACCTGACAAATACGAGCGCGATTTGACCGAAAAGGAATTTCTTAGAGGTTAATAAATAGTTAAAAAATTCCCGTCCTTATACTTAAGTCTTGTCACTTAAAAATACGTAATATGATTAATGAAATGAATATTTCAATTGGAATCTCAATATATTGCACCAAATGATACATGAGAAACTATCTGTAAAGTGGGTATCACGATTGCTTAATACTGAGCAAAAGCTCGCTCGCATTAAAAATTCCAACCAATATTTATTATCTTTTAATTTAATTTTTGTATTGTTTGCTTGATATAACACAATAAATAGTAAATCTAATTTTATTATTTTACTAATTCAGACGATACATTTCTTTGACCTGCATCTCTAAAAATAGTCATATAATTTGGACCAACTTTTTGTGGGAAAGTTAAAATCTACTACATACTAAAATTTTGTAAAATTTTACGGCGAGCCAAAAATGTATAAGGTGTGTGTGGGGCCCACATGAACTTCATTGGAGAAGGTCACCTCTAGCGTTGTTGTTATTATTTTTTCCCCATACTTACCTCCATTATGTTACCAGTATTATTGTATGTTGAATCAGAACTAAAGAAAAGAACATATGAAAAGTGTTTTCCCACATTTTCCTGTTTATAAATTGGTTAAGTAGGAGAAAAAAATCCTATGCGGCATCCGATATAATTATAAAGTTCAAAATCTATAAAGGATCCGCGGGGAATCTTGAATAAACGATGGTTGCTACTTAAGTTTTGAGATGAACAAATAAAAACATATATTTTCAATTGGAAATGGCTTTATTGTTTATTGAAATATTCCCCATCAAAGTCAATATACTTTTGTATGCGTTTGGACCAATTGTGAATCATTGTTTCCATTCCGATTGAGATACCTCCAAAATATGTGATCAACCGCTTCTTCAGGTTCAGAAAAACGTTGACCTCGCAATTTATTTTCGATCTGCGGCAATAAGAAGAAATCATTGAGTGTCTAACAAAGACTGTACATCGGATCACCCATCAATTCGATGTCTCGACTGTTCAAAAACGTTTTTGTTTGAACTGATGTGTGAGAGCTCGCATTGCCGTGGTGGAGAATCATTCGTCTTCTGCAATTGGTTTCCCTGATTTTTTTTAATACTTCTGACAAACATTTGCTGGTTTACCATCAGAATTGACCGATCTACGTTGCTCTAATGGTGGCCACATGTCCAGTCGTTCCGAAAAAACGACCATTTGCTTCAAAGTGCTTTGTTCACGAGCAACTTTTGTTGGATTTGGCTCGTCTTGAAAGACCCATGTGGTGGTTGTGCTTCATCACCAATCGAGTTGATCGGATCACTGCTCTTAGTTTGTTCCAAGTTGAGAAAGTCATAGAAAATCATCGCAAGAAAATGTTCGGGTTTAAATTCCATTTTTTGACCAAGATGAATGTTTCCAGTATCTGTAAACAAAGTTCTGAGTACTTCACCATTAAATATGTCAAACTTTATGATAACAATGTAGATAATTGTCGATCGGGCATCTGGCAACAAAGAACGCGACCGATGCGCTTGATATATAAAGTTTTATATATTGCAAACCCAGACAAAACAAACTTGTCCGTTCATTGGCTCGTTGCAAGCCCAAACATAAATCAAATTTGTCTGAGTTTACACAATTAATGTTATCAGGTTACGTCTTCTTCTTCTTCTTACTACTCCATCTTAGGCAGATTGCCTGTTCATTCTTGGCAACATGCCCATTGCCTCAATTGATGGTAAGATTTTCACTAAATCTTTTTCGTGGCTTTCCCATACTTCTCCTCAGTGGTGAGTTGTCTCGTGCTATCCTTACTATTCTTTCCTCGCTCATTCTACTTATGTGTTCGTCCCATTCGCGCTTTCTGCTCAGTACCCGTTCGTTAATATTTTCCACTCTGCATTTTTGCCTTATGTCGTCGCTACGTTCCCTGTCTAAGAGCGTTTTTCCTGTAATTTATCGCTTGTTTCCAGCTGTGTACGTCATTATGGGTCTGATTACAGTTTTGTAGGTTCTTGACTTGGCTTCAATACTTATGTATTTGGTTTTCCATATAGTGTTGTTTAGACATCCAGCTGCTCTTGTTGCTTTTATTGTTTGCTGCCTTACCTCTGTCTCAATATCACCATATCCGGATAGTTCTATACCCAGATATTTGAATTTCATTTCTTGCTGGATTATTTTGTCATCTACGAACAGCTTGGATCTAAGAGGTATTTTTGATGTTATCAGGCTTTTTGTTTTGGAGCAGCCTTTGGAGGTCGTCTTCGTTTTCTGCAACTAGCACAGCATCGTCAGCATAGCACAGGATTGTAATATTGCGGTCATCCATTAGTAATAATAAAATAATAAATAAATGATAAACTATGTAATAACTAGTAATTTCTTATTGTTGGAATGGCGCACTCTGGTTCTCCAAGACCAACAAGTTTCGTGTCCAAAAATCTGCTGGAAAAGTTCTTGCTTAAGTGTTTTGGGATTTTCATGGAGTAATCATGATTGATTTTTTGCATAAGGGTAGAATAATAACTGAGATTACTATTCGACATTACTGACCACTCTACGGGAAAAAATTAAAGAGAAAAGTCACGGAAAGCTATCCAAAGGTGTTTTGTTTTTGCAGGACAACGCCCCTGCACACAAATCTCATATTGCCACGCAAAAAAACTCGTGATTTAGGGTTTGAATTACTAGAACAGCCCCCTTATTCACCAGATTTGGCTCCATCCGACTATCATCTCTTTTCTCAACTGATAAAAGTTTAAAAGGTCGTAAATTTTCTTTCAACGAGGAGGTAATAAAAGCTGTGGAGGTCAGGTTTGCAGAGCAAGAAAAAACATTTTTTTTTAAAGGTCTAGAGACGTTGCAGGTTCGCTGTAATAAATATATCCAATTAAGAGGAGAATATGTTGAGTAATAAAAAATTTTGACATTTAAATTTTGTTTGGTTCTATAGTAGGCTAATAATTTTTCAATATATCCTCGTATATTTCAATTTTTATAAAATGATTTCTACTCTTGTAAAAATTTCAAAACTGATTGAAATAAACAAAAATTTTAGCAAAATTTGCCTGCTGTTAAATCTACCGCTGCCTATGACGATGCTGGGATCGACCCTGTAGAATATTAAAATAAAACGAAATATTGTCGTTATTTTCATTTGAAACGGATTTTTTTCCGATTACAAAAAGTAATTTTTTCTTATTTCTCTAGAGAGATAAAATGTCATACGTTTTCCCTTAACAGAAAAACCAATTATCGCCATATTCCATTTCCAAGTTTCTCTAGTCTATGAACTTTCGAGACTACGTAATATCTGACGTCACTGTTGTGACTCGACGGCGTATCGAACCGTTTACGTCATTAAATGATATTCGTGAGGGTGCGCAACACATTCATTCCCTCGTTACCTAGATATCAAACACTACCATTTCGAGGAACGCATTGTGTTTTTTAAAAAATTGCAATAAGCTTCATTCTATCATCTAGTGTAAAAATTTACCGTAGAACGGTCTTCTAATAATCTTTTGAAAGATTACCGAGGGCGGTACACTTATCTTATATTGAACATGTGATCGAGTGTTTTTGGAGGGAATTCATAAAAAATATGTATCCAGATGGAAGGTATGATTACATCTTTTATAATTTAACAATTAGTACCAAATTGAGATATTGATTTATAAAACGGTAACTTATTATTAATCTTGAAATCTTGAGATTAATAATTATCCACACTGTTTATAATAATCAAATACATATTTTTTTATACTGTAAAAAAAGAACTATTACAACGAATTGAAGTTGAAGGCAGTTTTGAATGAAGGTGATGTGAATGACGTGCAATCCATTCACTTGTAGCAATACATTTTTTATGGATTCAAATAAATATTCATATTCAAATTGAAATGTTTCTTCGATCAAATTTTTGTTTCGTCGAAGTAAATTATTTTTTCTTCTAAGGTAATCTACGCAGGTGTTTCTCAATCGAATTAAACCGAGAACTGGTCAAAACCTGGATCGATTTTCATTTCTATATTTTCCCAAATTACATCTACAAGTTTTTCACGATTATCAAATATTTGTTGTAACGCAAATTGAATGTTTTTGTTCGTTTTAATTACATTTTTCATTGCCTAACGGCCTTATCAAACTTGGGGCTCGCGAGCGTCTTCAAGCGGAGCGGACGCGCAACGTATTCGTTGCGAACGAGATCGCTGCGAATAGCAGCATGGACACCATATTGTGTGCTGAAGATAAAATGATTACAAAAATAATGCAAAAGAACAGACGAGAAGATGAATAAAGACAGAAAAAGTGGTGAAAGTGAACTCGAATACAACTTCACCCAGACTATAAAATGGATCCCAAATTGGGATCATGGGAGTTTTGAAAAAATACAAGCATATGTCTATAGTTTATTTCAGAAAGGTATAGAGTAATAAAACCTCATTAGGTATGCAAATGGACCACGAATATTTAAGCCACTTTCATAGGTTGGCATTGATTTCATTGTAAATTTCTTTCTTTTTATCAAGTGCAGGTAGTACCACCTGAGTAGGGGTCAATATATGGGTTTAGCCTATTGTTATCCATTCACAAACACTGAAAATAGTGTGCCAAAGGCGTCGCGGTAGGATACTCGTAAAAAGGAAAGAGAAGATGAAGTTGGAGTCTTCTCTATGGTTAGCATACCTTTGTTAAAAATCCCTCTTCGCTTCCAATATGGACGATTATTAGTAATTATTAGTATTTTACCTTTACCTGAAGGCACCTTAATACCAGTTGACAGGCCTACCATGAATGTTTGTCGAGCACTGGTTATATTTTTGTCTTGCCACATTTTTGGTACTGTATAACCTTCATTAATCCACGTCTCATCAAGATAAAAGATTTCCTTCTGCTCTGTTCTGATTTATACTTCTTAAGTAAGTTTCTGCTTATAGAATTGACCATATGAACACTGATGATGCTGACAACAGGAATAATTACTAAAAGCCATAATTTTATACTTAGCGATAAATCAATCGGTCGTAGCTGCTAAATTTTTCACGGAAGCTTAGATATGAAACAACTATCAGCAAGGTGGGCGCCTCGATTGCTTAATGCTGATCCAAAGCTCATTCGCATTAAAAATTCCTTCAAACGTAATCTTGTGAAAATATCAATCGGTATATCACTATAAATAAGTGGAAACGTCAATTTCTCTCTGTTTTTCAAAAATTATTGAAAAAAAAAACAATTTTTAAAACAGAATAGAGCTAAAATCAAATACAATTAGAAACGTAAACATATCAAAAGGTCTACGAAACAAGAAATTAAAGATATTTATATCACTATATCTCCCACATCGAAAAAAATCATGAAAATTTCTACGTTTGGGTTTTTGGATACGAATAACTAAAATATTTACAAAGATGGTCGACTTATGGTTCTACCTCATACATACTTTTTGAGTTACTTATGTTTTTGTAAAAAATTTTATCGTTGCAGACCCTTATAAATTATTTTTTTACGAGGATACCCTTAAAGATATTAAAATGGTTTGTGTTCGGTTGCTTTTAGCAAGGTTAGACGTATTTTAATCCATGTTGAAATTTTTTTCATTTTATACAGGGTGTGTATAAAAAGTTTTCAAAATTTAACTTCATAAATATCAAATTTCTGTATTTTTTAACTACAACCACCCGGTTTTTTTCTATTTTAATGCATTCAGGGGTAAAAAATAAGGCAAATTCATGTATACCTTAACTTAACCGTTATCCAGATATTAAATGTTTTTTGTAAAGTTTTAGAGATGCGGGTGTGGTCTAAATTTTATTTATTCATTATTACATTTAGAACGAGCCATATCAATGATTTTCGAAAGTATCAACAATTAACTTATGACAATTAAATAAGTGTAATTTATTACAAAGCCTACTAAAATTATACATAAAAAATTAAAACTTGTTAAAAAATACAATAATAATTTAAAACTTCAAATATCTAGGAAACGAAAAATGAAAAGATTATAGTAGAGACAAACGCTTTTTTGAGGTGGTTTGAAAAATGACTCTTCCATCAAACTACCCTCGTATCTATTATTTGTCACCAAAGCGTCTTCCAGTTTGTGCTTTATTCAATCCCTCCCAGCGCGCTTATGACGATAGGATCTAAGAGAGGAATCACCCGGAATTGCTCAATGTTTCTATTGCTAATAACGGCTACAGGGTCAATTTCGGACACTATCTACCTCTAGAAAAAGATATAAACTACAAGTATGTTAGAATTGAATCATATATGCTGAAAACGATTCAATTCTCAGTCAAAACAGTCAAATTATAGAAAAAAGGAGGTTTTTATAAATTTCTAGATATTCAAGATATTTTGCAACAAATTACTAAATTGTTTATCAATTATTAATGAATATTTTCCCTTTTGTTTGTATATAAAATCAACAATTATTGATATTTGTAGAAGGTAAATATCGATTGATCTATAAAATCAAGTCACAGTTTTTTACACTCTACAATGTAATACGAAATAAATACAACGTAATCACCCGTACTATAAAGTTTTGTTATATAAATAATTAAACAATAAATAAACTTTAATACTGATTGTAATTTTTTTCTAAATTGTTTTTTTTTATTATTTGTCAATTAGGATTTGGTTCTGTTGTTATTTATGCTTGATCAAATTCTCAGTTTCAAGGAAATTAATTGTTTGTTCTCATTGTGTAATATTCGAATATAATCTCCGTTAACGGGTTTGTCGTTAATAAAAAGAACGTTACCTGGGTGTGATAATTTCAGGGTTATAAGTAGAAATTCTATTTTTAAAGGGTAATTGCTATGGAGATGATTCAAAATTTCTGAAGCGCCACTTGTTGAATGTCGACATAATCTGATGTGGGCTATTGTTATGGATACAGTGGGTTTTGTGTAATACATTACACAATTTGCCATTCTAATAGCCATAAACGTCTTATGCGTTATTTTAAAGGTTTATATGAAAGGTCGTGTCTTCCAAAAAAAAAAAAATTAGTTTTATCATCACGCCAAATCAATTTTATAATATATGTTTAGAGGCTACTTTTTTATTGATTCAAAGATTAAACGATTACTTCCATCGATATTTTATTTTTCATTTCCTGCCAAGTGGTCAGAATTTGAGGATGGTCCCAGAAGTACCTGGCCTGACCTAGTGACGGCGGTAGTTGCTTGAAAAATCCTCCTCCTCTTTCCATTATCCTCTAAAAGATAAAGTGATGCCAATTATATTTGACTCAGCAGTTGTTTCCATTATTGCCTATCCTGTGCCTTTTCGGCATGATGCAGCCTCAAATTTATTAAGGGTTTTGTTTGGTCTACCCATCTAGTTGAAAATTTGCCTCTTGGCCGTTTGCCTTCTATTTTCCCTTCTATGATTAATCGATCCATTGTTCCTGATCTTCTAGCTATATGTCCCAAGTACTGCAGATACATGCGGTTTATTATGGTTAACAGCCTTGTACGTTGACCAATTTCTTGTAATACGGATACGTTGGTTTGGTGTTCTGTCCATGATACTCGTAAAAGTAATCTATAAACTCATATTTCGAAAGCCTCTATTCAGTATTTCGCTTTCGCATTTCCCAGTGTTGGTAATTAAGGAACCAAGAAAGTTAAAATTGTTTACCACTTTGTAGCCTGCAATTTCTGATGTTTGTGGAGAATTGTTGTCTTGTCTATCATCATTTTCGTTTTGAATTTATTTATTTATTTTGAAAATGTATTAAGAAGAGACCTCCAGAAATCCACAAAGCGGTACTGGATGATCATCATATCGAGTGTTTGATAATGCTTCACAGAAATAAGGCCGAGTTTTTGAGCCGTTTCATAACCATGGATGAAACGTGGATCCATCACTTCACAACCGAAACAAAAGAACAATCAATACAATGAACTTAAAAGGGAGAACCAACTACAAAGAAGGCAAAGACCATTCTACCTGCAGGCAAGGTCATAGCGTTGGTTTTTTGAGTTGCGCGTGGGATAATTTTTATTGACTAGCTTCAAAAGGGAAAAACTATCAACGTCGAGTATTATGCAAACTTATTACAATGTTTGATCGAATAAATCAAGTAAACCCGGCCGCATTTGGCTAAGAACGAAGTGTTGTTTTATCAAAACAATGCACCACCTCACAAATCCGTTATTGCAATGGCCAAAATTAATGAATTAAAGTTTGAATTGCTACCTCAAGCACCCTTTTCACCAGATTCACCCCCTCGAATTATCTTCTGTTCTAAGACTTCAAAAAATCGCTCGGATGTCAAAGATTTTCCAACAATGAAGAGGTTATGTCGGCAGTTAATGGCTATTTTGAGGAGCTTGGCGATTCTTATTAGTAATTCCCTAACCAAGGGGAAACAGTAATATTTTGAGGAGGTATAATATATGATAGTCGTACGCTGCTTATTTCCATTCCAGATACTATACCAGAGTATAAATATATTCAAATATTATTGAACCCATTATTTAACTTCGCCAATTTCATTTTGATGGCATACTGTGTCCTATCAGCCTCCAGGAACTCACACTAGCGGCCTTATCCTTTCCATGCATAGGCGAGTCAACTGCTTATTACAGAACACTGAATATTGATGTATTTTTTATTTCGCTCCAAAATGGTTATTTTTTAATTTGAAATTATGTACTGTTTTTTATTTTTATCTTGTTTAGTTACAATTCAATTGAGCCAATTTGTACAGGGTACCCAAATCAATTGTACTTTGTGATACACTTGTTGACTCAATAATAGTGTCTAATTTTGCAACAGCCAAGTTCTTAACATCGTTTTGTTATATTGTCATAAAAAAAGTAGTTTTGACTAACGAAATTAACTTATTGTCAATTTAATACATCTTGACCGAACTTTCTTATATCAAAATACAAGTTCAATAAACTCGGATATCAAAAATATATGCACGTAATTAGATTTCACATTTGCCGAATGCCGTACAAATACAATTTTGGTAACAAAAGCATTCGGTAATGATTTGAAAGTACATTGCTTTCCTTTTTTGGTGCACATCTTCAACTATCATGATTCATAGTGACCTCAAATTAATAGTAAATGTCAAGTAAATAGTAATTTTATTCAATTTTCTCAGACCTTCCTATTTATTTGTTCTTGAGTAATAAGTCTTGATTGGTGGTCTATATGTAATGAATATTTAATTATTCATAAAATACCTACATGGGAATTATAATTTTTTCCAAACTGCTAAGGTCTTCTTTAACAATATTTTCTTCATTTTTACGTATGAAGTTCCTTGCAATAATTGTCATCTTGTTTACCGAAGGACGAACATCATAATATTAGAAAAATAGATTGAGAAGAAATCAATACACAAAAATGCTTAAACCAGAATTGCTGGTTCTTCTATCAACTCATATTTAACAGGCCGATACGTCGAAAATATTTCTATAGTAAAAAAGGTTATTTGTAAATTATACTGTGACGTTCTTTGAGTAAGGTTCGTGGATGAAATTGTACAAGTTAATTTCATGCTTAAAACTTTATTACGCCACAATTATTTCACTAATTACAACACAATACCTACACTCCACTCTAGATGTCACTTCTTTATGCTCCTTATTATTGCTTGTATTGTTCTCCGCGTATTTTTGATATTCAACTAACTGCTCTACTGTGATCCTGCCTTATATACTATTGAAATAATTCTAGACCTTCTGTTTATTTAACTTCCTCTTACAAAAACATCTATATCAATAGTTATCCGTCACAGTATAGTTCAATTATTATTATTTATTACATTTTCAGGCAGATGCATCAGTGGATATGGCCGAACGTCATTTCTACACTGCGAGTATGGACTACGTTTATTTAATACAGGAAGTTCACGAGAGGAAGAAATTTGAATTCGTGGAAACTTTATTAACTTTCATTTATTCCTGGTTCACTTTTTATCATCAGGTAATACTTTTTATTTTGGAAACAATGGCACATGTAAACAATCGTATAAATAGATTGAATTATTTCAATCGAGTAAATTCTGATAATGTTGTCTATTCAATATTTGAAAATATCCTAAACCCAATTTATTTTGAACTTATCTAGTAACTTTGAGCGAAATGAATTTACTCTCATATCTTATTCGGGCATTTAGCTTTTTCCCAACAATTCGCTTTGGTCTTTCTATGGTTTTGAACACAAAATAATACGTGGGTAGTCTTAATAAAGTGTGTCCGAACGACTGCTTTTCCTCAATTTGTTCTATGGCTTTTTCTTCCAAGTTCATTTTCCCTTTTATTGTATCATATCTAACTCGATCTAACCTTGTCATTCTATTTATTTTTCTCAAGGCGTTTATTTCCGTACGTTCTACATATATTCTTTCTTTAATTGTTCTCCACGTTCTATACGTCGACTTACTACTATTTGTTACATTGTAGATTCTCAGTTTTCTTTGTTTTCCCATTTCAGTGTTGTTTTCAGTTTCAGTCAACATTCCATTTAGTGATTTAGTTAATTCTTCCTCTGTTTATTTCTGTATCATCTGTCCCTTCTTTATCAAAAATAACCTTTTTTTACAGAATATTGTGCTACATATTTTTTGTCGCGGCAGTTTGTGTCGAAATCCTCATAGTTCTCAAGTTATCCGCCATTCGAAAGGTTTTTGAGTACATGAACCCATTTTACGTTGAAAATTTTGAGGCTGGGAAAAAATGCTTAAGACCAATCTTTATAGAATTTTGTACTGTACATTTTTTGCTCCAGCACTCAAAATATTTTTGAATGTATAAACCAATTTTAAGGTGAAAATTTTGAGGTTAGGAACAAATACCTGGAATACTTTTTTGTAGAGAAATCCTCTTAGTTTTCGAGTTATTCGCGTTTCAAGTCGCAAAATTTCGAAAATCCATACTCGTAATTTTGTTAAGACTTATTCAATATCTCTGAAAATCAAAACCGCCCAATTCAATTCAAGATGTTAGCTCAAAATCGCCTAATTTGCCTGTACTATTAGTTATGTGCATGTATTATGGAGGGTGTATCACCAGGTGTTATTGTCGATTTGGATCCTTTACATTTCTTCTTCCAAGTTTTTCAACATATACCTTATCTCAAGCCTTTACGGTACTTACACAGTTCTAAATCACTGAATTGGCTTTATAAAAGTCATACAGTATTCGTCAAATATCATATTTGGTTTAATCATGTACTTTTATTAGTCTACAAACATATTGAAAATAACCCTTTGACATTGACTTTCACTATTTGAGTTTATCCCAAATAGTCGCTAAGAACCTATTGTTCTCAATAAACTTATCCCACCTGTTTCTTATCTAGGTAAGAAGAATATATAAACTAGTAAAATTCACTATTTTTGTCGTGTGAATCGGTATCATAATAGCCCCGGTATATCAATTTCGTGGTCAGATACTTTTTATATGCCTTCAAGTGAGAATAGATAAGGTCTAAATAAACTATATTTCTCCAGAAGAACTAACTTTGCCACTGATCGATAAGTTAACAAGCATTTGTTGTCTTGTTAAAAACTGCAGAAATACAATTTTTGTGGTTTACATCTAGACTAGTTTTTCATAAAATGATCAATATATACAAGTTGTCCAATTATCTAGGATGTTTCCAGTGAGTTTTCAATTTCGTTTTTTTGTTATCAGTAAGGAATGAAAATTTGATATTTGCCAGTTATGTGGAACTTTACATATAACGATAACTTCTATGTTGGCACAATCTGTATCGCAATTTGAAATAATAATCGACGCGACCAGCCCTAACATTTCAAAAACATTTATTTGAAATATTGAATTTATTCCATTTTAAATATTCATTTTATATAAATACATTTATATTGTAATTTAAATTTAATAATTGAAATGAAATTTCAGGGATATGAGCTAAAACGTGATTGTGATCCATATTGGAAAGATTTGCAAACTAAAATTCAAAAAACAAGAAACAATTTTGATGACTTCAGTCAAATATTGAGAAAACGTATGTCCGAAGTACAGAAACAAGATGAACCAATCAGGAACGCTAAAGGATGTCGGGAAGGATATTTATTTTTATTGGAAAAAAGTAAGACAATTCACCTAATTAGTAAACATGGAATTTAGACTTAGATGTTGAATTTCTTGTAGGTCATATAGGCCTTGTTACTTGCCATTAACGAATATTAAGAATATTAAGATCGGAACATTATTTGTTCTCGATTTGATCTTTTCTTTCAACTAACTTTTTTTTCTGCAGCATTTAACAGAGTTAACAGAGTTGTTTGTTTAGATATCTATGCACTTATGTATTTGTTTGAAATAACACTGTGGTTTAATAAATCTATTTCTTATTTCTAACTGTGATTAGGATTTAACTAGAAAATTGTAAAATACTTCAAAATAACCAGGCAAAATGAGATAAGTTGTCTCCCACAGGATTGTCTCAAATTGCCGAAAATTATTTAGTTAACACAAGAAAGCTCTCAGGATTGCGTTTTACCGAGTTTCTTTAAAATACCTAGGCTTTTATCAAACGCCAGAATTTTCATTGTGTTATATTTTTTTGCCACACATATTTCACTATAAAATTGTATTTGTGCTTTCCAATTTCCTCATATAGTGTTGATGTATTTTAAGTTTTTTTTCATCACTTTTACGAATATCAAATAAAATACTTTTTCCTCAGAGGCTTTCGGGACTACCTGGACAAAGCATTATTGTAGTTATGACAAGGAAACGAAAATATTCACCATGCTACCCTATAACCAGCTGACAACTAAAACTGTAAGTTGTAAAATCCGTTTCTAATTAATCGAACAATATCTGAAAATATATCTTGATTACACTATGTTCTTAATTTACAGTTACCGCCTCCTGAAAAGATGGTTATTTCTTCATGTGTACGAAGAATGTCTGATTCTATAGAAAAACGTTTTTGTTTTGATTTGTTATCCGAGGATAAGCCTAACGTAACATTTACATTTCAAGCACTGTCAGATCAGGATAGAAAAGCTTGGATGGATATAATGGACGGAAAAGAACCCGTAAGTTAACTTCTATCTTTCAAGTAACAAAATTTAAAGGGATAATCATTTCTGCTATTATACAAATAAAAGTTTTCAAGACGTGTTGCAAGTGTTGGGTCAATTTCTATACATTCAAGATTCTTGGACAATTCTTCAACTATCTCTACTGTCAGAACTTCTGTGTTTCATTCATAATTTGCTATTTTCATTGCAATACATCATACTGTATCGATACTAGCTTGACGCTCCTAGTGGTCATTTGCTTGTCTCAAAGATTAATCCATGTGAGTCTCAGGACAAGCCAAATTAAGGTGAAACACAGAAAGAATCATTAAATCAGTTATGGTCCCTTAGAATGTACTCACATTTTCTTGGAAAACTATATAATTCTAGTGCTAATACATGTAAATAGAGAAGACGGTAGATGGAAGGATCGATTTTATTATATCAAAACCAATTGGTGGCGGAGTTGTTCGCGTCTACGTTAGTTGTAACAGTTAACGGGGAGTCTGAGAAACGGTTGCCACAACCAAGAAAGGTAGCAGGCGCGCAAATTAATCACTTCCAGTACGAAAAGGTGGTGACTCTAAACCCTTTAAAGAGGATCAATTGGAAGGCGGTGACTCTAAACCCTTTAAAGTGGATCAATTGGAAGTCAAGCCTAGTCCCATCAACTCTTGCAGTTAAAAAGCTCGTAGTCGAATCCCACGAGATTGTTATAACTATTCATAATTTTGGAGCATGTCACTACCTGCTTTGGAGACAAGAAAACATCTGGAAGGGTTTCCTTGTCTGTTTACACTTCAATAAATAGTTTTTAGATAAAGATTTTAAAAAATGCATTGTGAATAACTAAAAGTAACTAATAAAATATCACTATTATTTTAAACCTTTTTATTCTACTTTCGTGCACAATAGTACTGTACTCTCCCACTTTAATATCACAGCGGTAATCACAATATTCGAATATACCGATGCCTTTATTTGGAAATAGAAGATGATGGCATTCTAAATAAAATCTATTTTTTAAGCGCAATTTGTGAATATATCAAATTTCCTAATTAAGCTGATTGCTATAATATGTGACCCAATGTATTTTTTAGACTTACACAATTCCTAATAATGTAAATAAAAACGTGGAAGAAAAGGCCCTAGATGATAATGGCATTCAGTTTGTAAAAAGGTGTATAGAAGTTCTTGAGAGTAGAGGCTTGGAGGAACAAGGATTGTATAGGTAAGTGAACTGTTTAACAAACAAATTGATGGTTGTGCTATGGGAGCTTCCATTTCAAGTGTTATAGCACAATTAGTAATGGAAAATCTTAAGAAAATTGTTATAAGCAAACTTGATATAAATATTCCATTCCTTTTCCAATATGTAGATGATTGCATTACTGCCGTACCAAATAATCAAATTGAAAACAAAAATAAAAAATTCAGTTCTTATCATAAAAAACTTCAATTCATAATCGAAATCCAACATTATAATTTATTCTTATTTTGATATTCATGATGTAGGTATCATATTTTGAAAAAGACTAAAATAAGTCGAAACGTCAATTTAATCTTCCTTTTTAAGAATTGTTAAAAAAAACTAATTTTAAAACAGAAGAGACCTAAAATCAAGAGCATCTAGAAGAATAAATAATAATTATAATACACATAATAATATCTTACTTCACACTAAATTCAATAATGTCAGTGTATGTTAAATTGTAGAATTCTGCCACAGAATAATAAGGTCTTTTTAGCAGAAATTCCTTTGTCAATCTTGGGAACCTATTTGATGTCTTTGACTTTTTTAATTCTGAAGGTAGCTGATTGAATAATTTTTTACATTTTTACAGGGTTGTAGGTGTTAGTTCCAAAGTGACAAAATTATTAAATATGGGTCTGGATAGAAGAAAAGGTGATAAATTACTATTAGACGATCCCGTCGAATGGGAAACTAAAACTATAACAAGTGCTTTAAAAATGTATTTGAGAAATTTACCCGAACCTCTTATGACTTTCCGATTTCACAATGGATTCATTGCAGCAGTCAGTAAGTGGATATAGTATATATTAAGATGGAATTTCTATAACTGTTGGTGATATTAATACTGAATACACTGTTTACACCAACACTCACAATTACAATGTCTGACGCGCGTTTCGATAACCAAGTTATCGTCTTCAGAGGCTCAGTTTACCTTCACTCTCTGAAGATGATAACATGGTTATTGAAAGGAGCATCAGAATGTAATTTGAACTGTTGGTGTAAGCAATGTGTTCAGTATAGTATATATTAACATTGTTGAAGACATATTGCCACTTTATCATCAATCTAGATATTGATACTATCCACAATTTTTCACTTTTACATTATTAATTTTTCTGACTTTATACTACTGTTTTAAAATTTTATTGATTTATAATTATCTCACAAATCTGTTAGAATCTCAAACTAAAGTGTTTCCAATTTATTTTAATGTGTTCCTTTATACCACCTAAACCTATTGGAAATAATATTAAACTCAACTGAACAAATAAATTATAATATCTATATATACAAACACCAGCAAAATTAACCAATAATTGACTACAACTTTCAATTAAAGGGCTCTAATTTTTTTACTGGTTCAATTTTGAACAACTTGTGACAGTACTATCCTTCAGCCTTTGCACCTAAATCTTCTATATTGTCATCAAATACAATGGTGTAATCTGCACATCTGATGATTAGCTTGTATCCATTTAGCAGTATACCTTTTTCTGCCTTATATAAGGCTTAGCTGAATATCCGCTATGATTACAATGGGTATTATTATCGATAGCAAAATCAAAATGCAATTAACTTCACCAAATATTACAGTAAAAGCAAATGTAAAATAAAGTAATTTGTTATGGTAATAGTAAACTTATAGATACAATCAGACACACAGATGCTACAGTTGTACTATGTGACGACTTGAATGGACTGTAATGCCTTTTAATCGCCATTGACAGAGTGGGAAAAGAGATGGATCTAAATATTAACTGTTATAAAACAAAATATATGGTATTTAGTCACTTGCCGTACCATGACACACAGCTACAAGTAAACGGAAAAAAGATTCAAAGAGTATCCAATTTCAAATATCTTTGTTGCTACATTACTGAACAACTGGATCCCGATAAGGAAATAAAATGTATAATTGAGGTAGCTCTCGTACAACATTTTTCAAAATGAAATCACTCTTCTCTAATGAAAATTTAAAATTTCAACTCTGGAAAAGTATGATCAAATATTACATATGGTTAGTTCTCTTATATGGTGTCGAAGCATGGACTTTAAAAATATCTACCATTAATTGCTTAGAGGCTTTTAAAATGTGGTTATATAGATGCATGCTCAATATACCTTGAACAGCTATGCAAACAAACGTGGTAGCTGGTTTAGTATCTTCCAGTTGATTATGATGGGTAAAGTTGAAAGTCATAGAGGAATTGGAAGGAAACAAGCCTCTTGGTTTAATTTGTTACCCCAAAGATGAATGAAAATGTATGAACACTGTGACAAACAGTTCATAGAATGGAATCTTAATAAAAATACAAAATCTTTTTGAAACATTATTACTGGCATATTTTAGCTTGTAGGAAAAGTACTGTATGCAACTTGTACATTATGGTTATAATGCGCCAGTATGTACAGTAAATTTACTCAACTATATACACACTACTCAGCAAATAGTTATGCCGAGTAGTGTATGTAGTTTGGTACCATGTTGTGTTTGAAAGGAATTCCTGTGAAAAAGTTAATGTACTCAGTATTTTCATTTTACTAATCTACTTATTGAATTTGAATTATTGTTTCTTGCAGAAAATGAATCAAAACAAACTAGGATAAAAGATGTTCACACTTTACTGTACCGCTTACCAAAAATTAATTTCGAAGTACTGAAAATTCTTATGAAGCATTTAACCAAGTAAGTACATAACAATAAATTCCGACATTAACATTAAATGTTTTTGATAACCATTTTAACAACATTATATTTTGTTTTAGTGTTGTTGCGAAATGTGATAAAAATCTAATGACCGTTAGCAATTTGGGAGTATGTTTCGGTCCAACTTTACTTAGACCAGAAGAAGAAACAGTGGCTTCAATATTGGATCTCAAATTTTACAATATTGTTGTAGAAATCCTCATTGAAAATTACCAAAGATTGTTTTTTAACGAGCCAGATAGTTTGTCCCCAAAATATGTGCAGCCTCCAGCAACTAGCAATAATAGTCAGAGTATATATGGATCGCCCAATAATCATTTGCCTACATACATGAATTCTGACGATGGACTTGGAAGGTCATACATAGAGCCTACAAAAATATCTTCTAACTTCAGGGATAGAGATTATCCTCAACCTTACACTTGTGTAAGTATATTTGCATTGAAGTTATTTACACTAATGATATTATGTTATGTTGTCCAAAGAGGAAAGTTCAACTTGTATTTACAACATACGGCACATTTTTTGGCTTTCTTGTTATTTACATCATTTTGTGCTACACTTATTCTTCAATATAAGGACCCCACAGTGTATTATTCATTTTGATATTGGCGATTTTTCTTCTGGAATTTAAAATTTATACTGATTTGAAATTAGGTTCCATTATGACAAAGACCATTTGCATTGTGCCAACATTTTCCTGCATTTCTTCTTGAAATTTTTTCTCACAAGTTTTTCCAATTGAATACGATTATAAAGTAGGAATACATAAATATGTATCCACAATATTCATATTAGACGAAATCTATCCCCATGTACCACAAGATCTGTAAAATAATCAATAAAATTATCATAGCCTTACATCAAGAATGAAACAATAACATTTGCAATAATTTTTATTAACATGCACTTAGAAGAAATTATTAATATATTTTTGACAAACATGTAGCTGAATCCACTCGACAAAAGAAAGTATTTGATGTCTTCTTGTGACATCTTGTTTCAAGCAAGCTTAAATTTGTGGAATTGAATGGAATGCGCCAGTATGGGAAAAGAGGTGCAAATAGGTCAGTCTTTTTCTCGTCGTATCCTACACTTATTCGATGGGATTTAAATCTGGTGATTGGGGAGACCACGGCAGAATATTAACTCCTGCTTCTGGGTGAAACTCTATAACTCGATGTTGATGAATATGTGGGTTGTCTTGTTTAATAAGGTCTTGTGAGCACCCATTTAGATAAGACAATAGAGTGGTTTGTAGAATATCATTAATATAATGCCCATGTGCCACACTGCCTTGAAAAAACTCAAGTGGTGAGACAATAAACAATAACCTCCCAAAACCATTACTCCAAACCAAATATCAAATCTCCCTCTAAAGCAGTAATGCGCACTTGAATAAAATTGTAATATCATTTGTGCAATACAAAATTGAAAAAAGGTATTGTGGTCAATTTAGGTCAAGAATACTGAGAATTTGTATTCTATGGGGAAAACTGTGTAACCTTTTTTGAAATAAATGATTACCCTGTTTTGTAGACCTGTATTATTTTCACTTTAAGAATCATGATCTAATAAAATTGGAAAACTAATAAATGAAATTTCATTTTCAGACTGTTTCTTCTTATATTGAGCCTAGAATTTCATCAAGTACGTTCAGTGTTAACGAAGCAAGTAACGGTTCCTATGATCTTACTAGAAGTGAACACATTTCGGGAAGAACATCACATAATCAACAAAGATTCAAACAAATGTTATCGACTGTTTCTCAATCTGAAACACACTTGCCTACGCTACATAACTATAGTCCTCCTAATTTTAGGCCTTTCAGCAATAGATTAGGTAACAACTTACAGCTTATATAGTGACAGATGGTAGTTGTAATCACTTATAATTTTGTTATATTTTTTTCGTTGAACTGGGGCAAAAGGGCGAGTGCTAATATTCCATCAAGTAATTTTTATTTAAAACCATGTAAATAAAATTTAAATTTTATCGACTGTTATTAAACAAATAGATTGTATCACAATATTCTTTCAATTTAGTTTCATCACCTCCCTTATTCGGCAGTGAAAATATTCCTATTTCTTTCATTCCAAAGTCTGATTCTTCTAATTATTCGTAAATTTAGTTGTTTATATTTTATGAAGACTTAGCACTTTTGAAAGGTTATTAGTATTTTAAATGTGATTATTTCAGAAGCAAATAGCACCAGTAGTTCAAATGAATCTTTATCTTCAACATCTAGAGATGGAATTGGAATTTTACCAAAGAAAACTAAAAGAACATCTTATTACATGGGCTATCCGAAAAACTATAAATCCCCTGGATATGTGTAAGTATAATTTTACTATATACAAAGGATCTTCGTAAAGTAAGTTCCATTTTTAAATAAAAGAAGAACCAGTAATATTATCACAAATAAATTCAGTGAACAAATATCTATCACTCTTACACAATTTTTCGAGGTAACTTCTATGACTTTTCATGCGTTTGGCATAATGTGGTACAAGTTTTGTGTACACCTCTTGTCTAAAGTGACATGTTTGTTCTGATCGCGAAAAAAACCTTCAGACACCAAAACAAATGAAAGTCGCTAGGAGCGAGGTTGGAACTGCTTATTTTATAATGGGTAGCAAAGTATCTAATGCTTCTATTTATTGCTTCACCTCGCGACAAAAAATCAATTAGTGCAGTGCTTTTTCTTTCCCAAAATACCGCGCACATTATTTTTTAATGTATCATGTCTCAACTTGCGCCAGGGACAAACTGCCTACATTCCATCTATTGCCTTTTGTTATAGGTGCTTCATACGCAACCCCCATTTCATCCCTCGTGCTTCTACGATAAAAATGAATCGACTCATTGTCATAACGACTCAAAAAATCAACTGTACTATCTATCTAGTGTTTTTTAGGGAAACACGGCAAAAATTTCATGAAAAGTCAAATTTCATAAATAACTGTCTATGAAACTTGTGGAAATGCCTGCAGCTGCACCTTCTCTTCAATTACATGAAGCAGTTCATCGACCACCATAGGTGGATATCTGCGTTCTTTCCTGTACACCGTATGACGCCTTATCGAAGACTTACTATTGAATCGATCATCGCCGTTTTTCCATAGATATCTTCGATTTGCCGATGAATTTCAGTTGGCTTAACGTTTTTCGCACAGAGAAAACGAATCATCGATCGAATGTCTTTTCATCATATCCAATTAACTTCAAACAAGCTACACACAACCAATAGCGAACTCAAGATGGCGTCATGTGGTTCTTATTGAATACATGTGCGGAATGAATAATAGAAACGGAACTTCCTTTATGTAAAAAACCTCGTAATATTATTGTATGATTGCACTAATTCTATCTTTTGAAACTAACATTTTTTCATCATAAATCTCTTAGGAAGCTGCATTCTCCTACTTTAGTTACTAACACCTCTTCTAGAAGATCTAGTCCAACACCTCACAAAACAAGGTAAAAAATATTAACACCCTACCACTTTATTTTGGAAGTTCTCATGTGAAATTAAGCTTTAGCTATGCATGGTATGATAGTGATACAAGTTTGTTCCGAATTATGTTTCAGAGTTTCTAAGACTGCATTATGTACACTTTTTTAAAACTGAATAAGAGCATCAGCAATCAGCAGAAGCAGATCCTAATCCAGAACGAAATTTAGATCACAGTTTCCAAACGTCACGTTCAATTTTCGAATTTAAATATACAAGAACTTTTGATTTTTTTGTGCTTTAATTCTTCCATGATATTTATTTAGTTGTATAATAGATTCTATATATTTAATATTTATTAATGAGCAGTTATCAAACATTTACCCCCTCTCACGGATTTGCACTAAAGTTTGAAGCTAATAAGTTATTTTCATGCTGAAATGCGAAAAATATAAAAACCACAAACTTCAGTAACCTATCAATGACATTACTAACAAGAATTAATAGTAATCAGCCATTTCAGGGGAATAAATAACTTTTAAAGTTTAAAAAACCATAGACAAATGAAACAAACCTTCGGCTTATCGCATTTACCCACTGGTCTACTAGGGTAGAAAGGATCACAACGTATGACTACGACCGGATTAATTCTTTATCACTTAACTTGATCATAGCTTCCGAAAAGTTCTTATGTCACCCTTCCCATGTGTGAAGAGTGGTTTTGAAGTGTAAAGCAGAGTTAAGAAGTCACACTTACAATTACACTGTCTGACGTGAGTTTCGATAACCAAGTTATCATCTTCAGAGACTGAAGGTGAACTAAATCCTAATAACTTGACTTACCTGTTTTATACTGAATTTTCCTACTAATAAACCTTCTCCCGTGAAAATTAATTCTAACAAAAAACTTCCTTGACGGGAATCTTTACATTCATTACTTGGCTACTAAACTATAGAGTATAAAGCAGGTAAGCCAAGTTATTAGATTTTAGTTTACCTTCAGTCTCTGAAGACGATAACTTGGTTATCGAAACGCGCGTCAGGAAGTGTAATTGAGAGTGTCTGTGTCTTCAGAATGAATATCATCAACAGTTCCAAAAATTCCAACTTAGTCTAATTATCTCAAGAAATAATTAGACTTTCATATGCAGAAAATGTTTTATAATAATTCGATATTTTAAATTGGTTTATTATAAGCTTAACTGTATACATGTATTTTAGACAATGTTACGTTTCTGTAATCCCACAATAAACCTATGGAATCAATTATCCTTATATCTTATATTATCAAAATATAAAATCCATGAGCTTCTCTATTCAATCAATTTTATTATTCAATTTTAGAAAAAGTATAAAGAAGTACCCTAATTTGTATAAGTAATATTAGCTGTGGAAATTGATTTACATAATTCTGAACTACCTTGTATAATTTATGGATGGATATATATATATATATATATATATATATATATATATATATATATATATATATATATATATATATACTATATATAGCATGTAAATATTTTGATTTTGTATACTTATCCTACATATAGATAACCATAAAGTCATTGAAACATCCTACAGGATAATCGTGCTATTTTAAATATATATAATTGTCGCTTTATCAATCATAGAGATGTTTAGAATCATCATTTAACATATATAGATTATTGAGTTAATAATTGTAATAATCTTTTATAGGAGAGTCCGAACTTTATATGCCTGTTTAGGTGAACAGGATGGCGAACTTTCATTTGAACCAAATCAAATCATTACAAATGGTAAGTTCCATTTTAAATGTTGCCAGTTGAAAATTTATTTGGGCTAAATCCAAAATATAGATGTTTATTTATAGACTTTATTTAATTGATTAATTTAAATTAAACAATAGCAATATTTACTTCGAGAAATGCATTTGTCTCCTGGTACCAAATACACTTCATCACTAGCATCCTGTTCTAACGTATTATAAACATAAATATCTACTTCTGAAAGATGCATTGAAATTAACTCAAAAAAAAAAAATATTAGAAATGTGATGTGGCGATTTGTTCTTATAGTCAAACGGCTATCAAAGCACTAAACCCCATGTCATTCACTCAAAGCTTAATTGAGAATGTTGCAAACAATTTAATGAAATACGTAAGAATACTAGTTTTTTCAGTCTAGGTTCCAAGTGACATACGAATTAAACTAATGTTAACGCCTTTAATTAACCAGTAGCATTTTTGTGGTAAAAATATAAGTGAACATTTATCAATTTAAGATGGTATTCATTCAATCGCACTAATGTTATCTCTAAATACAAAAAAATTGGTTAAGTAACAGATGGAAAGTCCTAAATGAACATATTTTCGAATCGAATTTTAACAATATCAATAGTATTTGTAGAGGTAATAAAATATTGGTATCACAAACTTTTTTTTTTGCAGAAATCTTCTTCTATAATATTGTCTATTGTAAGTTCAGCTCTTCTTCTAAATACATACTACTCCGAATGGCAGTAACTGTTCCGTTTTACCAGAGTATATTGAAAATATTTCTGTGGAGATTTGGCTTGGACTTGTATTTATTAAATTTAAAGATAAAGTAAATAATTTGATATATTTTAATTCTGAAAAATGTATAAAATTTGAAAAAGGTTACCGTTGCTTTAAAGTACACACAATCCAGAAATCATTTCCCGGGGACGTTATCAAATGGATTCACTTTTGTGAAATTATGGTTCAAAAGCAAATTTTCAAAAACTGTTTAAATATTCATATATGTGCACCCAATCTATAACCCTCTCGTTCTTATTTGAAACTAATTAATTTCAACTCTAAAGTAGTGGAGCAGTTAAGCTATTAAAATTATTTAATAAAATTAAAAATGGTAGATTGGAATTGAGTTCATAAAAATTTCTTATATTTCGCAAAATATCTCTCAATATGGTATGGGTTAAAAATGTATGAGCTTGAGCTAAATGTTTCTAAAAGACCTCCAAATATAAGTGACGTAAACATATCATAATATGTCTTATGTAAATCATTAAATGATATTTGTTGCAGTTAAATCGTCTCCAGAACCTGGTTGGTTAGAAGGAACCTTGAACGGCAAGACTGGTTTAATACCAGAAAATTACGTTGAAGTTCTTCCTTGACAAAGCGGCTCTCTAGCAAAATTGTCTACCTCTCTTTGTCGAGGAATTTGTAAAGTATTGCAACCAGATGTCGTCCGAACTGTAAGATTAAATCAACACAGGCAAAGTTTGGATAGTACCATGCCATTAGTTAAATGTACCAACGTAGGAAGAAAAGGTTCTACATAATAGTAACAATTTTATATTGATAAAGTAATAATACTGTTTTTTATGGTGGTCCTCATGTGTCATTGTAGTTTATGTTGTATTACATCTTTTTTATTAATAGAATTTTAATATGAGTATGTAGAGATGGGTATAAGTATTAATATGCGCCGGTGATTGGGACTGAACGTGATTGACTCCTAATGGACGTGCAGGTACATTTCCAAAGGAGTACTTCCATGTAAATACCCATTATGTAACTCACTTAAAACGGAAGCATTTTAATAGGCACTACATTTACAAATATATCATGCCACTGGCGCTAGTTTCAGGAGTAGATTTCTAATATGTTTATCATCATAAAATATATGCAATAATGTTACCTATTCAAAATGTACACAAATAGCATGTATCCCAACACTATCGCAAGTCACTAAAATAAAGTAAACCTTTATTTTAACACTAATTTATTTTCCTGGTGCCAGTTTTTTCTTCCAAAACTTTAACTTTCTATTACCATTAAAATTGTATAGTACAATTTTTAAATCTCATTACTCAACAATCCACAAAAAAAACTCTTTAGGATATAATGCTTCGTCATATTTTCAATCATAGAAACAAACTTCACAGTCGCTTGAAAAATTAATAAACAAAAACAAGTGGAATGAAATTTATCTTTTTTGCAATATGTTATTTCCACCACTCTATTATTCCATATGATATGAACTAGTGACTTACGGAAGAACTTGAAGGACCAGTCGTGAGTGTTATAGTGGTAGTCAATATGTTCAATATAAATATCACCAAAAGTTCCAAAAATTTCACCTTAGTATTTTCCCATCAGCTACTAACTCTATTTCATAAAAGCTTCCACAGATTTCATTTTTTTTAATGATTCCTAGGGTCGATACAACAAATCAATAAAATTTTAGAGTTTACTATTTTTCAAGTTAAGTTGCTTTTAAAGTATTAAGATTGTGTATAATAGAAGATTGTGTTGAGATTAAATCACAGATTGCCTATAAATGCCGTATTTCATCATTTTGGTCATTTACGAATATAATTTACCTCATTATAAATACTACAGTAAAATACCAGGTTTTCTAAACTCTTGCGATAATATACTATAGTAATTTACCGCCCATAAACAAAACCATAATATGATGAGGATGACATGATTTTGTTCTAAGAGATTTGACATCGAGACTACTAATTGTTGAATTTTAAAAAAAGTAAAGGAATATATAAAACAGAAACTTTATTTTTTTCTTTTTTTAAAATAATATTAAAGAATTGATGAAGATTCTGTATATAAAATAAAAATAAAATGTAACTTCATATAAAAGTAACTTACGTAGATGGTAAATAACAAAATATATTACTTGTATATTATGTTACTTGATAATTATATTATTAATTCTTATTTCGTCATATACGCATCCACTTTTATTATTATTTCTTCAATTAAATCTTCGTTATCGTTATCTAAATATTTTTCAATGTCTACTGTTTCACCGTCTGAATCTTCTGTAATTTAAAAATTATCACCAAGGGTGTCAGTAGTATCAGCATGTATAGTATCAAGGTCTGACGGTTGAGGAAGCAAATTATATTCATTCAAATAATTTAAATTTGATTTCACATATAGAAATTTGGATCATTTTTTGAATGGATATCTGCATATTGAGAAAATGACAGTTCCGTGGCAGCAGTCATAAGAGGGCTACTTGAAATTTCTGCAGTAATTTTATTAACTTTTATAAAACCACAGACCTAACCTAACCTAACGTTGGTTTCATTTTTACTATTTTTATTTATGTTGGTTGATACATTTGAACTGAAAATATAAAGTTGATTTTTCCCCGATTTATTTTCGGGATATATCAATAAAATAGGTGATTTGTGGTTTTAATCATATCTCACATGAAAGTTAATTGACGAAAGGCTGTATGCATAGGAATGTAATAGACTGATATTTTTGAATTGCCGTTTGTTAAAAGAAAGTGTGTTAGTTTTAGTTCAATAGTAGTAAGATTATCATATACAAATTGGTCCATATTTTAAAATAATAGTACAATAAGAAGTATAAAATTTGTATTTGAATCATTGGATTTGATTGCTATATAACTATATTTTAAATCTACTTGTAATTTTAAAATGTAAACAGTGCTATATAGTTTATATATTTGTGGTTGAATAGCATGTATTTGACGTTGTGTACCAAACCGAAGATTTTGTCTCATTAATATGTATATGCTTATCATTCTAAGATAACTAATGTATTTCATTAATTTATTGTTCAAAAAAAGCTGTTCTTTTATTTTACATATATTTAAAAAAATTAAAATAAAAAGAGGGTATTTGTAAGCGTACTATAGTTTAAAATTTCTTATTGCGAAAAAATCTGCCTTATTGTTTCAGTAAAATATGTGTATGCATTGTATGGTTGTTCTATCGATAATTAACTAATTTCAAACCAATGCAGTGAATAGAACCCTAAACTTTTCAACTTAGAAATACATAAAACGTTAACGAAAGAGAAACGATTTTTCGGACATTGAAACCATTATACTGCCAGATACAAAATTAATACTCTTAGGGTAGATGTTGATTTGTTATTAAAGTGAATGCTTACTTAGAATATATTGAAGTCTCCCCAGATATACACTATTAAGGGTGGTTTATACAACACATTGTTTAGTAAAAAATATCGAAAAAATCCACTAATGTCTCTAGTACACATTATGAATATATTTCATTTTGGGGTTAAACCAGTTGTCTATTTATGGTGTTTTGTGCCGTCTTCTGCTGTACTTTAGAGTATTACTAAAACTATTTCGGCGGATTGTCGATAATATCACGTTCTTCGAAGGAGATGTAATTCAATATTTTTCGTGGTATTAGCCAGGAAAGTAGTTCTTCTTTGAAAAACGGCAAGTCAACATTTCGAATATATAAAAAAATTAATATATTGGGGTTGCAGCAAATTTTGGAAAATAAAAACTATTAAACCCACATAGATCGACCAAATTTTATTTATCTCCGAAGCAGAATATATCTGTTTGTTTCCCTCGATTATGTATCCATATGATCCATGTATCTGTTTCTGTATCCGTGTTAGACATGTTTAAGAAAATTACGCAACAGACAAATACAAACAATCTCTCTGCGTTATGATAATAAGGCGCCGTCCCTGTACTATACATGATTTAGCGGCTTTTACAGCAATGCGGCACTGGTCCCTCCCACGCGGCTTTTCATTTGTGGTATATAATAGTGACTGATTCGTTTCGATGGGATGTTCACGTATTGATAATGCACTGATCATTGTTTTGGTTCACTATTTTTCTTCGAAAAATAGACTTTAGAGACAATTATTACCATTTAATTTCGGTCTCCCGATATAACACGGGCGTTTTTAAAAAGTTTAATCTCGAAAATCCGAGTTAGCACTGGACTGTGCATTAAGCAGTTATAAAACTAATTTAACAGCATATTTTTTTAAAATCCACCAGAAGATACTTTTTGAAAAATAGAAATCAAAGAAGAAACATTTTGAGAAATATAAAATTACATCTAGTGTCAAATTTGAATAAATAAAATTTTTTCTAATATCAACGTTGATAATACCTGAGAAACAGAAGTAGAAAAAACGTTCTAGGAGTAGAACACATTAATTTGTGTCATTTTTTATTTCAATTAAGTTTGTTTCCTATCCTTCAGTCTACCATAACATTCCATAAAATTGCATTTACAAAAAATTACTATTTTTAGATTATTCAAAAGACTGGAATTTAAATAAAATGATATCATTAATAATAAAAATTAGTAAAAATTTAATGCGGAAATAAAATCTCAAGATATTTCCTTCCAGGGAACTAGAATTAAAAACGCACATATAGGTAAATGAGGCTACTTTTAAAATTTACTAATTTGTATAGATATAATAGAAACTAATGTCCCAACAATGAACACCAATTTTTATAGTGTGGCCCCTAGAATATGACCCATGTACAAAAAATAAGAACCAACTAATGTATATAGAGTAGGAGGCCAAAAGGCAGTTCACGGAATCACAATATGTGAATTTTCAAAATTTTCTTTATATTTCATGTATATAAAAATTTCCACCACTGGATTTGTGTACGTTGAAACTTGTTTTCCACTAAAGTATATAAAATTTTTAATTTTTTCTTGTTGTGTCATTTCCTTCCTGGATGTATATAACCTCTCAGTTCTTTCAGTGTGCTCTCTAGTTACCACTGATAGAAAGAACCTTCGACAACGGTTTTGTACGTCTATGTTGAGAAACCGAATACTGACCGAATGATTTGCCAAAAACTTATGACAGGTGTTACGAATAGAAGTTATTCAGTAGTAGCAAAGATGCTGCGTTTCTAAATCATTTGACATCATCAGTATACTACAATTGTACTTAGGAAAATTTGTTTTCATCTGTGCTTAATTGAAAACATATCAAATTCACTGCCAGTGGTGAAACCAATTTTTTTTTTCGTATACAATGTTAACAAACATGTTTTTTTACATACTATATAGTCTACGTCGCCTCGTTGGGGGTGTCTCATTTCGAAGGGATACACTATTATGCATACTGACTGATCAGATTAAGACAGTTACCTTTTGTTTTATCTTATTTGTTTAAATGTGCTCCAGTTAGTTATTAAAAAGATATTTAATTTTAGTATTTGTTGAATCAGCCTTTATTTTGTATTTTATGCTGGAGCTCATGTTTTTATGCGACACTATAATTTAAAAATGTTTTTAATATGCACATTTATATTTGTGATATTTACATATATGTTTACCATTCGTATATTTTATTGTTTATAATATATTCCTTTTTCAAATATGTATATGACTTGTATTATTATATGTAATTGTATAAATTTTATTCCGTTGTTATGGATTTTATTTGAGTTTCTAACTGAACCAATTTTGGTGAAAACGTTTGTATCAATTATGATTAAAGTATTAAAAGCTTTCCATAGATTTATTGAATAATTTCCCTAAATTCAATCGCCAAAATTATCCTGCTTTACCCTCCAATTCTGTATTCAATTATTATAATATGATCGCCTTCAAAATATGAACTTTGTATTTAAAAATACTTTAATAGTGACGGAAACGTGTTTTGAGATGTGCATAGACAAGATATCTAGATGCCCAACGCACTACTCGTTTTTTATCCCACCTGTCTAGGACGTCCGCTAGGCGCGCCGTCTCATTATTTAATATATAGACCTGGAATATCAAAGATATAAACAAGTTTCATTTTAATTATTCGTTAAAAATTTCATTTAAAATAAGTTTAAACTGCAAAACAGAATGTCTTGCTGTTGGTAAAATGCATCTATGTGATACCAAGCTAAACAATTGTTTCAGATTCATTGGATTCTTTATGTTTTGTATCTATATTTCTGATTGGAAATTTAACGAATAAAGATCAAAATTTTTTACCTGGAATAAATAGACTATCTTCAATCGTGGAAGATTTAATATTATTATATTAATTCACTTAAATATTATCTACAGTGCACATTAAATAAAATAGGATATACAAATATAGAACTTTTATTATTGCTTCTTCCATACATTTATATTTGTTTTTAAACTAGGAGGAGTAAATTGAATTTAAGTTGGCAATTCTGATGACTTCTGATTGGCTAGATGGCAGCCAGTTTCATACGATACTTTTTACACATCTGTGACAAAATACTTGTCAATACCTAACCTCAAAATATTTTGTACTTGTTTTCCGTAAACTTTGTTCATTCCTCATTTCTGGTTATTGTGCATTGCTTTATTTCAACTTAAAAAAAAACAGTTCTTATCAGAACTCATTGTATAACTTTTTAATTAAATATGGATGCTACTCCAAGTACCAGCGGTCTTTCTTCTCCACCAACAAGACGGAAATTGATAAGTTTGGGTCATTTTTCACTATAGATGTTTATGACCATATCTTTTTCAGTTGTTCAAAGTCTTCAATTTGGGCAGCACTGTTTTCTCCTTATCGACCAACTAATAATTCTAGCGGCTGCTTCCAACTATTTTACGTTAAATTTGGGAGTATTCACTCGTACAAAATTTCCAACATTTTTTTTGTTTTGGGTTATTTTTGCAGCTTGCAGAGTTTTATATGTTCGCATCTTCTTGTCTTTTACTCGTGTATCTTGTGATCTGATTTCCCATCATAGTCATCTTATTTTCAAAAACCCCATTTCATTTTCTCGTTCAACGTTGTTAATCCATTCTCTGTATTCGATTTGATTGTTTCGTTAAAAATTGTAAAAATCTTATTCTTGATAACAGATTTTAGAAATGAAATTTTATTTTCGACATCAGCGGCAATGTCAATTTTCAACGATAAAATATCGTTCATCTGCACATCGTATTACCTGCCAAGTCTAGCGTCTTAAGATGCCCATTGGGGTGACAGTGCCCCTATAAGACTCTTGAGACTGTTAGTATATCTTCTCTGGTTATAGCTTTCCAGAAGTGTCTTTGCCTATCTGAACCCCTGGAGGTTTCCCAGTAGCTGGTTTTACTCTTATCTACTATTTTTTCCAATGTTTTCTCTATTCTTTTGTAGCTGATACCACGCAAGGGTTCAGGTCCAATGAAGACTTTGTCTGCCTCTACTTTAACTGATCTGTCAGCTATTTTGTTTCCCTACACTCCCGGAATCTATTGCTTTATTTTTCTTGCCTAGCTGTTTCAATTCGACTAGGCGTTCTCAATTTAATTTGGATTTTATGATACATATTTTTCAATTGCATAAATTTCTACTTGAAAAATATTTGGTGTGTCGCTCAGGCTTTGGAGTGTTTAGTTCTGGGCTCGTACACTCCTATTCCAGTTCTGTGTGCTGCTTTATTAGAATCTATGTACCATTTGATGATATTTCTGTTCATTTCTCGTTTTTAATGAGCGGTTTTTGTTTTGTGATTTTGTCTCTAAACATTCTGAGTGATGTTATTTCTGCCAGACTCTCCAGTACTATGTGCAAGCTAATTTTTGAACCTTCGAGAAATTGTTCCTTGTGGTATTTAGGCAGGTTCTAGTTCCCCAAAACATTGCCCTGTATATCATTATTGGTCTCACAATTGCCTTGCACATCCACAGTAGAATCGTTGGGTTACAACTCCTATTTCTCCCTGTACAGTTTCTGTACACCATCAGGATTTTTTTTATCTAACACTTGGTAACAGTTTTCACAATATTACTCGTGAACTACTACAAAAAAGGATCAAATTTCTGCTACATAAAGGTGGTTAAGCGAACTTTAAAATGAAACAAAGAGCAACCTCCTTTTAGTTAATATTTGTACGAAATATAGGATATATGGATGGGATAATACGTTTTCTAGTTGTTACTTGGTTGCAGATATTTCCTATCTGAAAATTATAAAGTAGATTCATATATTGATTTTGAGGACGATTTGAATTTCGATTAGTGATAATTAAAGATGTTTCTTATGAATAAACTTTTTTTCAAAAAATGCATATTTTTTCATTCACCTAACCTCAATCTTCAAGATAGTCTTATAAAATGTTCATGAATCATATAATCTAACCAAAAATACATTCTCCTGCAGTAAAATTAAGTTGATTATGCTTCTTCCAAAAATATTACAATTCTTTGTGAAAAATCAGCCGTAAAAATCCGTAGCAGCACCTTTTCAAGCAAACTATCCCACAAAAATTGGAGATCATTATGCAAAATACTTCACCATTTCTCCTGTGAGATTAAGTTTGCAGGATGCAACGAACAAAAATGTTGATGAAAAGGTTTTTTATGTATACATTTCCGCACCACCTATGAGGTAGTATACTCAGCGCGTTTTTTTTAACGTGGTTTCCCCTGTAGGCCTATTCCACGATCTACTGGAGTCCTGTTCGTTACTAAATAATGGATTAACTGTCAAGACATCGAAACCGATTTTTATTTATGAAACAGAAAACACTCGCAGTCTCCCATAGTGTATGGAGTAAGAGCTCAGGTGCGACTGCCCGGGTTGAAACCAAGTCTGAACGACGCGGTTGAGCTATGTTACCCATAACACTTCATGTTGACTGTCGTATTTCTGTATGAAAAAAGAACGACCACCTCTATTTGAATGAGAAAGACCAGTAGAAATGATGGAGTTTGGAGAGAAACAGAAAAAACTTGCAGTCTCCCATAGTGTATGGAGTAAGAGCTCAGGTGCGACTGCCCGGGTTGAAACCAAGTCTGAACGACGCGGTTGAGCTATGTTACCCATAACACTTCATGGTGACTGTCGTATTTCTGTATGAAAAAAGAACGACCACCGCTTTTTGAAAGAGAAATACTATTAGAAATGATTCCGTATATGTATCTGTTCAAAAAAAAAAAGAACGACCACCTCTATTTGAATGAGAAAGACCAGTAGAAATGATGGAGTTTGGAGAGAAACAGAAAAAATTGCAGTCTCCCATAGTGTATGGAGTAAGAGCTCAGGTGCGACTGCCCGGGTTGAAACCAAGTCTGAACGACGCGGTTGAGCTATGTTACCCATAACACTTCATGGTGACTGTCGTATTTCTGTATGAAAAAAGAACGACCACCGGTTTTTGAAAGAGAAATACTATTAGAAATTATTCCGTATATGTATCTGTTCAAAAAAAAAAAAGAACGACCACCTCTATTTGAATGAGAAAGACCAGTAGAAATGATGGAGTTTGGAGAGAGAAACAGAAAAAGCTTGCAGTCTCCCATAGTGTATGGAGTAAGAGCTCAGGTGCGACTGCCCGGGTTGAAACCAAGTCTGAACGACGCGGTTGAGCTATGTTACCCATAACACTTCATGGTGACTGTCGTATTTCTGTATGAAAAAAGAACGACCACCGCTTTTTGAAAGAGAAATACTATTAGAAATGATTCCGTATATGTATCTGTTCAAAAAAAAAAAGAACGACCACCTCTATTTGAATGAGAAAGACCAGTAGAAATGATGGAGTTTGGAGAGAAACAGAAAAAACTTGCAGTCTCCCATAGTGTATGGAGTAAGAGCTCAGGTGCGACTGCCCGGGTTGAAACCAAGTCTGAACGACGCGGTTGAGCTATGTTACCCATAACACTTCATGGTGACTGTCGTGTTTCTGTATGAAAAAAGAGCGACCACCGCTTTTTGAAAGAGAAATACTATTAGAAATGATTCCGTATATGTATCTGTTCAAAAAAAAAAGAACGACCACCTCTATTTGAATGAGAAAGACCAGTAGAAATGATGGAGTTTGGAGAGAAACAGAAAAAACTTGCAGTCTCCCATAGTGTATGGAGTAAGAGCTCAGGTGCGACTGCCCGGGTTGAAACCAAGTCTGAACGACGCGGTTGAGCTATGTTACCCATAACACTTCATGGTGACTGTCGTATTTCTGTATGAAAAAAGAACGACCACCGCTTTTTGAAAGAGAAATACTATTAGAAATGATTCCGTATATGTATCTGTTCAAAAAAAAAAAGAACGACCACCTCTATTTGAATGAGAAAGACCAGTAGAAATGATGGAGTTTGGAGAGAAACAGAAAAAATTGCAGTCTCCCATAGTGTATGGAGTAAGAGCTCAGGTGCGACTGCCCGGGTTGAAACCAAGTCTGAACGACGCGGTTGAGCTATGTTACCCATAACACTTCATGGTGACTGTCGTATTTCTGTATGAAAAAAGAACGACCACCGCTTTTTGAAAGAGAAATACTATTAGAAATTATTCCGTATATGTATCTGTTCAAAAAAAAAAAAGAACGACCACCTCTATTTGAATGAGAAAGACCAGTAGAAATGATGGAGTTTGGAGAGAGAAACAGAAAAAGCTTGCAGTCTCCCATAGTGTATGGAGTAAGAGCTCAGGTGCGACTGCCCGGGTTGAAACCAAGTCTGAACGACGCGGTTGAGCTATGTTACCCATAACACTTCATGGTGACTGTCGTATTTCTGTATGAAAAAAGAACGACCACCGCTTTTTGAAAGAGAAATACTATTAGAAATGATTCCGTATATGTATCTGTTCAAAAAAAAAAAGAACGACCACCTCTATTTGAATGAAAAAGACCAGTAGAAATGATGGAGTTTGGAGAGAAACAGAAAAAACTTGCAGTCTCCCATAGTGTATGGAGTAAGAGCTCAGGTGCGACTGCCCGGGTTGAAACCAAGTCTGAACGACGCGGTTGAGCTATGTTACCCATAACACTTCATGGTGACTGTCGTGTTTCTGTATGAAAAAAGAGCGACCACCGCTTTTTGAAAGAGAAATACTATTAGAAATGATTCCGTATATGTATCTGTTCAAAAAAAAAAGAACGACCACCTCTATTTGAATGAGAAAGACCAGTAGAAATGATGGAGTTTGGAGAGAAACAGAAAAAACTTGCAGTCTCCCATAGTGTATGGAGTAAGAGCTCAGGTGCGACTGCCCGGGTTGAAACCAAGTCTGAACGACGCGGTTGAGCTATGTTACCCATAACACTTCATGGTGACTGTCGTATTTCTGTATGAAAAAAGAACGACCACCGCTTTTTGAAAGAGAAATACTATTAGAAATTATTCCGTATATGTATCTGTTCAAAAAAAAAAAAGAACGACCACCTCTATTTGAATGAGAAAGACCAGTAGAAATGATGGAGTTTGGAGAGAGAAACAGAAAAAGCTTGCAGTCTCCCATAGTGTATGGAGTAAGAGCTCAGGTGCGACTGCCCGGGTTGAAACCAAGTCTGAACGACGCGGTTGAGCTATGTTACCCATAACACTTCATGGTGACTGTCGTATTTCTGTATGAAAAAAGAACGACCACCGCTTTTTGAAAGAGAAATACTATTAGAAATGATTCCGTATATGTATCTGTTCAAAAAAAAAAAGAACGACCACCTCTATTTGAATGAAAAAGACCAGTAGAAATGATGGAGTTTGGAGAGAAACAGAAAAAACTTGCAGTCTCCCATAGTGTATGGAGTAAGAGCTCAGGTGCGACTGCCCGGGTTGAAACCAAGTCTGAACGACGCGGTTGAGCTATGTTACCCATAACACTTCATGGTGACTGTCGTGTTTCTGTATGAAAAAAGAGCGACCACCGCTTTTTGAAAGAGAAATACTATTAGAAATGATTCCGTATATGTATCTGTTCAAAAAAAAAAGAACGACCACCTCTATTTGAATGAGAAAGACCAGTAGAAATGATGGAGTTTGGAGAGAAACAGAAAAAACTTGCAGTCTCCCATAGTGTATGGAGTAAGAGCTCAGGTGCGACTGCCCGGGTTGAAACCAAGTCTGAACGACGCGGTTGAGCTATGTTACCCATAACACTTCATGGTGACTGTCGTATTTCTGTATGAAAAAAGAACGACCACCGCTTTTTGAAAGAGAAATACTATTAGAAATGATTCCGTATATGTATCTGTTCAAAAAAAAAAGAACGACCACCTCTATTTGAATGAGAAAGACCAGTAGAAATGATGGAGTTTGGAGAGAAACAGAAAAAACTTGCAGTCTCCCATAGTGTATGGAGTAAGAGCTCAGGTGCGACTGCCCGGGTTGAAACCAAGTCTGAACGACGCGGTTGAGCTATGTTACCCATAACACTTCATGGTGACTGTCGTATTTCTGTATGAAAAAAGAACGACCACCGCTTTTTGAAAGAGAAATACTATTAGAAATGATTCCGTATATGTCTCTGTTCAAAAAAAAAGAACGACCACCTCTATTTGAATGAGAAAGACCAGTAGAAATGATGGAGTTTGGAGAGAAACAGAAAAAACTTGCAGTCTCCCATAGTGTATGGAGTAAGAGCTCAGGTGCGACTGCCCGGGTTGAAACCAAGTCTGAACGACGCGGTTGAGCTATGTTACCCATAACACTTCATGGTGACTGTCGTATTTCTGTATGAAAAAAGAACGACCACCGCTTTTTGAAAGAGAAATACTATTAGAAATGATTCCGTATATGTCTCTGTTCAAAAAAAAAAGAACGACCACCTCTATTTGAATGAGAAAGACCAGTAGAAATGATGGAGTTTGGAGAGAAACAGAAAAAACTTGCAGTCTCCCATAGTGTATGGAGTAAGAGCTCAGGTGCGACTGCCCGGGTTGAAACCAAGTCTGAACGACGCGGTTGAGCTATGTTACCCATAACACTTCATGGTGACTGTCGTATTTCTGTATGAAAAAAGAACGACCACCGCTTTTTGAAAGAGAAATACTATTAGAAATGATTCCGTATATGTCTCTGTTCAAAAAAAAAAGAACGACCACCTCTATTTGAATGAGAAAGACCAGTAGAAATGATGGAGTTTGGAGAGAAACAGAAAAAGCTTGCAGTCTCCCATAGTGTATGGAGTAAGAGCTCAGGTGCGACTGCCCGGGTTGAAACCAAGTCTGAACGACGCGGTTGAGCTATGTTACCCATAACACTTCATGGTGACTGTCGTATTTCTGTATGAAAAAAGAACGACCACCGGTTTTTGAAAGAGAAATACTATTAGAAATGATTCCGTATATGTATCTGTTCAAAAAAAAAAGAACGACCACCTCTATTTGAATGAAAAAGACCAGTAGAAATGATGGAGTTTGGAGAGAAACAGAAAAAACTTGCAGTCTCCCATAGTGTATGGAGTAAGAGCTCAGGTGCGACTGCCCGGGTTGAAACCAAGTCTGAACGACGCGGTTGAGCTATGTTACCCATAACACTTCATGGTGACTGTCGTATTTCTGTATGAAAAAAGAACGACCACCGCTTTTTGAAAGAGAAATACTATTAGAAATGATTCCGTATATGTCTCTGTTCAAAAAAAAAGAACGACCACCTCTATTTGAATGAGAAAGACCAGTAGAAATGATGGAGTTTGGAGAGAAACAGAAAAAACTTGCAGTCTCCCATAGTGTATGGAGTAAGAGCTCAGGTGCGACTGCCCGGGTTGAAACCAAGTCTGAACGACGCGGTTGAGCTATGTTACCCATAACACTTCATGGTGACTGTCGTATTTCTGTATGAAAAAAGAACGACCACCGCTTTTTGAAAGAGAAATACTATTAGAAATGATTCCGTATATGTCTCTGTTCAAAAAAAAAGAACGACCACCTCTATTTGAATGAGAAAGACCAGTAGAAATGATGGAGTTTGGAGAGAAACAGAAAAAATTGCAGTCTCCCATAGTGTATGGAGTAAGAGCTCAGGTGCGACTGCCCGGGTTGAAACCAAGTCTGAACGACGCGGTTGAGCTATGTTACCCATAACACTTCATGGTGACTGTCGTATTTCTGTATGAAAAAAGAACGACCACCGCTTTTTGAAAGAGAAATACTATTAGAAATGATTCCGTATATGTCTCTGTTCAAAAAAAAAGAACGACCACCTCTATTTGAATGAGAAAGACCAGTAGAAATGATGGAGTTTGGAGAGAAACAGAAAAAACTTGCAGTCTCCCATAGTGTATGGAGTAAGAGCTCAGGTGCGACTGCCCGGGTTGAAACCAAGTCTGAACGACGCGGTTGAGCTATGTTACCCATAACACTTCATGGTGACTGTCGTATTTCTGTATGAAAAAAGAACGACCACCGCTTTTTGAAAGAGAAATACTATTAGAAATGATTCCGTATATGTATCTGTTCAAAAAAAAAAGAACGACCACCTCTATTTGAATGAAAAAGACCAGTAGAAATGATGGAGTTTGGAGAGAAACAGAAAAAACTTGCAGTCTCCCATAGTGTATGGAGTAAGAGCTCAGGTGCGACTGCCCGGGTTGAAACCAAGTCTGAACGACGCGGTTGAGCTATGTTACCCATAACACTTCATGGTGACTGTCGTATTTCTGTATGAAAAAAGAACGACCACCGCTTTTTGAAAGAGAAATACTATTAGAAATGATTCCGTATGTATTTCTGTTCAAAGAAAAGGAACGACCACTTCTATTTGAATGAGAAATTCTAGTAAAAGAACGACCACCTCTTATTCAAACAGAATTGAGAAATCCAAAATACTTACTATGTGGCAGGTATCTCTCTTTGATGACTGACGAGAGTCCTGAAAAAAACCTTGTGTCAGTTCTTCAATCGCCAATATAATTTTAAAGTTTAAACAAATCTATTTAAATTCACTAAACCACACAAATGTAAGTATACCAAGAACTGATGTAACGTTATACCTTTAAATTAAATAAAATTTTAGAAGAAAAAGATAAGAAAGGAAATAACAATGAATGCAAAATTTGTCGTGGAATAAAGCTAATTAGCACATAGCTCAAAATAAACGAATAAATCATAAGTATATGACGACTAAACCGTCAGGGAGAAATTATATTTAAATATAAAAGTATGGAATGAAATATCAATAAGCAGAAGTTGAAACAAAAACAAATTTGGATATAATTAGGAAAAATGATGAGAAAAATGAGAAAACAAATAATATACAATAAAATAGAAGAAAGGAAGCCAAATTATTAGTGAGAAAATTGATGAAATCATGGATATATTAGAAGAAAGGAATGAAAATTTAAACAAGACAATAGGTGAGAAAATATGTCAAGATGGAAATAAATTTATTAATTCGAAAAAAGAGAAATTGAAAAAAAAAACAAATCGATAAATAAATAGAAGGAGAGAGAGAAAATCACTGATAATTATAAATGAAATGGCAAAAGAAGGCAATGTGAAATAACAATAATAGCAGTTCGTAGCACTAATAGAAGAAAATAAGAAAATTACACTCAAGAATTGAAAAAAAAATCAGATATGAGGAATGGAATCTATCACAGACTTTAGAAATGAAAGGAATATAAAATGACAGGAAGTAAATATTTCATACTAGTTAAGAAGGTATGTTGTAAGATGGAAAATATAAAACAAAGTAATAACATAAAGTAAAAACATAATATAGAAAAAAAAAACAACAAGAACATGAATAGAAAATTGAACCAGAAAATTCAACGCTTATATAATGAAATAGATAAATTAGATAATACATAAAAATATGAAAACAAAGAAGAAAGATAATTAGTAAGAAAATTGATGAGAGTATCAAGAATATAAATGAAGATATTGACAAGGACATAGAAGATAAACGTGGCAACTTAAACAAGACAATTTTAGAAAAAATAAGTCAAAAAATGGAAATAATTTTATAAATATATGGAAATAAGTTGAACGAGAAAGAAATGGAAAGTCACAGAAGGATGGAGGATAAAATGATGATCAAGTGTTGTGATAGTTAAAGTAAATTGAAAATAAATAATAGGTAGAAAGAAATATTAAAATAAAAACAAATAAAACTGGAAAAAATTAGTTAGAACAAAAAGGAAATAGAGAAATTTAAAATATAAATGGAAAGGAAGTCGTTACTTCTAATTTAAAAAATACTTAAATTGTCTAAAAATAAAATTTCAAATGAATTTAAAACGTATAATTTTCGTTAATAAAAAATGGAAAGCTTAAAGATTCACCTTTTTCCTGAAGATAATCCTTTAATCCAACTAACAACACAAAATATTTTCAATGAAATTATACACCCGGTTCACCCGCGTCCTTAACAACAAATCAATCGACACAACCGACCTCGACCGTGTCTCGAGAGAAACTGAGATTTGTACATCCAATACACACCGATAGATGTGCGCCACCGTAATGACTAATTTAAAAATTACCTGTAATACCGGTTTATCTATGAATCAATATTAGTCATCAACTAGAAATTTATTTGTTGTACTAAAAACCGGTATTACTGTCATCTTTAACGTGTTACTAACGTAAATTCTATTTGATTTTCGTTTCAAATTTGGCGAAAATAATGTTTTCAAACTTTGAAAAAGGCTGTTTAAAATTTTTGTGAAATTTTTTTCAAAATATATTTACTTATTTATGTTTAGGTAGACTTTTCTTTGTTAGGAACTTGAAGTTTACGTGGATACTGCAAGATGCAACTGTAAAATATAATCAAAACATTGGAAATAAATAAGTAACGGGCCTATTTTCTTAGCTGATATTTTTCATGGTTTCCAAACTCCAACCTGCTATATGATATCCTTCATGCTGGTAAATTTAAATTTTATTAACGGCGCGTAATTTAAATTATATGAAGGTTTATATTGCTATCCAAGAAAAACTAATAAATTTTTATATTTATGTTTTTGTTTATAATATACTTCCATAATTTATATAAAAATGAAACATCAAAAACCACTGCATAGTGCGAAAGTAACGACTTGGGCAGCAATATTAGCAAAGGAATTATTGGACCTCTCTTCTTTGAAGATTCTCGAGGACGAAACATCACCGTTAACACCGACCGCTATGTTGTGATGTTTTTGGTTCTATAGAACTTGCGAAATCAAGAATAGCTAATACTATTACTTAACTATGGCGGTTGTGAGACAGATGTTTTCTGCAATTTCTAATTTCCAAAAGAGGTGATATCCCCTGGCCTCCACGTAGCCCTGACTTGACTTTTTTTGTGGGGAAACCTCAAAGATAAAATCTACATGAACAATCCGAGAGACATCAGTCAGCTAAAGGAAAATATCCGCCAGGAAATTTCAGCAACCACCCCAGATTTATTGTTTCACAAATCCACGTTCGCGTTTAGAGGAGTGCCGTCTTTTAGATGTTATTTTTAAAAAATAAACTTTATTTAATTACCTAATCATCATATCTTTTATTTCAACAATACCTTATGTATTTATTTTTTCAACCTATAATTAATAAATGCACGTTCTATTGCGCCACCTTTCCCATGCTATGGAAATTCCACTGTGGCACAAAATGATAAATGACAGAGGCTCCAAAATAAAGCAATCAAAATTAGATTTGCTAAAAAATATAACACACCTAGTAATTCACTATATCAGGACTATCTATCCATTCGTAAATATGGATAAACTAAAAACATTTCAGCTATTGAGAAATGGATTTAAATAGAGGAAATAAAAAAAATAGAATTACATTATTTATTTGTTTTCTATTATAATTTAATAATTTGAGGCCTCATGCCAGATTATTTTTATCTGTTTGGAGAACAGAAATAAATGTTTAAAAAAAGATTAGAATTTCTACTATTTGAGTCTCGCACAAATGAGCCATAGTTTTCTGGAAAATATCATTTAATGGATTAATTCACCATCCCCAAACATATTGTATCATACACCAGTGTTCCAAATGGTTTTTCACACACGTGGAAAAATAGGGCACAGATATTTGCATAAATTAGGAAAACATGCTTCAAAAACTTTCACTTTGCAATTTGTTGTGAATAAAAGACAAGGTTTTTATTTTTTTCTTTATTGTTCCTACAGTTAAGAATATTTTTAATACTAGGTATCTCTCAGCCATAACAATTTTTGTAATGTCTTTTTGGTCAGTTTTTTGCACTATCTTAGTATCGCCACTTCAAAATGTATATACAATTACAGAATGTTTATTTTATCAACCATTTCTGATATAGTATATTTAGATTTACAGCCTTTAGAAAGTAGTTTCAAGCCCTACTAACGAAATAAACACTATGGAGTTTTAAGATATCACGCAAACTTTACTTAATGTTTGCTTGAAAACATTTCCAGACAATTCATTTAAATGTACATATGAGAACACATACTGAAAAAAAGCCATACAAAATGTATCAATTGCTGTTTATTAATCGCCTAACGGTGGAAACCTCATATTAGGTGACTAAACAATAACTGGAAATATTTTAAATTGAGATGAAAGCAAACATTTTTACTACTTAATGTTTGTTTCCGAAAATTTGTTGGAGAAATATAGTTAACATGATTATTTGCATACTTATACAGGAGAACAGCCAATGAATATGATGTGAGATTTGTTGAAGTACATTTTGCAGTTAAGTAATTTGTATAGAAATTCCCTTAATAGCAGAAAGGGAAAGTTGTGACATTTTATTAAAGTCTAGTCACCCTACATTGACAACATCTTGATTTGACAATTACAAATGAGTGGAATATCAAATAATGAGTACATTTATAAACAAATTTATTATTGTTATAATTATTCTCACTTCACTATCACTTTTTCATCATAACAGTCATAGGAAAACTTTGCTTAATGTTTTCTTCTCATGAAAATAATTTCGATATCCATCTTCGTAGTCACACAGGAATAAAATAGTCCAATGTTTGCTTAAAAACATTTTCAGACAATTCATTTGAATGGACAAATGAGAAATCACACAGGAAAAAACCATACGAATTGTATCAATTGCGGATTTAGTAATGGCCTAACATTGGAAACCTCATATTAGGTGACTAAACAGTAACTGGAGATAATTGAGATGAAAGCAAACATTTTTACTGGGTTTTCTTCGTGATTTTAGTGAAATACTGCATCTGTCGCCCTCCAATTGTGGGTTAGACCAAACAAGAACCACATACGTTGGAACATAAAACAGTGTAGTTCGTATAACGGTCCTGTTGGAACACGAAATATTACACAGAATCGTCTCCGTACCAATGACGGCTCTTTGACTAGCTAGAAACATTGAATTCAAAGTAAATTCAATGGTTGGTATGGGAAAAAACGTCTCTACGTTATGATACCAACAGTATTCATTTTCTCTCTCGTTCGAGACACTTTATCTATTCTGCGTATACTTGAAAATTCTCGAAAATATCAGTAGTGGGAAAATAATAACTAACTGAAGCGTTGGTAGGAGAGAGAGAACGATACACTATTTGTTTCACTTAGTCGGAACACCTTCCACTTTAAGAAACTGTCCATATAGAAATATTACGTATGTGATTCTGTCACAAATAATTTAGTGTCATGAATACCATAACCTGAAAACAAAATATGTGCCTTTTGAATGTGTACTTTTCTTTAAGAAATAATTTTTGTCATGGGATGAAAAACCTCCTATTTTACAAAAATGTTAATAAATTATGCAATGCATCCAGTTCAAACTCTTTTAAAATCTTAAATAGAGAGTACGCTGCAGTTCAGTGTTTACTGCAGCGTTCAGGTTTAAGAGACATATCCCAAATTTCTGGGTATATAAATAACCGAAAACTTCATTCTACTAAGAAGTTCGATCAAGCAACAAATCAAGGACCTTCAGAAAATTCTGGGAAACCACCTGATAGAGATGATGACAAGGATAAAATTTCGTCTTTACTTGCAAAAGCTTTTTTGTGGATGCTAACTGCCTATATGTTTATCGCAATAATGTCATTAATGTTTCCAGGAACTAATCAACCAGAGGTTAAACATATCTAAAATCTAATTTTTTTGTATTTATATTTATATTTGTAGATAGTTCGATATGTGTCTTGGAATGAATTTTTGTATCAAATGCTGGCCAAAGGAGAGGTAGAAAGAATTATAGTAAGGCCAGATATTGAAATAGTCACAATAATACTACAAGAAGGCGCTATTGTTAAAGGAAAGAGAGTGGAAAATAGAACGTTTCACATGAATGTGGTAGATGTGAATAAATTTGAGGATAAATTGAGGGAAGCAGAAAGACGTTTGGGTATAACAGATGGAGTGCCTATTATTTATGAAAGAAATACTGACACCGCAGGAAAGCTACTCATTTCATTGCTCGTAGTAGGGTTGCTCATATCCTTATTAGCTAGAAGCAAAAGCATTCGTCCCCCAATTAGTATTGATTCAATAACACAATTAGGCCGTGCTAAATTTACCTTGATTGATCCATTAAAGGGGCCAGGAAAGGGCGTACACTTCTCTGATGTGGCTGGTTTAAGAGAAGCCAAATTAGAAATTATGGAATTTGTTGATTATTTGAAAAGACCTGAACACTACAAGAATTTGGGAGCTAAAGTTCCAAAAGGTGCTCTTTTGTTAGGACCGCCAGGTTGTGGAAAAACAATGCTAGCCAAAGCTGTTGCAACAGAAGCTAATGTGCCGTTCTTATCTATGAATGGATCCGAATTTATTGAAATGATTGGAGGTAAATATTACTAAGTTAGAGCTTTTGGAACTAATGATTATATTTATAGTTGATATACTTTTATTTCCACTACATTAACACTCACAATTACATTGTTTGGTCCATCAAATCTTTCACGGATCACTGGTTCATATCATATCAGATATTACTGTGTTTGTAGTAGTAGTTAACAGTGGGTTCAAGAAGTAAATAACCGTAAACCAATGGAATAGTTATTTGTCTTTAAGGAGGGAAACCACATTAAAAGGCCGATTAAAACTGATTTTTTAGGTGGGAGGAATTAATTAAAATTCAATCAAATTTTGATACAATTTCATTTATATTTTGAACTGATTTTTTAATCTAATTTCATCCAAAAATAATAATGTTACAACACTGATGTGATGTCCTCTAAAGGTTGTGAGTTTAGTTTTCCAATTGTGTACATTCTAATTTTCATCTGAAACCAAAAATGTTTTGATTTTACATTAATAACTTTTTTCTAAGAATATGAACCTCAAAAATTTACTTTGATATAACGATTTTTTTCTCTAATTATGCAAAGAAAAATACCCTTCAAGCTTTGATTTTTTTTACAAATTGCTTCGTATAATTCTTAATTTTGTATTGCATAATGATCAGTTCTATACTTTTTGCGACAAAATTCATTTCAAGATAAACGCGATTGAAGAATAAATTCTTGGAAACTAGAACTAGGAAAGTTAACAATAATATAAAATGCTTATCTATTAATACCTGCCTGCCTACTATAATTCCTGCCTTGTTCATCAGGAGACTCCAAGTAAGGTACAGTAATACTCAACGTAATATACCAGAAATAATCTCTTGTGTTGATGCTTCTAATACTTTCTATACCGTTATTTGAAATTAAATATACAAGGACGGGGTTCCGTTTCAAAGTTATGTTAGTATACAAAATGACTTTGAGGTCAAACTATATTCTTGGATAGTTGAACTAACGATTTATGCAATAAAAAACTTTTTTGTACCTCCTAATATGGTTTACCTCTTCAATTAAAAAAGAGTAATAATTAATTTATTTTTATCAGGGCTTGGAGCAGCTAGAGTAAGAGATTTGTTTAAAGAAGCTAGGAAGCGTGCTCCTTGCATAATCTATATAGATGAAATTGATGCAGTGGGACGTAAACGAAGTGGTAGATTGGGTACTGAAGGCATCAGTGGTGAAAGTGAACAAACCCTCAATCAACTGTTAGTTGAAATGGATGGTATGGCAAGTAAAGAAAGTGTCATCATGCTGGCTAGTACAAACAGACCAGATATATTAGACAAAGCACTATTACGTCCTGGAAGATTTGATAGACATATTTTGATAGATTATCCCGATTTAGTAGAAAGGAAGCAGATTTTCGAACAACACCTTAAAGGAATTTCATTAGAGCAATCACCTGAAACATATTCTAAACGATTGGCTTATCTTACACCAGGTTTGAGTGGTGCTGATATTGCTAATGTCTGCAATGAGGCGGCACTACATGCAGCTCGTAAAAAAAAGAAGAAAGTTACAAAGGAAGATTTGGAGTATGCCATAGAGAGATCAGTGGGAGGAACAGAAAAACGAAATCATGCTATGTCACCACAGGAAAAGAGAGTTGTTGCGTATCATGAATCTGGACATGCTTTAGTAGGTGAGTACAGTTGCAAATATTTAGTGTGTTGACACCATAGATATAAAAAATAAAGAGAGAATAGGATATACAAACTTCCTAATATGTTGAAACACCGCGACCGCCATTTTCCACCCGCATATACAAAGGTCATTCAAATTCAACTGGGCTTTCAACAGGGGTTATCTCAAAAATTTTTCAATCAAGTTATATTTTTTAGTTATTCAGTTAAAATGAAATTTAGAATTTTAATTAATATTGAAAAGAAATGGAAAAGGCTTGATGCTTCCATCAACTGATTATTCTTCCATTTTAGTATTGTTATTCCTTTATCGATTTAATTGCTTGTAATTTCATTTCTTCAGCTTCTTTTGTACAATGTCTATGGGTATTCTTATTTTTTCGCAATGTCCCCAATAAATGTGTTCGATTTCCTTGCCGCTTTCCGGCTAACTCCAAGGTTGTATAATACACACCAAAAACATCATTTTTTGCACTTTTTATTCGATATAAATCTTTTATTATTTTTCCTTGGACCCACATCCCATATGGAATGTAAAAACTCAAAAAATTTTGGTTTATTAGTTTTGGTTGGGGCTTAAACATTCAGAACATTTAACATTTAAAAATGTTAAAATCAGTAAAATTCATTTTAATGATACAATTATTATAATTTTATACGTTCCTGTATCAAAATTATGAAGGTAGATGACACATTTTCCGGAACGCTTTCTTTAGAGGGATGAGTGGAAAAAAATCGGGACTGTCCCGCAAAATCTGAGACGAATAATAACTTTATCTTAATGCCTATTTAAGATACTTATTCTTAACTCATCAATGACTATGCATAAAACTAAAATTTCGAAAATACAAATTGATAAGTATACAATATCATCAGTATCTTCATCTTTTGTTTATACAATTCCATATGTGCCCTTTTCAATTGATAAGCTATGTGAACACTTTCATTTTCTTTGATATCGTATAATTCTGTTTACAAATAAACTGCAAGTCCCCACTAACCGGGGTAGAAAGTTGAATGCGCATTCGTCGAGGCTCATTCTTCCATTTTCATTTCTATGGTTAACACAAATAAACATAAAAATATTTGGCTTATGAATGTTCCCAAACTTTTTTTTTATTTTTTCAGGTTGGCTTCTGGAACACACTGATGCTCTCCTTAAGATAACTATTGTACCACGTACGAGTTTGGCTCTTGGGTTTGCTCAGTATATTCCCAGAGATCAGAAATTGTATACTAAAGAAGAATTATTTGATAGAATGTGTATGACTTTAGGAGGTAGGGCTGCCGAGGCGATAATTTTCAATAAAGTCACAACTGGTGCCCAAAATGATCTTGAAAAAGTAACGAAAATGGCTTATGCTCAAGTTAAAGAATTTGGTATGAATAAGACAGTTGGTTTAGTTAGTTTTCCAGAACAAGAAACTAAAGAACTTGGGCGAAAACCTTACAGTAAAACATTAACAAATTTAATAGATGCCGAAGTCAGAACTTTAGTAAGTCAAGCTTATCAATATACAGAACAAGTTTTAAGAAAAAACAAAGAAAAACTTGAAAAGTTAGCCGAAACTTTAATTGTAAAAGAAACCTTAAACTACGATGACGTTGAAAAGTTGCTTGGCCCACCACCTTTTGGCGAAAAGAAATTAATCGAACCTGCGGAATTCGAGGAAAGTCTCAGAAAAGATGCTGGTGATTACGATGTTTCAAAAAATGATAACAGTAGTGTAACTACTGCCAAATCTTAGTTTTGTATAATAAAAATTATAGAAAAATATAGTATCCAATAGAAATTCCTTTCAAGTTTTTTCTAAATATATAATTGATAATAATGTAGGTCAGGTTGTTTTTTTGTGCATCACATAAGAACGACTTTGCAAAATAAACTACCTATTCAGGGGCTATACGGCTTACCACTTCAGGATTTGAAATTTTGAATGTAAGTACTGTAGTCTTTGTCTATCGATTTTCTTGCACTCACAGAAAATGTGTTCGGCTGTTTCTTTTGGTTCATTGCAAAAATGGCAAGAGCTATCGAGATTTTCTCTAATGTTCTCCAAATGATATATCCAGTGAGCACATCAGTAACTCTCCTTAGCCATATTTGCTTAATGAAAGGTCCTGTTGCGACCAGTTGATAGAATAAGAAAAAAATCTCTTCGGTTGTTTTACACCTGGGGTCATATTCCATGTTACTGATTTCTTCTCTTTTTTCCACTTTTTATGACCATGATTTAGTAACTTTTTAGGAAACCTATAAAAAGTTTTGGTACTATGATAGGAATTGTCTCGCTTCTTTGCCAAGTAATCAACTTGTTTATAGCCGCGTACTCCGGTACCCACATTAGAGAAACTTTATTCTTTGCTTCTAGTGAGTTAAAAAATTGGATTCGATCCCGTACTACCCAATTTCATAAGAATAGAGTGCTTAAGGAGCTGCTTTGCCATCTAAAAGGATAAATATCTTTGCATTGTGGTAGTTACGTTGTGAGCAACGAGCTGCGCATGTAAGGATAGTGTAAGTTTCCACTAGAAAATGGAAAGTTCCGAGTCCATTGGGCTAGCGGGGTTGGTTCCTGAGCCATAAATTCCTGCCATACTTGACCCTTTTCCATTTTTAGTGCAGAATACTGATGAGCCTCGTGGGAACACAATATACATTATTTATACATTGCTGTCGACTTGTTTTTTTATAGTTTTTGGTAAAGCATAGTTTGGAAGATAAGGTATTCGTGATCATACCTATTGGCATCTTATATTCCTAGCAAAGGAGAGTTACTGATATGCTCACTGTATATACCATTTGAAAAACAATAGATATTTATCCTTTCAGATGGCAAAGTAGCTCCTCAAACACTCGACTCTTATAATATTGTATGGGGTTCGAATCCAATCTTTCAACTCTCTGGGAGCAAATAATAGAGTTACTCTAATGTAGATACCAGAGTACACGGCTATGAACAAGCTGATCACTTGGCAAAGAAGTGAGACAATTCGTATAATAGGACCAAAACTTTTTATAGGTTTTCCAAAAAGCTATTAAATTATGGTCATAAAACATGAAGAAAAGAGAAGAAATCAGAAACATGGAATAAGACCCCAGGTGTAAAACAACCGAAGAGATTTTTTTCTAATTCTATCAACTGATCACAACAGGCCCATTCTTTAAGTAAATATGATCTAAGGAGAGTTACTGATATACTCACTGGATATATCATTTGAATAACATTAGAGAAAATCCCGACAGCTCTTGTTTCTGCAATGAATCAGAGGAAACAGCCGAACACCTTTTCTGTGAGAGCGAGACTGTCCATAGACAAAGACGTCGGTACTTACATTCAAAATTTTGAAGTCAGAAGAGGTAAGCCGTGTAGCCCCTGGAAAAGTAGTTTACATTTTATTTCTTTTCAAACATTTCATACCACTCATAAAAACACTGATATCAATTCGATGGAATTTTTTTTCCAAAAAGTGGCTTTGCAGTGTGTACAATGGAGATATTGACATGAATGACAGACGACAGTGCCTTGTCATATTGTAAAAGATGCATCCTTGCGTTCCTCTCTGAATTAAAGTGTTGATTTTAAAGTTGGGAATGTAAGAGATTAATATATATGTATATATAATATAACAATAATTCAAACAAAGTAAAGTTAACTTTGTGTAATTTAAAACACGCTATCACCATTGAGGACGAAAAGAAAAGTGTAATACAACAACTCTTATTAATTTGCATGTTTCGTTTGCCGATGTTTTGTGCTTTTTTATTTAATTATACAAACATAGGTATTATTAGTTGCCAATATGCTTTTAGCGTTTTAGCATGTTAATTAATTTACAGCTATTTGATAGTTGACTTTGATTTCTGCTAAAAGAGAATGGTAAATTTGATTAAAAAAAATTAGGTTAGGTTTTACTTAAATATTTGTAATTTTAGGAACCTGCCCTTCCTTCCCAAACCTTTGTTCCTCCTGCTGGTATAGGAACTCCTCCAATAATCCCTCAAGTACCTATGCCTGCTTTAGGAGCATTTCCATCTATGATTCCATCTTTCAATGTACCTCCACCAGGATTTGGCAACTTTGGTCCTCCAGGAGTTGTACCACCGAATATAGCTCCTATTGTTCCAGGCAGTGAATGGAGTGAACATAAAGCTCCTGACGGAAGAACCTATTATTATAATTCCGCTACAAAACAGAGTTCCTGGCAAAAGCCGGACCAACTAAAAACACCTGCTGAGGTAAGTTAACTTACATTATGTTGAAAAAGTCGACAAAACCAAATGATGTATAATTTGATCAGTTAGCTTGGGAAATTTTTAAATTAGACTTGCATATTATTTAACATATTTGGGTCATTCCTTATGAAGTCAACACTCTAAAATCAAAAAAATTACTGGAATCCTCAGAATTTAATAAAATTTGGTATGAATGTTCCAGTCATAGATATTAAGGAAAATTCCAATTTTTTCTAATATCTTGAACAGTTTCAGAATTACAGCTAATCACCAAAAAAATGTAACAGACATATTTTGAAATCACCATTGCTTTTCTCCTAATTGTGTCATTTGATTCAATTTTAAATCCTCTTTCTTTTGATATGCAACACAATATACTTTGTTATAGAAAGTTTTTGAAAAATCAAATTCAAAATTATGATTTTGATTTTCCCAAAAAATAACATTTTTGAAAATCTTCAAAAAATTCTTATTATTTTACTCCTGTATATTAGCTTAATTAGGAGAAAATCTGTGGAAATTTCAAAATGTCTGTTACGGTTTTTGGTGCATTATGGGAAACTTTATATAGCCGTAATTTTTGAACTCTTTAAGAAATTTTTTGTTGTTTTTTCTGTTGTCAGATTTGACTATAAGTTGTATTTCTTATAATAATAAAATTTATTTTCTTATCCTCTTATAATAATCTGTTACTCTCTTTAACTTACTTTTTAGACCTTTTTATATCCTTTTCATGATGTTTTATTTTGATTCTAGGTCTCTCTTGATAGTTATTTAGTTCTAGTATAGTATTTACCTGTTATTTCAAACTGATTTTCTATCAAAAGAGACCCTAGAATCAAGTTAAATGATGAAAAAAATCTTTTATTAGAACAATATAATATTTTTTGTAGCTGTTATTGTCACAATGCCCCTGGAAAGAATATACAGCTGATAGTGGTAAAATTTACTATCATAATGTAAATACAAAAGAATCTAGATGGGTTATACCTCCTGAACTAGAAGAAATAAAGAAGAAAATAGCAGCCGAAGAGTAAGTTCTTTTATTTTTTCTCCAAGTTTTATAACTAAAAATCATTTTAGATTGAAACCTTCTTCGGGTGCTGCTACTCCTAGGGAAGTGAACAGCCCAGTACCTATCTCACAACCTCTTGTAGTGTCTACAGGATCCACTGGACCAAACTCTCCAGCAATTTCAAGTTAGTGCTCAAAATGAATGTATAACATAAAACAATACAATCTACTAAATTTTTGATTATCACTTAAAACATATAATACTAAGTTAGAATATAAGTTTAATGCATTTCAGAGTAGTAAAAGCTGAGTGAGTAGGACAATTATTAACACAAAAGTAAATTTTCTTGTCTTTTGCCTTTGATCTAGTGTCCAAGATATCAAATTGTTACTGTAGTGTAACAAAAGTTATTGGTTGTGAGTGAATGTTTGGATTTCTTAGATACTTCCTTTTCTTGGATCCTGTTATATTTGCTCCCTATGATTGTTAGTTTTGTCTTGCTTATTTTTCCTACATAATTATTTCCTTCTGTGAATTTTAATATCCTGGTTGGTGTCATGCTATAGGTCTTGTTTTGTCTGTGTTGAAAATGTAATTTCATCTGCAGTCTTGTACAATGTAGGCTACATTTATTCTTCTACAGCATCCCTACAAATTTTTATAGACTAGATAGATAGATAGTTTATAGACTCCATTCATATACATTGAGTACATTTAAAGTCATTTTAGTAAATACAGCCAGTTACACCTAGATGTACCTAAATATTTTGATTGTCCTAATTATAATATATAATTCATCAATAATATTATCAATTATCATCAATAAATAATTCATAAATAAACGCAAAAAGTTAAAGTAGTATTTCAAAAGAAAAGACTTGGTAAAGTTTTTAAATTGAAAATTTGTCATGCACCCATGTTAAGGTGCAAGAAATATTTTAAATATGTTTTGTACCACGTGACATTCAACTTGTTGTTTTTTTTTTCGTTTTCAATCTAGATTTTTAAGTTACATGTCCTTATTATTTCTAGTGAAATAATCATGAATATCTTCATGTCTCATATGTATGCATGTACAAGCACGGAAGTGGTAATATTTCAATTTTTTTGAAAATTTCTCGGTAATTGGTGTTTTTGGGCACATTATAAATGATCCTTATTAATGATATGAATAGATATGCTAAACACTGGTAAGACAAATTGATGGCTCTTTGGCTCCATTTATTGCCACATAACTTGTTCTTTGATGTTGAATCACACCAAGGCTTCCTCAATATTTTTGAGTTTTGTTGTTCTGGCCTATTTCATTTTCAAAAACTTGTTATAAGCTCTATTTATTTTGTCTTTTTTTCAAAATTTTAAAATTGTCACATACACTATATTCTTTTGCTAAATATTTAGGTTTTTGCTCGATATATATGAGTTTTTTTTAGATATAATTTTTGATCTCAGCCATGTCAAAATATTGACAAATATGTAAGTAACATACTGACTGCAGATAAAACTCAAAATTATTTTAATAGTAACTCACTGTGCTAGATGTGAACACTCATTATTCAAATTGTTTACATTACTGAGCTTACTTTAAAAGATATGGTTCTATAAAAATATTAGTTCAATGTAATTGCCTGATAAAATATGCCCTGTTGGATGAAGTATTTTTTAAGATAATGTCAAATAGCCAGGATTTTTTGATTTTGCTCAATATAAATATAAACATTTTCAATAATACATTATTTGAGATTTCTTTTATTAAACTTAATGTGTTTGCTATTAACAAAATATTTTTTGTTAGATGCAAGTCCTGGAGGAAAAAGTGCTCTGGAAGCAGCGATGGAAGCAACTTTAGCAGCTATCTCATTACCGAATCCTCCTGCAAAACCAGGTAATTAAACATGAACCCTTTTCAATTGTAATAACTAGGATCTATTATCCTTCAATTATACTATGAGTTTTTTCTTTATAGATGAGGATTCGAAACCTTCAAATCAAGATGTTGTAAAAGAGCCTCGTATTTCAACACCAGAACCAAAGGTATTTAAAGATAAAAAAGAAGCTATGGAGGCTTTTAAAGAGCTTTTAAAAGATAAAAATGTACCATCCAATGCCAGCTGGGAGCAATGTGTTAAAATAATATCTACAGATCCCAGATATGAAACATTTAAGAAGCTGAATGAGAAAAAACAGGTATTGGTGAATTTTATTGTTAATAATTATTTTTTGGTAACATAATTATGTAGGAGGTGACTCTTTTATTGACGGTTGCTCTGGATAGTGCAATTATGATCTGCATAATATTCGATTGCTTTCTGATTATCACGCAATATATTTATATAGGGAGCGTTCATCTTCAAAGGGCTCTAGCTCCTTTACTTGTAACTCTTGAATAGATGTAATTCAGTTATAGTCAGCTCATCATAAACTACTGTTCAAGCATGCATTTCAAATAATATAAAGTATATGCACATCAAATGACTAAAAATGCAAAGCTGCTACCGACATTGAAACATTAGTTTTTGACAGGTGGTTACCTTGATAGACTTGTCCATCGAACTTACTAAAGTTATAGACAAATGGAATCTAGATATTTGGCAGTTACTTTCCCTTTATAATTTTTTCAAATTTTACAAAATTATTTTTTCTTATATTTAGGTTTTCAATGCATACAAGACTCAAAAACAAAAAGATGAAAAAGATGAACAAAGACTGAAATCCAAAAAGTATAAGGAAAACTTGGAAGAATTTCTTCTTACCACTGATCTTATCAGTTCAACTACGAAATACTATAGATGTGATGAATTATTTAGTACTATGGAGGTAATGTATATGATATATATATATAAGTAACCACTTAAACTGAGCTTTTTGATTGTATATCTTGTGAGGGCTCAGTTCACATTTTCCTGCTATTCATTTAGAATATATTACAATTATTTGTGTAAGCCAGTTAATCACTCTTTTCTGTTCTCTATCTGTCTGTTTCGGTCTTACAACACTTCCAAATTTTTTTTATCTCTAACAAGCTTATCTTCCTATCTACTTTTCAGTCTATTTTGTAATTCTCCTTATCCTTGTTCTTTCTCCTTTCCATTACTGTGCTTGTAGTAACCTATTTTCTGGTTGGCAAGCTTCTAATTTATATATGTTATGTTTTCTCCTGATTTATCGTAAATCTTCTTCTCCCCCTATTTCACTTCAAGATCTTTGTGGTTCCTCTCTATCACAGTTATTATCATTCATGTGTTTAATGATATTATTGCTTAATTGCAACTATTTCACTGTGTCTAATTCCACCTATATTTTCTCATTATTTTTTAAATTGTTTCCTTTATTTCTCATCGATTTTTTTTATCATCAATTGATATCTTATTGTAACTTCAATCTCTTTCACATTTTAATCTTTCTTTTTGCTTTGCGATTATTTCATTAAGCTCTTGACTTTTAATTTGTCTTTAATATATGCGTTTCTATTTATTTTTTCTTGCATACTTCTTATACTTTGTTTTATCTGTGAGAATATTCCTTTAATTACCTCCATATCATATTTTTTTAATGATAATACTTTTCATTAGGGTTTGTTAGACATCTACAGCTGGAACTCGATAATCACAGTTATGGGACTGACTGCAAATTACCAAAAAACGTCGGATTAGCAAATATTGTATTTCTTTGACTGATTTTAGTCGTGTATATGCAGGTACATACTCAAGAAAAATCTTTCATTATCAACATCTTACCTAAAATAATTGAAAAACATACACACATAATTAGTTTCGGCATTAATTTTAACTTAAAAAATATCTTTTAAGTGTTGAAAAAGTCTAATTTTCTGTTTTTTTTTCTGTGGTAATTACTAGTCATGGTTTCTTTTTGAAGATATTTTAGAACTAAAATTTTGTTGCAATAAAGTTTTCACTCTTCACACCAGCGTATTAAAACATTTGCAGCTGATATGGTTTGACACAGTTGAATGTTTAGCATTCAAAGCTTTTTTCATCTTCATTAGATGTGATTTCTTTTACTATCTCTTCGTCTGTAAACTCGGCGGTTAAGTTATCTTATATAATCCATCTTCTAAGGTCGTCTGAAGGAGCGTTAATTTTATCGCAAAGTTTGAGAGTGTCATTTATAACTGTATTTAGCTCAGACTCTAATACTTCTCAGACTGGCGTCGCTACATTATTGTAGCATAATTGTCTATTTGAATTCACGTATTACATTTATAAATATTGTTTTTCAGGTATGGAGCAATGTCAATGACTCTGATCGCAGAGATATTTATGATGATGTTATGTTTACTTTGGCAAAAAGAGAAAAAGAAGAAGCAAAAAATCTGAAAAAGCGTAATATGAAAAAACTAGCCGAGGTCCTCGAATGTATGACAAAAATAAATTTTGATACTACATGGTGTGAAGCACAGGTAAATTTTCAAATTATTATATCACTACACATTTTATTAATCGACAAATTATTCTCTTTAAACTTTCCAGTGATTTGCTCATTATTATATTTTTAGGTGCTGCTTTTAGAAAACAATACGTTCAAAAACGATGTTAATTTACTTGCTATGGATAAAGAAGATGCTCTTATAGTATTTGAAGAGCATATTAGAGTTTTGGAAAAAGAATATTTAGAAGAGAAAGAACGAGAAAAGCGAAGATTGAAAAGACAGTGTAGAAAAAATAGAGATCAATTTTTAGCTTTATTAGATCATTTACATGAAGAAGGAAAGTTAACATCCATGTCTCTTTGGGTGGAATTGTATCCCATTATTTCAGCTGATATAAGATTCTCAGCTATGCTAGGTAATTATTATATACACATCTTATAAACAATTATTTAAAGAAATATCATAAAGTAATACAAATAACTATTATTATAGTAATTTTTTTTCTCAGTTGTCTTTCAGAGATGTTAGGTAGATAGGAAAGTGATTTGATCTCAAAGGTTGGCTTCTTCTTTATGAATTGATGAAAAAATTGATTTTTCAAGTGTATATCCTGCCTTTTGTCACAGTAATTAATGAGCTTTTTTTGTTTTGTTATAAAACTATCAGTGGTACCTGGCATAACTTATGTCTGGATCAGAATTTAGAGAAAAAGTACTTAGAGAAGAGTAAATTTTCAATAAAAAGTTCCGCCTTGTGAAAATCTATCACCAGTATTTATAATTTCAATTTAATGCAATTTTATACATATATCAAAATATCGAAATGGTGAGTACTGGGGTTTTTCCTTTTGATTGAGTGAAAGGAACACCATCCATGAAAACTTAAATGATATATAGGTTTATTTGTTTAAATGTGAATGATGATAACAGTAAGTGCAAAAATTAAGCAATAACCATAGTATTCGAGGCGAATTTTGAATCTTCGCTTCACTCTCCGCGACATTGTCGTTGTTAATCAAATAAATTCAAAAATAATATAAATCGAAAAAAGAGGAATTTAACATATTTAAAAATAATGAAACTTAACATTTAGATGCAGATGACATAGTTGTATAATTAAACACAGTAAGACAGTTATAAGAAACTATAGACACATGGAACACAAATCTGAAGAAATTAATTATGAATAGTGACGAAGAGAAAACAAAAGTTATTGCTCTATCTGAAAATGGATATGCCTTAAACATACAAATAGAGAAATAAACATCAGGACAAGTACATAATTATAAATATATAGGAGTAGTGATAAGGAGTGAATAAAATATTTGAACAGACAGTTAAACGCTTTCATGGATTGATATCAAAGTATGGTTGCGAAAAGTGGATTGTGACATGAAAGTAATTAAGGTGAAAAATCAAATTACGAGGGAAGAACATAGAATCAAATGTAAGACAGATTTTATAGACAGAACTAAATTAGATTGGTGAAAACATATGCAAAAAATTTACAGATTACAGAATGGTAAAAATGTGTAGTAGGCAAAATCCATTGGCAAAAGTGAAGTGGAAAGATTAAAACGTAAAATTTAAAATTGAAAAAAATTTAATTTAATGTTAATTAATAATCGCCTAGCTTATTGATATATTATTTTAAACTTCAATTTCAATGGGATGAAATTTTTCGAAGTGTTGAATTAAAATTACAAATAATGTGGATTATTTTTGAGAGATGGTACTTATTTCATAATTTTTCCCTCTTAAGAATTTTTTCTTCAATTCCGTAGTCCTACATTTCTTGAAATATTTCCAAAAATAACTTTTTTTTGACTTTTTTCTAGCTTTAAAATCTTGTATATTCTGAAAAGTTCCTATGTTTGTTTACGAGCTCTATCTATACTCATCATTGAGAATGGTGTTTGTATATTTTTTACTTACTGCTGATTAAGTGATGAAGGATATGAAGATGAATAACCAAATCAATTATTGCTTATAAAATATACTATGTTGTAATAAAAGCCATTCAAATTTGAAAGAATGAATTTGTAGTAATTGTACAATTTGGTCAGACAAATTTGAAGGAAAAATGTCTATATTTGAGCTATGAGAAAAATAATAATTATTTAAAATACTTAAGCTTCTAACAATTTCTGTTACTTTGGAATTTTGGGAACTTACTCGATTTATAATATTTAATGTTTCAAATTGAATTTTCACATTACCAGCTGGCTTTCTAGTATATACATATAATAAAAGGATAACATTATTAGTACGGAATTGGAACGTGTGAAAAGGCAGGCAAGGAGAATACATTGCCCTTTTATTGTCTTAAAAAACGTAGAAATATGGATTGTTGATATTGTAAAAGTCGAAAACTAATGCAAATAGTATGGAATTTTTTGTATTTATACAATTTCTAGGCCAGAACGGTTCAACTCCTTTGGATCTCTTCAAATTTTATGTAGAGGATCTTAAGTCTCGATTCCATGACGAGAAGAAAATAATTAAAGAAATCTTGAGGGAAAAAGAATTTGAAGTTCAAATTGATACAACTTTTGACCAATTTGCTACTGTAATATGTGAAGATAAGAGATCTGCAACTTTAGATGCTGGAAATGTGAAGTTAACCTATAATGCATTCTTAGAAAAGGTAAATTAATTACACAGATCTGTTTTTAACTGATTTAGGTATTCTGAAAACTAAAAAATACTCAAAAAATTCCAGAATTTCAGGATATTTTGCAAAATGCAAGTTTTTTTAAAGGGAATTTTAGGATTAACTTCAAGTCATCAATAAATAGTACATTTTTATTTTCATTATTGTTTATGAATGTAAAGAATGCCCTGTGTGAGCTAAATTAACAAACATAAACATGTTGTAACCTGAACGTGCCCGGTCCGATAGTGTAAATAGTAGCGTGATACAATTACATGTTAACTCGTCATTGTTTTATAGATCTTGGCTAAGTTTAATGCAATGTCGTCTGTGAAGAAGTGTGTGATTATGTTTGACAGTTCTGTTATATTTGCGGCAAATATATGATATTAAAGCAAAAACTTAATATTACTTAAAATTCTGAGATCCAAATCCAAAAATAAATTTTGGGCCTCTCATAAAGTCTGCAAATGATAAGTTGAAGACCTTCAAAATTGGTTTAAGGGCAAGAAAAAATCTTTTTTATGTGCGATTCCTATGGTATGGCGCTAGCAAAAGAATCATTGTGATAATTGTTATTTTTGTTTGTGTCAAATGAAAGGATATAATTCAAAACGAATGCAGTCAATTTCATACCCTAATGTGCAATCAGCTATTTGTCTCATCCTTTATGGGACAAAGATGCCAGTGCCCAAGGCTCCTGCTATCTTGGAATATATTTTAAGTTCTGACGAAAATGGTGCTGTACCTGAAACCTATAACAAGTCAAGTTTCGAATTTGACGATGACATCAGTCCGAAATTGTTTTCCTGGGGCCAGCTAAATGATTTGGTAAGAGACTTGAATCTTCTCAAAAACACTGCTGAATTGCTTAGATCAAGGTTCAAAAGCAAGAACTTATTTTGCCGGTAGTGTCTTCCTCAAGGTTTATATATCGTGAGAATCAATTCTTTTCCTAATTTGCCGAAGACAACGAATTGAGGGCTTGATGAATACATTTAAGATCTAAGATCGTATTTTCATAGATTCTTCGAAAATAAGCCTTAAGGCTCTACTGCTTCACAATTACGGTTTCTATGCTTCCATTCCTGTCGGTAATTCCGTACACCTCAAGAAAACCTACAAGAACTTGGAATTGGTTCTTGGCAATCTAGGTTTACCGCATTCGCTTTCTTTTTGTGTCTGTAGTATAGAAGAGACCGAGCAAATCACTGGACCAAAAAGTGTTGACCTCCGAGGAACCTTAACGTTGGCGAAAAGAAGGTCCTAGATTAAGCTTTGGTATCTCATAAAATTCTATCACCGCTTCACATAAAGCTAGAATTGATGAAGCAATTTGTAAAGTCACTTCCAAGAGATGGAAATTGCTTCAAATACTTAATATTAAAGTTTCCAGGACTCTCGGCGGCAAAGGAAAGTGTTTTCATTGAACCAGATATTAGATGGCTTATGGTTGATGCACAATTCTTCATAACCATGACGGATCCTCAAAGGGACAAAGGAGGCACTTTATCACACTAATAAATCACCATATATGTGTTTTCATTCACCCTTATTAATAATACGATAGAAATTTTTTGTATAACAATATTTAACAGAGTTTAAATATGTATTTCCAATTTTAGGCGGAAGTTAAAGAAAAAGAGAGACAGAAAGAAGAAAATAAAAGGATTAAAAAGTTGGAGATTAGTTTTAAGGCCCTTTTAAAGGAAATGAATATAGACTTTGAACAGTCCTGGGAAGAAGTGAAAACAAAATTAGAAAAAGAAGAGGAATATTTAGCGTTTGAGTCAGATAGTGAACGACAACGTGTATATAAGGTGAGTTTTGAAATGGATTTTTATCTGGAAACTAAAAGGCAAAAGTGTGGCCCCTGAAACAAGTAAAAGTTGATTGCATTATAACATTTGTGTTCAAAGACAAGCTGCAATGTATTTAATAACTATAAATCTAGTTTTTTCATATTTATCGTAAGTCAAAATTGATAGTTGGGGTAGTTCTGAAGGACTTTTTGCGAATAATAGACAATTTAATATATTTATAATCTACACTTTCATCAAGCTTGGCGCAATTTGTCTCATAGAACAGGACCTTTGTAGGTGTTTGACTTTAAGATATCGCCAGCTTCATCTTCACCGTATTTTCCTCTACTACGACCATTTACACTAACTTTGTACAGTTCTTCACCAACCTACATCTTGAAATTTGGTATTGTGATTAAATTCAGTGTCTTGGAACCTTCCATGCATAAAAAAGTGTATCTCATTTACTATTTTTCTAAACAAATTTTGAATTTAGTTTCCAAATTTGTACTTCCCCCTCAAATTCTTTTCCTTGTCTCACCTCCTGTATCCTAAAAACTAAATAATTTGAACAAGAAGAAAACGTGCTTTATCACCCCACTTAATGCTTATTTGAATTCATGTTCCAGGGATTATGGGGTTTATAAGCTGATAATATTTTGTGAATCCTTTATTATAATGATGTTATTTTAGGAATATCAACATGAAATGGAGGAATCGTGTAGTCACCATCATTCTCGATTTAAGAGATCGAAGAAAAAAAAGAAGAAAGCATACAAATCATCATCTAGCGATTCCGATAGCGAAAAATATAAAAAATCTTCGAAACATCGATCAAAAAGTCCGACCCCGTATTCGGAAGATAGCAGTGAGGAATATAGGAAAAAGAAATCCAAGAAAAAACACAAGAGAAAAATGTCCCCTGTAAGTTAATAATTTTCAGAAATTATTGTTTGGGTTGTAATTTTGATATTAATAAATTAGCATTAAATAAATATTATTGAATAAAATAGTATATTAGTGAAAAACATAAAGCTATGGTAAATAACGTTTTAAAAACAAAAATTTAGATGAATATTGAAACTGAACAGAAAGTTTTAAGGTAATATCCACATATACAAATCAGCAATGTCAAATGTAAACATTAAAACCTAATGGGCATAAAAATGTTGAAAAATTTTGTAAAAATGAATGATATATTTTAATGAAAAGTTCATAAACCTTACCGATATACTGTTTACTATTACTAAATCAATACTCACACTTTCTGCACCTTCAAATCAGGTAGTGGTAATGGAACAGACGGCATTGTTTCGATTGGGACATTCAAAACATGACTAAAAAACTGTCATAAAAATGGAAGAGGTAGTAAGATAGTTTCGAATGTAAAAAAATTCCGAGACAAAATACAGGGTGGAACATGAGACATGAAATAATACTCAGCCAGTTTTAAAATTAATACATGTTTATTTGCACACAATCAAAGCACATTTTTTACCATTTTTGATAATAACATTCTTCAATTTGTTCAAATTTTGTGGTTTGTAGACACAGCTCTTACGTAACCCCCACACGAAAAAGTTGCAGTGGACAGTGACCATATCATAAGGGAGTTTAATTCTTTATGAAAACCAAAAGTTCATTATTGATTTGCAGCTCACTAGCATTACATCTACCCTACTGTCCTTAGCTTCTGACTATTCTTTTCCTTACCCTTTCAACATTTTCTAGTGTCTTTACATTGCATGTCAAGCTAGATTCTTTCTTATCCAGTATGTTACCAGTCGATCTGAAATTTTTTACCCGTCTTAAAATTGTGGTACGGCTATGAATAGCTCCATATCGACACACATTAAACCACGTAGCAGTACTAGACTCACCACTTCTCACAAAACAGCCATAAGCAAACAGCAATATTATATAGAATATAGAGGATACTTTAAGAAATGAAAGTTATAACTTTTAAATGGTTTCAAGTTTTGCAAATCTAGGGGTAGTAATAAAATATAAAGGACTTGAACTAAATACTAAAAAAACAATAATAACAATATATAAAATAGTAAATACACTCAGAACCTATTCATTTGAGACTTTAATTTAAAAAAGACAGTTGAAGCTATATTGGAGATATGGAAGAGAAATCTACTGAGGAAAAATAGAATGAGAAAAACTATTAAAGAATTTGATTAACTTTTCATTACAAATATTTGGGGCGAATTCAGAGAAGAGATGTTATGACTTTATTATGGAAGACTTAATGAGTATTTTGAGAAATAGAGTTATAAATAGAACATTCTGAGGAATATTGTTCGGAAAACTGGAGAGGAAAACATTTGACATTAATATTCAGTATATACCGTTGAAGGAAATTTTTAAAAATTTTGTGATATTAACATAAATAGCTTTAATTCTTTTTTGGTTTGCGTTGTGAGCAACAAAAAGAAGTAACATCTTGATGGTATTAGTAAAATTAAGTTGTAGTAGAATTTGGTAGATTTCTATATTAATAAAGGAGAGTACAGTACTAGTAATAGTATTCTTCCAATTGGCATTCATACAAAATACGCAAAAAATAGAAATATACAGGAAATAGCAAATGAGAACCTATCTAAACTTCAATTAAAAAGAAAAAATATAACAATTTAATGTATAAATGAAAAGCTATGTTAAATACAAAGGATGTTAGCAAAGTGAGTTTGATTTTTTAATAAAAATGAACGAGCATACATATACAGCAAAGCAATTTATTGCATCAAAGCAAGGAGAAATATCAGACCTGTACATCCGCGCGCAAGACCTTTCAGGTCGGGGACAACTAGTCCGAAAAAACGTCCGATCCGGGTTTTACTCGCATCGGGAAAAGTAGAATTACAATGAGAGGCATGATTGAAGACACACACATACACACTTTAATCGGTTTGCAGTGTGACCCCTCATAGGATTGTAATTTTATCTCCAACATCTCCATCACGTGTCATCATCAGTGATGAATCTTTATGTACGTTGTAGGTGTCCATAAAAATCAAAGCTTACCCCATTTGTAAGGAATTTTGGCACCTAGCTTGAACAAAATTTGTGGTAGCCTAACTTTTGTTTGACAAACACTAAAGTCTATGCTACTTATAGAAAACTAGACGAAAGCTTCACTTTTGTGTAACGGCAGTTTTCACGAATCTTCATCAATTTATAAAGCAAAAAAGGCACTTATCATAGTGGTGGACAAGCTTTGAAATAAGGAAAATCACTAGATGGAAAGTCGTGACTATAAAATCGGGTAAATGATATTTCACGAATTTATAAAGCAAATTCAACTACCATATTATCTGTGATTTGGCATTGAAACTGCAAATGGAATGGAGGAATGGATCAAACTACAGGAGTGTCTTAAGCACTTAGAAATAATGATTTTATTCGATTTTTTTAGTTATACCAAATTTCATATATTAAATTTTTTATTTATAGAATTCTCTCAATAAATTATTAAAAATGCCGTTATTGACCTACAAAAAATTTCTGTTTTGTTCATAAAGAGCGCCATTGATCTAACTGATTCACATCGGTCATCTTTAATTGTTTGGATAATGTGTAATTGCCGAATTTGTACGTTATCAGTAAAAGTCACATTTAAGATATGCAAATATGGTGTTTGTTTATGGTTACTGTAAAGGAGAATATTATCAACGATTTCGACATAAAGACATGTTAATAAAAACGTGTTTTCTACAGTTTTTAACCAACGTGCAAAAATGGTAACATTCCAAGTTCTAACATAACTTCTAACAAGTTACTCAACCAGGTGTAGAGGAAGTAGAAAATATCCTGGTTTTAGTAGAAGTACAGACAGTACAGTTTTCATGTGCCATAAATACTTTTTACTGATAAAGCAACGTTTACCTGTGTGAAATACCAACCCAATAATCAGGTTTATAAAACATTTATATGGAAGGTTCTAGGGCATTGGATTGGTTGGGGTGATCCTATTAATTGGTTTCCAAGGTCTCCATACTTAACACCAATAGATTATTGTTTATGTGGATGGTTCAAAAATAAGGTGTATAAAGTAAAATGGGGCACTCGTGAAGCACTAAATTTATTCAAAATACTGCATCCAATTTTAAAGAAGATAGGGGAGCAAAAGGCACTTGGTTTGATCGAAGCAGAAAATGTTTAGAGGCCAATGGCAGCATTTTTGAAAATTTATTGAAATAATACCATGCTTGAAAAAGTGTTAACTTATCAAATCTTATTTTACTATATAACTTGAAAATAAGTAAAATTGATATATTTGAATTTTTATCCATCATTTTGGAGTGTATAATACATTTCTGTAGTTTGGTCCAATTATTCTCACCCACCCAGTATATGTGTTCAGGGAATTGAAAATTTTATTTTTGACTTGTTTAGGAATATAACCTAATTGGGGCAATAATTTTTTCTGATCTGTTAACCTTATCTGTTTTTAATTTGAACCTGTCAACTGACTGTCATTTAAAATGTCTCCCATCAATTCTATAAGAGATAAATATTTTTTTTCACATAAGAGAAATATTTGTGCATATGTAGCTTGTACACATTAAAAAAAATGACTGACGATTTAAGAAGACCTAAATTGAAAGCATGCATGAAATGTTTTCGACAAGCTTGGAAAACATTCAAGGAAATACTACAAAATTATTTACTATTGACAAGTTTACGACATATTTGGACAGAAAGTGAATTGGGAATCCAATATGTTGGGCCAGAAATAGAAATAGAAATTGAAAATCTATAAAATATACTCTGTGTACCCATATATCTACTATTTAAATTTTCCTCCATCAAATTCTTTATTAATTTTATTTGGAACAACCATTCTAAAGATCTCGGATTTTTTTTCCTCTGGTAATTGAACGATCCAGTCTAATAAGTAATTTAGAAAATTTTGCAGCTGCTAAAAGGGCACGTATTATATACTATTTATGTTTCCGTACTAATTATTCTATAAGGAAGATCTTCATTGTAGTTTTACGTTAACAAAAAATTCAATCATTACAATAAATTTCTGTTTAAGGTGAGTAGTTGTTCTGGCTCTATTCTTTGATTTCTGAGTCACACATGAATTGATATTTTTTCATCTCATATAACTTTTCCTGGTGGGAACCAAGACTTCTTAGAAGGTGGTACCACAAAGCTTTGGAGTGAAGATTAAGGAAAATGAAATATATTAATGAAAGTAAATAATGACGTTTTTACTTACAATGTGGAAAAAGACCGCAATATAGTCGAGTTAGGAGAGAAAAAATAGGCAGACAAGAAAAATAGCAGACTACAGTCTTGTGGAAAATAGGAAAAAGGGAGACCCAAAAGATTGTTCCAGGATGAAAAATGTTGCGGCGAAGAAAATGATAAGAAAAACAGAAAAGTTTGGAGAGAACGGATTTTTCTTAATTTTTTGACATTTTTATTTATAATTTTTGTTAATATAAAAAATATACGTTTTGGACTATTTTTAGTTTTAAATAGTTAAAATGTGATGCTCAAGAGATTTGCTAGGGGTGAATTTTATGTTTAAGCTAAATTGATTAACACGTTAACCACGTTAGTATCTGAGCTGGTTGGAAGACAACTTACCTAAGTCTGTTTTCCAATTAGTTGAATTACTGATGATCTAATTTCTGTCAGTTAACTAGTGAACTAGATTTTTCTATTTTTAACGTTTACACTACTGTTCATCAAAAGTTGGATGGTGCATGAGGTTTGACTAGAAATGGTAGTAACTAGAAATTTAAATTTTTGGAAAAATATATTTTATAGTGAGGTGAAAGCTGCTTTGTAAAATATATCAGTATCATTAGGTTTTTTATTGCTGAACGATATATACCATTTATAATAATTATTATAAATTTATTATATATTTCGTTTCCGAGAGAGTCCATTTTGTATCAGAATTCCCGATTCCCATTAATGCACTAGCTACTTTCACCTTGTTCCCCAATCTATTTCTTTTCCTCTTCTACGTAGAGCTATGTGCCAACCAACTTCTGATGAATAGTAGTATTAAATTTTGCTAGACATACTTTTCATTTCCTATAAATAATGAATTATCCAAAAAAGTCTACTTAACATTGATTGTTGTAATAAAGAATTTCTAAATCTTTACTTATTTATCTTATTAAAATTTGATATTAAATAATGTAATCGTTTTTTATTGATTGAATAAAAATAACAATTTTGAAGGTAATAACATTTTATTATAACAACTGAAAGAAACCACAGTATTGCCAAAATAATTTATTTTGTAAAATAATTTTGTGGAAATTACTATTGTGCTTAAATTCATAAACTTAATTGTTTTTAAGCATTTGGATAATTGAAAATTCTGAAAATCAAAAGTACTAAGAATAGTGGCTTTTTTACATATTTAAACATAACGTTAGATATTTATTACAAAAAGAACAACAAATATTTAATGAAATTAATATTTATTAAGAACTTATTGGGAAATACATTTTCCATTTATGTATTTACATATAGGCTAAAGCGGTGCTCAGAATGAACGCGAACATGACGCGCTTTAAATGTTCATGAATGTTGAAAATACAACCCAAATTTAAAGCTGCACAGAATGAACGCGAACATAATACTGGTTCGCTAGTGAACATAACTTTGAAAATGGTTGTATATAAAGAAATTTGAAGGGTGATGAACGATTTTGAATTATGTATAATGTATTATATACTTACTTTAAGCGGTAAACAGAATGAACGCGAGCATGATGCGCTCTAGACGTTCATAAATGTCAAAGATAGTTCAATTTGTTGAGAAACTGTAATAACGCACACAATGATTGCGCTTGTATGCGCTCTTGACGCCGAAGTTAACCAACTTTCTACTTTTTACGCGCTGATCGTCGCTGAGAGTCAAAAACATCACCGCACTTTTCTAGTATACTTTCTAGTTGCAGATACTAGATAGAATTTATAGGTGCTCATGTGTTTATGTAACAAACAGTCGACCGAGTGCAAGAAAACTAAAATTTGACGAAATATAGGGAATCATTTTCCTATTTGAAAATTCCATGATAAGAACTGACGATTAACTTCCTGATCTAATCGACTTTAATGTTTTGTTATTAAATGTTTTGTTAAGTCTCTGTTTAAGTTTAAGTTCAAAAGTTGATCATATAAACCCCGATTCATCCTTCTATGTTTAAAAAACTCGTTCATTTTAAAATGTGTTGTAGTAAAGTGACTGTAGATATATCTATTCGAATTGAGGGGTCTCAACAACTAACGTTGTGCAAATGTCACTTTGTATGTATTTCTCGAATTTCATACAGTAAAGTAAGTATATAATACATTATAAATAATTCAAAATCATTGATGACTGCTTTATATACATGCACTTTTAAGGTTATGTTTACTGGCGAACCAGTGTCATATTCGCGTTTATTTTGTGCACCACTTTACTTTATGAAATGACACAGCGTTGTGGGTGAGACCTCTTAATTTGAATAGAAATTCTACAGTCACTTTACTGCAACACATTTTAAAATGAACGAAATTTTTAAACATAGAAGGATGAACAACTTTTCAACTTATTCCTTATAATCTGTCAAATTTATATTCGTACAAATTCTATCAGTCTTCGAAGTCATTATTCAGGGTATCTGCAACTACAAACTACATTAGAAAAGTGAGGTTATGTTTTTGACATTCATGATCGTCTAGGGCTTTATTTCAAGCAATACATTTTAAAACCATTCCATACTTATATGAATAAAGCTTATACAAAGAGTAACGTTGATACATATATCTTTTTACACTCTGAAAGAAATATATTAAGAAAAATATTATATGTTCGTATTGTTTATCAACCCATTAATGCCCAGAATTATGAAAATGCGTTTATTCTGTGTACCGCTTAATTTGTTTCTATTCTTGATCATTTCCATTTGGTAATTATAATGACGATATAAAGAAAATAAAATATTGGTAGCTTTGGTAATCTCGAGTCCATATATAAGTGAAGGCCGGATAATGAAGTTTCCACTATACAGAGTTCAAATTGTTCGACACTGCGTACACAAGTAAATATACAAATAAAATCTTTTTTTTTTGTTTCATTGGTATTTACTTCAGTTGTGTCGTTGTTAATTAAATAGTTGCGTAGAATAAATTCCAACTTATTACATTTCCCTTGCTACTATAATTTTTATTATATTAAGTGATATATAGCTATATAAATTTCTTTAACTTATTATTTCTTAGACCTTTTGATATGTCTAAGCTTCTAAAAGTTCTTAGACCTCTTCTAATTTAAAATTAGATTCTTTTGTAATGTTATAAAGACAGATGGAAATTTGATACAAACTATAAGAAGTCGAAACGTCAAATTCTGTTCTTTCTAAAAATCTTTCACTATTCTTCTGCTCTTCCTTCTATTTTTTATTCTCTCTTCTTAAGTCTTTGCGCTCTTACAAAATATGTTATTCGGCCTAGTATACCCGAGATTTGAATAAAAAATATCGCAAAGAGAGCCGTTTTTCAAGTCTTTTCTTTCGCATATCATTTCTAAATGGAATTTTAAGTTTTTCACTAAATTCTTGAATAGTTAGTCGCCTGTATAAACGATAAAGTATTTAGGCTAACAGCTCTTTAACTTTTATTTCTTCTCTTTTAAATCGCCGATACTACTTATAAAGTGTCTTCAAAGTTACGACGTGACCACCATACACAGATAATAACATTTTGCGACCTTCTTTAGCATTTCATTTCAACTTAACAAAATTTAATTTATTGTTGTAGATACCAGTTTCACGACTTATACTTTTAACACTATATAGTAGCAAACTGACAAGCCAATTCGAATTTGTCACTGCTTTCAATAAATAACCGAGTCATTCTGATTGAAAAAGATACATTTAAAGTAATTGCAGCTACAAAAATTTATTCACTGAATTTTTTATCACACCTTGTTAACTTTTATTTCTCATTGTTCCATTTGTGATTTCTGGTTTCTCCATTTGATTAAGTACCTATGTTTCACAAGCATGAGTTGTGGTGGTTTTACATACAGCTCAACAGGTCTTATAGCCGCAAGACTTGGAATAGCTCTACTACTTCCTTCCATTTTATTAATCATGACTGTTTAGCCCCAGTTCTCCTATCATATCCTTTCCAGATCTTCTCTACAAGCCTCTAACCATTTTTTTCCGTGGACGTCCTTTTTTCTATTTCGTTTCTTCTCCCGTTAATGAGGATCTTTTCACCCAACTATCTTCGTCCATCCTGGATGAATTTCCCATCCACCGGATTCTTTTTGCTGTCAGCACATATTTCATCTCAGCTTAACCTAACAGTGCTTTGATCTCTGCGTTAGCTCTTTTCCTCCATTGTTTTTGCTCCTACACTCCGAAAATCCAGTACCTTTCTCAGTCTTATGTTTATGTTGTTTTCTTCTTTTTTTCTTCATGGTCCAGCACTCGCTGCCATATAGTAGCGTTGGTTGTATAACTGTCTTATTAATGAGTAACTTGGCAGCTTTTAAAATATGTTAAAAGTTGTCTTAGGGATATAAATGTTTTGTTCCGCCAGTCGTTTGTCGATTTCCCTCATATCCTTCGTTTGTCAATGTCAGTCCCAGGTATTCAAACTGCTGGATTTTATTAGATCTATACTCTTTGCTTTGCCCTGTCCTCACTTGGTTGGAGTTATTGGAATCCCTTCCCATCTCCATATATTTGATCTTTTGTTCCTTTAAGTGTATATTATATATTCATTTATGAGTATATATTATATTGTAGTTCATATTCTTTTGCTTTCTTTTCATAGACTAGGAACATTTTCTCTAGTTCTTTTTAGTTCTACTTATAAATATCATATCATCATATCATATCATCCTTGCTTTAAATCTCTTTTTGTTTTAAAATTTTTCGATAGGCTTTCTTCGACAACTACTCCGTGTTATTCAGTGTCATTTTTACCAATTGTAGTATTTTCCTAGGCATTCCGAGTGCTACTAATACCTGGAACAAATGTTTTCTACTAATTGAATCTTACGCTTGATTGAAATCTACAAAGAGGAGCTTCACGTTTAATCCTTGGTCATAGTTATTGTTCTGGATTACCTTCAGAATGAACTAGTTAACTCCCCCTTTTTGAAATTTCCCTGGTACTCATCTACTTCTTTATCCAAATATTTGCTTAATCTATTTTTTATGATTCTAGCTAGGACTTTGTATACAACATCCAACAAAGTGATACTACTATAATTCACGTAATGGTTTTACATATTGTGGTATATAATTCTGATATTGTTTCTCTTAAAACGTCGTTTGATCTCATAAATATACTGAGCATTCCACATTTTTCACTACCTTTAGAAATTGAAGCTTTTTGCTTCCTTTCTACAAAATTTTTTCGTCTTTTCGAAGGCGTATTGTTTAACCCTTTTTGCTACAATTTTGAATTTCTTTTTTTTCTTATATAATTGTTCCATTACCATGTATTGAATTTTATTTTTATTAAATATTTTTCCAAAATTCTCAGCTTCCTTTTTTAACCTTATTGTTACCTCTTGTAACTCATTTCGTTTTCTTGTCATCATAATTGAGTTGTATGTAACGCTAGTTATTATTGTTATTCTGTTCCCCCTATTTCACTGTTTCGTATCTTGTTCTCCAACTCTATAATACAAAGAACTGAGGATAGAAGATCTCCTAGTCTAAGATCTACGTAATGAAAATTTTGAAATTATATATATTATATTATTATAAAATCTAAACTTTCTAACTGGGAACTTTTTAAAATTCAGTTATTTGTAGGTACAACAAAAATAATTACAGTTAGCTCTAAAACACATTTATAATTGAGATCGCTCTTCCTCCAAAGGAAATAGACTCTTTCTGTTCAAGTGCTGTAGGGTTTGAATTGTTAATACTGTGTATATTGCTTATTTTCAAACAAAAATAAAACAGTATAAGAATTTATTGTTAGACCAAAGACTTTCATTTCATCTAAGATAGTAATATCAACCCAAGCTAAGTGGTATACCCCATATTTTATATCTTTATGTTTATCAATATTTATATATCTTTTATAGTTTTAAGTAAAATAGAACTTCATGAAGAAGAATAATATACAAAGCTTCATTGAAGAGTTAACTAAAAAAATACAAAATAAAAAGAGTTGGAGCAGAGAAATAACGGATTTTTTTTGAAATTCTGCAGAACACACCGCCAGATAAGCACGTCAGCCGAGGCGAGTCTGAAGGAAGACGAGGAGAAATGAGCGAGACAGAATTAGAGAAGCAGAGGGCGCTGTTGTTGGCTAAATTAAATGAAAGTGAATGACAATATTATTGTAAATTACGCCATTAGGAAGTTTTATATCTTTACTCAAAAATCATTTAATTTCTTAATGTATTTGTATGATTAAGTTGAAATATCATTATTGTAATAACTTTTATTGTTCGACAGTTTTGTATATTAAAAAAATCTTCTGGGACTAAAAAATATATTAGATGTGAAACTAATGTACCTGGTGTTTGCTGAATTGTATACAGAGGAACAAGAAAATATTATCGTTAGTTTCCATTTCAGTTAATGAAAATGTTTTAATTATATTGCGTGTATCTTGTATTGATTTCCTGTTAAACTTGAAACTGTTGAATAAATTTGAACACAATGCTTATATAATCAAAACCTCCATTTTCGTTTGACTTAAAATTGAAATAATTTCTGGAAATTTTAATGCAATAAAGTTTTAAACTCACCAGGTATGTTAAATTGGAAACTTTAAATTTGGTGTTGAAATTTACGAAAAAAAGTTATCAAAAACGTCAGTGTTGATATTATTGTCCTTCCTAGTATGTAATTTCAAATGCTCTAGCGACTTGAGAACTTGAAATAAAACTGACAAAAAGTTTTTTAAAATGCCAACGTTTCGATATTTCATTTGATCTTTATCAAGGCTATAAATATATGGAACTCAAACGTTGATGAAAATAAACAAGTAAACAAAAAATTTTGAAATTAGAAGTAAAACAATAATTAGACACAGTAACAATTTAAATATCTATACATGTATATCTAAATGAATAGGACGCACTGCATGTAAGATAAACTATATAAAACAAATAAGAAAATTGTTGTATAAAACAGAAGAACAATGGATAGGTTATTAAACCTTGGAACAATTTCTTCAGTTTGAAATAGTTTTAAGAGTTTTATTCTCTTAGATATATAGATGTTGAATTGATATATTTATTACTCAATGAAGTAGATTCATCAAATATATTTGATGGTTTTGTTAATATATTACGTAACGATTTTGAATTTCACTTATAAATAACTCTGTATTAATATCTGATTTTCCCAATGATGCCATGTTGATACGAGTGAGCAACTACGTCCTTTAATATTCTTGTCGCATTACGGACTGAAGTGAGGCGGGGCGCATTTGCGTTCGGTCGCGTCCGCAAAGAATTCGCTGCACGTTCGCAACGAATTCGCTGCGCGTCGCGGTGTGATAGTTGGGCGCCCGCTCTTCTTTGAAAACGTTCGCAATCTGCTAGTAGCTAGTATGATAAGGACCTTAGATATCAGTCTTCGTACCTTAGATAATGAATATAGGTGACGGACCGGTTCCAAAACAATTAAAATTGTTTCAAATTCTTGTAAAAGAATCGAAAACCATTTACAGGTTTTGTCATTTTTTCGACTAGAGTAGCAGACTATGTAACTGGAGGGTCTAATCTTTTTGCCCATTCACGGCATCCAATGGAAAATTATTTTCTTGAAGATTCTAGCGAAACTGTTTGAAATAAATTTCTCAAAATCATAATCCCTAGATATAACATTATCTCGACGTTTTCCTATATGACAGCTTTCACATCTTCGTTTTCCCTCCAAACAGAAATGAACTTGAATGGCATTTTTCTGATCATTTATTCTTTGATAGTCTTCAGTGAGTGTATTTTCAAATCTTGGATATCTATCAACTTAGTTTGAGAACGCGTTTAATGTCAAATATCTCACTAATCAAATATTTCAATGAAACCAAAAGATGCAGATGCCATATTAAAAGAAAGATGCCAATTTGAATTCAAGTTTACAAAAATCTATGAGAATTTCAGTCCAATTTATAAAAGTAAGTGAAAAAATTTATTAATAATTTGTTTAAATAACTTTTGTTGGTGGTTAAAAGGTGAAGAGAATAGAATTTCAATTTAATAAAACATGTTAGGAATAGACTTTACACATTAAAAATAATTATTTATTATTGAGACGAAAATGTAAATTGTTTTAAATAAAATAGTGCATAAAAAATAGCTAATTAAAAAGTAGCACACACTAAATAATTAGACCCAACTTTATAACTTGAACTTCATAATCTATTATCTATTAAAACATTTGAAGTCCTTATGAGGATTTGGGAATAAAATACATTAATAGATTCACAATGCTATACACAGCAATCAATGAAAGACATTTCGAAAAATTCACAACTATCTATAATTAAAAAGCCACAAAAACACGAGCAGAACACAACGATAACACTGGCCCGACAAGATTTTCGTAACACAGGCGGGACCTTTATTTTTAAAATGGAAATACTCGTCCAATAATAGAAAATATATTTATTAAGCCCTAACACGTACCACTTTTCATTAGCTTAATTATCCCTGTTTACATTAGCAGGTATGTAATTTTATAAAGGGGTGGTTAATAATGGTAAATTTTATGGCCGAAAAATACCTATTATAATATAATATAAAAATTAGTATTCTGTTCAGTTTAATAGTACGTGGTTCTCTGTTCATAGTGCAAAAAGTGATTATAAAGACGAAATGTCGAGTCAAATGCGCTGCAGTTGCAAAACTTCTGACAAATTTTGCAATATTTGTGGAGAATTTATGGTGAAATCGCAAGCTAAGCCATTTACCGAAAAAGTGAAAAAAGCCTATTTCAAATATTTTGGTACTTCAATTGGAGATCAAGACAAGCAGTGGGCCCCCTACGCGTGCTGTGTTACTTGTAGCGGGTCATTGGTGCAGTGGAAGAATGGGAAGAAAAAAACTATGCCTTTTGTAATTCCAATGGTATGGCGGGAACCTACTAACAATGATGTATTAGCAGCTACATTTGCAGATGACACTGTCATACTAGCATCACCCAGAGATCCTATAATTGCATCAGCTCCAACTCAACAAGACAGAAAATTGCTGAAGAAATGGCGCATTAAAGCAAACGAATCTAAATCAGTCCAGGTAACCTTCAACAATCGCAAAGGCAAATTGCCCAGAAGTCACTCCAAACAATCAAGCCCTATCATAACGTGACGATGTCGAATATCTTGTCATGCACCTGGACAAGCGATTAACCTGGATGAAACACATATTCACCAAACACAAACAATTGATGGGTTTGAAACTAAGGAATTTATACTGGCTGAAGGTAAGAAATCCCAATTATCTTCAAATAACAAAAGTACTGATCTACAAAGTAATCCTCTAGCCTATATGGACCTACTCCAATATTGAAATTCTGGAGCTATTCCAATCGAAGGTCCTACGAATCATCGTAGATTCTCCATGGTTTGCGCCAAATTTTGTCATAAGTCGTGACTTCCATGTGCCAACGGTGGAAACGGAAATAAAAAACTTTTCCATAAGTTATCAAAATGGGTTAAGCGTCAACCCAAACAGACTGGTATCTAACCTATTTGTGCAACCAACAGTTCAGCGTAGACTCAAAAAGCATATTCGTTAGTAGGTTTTAACGAGTGCTAGTGTGTTCTCAATAGCAAAATCTAATTGATCTAGTTATTAATTATAGATGTAAAAGAAAGTAATCAGTTGATTCTAATAATTGTCATAGATTGCAAATAAAGCGGACAGTTAAAAAAAATTTCTCAAATACTTATCAAAAACTTTTCAAGGGCTCAAAAATAATTTATGTTGTGTCGTAGTTTGGGTTAAACACTCTCATTTGCCGCAGTGTCTCCATCTAGACACTGTAATCGACTCATGCTGGCGGACCCATTTAGGACTATAAACTTTAATTAGAAAACTGATTTAGGTCTGTGTGAAATGTCTATAAAATAGCCGGTTTATGAATATTGATGCACATCGTAACAAATAAATAAATCATGATGAGATTTACGAGTGCTTTATGGTGTGATTTATCACTTGTAAAACACTAGAGCTTCATAGATCACAATAAAGTCAATCAAGAAATTGAATTATGACTGCGTATAAATTTTCTATTCTAATATTTATCAAAGTATTCTATCTTCCCTGATTTAAATATTTTCAAGATACACGGTAAGATTGGTGTAATATTATTCACTCCAAAAGTATATTTAGATCCTGATAAATATATGTATATGCAAAAGGTTAAGACGTATACGAAAATATTTGTACAAGCTTGAAATTACGAGGATTCTTCGCAAAGTTTTCGACCTAACAAAGAAATAAGACATTGTTTTTCCATAATCATTTTTTTATTCAACATTGTCTCCTTTTAAGTCTGTCCACTTTTTCCAGCGATGTTATAAGCTTTTCAACTCTCTCAAATAGTAGTTGTCTCCTCGAAACAGGCGTTTACGTATGCGGTAACATTTCATCTGATCTAAATCTCTCTTCTGCAAGCTAAAGATCAACCAATTCAAAGTACAATTCGTAAATTTCCTGATGGCAAATGACTTTATTTTTCTTCAAATGCGCACGGTTTTTTGCAATTTCTTCGTTTGTCTAATCAATCAATGAGGTGTAATACGCTCCTCTCATTGTTTTACGTTTGTGAGATAATCTATGAGCATCCCATGATTATCTCAAAAAACGGTTGCCATTTCTTTTCTGGCCGATGCAACTATTTTTTTCTTATTCGAAGCAGATTCGCCATTTGCAATCCACTGTCATGACTGTTTCTGCACTTCAGAAGTGTAATTGTGGATCCATGTTTCATGGATTCAGTTATGAATCGATGCGAAAAAACCTCGTTTTAATACATCACTCAATCATTAGTGTGACTGACACACAGATGGCGCTGCCATTGTCAAATCCATATCACGTTTATAAAGTACCAACTTTCAAAAGGCTAAGTGTGAAATTTCATGACATTTCGATTAGTCGGAGCAAAGTGACAGCCATTTAAGTGAAACTACTCTAGTTATTTTCAAAACAGTGAATTCAAAACAATTTCGTGTGTTAATTTATCATTGCTTCTGATGAAAAAAAAACTGTACAAAGAGCCATTCGTTATTGGTTTGATGAATTTAAACGTGGTCGTACAGACACCGATGATGGTAAACGTTCTGGTCGTCCAATTGAAGTGGTTACTCCAGAAAACATTAAAAAAAGCCCACAAATTGATTATATCTAATCGTAAGTTGAAGTTGCGTGAGATATCTGAGACTATAAAGATATCAGAAGGCAGTGTGTTTACAATTATGCATGAAAATTTGACCATTCAAATTCGATCAAAAACAACAACGTAATGATGATTCAGAGCGGCGTTTGTCCATGTTAACACGTGAAAATCAGATTTTTGGCGTCGATATGTGATAATGGATGAAATGTAGATCCATCATAGAGTTGTTGGATCGTTTGAATGTAAAAATCAAAGAAAAACGGCCTCATATATCGAAGAAAAAACCACTGTTTCACCAAAGCAATGCACCGATCCACAAGGTGGTTAAATTAAACGAATTACACTTAGAATTACTTCCTCATCCATCGTAGAGTCTAGATCTGATCCCCTAGTGACTACTGGCTGTTCACTGATCCCAAAAAATGCTCGCCGGTAGAAATTCTGCTCAAATGAAGAAACAATTGCTGAAACTGAAGACTATTTTGAGACACTTCCACTAGCACGGCATCGAGAAGTTGGAGAAGCGTTGGAATGGTTGTATTGGTATTAAAGGAGATTACTTTTATGAATAAAATCAATTCCTGGAAATCTTCATATTTTCATCTACCAAACTTTAGCTCCGATAGCATATCAGAACAGAATTGATTTCAAGGTCTATATCAGTGGGTGTAAGAATATTTTGTGGCGATGACGGCAAAGGTGCTAGTTTATTCTAAAAATGCATTTCTTGCAAAAAATTGTGTTTTCATAACATTATTTGATAAAATTTTTCATCTGCTTTGTAATGCTCAAAAACGTAAATTACATTTAAAAAAGTGTACGATGTATTCATGAATATTTCTTGTACGGTTGAATGGAACAAGTTATCTAAAAATTGCTGAAATTAATCGAAAAACTCAATTTTTTAGCTCAATCTGCGGTTACCGCAAAATTTTATTCTAAATATGAGGCATCTGATGAATACGACGTTAATCCCGATATATTGAACAATTTAATTCGTGCAATCGACTATCCACCAAAAACAAAATTACTATGGCCAGAAACGGTTAACCAATGGTAAGTATTAGCGAATAATTCACTAACTGTAGAGACACTTAAGTGCGAGTCAAGTGTCGACTATGAATTTCATTCTTACACCTCACCTTACGTATAAGTGTCAACCGCTGTTAGTGTTAACCACAGAACATACCCTAAGAAGAAATACAAACTAAGTTGTTATTCAGTGGAAACAACATAAAGTTTGTTAATGAATATATACGAGAATGTATTGATATCTATTTAGCCTAGACCAGTTCCATGCATAAACAAAATATTGCGTTATCCAATTAAGAGGAAAATATGTTGAGTAATAAAATAATTTGACATTGAAATTTTGTTTGGTTCTATAGTAGGCTAAGAATTTTTCAGTATATCCTCGTAATTTGATTGTATTGAAATATGGTCTCGTTTTAATTCACACTTGCTTTCGATGAAAATAATCAGATAGCTGTGGATGGATTATTCGAACGCGATGTTTTAGGTACGGATGGTTTACACAACCTTTAACCGATGCGGATAGAAATGACCCGAACCTCTATTTTCCAAGAGTGTATACGGAAATAACTCGTAATAGTCTCCAGCTACATGATGGTAAATCTAAAATGAAAAAAAAATGATTATGTATACGGCAAATAAAACTTTAGAAAATGATTTGTACGATTTCTTTTCTTTTATTCTATCATTCTTTTAATAAATATATTTAGAGGAGGGGGTGCGAATATGGAAAATCTTATATGCAAAAGTACTGGGGCCACGACATGCATGGTGTTTGGCATACAGGGATGGTAATACACACGGCAATCAAACTAACAACTTTTCCGAAATATATGTCCGACTTTATAAAGATATAGTTTTAAATCGCTGTAAAGTCTACTATGTCGTGGCATTAGTAAATTTTACGTGCACCGTTCTAGAACAGTATTATGTTCGGCGTTTCAGAAACTTTGCACATCGACGTGCAAAAAATCTTCTTCATAAGCTGCTGTAAAAAAAGTCATACTTGAACAAAGACAATATAATTCAAGTTTTCAAGTACTCAGTAGCAAGTGCAAACAACTATTTTATAATATCGACATATGCATAGGGCATTGCACATGTGCAAGTGGAATCCTCGGAAAACTCTGTAAGCTGCTGTGTTTTCTTTTTATACTGATTCTATTACAACATACTAAGTTTGGTACATGTGAAGTACTTTTGACAGATGTTTAAAAAGGCTGGATAAAGCTAAAACAAAAAGTAGTACATACGGTAGTACCTTTGGCCTACGCTTCATTTCCAGAAGAAACCAGGTGTAACTAGAGGCAGTAAGCGTCGACCTGCAGGTCGATCAGTAACTGGTGAAAAAACACACTCAAAAAGGAAAAGAAATTTCGCTTTCAATGTAAATAAGAATGTACCAAATGCGAAGTCGCACTAAACATAAGAATGTTACTGTAATAATTTAAAATGTTTTGTATAAATGATAAAGCGTATAATTCCATATCTTTCCTTTTCTATCAGCAAGCTCATGAATAAACGTGCACATGTTTAGACAAAACATACCGCTGATTAGCAACGTCAAGGCAAATCCTACCTTCTATTGGCAATAGTGCGCATAGTATTCCCAAGGAGACAAAATCTACCCGCGATTAGCAATTTTGTACAAAACGTAACAAGCGATTAGCAATAACCAATGAGGGACCTAATTTATAGCCTATTGCTAATCAATGTTAGATTCTGCCCAAATGCGTCCCGACATATCTTCCATATCGTTTTCAGAATCGTCTTTAAATTTTTAAGGGTTCATATTCCTATATCAAAATGAATTATTTATTGAGATCTCTCTGTGGTAGAGCGTTATCGATCGAATATAGAAACACACTGTATAGTAATTTTTCAAAGGAATTTTCTCAACGGTTGTGAGGTCATGTAATTTAGGTATGTTCCATTCACTTAACAATTATTTGATTTATTAAAGAGACATTTGAAAGGTGCGAGATGATTAATAGCATCGCTTAAGCAATGGGGTGGCATCCAAGAGGAAAGTTTCAATGGGACACTCAGGTCACAGGTGTTTACATTCGGAAATTGATATGTCTAGGATTTGTTAGTCCTTACTTCAGTTTTTCATGATAATGAAGAATATTTGTCATAGGAATTAACTGAATGTTGTTGGAAAATGAATGACATAAAATTGTGTATGACATTAGGAAACAATCTCGTTTCACAAGCGTATCAAAAAAAGTAGAATTATAAATTTTGTGTCCTTATATCCTTTCCAAGTAACGTGGGCATTTCATTACTCAATTTCAAGATGAAAGGTCCTATAAACAAATGTGCTAAATATTTAGGCGTTTATGTCATGTTAAAAGAAGGTCAACATTTGGGTCGTAAGCAAATTAGGAACTTTGGGAAACATAAAGTAAAGGCGGTTACAGCAGATGCTCGAAAACCAAATTTGTTTAATATAATAATCCATGCGATTTCTAGAACACTCCAATACGAGGAAGTCACAAAAATAACCAGAATTATTATTTAAAAAGTATTTAATTTCAATATTTTCTACACAACGTTATCTCCTTCCATGCTTCTTTTCATCCGTGAAAATAAAAAAAATCACGTAAAGCCATGTTAAGTGAGTAAGCAGGGTAACCGATAATTTAAAGTCAAAAACTGTTCGTTTATGATGTTATAGAAAGGGGCACTTTATAACTGAAATTTAACAATTTACTTAGTTTTTCTAGCATTTGTAGTTACTTTACAATTAATTAGCAAAATTTGAATAGATACATCGCTCCATTCGTTTTCCTTAAGATCTCTTGACAAGATGCAATATAACGTGCAATGCAATGCAAGACGCAATATTTCTTGATGAAAGGCATGCGCAGATGAAGTTAAGCTGATTATTTCATGCAAGATCTCGCACTTGCAATTTTTTCGATTCGGTGCCATTTTTATTGCGTGTAAGTTGCAATTTTGGAGAGAAATGATATTACGTTTTATTTTCTTGAGGAGTTTTTCAAAGGTTTTTTATCTATTCTCAACTAATTTTTGTATGTTTTTTCGTCTAATTCCATAGCTAAACTCATATTTTCCATGTTTCTATATAGCCAGGGCATAGTCTACCATCCCCAGAGTGCTATTTTCTTTCCATTAGACTCCACTTTTTTCTTGTTTACTTTACATAGCATTCTTATTTTAATTTTTAAAAGATCCACAAAATATTAAATAAAGTTTGAGGTTAGGAAATTGCTTACTTTTACTTTTGGAATTTTGATTAGTGGCAATCAAGATGCAATGGTAAGAGACTTGCATAATATCAAACGACCAGCAATATTCCTCCATGTAATATTTTGATCTTGCAAGGAATTGCATGCAATTTGTTGCATATTGTCTTGCATTATGTCAAGAGGCCTTTATAGCGTCCCGGTCGAGAAGCTCCGTCATCAGTGCCATTCGCCTACAAGACAATTAGTTTCACGTAGAAAACGAATTATTATTACGCTTCTATCGTTTTATTGAGATGTCTGTTCACAATTTTCAATAAAAATATTGTACTGGGTCAAAATGTACAAATACGACAATAACTTCACGAAATACGGAAACAGTACAATGAAGAGGGATAATAAAATAAACAAGGTTCTTTCGAGTAAATGTAATCGGCTTGGTTTTGAAGATCTTTTCGAGCTAAGTTGATATTTAATTACTTAAAGTAACTCATACAGTAGTTTTTAGTTATATTAGCACACGTGCTAACTTGAAGGGCTGCTACCGCCAAATTCAAATTTATAATTAAAATTAAAGTGAAGACTGTAAGGTCACAGTTTAATAGGTACTCTATTTTGTTTAAATATCAATACAAAACATTAAAGGTCAGATTGATTTTCCAAACTTTATATATTATATATAAATAAAGTTCTTATTTTGCAATAATATAGAAATATGCAGGTAAATAGTACTTCTCATACCAAACACCTTGAAAATAACTGATATTTAATTTGAACTTATTATCTTGATGCAGAATTAACAAATTCTGATATTTACCATAGTAATTGTTTCCCTAGAACTTCAGGTGCATATGGAGGATGGCGATCTTCGACAGTGATCAATTGACACGTAGAAGATTCTATTTGGAAAAGATTGGTATTTATTAAATTAGCTGTGATGATTGTAACAAAAAGAATGTTGAGAAGACGTCTGTTGATGTTCGGTTTAAAGAGCAAATAGCTCATTTAAAATATAGACGTATCGAAAAATCATAATAATAATCATGCAATGAATACATATAAGTAAAATTGTATCCAACACTGAGTTATTGGATGCATAATTCAAATTAGAACAAACAGCCTATCCCTTACAACCTACTCTATAGTTTATTAGTTAAGGAGTTATTGTGAAATTTCCCGCTGGATTTGCTTTTCGCGGGAAGAAGTTCATTGGTGGTGAAATTAAATATAAATAGGTAGATCAAGTTGCTAGTAAGTATCATCAACGAATCCAAAAAAGTGTGTCTTCGATCTGATGTAAATAACTAATTTGTTTGGCCTCGGTAGAACATGGGGCTGTTTAAGTACGGAATTTCATATACTTTATGGTGTCCACTGGGTATTTTATCTTCAAGATATCAGATTAAGTGGGAGATTTTTTTGTTGGGATTTGAAGATTGTGTGAATATCGTGGGATTTGAAAATGCTACAGATTCAGTTTGTACTTTTGTATATGCTCTAAGTGATTTGGGATTTTTATACAACTATTTCTTACGCTGAAATCACAGTATGAAGAAAATTTGATACAATAAATAATGGATTAAATCAAGGCAATTCATTTTTGAAGCAACGAAACTTTGACTGCTGTCGTGCAGTTTCATCCAATTCATGACATTCAGAATTTGAAACAGTCTAAAAGTGATTACTCAATTTTATCTGAATATAATGCAAAGGTCTAATATGAAATTAGGTGATTAAGAATATAAATTCAAACAATTCCATTGTATAAATATTTAATCAAAAAGTACAACCTAAAAAATACCATTTTTTATTACCATTAGTCACACTGAATGTTTTAAAACTATTTTAAATTATGGAAGTGAGTTCTCTTTTATAAAAGTAAACTCTTATAAACTAATAGCCCATATCTTTGGAACTAATGTCATCCAGAGTTTCAGTAACCTTATGTTACACTGCCGAAATTTGCGTTTTTTCGGCTAGTCTCTCATTACCGTTGGAGTACTGGGAAAGCGGATTAAATCTCACAATATAACTCAGTTTAAAAACTTCTTGAAATGTGGTTCGAAATTGCCTCGACATCGTGCAGTATAGAATGAAGTTTATTCCAGAATTAGTTAACGCCAGAATGTCCATGACATCACCTGTAACAAACAAAATATATGTCTAAATAAATCATCAATAAAATCATTATCAATGAAATGAATTTTGAGTATAAATCAACTATTTGCAGTTGAATTATAAATTTATTATTGTGAAAAATCAAGAAATCATTTCAATAAATCTCGAAGTAGTTGATACCGGTCGGGTGTTGAGGGAAAGAATATTTTCTGCAAATATAATACATAATAACTTAATTATTAGAAATGTTTTGTTTACGATATACAGAGTGTTTTTAAATTCACGAGATAAAATCGAGATGATTGCTCGTATAACAAAATTTCCTCAGCCCACCCCTTTTCGAGATATGACCCTTGAAAAGTGGTAACTAAAATTGAGTTTTCATTTATTTTTTCTAAAATTTCCGTACTTGAAACTAACTACGGATACTTATTAAATAATTCTGTTACATTAAGAAGGGTGAAATTAGCAACCATTACTTTTAAACATTCATTATGAGTATCAATTTTACATCTTTACTGATTCCACTCAATTTATTAAAAAAATATATATAAATTATGGTGTTAATCCTTTATTTTCTACAGGTATTGGATTTGGGAAAAAAATTAACAAAATATTTTTAAGTAAATCAAGGATTTTAAGTTATAATTTTATTTCTGAGAACTTGGTGTTGATAAAAAGTTTTAATATGAAGTAGACGCTGCGAATTTAATCCCCGTATGATAGAAATATTAAAAATATACCTGGTAGATCCTTTACGAGTACACGAAAACTACAGAATTTCAAGTTCTTTTTTTATATAAATTCTAGAAAATAAATAAATTCACAATTTTAGTAATATCTCGGAAAGGGTGGGCTGACGAAATTTTTTATAGGAATGAGCCATCTAAATTTCATAGACCCTGTAAGTTAAGAATACAGCGATTTAGTGAACAAAAAATATGTACTTTTAACACATATATCATAAAGTTTTTGACATAACTGTCCTATTTCCACAATGAAATTGATAAAGTATTTAAATGAAATCACATGATTTCAACAATCATTGTTTATAATGAACCCTTTTACCACGTTTTATTTAAATTACTCTGTTATTTTATATATGTTTTCAAATGAAATTTCCTAATCAAAATTCATTAACTATAATTAGCCCATGACTTGAAATTTTGAATAGTTTTTTGCTTTTGAAGATATCCATGATTTCATAAACAATTGGCGAAATAATCAATAATATAACGCTAATCACTTCATTTAATTTTCATATGAAATAGAATATTTTACATTAGTATTCAATTTTTTATTATTTGTTTATCATTAATCTAATATCTGGTGTTTACAAATTTCATAATTATTTGTGAAATAAATTATTTCTATGAGTCTATTTCCAAATGAGGTTTTAAGTGTAAAATAGCGTTGGTAGCTCAATGCTACTTTTTTAAAAGAAAGCTTAGGATGAAAATAATTGATTTTTGGTGAAAATCTTGATACAGATTTTATTGATGATTCATATAATATATGCTGACGAAGACAATGTTGAAAAAGAATACTGTGACCATAAAGCTATAAAACTGTAAATGAAAGTTGGCTATATGAATACTAACGTACAGTGTGATACAGTTGAAATTATCATAAAATAGTTTTGGAAAATGTGTGAGCGATTAATGAAAGAGTAAACGAACAAGTAACACCTTAAAGTGTGGGCGTTTTTAATTTGATATATTTGGTATACATCAAACGCCCACGCTTTATGGTATTAAGTTCATCCATTCTTTAACTATTTCTTTATACATTATAACCATTTGTTTTGAAATTTCTACTTTAACACTTTGAATATTAGTTCTCACTAGTATCCTCTTTAGTTTATACGACTAGAAGCACTTTTAGAGTATAAATTTGGCTAAAAGCTCATATAAATGATGTATTTTCCAAAAATAATTTAAAAAAAATTTATGAAATCAATTTTGTATGGTTAAAAATATTATTATAGAATACCTGAAGAAAAGAACATTCTGTTTCAAAATTGCATATTGCTCAATCAGTCTTGGGCAAGGCCACGACCTAACAACGTGACTCTAAATGAATCTTTAGTGTAAATCGTTGAGCGTCAAAATTCATCTATGGTCGGCTTAAGTCGAAAACCGTATCTCCTTAGCACCAAATTGTACAGAAGACATAAAAAACTTAACGATGGAAAAATTTATTTAAGACTAGACCTGTTTTCTTAATTAAATGATTCAAGTTGATTAACTGTGCGGTTTTTTGTTTAGACTTTTAAGTTGCGACGTTTTTGTTTGAGTCTCTGAGTTTTACTGTTAATTGCGTCTAGAAATTATGTATCTGATGGTATCAAAATGCACTGCAAGGACTTCTTTAGAAGATAAAACATTCTGACTCTTTCTTCCTTATTCATCTTTGAATCCGTTTGCTTAATTCGTAAGCATGCTTCTCTAATTACAGGGCGTTGCACGGCTATCCGCTCAGGAACGCGAAGCACGACCTTTAACTACCTACTCCGCGTTCAGAATTTGTTGAGGGCTCAATATTTTACAATGCAAAAATATGCACAATCACTTGCCAATTGATATCGAATTGATATAATCTTTACCCGCATTTCGAAATAATTTAAGAGCATATTTAATGAAAAGTGCCTTCTACTCTGTAAACGACTTCTATTCTAATAATAATATTTAATTCCGGGCATGCTACATACTGGTTTAATTTTTGCTATAGACTATTACCTATAATGTTGTTACTAATTGTGGTTTTCTTCCGTATATTGAAATTATATCTTATTTGAATCTTTATTTAGTTATTTTTATGTTTGTTTATTAGTTTTTACAAACTTTTGACTACATGTTGTAACAATTTTTTTACAAAAAAGCATTTCTGATATGGGAAAAAAATGTTACGTGCTTTGCGACTGAATCAAACGATATGAAATTATAATTACTTTAATAAATAATATTTAATAGTCAATACAAATTGAAAGCGAGCAAATATTATTAATTTATTTCATGTTCCTAATTTTATAAATAATTATTTTGAAATTAGTGATGTGGAATCATAATTTTTTTTAATTTGATTGATTTGATTTTGATTAAAAAGATTAATGAATTATGTTCCATAAAAATAAATTTAATCAATCCACGCAATATTATTAAATATTTCATCAATGTTTTTTATTCATTAAAATATTTTCTGCAAACGTGAGAAAGTATAAGAAATTTAAATTCGGTGGGTTCCATTATGTTTCATGAGAAATCGATTTAATCAGTTCACGCGATATTAAAAAGAAATTAATAATTTTTTTCCAGTCATTGGGCTCTATGCAAGTTCAGTTTCAAACTCTTAGAGACATTTTCGGCGCGAGTCTTTGCGAGAGGAAGCGGCAGGAGTGCTAGCCATCCACACTCTCGTATTCACGTTCCCTCGTGTAGCCTCGCGGAGAGTCTAGATAGTATGTTGCATATAATATCATAAAAAACTTTATAAGTATACTCTTTTGAGAAAATTCCATGCCTAGAATTATCAGTATTTCATATTTGTTTTTGTTGATACCATTAATAAATAAATTAGTTATGACGTGACGTCAAAACATAGAGAAAGTTATAATGAGAAAATCAACTACACAACAAGTGTAATATGAAATACCCAGGCATCTGTATTCTCTAAGGATAATCCAGATGATAGTTTGGTTATTTCCCAAGTCTCCATGGTTATAGCTTGTTTGCTTTAATAAAGGTTTTAATTTATATAGTTCAAAACTTATATCATATTTTCCATTGCTAGGTGTATATCACATCTTTGGTATAGTGGATAAGCATTTTCTATAGTAGGTACGCAACAATTGCGTTTTTTGTAAATTCCAATAAATTTTTTTTCTTATGTTATTTCTCAGGAAGATATCAGGTTGTCAGTGTACTTATTTGCGCTTTGGATAATCACAATCATTGGTTTCATGTTTAATGTCACGACTTTTGTTTGAACAAACACAAGCATCCAATAGTTGTAATGCAGTTAATCCAGACAATGAACAACACGGTCTTCACACTGGGAAGGTCAAACTGCTATAATTAAATGAAATAAAAGTTTTCCCTTGTAATATTTCATTTGGCTGGACTATCATGTCTCTGTTTTAAGACTGTTTTAATCTTTTTATTTGCACTTTATCCTCACTCGCTTTCCTGATTTTTTATATTGCTTTAAATTATGGAATACTGAATTTGGCGTTTGCTCAAAACTCTTTTTTTTACTTCTTTTTCTTCCCATCCTTCGAAACATACTTTTTGTTTCAAATTCCGCCAAAACGTTCAAATGGCCTTAGTTGAAGCATATTGGGAACATTCCTAGATTTTCCAATAAATGGAATATTCAACTCTATAAAAGCTCCCAAGACTTCCTTTGCTTAATTAGCAGTTGCCATATCTGGCCAAAATATAAAATTTCCTTTAGGATGATTTTTCTTCATGAATTGCATTGATGTAGATCTAATACACTCTTTTTCATATATTTTGGTGGTTACAGAATTTCCGTGTGGATAAATGTATGCTGAAGGCATCGCCAACCATACCAACACTTTTGAGTTGAACTTTTTTTGTATTTTGAAATAAACCTCGGAATTTCTTCCTCGCCTTTTGGACAATAATAAAATTTATTATTCACCGGTTGACCCCGGTTAAAAGTAAAATATGACCCGTCGTCCAAACCTTATTAATTCTGAAAAATCAAAGGTAATATAATTCGAATCATTAGAAAATGTCTAATGGTATTGGTTTTATTTGGTTCGTTAAATGTTCTGTATAATTTAACAGCGTCTCAAAATGAAGTTTGAAAGTAGAATGGAAAGAACAATATGAAGATTCATTATAAAATACCATTGAGTAGTTTTCAAATGCTCCAGAGATAGTATCTAACTTGTGGAATATTTTTAAAATAAAAAACTAGAGACAAGCTTAAAAACAAATGTAACAATTGTTTAAAGAAGTTTTGATAGTATTGCAGACTACATTTAATACGAAATATCCACCGTTCAAACTTCTCTGTTAACAATCTCATTAAAAGTTATTTGTGTATTTAGAACGTTAAGTAACAGATTTCCGCTTGAGAAAAAGAGTATCAAGCGGCAGTTTCACTTTATGCCCTCAAAAGTTCCTCTTACATTCGCAATTGTAATAATTAAAACAGCTTTTCATATCATCCAAGTTATTATAGATGTTAAATGTGAAACTACAATTCCAATTTTAAAGATTGGAACTTCGCTTGAAGAACCGAAGTTCCATCGTCAACATGCATTTCAAGCTTCCTTGTCGTTTCAATTTCATCAAATTGGCACCTGAATTACTCAAAGAGTAGATGATGTTCACCTGAAGCAGAGACCAGCATATAATTTATGCTTATTATATTTAGATACATAGAAACTTTTGCAATAGAATTCATCTCAACAACTTCATTATATCAACGTCCTTTTACATATCGAGAAACATCGAGGTGAGGTTGAATTAAGTGGTGGTAAGTTCGAGTATTTCCTGTAGTACGATAAATAATTTATAATATCTTATTTCTTAGACCTTTTGATAAGTTTATGTTTCTAAATGTTCTTGATTTTAAGTCAAATTTTATCTATTTTTTAAAAATTATTAAAAAAAACTAATTTTGAAACAGAAGGGATCTAAAATCAAGAACATTTAGTATATAATACATAAATAATTTATAAAGTCAGTATTAGTTATAGTAAATTTCCGTTTTGGACTTTGGAATTTTCACAATAGGCATTGAGTCTTTATCTTCAATATCGTTGATAATCATTTTAGTAAGTTTGCCTGGTCCGTAACTAAAACATATTTTTTACAGATACTTTGAGATTTTTTGGCTTTGTAGCAATCAATTCATTAAGTAACTGTTTATCTTCAGTCTCTGCGGACGATAATTTCGTTGAAGAGATAATGTAATTGTGAATGTTGTTGTAGTGGTAGTGTAAACAGTGTATTCACTGAATATCGCCCACGTTCAGAAATTCAAGTTTAGCAATAACGATGATCTTTGATATTTACTATTTAATTTCATTTAATTATTACACAAATTGTTATAAACATCATTATAATGTTAAAAGCAAGAAATTAATAAAGCTGATTTAGATCATTATTGATGAAGAGATTTGTGGCAACAATTTCAAAGCTTCTGTAAAAAGTATTTTCAAGTTATGAATCGCAAAATAGATCCATTCGAAGAAATAATTTGACTCTAGAAACGCTCGTACGACCAAAATAAAAAAGAATAGTATGTGAAAAACTATAATGAAAATTAATCTTTTATGTAAAAGACTCTACAGTTCAACTAAATATCTTTTGACGAACTCGCGTGTGGAATCTGTCAAGAATGAAATCGTCATTTATGGTACATTCAAAAGTCTATTGTGTACAGTATTATATTCTCGAAAACTGCACGGGGCGGAAAAAATTCGCTGCATTCAAATAGTAAACATAGCAAGACAAATGTCCAATGCAGAAAATGACAAAAGATCAGTACGAACCGATTTTCTTCTTCTGATGCGGATGGCAAGAAGATAGGAATTATTCAATTCAGTTTTAACACAGTGATTGGACATGTCTACATGCGCAGAGTATTGGAATTTACGAGTATATTAAGACGGTAGAAAAAATATCATTACTGGATAAGTCGTTTGACTAACTAAGAAAAACATTTCTTTTTTGCCAAAAATTGATTTTATTCTTCAAAGTAATCTCCTTCAAGAGCAATATAATAATTCTATTTTCTTAATGCCGTGCTTGTGGAAGGATTTGTCTTGCCTCTAAATGGGCTTGAGCTTCAGCAATTGCTTCTTCAATTGAGTTGAATTTCTTACCGGGGAGTATTTTTATGCGACCAGCAAATAGCCAGTAGTCACTGGGAGCCAGAAGGACTTACATCAAAAATGTTTTCCAGTCTACCCGACTGCACATTAAATCTCCTTACAACTTTAATTAATGTTTCATTCCAAAATGGCACTTTTCCCAATTGCTTTAAGACGGCTATAATTATACCTCTACACAAAGGAGGAAATAAAAACAAGTGTCGAATTATCGCCCAATTACGATATTATCCCATATTATCTAAGATAATAGAAAGTTTGGCCAAAAAGAGGCTTTTATCATTTCTATTTAAATATAAAATACTTACTACTCATCAATTTAGGTTTTTATATAATAAATGCATAAATGATGCTTTTCCCCCCTTCTTCATATATGTACTCTAGTCTAAACAGCCATTACTCCACAGTAACAACTTTTTGTGATTTTTTTAAGGTATGCGATTGTGTTAATTATAATATTTCATTTAAAAAACTGCAGTACTACTGTTTGAGGGGCACACCTCTCGCATGGTTTAAGTCAGACTTTACCAACAGCTTGTAAGGATTGATACAATGTTGTCATCTTGCAAGCCAATAGAATGTGGAGTGCCCCAAGACTCAGCACTAGGCCCTATTTTCGTTCTTCTGTTTATAAACAAAATCGCCTATCTATACATCAGTGGTCAAATATGCCTATTTGCAGACGACACGATAGTTTCTTTTGGAGCATCCCTGATCTCACGGCATTTCATAAGACCATATCTAGTGACCTAATCACCCTTAAATCATGGTGCAATTCTAACCTTCTCTGTCTTAATGCTTCTAAAATCAAAGATTTATCCTACAAAAATTCATTTGAGCTAATTTTCAAACTACAAAAGAGAGCTGTTAGATATTTACTCGGACTAAACAGCAGGGTTCACTGCAGGGACTTCTTCAAAAGATTAAACATTGTAACTCTTCCTTCCTTATTCATCTCGGAATCCGTTTGCATAATTCGTGAGCAAGCTTCTCCAATTTCTGAAAGATCGTTGCTTGGCTATCCACTTAGGAACGCGGAGTACTCCACGTTCAGAATTAGTTACGGGCTCAATATTTTAAAATGTCCCAAAAATGCACAATCACTTGCCAATTGAAATGAAATCGATATCATCTTTTCCCGCATTCCGCAATAATTTAAAGTCATATTTACTGTAAAGTGCCTTCTATTCTATTCAATAATAATATTAATTCCGGGTATGCTGTATACTGGTTTAATTTTTGCTATGGACTATTACCTATAACTTTTTAACTCATTGTGGTTTTCTTCTGTATATTGAAGTTTTATTTTATTTTTTATCTTTATTTAGTTATTTTCATTTTTTTTTTAGTTCTTACAAGCTTCTTCTCTCTCTCATACGAAATTGTTTTGAAATCAATCTTATGAAAATAGCAAGAGTAGTTTCACTTAAATGGCTGTCACTTTTTTCTGACTGATCGAAATTTCGTGAAATTTGACATATAGTCTTTTGACGTCGTGTGGATTTGACAATGGCAGCGTCAACTGAATGTCAGTCACACGACTCATTAAGTGATGTTGAGCATTTAACTGTTCAAATTGTTTTTCATGCCGACAAATATCAAATTTGAACTGAGACATAATTGATCTGAATACGTAACTGATTGATATTATCAAACCAAGGTTCCAAGTAGGTGATTAATGTGAATCTCAATAAAAATATTTTTAACCTTTTGACCCAATTACAGTCAATACAGTCTACAAAAATTTAACTTGACATTGAAAACGCTGATAATTATGTATATGAATAGATCTATTATAAGTAAAATTGGTTATAAACAAGGTTTGTATGGTTACTTGTCATGGAAAATTTTAATATTCGAAAAATCGAAAATGCCAATCCAAATATTTATTTATGCAATAGAATTATGAATTTTCCCAAAATTGTATATGGTTTTTAGCATTTTTTGATTTTTCACTATAAAATTTTATTTTTTTCTAGACTTTAGTTGTATGTAAATAAGACTTCGTATCTAAATGTTTTTTGTTATTGTTATTTTGTTCTTTAGCGTTTAAATGACATTTATATTATTTTTTGAATATAGTGATGATTTTCTTATGTGAAGCATATTACAATGATTACATCAAATATAGTTATTGATATTGAAAATTATATAACGAATATTATAACCAATTTTACAGCTTAGGTTGGAGATTAAATCAAAGTTCAAAGTAAAGATTAAACTGTAGTTTGGACCAAAGAAAAACAAAGTCGCTATATTTTGCAGATCTAACATTAATCCATCTTTAGTTGCGCGAAAACATAACCTAAATATTCCGAGAGAACAAAAATCCAATTAGATTGGTTTCAAATTTTAATTGTTTAAGATAGATTTATAAAAAAAAAATCTTAATTCATAAAACGAAGTTTCCATGGAAAATAAAATCATTATTTCTCAATAATTCTCATAATAATTGGTTTATGAAATGAAAAATTACCTCAAATGTCATGAATTAACATCCATTGAAGCCAATTGGCATCAATTGATATTTCATGTTGATCGATGTCTTATGATGATTGATTCATGTCAGTTAAGGTCATTTGACCAATGGGATCAATGATATCACATTTTGGTTAATTTAATTAATTGTTTTTAACGATGTTCTAAATTTCTTTCGTTTTGGCACATTTAAACCTACACAGGAATTAAATGCGAAAAACCCGAGCTCGTTACATTCTTTTATAAAAAAATGCGCTAAAAAGATCATGCAATTTCTCCGACGATGAGTATTGCTGTTGATTGACATCTTCGTAACCAAATTCAAGACAACCCCTTTAATCGAACTTGAGATAACCAGCACTGTATTTACCTGCTAATATTTCATTAGCATTAAGTAAATCGACAATGATGATAATTTCTTTATCATTATCGACGAGTTCATCGAATATATTTTAACGAAACTCTCAGTTTTTGTAAGACTTAACTTTGAATTACAATCAGATCGCCAGTAACGTTTAAAGCGAAATTTGTCAGTAAAGGCCTACTACAAAACGTGAAAAAGTTTATATCTGTAGTTTAAACTCACGTTTGAGGTTTAAACTTCGCTTGTAAAGCTGCTCCTTAACAAACTACATAGATTTCAAACATTTTGTTTCACTATGTGTATGAAGTCTTGCTTGCAGTTAGTTATTAAATTATTATAATAACTATGGAATTAGAATGTGTCATTCCATTATACTCTGCGCTTCAGCTTTATTGAGTATTCATGTTTCATTTCCGTAAATTATTGTTATCATTGTTTCCGTTCAGTTGTAGCTTTGACTTTCTGAAGATAATCTAACAGTTTATTACTATATATGCCTCTAAATTGTCTTACTTGCTGCTATCGTCTTGGATACGAGGATATGTACACCGATTAAAAATGTGTTGCTTTTTGCCCTAATAAAGTTCTAATAAATAAATAATAATAAATAAATAAATAAACGGTTCGCCATAATGAGATATTCTGAAGAAAATTATAATAAATTGTAATTATCTATTGAAAACACAATCAAATATTTTTTGGGGAGCTAATGAATAAATAAATAAACATTTGTACTGCGTACGTTTACCTGAATTAGATACAATGGATTTATTTTTTTGGGGATATCTTAAAAGCTTGGTTTATGCAATACATTTAAATACAAGGAACGAAATGATCGATAGAATAAACCTTATAACGCTATAAGGTAGAATCTTGAAATGATCTTCAAGTTCAAAGAAATATCTTCTTCAGACCCCGGAAGTGTGTAGAAGTCCAAGGTGACCAAATCGAACATTTATTATAGTTTTTTGTTTGTTTTTATGTGATAAGTGTTGGGCTGAATTTTTCCACATTTCAATTTTTTCTTTATGTAAGTAACACGATGTTCCACAAAATTCAGTTTAAATTAGAAATATTTGATTGTGTTTCAATACCTCCTGTAAGTATTTTTAATAAATAATTACAATTTATGATAATTTTATTCAGAATATCTCTTTATGACGAACGGTTTCGTTGCTATGTACAACGATAAAAAAATCTACATATCTCCTAAGCCATAAATTTTATCGAGTTATAAACAAAGAGTAGCTTTTCGTTAAAAAATCGATAGAAAAATTCATTTTTGTTATCTTTCGATTGTACAGGTTGTCCCTGTAAAAGTTACGGATTATTAACCATTGGGCATGAACTGCTGGCATTCATATAAAGAAAATACTACTCGTTTGTGGGTAAATAAGAGTGCAATGAAATTTCGAATGATAATTGAATCTTACAGAAGTAGACATGATTTGTGCTATACTGCTGATTTTTATTAAGGTTTAATGAAGAAAAAATCTGATAATTTCATAACAACCATAATTAAATTCCAAATTTCTACAAAATCTCATTTCTTTTATTTCATTATAACTTCAAAGAAAAGGCTCCAAATTTCTAAAAAGAAACAAAAAATAAGAGGAAACTTGAAAAATGGATATATTATTAAGAAGGAACATTAAATTTAATTACCAAATATGTTCTCACTATAGTGTCTATGGAGACGTTTTCAAAATTCATCATACCTTCTAAGTGAGCAAGTAGCATATGTAAATCAAACAACATTCTACAAGCCCATGAGTTTGAAATGATCATGTTAGCTTTTTATAATTTGCACCTTTTCATTTCCAAGGAAGAGATGAATAACTGCTTTATGCTGAGGCACAAATTGCTTCATCAGGCCTCATTTAATACGCAACGAAAGCATCCAAATATGAACAGTGTCTTCACAAGGGGTTCATTCTTGACATTATGTTTTCCTATCTAAATCTTGTTACGCTTAGACTTTGAGTAGTGAAGTGTGTATGATCTACTATTCTATATGTATAGATATTTAGTATCGGCTTTTTAAAAAACCTACCATATTGAAGTCTACTCTCACTGGCCAGACATACTATTCATATCTCATAGTTTGTAGCATCAGTTTAACGCTTCCTTAATTTTCTTTGAGCTTTACAGAGTGAGCCAGAGTTTAATACAAATTATTTTCTATTATGAAAAAGCTTCTTAAGTTTTTATAAACTTGTCGATAGAACGAGGTTTCGATTGCTACACATAAGTCTTCTTTTGTGAAATTATCGTTTTGGTCATTAAGCCAATATTTCTCCTTTAAATTTGGGTTGCATTTAATTTATTAGAAGTCGTTAACTTTTCCAAATTTATAAGATTTGGATTTGAATCAAAATGTATAGAAAAATGCTCACTCTAGGGTTCTGGAAAGCTGTTGGTAGATCTGGGTACTAAATCTTTTTGGGATTTTGCTAGAGCTTGACACTAACTAAACAAAAGTAATAATCATTGATATGATCCGTGAGTTTCCCCTATATAAGTTGAGAAAAAATAACATACGTATAAAGGACCTTGTCAGCGAAGGGATCTGCTTTCCTTCGCTGACAGTCGAGCAGTTATTGCTGGTAACGCTCAGAGTACCCAACCAATAGACCATCCTTGCTGAAACAATGGACTTCAACCGAGAAGTTTGCTCTAAAAAAAAAAAACAAAAATATCAAGGCTATTTTCACAGTTTTAAGAAATTTCAAAGGTTTCTTTATGGATTATTTAAAAAGAAAATTATAACTAATAAAATAATCTCATTTGTTCCATTACAGCAACGTATCTGTCCATGTGTATGTTATGGTTGATAAAGAATTTTCATTACTTTCTGTTCTCAAACAAAACAAAAATACTTGGAGGTGTTTGTCGAATTTAACACGTATTTTCGAAAGTTCGAAGCTTAAATGATTGAAAAAAGATGAAAACTTTATTGAATAGTGGTCAAATGAAAAGCCGAATCAGATTATTATTTTGTTGTGAATTCGTACGGTCCCGTTTTCTGTGAAGTTATCTTGTGACGTCTTAATACCTATTTTATTGGATTTTTAAGCTTTGAAATTTATATATGTTAATTAGAAAATTCTCTAGTTCAATGTATACAAAAATTTGTATCCATAAAAATAAGTTATATACATAAAATGTTATCTCACGTTATCATTTCATGTGGAAGAACATTTTTCCTGATAACAATTTGCCGTTAACAATATTTGATAAACTTCTTTATAGTAAACTTAAACAGAACTGCGTGTATTTATAGATGTTCGATTTTTAATTAGAAAACTAAGTGTTAACATGAACGTTCATTTTGTTATTATTTTTTTACTATTTATTGCTGTTGATTTTAGCAGTAGTCTTAAAATCCTAGGTGTGTTTCCTTATTGTGCACACAGTCATTTCAGTTTAGGATTTCGACTTATGAAAGAATTAGCCGATCGAGGACATAACGTTACTTTTGTGAGTTGTTACCCTCAAAGCAAGCCAATAAAAAATTTTCGGGAAATTTCTGTGTCCGAAATTAGGGGACCCATAGATGGTAAGCTTCAAATAGTATGTATTAATTTTTTTCCTAGAGTTTGTCATTTTTCTCGTATTATATTATCATTATGGAGGAAAAAATAAGAAACATTTCGTGTAAAAAATATAAGATATTACTACAATATTGATAAATCTGAATAATAAGATCTAATTGAATGCACCATATTATATTTCATCAAGGCACTTATTAGTAACTTGTGAAGAAGACATTGACCATGACTATAACCGAAAAAGAGTCAAACTCGTCTAAATGCTCTCAAACTATCCATTGATCACCATTATGCTGATTTAATCATGATATTTTTGTATAACAAAAATAAATAATACAGTGAGTCAAATACTTAACTTGATGTTGTGAGTAAGCGAAGAAATTCGACAAAATAAGAAGAGTAAAAGCACAATTTAAAAGTAAACTAAGAACAAAACGGAATTTAAAATAGTGTGAAGAAATCGTCAATCATGTTTCTGTACTGTTGGCGTTGGCTGTCTGGTTAACCCCGTTTTTGAGGATATATCAACAAATAATGACTCCGCCAGCCCACAAAGATGAACAGAAATTTTTTATGAACGTAGTGGGGTTTCGATAAAAGGTCCGTGATTATATTTACTCATAATGCATAATTCTCATTGGAGAACAAAATTCTGGAAGGTACTTCAATATTAATATCAATTTTTGCCTTTAGTCGTTTCGCTTTTATTTCTGCGTAAGATCAATATATAAAAGTTTTAAACTAATATACTCTCGTGGAATATTTCATAAAGTGGGAGGAAAAAACATCAGTCGCTGAGAACGGTGACGAAATGTTTAATTTTTATCTTAAGGCCCCCAAATACCTATCATGCATTATTCCAAACCGACTACGATCATACAGAAGGACGTGTGCAGATTATTCATTTAACGTTTGAAGGAATCTTGTCTGTTGGAAGTTTTAATGATATCTTAAGAGTTTTTGCAGTGTTTGTTTTTCTACTAAATTAGTTTGAAACCGAGAAGCTTATTGATGAAGTATCCAGTACTGTATGACCACACAAACGAGTAGTACCAAAACACCAACTACAAAGAAGTTGCGAAAAAATCAAATGTCAAAGGTACACTTCAGATTAAAATATTATCCTTATTTATTATATACAAAGGGATAAATATGATTAATTAAAAAAAAATTAAACATGAAGTACATTGAATATGTGTAATGAATTAGGACGATAATGAGACAATAAGATAGTACCCAAAATCTGCTTTCTCACTGATCTCCATGAATTCATGTCTGTGGTTTTCTTCATCTTCCACTTTTAAACAAAGTGCCACCATGACTAAATCGCAGTTGTTTAAATATTTTAACATTTTGCGCACTATTCGCGATTTTAATTGAATTGAGTGTCGAAAATGTATCGCGCGGGAGTTGGAAATCGGAAAGAATTCGGAAGCGTTTAGGACATGTGTGATCATCCCTTCCGATCCAGCAGCGATCCGTTCTTTGGAGAACATCGTAAACTGAACGCAATGCACGATAATTATTTGCAAGAAAAGTTTCAACTGTTTACAGTTACTCTGGTGTAGATATGTTAAAGACGAACTTCCAAACCATACCGAACTATCAGCCGTTATGTTAATGAAGCAGTGTGGCCAGCTCTAAGTTGGGACCTGTTATTTCTTTGAGGGCATCATATTGTACTTCATCATTCCCCGACCCAGTTAATACCCTTTGAATAATTATTCAACGTATTCAGCCCATCTGTCTAATTTTGGGGACCCTTGATTATTTGTTTCTCTCCATTTCTACAGGAACTCGTATATTTATATATTTTTTATGCGATTTTTATATTATTTTTCAACTATTTTTTACCCTTTTTCTCTACACAAAGTAAATGAAAATAATGCTATGACAGAAAAAATTTATTCTCATACAAAAGCTTAACAAAAAGTTACTCTTTGTTAAGCTTGATAAACTATGGTTTAGGTTTTCAGATCGTTGTACATGCCAAGGAAACCGTTTGCCATAAATTAACATTCTGAGAAAATTGTCATAAAATGTGATTATTTATGGAAAATATTTACAGGAGGTATTAAAGTCAAACAATTAAACATTTCCTGGATAACTAATGAATAGATAAATTCCTACCACATACTATCGAGGATCATATTACTGGCATAAGTGAAAACTATCTAGTGGGCACCTATCAAATAAGCTAGAGCTTGGCAAATACAGGAGTGAATGTCGAGAAACATACGAGAGGCATAAAGTTGGTGAATTAGTACGGTAAATAATGAATGTAAGTACCCACGCAGTGCTCTTCACTACCTGCTTGAGGGACCGTACTAATCCCTACTACCATCATCTAGTAAGGTGCATTGACGGGCGTGGTTATTTCACATTCATTCCTGTATTTGCGTTTTATACAATTACAAATTACAAGCGACTTAATCTGTTAATGTCCACTTCGAACATTGATTAGAGTTTTTTTTCTTTTTATTTGATAAGTAGGCTAAAATAAGTTTTTCTATATGAGTAACACGATGTTCGAAAGTACGCTGCTCAATTAGGAATGTTTGATGGTGTTTTGATACTTTCTATGAGTTTTCTCCTAAACCATAAATTATATCAAGATAAACAAAGAGTACTTTTTAAAAAATCTATTGAAAAATTCATTTTGTTATTGTTAACCATTGGGCATAAGCCGTCCCTGGCCTTCAGAAGTCGTGTAGGATTATTTATTCCAACAAACACACTAAATAGATATGGGAATCAACCAGTAGAAATTTATAATGTTCGAATGTACAATTTAGAAAATATACTCAAATATAAGTTCTGATTTCGCAACTTTGAAGGCCTATAACTCAGAAACGAGAGGTACGAGAAAATTTTTACTGTCACAGTATTATTTTCAAGTCATCTACTTTCGAATTTTTTGCATCAGGTCCCCGTGAACTCTGTACATTTTGCTTTTTTCCCTGGCATACTTTTTTGTTATTTCTTCCTTTCTCATATTTACTCCCATTTATGTTCTTATCTACTTATCTATAGAAGCCATGTTACGTTTCTCGTAACTATCAAATTTTCAGACTCATAATTTTTCTTTAATCAAAAGCCTATAGTGGTTATCAAATAACTCCTCCTCACTTTTTCATTGTCCAATTTTTTATTTCACTAAGGAATCATATGAATTAACGTCAGTTCCTATAACTTCTCCCATCTTTAAGGACCTTCATACATATTTTTTAATAAATATATGATTTATTTGATTGTGCTCCCTTATCAATATATTTGTGAACAAAACTTGTGTTCCAAATGACTATGTTTGAATTCATATCTCCCATGAATATTGTAACACGAAACTATAAATGTTATTCTTCAATCCCGAGAATATAATTTTGTACAATCGAAGTTTGCTTCATAAGGCGTTAATTATCAACAATTCATCTAGAGATAGGTACTGAACAAATCTTCTTCTTCCATCCATAATAGGTTTATCGCCGGTTCTTTCTTCGATATCTTTTCTCTTGGGTCTAGGTTGTCCCTCTATCTCGTTCGTAGTCAACTTCTACTCCGTCGCTCCGTCGTTCAATTGGAGATGTATTTCGTGATATTTTTGTCTACATATTTGTTGGTTCCATTGTTTCTTACTGTGAAATCCATTCATTAATGCTATCTACGTCACATGATTGTCTGATTTCCACTTCTTTCTCGGTCTAGAAGTGTTTTTTTCGAAATCCGCATGAGGATTTTCAATTCTGTGGTCTCCAAAAGTTGTTTCGTTTTTGATGTTTCTGGCTTTGTTTCTGATGTATAGGTCATTATTGGTCTGATTGTTCTTTGTAAATTCTTGCCTTTGTTTCTTGTCTTAGCTGTTTTCCGCCATACCTCGTCTTATATGTCCCCTTTATTGGTTATGGCAATTCTTAGGTACTTGAAATTCATTCTCTGGTGTATTATTTGATCTTCTGGTTCCAATTTACTATAATGATTTCATTTGATGTTGATATGAAAAAATGTGTGACTTAAATAACTCATTTCATAGCCAATATCAATTAATTAAAAAAGCATATTTCATGGTTAATCTAATGATTGTTCACAAGAGGAAGGCAGGAGCAAATATTTCTGATATGTTCTTGCAAAATTTCGAAACCGTATATTGATGTGAGAAAAATGAAAACTAAAACTGTAACTAGAAAAATTAGAAGATTACAGGAATTTTATTATTTTTCAGAGACGAAACCATCTTTGGTTGATTTTGGAAAATTTTCAGTATGGAGTCAGATGAATTGGGTATCTGCATTGGGTGAATTATATACTAGAGGAGTTCTGAGTAGCAAGGGTGTACAAGAGCTTTGGAAATCGAATGAAGAGTTTGATGTTGTCGTAATAGAGCACTTCGTAAATGACGCACTAACTTATTTTCATAAAAGGTGAGCTAATTTAATCATTAAAACAAATTCCAAACCCTACATTTTTGGACTATAATGAATCAACATTTGGAAAACTAACAAGATTACTCAATGAAAAATGAGTTCGAGAAATTGAACCCTTCGAAGTAACTAGTAATTTGTTGTTTTCGATCCCATAGAGATAAATAAGATGAAAATTGAAACTTCTAATCAATTTTATTGTTTGCTTTTCTTTTATCCTTCATAATAATTATGATTGAAATTATTTATTTCAAATTATAAAGGTGAACAGCTGGCTGCTTTATTGATATTAGCAAACTTACTAAGTAAGGGTTGATACAACGATGTCATCTAGCAAGCCAATAGAATGTGGAGTTAAGGGCTCAATATTTTACAATGCAGAAAAATGCACAATTACTTGCCATTTGAAATCAAAACGATATCATCTTTTCCCTTTTTTGTTACTCATTGTGGTTTTCTTCTGTATATTGAAATTATATTTTATTTGTATCTTTATTTAGTTATTTTTATGTTTGTTTTTGTAGCTTTTGCTACAAATGGTAACAATTTTTTGACCATAAAGCATTTCGCTTTCTATTACCTATAGCTGTTCCCGCGAAGCAGAAAACTAAAACAAAGAATTGGAAGATACATTTACAAAATTTTCATATCAACATTCATCCCTTTGAGGGTTCAACTTTTACAAACGTTGAAAGATCTAGATATTACACTCTAATGTATAATCTAATCACTAAATACAAAATTGGAAGATTGAAGGCACAGTTATTTATTCTGGTATGTCTAATATTTCCATAATTTTGTCTTTCGTATATTTATACAGACTGTGATGTTTTTAGGTATCTCATTTATTATTATAAGAAAAATTGATGGCCTTAAAACCCGTTTTCTTTATAATCCTCTGTGAGTTACAAAACCACTTGTCACGTTCCAACTAACTTGTATCATTTTCAATTTTCTTATATATTTATATATATATATATATATATATATATATATATATATATATATATATATATATATATATATATATATAAGTTAACTATGTTGATCAATAATTTACTCAGTTATTTATTTCACATTATATCCCATATTTTATCTCTATACCATCAAATATTTCATCTAATTCAATTGCAATCAAAATTCCATTGTATTTGTCTGTCTATTTTTTCTCTTATTTTGTTGTAGATTCAACTGTCCGTTAGTAACTTTAGTTGCTGGACCTACGACTATGTTTACCAATCATATGGCAGGAATCCCTATTTTACCAGCGTTTGTTCCAAATATATTGAGTGATTACGATTCAAAGATGAATTTTTGGGAGAGATTGGACAATACCTATAAACAAGTTCTTGGAGAAATATTTGTACGTTCGGTACACGTACCATCGCAGAATAATATCTTGAGAGAATTTTTCCCGGGTAAGTGAATTATTCGTCAATGTGAACTATTTTACATTTTCAAGAAATTTTGGAGAACCATTTAGAAGATCTTCTATAAAATAGTATGAAAGACTGGAAAATGGATAAACATATACAGATTATTCTCATTTATGATTTTTCTAGAAATACAAAATTTTCCGATACTTGGATGATCTTTAATGCAATTTAGCAACATCGTAGCACTGTTTAACCTTAATGGAGCATGTCCGTCGTTCTTAAAAAATGGTCGAATAGCATTCATTAGCGTATGTTGATTAGTCAGTAAATGTATTTTATTTTTCATTTTGACGGACTGCAACAGGAAGGAAGATTTACGATAATGAAATTATTAAACATATTTAGCTAGTATTATATGGTTTTGTTGATATTTCTTGTTCAAAACCTTTGGTTAAAGAAAAAACCTAACCTAACCAAACAAAAGCTTTGTAGAGACATATTCGCTACCATTCGAAGCGCTTTAAATGAAAATAAATCGGGAATTCCCAAGAAAACAGTAGTAAAAAAGTTTGGGATTCCACGATCTTCAGTTTAGACTAACCAAAATTTAAAAAAATTGAGCTTTGGCGCTACCTAACAAAAAATTAAAATTTGTCGAATGGACACTAGAAAGCAACAGAAAAGGTTTTCCCAGAAGGAAAATAGATATCCAAATGTCTATTAAAACTTCCTTGGATATGAACAAAGGATCTAACCCTTTTAAGGATAACTACCCTGGGGATCATTGGTTCAGTTTGTTTCTCTTTAACTTAGGTCGATTTTGTCAGAGAGTAATCCAGAAAGTAAACATTAGCATCTGCCAACGTATCAGAAAATGACATTAGAGGTTGGTTTAAAGCAATCGGAAAATATTTCGATGCAAAAGGATACAGTTCAATTTTAGAAGAAGCCTCTAACGGTTTCAACGGGGACGAAATCTGTGTCATTTTTGTCCCAAGCTAGGCAAAATTGTTGCATCCCAAGGAACAAAAAATGTATACGACGTTGATATAGGTGCAGACAAACAGAATTTAACAGTCGCGTTTACTTTTTCGGCTTCAGGAGTTATTATTCCGACAATATTTTCAATCGGAGTGTTGTATGCAATCGGTAAATATGTTGTGGCAAACAGAATAGTGCCACAAAAATCTTCTTATTGTCATAGCTTCTCTCTTACGTCAAACATTCAAGCAAAGTTGAGAAGTAGATGAATGGATATTGTTGAAGATGTCATAATGCCACCTCACAGATCGTATCAGAAAACAATTATTTGAAGTTAGGCTGAACATCTTTTGCAAGGCGTGATCACTGGAGTGTTATGACATTATTATACGGAGATTCGCTTTCAATAATAACATTTTGGGATGAAATTGAGGCAGACTGTAACATAATGAGCAAAGACAGTTTGATATATATCCTGTTTGTTTTGAACTATAGGGTTGTTGGTGGAAATTACTTGAATTAATTGAATGCAGGGAAGAGAATTGATACCTATGTAGGAGATATTAATGGAAGCTTGAAGGATGTAATGAAATTGATCAGTGTGAATATAGCTATAATTTTTTTCTACCAGCTCTTAACTGTTTGTTTTTGGTGTTGCTAAGATAATGTTATAACTTCAATAGGATTCCTGTTTATTTTCAAATTTAGAAAACAAAGTTATGATGTGAAGTTATACATAGAATCAAATTCATATTGTTTTGAAATGATGTAGAGACTTTCTAATTTCACGAACCTTCACATTGAAACTATTATACCTTTAGAAACCTCCATCAACGTGGCCTCAACGTTATCCATGAAATTGTGAATTTATAAAGGCATCCAACCGAAACTTAAAACCCTTTTTAAGTCAAATACTGACATTATTTGTTGATTACTAAGGAACAAAGTGTTTATTAACCATTTCACTATTTCAAATTATATATGATCCAATTCATTTGTATATTATTTGAGATGCGCCAGACCTAAGAACTTTCCTGTATAACTCTAGTATATTCTTGATATGCTCGCACACGAGCCTCTCCGATGTAGTACCATTACAACAGAACATTAAAGAAATCGGTGGTTACCACGTACCACCACCTAAGCCTCTATCAGAAGAATACAAGATTTTCATGGAAAATGCTACACAAGGAGTTATATTATTTTCTATGGGATCAAATTTGAAAAGTGCTAATTTCGAGCCCGAGAAGAGAAGAGCGATATTAAAAACGTTTTCGAGAATTAAACAAAAAGTGATATGGAAATTTGAATCTGAACTTCCAGAAAAACCTGACAATGTGCTTATCAGTAGCTGGTTACCACAATCGGATATTTTAGGTGAAATTGTTATATTTTATCTCATCTGTTTAATCTCAATATGCTGAAAGTACCGCCTTGTTTAAATAACCACACCGATCTTTGCATTGTAAATGACTTTATTGATGTTTACAATGTCTCATTCCCACATCCCACATCAAGTTTGATTTCATTCTTTATAGATGCTTGACTGTAGTGTGCTATATTTTTTTCCGAAGTACAGTGCACTTTGTAACTGCCAGAGCTTTTTTTAAGGCATTCATCTAAGAATACGGAGAACTACTTGGAAATACCGAATCCAAGAGTAGAATTTTTGCAACGACAGCTTTCCATTCTTCTGAATGTGTAATTCTTCTTTTCCTGTATACGACTTTGACCATCTGAACCAACCAATTTAACCAATGCGTTTGCAAATTTTTTCACGACATTGTGCAGTGGAGTTAGATTTGGAATGATTTGTATTCTCGATATTGGACAAGTCTTTACGGCCATTGTAATGCAGATACCAAGCATTCTACGTAAATTGCCATCCAGGGTCATTCCCAGATATTTGATTTTATGTTTTGAAGATATATCCGTTCTCCCTATTTTTATGATTTTCATATTTTCCGTTTGCTTTTCCATGTGTAGTTTTATCCGAGTTTAGCCATAGTCCTACCAACGTGTGCCAGTTCACGATGTGAAAATGAACGCATTTAATCAAAAAAACCTTTCTCTTTGTACTAGCGCAATATAAGAGTGCATATATATTGAGTTTCCATGACTAAAGCACTTGAATTAGGCTATAAATTGCTTCCTGATCCGATTTAGTACTAGATTAGCATAAAGACATTTGACTTCAACGATGAAATAATCTCAAAAACAAATAACTGGTCTTCAACATTCTCATTACAGATATTACTCTAATATCATCATCAACATTCACGAGAACTGATCCCTCTGGTCCCCTTCTGACTTACTTAAAAGAAAAAATTGATAGAAAGACTGTTCAACATTTCCAAACCACTGATTTATCGCAAATATGACTTTACTATCCCAATAAAATCGAAGGTGAAAAATCTGGAGAATATGGTGGACCTGTGACTGGGTGCGTTATCCTGATGCAATTTCTCTCGGTGGTTTTCTTTCATCGCCTTACGTAAGTGTGGATCTGATTTGGTATAATTAACGCCTGTATTTGAGTTCCTCTTTTGCAGGTTATTTATTCAAATTACTTCCTCAGCATGCCAAAATATGGTTAATAAAACCTTACATTACATATTTTCCTCCAAGGTGGTGAGGCTATATGCTTTCGCTCCTTACTCTTAAATTTGATTTCTACATAATCGTGATGGATCCATGATCTATCCTTTGTTACTAATCTTGCAATAAAATTTTGTCTCATAGTTTACTTGCTTACCCATCTTAAAGACAATTTTCCATGTTCAGTTTGGCAGTAAGATATAATGTACCATGTTGTATAAGAGACCACTATTTTTAACTATTTTTCGAATAGTCACACGTCGATTTTGTAACACAAGATCAAGAAATTTTTTATTATATATTGTGTGTTTGTGCTCCACCTGTATGTTCGTGTGCATGAGTTGCTCGATACGGTCCATTCTGACTCTTAAAAATTTGAGCATCTACTGTGGGTACACTTCAAGAGGTTCAGGCTTGTTAGTTTCTAGCTTATACATAATAGGTTACAATGTGACGTGGTTATAAATAATTGCTCTTTTTTCAACTCATAAACGTGTCAAGAGCAGAAGGATCAGCACTTGAATATCTCTAGTAGGTTTCCTTTGGCTTTCTTCCACATGCAACTAGATATCTTCTTTTTTTGTGAGTTAATTTTGATCTCCTACGTTTAAAAAGATATTCAATTCAATGTGAAATTCGGGATTTTTCTCACCAAGTTACCATATATCTCAGAATACGTTTTTTTCATCAACCCATACTTCATCTAATATTGATATATCAATTCCTAGCTAAACTGCTGAATAAATGACTAGTAAGTAATAATTATTAACGATGTATATAATTTCCAATACGTTTGTTCGTCCTGTGACATGATAATATTAGAAAAGTTCCATGATTTTAGTTTTTAGCAAAAAGAAAAATTAATAGAATAGTCAACGGTCGGTAAAAAAATTTACCCACCCTATAGCGCCAATACGATCGATTTTGATATTTATATTTTAAAGAAATTTTTGAATAATCGATGCAACTCCTTTTTTATTTTATTATTTAGGTGCACAATTTTGGCATTCTTTGTTAAAATTTTGACAAATAATCGTCATCTATTTGGTTCGATTCGTTTTTCAGGATATTCCAAAGATGCAAAGTGGAGTAGGGCACTGCTTTCTGACTTCTCTGTCCACTTTGGCTACCAGCAACTCAAACGGTTGAGTTCGGGCGACTGTGACGGCTAAATCATTACTTTCAGTACATTTTTCCTATCAAATTCTTTTAAATACTCTTCGGATTTTCTCGAGGAATGCTTGGGATAGTTATCATGCTGGAATATAAATTTTCTGTAAATCAGGCGCTGGTGTGAACGTACTACATTTTCCTTTAATATTTTTTCTACATCCCTTTAATGTTTACCAGGTCTCCAGTGATTCAAAACATTCCCAAAACATCACCGAGCATCTGCCGTGCTGTGCAGTCGGATTATACATACATCTAACACCCATTCTTTCTTTGATTTGCGCACAAATACTTTTCCCTTAGACCAAAAGGCTCAAACTTTGACTCATCTCTCCATAAAACTTTCTTTTACTTTTCATGCGTCCCATTTGTATGCTCTCTAGCCCTCAACATCGTATTAATTTTATTTTGACGTCTTAAAAGAAGTTTCTCTTCCAAATCGGCCAGTTCTTCTCATTTTTCTTGTCACCGTAAAAGTTCTCGAAGGCAGATCCCTAGATTTATTGACTTAGCTTTTATCTCTGGGTACGTTTAGTGGTTTTTTGGGGCGGTATGGAACGTTTCCTATCTCCTGAACTCCTGGTGGATGCATATTTTCTCACGTTGTAGTCCACGGTACGACGAGGTATTTTTAATTCAGCGACAATGGTACGGTTACTTCTGCTTAGACTATGAAGAGTTGGGATAAATGCACGAGATTCAACCGATAGTCCCTTGGTTTCACTAAAAAATGCTTTGGTCCAAAAAGCACAAATCACAGCACATCTTGCGCTCGCACGAAGTCAACAAATAACGGATACCTTTTGGTTTGTAAGACAAAAAACTGGGGTAAAACTTTTTGACCGGAAGTGTATTGGACATTTTATAGGGGTTGTTATTACTCCTGGAGTGTTATAGGGTGGTTGAATAATATTATATATAAACAAAAATGTTTCAGAATTTTCATTTGAATCTATAATACGTAGATATTAAAATTACGACATCTTTCAAAGTAGTATATTGTTGAATTCATCAATATTTTTTCGATGATCTTTCTTCTTATTGATAATAATATTAATATTGATTTTTAGCTCATCCAAATACAATAGGATTCATTTCTCATGGGGGTTTACTTGGTACAACCGAAGCAATTTATCACGGGGTACCTATATTGGGTTTACCGACATTTTGGGATCAGAAAAAAAATATTGAGGAAGCATCACGCAAAGGATACGGACTCAAACTGGATTTTGAGAATTTGAATGAAGAAGTGTTTGCCGCAGCTCTTGACGAGTTGATTAATAATCCGAAGTAGGTAATTGGAGTTTTTTATATGAGTTGTTGATGTGAACATGGTTCGACAAAGTTGGGAGACACATCCATTCTTGCTAGACAAAGTCGAATAGTATCAATCGACATAGTGTGGACACAGCTTTGGATTTCACAAAGGATTTTTTGTTGAGTAATTATGAAAATCATTTTTGTTCAGACTTCAATTTGTGTGAAAAGTAGTCACATTGGTTAAGATCCCAAAAAATATGGCCACACAGATTTGTTGGAAAAAGGACAAAAACAAAGGATTATGCCGTTTCAAAAGTATCTAATTGATAGAATGATTAAATTGTATTATGAAAGACAATTATGTTCCAATTTCTTATATTAGAATTCTACACAGGAATTATAGAATTTGGATTATCCTCATTAAGACTATATTCGATTCATCACATTCTATAAATAAACTAGCTATGGATTCTTATTTTATTTCATTGAATCCACCACAAAAGCATTCAATGAATATAACTTTTTACGTATCAATTCCCTATGTAGACTTTTTTTTTCACAATACTTGTATAATTTATTAGGAAAATCGATGTTAGATATAAAAAACAAACATGCTAATCTGATTCATTTAACACAATTTTTCTAGTAATAATTTTCAATTCTGATATAACTTTGGATAAGTTTTGCTTTTAATGTACTTCTAACAATATCCTACAGCAAAAGATATTAACAACATACTCTAGTGGATTGTTTTTTGTAAAATACAAAGTGTGGCTATTAGATATTTAGATCTGTCAAATATTTTATTTTGACTTATGTTCCTATATTCATTTATTATCACACTCCGAAGTCTTTTCCTCTCAGTTCCTTTAGGACGCACAGCTGTTTATTTCACAGCCTCAAGGGACTCACATCTTCTTCCTTTGAATGCAGATTTGATCCGTCATACATTATTTGTTCTAATTAATCATTTTCAACTACATTTAAAGTGTCAATTATTCGGGGTACAATTTTTAGAATAATTAAGTTTTTAATGTTTAAAATGTCTCAAAATACTCATGGTCATATGCAGTGTACCTACGTATTCAGTTTGTTCTGAATCATATTCAATGTTGGCACTAAATTGGCATTATGAAAGTCTGTCGAATAATATTTTTGGTTACATCATCAAATATTATTAGTTTATGTTTGTAGGTACAACACGATAAATTGTGAGATATGGAATTCAATTTAATTATTTAATTCGTTTAATGATAGCATTTTCTGACTGATTTTCATGTTATCGTCTTATGCACTCGAATATATTTAAAATTACTCTTGAACAATGAAATGGAAATATTTATATTCAAACTTTCGTACTAACACTTTTTCACTAAATGACAATGTATTATCTACTTGTTCAGTTTTCTGTTTTGATCTCAGTGCACGTTCTATGACGACACATTGACTTCTCTCTGGCGTTACTAAGAATAAAATAACTAGTGAAGCAGTTGTTTAAAACTCGCCTGCTATGTAAGTTCTGCGGTCGAAACTCTTTGATACTTCTCATAGTTCCTCAAATAAAAATATACAAAGTGTAATCGCTAGCAGTACACTGATTCATTACGAATAGAGTGATCTAATTAATCATTGAAACGCCCGTATTGCGTGGGTATATTTCTTCCAATATCAATTGCAGATTATAAAAACTGGTTCTAAACACTTGCCGACAATTTTGTTTGATCTACCATAGGCGTAGATACCTCATTTTATGAATTTATTATTTTTATAAATATTTTTAAAAATATGGATATTTTATGCGAGAAAGTATTCGTTAAAAGGCAATTGGATCATTATAAATATTACGGCAGTATTTGCCTGTCCTGCTTGGAACTTATTATACCTCAACATTTTTTGGTGACAGGCACGTTTTAAAACTTGGAAGATGTCCAAAGCAACTCATTTCACTCAAAAATTAATTGATCTTCATTAGCCTCAAATTGAATAGATGATAAAATGTTGTTGATAATGGTGATTACATTATTGAACAAATGTTCAGTGATCTTTAAATTCTGTGCGTTTGGAGCTTGTGAAGGAATATGGATATGAAATCGAACAATACATTGATTGAATAACAGCAATTACTCGAGTTACATCTATTTCAGCTAATCTGTCTTATACCCTCTTCTGTTGAGACGAGCAGTGACAATTTAGAAGATATTCTGACATGTTAGTTTGCTACTACAGCTGGTTCATCAATATAATGCTTTGAATTTGAAACTGTAGTAATTTCGTAGAATCTGGATCGGTTAAAAAAGCAAACTGCAATTAACTTCAAGTGAAAATCTCAAATCAGTTTTCAACCTTTTTTCATAAGTATCAAATGACACCCCTTGATATAAGATTAGCGTCTTTTTTAGGGTTTCCTTGAAATCATTTAGCGCCTATCTCAAATAGAAATAATAATTTATTAACGAAATCATAAATAGAATCTCGACGATTAATGAAAATGATCCTCAAGTCGTTGAAGTGACAGGGCGATTTAGCTTAAACAATTCTAACTGATTAGGTTATGAAATTCACCCCAGGATCTGGCATTTTCCACAGGGTGCATACCGCACCAGACACAATTATCGTCTTTATCTCTGTCATTGTCCCGTTTCTTATTTGGGTTTTTGTCGTAAGTGTTATTCTTGTTGTTGGTACGAGGTGTCTTCAAAAAGTGAAATAGTTCATCAATAACAAACGTAATATGAAGTTAGAATCATTTTCCTTCAAACTACTACATGTCATTCATATCCAAACATTGATTCCGTGAAATATTTTTTGATAGCTTCCTACGGAATCGTGTTAATCTGTTCTTCTTTTTAATATCAGGAATGGTGTCGAAACATTTTCCTTTCAGTATTTTTTTGGAGAAAAAGTTAGAAGATGGGCAATCAGCACCGAAAACAAGAATGAAGAGAAAAGCTCACAGTGTGGCGAATTTAAAGGCATTCCGCTTCTCTATTATTTAATCGCTTAACGTTCAAGTTGAGCTTAGAGTCAATTCTTTATTTTTTTATGAGCTATCATGTGAATTTCAGAAGTAGACTATTTGTTAATTTATTTCCTTGTTGTACTTATCGAAGAGATTTCAGACTATGCTAAATTTATAAATTTTCAGCAGTATTAGTGCAATAACTTGCACCTGCTTCTTCTGAAATAACTTAGCAGTTTAACATCATTTTTACTTATCATTTTAAACTGCTAAGCCTCCACATCCCTCGACTATAATTTGTTCAATTGTTCATTCACTTTTTGATGGCTGAAAACAATAGTAACATTCTAAGGTAGCTGTCAGAAAGATAATAACTGCATGGACAAAGTACAACAGATCAACCTCTGCCTCCGATTCCAGTTCTGAATCCGACAACTCAAATTTGGAAACTCCGACTTTCCGTTACATTTCTGATCTCAACTACTTCTCAATATAATTTTTCCTACTGTTCTCAACTGTAACACTATAAATTAACAACATCATTAAATTAACAGTCACAATTACTTTTCTGTCTCTGAAGACGATAATTTGGTTATCAAAACGTATGTCTTGACAGTGTAATTGTGAGTGTTGGTCTAGTATTAACACTAAAAAATGTGTTTACTAGGGAAAAGTAACCAAGAAAAAGCTAGTTTAACAAACAAAACAGTGAATTTGGTCATTTGTGATTTTCCATTTTGTTAAAATTTCACCAATTTGTTCTGGGATTGGATCTCCTGTATGTCTTCTATTATATGTGTGACATTTCAAAATAACTTTAACTCTGTTAAATTCTGTATTTATGCCGTACGCTGTTGGAGTTAAGAACGATACGTTTGAGCTTGATTGACTCCAAATGTCTGTTTCAAATCTCCACAAATATATTCCGTTAAATTCTGTCTTTCCCTTAACTCGTAATTCGCCACCACGAAATGCCCAAGACGTCTGAATTCCTTTTTTCTACGAAATTTAAAAAATATTTTGCTAACAAATCTTTACAGAAATCAATCTATCTATCTCTATCTATATTTTCTGTCTGATTTCTTTCTTCTTTCAGCCTAAAGCAGCGCAGACACTTCATTGAAGAAGATCCAAATAACACTTGTTTCATTATTAGAACTCTCGTAAAATGTCACTCATAAATAAAAACACACATCATGCATTAGAAATTCAAGTTTAAAAACAAAAACAAATGAGATGTCTTCCTCAAGAAAAAGAAGAAACAGAAACCGCGCGGCGTGATTCTCCGCGTGACGAGTATCAACCTGTTTATTCACTACATGCTGCCTCCGATTCTAACCTACAATTTAAAAGTATCGGAACCATAGTTGAAATCGGAGATTTAATATCAATCGAAAGTTCTGACATTTCGGTATCATAGTCGAATATCAGTATCATCCCTAATTGAGACTCAGTAAGTTATCTAGAAAATAGTGCTTGATATGGTATCTAGATGTTGTGATGTGTAAAATTGCAGCACGCTATTTGACAGCGCCGGTCATAATCTAATGTAGTGGAAACTATGAAAGATAGTAGATGGCTCCACAAATTATTGGATAACTATTGTTCTGGATGATTCTGAAGAAAGTAGTTGCCTATAACTAGACAAAAGTTTCAGAAAATAATTACAAAAGTGGAGGATCTGCAACAAGTTCATCCTCTAACGTTCACCCGCTAAATATAATTAATTTTGTTTTAAAAATAAGACTACAGCTATAAGTCATTATGTATTATATTTTAATATTTCTGTTAATTCTATTATTAGTGGCTTCATTTCTCATAATGTGGTGCTGTATATATGTGGAGCTTCCATTTAATGTCTGGTATACTGATCTATTCGGTCAATAAAAAACAACAAATTGCTTTCGATATAATTTCTATATTCATTGAAAATATTTTTCCAATTGCAGATATTCAACTACTGCAAAGGAAAGATCTAGAATAATGCATGACGTGCCAATGAAGCAAATAGACGAAGCAGTCTTCTGGATAGAGTACGTGGTTAGACATAATGGAGCCGCACATTTAAAACCGGCCGCAGTCACACTCAAATGGTACGAGATGTATTTATTGGATGTATTACTATTTCTTCTAACAATTGCTGCAATTATTTTTTATGTTACCAAAACTGTTGTAAAGTTATTGATCTGTAGAAAGAAGACATTTGTAGACAAAAATAAAAGCGATTGATTACGATTTGAAAATTTACAAAATTGTGAGTGCGCAAGTTTGTTAATAACATAAATAATAAAGTTTATGAAACAAAGTATAATTTTTTTTTGCACTGCAGCAGGTAATCTTACAGTGGCAACTATCATAAACCACCAAATCAAGGATATGTACTATCACTTCAAAGGTTTAACATAGTTCTAAATAACATCATAACAAATTAAAAAATCATAGTACCGATCTCAATAATTAATCAGAAGAAATGAAATATACTTTTAGCATTTACGAGGATGATCCTAGAAGTACCTGGCCCGATCTAGAGATGCAGTAGTTGCTTGAAAAATACCACTAGGTTAGGTATTCATTAGAGTATCCGTAAAATGTGATCTTAAATAACCGGATTTTTCTTTTTATAGTAATCTCAATTTTTGTTTATCCATCATTGCTTTTTTTTCTTGGAGGGCTATTAATTATGTCCTTTTTATTTTTCCACTGTTGTCCTCATACATCAATACTTTTTCTATTGCGTTCTTTAGTTCTTTTGCATTCATTATTTTCATCTCCTTCCTTTCTATCGAATTATTATTCGTTTTGATCCTTCTTTGCTTTCTCTAAAGGATTGAACTATTGATTTAGTTCTTTTTCTTTTCAGTCTCTATGTATTGTCATTAATTTCTGTATAATTTTAACAGTTTTCTCATTATCCTCAATAAGTTTACTTTTTTTGATTGTTTTATATGATAACGTTTATATGTTAGTCCACAACTAACTCAATAAATCATTGTAATCTTGCACGTAAACCTCCAGAAAATTCTCCACTTGACATTTAAACTGTTATTTACTATGAAAACTATTGTGTTGGTTATATTGCTCGTAATTTAACGGCAAATCGAAGTTTATTGCCAATCACAAATCAACTCGACTTTTCACGTAGTTACCAGTAGTGGACTACTCCAAAATATTCAAAAGATATTCTGAACGTGAAAAAGAAAAAAAAACAGTTGTTTGTAATATATCCTTTGGAAAGAAGAAATATACAGATTTTTGTGTGCAAGGAAAGTATGAGAGGTGAAAGGTTTTCAATTAGTCAATCAAGGAAACAAGATTTCCAAATAAATTCACATCGAAAGGGATACGGACTGGACTGTATCCGTTCAACGCTTGTTGATCATTTTTTGCATGTTTCTTTTGCATTAAAATATATTCCTTGTTTAACAGATACTTTTTAACGTTAGCAGATTATTTAGTTCTTGCTTCCTTCAAACAGTTTTTTGCTAGGTCCTGCTCGCAATGGAACACATGGACCCTGTGACACTTAGTTTGTATTTTCATCATACAGAGCTACCAAGCAATCGCTCCGTATGCGAGTGAAGGATCTTCGGTGAAGGGTGAATGTTTTATCCATAATTTTCTTTGAAGCATTTTGACAATAGCAGTTTTGTGGATAGAAGTAATATAATGGGATGAAAACCGAAAATCGATTATATGAATTTACTTGTATTATTAGCAACCTGTTTGGCTTTTATACCGTACGTCGCAGCTGGTGAATATCATTTTACAAAAACACACGTTTCCGTGACGATATAAAGAGCCCGGGGTACGTAAAGAGTAGGTACCTTGAAACCTCAAATAAAATTGCTAATACATTTTTCAAAAGTTTTTTTCAAATATTCAAATCATTCCATTGATCTTACACTAAGAGCACTCGCAATGATATGGTGATTGCTTCTTATTTGGTCGGCTCTCTGCTGTTGGTTTAATGCACGTCGAAATAAGTCATAGAAAATCATCGTACGAAAACTGAATTTCATTTTTTAACCAAGTTGAATGCTACAAGTATTTGAAAGTAACTCAAATAGTACTCGTATGTCAACACGTTCTGAGTACGTTCACCTTCAAAACTCATGATCCACATGTATTAATACCAAATCCTTGATTGTTGCCGTTTGTCTATAAAACTTATCCTATTTTATTAATCTAAGAAAATTTGATTTGTACGTATATTTTGGGGACGCAATAATATATAATGTTTCACCAAACACACCTATTTCATTAGGTCTATTCACTACCGCATCCAATCATTGGCCACAAAAGTAAACGCCGCATACCTGCACTGACAATAGTTGTTTGCATGAATGTTACTGTTTATTTTGTGCCACCGTTCTTTATTTTTCGGCAAAAAATATGAGGGCGGCTTAAAATTAACATCTTTACAGACTGGATCAATCACTTTACATACCATCCATACTCCTATAAATTATTTATTCACATTTCCATTTTTGTAATACTATTATCAGTTTTCAGGAATGACAGGAGCCAATAAAAAGTATGATAAATAGTATTCAAAACACTTGCTTTATTTTAAGCATTCCGGTTATGTCGTCGTATCATAAAAATTATGTATGTTTTTAGGACATTAATTTATCCTTCAAAATATTTCTATAATATAGTATTTATTTCGATAGAAAGAGTTTGAATATTTGTCACAATTTATTGAATAGGTATGCTAGATTCAGTGCCGGATTAGCACTGAACGTAGCAAGAGTAGCAAATGCTAAGGGCACAGCGAATTGGGAGGGCCTGCACACCGATGCTTGTCTCGGTCAGATAGTTAAATAAAATTGCATGCCTTATGGTGCATGGAAGATATTCTACGCATACGCTTAGGCTATGCATCACTTCCAGTTGAAAATTTGAAACTCGATTTCGTTACGTTAAATCGTAGGTATAATATCTACCTATAACCGTTGGTATCAAAAGTTGTAGCAAATTTTTAAAATCGAATGCTGACCGTACTAGTTAGGCTTGTTTGTTTTTACTACTTGCACTGCACTATGCACAAGTTGGTAGCACCGCAAAATTAATCCGAAATTCCCTGATATTGTTATCGATCGATCGTAAAGCCATGATAAGTAAAATGGGATTTTATAAGCTATTAGAAATTGATGTACATTTATATTTGGCACAACGTAAAAAATCGTTAAAAGCTCTTTAGATGTGAGGCATTCGTGAGAAAAATTGTTTTGAGTTGAGTAAGTGAAGAAAATAAAATAATTTGACAAAAAACATTTATTTTCGATATCCTTTTTATAATAAAAATTATCAAGCCCCTTAAAATAGTGATTAACTGCTGACATCACCTCTTCATTGTTGGAAAATAAGCCGATAGGGCTGAATCTGGCGAATAGGGTGCATTATGTAGCAATTCGAACTTCAATTTATTAATTTTGGTATTTAAATAACGATTTCGTGGGCTGGTGCATTGTCTTGATGGAACAACACTTTCTTCTTAGCCAAATGCGGCCGTTTTGGCTTGATTTCTTCGCTCAAACGTTGTAATAAATTTGCATAATTCTCCCTATTGATAGTTTTTCCCTTTTGATGCTAGTCAATGAGAATTATCCCACGCGCATCCCAAAAAACCGACGCCATGACCTTGCTTGCAGATGGAACTGTCTTTGCTTTCTTTGGAGCCGGTTCTCCCTGTTCATACCATTGTTTTTATTGTTCTTTTGTTTCGGATGTGAAGTGATTGACTCACTTTCAATCCATGATTACGAAACGACGCAAAAATTTGACTTTATTTTTTTGAGATGAGAACACTAAATGGAAACATCTTCACGACGCTGTTTTTGTTCAATTGTGAGCAAACGCGGCACCCATCTTGCACGCAGCTTTCTATTGCCATAATTTTCAGTCAATATGCGGTGTGCTTTTTGGAAATGCCTACTAAGTCTGCTAGCTCACACACTTTCAGTCGACAATCATCTAGAACCGCTTTGTGGATTTTCTTCAACTTTTCTGGAGTCGTTACCTTATTTGGTCGACCACTGCGATGCTGGTCTTCGCAGGTTATACGGCCTCGTTTAAACTCGGCCACCCAATATTTTACTGTTGATAACGAAGCAGCAGTCTCATCCAGAGTAGAATCTAGTTCAGCTTTTATATTGGTTGAGCTAGTGCCTTTCAAATGAAAGTATTCTATCACATAACGATGACCAATTTTTTCCATGTTTACAAATTCGCTGAAAACGCTAACTATTGATGGCTGCTAAACAAATACTAAACAACGTGGCCTCTTCAAACTTGAGAAATATGTTATATAGGTTGTATACTTTCTAATATAGTTATATTTTTCAACCATCTGTAGGTCAGGCCAGGTACTTCTGAGACCATCCTCGTAAGGTTGTTTGATTCACTCTTTTAGTTGCATAACTTTACATTCCACCATATTATTGTATCAGTTCTTATGGTTTAACCTTAATCGACTAGCTGACACTAGGCAAAATGGCTCAAATAGCTCTTTCTCAAGTATCATGGATGTCTGAACTATTTGATTTCCCAAAAGTTGAAGAGAAGCTAACCAACTTTTTTGTAATGAAATTTTGTAAAAGTAATAAAAAATATAGGGAGTTTTTTCAGAAAGTGGTTTTTCTTATCTGAGTTTAACCATATACTGAAACAAACCAAGGTCTCCATGGCCGAATTTGTTACAGGCCCCGCGCTGACTTAATCCTGCACTGGCTAGGTTTATGTAATTTTGGTAGACAATTGGTACAAGGGCGGTTTGGAAAAACAGACCATTTTTTGTAGTTAGTATTATGAGAAAATTTCGTTACGGTGATTTCGTTAGTTTCCATTATGTTTATTGCAAAATTTTCCACAAATCTGACAGATAAATTACGTTTAGGTGCGAATGCGTACGGTCCTGTTTTTTGTAAGTTGTCTTATATTTGGTTTTTGAGCCGAATTCGTGGAGTGTTATTTCTGGTGTTAGCTGCTAGTATAATATTGTAATCTCACAATAACTATTTTATTAGATTTGTCAGCTATAAACTTTTGGTCTGTTTTGAAAATTCTTTAGTTTAACAAAAAATTTAATCTAACAAACCGCGTGAAAGTAATTTATGTAGATAAAATGTGAGGTATCTATAATTTTAACCTTGTTTGCACTTTATCAATAATAATTAATAGCTTCCTTTACATCAGCGGAGTACATGTTTATAGATGTTCGATTTTTAGTTAGAAAACTACGTGTTAACATGAACGTTCATTTGGTTATTTTTTCTCTATTTATTGCGGTTGATTTTGGCGGAAGTCTCAAAATTTTAGGTGTATTTCCTTTTTGTGCACACAGTCATTTTAGTTTAGGACTTCGACTTATGCAGGAATTAGCAAATCGAGGGCATAACGTTACTTTTGTGAATTGTTATCCTCAAAACAAGGCAATGGAAAATTTTCGGGATATTTCGGTTGAAGAAATTAGAGGACCCGTCGATGGTAAGTTTAAATAATATGTTAGTTATTTTTCTTTTGTCATATTCATAGTTGTCATGAAATTTTTGCAAAAAATATAGAATATATTATATTAATTAGCTTCATAAAGATAAGTTGATGAGTTCGAATACATCATGTTATACTTTCTCCAAGCAGTTGTTGGTAATTTCTGAACAAGACATTGACCCTAACCACAACTAACAAAAGTTCAATCTCATTTAAATGTTCCCAAACTGTCTTCACCATTGTGCTCAATTGATCACAATAGATTTTTGTAAAACAATTATAGAGAATAGAGTTAGATAAAAACTAAACTTAATGTTGACAGAATTTCAATATATGAGGAAGCTCGAAAGACTAGACATTTAAACAAATATAGAGATACGAAAAAAGCGACAAAATAAGAAGAAACGACATACGAAGTAGTTTGAGAAAAGAGAAAGTGGAAAAGACTATGATATGGTAAAAGCAATGGCAATTTTGTATTTTCGCTGTCCCCTCGTTTTTTGGCTCTAGAAAAAAAATATCGGAAATATCTCACCAGATTTTATATAGTTTTATGACTTTAAATGTGATCATAAACGCACTTCTTCGCATATAATCGTTCATAACTTTTTTACAAAGCACCAAACGCAGTTCATATATTTTTTTTGTTTATCTACACAAAAAACGAACATTTTGGAAAAACAATTGAAAAATGTCTGTTTATTCATTTTTTATATCTAACAGTCACAACCCTAGTAAAATACCATTTTTTTAATGGTGAGAATTTTCAACTTTTAATATTGTACATTTAATTACAATAAATGATTCAAAGAATGTTTTTATTCATATAACTCTGATGATTACTCAATAAGAAAGGTACGAACGATTATAGGTGGGAGAAGGTCAAGTTTAAGAGAAATTGTTATTATTTTTAATTGTTGAAACATGATAAATTAACATTTTTGTATAATTTTTTTCTTAAATTTATTCTTTTTTTGTGTATATTATCAAATAAGATATAACAATTTCATTCCATTATTTAGAAAAAAAAGTTATCAATAATTATACGTGACTGAGTGGATTTTCATGAACATTTAAAGCTCTAAAACCATTAAAAGTTTCCATTTTTTTTATTACCATAATTTTTACCATAAATCCGCCATAAAAAAGATTTAAAAAAAATTCATCGAAATCAGAGGATTTTTCGATTTTCTAGAGCCAAAAAACGAGGGGACCGCAAAAGTGTAAAATTAGCAAAGCACTATATAAAAACTATCATAAGCAATGTACAAAAAGCATGTAAAACCAAGAACTTCATTAAATCTAGAGAACGAAAACTGGGCTCCGATATCTATTTATCATAGTAATAAATAGAAAAGTGATAATAATAAAAAGTGTAAAGAAACGTGTAACAGATAAACAAAAGGAAAATGAAAAATGGAAAACGTACCATACTTAGAACTAATATTAATTATAAAAGAGAATACCAGAATATCGGACTCGTTTTTTAACAAAAAATAAGGATGTGTTCCACGATAAAACAAGAAGATCTCCTAAATAATTTTATTGAAAAAATATTTTTTGTAATTATTAATACGTTAATGGAAAATAAAAGAGTAACCATTTGATATACAATGTTAATTTTTTAAAAACTGCATCTGCCAAATGTCCTTCGTTGACACCTATGTATTCATGGAGTCGTGCCTAAAAGTTCTGCATAACTCTTCGCAGCATATTAACAGGTCTTGCTACAATCTCGTCACGAATTCGTTGTTTGAGGGCCGAGATTATCCTTGGGGATCAGTTCCAAACACTTTTGTTTTTAGATAACCCCTTAAAAAGAGGTCGCAGACAGTAAGATCGGGAGACAGAGTGGACCAAGCGATATCCCCGTTTCGAGAAACGATACGCCTTGGGAATAAAGCATTCACCGCATTCATTGAAATTTTTGCAGTGGTACTTGTTGCACCGTTTTGTTGAAAAAGTGTGTTTTCATTAATTGGAAAGCGGTGAAGTTCAGGTGTGAGGAAGCTCCGACTCATTGCAACGTATCTCTCAAATGATTGCACCACATTGCACACCATATTGTCACTTTTTGAGCATGCAGAAGTGTTTCATTATGCAAAGGAGGTTCTCCTCCGCCCAGTACCTGATATTTTGTTTGCTAACAAAACCGGAGAGGTGAAAACCTGAGACGCTATTGATAATTACCCGGATGAAGAGATTGAACAACCTGTATTTCTTGATCTTGATGGAGTATCCTTCTCACCGATCTGTCACTTATTTGAAGGCGTGTGGCGTTACGGACGGTCGATCGACGTGGGCTTCTTAACACAGCTTGTCAAACACGTTCGATATTTTCAGGGGCTCGAATCGAATCGTTCTGGCAGTACCATCTCTTTCAGGCATCCCGTTTGTAAGAGACCTGCTAGCTAACTGGTGTAAATTTTTTGATTGGAAGTCAAATATAATTTTTATATCATACAAATCATATACCTCATCAATAGATAGAAATATACAAAAATAATCATACTACATGTGCCAGTGCTGGGAATATATAAGTTTAGTAGCAGTCGAATGCTTTGATAGTAGTGTACTGCATCATGAAAAAATTTTAAAAATCAAATGACCTTTGTGAACACTATAGCTATTTAAAATTTATGGTCAATTTCACAAATAACTCTGTAAATTAATAAAGAAGAGGAAAGGAAACCTTTTAGTAGCCACATGATATCCTCCCTGAGAGGCACTACAAATGGTAGAAGTATGTAAAGTTTCACTCCATTAGCTGACCGAAAATTTCAATTTTAAATACTCTTATAAGGTATGCAAGACAACTACTGAAATGTGCTCTTAATTACCATATTAAATTCTGTAAGGTCACTTGAACATTTTCAAATTTCAATAGTTTTCAGACGTGAGCTTTTCCCTCTTGTTATATAATTATATTATTTTTCACCCGCGATTTTTGATGTCAATCTCCCATAACTATTTTTTAAACCTAAGCGTCGTAGAATGTGTATGTAGTATTTATTTATATTATTTCTACCGGCGGCATGAATTTATAAACAGTCTTTTACTCACTAAATTTATGTGAAGATTTACACCAGACTTAACTTATACAATAATTAACTTATTACTAATACTTAACTAACTTATATAATTTATTTAGATTCACCGCCTCCTTTTCTATGTCGATGCGTTCATTATGACTTTTAATCATAATCTAACTCTCATCTCTAAACAAGCTCGAATATATAGCAGAAACGACATTTCTGGAATTCTAGAAAGTAAACAAATAAATAACAAGACCTCTCCGGAAAAATTTTAGACATTTATTGTAACCGGACAGTGCCGGCTTAACGACCCATGTCGGGGACGAGTTCATAACTATATACTCAATACTTGTCGCCAGTGTTTTTTATAAAATCACTGCATTGATAACGATTGATTGAAAACAAAAACGTTGATTAACAAAAAGTTATTTGGAGAAATTTGCACTACTTTGGATACATGTATAATTTATTTCAAACCCAATAACAATTACTCAGAATTCTGACATAAATAGCAAATTCATCGCATAAAATTGCCGATATTAAACCGATGCAACTCAATATTATGGACAATTTTGATATTTTTATTCACTTGGAAGTTATTTGAATGCCAAATTCTGGTTTAAATTCTTTCCATCCATTGCTGATATTATTTTTCACTAACGGACTGGAGGATCCCATTAGCGTCTATTTGACTAAAAAATTGTTTCACTATAACAATAGAAAGGTAGAAGCAAATTCATGCTATCAGTATTTATTTTGTTCTTTGCAAAATTTTATAAACGTATAATGATGCGAAAAAAAATGTCAATGAATGTGGAATTCTAAGAATAAAGTGCTTTTATTATTTTTTAGAAACGAGAAAAGCTTTAGTTGATGTTGGAAAAATGTCAACATGGGGTGAACTGAATTGGATATCTTCAGTGGGTGAATTATACACCAGAGGAGTTCTGAGTAGCAAGGGGATTCAAGAACTATGGAAATCCAATGAAGAGTTTGATGTTGTCATATTGGAACATTTCGTAAATGACGCATTGGCTTATTTTCATAAAAGGTAAGTTAATTTCATTATTAAGAATAATTTCCAAAAACTACATTTTTTGAAACATGATAAATCAATAATTCAAAACTAACAGACCTGTTCAGTCGATGGAAAATTATTTTGAGAAATGCAACCTATTAAATTATATATTAATTTCCCTACGAATCCATTCGGAAAAAGTATAAAATTCAACAGATATATTCAAATATATCCGTGGGGAAAGTATACTGGTTTACTAAGACATTGCACAGGCTTAGGATTCAATTGAAACTTCTGCCCAAGTTGATTATCAGCTTGGTTCTCATCATTCATGTCAAAGTCATGAGTTTAGTAGCTATTACCTGCAGAAAACTGGAAGAGGCAATTGGAAGATCCTAAGTTTAACATTGACGTAGTTGTGAAAAAACTCTTATCCCACAGTTATCCCATTGAGAGCTCAATGTTGAAACGTTGAAATGCCTATTTATTACTTTCTAATCTTTAGCTTTCATACAAAATTGGAAGATTGAGATGAAGGATTTAACACAAGCTTTTCTTGAGACACATATTAGCCTCTGGATTCAATTCGAACTTCAGCGCAGACGAAAGTATAAATTAAAGATAGTTGATTGACTGTGAATACTTACATACACGGGAAATGACTTACGACAGATTTTATAATCCCACCCTAAATGGCACTTTAACTAAAGGTTCCTTTAGGATAAAGGACCCTTCAACTTATTTGTGGAAGTGAAGTGGTCTTAAAACCTATTTGTGAGCGTCTTAGTTTTTGACAGATACTGCGGACATTACTCTGTCTATTAAAAAATGAAACGTAGAAGTGAGTGTTATTTTGTGGCTAACATTTCTTTAGGCTTCATCTTTGGTGGCATGTTGTTTTGCATTTGCGAATTCAATTTTTCATTTCAATTATTCTATCCAATAATAATTTTTAATCATAAGTAACAAAGGTTTTACATAATAGATGCAAAATTTTTATTTTTAGGACATTTCTTGTTCTTATAATAGATTTCTTATAGAAATTTTCAGCTGTCACCCACTAAAAGATGTCATCCAAAGTATCCTTCTTCAAACTGCCTTCTCAAAGCACTGTTGTTCAGTATTGTCTGGTCGTGAATGGAATTTGGCCAACGGATACAGTTTGTACGTTTAATTAGAAAAATCTATTTCGGCTCATAAAAATTTCTGCGTCTTCGGTGCCTGGTGATTGTATAAGATTTAATGTTCAATCGATTACACCTATTGTTAACGGGAAATTGGCTTTTTGATTAATCCCGAATGTGATTCAATAATACTGCAAATGTGGGCTTAATAATTCGGAATTTTTCGGAAAAAGTTATATATTTCCAAATAGTTTTTTCTATATCGTAATATTTTTCGTCTTCTCATGAGCTTGAACTCTAGGTATTGTGCGATAAACCTTTTTATTTCAAAACTTATTAAAAATATGCCTGGATCAGCTTAGAATTCAAACATGTTTGCATTTGACGTTGTCAGCTAAAGGAGACTTTAATGTGCCAAAGGTGAATATTTCTGACTTTACCTTAAAAATCAAATTGAAGGAAAATATTTGCTAAATGGTGATTATGAAACAAGAAACTTAATTTAATGCAAACTTTAAATTTAAAGCTTTCTTTGAATGTATTATGAAACCGGCCGTTAATATACTAAGTATACTTAAGCCTGATTATATTTTCATACGAAAAGATTCCGGAAAACGAAGATTACTTTCCAGATATTTAAGTAATTATTTATGTTATTGTTCTAACTTTTTTGTAGGTTCAATTGTCCCTTAGTCACTTTAGCTCCTGGACCTATGACTATGTTTACAAATCATATAGCAGGAAATCCTATACTACCAGCGTTTGTTCCTAATATATTGGGTGATTACGATTCAAAGATGAATTTCTGGGAGAGATTGGATAATATCTATAAACAAGTTCTTGGAGAAATATTTGTACGTTCGGTCCACATACCATCACAGAACAATATCTTGAAAGAGTTTTTTCCTGGTAAGTGAATTATTCAATAATTTAAACAACGCACAAACGCATTTAAGATAGTATGAAAGATAGTTTTCATTATCCAAACTTTCCTGAGAAAATGCTTAAAATAGTATCTTCTCAGTCCCGCGTGAATATTTGCTATAACTACGGCTAGTCTCTATTTATTTCGGTACACATCCTGACTTATTATTTTCGCATATTGGCCCACAATTGGTTATCGATAAGAATTGTTATTTTCGAGAACTTTCTGTGTTTTGTAACAAGGTTTATAGGTATTGACAAGACGATGTTATTTGTTGAATGGTCTGTTTTAGGTGTATTATATAAACTTGAAGTTACATTCTGGTAAAATGGGGTATCTACTTTGGATTTAATTCGATGTCGTGCTGCGATTTCTGATTTCCTGTGAAAAATGTCACCCAGTTTTATTGCCCGTCGAAAGGGTAGGTTGACAAGGTAAATTTATCCTCCTCCACCCTCTTTTTGAGGTAATGTTGTTCTAATAGTAAATGACTTCGGGTGGTCGTTGTTGTTCTTGGTCATCATTGTTCGTGTTAAGCTCCAAATACTTCTCAGCTCTGTTTACATTCATTTAAGGATTCCAAAACAGTACGTTAAAACAGGCATGGCGTAGGTGTTGATAACCTGGACTAATGTGCCTGCACTTAATTCGGACTTACCTTTTTTTGAATATTGATCCTGGATTCGAGGTTTCGACTATTTGTGGTCCAATAACCTAGCATGTTGAAATCTCTCATTTGCGACAATGCCTTCCTCGATATGTAGGGTCTTGCACTTAGGGACTCTAAATCCATTTGTATATCAATGGAAAATCGATGTTGTATATCGAGAATGAGATTAATTTGACACTTATTTTCTGCGTATAGCTTGATATCATCCATATAGAGAAGCGGGGATATGGTACAGTTGGTATTTCTGCAAGGCAGAACCATCAATGCTCAAGAAGTCACACTGTTATCTAGTTATTTTTCTGGGTTTGTCTAAGTATCACAGACTCGACAACAGATTTTTCCTTGATCTCTTTGCAATGCAAGTTTCCCCGCTATTTTCTCCGATATAAAGTGGAGACGCACGTGATAAGTCTGTACTCAGTGGGGCCCACCGTCTAGGTGCTCTTTGGGAGTAAATGAGTGGACCCTAGTACTACTAACGTTGGATTGTCTTCTGGGTTATGTAGGAAGTAGGTAAATTGTTTCGCTAACTTCTTGTGTACACTTGGGTGATTTCCATTACAGAGATATCATACAACTGCATGGGGTTACTATTTAACCGCTTCTATTCAGCTGCTATCATTATTATTTTTAGTAATATTCTATACACGTTGTATAATGTACCTATTTTACGTCTGTTTGCTCGACCTTAATGAATCTTTTCAATCACTGTTGCCAGATGCTCTCTTGATTTAGCTATATTATGTTGTTTGCTTCAAAAACTCGGTTTTTATAATTGTATCATATGGAGCACTGGTAAATATTTTTAATTTAGTTATGTACACATAAAAATATTGAAAAAAGTAAATTTCCCTAAGCTAGATTTAAGCCCGGCACCTGCAGTTTCAATGCACGGAGCATTAACATTCAGCTATCAGCGACATCTAATGTGTTTGCCGTATATGTGTTTCTCAACATTCTATGGTATTGAAACAATTTATAAAATTAAATAAGTTTTAAAACAATATAAATTTGACTCAAATCAGTCAACATTTTTATGTTTAGATTTCTCAGTTAGTTTCAGTGGCCTCATTAAATTTATTGCCGGATAAGTCAATGAAAGTATATAATATGACATGTAAATTTTGAACTGGCAACAGGAATTATTAATAACTGTAGATAAAAACCATTCTTCTATAACATTAGATACCAAATATTTGTTAAACTATTACATAGATTTTTGTGTTGATTATTATGGAGATAGTAATCTAGACGCAAATATTGAGTTATTATTCATTCGATTATTTATAACACTCTCTAGCGTTCGTAGCAGTAAACTTCACCTCATGAATAAAAACATTCATTATACACTCGTGAATAATATACTACCAACTTTTTTTATAGTCTTAAATTTTTAAATATATTTGATTATTGTTATCAATTATCAATCAAAACTCACTGATGAATCCCACATCATTTCATAATCCGATATTTCAAAGTGCATTATTTCTTGAACCGGTTTTTGGAATGCTTGGAAAATTTTGATTTAGATAATAGATCGGTTACTCCAGGAAAATTTTGATAACAACTACCTACAATTCCGTCAACTACAGCGTGACGCGTACATTTTTTTCTTTGTAACTCGTTTCTATTCGTTTATAATATTCAGAAATACGAAATTAAATATTCAATTAATTTGTATAATATTTCAGATGCACCAGACCTAAGAACTTTCCTGTATAACTCCAGTATTTTCTTGATATGCTCGCATATAAGCCTCTCTGGTGTAGTACCATTACAACAAAATATCAAAGAAATCGGTGGTTACCACGTACCACCACCTAAGCCTCTACCAAGAGAATACAAGATATTCATGGAAAATGCTACACAAGGAGTTATATTATTTTCTATGGGATCAAATTTGAAAAGTGCTAATTTCGAGCCCGAGAAGAGAAGAGCGATATTAAAAACGTTTTCGAGAATTAAACAAAAAGTGATATGGAAATTTGAATCAGATCTTCCAGAAAAACCTGACAATGTGCTTATCAGTAGCTGGTTACCACAATCAGATATCTTAGGTGAATTGTTATTTTTTATTTGATTTCTTAAGTACATTTCATGTTATGTCATCATATACTAGCTTGTCAAAATAACCAAATCGCTCTTTTCTTTCAAAAAGGAATTCTTTGATGTATATAATATCTTATTCAGGTATGAAATTATTCCAAAGAAATGTCAAAAAAAATTTGATAAAGATAAATTATATTAATAACGAAATTATGACTACTTCGTCAGCTAACAGTTACAAAAAAGCCTCATGTCTCAATAACTATGTAAGTTATAATTCATTAATTAACTACAAGTGGAGAACATAAAAAAGTCACACCAAGATTAAATGAAAGAAATGAGTAAACATACTTAAGGACTCTTTTTAGCGAATGGACTCTATGGGACCCCATTTTCGCCAATTTTTTTATCTTTTTTCTCCAATGTTAACTTCGGAACCTAGATTGGAAAAACATTGTTTCTTTTGCCAAATCCATTTAGTGTTTTTAGACATTATATGATCAATTTGGATTTGAATAAATTATTTGTGATTTATCGCTTCTGCAGCTGCTAGACTTTTGAAGAGGAAGAATATACAAGGGCCGTTGTTTTTTCAACCTCTAATAGGCTATAAATAAAAGACAAGTTCATATAAAACAATAATTTTATTACCAAAAGATTGGTACACTTTCGATTACTTTTCAACATAATCTGTGGACAAGCTGTTCAATACCCTTATCTAAGAAAGTTGCCGCCAAGATAGCCTAGCCCTTGAAACTTCTGGAAATTCCGTAGAAAAAGCAGTAATGGAGAATTTGCGATTTTCTTTAACCATTCTGTCAACTCGTTGCACCAGGTCATCTCACGACAGATTAGCGTCTGGTCCCTTTCATCATGCACATCATTACGACACCATTCACGCAGAGCACCATCAGCCATGAAGTTTTCCCCATACACCCGACTCATTCTCCGATGGATTTCTGCAGCACTATGGCCTTCAGTTTGTAGAAAACGAATCACACTTCGCAATTCACACTTGGCGGGAGCATCAATAATAGAGAACATGTTTAGTGGTTGTTGCACAACGCCGACTGAATATCAACATATTTTTTGAGTTAAGCCTTCTAATTGCTAGAAATTTTGATTGGAAGGTGCTAGGCCCATTAATTTAGGGTATTTGGTTATCGGTCCATACCTATCTATCTTCGTTCCTGTTGCGATCTAAGAGGCATATGTATAGCTTGTTATGTTTAGTTTTTTTCTTTGTCTAACTTCGCGAAATACCTATTTTCATCTTTCACCATCCTGATCTTAAGCTCGTCAACATGCTTTTCTACAACAATGTGCATATGTGATATATGGAATTGCTTCCATTGCTGATGTTGGACCAGTCTTCATGGACACTTTAATGTATTCTCTGTACCTTACTTGATTGATTGAATTTTCTCTGGGAGACTATTCCTTCATAGGTTATTATAGATCTTACAATCATAATATACATACCCAATCTTTGCCTTATGGTTCCAGTAAAAGGTCAATGTTATGAAGTTGAAGATTTTTAAATATGACCGTATTTGACCAAGAAAATCGTTCTCTTGTACTAGGGCAATACAATGGTGCACATATATGTTTCAGTTTCGGTATAAAGGAACATATACTTTTTCAAATTTCGCGATCCAAATATTACTTTTATACCATAATCAATATTTACGAGGACTGATCCCTTGGCGCCACCTCCCACTTAAAATAGAGATATACAGACATTCTAACATTTCCGATGTGTCTCAAAAAAAATTGTTCACCCTCTACAAACCACTGATTTATCGCCAATATGATTTCATCACCCCAATAACTTGTTTTTTTAATTTTTGAAACATCCCGTGATCACTAGGGCTCAAATGGAAGAATTTGACGGATACTCAAAAAATTCAAATATCGATTCAGCCTTTATGGATTCGGTATCACTCACTAACCATTTACATTTGAAATTTTTATAGGGGCTCTCATTACTCTTGGAGTTTTAAAGGGTGGGTGAATAATTCGATTATGAAGATACATTAACAAAAATCTGTCAGGATATTTCAAGATTTCCATTCGCATCCATAATACGTAGGAAATAAAATTACTTGAGGACATCTCTATATCTTATTGAAAAGTATATTATTGAGTTATCAATTTTGTTTCTCGTTGATAATGATATGTATTTGGCTTTTTAGCTCACCCAAATACAATAGGATTTATTTCTCATGGGGGTTTACTTGGTACAATCGAAGCAATTTATCACGGGGTACCTATATTGGGTTTGCCGACATTTTGGGATCAGAGAAAAAATATTGAGGAAGCATCACGTAAAGGATATGGACTCAAGCTGGATTTTGAGGATTTGAACGAAGAATCTTTTGCCGCAACTCTTGACGAGTTAATTAACAATCCAAAGTAGGTAATTTGAGTTTCTCATATCAATTGTTGGTAGGGAAAAAATCGATTTTTTTACGACATGAAGTTTTAGTTTGACAACGTTCTATAGTTTGTGATTAATAAAATTAGTTGGTGAAGACAAACTCAATTTTTGGAAAATAAAGCGAAGTGGGAAGCAAGTATATACGTGTTTTACATGCGGCAAACTTATATATTTTCTTATATTCAATTCTTCGTATGCTTTCGTAGTTTTATTTCCACACATTCGACATTATCTTTAACACGTTGAGCTCCAGACAAAAATTGATAAACTTTTCCCTGGACCCAACAAATTTTTTTGGGTATTTACACTCCATATGAGGTATTGTAGATCTAATGAGGGAAATGCTTCATAGTTAAAAAAGTGTTAGAATGTGTAGGCAAAAGCTTGTAAAAACTAAAAAAACAAATATAAAAATAACTAAATAACGATAAAACACATGAGATAAAATTTCAATATACAGAGGAAAATATAATAATAGTAATAGGTAATGGATATTATATAAGACCATAGCAAAATTAAACCAGTTCCTAAGTGGATAGCCGTACAACGATGTTTCTGAAATTGGAGAAGCGCACTTGCAAAATATGCAAACGCATTCAAAGATGAATAAAGAAGGAAGTGCCGGAATTTTTAATCTTTTAAACAAGTCTCGGCAGTAAGTCCTGCTGTTTGATCCCAGTAAATATCTAGCAACTATCTTTTGTCATTTGAAGAATTGCTCAAATTGAGTCGCACAATAGCCTGTTCAGGAGATGGATAAGTTCAGTTCTTTAGAAACTGATCTCAGCGCAAAACAAGAAGTTAATTTTTTAGATAAGGTGGCAATATGTAACCTACATTTCAAGGAATTGTCCACAACAAGCCCTAGGAATTCAACGACGTTAGTGGTGGTCAATGTCTTTGTGCAAAACCAATCAGGAACCTTGACTTAAGCCTTTAACCTAGCAGAAACGATAACCACTAGATAAAATGATGCTGATTTTTTTAAAAGAATAACCCAACTAGTCTGCCATTTCCGCTTACGTTTTGGAGTAAGAAATCTAGAGCTTTTGTTCACACTAGTCTCTCTGAAAGATGTACTTATCTATGTTTTTCTCGATATACTGTTCCAGTTTTCAATGGTTACGAGTATAATGAAATTATAATTCCCTAACACATTTTGGAAGCTATTTTGATGTATTCGGCGATGGATTTTCTCCGATTTTTCAATAATATTCATCTATTTCGTATATTAGGATGGTTAATATAGTTTTGATTCTGCTCATCTCTTGTTTCAAATGTGGAAAATGATTTATACTATACAGTTTTTATTTAACAACTAATATTATTTTCTTATTCAAAATTTTTTCAATTCCAGATACTCAACAACTGCTAAGGAAAGATCTAGAATAATGCATGATTTGCCAATGAAGCAAATAGACGAAGCAGTCTTCTGGATAGAGTACGTAGTTAGACATAATGGAGCCGCACATTTAAAACCGGCCGCAGTTACACTCAAATGGTTCGAGTTGTATTTATTAGACGTGTTACTATTTCTTGTAACAATTGCTGCAATTATCCTTTATGTCATCCAAACTGTTGTGAAATTATTGTTCTGCAAAAAAAAGATATTAGAAGAAAAAAACAAAAGAGATTAAAATTAAAGAGATTAGAATTAAAGTTTAAGAACTCATTTTGTTTATAATATTTAACTTTAAACTTTGTGAAACGAAGTGTACTTTTTTCGTATTATTGTAGGTAATCTTAATACAGAGTGATACATTACAGTGACAACAATTATAAACCCAATCATGTGTTCAACATACTCGTAGCTCCGAATAAAAAATCAAAAGTAGTGAATCGTAGTACCGATCTCGATATTTTCTCAAAAGGAATCAAATATACTGTTGGCATTAACAGATGACGTCAATTTGATAGGAAGCAACAGAAAATGAAACTTCTTTAAATTTGATAAAGAAGCAGAATATGAGACAACAGAATGGAAATGTTCACGAGTAGGACTGATCAAAACAGAGACAAAATTAGAGAATATATCAACATAAATCACTATAACTTTATCGAGTCAAAGATTTTAGATTTTAGGAATGATTTGTAGTACCTCTATTTGTGAACATTGACGCTTGTGATTGCGAAGCCAGTGGCAATTGAGAAATTGACTGAGTGGTTTATTGATAGTGAACTTTAAAAAAGCAAGTTTGTGCAAAAATGGAAATCATCCGTGAAATCTCATTCCGAGGAACATTGATGCTTTGCGCAACATTATTAAAGAAAATCGATCTATGACAGACAGATAGAGGCGTCTTACGATTTTGCATAAACATTCAGGCGCGAGAAAAGATATACTCCAGATGGATTTCCCATTCCAGCTTCCATAAAGCAGGTTAAAGTTCTGAATATTCGAAAGAGAAAAACAATAAGACAAATTATTGTCTTATTGCCGATTTGATCCGATTTATATCCTAAAGACTTTTTCTTGTTCCCAACTACCAAACAAAACATGCAGGGACAACGAGCGTATGCAAAAATGTATATACCTTGAGGAAAATTCATTCGGTTTCACTATTTGTAAAAACTTCGAAGATAACCTTTATACAGAGTTTTCCGAGACTTCGGGAGTGAGTAGCTGGTATGAAAATAATGATGTAACACAAAAAAATTTTTGACGCCCCCTCTGACGCCCCCTGAATTATTTTCTGAGTTATATATTCGAAAATATGAATTTTCAATGGATGATTACATATTTCCATGTACACTACTTTATGAAGACCAGGGATGGCTCGTGCCCAATGGTTGACAATCCGTAACTTTTATAGAGACAAAATGTACAATCTAAAGAGAGCAGAAATAAATTTTATAATCGATTTTATAACAAAAAAAAAATTTTTTTTGTATGTCACAGCATTATTTTCACTCCTGAATTTTTTGCATCAAGCTCCGGAACACCCTGTTTATTGTAATGCGGAAGTTGGTAGAATACTTATGAATTTTAATGGAGAAATAAAACATACTCATTGATTTTCAGCTTTTTCTCCACTTGGGAACCAAAACGTTATAGATACAGTTATTCAATTGTACAAATATATTTTTTCTCCAATTTTATGTAACAAATGTCTAGGTTTCAGAATAATCTATTCTAAACAACCCTTCGGAATTGAGACTCTGGTAATTTATTGTTGCAATAAGATTCTAACGTGTTTATTGAGAAATTTTTTTCTTTGCAGAGAAGAGAAACAAATCAACAAAAACCTGATCATTAAAACGTTTAACAACAAATGAAGGAACAAAATATGGGTGTAGTGAGATATTAATTGTAGGGCGTACCAACGTTGGGCGAAACGACCAGACGTCTGTACGCCTACGAACCGTATTTGCACTATAATAAGGAATCAAAATTCAAGTCGTTACAACGCAACGTCGGACTTTAAGTACAAAACGTTGTAGTCAAAATAACGTCACCCGAATCACAGAAAATTCGATAATAAATAAGTTTCACTTGAATCTGGTATTATTAACCATACTCTATACATAACGCCGCTAGCTCCACCTAGTGGTCGTTTCATCCTTTAATTCTACGGTTCCCATATTTTTAAAGATGTCGCTACATTTCGGAATTGTGATATTTATTAGGAAATGTTTTTAATAATTTATATAATCTAGTGATTATTTAGATCGTACAAGCAATTGTAGAACTAACAAACGTCGGGCACTTTATCGATAAACATAAAAACGTGCCTTCTAAATATTTAATTTCAACTATTTTTGGAATAATGCCAAGAATTTATTCTAATTAAATACATTAAAACATTTCAAATACAGGGTTCTTCACGACGAGCTGAATCGATATGTATATGGGAAAGTACTGGGACTAGTGTTCGGAAAATTTGCTTGCATGGGTTTTCCGAAAAGCTCGTTTCAGCTAAATTAATTTCAGTTTTCTGAAACTTCCGGTTATTCCGGAATACTATGGTTTTTATTGAATTTTTTGAATCTACACGAAATGTTTCCATTGTTTGTTTGTTTGTTGAGATGTTAGCTTATTATTTGGTCGCTTCAGACATTCGACAATTAAAAACCATGAAGATTTCAGTTTTTTCAAGTTTCTACAAATACCGTTAATTTGAGATATATGAATTTACTAACGAATTTCCCTCAATTTAAAGTGTAGAATCCAATGGTAAAGATAAAAATGGACATTGCCATTTGAAAAAATTTTTTGTTTTTGAAGTTTTTAGATAGTGAAATTGGGCACCAAATTCAAGGTTCTCACAGATTTTGAAAGCTGTAAGTGTTATTTGTCCAAATACCAAATATATTAGATCTGACTCATTTAAACTTAGAAATATATTTTTTTTAGTGTCCGAAAATTTCGAAAATGATAATTAGAAAATAGACTTTAGGCCTACGATGCCTCATATAAAGTTATATGGAAATTTCGCGTAGATTCTACAAATTTGATGAAAACCATAGCATTCCGTTTAAAATAACGAAGTTTGGGTCTACTTCCGATATAACCGGAAGTTTCAGAAAACTGAAATTATTTTGGCTGAAACGAGCATTTAGGAAAACCCATAATATACAGAAAAATTTAAAATTATCTCTTGGTTGGTGGCTGGAACATTTTTAACATCTATTTATAAAAGGAAATCGTCGGTTAAACACAAAACAATGTACTCGTCGGGATTAATCCTACAAACTTATACCATTATTAATAATTTTGACAACGTGTACAAAAATCTGCACACAATTTAATAATCGATGAATTGTAAACCTTTACAAAGCTGATCTATCACTTTATGTTATATCACTTATAGCACCTAATAATTTTAATCAACTGCTTATTTTATACTTTCAAATGTATATCTATTCTCTAAATCAATAAAGTCCTTATATATTTGCTTCGAGTAATGTCCCTTGCACATAAAGAAGGACCTTCGATTGTTGATGGGTTTTATCATCTAAGGTCCTCCACTGGATATACACATCAATGGTCCCCTTTTTATGTGGTAGGCTGTACGCAGAAAGCAAAAAGTATCACAGCGTCCATGTGTACGGCCCCAACTAGGGACCTTGAAGTCATACTTGGTCTTCCACTTTTGCATCTAACGATATAATTTGAAGCCTTGACACTACATATCTTCAATTCATCGCAGCCTCCAATTATTTTGACTGGCAGTCACCAAATGGCGCCCAAGACCGTCAATAATATGGACAAGGAGGCACACATAACTGATAGACAGCAGTGGACCTCTATAATTAATAACCCGGTACACAGATGTCTCCAAGCTGACTGACTTGACGGGAGCAGACTTTTGCAGAGGACACTCCAAAATAACAGAATTTTACTCGCCTGGTAAACATACTACCGTCGTTCAGCCGAATTATTCGCGTGATGGAATGTGGACGCACTCAATCGACGGCATTGAATCACAATAATCTCAATCAGACAGCTGTGCTGCCATATAAAGTCATACAAGAACTGGTTGGTAACAGCTGTAAGATCCAGTTTATTTGGGTATTCGGTCACTCGAACATCAAGGGCAACGACGAAGCGGAGTCGCTCTCGAGATGTTGTGTTGCTAATACGTCTCTAAACGGTCTCTTTGCAAGGCAGGCTTTGTGGAGATATATAGAGACATCTGACATGAGACAATCTAAGGCAAACATAAATGAGGCTTCTTCCTCCCTTACCAAACAACAACTCCACTTAAAAAGGCGTGGGACTCGACTAGTGACTGGACTTTTAGCCAGAAGTGAAGTCAAAAGGTTTAAGCCCAAGTGCCCTATTGGGTTCAATCGATCTAATAGAAGGTTTAACGATCGGTGGCCGCCCACTTTCCCACTATTAATCGATTGTGGTTCGATTAATAGGTAATTTCGGTTTCGTTAGCGAATTGCGACACGAATTTGAATTAGGGGAGACATGGATAAAGTTGATCACGAAACCAATATTCAAATAATGAATAATTTTCTATTTGCTTAGAATAGGGACCAAAATCATTCTCGCTGTATGCATGTTCTATACCGAACTACATCTACTGCTCAAACAAGTGTTACAGGCGAATTGACAATAATAAAAGTGAGCAGTGAGTTGATAAAAGAGCGAAAGTCCGGACAAATATGAGAAGAGTCAAAAAGCTTAGATTGAACGAAAATTCTAGAAATTAAGAGTCCTCGTACATAAAGTTTATAAAACCGTTATTCAAAACAATAGCGAGTGAGTTTGGAAAAGGCTCTCTGTTGACAAAATAAAAACCTCGTATGAAAAGGAGCGAATCTGCAAAACATTTCCAACTACTTCAAGTCCTTTTGGAATTTAAAATAAACTTGATATTTAGGTACCCATTTAGCTCATTATCTTTTCTCTGCTTTCACTAAGATTCGCATTTATTTTAAACCTGTTGTTAATGTGAAGCTATTCAAAATACTGAAGTGCTAATTAAACATTTTTAAATTATCTCTTTTTCCATTTATGCTTTCAACGCAGTTAAAATCCTGTCGTTTCTATATAGTTTGGTCATCACAGGTAAAAAAACTTCCACATTAAATATTTTGTTGAGTTATAGAATTTTTTTCTTCTATTTGGGCGATTTTTATTCAGAATAAGTAACTTTTTTAACAACTAAACATATAATGAATGAATTTCTTGAAAAGGTCGGTGAATAAATGGATCAGCAGAATTATGAATTAATATTTTGCAGATATTATTGGAAGTATGGAAAAAATTGCTTGGAAACTCTATACAGCAAAAATAATTTTATTGGTTGTTTCTTCTTCCTGCACGATAATGGAACATTTTTCACTCAGTATGGTTCGACATTTTTTTCTGTTTTATTTTTTACAAGTGTTGTTAACAATTATAAAACGAATTTCGTATATGTGAAATATTTTCTAATTGCGATAAAGGATGACAAAGTGCAATTGAAAAAGCGTACCTGCAATGCAAATAATTCAAACAAGGACGTAATGATGTCTGTTATTATTTATGCAATTTTTATTTTGAATTGTTTAAAAGATCTCTCAGATTCTACAAATTTCCAAACACTGATATTATTATTAGAAATTTTCTTTTAAAATTCTGATGTGGTTTCTCTCAGATGTTTGTGAATAGCAATTAGTTCAGGAAATAAGCTTATCAAATACAGGATCCATGATTATAGTAAGGAGGCATGTTGTAGGTACATACATACGATGAAACTTATGTGGAATATTGTCCAATATAGATTAAATATAAATCAAAGTCGTTAAGGGTTTGTGACAACAAACGAGTAACCATCTTACCAGTAAGGCCCTAACTCAAAAACTGGGCTTGCCGGCAGATGCCCCATAATTAGCGACATATGTTCTGTTTTAAATTCGGTATAGCAACGAAACACAGCTTCTATTGAAGAACTTTCAATATTGAATGTCGGGAGTTTGTTGTTCACTTGAAGCGAGTTTTAAATCATAACCAGCATTTGTTATCTTGGAAAATTCATATTTTTGATGGCAAATCGTATGTACTACCATCCATTGTGTGATACCAGTGACTCAACTGCAGTCAGAGCTTACTCTTTCAGGATAGTGGTGTTGACAAATACACAAATCCCAGACACCAAAGTGAATGACATTGTGAAATTGTGAAAACGTTGGACACGTTATCGAAAATAGCCCTTTCTCTATGAAATTAAGGGATACAAATTTTATTTTTTAGTAGCTGCTAGATCGACTGTATTTCTAATGATTAAAGAATATAGAAACACTCTTCTTACCATCGTGGAGGTCGTCCAGGAATTGTAGAAACCTTCGAAGATACAACTACAATTTTGAATAAAATTTAAACTGAAATACAATAAATTTCTCGTTCATCATTACATAAAGTTATGAAAGAAATAAATTTTACGTAAGCTATAAATTAAACTAATTTTCATATGAATTGAATAATTTGTATGTCACCGATGAAATGGCACAAGAAAAACAAGAAAATGATAAAATTCTACTTAGGCTGCCATCATATCATTGCGAATTGACCTCTCTAGTATTGAATTGAGTTCAAGTAAAAAATATTACTTTCAAACAAAAAATGTAAAGAATTACCTATGAATGAGTAATTATTTAAAACTTTATATAAATTTATTCATTGTTTCCATAGAAAATGTAATTAATAGCTCTGGGTTATGTAAAAGGTTTATTTGTTACAAATAATGTTTAATAAAAAATGCAAACTGTTCAATTATTTTTATGCCACATCTGATTTTTAAGTACTGAAAAAAACGTATCAATACTTTTTTCCCACAAGCCACTGTTTCTGAGATATAATGAACCAAAACGTTGTAAAACTTGTCGTATTTAATGGTTTCACCAATATATTTTCAGCAATAAACTTTTTTTACAACAATGAAATGAACCGAGATTTGTTGTGAGTATTTGTAAGAAATTTTTGTTGACTGACTGGTACTGTTATAAGTTTATCAAATAAATTATCAATTGGCGAAGATGTTGCTATAGTTCGACGATGTTGCTCTGCAGCTTTGGTATTTCTCGTGCAATAATTATAACCATTAAATACGGCAGTAAATCGGAAACATTTATAACTTTTTGAATCGTTATATATCAGAAATGGTGGCTCATAGGAAAAAAGGTATTGATATATTTTTTGTAGATATTTCTGTGATGTACAATTTTTGTCTGAAGTTTTTTCATGGTAAAACACTTACCGTTTTACTGAAAATCACATCACGAAAATCTCATTTTTTCATCCTTTGACCTTGAATAAACATTTTTCCATACACGGAAATGATGAGGAACATTAAAATTTTATTTTTAATGGTATTTTAAAAAATTATACTGATTTTCAGCTTGATGGGAATTTATATAGCTTCACTCTTATCTTTTGGTCTAATTTGACTGGACTACTGTTTGTTTTCTACACCTTCGAGAAAAGATATAGTGCGAAATTTTGGAGTTTAGGGGTTCATAAAATTTTATTTAATAGTCATAGTGTACATGTAGCCATGTAAGTGTACAGCTTTGTGAAATAAAAAAAAACAAGTATTTTGTTTAAGAAATTAAATTTTCTCATTATTTAACCTACCATGGTCAACAATCATACAAAATAAGGAATTTTATTAAGAAATAAAACAATACTAATAATCTTTTGATTAAAAATAATGCATTGTTTATCCAGCAAATCCATTTGGCAGTTAAAAGAATTCAGCATAAATAATTTAATTTTTATAATTTTTTAATTCTGGCAAGCAGCAAGAAAATACTTTTTACTATAATTAGTATACTTGTATCCAAATTTAAAATTTGAAATACAGTTCAAGAAAATCATAATAATTATATGGATTTTCAATTTAGCATTATTACTTACTGTATAAGTGCATTTTCTCTCATTCAGCTATTTGATTTGACTTTCTCGATTCATTTTACGATTTCTAGATATTACATTCAACCAATTCCTCTATTTATATTTTTTCATAATTTCATAGTTGATTAAACCAGAGGTTGCCAATATTTTCCGGTTTGCGAATCTCTATATAATCGGACATCATGTTTTATTTTCTAAACTTTAGACCTGGAATACTCAAAAGTCAAAAGTTTCTTTGCGATAATGCAAAATATGTAATTTCAACTATTTAGGTGGACTAACCACCAAGTTCGGTTGGGTGAAAAATGAATTTTAATTTTACAAAGAATTTATTGGATGTCAATTGATGATTAAAATTATTGATGGGATGGATGGCTTTCATGATCGCTCTACATAAAATCGGATACGGCGACTCTCGTTTCTTTTAAACGTTAATTTCCGAGTGACATTTGGTTTTTATTACCACGCCCGCCGAAAACCCAGCTTCGTACAAATAGAATTTTGTAAATGGAATAAATATTAGTAGAGCTTTATCGCTTTGACATAAAAATATAAGAAAGTTTAATTCTAAGTTTAAAAATACGAGCCAATAAGAAATAATTCTGTTGCCTAAACTCTAAATAGATCCTTCTTCATTGACGTTGTCTACTTTCACCATATAAATTACTAACCAGTCAAAAGTTGATTTTTCTACTTTATATATATTAAATAACATATAGAAAAAGTTTCAGCCTTGTGAAAGTATCTTAGTTGAAGTGGCGACCAATTCTCCGACTATTGGCATACTTAGACTTACCTCCTCCAAGGACAATGTATACTTTTTGTAGAAATTGGAATATTTAACATAATTGTGGAAGTACTAAAACAAAGATGATAGCAGAATATAATCGTTCTGAGATTAAATGTGGTGGATGACTCATATGCAAACACCAACATGGAACGATCACCGTCAATATAAGCACTTTGTTTAATCCAACTTAATGACAACCATCAATATATTCAGAATCTTCAACAGGTCTCCAAAAAAGACAACTATCTAAGAACCGTGAGTTATCTATCCTTATCATTAATTGTATATTTGGATCTATGTGCCACTTGTGTCCCTAGGCATGTTCAAGTATAGTTTTGTCCCAAATTAAATAATACAGAATTTCACTGTTTTAATCTCTCTAGAAACCCCGCCGCGACCTTGGATATTTAAATCGGTTAGATTCAGCGTTGTAGGTTTCTCATAATTTAATCTGAAGTAAGGTTTCATCTCTCGAGATATCAGGACTTTTAATTCATCGTTGATACACCAATAAATCTATAATAACCAGAAGAATGAGTTGATTTGCAATGGTATGAGCATCTCTATGCTCTACTTTCAATGATGTTAGCAAAGCAATATTTCGACACACGTTTAAAATTGAACCAATCCAAAAAAGAATTGATTTGAACACTGAAACTACCACATGAGGCTATTTTCTCATCCAAGGTTTACTATAAAAGTTGAAGTTCATCAAACTATTAAATGTAATAAGAAGCAGACATTAAGTATTTGTTAACATACATATTTGTTTATCATTAAAAAATAACTCTAAAATAAGGAAACCTCACTTGTGCACTAGCCTTGTCAAAAGACGTAAAAGTGTTATGACGATACCGCGGAGCCGCTGCGCACATTTTGGAGATCACTGGATTAAAGCAATTCTTAAAAACTTCCTGTTCTTTTCCTTGAACATAAAGCTTCTGTATTTCAATTCAAAATAATCCACTTTCCAATTCTAATAATGAAATAAGTATTAATTTTTTAAACTCACAATAGAATAAACTTATGATTACTTTCAAATTCACTCAATATAATTACAGTATCCTCTTTTGATACATAACATATACCGAATTTTGAAGTAATCGTATTTTATAGCGATTATTCTATTCATATTCTATCTGATTCTATCCAGATGACTGGGAGAAGTAATTTATGATTATCATGATAACAAAACATCCGTATGATTGAAGCATTCAACGCGTTTAAAGCATTAGCACATCTCATCGTCGTGAATCTATTAAAATCTTTTCTTTCGTAGGTTTTTGGTTCAATTGAGGTGGTTACTCCAGAAAACATAAAAAAGTCTACAAATTGGTTATATCTAATCGTGAATTGGAATTACGTGAGATAGCTGAGGCTGTAAAGATATCAAAATACAGTGTGTTTACAATTATACATGAACATTTGATCATGAGAAATCTTTTTTCAAAGTGGGTGCCACGTTTACTGACAGTCGATCATATTCATACGTAATAAATAAAAACGATCATCATCTGAGTGGATTGCAGCCGGAGAACCGCGTCCGAAGCCTCCAAAAGCTCAATAGTCAGATGGGAAGGTTATGGCTTCAGTATTTTGGAATCGATCATTAGAGAATACTACAAAGAGTTGTTGAATCGTTTGAATACAAAAATCAAAGAAAAACGGCCTCATGTGTCGAAGAAGTAACAATTGTGTTACCAAAACAATGTACCGATTCATAAGTCGATATCAACGATGGTTGAATTGAACAAATCATACTTCGAATTGTTCCCTCATCCACCTTGTAGTTCAGATCTGGCTTCCAGTGACCACTGGCTATTCGCGCAAATGCAGAAGCATGTGTTGAAACTGACGCCTATTTGGAGGCAAAGGATCAATCGTTCTGCAAGCACGGCATCGAGTTAAAGAAGCGTTTGAATGATTGTTTTTCTCTTGAAGGAGATTACATTGAAGAATAAAATCGATTTTTGGCGAACAAATCTATAATAACCAGTTTCTTAGTTAGTCAACCGTTTAAGCAGTATTTTCAATTTACTTATTCTGCCGGTATTTTTCGATCAAACTTCTAAAGAAAAGCCGCTTGTACAAAAACCGCAAATCGAGAATTGCACAGCAATGAAAATATTTCATCTATCAATGAGTAGAAATTCGCTTGAATTACCTTGTAATCTACGGCTGAATAAATTATCTATACCCCGAAAAATTTGGAAATAGGCAGGATCTTCTTCATCTACTAATGAGGGGCTTAAACTATCAAACTTCAAGTTAGGTTAGGTTTTTTCTACGTTGTCATAGATTCTAAATGAATACCACACAAGGTTTCATTCTCTTGGAATTTTTGTTCAGTCGGTAAATAATGAGGAAATGAACAGGACTTCATTCCTAGTTACCAAATGATTTATATCGAGTTGTTTAGGTGATGGGATCGAAGCTATTATATAGAAGTTTTCAAAAACGTTTCCTATCGAGCTGTTTCTAATATTATTCCTCTTTCCTGTTTTTGTGTTATTCAAAGTTTAGGTCACTAGAATATATTTATTCAGAATTCATTCTGCTTTCAAAGAAAACATATTTGCATAGTTTTATTTGACTTCGATAGAGATGATAAAATATTTGAATACAGGCCCAATTGTATCCAAATATATGTTTAACGCTTATTTTTATATTACGTCGGAGACGAGGACCGGTCATGTTATTGGTTAAATTTTGAAACCCAGACAAGTTAATAGTCCGAAAGGAATGGGATCTGAATTTATCCATTTAAGTGTACCTGTAAAAGTTTTGTGAGGGTTCACTGCACACCATCAAGGTACTTTATCATATTGAAAGGGTACGCGACGAAAACGAAATCTGAATCATGCTTGGCATGACAAATATGCAAAATCCCTCTCAAAAATAATGAAAATTCTCAAAAAAATAATTTAAAAAAATGATATGCATTACAGAATACCGTCATCGCTGTTTTAGTTTGATAAAGTGAGTATGTGAGTATAAAATATTTTTTTTAAATCCTGTGAGGTTTCTCAAGGACTTTTCGGAAACTATGATCGGCTTAAGCTCAAGCCAATGATGATCTGATGTTCAAAAGTTAACCTGAGCCACGTTCGGAAACTAATAAAGTTCATCGGGTTTTCAAAGAGTTAGGTAAGAACCATTTTGGTAGGTTTCTTTCTTCTGAATAGTTACAACTTGACATGACGAAAAAAGTTAGTTGCTTTACACACCTGGAAGCATTCTCCGCTACAAAATTTCAACTTATGTTTCAAGCTCCTACGTTTCGTCATCCATATGATTTAAGAGAAGGAAGGTTAGATTGATACATCGCAACTTATAATTATTAAATTCAAATTTATGATAAATTATTGGAAAAATAAATATATTAATCTATCTTATTCTTAGGATTTTGTATTGAAAATACTGGACTTGGTAACATTTCTCCTTGGAGTGTACATTATACGATTCTACTATCTCCACTATCGTATTTTGTTTGCTTATCTCTCTAGCAAAGTCAAATTAGACGTACTTTGTTCTCCGATTCGGAAATTGTAGTGTATATATACTATACTCCAATGAATTATTTACAATAAAATAGTTACTAGCTTACTAGTCGAGAAAGATTTTGCTAAGTATAAATAAATAATGCTGTAATTTCGAGATTAGTGAATTTGACATTTTATTATAGAAAATTTGAAGAAATTGGAATTATTGATTTGCATAACAGTGAAATAAATATGAAAAAATCATCAAATATTGCTTATCTGCCACTCCTATTCATACTAATTTTGTAGCTTATGTTCCTAATAAATTGTGATAGTTGTACTATTAATATTAATACATAAATACAAAATTTTCATAAATCATTGCTGGTTTAACATTGTTGACGAACCCATTAATACTCCAAGCGGTCGTTAATGACCCCAGACTAAAAATGAATCCATTTCGTAGTGTCATTTGCAGATGTTACTCCCGCACGACTTGCGAATTTGTACACGTGTTTCTAAACGAATTATCAAAGTAAATATAAAAATAAATAATGTCTTCTAACTATTATTAGTGGGTAGCTTTTGCGTTATGAATTTGTTCATATATTAATATTCATATATTCATTAGGTGTTATTGGAAATACCTGTCTTCATCTAATTTGATTTGTATATGATATACGTGAATAATGTTCGCTGACCTCTTGGTCATCTGTCGATCTATTTACAGCTCTGATTACCATTCTGAACCACTTTCAATTGCTGAACTGCTAGATGAAGACGAAAGTTTGAACATGGATAGTATCTTATAGAAGGCATATACATATCTCCCCTTGAACATTATGGCGAAAATACCGACTGTGAATGAATGAATTTATGAAGTTCGAAAAAACCAAGAAAGGGCGTTGTCCTGAAATTTGCTGATATTTTCTACTGATAACATCCTGGTTTGCTTCATTCCAAATGTCTTTGAATAATAATGCTGAAATACTCCATTCGGTAGAACAGAATCCAAGCATCCTTAATTATATTCACAAATATCAAATACTATCAAATTCAATCCATGCTGAACATGAATACATTAGAAGTAAATATAACTAACTTCACTAATACCACCATTAATTTTATCAGAAAGTAAATTATAGACACTTATTTGTCATGTACATTTAATATCCGTTTTGTTTTAATGAAAATATTTAATTAATGATTAGAATAGGAAATTGAAACATTGGAATCTGCTCTAGTATTTTTCAAAGTGCGATTTCTTTATATAGTCTTCTAATTGCGTATACCTATTATTCACTTAGATTATTAGAATTTTCATTTTTCGTGAAAAACTGCCTTCATTGAACGCTCGGTGTATAACATACTATTTTCTAATTGCTTATATTGAATAATATTCTTATCCTATAACAAATAGACAATATCAATGGGCGTGTTAAATAGGTTTTAATGAATTTAAAATATTTAAACTATACAGATATATTATGGCGTGAGGAGTTCAGTGCTCATTATCAGTTCCACTTCACTGAAATGAAGTTGGTCTTATTACTTTTCTTATGGGGAGTTTTCCCCCTTTTAAATGCTCACAATATCTTAGTAGTGCTTCCGTTTTGTGCTCATAGTCATTTTATGTTGGGTTTCAAGCTTGTTTTGGCGTTGATCGAGAGAAGTCACAATGTGACTTTAATTAGTTGTTATCCTCAAAAAACTCCGATAAAAAATTTACACGAAATATCTTTGAAAGAGGACACAGAACTTCTGTTCAGTAAGTAATTCGTATACAGTTATTGCTTTATCATAAATTATCGATGTCCATAATTATTTAAATTTTCCAAAATGCTGGAGTTTCAAAGACAGGAAACCACCGATTGGCTCCAAATTTTCATTAGATACTTTATCACAGAGTACCTAAAAGGATTTTTGGCATCTCCTAACGAAAGGGGGTGCAAAATAATTCTCATTTGAAATTCGTTAATATTTATATGATAACCTTAGATAGTTTCACAAGATAATTAATCATTTTTCTTATACAGTGTGTCTACTTAAGACGGAACCATAGAGAAAACTTTTATTATGAGTAGTGACAGTGAATATTAGAGTGAGTTGTTGTTTATAACATTACAATAAAAATGATAAATTTACTAAGTCGTGAAGAAAAATTATAACTTGTGTTAATTGTTGTAGACAATTACAAAACACATAAAGAGGCCGCAAATATTTTAATAATAGACATCCTTATATAAACATAGGGCATTCAACAGTTACAAAAGTTTTAAATAACTTTAAGGCTTGTGGAAGTATAGAAAATAAAAAGATTTTAGAATAAACGCCGAAAACGGGTTGCGAATGAAGACACTAAATTTGAAGTCATGCTTTCTGTCGTAGAAGACCTAAAAATATCATTAGGAAAAAGTGCCTCTACAATTGAAACTACTTCTGTTAGTAAAGATACAGTGGCAAATATTTTGAAAGGTGATAAATATCATGCATACAAACCGCAATTTGTACACACATTACTACCAAGGGATTATAATGTTCGTATCCAAGGAAACTTGGATGAAGATCCGTTTCTTACAAGAACTATCATATTTTACGATGAAGCAACATTTTCTTCAAACGGAACCGTCTCATCACAAAATTGTCGCGGGTGGTGGTCTAACAATAATCCAAAGTTTGTAATATTAACTCGGTACCAATATTCTTTTAAAACGAACGTATGTTGTGGTGTGTACAAAAACAAATTAGTTGGACTTTTTTTTTCGACATTCCTGAAATGCCACACAATACTTTAATTATTAGAAAATCAAGTGATTTTTTGTACGACCTTCCGTTACAAAAACGTATAACAATTTGGTTCCAACAAGACTGTGCTTCCATCCATAGTACATTAAACGTTAGATTACTCCTTGAAAATATGTAAAATGGGAAAGTGATTAACAGATTTTTAGATTTTTTTTGGCCTCCTAGGTCTGCTGATTTGACTTTTTTTATGAGGCTACTTAAAACAGCAGGTTTATCAGCAAGAACCATTTGATGATGTAGACCATTGGAGTGGTTTATTTCTGGAGAATTCCAAAAAATTATAATACGGAAAGTAATACAAGAGTTTGACAGAAGAGCAATTAAATATTTACAAAGAGAAGGTGGATATTAAAATGGAATTTAATTATGTTTGTTTCTGTTTAATAGATATTATTTGTCTGGATTTTTCAATTTCTACAATAAATAATCATTATGCATTCATTACAAATGCAAGGTTATTCAAAAACACTAATAAATAGAAAGATTATCATATTTTTACAGGTGAGAGAGTTAAATAGTTTCCAGCCAGAATAATTAATACGGAATGATTAGTAAATAAGCACAAAATTCAAATTTTTTGACAAAGCTTGTATAATGCTTTAAAAAATTGATAAATGATGGTTGCATTTTAACTTTTGGACCATGCAGAACCTTTTATTGGGAATAATTTTTTTCATAAAACCACTAATATCCATATGGATCCAACTTAAGTAGACACACTGTATATAATTTGAAAATTTTCTATATTTATTCAAATTATTGTTATATTTGAGAAATAAACGGAAATAAAACAATCATTATTAAAAAATGAGAATTAATCAACATCATAACATCTTTCACTAGGTCCCGAATGAATAGCTTTTATGTCAACTGTTTAAATGGATCTGAATTTAATTCAACGATGAATCGAGGTACAAAAACATTGTACACATTTACACAGAAGCATCGATATCTCAAGCAACAATTGTAATATTTACAGGAAAGGAAACGAAGAGGCAGAGCTGACCGCTAGGGAAGCTGTTTATAGTAATAATATGGAGTGCGTGATCTTTTTAATTACTGCCAATATTAAAACAATCCTAAAGCGTAAAGTGCTCAATGAATGGGAGAACAAATAGTCAACGTCCACACATAAACTTCGTGAAGTCAAAGACTCAGTAAAACCATGATCAATGCTCTACTGAAGAATCGATTTTTCAATTTCACCACTGATAGCTAGACCTTCCTCTTCCAAGTTTCTCACAATTTCTTCTTCTAATTCAGTAATTCAGATACACTCATTTCACACATATTTGAGTGTATGTACTAAATTACAGGGGATTTTCGGTGCTCCAGTCTTCCAAAATAGTATAAATATTTATCGATCGATCAAGTAACGAAATTCACTCATTTATTTTTTACAGGGGAATTTCACGAAGAGTTTTCTGATACTGGTTCATACAGTTATTTTGGTCAAATGATATGGGCAACAAACTTTTCTTACAACTTGGGAAAAGTCACACTTAAAAACAAAGGAGTCCAGGAATTGATGAAAAGCAATTCAACTTTCGATGTTATGATAATGGAGAATGTAGCTAACTACGTCATCGGTATACTCCGACATAGATTCAATTGTCCATTGATTGTACAATCACCTTTCATTACGGATACTTATCACAATAATTTCATTGATAATCCATTTTCACCAGCTTATATTCCCAACCTTATTGCTACGTACGATTCGCATATGAACTTTTGGGAAAGGCTACAGAATTTGTACCAAGAGATTGTGTTACAATTCATTAGAGATTTCAAGATGATACCTAACCAGATAAGTTTGATGCGTGAACTTTTTCCAGGTGAGTTTTTTTTTTAATATTTTTAAGACATGAAATGATTTTAGTTCCGTATATTAAAAGAACATTAGTTTTCTAATTCGAATCCGCTTAGGCTTCTCATTCGACAAATTTCATTTTCATTTTTAAGTTATATCTAAGCACGATTTTTCTCTGTACATTTCTACTTCAAAAGTTTCCATTTTTCTAATCTTCATACCTTTGATTCTTATTGAGCGTAAAGGTTCATTTGGAACACTCACTGGAATGAGATTGCATCGCGTTCGAGCTTTCAAACTTTCGAATTGTTCAATTGAGAAGGATAAGTTGAATACGAATATTGAAATTGTAGATTTGAAAAAATATAGAGTGAGTTTTATGTATGGAACGCCTTAATTATATTAATATTATTACATTGTTTTCAGATATTTTCTTTTTCGGAAAAAATAATGATCTTTGTTATTTCAAATGGATCACCCTATATATTTTGTGTTTTTAGAAATCCTTAAGAAATACTGATTATTTGTTATGCGATACTCTCTATACCTAAATGCCATAATTTCGGAGTTATAGCTACATTTACAGTATCTCTTTTAATTAGAATATTCTTCAATAATTTATTTGCTAATACAAATCTCGTAACAAGGTCTAGTGTCAGTAAGTAAGTAAAAAGTTTAAGGAAACTGGTGCAGTTGAATATTTATCTAAATCATGGCGTAGAAACCTTACAGCAACTAAAGACAAATGCTCAAAATGTTGTCCATTTACTTCAATATAACAAGCCATGCGATTTTTAAAACTTTTCACAACATTTTGCAACATCCCTGACTGCTCAATTCTTCTTATCTCTGTGGTAATCCCATCTTTTGATTTCTGAATATCGGCAGGTTTTGTTTTATAAGGAAATAGTCTAAAGGATTCATGTCGGGTGATCGCAGAAGCCATTCGATAAAACCACGCCTTCTAATCAATGTTCTGGGAAACACATTAAGTATTGCCTCACTACACGCATAGTAAGGTTGGTTGGGGCCTAATATTGTAGTTTTGGATATTGTTATTGAGATATTGAAAATTTTCTTTTTGAATGTAATTGGAAATATCCAATAAATCTAAATACGCCGGAACATTTAAGTTACCCTCAATGAAATTATTCCAGCTCATATATTCAGTTTATCGGGATGTTGGATGTGGAATTCACGCACCAAACGAGGATTGTTACGTGACTAGTATCTATAATCATTCCGATTTATGTTTCCTTTAATACAAAAAGTGGCCTCATCGCAAAACATAACATTACTTAAAGAATTTGGATCGTTTTGATTGTAACATTTTTCATTTGACAACTTTTGAAACAACGTTACTTTGTATAGATGGAATTTATTATCACATAAAATTTTTATTACGGATGTTTGAGAAATATCAAGTTTGGATATTAGTGTAGTAATCAAGTGTGGATCGTGGTCCAACAGGACACAAACATCTAAAGATTTGTTATAAGTTATAAGTTATAAGTTACTGACAGTTATGATATTTTGATTCTAATCTAAAGAATCAATGGAGGGAACGAAAGAACCAGTGTAAAATGTGAAGTGTAATGTGGTAGTGAGTGAGTAGACTGAATCATAACAATCAAAAAATAGCATCGGTTAAGTTTTCAAGTATATAGAACTAAAATGCAACCTATCAAGTACTCCAAAAGTAAAATCACTTTGTGGTTAACTGGCATTATTTTTAAATCCAAATACTGTGACATAAAATAGTAAACTTCTCACAAAACTTCATTCTATATGTTTATTCAATGCATGAATAGTATGGGTATTTATCTATAGAAAAATAGTTTATCGTATGAGTTTATATTTTTAACAATAGATTAAAAATTTCGCAAATGCCACAATCGAAATTGTTTGATGTATTATTCTGTATAGAAACTAATTACGTATTTGAAATGGAACAGGTAATATATGATATAGATGTTCGTGAAAATCTGGAATCGAATTATTTCTGTTCAACCAGATGAAAAACACGTGAAACAAGTCTGCGTTGGACGCATTCATATATTATAAACTGGGAGATTCTGTTTATCTCTCAACCTTTTTAATCTGGTTAATGCAGCTTTATACACTCAATGTGATTTAGTTAATAGCAAACTATTTTCTGCTAAAACCTTAGAGGGTATTCTTATTACTCAAAATTAAATTTTACAGTTTATAATTACTAATTTGGAATTATCATATCACAACAAATTTCTATGATTCAAGTTAATTGTAAAATAATATTAACTAACATTCGTGAAATCAAATTCAATTCGAAAAACACATTTTGATGAAATATTTGTTATAGAAAATATGCTTTTTCATTATCATTATTGAATAATTCTCCTCTACATGTTGCGATTCTGTACTCTTGCACTCCAATTAAGTTCTACCTCTCTAATATCCTTAAAAACTGCATCCAGCGATGGGTTCCCTCTCCTTCTTCTACCTCCTTCCCCGTTTTCATTGACCCTTTTTGCAAATCTATTTCCTGGTATAATTATTGTACGCCCCAACCATCTTGCTCTTTGAGTTTCTATGTATCTCGTTAGCGATGAGTATTTCTACAGATTTTTCATTTCTTTGTGAGATCTTCTTGTCCAATATCGTGACACTTGTTATCATTCTCCCGAAAATTTTCCTCAACACCCCCATATAACCAGTTTTATTTCGTAAGCCTTCGTTAAGACCTACGTTTCACCGTATGTAACTGATTGGTCGAATATTTCAATTTTCGCTGTTCTAAATAACTCTTTGACATAATCCTTTTTTTTTTCTATTCATCTCAATCTATTCTTACTTTATCAATCATATCGCACCTTGGTGTCTTCTGTACTACGGTTGCCATAACTTGTTAAATCTCGCACTTTTGAGTCAATGGTTTATTTTCTGCTGGTGCATGTCCATTTATTATTATTATTTTTGGATGATGAACGAAAACAAAAGTTACGTTATTAGTGATATCGAAAATATCTCTCACCATCTACTTGAAGTCTCAAAGACGATATGAAGTTCCAAATAGTCCTAGCCCGTATTATACTCAATTCTGCTTTAATTTGGTTATCATTAATATTAGAAATTTGTTCTTTGTACTCAATGGTCCTTGACGACCCATAATCCAACTATTAACTATGTTTTGACAAAACGGGTCTCAGATATTTATAAAAAATCTAATTTAATGGAGATGAATCTTGAGATATTGATGGCAATTGAATTGTTCCTCGCTGCTACACCAGTGGTGTACTCATATTAAATAGAAATTTTGTCTGAATATAAATTTAAACAGCTAGAGCAGGAACTAATTCGAAACTTAAGGTATAATACATAGAGAAGATACTAATTCAAGTCTTAAGAAGCCTAAGTAATATCCCATTGTAAGGTTTTCCTGAAATAACTATGGCCCTAATAGTTGGAGTTTTCTTGACCCCAAAAATGATAACTGTGCCTGTTTATCACCTCATTTTTATGGAACGTATGGAACGCTGTCCATGTTTTTTATCTGAGAAAATCAATTCTAACAAATGATGATGCGTTTTCATTTTTGGATATGGTAAATCAATGAAAAAAAAATGTTACAGATAATGTGAGAGTTCTAAAATTCACTATCAGGAGAAGGGAGAGGAGAATATCCACCCGTGTATTGGACTAATAACGTAGTTACAAAAAAAATCTACCTGCCACCTCTTATATTATTTCAAATTCCAATAACTGGAAATTATTTTTTTGCCGTTTTTCAAAGGAGGAAACAACTACTTTCCTGGTTAGTATGGCTACAAATATTTCATATCTCATATGAAAAATGTGATGTCAATCGATCTTTTTGTTGATATTGACATACCTAATGGCTCACAACTGCAAGGAGAGGGTTATAACCACTGACTGTGGAAAAAAAGTCGACTATTATGGAATTCGAGCAGTATTCGTTACTGTGAATGAATTGAATATCCAATTGCTTCGATAATTTTTTAAACTTGTAGGTATTCCGAATCGATCCATTGTGGTTTTTAATATCGCAGCACACTTTGATGTATCCATCGAAAAGTAATTTAACAACGTCGCCAAGTGTATAATCGCTTATCTATACAATATATCTCATATAAAATTATGATTAATTTGTAATTTCCATTTGATACTTTCATTATAAAATCTAGTTTTTGGCTGGGTTAGTGGATGGCCAGGGATCGTTAAGCTTTCTAATAGTCCCATCGAGTTAAAACTGACCAAACTGATTTCCTTTGAAAAACTAATTCATAGATTCTGCTTCATTTCTTCATAATCAAATTAATCATAGTTCCAGTATTTACCTTCATAGTGTACAGATTCCATATTAATTATTTTAATTCTAAGTATTTGTATTAATTAGTCGAAAAAATCAAACTAACTAGAATGATAAGAATAGCGATAAGCAAACTTAATGGTGTTTTAGAAATGTAGATATTACTATATATGATAAAATTACACGCACATCAAAGAAAAAAATAACAAACGTGACGCAGGTTCTGTACAAACGAAGGTCACGGCTACACTGGTTTGTCTACAGATACATTCCATTAGAAAGAGTAGGCTTCAGGCTCAACAGTTGATAGTCGATAACCTTTTTCTATAGCAATGCTAGTCTTGTTACTTAATAGCCACACCTTGTATAGCAATTCACCCTTTATTGATAATTTATTTTTGTATGACTGAATTACTTTCCAAAGGAAACAATTAAAATAGAAGCTGCAGAAATGCGGGATAACTATAATTATTTTTGATATTGCTTAAGACTGTTTTATCAATTGGTGTTATTGTTTGTTGCAATTTCCTTTTTTTTCTCTGTTATAAGGGCGCTGATCTCTTTTATACTTTTGTTTTCAATCGTAAGCTACTTGCCGCATGATTTAACTGTCGATCCGTTCGCAGTGGATCTGAGAGATCAATTGCCTTCTCAAAGCTTGTGTTGAGACTTCACCAACCCTTCTGGTGCTCACTACCTTTGTTTTATACAACCATTCAAATGTGAGAAGTATGCTCTAAGCTCAGGTCGCTGGCCTATAGAAAAATCTATTATATCAGGGATTTTATTTGAATCTCTCAGAGAGATTTGCCAGGAATCCTATTTCTTTAAAAAAGCTTGCAAGAAAAGATATTGATTAATGTTAATCTTATATTTATGAATGATATAAGTATCGAGTTATTTGTTCACAAAGTTGACGATGCATATTTTATACTTTGAGTCAAGAAATAACTTAATAATATTGCTTTATGTAAATATTTGAACATTTCAATTTAGCTTGTTAAGGTAAAACATAAATCGCAAATTTTCTTTTGCTTCTGCTCTGCGATTGCGACGTGGATTTTCAGTTAGTCAGACATAGAAAAAATTACTCATAAATAGGATGTTACTGATTCAGGTACTCTCAAAATCTGTAAAGTGGATATTTGCCAAAAAACATTCTACATTATTTTTGGGGATTTATCATATACAAAGTTCAAGATAGATTTTTCTATTTCAGATGCACCTGATTTATATAATGTTATATTCAATCCAAGTTTACATTTTGTACAATCAAACCCCAGTTTGTTCGATTCAATACCTTTACAACAAAATGTCAAAGAAGTTGGAGGTATTCATGTAACCGAGGGCAAACCGCTACCGAAGGATATAGAAGAATTCATGAACGACGCTAAAGATGGTGTTATTTTGTTTTCAATGGGATCATTGTTTAACGGTTCCACTTTTGGAATGCATATGAAATCAGCTTTATTACGAACATTTTCGAAAATTAAACAAAAAGTAATCTGGAGCATCGACGACCAAAGTATAGCAACATTAGATAATGTTATGATTAGAAAATGGGTACCACAAAATGATATCATGGGTAAGATTTGTATAAAAATAACGTTGGGATGGGAAGCCGATTTTTGACAACATTAACAATCTATATAATATACTGATCTTTCACCTACTAGTTTCGAAATATTCAATGATTTTCCTTTTCTAGAATATTTGCGTCACTCATTATACTATTTTAGCTCTCTCTCTGATCTGCGATATTTTTTCGTTGATCGATTTTCTTCGTATTACTATCCTCCAAAGTGGAAATCAATTATTTCGCCATGCAGAATTTCAATTGACTTATTCAATTTCCACTCCACAGTTTTAACAGTAAATTCATGGATGCATTCTGATGTAAACGATCATCTACCATATGCTGTGTATACGATATTTTGTGTGATTATTCTATCTCTATCCTTTTTTGTTTACAGCTCACCCAAATACTATATTATTCATATCACATGGTGGTCTTCTTGGGACATATGAAGCAATTTACCATGGTGTTCCGATACTAGGTCTGCCCGTAGCTTGGGATCAGAAAAGAAACATAGAAGAAGCTGCAAGAAAGGGGTTTGCTATTAGATTAAATCTTCTAGAGTTCACTGAAGAAGCATTTTCAAAAGCTTTACATGAATTAGTCACCAATTCTGAGTAAGTTTGGAACTTATGTAGGGAAAGTGGGAGTGGAGTTAGCTATTCATATTCTGCTCCGAATTATTAAAAGAAGTTGAACTAACGTTGAATTCATAACTGGAAACCTTTTTTCTTAATGCCCTCATTTGGTCTGGCATTGATTCCTCATTATCATGTTTTTATTTTATCAACTTCGTCAATTTCGTCAAAAATTAAGAAGAAACTTAATGTTAAATCTGTATAGTAAGTTCTTTGGGGGTAGATATGATATAAAGACTTTTATTAGCCAAAAAATAGAAAGCGATTTGTGATACGGTATATTGGTAAATTTTTCGTGAAAGCACATAAATACTCGAAATAAATTCAAAACTCTCAGCAGGCTCCCTCTGTAATGACCAATAGCCCTTGTATCGTCACACTAAATAGATATTTCAGGAACTAAACCAAAAACAAAACGAAATTGAAGCCTCTTTTTACTGTTCCTAATCCCAAATACTCAAGTTATTCACATCTATTAATTATCTGCCATTTGAGAGGTATTTAAAAACTGCCGTTTTATAAAATTCAACAACAAAATTCTGCTATTATCATCTATAGTAATATAATATGAAAATAGACCTACTAATACGTAGAAACAACAACACAAATGTGGATTATGTGTTGGTTCAATTCCATAACGGTATAAAAGGAGAAGAGGGAGTATGTCGAATAGCAATGCCCAAACCAACAATGAGAAAAGAAAGATTATATCGGACATCTTGATTTGAAAGAGAAGCCCAAAATTCAAGAAGAAGCAAAACACAACTAGCACAAATATCAAGATGGAAGGATAAATGATCCCTACTGCAATTCTAAAATAATCAATAGAAGTGGACAAGTGATACGCATTGAACTTATACAGGGTCTTTCGAAACTTGATGCAAAACATTCAGAAGTAAATAGATAATGTGAAAATAATGCTGTGACATAAAAAATTCTCATACGACCTCTCGTTTTTCTATCGATACTTCGTTTACTTGTTTGTGTTTAACGGTGTAGAATAAACTTCCATTGTGACGCTATCATGTAGAAATTTGGGAAGCTCGTCGAATTTCAAAGAAAAATCCTCCGTGGATTGCGAAGCTATGTAGAAAGGTGCCTACTTCGAACATTTACTATTGTTTTTTTTTTGTTTTTATTTCATAATCTGTCACCAACTAAATTTTTTGAATAGTAATGAAAAACTAGAGAAAATATTCAATATATTCGTGTATTGTGAGAACTAATAGGTCTTGAATTAATCCTAACATCTGTTACGCGCAAATATAATATGGGATTTTTAATATTTTCTTACTTATGTACCTCCCGGAACACCCTGTAAAATGGAAGCTAATTGTGAAACACCTTTTAACCTAATTTAAAAACTTCGAAACGAAGAGAAAAATTATTACCCCAATCATTTGAGTTATAACAAGAAAATCAAGATATAAAAAGTTTCGAAAACTTTCGAAAAAAAAACTAAGTTATGATTAGTCCTCGAAACTTGACTTAGTATCTAGTATCTAAATACTCGTAAACTAATACCACTCGATTCGGCAACATTTTATGGTTGATACGATAAAAAAACTTATCACATCAGAACATAGAGATTGCGACATTTCGGAAACTCCTTTGATACTTCTTCCATCTTGAAAAATTCAATGTGGAGTAGGTACTTTCGGCATGGAAAACAAAATTTAGTAGATTATGATAAACATAAATATTTTTATGATAGTTTGAGTCATTAGCCATGCTTGTGTTTGTCTTTTGCGGCTGCAGTTAATTGCTTGATGTTTATTGACAGTAGCAGTAATTACTTTCCACAACAGCCTGATAGACCAAAGAAAAATTCAAGCAATTACGTTATGACATTTGAATCGCCCTTCACCGTGAAATTTTGTCGGAAATAAAGTTGTAAAAAAATTATTTTAAAAGTTAGATATCGACGAAAGAATTAAAATTAGCTTTTTGCATGAAGGTTTCATTATTTTTCATAAAATATATTATTTAGCGAGTCTAATATTACATAAGTTTATTCATAATGTAACATTTTTCGTATTTATTCACACTCTTTCTATTCGTGGGGTGAATTGATAAACACTGTCTCTTACGTCCTTTATTCATTTATACACTACACAATACATTTAATTTATAAAAATCTATTTATAAATATCACTTAAATAATTTCTGTGATTATGTTCACTAATTCGTTCTTTTCAGTACGACGATTTATTCAAAACTAAACCAAACTGCGCTACATAAACTTGTTTATATACTACAAATAGAATTCTACAAACTTCTAGAACAAAAAGAAATAATTGAATAGACTTTCCCAGAAACCATTTAAAAGAAATACTTTAAATAAACCCGCCCCCTATAATAAAATGTTCTAAAACGACACATCAAAGGCGCTTCCGCCTTTATGAAAAATGTGAAAAAAGCCGCACGAGTTCTCAGAATTTTAAAATTCCATTGTAGCTGGACAGGGCTAGCCTAAGGAACCATTTCACGAATTTTTTCTTTATAATAAAAATGCTAATTTCCAGTTTCTTTAACTTCATTTACTCAAAAAACTATGGTAAAATTTAATGGTCAATATTCTTCCATGAGGTTCTAGCTAAATTGACAGCTTTGAAAAATCTAATTTTTAAAAATGTGCACCGTGGAATATTATTCAAATTCCAATTTTTCCAAAAAATTCATAATATTTCTCATTATTGTGTATTAGATTATTATCATGAATATTTAATCAACAGTAAAAACATAAGAGCTTTTCTTTATCGGATAAATTTCTTTTTGTAACGAAATTATTTTGCCAACCAGTAGTTTTACGAGAAAAATTGACATAACAAAATCGCGAGTCCGAAGGTCGAGGGATTTTTTCAAATGTCAGGTTTTCGAGCAAAATTACTGATAGAAAAATTTTGAATTAAACAGAAATTTATTCTTAAAAGAGAAATCTGATTTTAGTTGCAGAATATTCGGTCCAAGTAGAAATCGTATTAATATCCAGTGGAACTTTTTTGCACCAAGAATTTTTGTTTTAGTAAAAGGTATTTGGAGTTATAAAAATTAGTTTAGATATTATGTTTCATTTTTTTTTGTAACAGTTATTTTAACAATGCAACGGGACAAATACCTGCATCCAGTTCATTTTTTGTTATCCATTTGATGTTTGCCAGTTTTTTCGTCCCACTCTGGGTCTTTGAAAATATTGCATTCAAATCTTGTTGAAATTTTATTTTGATTTTTTTTTTCTTTAAAATGGTAGATTTTACATTTGGGTTGTTTATATTCTACAATTTTGCTATTTTTACTATATCTTTCTTGTTTAATGTTACAGAACTTTGTCTTCTTTTCTCTGGAATAACTTATTATTCTTTCCGTTTACTATTTCTCGCTTCACGAGCTTCTTTAAAAGTTATGTTGGAAAAAGGATCATATTTAATATTGTATTCATTGAAATATTCTTCTTGGCTCATCTTCGTAGTTGAATTCCAAATTGATTTAATTGCATATTCTTTATAACCTTCTCCATTCCTCTCTTTTTGTAATAGAATTATTTTCGACAGTTCGTAATTTCGTACTTCACAAAACTCCATAAATTTAGTATTTTTGTGGATTGCGTGATTGCCTATTCTATATTTTCTGTTGTTTGTTGAGGCGAAACTTCCCCAAAACGACTCATGCTGTAATGTTTCAGTATCAATTATCAACAATACTTAAATAACTGACAGGGCAGACATTAAATCGACTAGATGTACATGCTTAAGAGGAGCTGGCACGCTGTCAAAATGACAAAACAGTCATATACAAATGACACACTTATATACGAGTTAACTTATCAAACTATGATGGGGACACAAGTGATTGATTGTCCAAATGAATTCCTATTTATTATGAATATATTACATGCTTCTAAAAACTGAGAGTGTGTCTACAAAAGCGACAGACATCAAAATACTATTCTAACATTTATAGAAAGCCAACAGATGCTTTTCGACTTGCACTTGATTGGAATTCTTAATTATACTAAAATCAATATAAATTGTTTGGACTTTATTACAAATTTATTGCATATCAATGACAATTATGAAACGATTGGAAACTAATTAGTTATTAGTTCTTATATTATATTTAATCGAATTAGAGATTGAATAGAATAAAGATGTGATTATAGGAAAGGATATAATAAAGGATATAATAAGAATATAATGAAAAGATCATTAAGTGGATGTTATTCTCTCCAATGACTTCGGGTCATTTCAATTTCAGATAGGAAAGGGTGTCTAATGTTGACAAAAAAATGTAATTCATTAATATAGGACGCTTGTGATTCAAGTAGTATGTGGTACCAAACTCAATACAGTCAAGAGTTTCTTAGGCAACGTTTTTTAACGAATACAGTACTACCCGAATTCAATTTCAAGTTTCCCGATTGAGAGTTATTGCGGTGTATCATTTAAATTCAGAAATTTCGTCACAGTAAGAAAATAGTTGTTTTTTCTGAATGAATATGAATTAATTAAATCAATTTGGAATGTGATTGATTGATAGGATCATCCACTTTCCAAATACTTTCATCACAATTTCTATGGAAATAAATTCATCCACTTCGGCGATGGCATCCACCATTAAAGTTTCCAACTCAATTTGTTTATGTATGAAAATTTATATAAAATTGTGTCTACGGCAAAGAATAAGTTATATGAAAAATAGAGATACATATGTCAGATAAGCTGTAGTCGGGGCTGTCTTAAGTATCCAAGAGGTCACAAGCTAAAATACTGGCTTAGTGTAGGTTATCATTAGGCGATTCCTGTTATCAATATCATTCAATCTCTTCATTGAGATAATTTAGATAAAATAGCATCATGAAATATTGGTTGAATATTACTGCATTTTTTCAAAGCTCAAAGTCATTCCCATTTTTTGTTTTTTAAAGAAACTTATAAGAAAGTTAACCGTGTTTCTCAGTGAAAATATACTAAAATAAACGTTTAATCGTATCTGATAACTTTCAGTTTATATCATTTCACTGTTGCGATTATTTTAGTACAAGTTTTTAGAGCTATACACAGAATAAAAAATGAAAAATGTCTGAAAGCCGACCAATAAAAGATATCTACTTAATGTGTTAGATAGAACATCTGACGTAAAGTATTAGGACAACATATTGAGTGGAAGTTCATTTTGAAAAATAATCTCTTATCAGAGTATTTTTTTTTAGTAGAAAAGGAGATATTTGACCAACATGGTAAGCTTATTGTCCTATTGTCCTTTGCGTTTATTGAATAGAATGATACTCCAGCATTCACACTTCTGGTCTTGGCTCTAAAACTAACAAATTCCGGATTATATAGTCGATGTTTTTGAATAATGTGAACAAATTTCAATTTTGTTTAATGGCATAAATTATATTACTCACTTCTTCACCTGACGAATGAGAAATCATCAAATTTCAACTTTTCTTGTGCAATGTAATGAACGAAAAAACATTCTTATCAAAAGATTCACAATGTAAGCACTCATTTTGAAACCTACCGTAAAAATAAAATTAGATGAGAAAAAAAACAGATCCAGATAGTTCAAAATTAAAATCAAGTTTATCCAACTGGTTAAATAACTAAATTCACAACTTTGAAAAACTATTTATTAACATAAAATTTACATAAGCAAAGTGGTTTCAATAATCTGACTACTGTTCTCGTTGGATATCAAGACTATGTAGTACACTCTTGCGTGTTTATATTTTCTTAAATATTATTCTATTCTATACAAAAGCTATAATTAATTATATTTCTAGTCCTTAGAGTCATATCATACAAAAATAAGGGAAAGTAATTTGATAAGTTAATGGAAGTTCAAGTATCTAAGGGACGTATGGAACCGCTTGAGTAAAACGTTGAGGACGGTCAGTTTACAATAAATCAGAATTGAAGCAAGCTTGCATTTCAGCATTTTGATGCAGATCAGTGTATAAAGTGGCATTTTATGCAATCCATAATTTATGTGATAGTTTGAAATTGACGACTGTGAGTTTGGACGCAGAATCATGTGTTATCAAGTACAGTAATTTGAAAAAAGTTTTACACATCTTTTTTTGGTATAGTTCTTCCAATATCTATTACAGATTATAAAAACTCTTGCCGACAATTTTGTTTGATCTGCCATAGGCGTAGATACCCTATTTTATAAATTTATTATTTTTATAAATACTTTTAAAAATATGTATATCTTATGCGAGAAAATATTCGTTAAAATGCAATAGAATCATCATAAATTGGACGCTATTACACGCCGTTATTTAGACAGAAGCACTTAATTGTAGACCTACTTGGAAAACAATCATTATTATACCGCGTTAACTTGCTACAACTGCATATTTAATTATAAAACGTAAACAGACGAGTAAAATGTGTCTGTCTGTAAGGGAGTTTGGTTTAAACAGGGCACCAGACATGAACTGAGCCCTTTTTGTACATTATTTCAAAGCAAAAACCATAAAGGAAAATGAATTCTTTGCAACTAAAACAAATAAAAAAAACATTTCAATTCCAAAGTATCTCTATGAATAATAATGGTAGTCAGAATCGTCTGAGCTGGAGTCATGATTGGGTTGAATTATGAAGGGTCGTAAAGAGGGTGATACTACATACTTATCTTCTTCTTTTATAACATGTTCGAAACAGTTTACTCACAGCTCTTGGCGGTCTCCTGCTAGAACTTTCATTACCAGTTCCACAATCTCTTTACTCAGTTCTTGAGATTGATTACATCTTCGTAATTCTTATTTTACGATTGCCCATATTAACTCTAGGGTTAAATATGCAGTAGTAAGGAGGTAGTCTGAGAAGAGTATGACCCCAATTCTTTGTTTGTTAGGCCTTTTTTACGATCGCTGATAGGAATAGAAATATTTTTTTCAGACATAAATGTTTAAATTTCTTTGCTACTACTACTACTACTTTGGTACCTTAAGGAGTTGCCGCGAGTGGTATGGTGCGTTATCCATAACGATTACTGATTGTGGTGGAATGTTAGATGGAAGCTGTTCATTAAATTACTTTTCAAATAATTCTGCTGTTATATCTTCATGACAATCAGCCGCACAGTTTTTGATTTTTTTAGCAGATATTAAAAAAGCATTAGGCTTCCAGCGTGTACAATTATTCCGTTTAGACCATGGCCCATTCAAACAGCAATTTTCACTATTTTCAACCCAATCGAAATTTACTACATCGTGACTGTCAAACCATGTTTCATCTAGATAAATTATCTGTCTATTAAAACTTCGGTAGTCTTTTATCTGACGCCATCAAATGACGACGACGATTCGGTTATTGCCATCCATTTATTCAGTTTTTTGTGTTTAAAACCACATGCTAACAAAACTTGACGCAATTTTTCTAAATTGGTATAATTGTATTCTGGATAATCTGCTATAAATTGTCCTACGTATAAAAGCTTGAGTAGCTTTGTCAACTGATTTCAGTGTTTCTTTACATGTTTTTCGGTTCTGTGCCTAATCGATAAATGGAAAATTTATTTACTCTAGTTAATTCTTACTATGATTGTATTATCAGATTGCTGAATATTTTCCTTTTCTAAACATTAAATATTTAAAATAACTTGTGTTTGTAAATCTTAATCTTTATTACTAAATTCATACCTGTCTTTATTCTCACTACACTGTCTAAGTTCATTGTCTTCATTCGCCCATGGTCTAAATAACACCTTATTTCTATTTATTCAAAGAAATTTATGGATTATATAAATCTCACCAAAGGAAGTCACTGTCTCTGGCAGGAATATCCCGAAGAAATTGTTTAGATACAGCTTCAACCAACAGAAATGCACTTATGGTTACGATTCGATGTTTTCATTGCTAAACAGTGGATATGATGAGTCCACGTGGACTGACGGTTTGTTACATGTTTGCCGATTTTATACGGAAAGTGAATATTAATTTTCATTTCTTAATTTGGCATCAGTGCCGTGGGTATTTATGAAATATTGATTGTTCCTCGCATAACTGTATTCTGTAATTGATATTGGAAAAAGTATAAACCTAATAGATTTCAAAATATGAGCCATACTTTGAGATCTTCCTTCTCAAGAGGAGACTGACACATTATAAACAAATATAAATACGGAAGCGAGCTTAATTTAACATATAAGATCAAAATAGAGATCCAAAACTTTTTAAGTATCTTGATAACGGGTATTTATCTTCTGATTGAAATAGTTCAGAAAGAAAGGTCGTTTCTATGAACTGAATTCCATTTGCTTTGTTACTTTTTTAACATCCATAACACTAAAATTCATCCGCATTCATTTAGTTACAGGTTAAACGCCAAAAAGAGATCAAGAATTATGCGTGACAGGATAGCGACACCATTGGAAGAAGCAGTTTTTTGGACTGAGTATGTTATCAGGCATAAAGGAGCGCCGCATATTAGACCAACTGTCATGGATCTCAAATGGTATCAAAGATATTTAGTTGACGTTTTGATATTCATTACTGTTATTCCAATTCTAGTCATATTTGCAATTATTTTATTTGTTAGAACAATTATAACCTTGAAATCGAAATTGAAACGCGATTGAAGGACTATTTTATAATGAATAAATTATATACAGAACTTTGATTAAACGTTTCCCTAAACTTTACAGCATTTTCTACAGTTCCTAACAAGTCAATAAAACTTTTTGGAAATTCATAATAGGAGTATGAATGCGTGGGTTGTGACATTTTGGCGATAAAATGGAAAATAAAATTTTTACTAAATCTTTCGAATGCCTGACTATATATTTATCATACGAAATTTAATTAATCAAGAATTGTTACATCACAAATTTTTTGTGAAATATTGAATTTATCTGATTTAGAAAATAACCACTGAAATTACAAAAAATTGTTCGAAAAAAATATTCGAAAAATAATCGGCCGTTATTCGAAGGAGAAAACTGGACAGAACCGGCTTCACAACCTATGTTATACCATACCAAGTTAAATTAGTTTGATGAAAATTTGTTTTCTACAATTATCCAAATCATTATGATATTCATTTCCGAGTATAGGATAATTCGCATTTGTTCCAAAATATTTACATATTTACATACATAATCACGATCCATATTTACCCACACTAACAAAAAATATGTTATCATAGCTTGTGGATTAAATTTGAAAATTCTAAGACCTTATTTCAGGCAAAATCCTATCACATCTTGAGACAAAATTTCTTCCGCAACGTAATTAAGCTAAATTTTGACAGTGACAAAGTAGTGTTCTATAAATTTGAAACAAATGTAGTGCTACTTCCAAATACTTTCCACTTTCCTTCTGTAATCCATTTCCCATATTTTTCACATGTTACGAATGTCACTGAAAAGACTTGTATTCTACGTGTATCTGTCTGAATACATGCTTTCTTCAGTAATAAATGAGTGTCATTCACTTTTGTACACAAAATTGTATTTTCTTGACTATGAATTCCGCTTCAAACGGCATTTTTTCATATATTTTTTCGCATGCATATACTTTTCTTGTTTACTCCAAACCAAAGGCCATTATTTTCAATTGTTATTCATTTCAAAGAATATTACTTTTGATACTGCTTACGGAATTTCAATTCGTTTAGCTTTGAAACTTTTTGTTAATATAGGAAACTCGGTAGTATGCTTTCAGATTTTCAATTGCTCAATTGTGAATTATTGTTTGGGGAGTTGATCGTGATACTCCTATATTTCTACTAAAACTGGAACGCCTTATTACAAGAATGTAGAGTACGAGGTCTGGCTAATAACGAGACTGCGCGCTTAGAGGGCGCCCTAGACGTTTTTTACCACCCCTAGACGGGTGTGGTAAAAAACGAGTAGTGCGTTGGGTATCTAGATATCTTGTCTATGCACGTCCCGAAACACGTTTCCGTAACTATTATAGTATTTGTGCTGTAGCGGTTTGAAACAAACGTATTTTTTTCTCGTGCCGAAAACCATGTGTGACGGAAAACAGGAGCAACGTATCAATCTCAAATTTCTCGTTAAATTGGAAAAAAACCGTATAAGTGCTATAAATTGTTACAATAGGCCTATGGGTATAATTCTCTATCTCCTGCGCGTGCTTTTGAGTGGTGTAAGCACTTTAATGATAGCCGAGAGAGCACTGAAGAAGACCAGCGCCCAGGTCACCTTGTGACTGTTCAAACTCCGGAAACAGTAACCAAAATCAACCAAATTACGCATGTAGATCGTCGAATGAGCATCCGGATGATTGCCGAGGCTGTAAACGTCGAAAAAAAAAATGGTTAGAAGAATTTTATTCGAAGAATTACACTTGACAAAAGTCTGTGTGAAGCTGGTGCCCAAAAATCTGACTCCTGATGATAGTTCATTGTTTATTAATTCCCTTCAAAGTATTTTTTTTTCTGATTGATTTGAAATGTCGAGTAGAAAGTATAAACGAAGATCTGATCGTTTTTGTTATGTTTGTGAACATTTTATATTTTCAAAAAAGAGAAGAAACATTTTAGATTCGTTAAAAAACTGTTCATCTTCATCCTCATCATCAATTATTAATAATATAATGATAATATAGCTCTTTTCAACAATCTTGATAAAGATAATAGTTTTTAAGATAAATTAGAAATAATGATTCAGGGTACAGACAAGCCGATGTAGTGCATGAGTCAGTGACAAGGCGATACTTAAAGGTAAGCAACTTATACTTGTATACTTATACAGGTGTAATGGGTAAAAAGTACACAAATTAGAGATTTTTCGAAACTTCAAAATTCGTATCTCTAAAAATATCGACTTTATCGTGAAACGTCATAATACATTTATTATTTGTAATTCGATAAAAAAAATTCCGGTTGAAAAATAACAATTCTTTGTATTTGTTTAAACAATTTCGGTTTAAGCATTGTTGCATGGGGTTGTCCCATTGCACCATGCATTTATATCATTCTATGAGCAATTTGAAGAGGATCCCATGAAAAAATTAATGTGGAATAGTTTTCGCTACTCATGCACCGAATTCTCCTGGACACAACTGTATACAACAATAACAGAAATAAGCTAATAAATTATGCCGAAGCCATTACGAACAAAAATTCGTTATAACGATGGATGATTTATATATTTGCAATTTCACGAAGTGAAAAATAAATCAAATTGACCGTGATGTTGATACATTGGGGTGGGGTCAAAACCTTTACTCGAGATCTTCTAAAAAATTTTATTTTGTAGTTATGAATGATTATGAGTGTTTGCTTTTCATCAGTTATCAACATAACTTGAAAATCGTTAATTTAATCTGTTTTAAATTCTCAATACCGAAAATTTTTACACAGTTTAAAATAATTCACTTTGTTTGATGAACAATTAGCACTCCAGGCGAAGAAAGAGAAATAACGTAATTTTCCAAAAACAAAACGTATTTTTTTATTTTTCGCAATATTTAACTATATTTAAATTACTCCCTTGAGGCAATAATGTTAATTTCAAAATATAAAACGGAAAAAAAGGAAAGTGATGAGTAACACATAAATTTTGTATCATGAGAGACACTTTCGTATTACTATGCTTAAAAAAGCTCTTTCCGAAGTTGTAAATTACTCATAAACTAATTGATTCACAGAAAAATCCTGGTTATTTCAAAAACTTTCTTCAATAAGGTTAATTTTCATGACGTTTGTATTATTCTACAGAAAAGAATAAAAAAAATGATTTTGCCTTTTACTTAACAAATGCTGGGCTGTACATATTTGATTTCTATTATTCAATAGTTGTAGCTGAGTTGCCTCCATTAGGAATTTTCTGTTTTCGAAATAGTGTTGCATCTGTTCATAAATGTTGTTAGTAGTTTTACGTGCATATCGTTAATAATGTGAAACTGAAGTCTCGGCACTTGAATTATTCAAAATCAATTTTCAAAAGTTCAGAGAAAACGTTAACCACAAGTATTTTTCTATTTCCTAGATATATTTGAGATTTGAATGACTTATTTGCTGTTTATTCAATAGCTACCTTCCTCATTCAAACATTTTTGATATTGTGATTACTTTTTGAAAATATTTTTTGATGTTTGTATACGAAAAAAGTCAATGTGAGTCTTCATATGCGATGAAAAACGATGAAACAGAAATATGAGAAGTATATACCAAATTTTTATGCCCATGTCGATTAAGTATTAGAACAGATTAATTCCCAGGAAATGGTGGCTGATGTAGTGTATATAGTTATATTCACTATTAACACACGGGGCAGTAAGTGAAATATTAATATAATAATGATCATACCTTTGCCGTATATTTCAACTTCTAAACCTAAAAAGGTCAAAAATGAAGAGTAAATATAATATTTTAACAAAGTGCATCAATCTCCCTTTTTCCCTCCTTGTCCTTGTTTTATCCTTTTCAACGCTTGATTCACACTCTACTCAACTTCTCTACTTCTTTCAACTAATTTCTTCTCCTGCATTCTAGATCCCATTGTCGCTGTGTTTTCGTAGCTCAAAAATTCTTCGTCGTGCAGAAGAGATGTGCCTTCAGATAATAGATTAGATGTTTTGGACAAGAGAATACCTACACGCTCCAAAGTGTATGGTACTTGAAGAAGAATTATATTTATATATCGATTAATTGTGGAAATCACTTGTTTCAAATCTTCTCATCCCTCATTGTTTTCTATTGTTTATGAATATGGTCCATTTGTCCATTATTTTTGGACAAATCTATGCTGTGAATTCTCGAATGAGAAAATTTTTTCTGATACTCCTGTTCATTCTTGTTACCACTTATGGCATTAACTGAGAGTAGCACCTTTTGCTATTATCCCCTTCAGTTCTCCATTTCTTCATATATTTCAACTTTTATGACCCTCTCGTTCATAGATTTTGCTTTAGATATGATAGTTTTTCATTTAAGTGCGCTATAACTCATGACGATTTTTAATCCGTTGCGATAAGGATACGCCAACTCAGTATAGAGATATTTCAGGTAAACGAAAAGGTATCCGATTACATAATACAACTCGTGACGGACTCATTAAGAGTATTACCTATAATTTAGTACCTAATCCATTGTAAAGCTGGAAAATCTAAAAATTAGAACCTAGATTTTCTAGATTCTTTAAATTGTATTTCAACTTTAGGTAGGTACTGAACAATATACAGTATAGAAATGAATTTTTGAAATTTGAAGAAGCCGTAATTTGTAAAATTCCATTTAACATAATAATGCATTGTTGCAATAGGGTAATCCAGAACCATGACCTCAACAACACTAATATGGCCGCTGGATGAAAAACAACGACATTATTTATTGTGACTTTTTATATTCATATTTCAAATCTATATCCCAAATCCTGCTAATTTAGTATTGTTAGCAATATTTGTTCTTTGCCTGTGAGAATTGTATGATTCCAGTAAATCTACAATAATTTTTAAAACTGTAGTTATTTAAACCTGTGTGATGTTAAGTTTTCTTTACATCATTTCTTAGAGCTTCGCTGAAAAGTGTGGGTTTTGATATTGTACTGATACGAGCCAACTAAGTAAATTCATCAGATATGTAAATCTATATGGAAATCCTTTTCTGTACATAGAATTTCAAGATCTTCTAGTCAAACCTAGAGATATTATTTTATAAAAAGCTAATATTTAAATTCTGCGCAATTGAAGTTGAAGCTACAGACAGTGTTTTTTGATTTTTGTTTTGTTATTTATTCCTGTTCGTTCCTATTCGCCAGGAGATCTTTTAGTGGCTGTTACTTTTGACTTATTCCTTAATGTCTCCTCACAAACTGCATCTATCATATATGTTGCCGTCTAAAAAATTAATGTCTTTGAGTAATACACTCCCTCTCGTTCTTACCATGTGTCACCTAATCACGACTATTTGTCTTCTGGTATTTCTTTTGTATATTGTTCATTCAACCCAACATTTTTACCTTTCGAATCCATCAGAAATTTCATTATTTCCCTATGTTCTTGTCACTGATATAATTCTGTAAATATTGTTCTCCTTTTTTATCTATAATTTAACCTTTAACTCATTATCGTTTGAATGCAGGTATTTTGAGTTTAGAATATATTCGTCAAAACAGTCATTTAAAAGATATTCATAATATTTTTAGATATTTTTAAAATAAAATTAATTGGCTATTATTCGAAAATATATGAAAAACATGTAATAATTCTATATGCAATTATGATTAATTAACATCATAACCACATGATAATAAATAATCATTTTCATGAACCTTGAGTTCAGGATATGAAGGTGATAGATAAAAGGATATCTCCTCCAGAATATATCGAGTTGGAGTTTACTCAACAAAAGATATTCGAGTATATTTACCAGGTACGATTTTTGTTATGAAATAAAAATATTAACCTCTTAGAGAGAGGAAGCTTATCGCAGATTGGAATCGAGATTAAATATACAACGTGAATAAGCTGAGTAGAATGAATTCATTTTTTTCTTTACTGTACATAATTATGAGAATCAAAGTAATAAATAATTGAAATTATTAGTATAATCCCCAATGTTGTAGGTACATGATTTGGATATGTAGGTTGAGAATTATTTTGGTTATTAAAAAAATGTTTTACCCTCAGGATTATTTCAGTATTCCAGAGAAATGAAAAAATTTCTGTAATTACTTATCAAAATTATTAATGCTATGAAATATGTTTTCCTGTCACGCTTTGGTAACATCCTAATCTGGAAATTTAATGTCTTATCAATTCAATATATCGATGGTTACAACAGAAGTGAATCTATGAAATGAAATTAATAAGTTTAGGTCACATTTCTATCAATCCCCACCTCTGTTTTCACTATTTGCAAAATTACTCAATTTGCTAGATGTATAATCAAATCATTTTGAATAATTTTGGCTCAAAAACTTTTAGAATACTGTTCTCAGTAAGAATTTTCTATATTTGTTTAGTGAGAATCTGCTCTCACCAGAATATAACGTCTTTTATATGAAAAATATTGTTATACTATTATTCATGTGCTCATAATAACGAGTTATCCTGTCAGAAAATCCTTACGGGAGCTTTTGAATTATATAGAGAATCCTTCAATACCTCTAGCGTCGGTGAATAGCTAACACTCAATGCCTTAGATGCCGTTTCCACTTATACTATTCTGACGAATATGACTCCATGCTTAAATATGACTGACAGACACGACAAAATGCAGACAACACAGTTTGGTCTATCCGAAATTTGGCTATACGATATAGTGAAGTCGAGGATAACAACATCGTGGAGATCCTCAGAAATGCATGGTACTAGTCTGCATATGATTGTATAAGATGAATCCTTCGAGTGATAATATTATTCAGATATGAATACAGATTGTTTTACAGATAAATAAATGGACCCTTCAGTCGTATGAGTCTACAATCGAAGAAGGGCTCATCTGTTACGAAGGTTCCTGCTAGAGTTTTGATATATGGCAACACTGAAGTTATGAGATATAGATGATCTTAGCCAAAAAATGGAATTAAGTCACCAAAATTTTCTTGCGATGATTTATTAGGACTTTTAACGTGGATTAAAACAACTCGTCGTCGTCCAAAATCGGCTGTTGTAGCAAATCCAACAGAAGTTTTTCCGCCCGAAGCAGTTCTAAGCAAGTGGTCACCTATTTTTTCGGAATAACTAGACATGTCGCTACCGTTCCATCAGAGCAACCTAGAATGACAATTCTGAATGGTATACCAGCAATTGTTCGCCAGAAGTGTGCGAAAAAATCAGGGAAACCAATCGCAACAGTTAAAATAAAAGTCAATGATGGGTTATCCACATTATTTGTTTAGCATTCAATGATTTTTTATTATTCCCGCAGATCAAAAATAAATTGTGAGGTCAACTTTTTTCAACAACTGTAGAACTGGTAGATGCGTTCAATTCACAGTTTGGAAATGGAAAAAATGTCTCGATAATTGGCTCAAATAGGTCAAAGATATAGCATGTAAGAGTATTATTGATTCGATTGATGCTGCACCATCTATTATTCAATAGCTCAATTGAAACAGCCACTGTCTGAGGTACACATCTCTTACTTACAGATAAAGTTAAAAAGAAATTCTCATTTATGATTTATGTACAAGCTCTCACAATAAGCTATAAAAACTATAACAGAGGTTTGACGGAGTCTCTATTTGGTTATTTCAGCACACTTAATATCGATATCTAGAAACGTTTGCTTAGTATGGCTCTCGCTTCCCTTTGAAGTTGAAGTTTCTTTAAAAAATTCGAACCTCAAAGAAAACGTGAACAATTTCAAAATATTTCTGACTTAATCCATGTCCTTGATGTGTTTAATAATGCTGGATTGCAATTTTAGCATAACGATATTAACTCGATCAAAACAAAATCAATAATATCGACCTTTATGTATACGTTTTTTTAAGATTTTCACTGATAGGTTTAAGAATCTATTAAATTTACAGATTCCTTCATAAATTATGAATTTGTGGAATGTCGTAACTACGCAAGAAGCCAAGAGGAATTTTTCATCAACTTTGTCGCTTTTCCATTATTACCTTGTTGGAAAAGGTTTCAATGTAGTTGAAACAATTTGATAGAATTTAAAGATTGTATGAGCATAATCAAATTTACTCACTTAACCAACCGCAAAGTTTTAAGGTATCAATAGTGAAGAAATATGGTATTTTTGAGGTTAGTTGACTAAGGGGATTTGAGATTATGAAAATTATTATGAAAAATGGATCTTTTGCCAGAAACAGTTTGAAGATACTTAATTTGGAATTAGTTATGTCATTCAAATATATGGAGACAAAGAAAACTATTATAAAGGTAGAAGTTATAGCACATACAACAAAGGCGACATAAAAATGGGATACTTGACATACGATTTGGAGCAAAAAATAAATGAGCGTTAGTAGAAAAATAAGAATTTGTTAGGCTTGCTTAAGACGTAACCGATACTAACACATAATATGATCTTACTTTATTATACAGAAAGGAAAGCAGAAAAATTATAGAAATTTATACGTGTAGAACTTGTAAGAAGAGTAATATAAGATGATTTTGAGCTGAAGAAGAAAAATTCCTTAGAATATTCATAGAGTAAAATAGATTAAAATAATAATAATACAATGTCACACTTGCTTTGTTGCTACTTTATAACCAAACACAGAGTGTTTGAATGGTATATGTTATTAAAAACTGAAAAAATATACGCAAATCATCTCTAATCACACCATAGGTCACTTATTTAAATTAATCGAAGCTTAAAGATATTCAGACAAAAATCAATCTTGTAAATTGTTGATGGCTGCATTATAAAATGAAGTTATTATTATTACTATCAGCGAGTTTACCCATTTTATATGGGTATAACATATTGGCCGTGTTTCCTTTTTGTGCTTATAGCCATTATACGTTGGGGTTTAAACTTGTTGAGGCATTACTGCAGAAAGGTCATAATGTGACTTTGGTTAGTTGTTATGTACTACAAACTCCAATGGAAAACTTACGCGAGATATCTGTAGCAGATGATATGACGGACTTTATGAGTGAGTTACATATTTTTTATTATAAACTTTAGTCCATTGTTGAACAATTTTGGATATTATTGACGTCGAGGTATATTATTCTGTTTTATTTTTCTTATGAAAACGGTAAGAGTTTGATAGTTTATATATAGGATGAGTCTTAAGCTTCACAATGGAATCAGATGGATCAAGTCTTAGTAAGAAATAAAACGTGGGAAAAAGATGGAAAATCATACAGAGTAACAAGTGTTGAGAGTGATCATATTTTAATAATAATCGAAGTAAAACTAAGAATGGTGAATATAGTGAGCAGGACGATAAAAAGCAGATAATAGAATGTGCAGAAACTGAAAACAAGAAGGACTAATACAGAGAGAGAAAAAAAGCAGCTAAGAAAGATGAAAGAAAAATAGAATATTGATGATCAATGGGAAGCAATTGAGAAAAGTGTATTAACTGCAGCACAGAAAGTTATTGGTACAAAAGATACAAAAAAATGAGTAAAGAAACCACAATGATAATAAAAAATAATATGATAGAATGGCTGAATGATAGTGAGGACTCTTTGGAAAATCATAATGGAAATATTGTAAAATTACAAATATATAAATAAAAAAACGGTATAGAAAATGAACTACACAAATATTGAAGAAGATGAATTTAGTCATCATTTCAAAAATTCTTGACGACAGATGAAGATGATTCGAGTGATAATGGTAGAGTACTGGGATATGGAAAAAAAGTGGAATATAATGACATAATTAACAAATTGGAACACAACAAAATAGGAGAGTCAGACTAAATAGTGAATGACCTAATAAAATATAGGGAAGATAACTTGAGGCACAAAAAAATTAGTGCAGTTAATTAACAATAATATACCTGTTTACACTTGGCAACCCTAATGCTGCGGCCAACTGAGAGTTAGCAACCATTTTTATTTTGATTTGTGACATAATTTTCTTTCAAATGCTGTAATATTTACTGAAAAAACTTATAGCTGCAAGTCATATTAGTATATTAATGACATTAAAATAAATTACAGGTAATTGCGGCTAATTTTTACAGGACAACCTATCCTTAATCCATTCCATACATCCTCGAGATTCCTTTAAAATTAATTTGTGGTGTATCAGTTTTTTGCTGGAAACCTGATAATTTTCATGGTCCGTTGAGCTCTTCAGATGAAATATTAGAATCAGTATTAATATATTCCCTTTTATCTGTTTCACAAACATGTATACAAACCTCTGTTATGAAACTTGGCAAACATCCATTTCCAAATAAACCATATTTCACAAACAATACACAAAAATGTGATATTTTACTACTGCTATCATCCTAATATCGATAAATCCAAAATAATCAAATCTGCAGATTATACGGGGATATACACATCGTTCGAATAGTATATAATCCCTCTTATATGTATACGTTTCACTTCTGAATGCGGCAAAATTCAATCACACAACAATCTATTGAATCCTCTACTTGTTTAGTACGATTGTTAGTAAGTTTCATCTGCTTATAGTGGAAACTTTTTTTTGACTTCTTTTTTAGTTTTAGAAGATTTTCTTATATGAGATCCCAGAACTAAACAGCAATTTTCGATTAGTTTGTACAAATGTACAAATTTTCAAATATAGTTTACAAAGTATTAAACATTTTAGTTATTTTAGAAAAGTCTTACTCACTTTTATGAATTTTGATTTATAAGAATCAGATAATATTTGTTTATTTGAAACCAATAAATAATAATGAATTTATATTGGTGTTCCCAGAATTTATTGATTATAAAACTTAGTTAAATCTACAACCAACCCAAATCCTAAGATTTACTGTAAATAAATCGGTAGAAAATGTCAGAAAAATATCCAGGGAGTTTGAATACCCTAATTTAGGCACCTATTTATAACCTCATATTCCCGAGCAGGATATTCTTCTATATGTATAAATAACTGGTACTCAGAAGGGGTGAACAATTAATATTAAATTGGAAGGTATCAGCTTCTTAACGAACGACGTTAAAAATAAATAAAAGAAAGCGAAAGAGCTGAAAACACCTTACTAATTATATTAAAAATATAAATTAAACTAACTAAAACAATTCAAGGACCCGTTCATCCAAATTAATAATAGTTATTGCTAAGAGCAGTAAAAAAATTTCAGCAAGAATTAAATTTATTGCAAAAATGATAAATTTGCATTAACTGCGTATCTAAAAGAGCACAACGAATAAATCAGTATGAATTGAAAACAACTTTATTATATATATAGTAAAGATAAGACTGGGACTTATCTATGGAAATACGGGATGGTTGCAGTGCTCCACTTGATTCCCGGGTGTTGGAGTTGAGTTGAATTTGTTTTTTGTGGTGTTGAGTTCTTTAGGTGTGGTTGAAACTCCAGTCTGGCAGCTGTATAACTGCTGGAAAAAAATGAGGAAGGAAACGAAACCATAGATGGAAATTACTGAAGAAGGAATGAGTAGAAAGAATTAAAGGAGCTCATACCCTAAAATATAAGAAAACTGAATTTATTTTTTTTAAAATATAACCAAACAGGATTCTGTTCTATTCTCCAAATAAATAGAAAATACTAAAAACTATCATACAAAATTTGCTCAAAACAAAATGAAATCCACTCGAAGATAACTGGAATTTTTGTGAGCACAATAAAAAGAAGCAAAAAAAAATTTACCAGCGAATATAGAGAATAAAATCACCAGAAATTCACTAAAATTTACTTCGATGCAAAGTATAGGTGGGGGAAAAATTCGAATACATTCCGAGGTTTTATTGAATTTCTCGAATGGAGTAGGAGGTCGATAACAAATTAATTTCTACAAAAACTCTAATTTTAGAATAAATAAATTAGAAGTGACTGCTTTGCGACAATACGTGAACAAAGTAATATTTATAATGTTTGAAGAAAAACGTAACAAGCTGAATGGCATGTTAAAATTTCGCAAAAACATGTCACGAGACTGTTATTTGATATAGTAGAATTTAGTTGAAGCGTTTTCAAATTTTGATACCGATTCGTAGGTTATCGAGGTAATAATGGAAAAATTTATGTTCGAAACAAACAATATTCTATAAATCAGGTTATGTTGTCCCATGAATCAACTATATGCATTATAATACGAAAGTTTAATAGTACATTATGTCACTAGGAGTAGAAGGCTATCATTTTTGTTGAGCCCAGATTCTTGTGCTGTACTGGTTGAAACATATAATGGGTCTTCTGCTCCAAGTGACATATACTATTTTTCCTCAAGCGGAGATGTGCATTGAAATGTTTTTTGTTGAGACATTCCTACACTATACTTTCCAAAACTGACAAACATCAAATTGAATGAAAATTAAATGACTGTTGGTTACAATGCAACAAGATGTTGCTATTGTTTCTCATTATTTTGTTACTAGTAGAATAATTCATTCATTTATTATTTTACTAGTAAAAGAAAAGATTATCACTACAATCTGTGTTGCTGAAAATAATATAGGTATTATTATACGCTTGAGGAAAAAATAACTTATACTGTGAGAAGAAAAGTATATCATAGTAATGAAATTAGACAATCGAATTGTGACTACTTGTCAAAGTTAACAATTCTGTCCCGTTCGTTATAAATAATCTGCTGAAGAATTTATTCACACTAAAAATTTAGATAGTAACGATACATAAGTGTGGCTGCTATTATTCCTTTATTTCATATTTTTCAGAAAAATTCCAAGATGAGTTTTTGGATTCTTCGAAGTATACCTATTTTGGAATAATATCTTGGTCAATAGATATAGGTGTTCTGCTGTCTTCAAACACACTTAAAAATAGAGAGGTTCAAGAGCTAATAAATTCTAATGCAACTTTCGATGTTTTAATAATGGAAAATGTGAACAACGATGCCATCAGCGTTTTGCGATATAGATTCAACTGCTCCTTAATAGCACAAGTACCGTTTACTTCACCTATTTTTAACGAGTATTTCATTGGAAACCCATCTTCGATAGCTTACGTTCCTGACGTTATTGCACCTTATGATTCGCACTTGAGTTTTTGGGAGAGATTACAAAATACATATCGACAAATCGTCACATATATGCTTCTACAACTAAAGCAAATACCTTCTCAAACTGGTATTAAAGAAGAGTTATTTCCAGGTAAATTACATTTTACGTTTCATACTATTTCTCACAACGAACTATTATTGATGATGTATCGAACATATAATATCACTCAAAAAGTTGTGTGGCTGACATACAGATGGCGCTGCCATTGTCCAATCCATATGACGTTTATGAAGTACCAACTTTCAAAAGCTTATGTGTAGAATTTCTTGACATTTCGATTAGTCAGAAAAGAGTGACAGCCATTTAAGTGAAGCTACTTTGTTATTTTCAAAACAATTTCTGTTAACTTATTATTGCTTCTCGATAAAGAAAAATACTATACAAGATCAACAATAGCTACAAAAGTGTTATCCGGACTCTACCCTATCGAGACCAACAATTTGTCTGCTCAATTTAAACTTGGTCGTACAGACACCGATGATGGTGAACGTTTTGGTCCTACAATTGATGTGGTTGATCGAGAAAACATCGAAAAAGTCCACAAATGAGTGGAATCAAATCGTAAATTGAAATTTCGTGGCATAGCTGGAACCGTAAAGACATCAGAAGGTAATGTATTCACAATTATGTATGAACATTGGACCATGGGAAGAAAGAAAGCTTTTGTCAAAGTGGGTGCCGCGTTTACTCACAGTCGATCAAAAACAACAACTTGTTAATGATTCAGAGTAGGGTTTGGCCATGTTTACACATAAAAAATAAGTTTTTTGCAACCATATGTAACAATGGATCCTCTATTTCCCTCGGGAATCAAAACGGTTATCATCTGAGTGGACTACAGCCAATGAACCACCTCCGAAGCGTCTAAAAGCACATCAGTTATATGGGAAGGTTATTGGTTCAGTATTTTGAGATGCGTATGGAATTTTGTTGATCGACTATATCCAAAACGAAAAGACAATCAATAGCGAATACTAGTATTGTGTGTCGTGTGATTGCTTCAATAGATAGTTCAATCCGGATTATCAATCTGGAATAATCAAACAGACACACTATTTTTATGAACTGAAGGTAGATATCACACGGCTTAAGATATGCTAACAGTAGAAGCTACGGAAAAACATGCCTCACCTTTAGGATAATCAAGAACTGCATTAAATCCATTTCACCAAAACATAAAGGCTTATATACACTAACCAGAAGTCGCACAAGTGATATTCAGTTCTGGAATTAATTTTGTTGCACGTTTGTACCGTGTAAGGGTTTTCTAATCTCCAGATTTCTACATCAAGATTGTTCAATTATGAACTGAGGATGACATGATTCACACAATCCTAATGAGACTTAAGATAGAGGGCTAGTTAAAGAAAGATCTCTTTCACTGAATGTATGCACTGTGAAGAACCAGGAAAATAAGCATACTGACTACACTATCTATTACTACTACTATACCAAAATTAACATTTACATTGTTTGTAGAAGTACAAAGGGCATTGAATGAAAATATCACCAACAGTTCCGTGAAGCTCAATTTACTTGCCATGAATCAAAGGACGTGGTCGAAGAAATGTTCTCAATTGATCAATGATATTGATCTCGGATGGAAGATATATTTAATGGCCTCTGCTCAGCCCAGATTTATTTACAATTTATATCTTCTTATAAGGTCTTCTTAAAAAGTCGAGTCAATATGAATAAACCATGAACGGTCCTCCAATTGAAGGAAAACATTCGTTTAGAAACGTTTTTATTCTAAATACACATTAGTTAAAAACAATGTGTTTTTTCTCATTGAGTTTTGAAAAGTGCGAGAGTAATGGCCCACCTTGTGAAAAATTCTGAATCACCAAGACCAAATCGGAAGAAGGAGGAGGTAATGGTTGGCCAAAAGATCAGTAAAAAGTACTATGTTGAAGGATTGAGAAGCCTTTATCTGTATAGCTCTCTACAATTTTTGAATCTGTCCCAAACTATGCTAAGGACACCGGTCCGTTGGCAAAGAGGAGGTTAATATTGATGCGACAAAAACGATAACCCACTTTCGTAGCTTCTTCAGGAGTTTAAAACACATCTTGAAACGTACTATTCACTGAAATGGGAATACTGTTGTATGACGTCTCTCGTCTATGATACTGACATACTCAAATTATTTAAAAATTGAAGTTTTCCAGGTATTTTATTCATTTCTATGAAATAGCTGAGAAAATAATCAGAAGAAGTATAAGACTTCAAGATAGTATGTGGCCTGCTTAAGTCATATATTTCCATATAGTTAAAATATTGATAATATGTGAGAATGATTGAATTCAATGATTTTCAGGTATGCCGGATTTGTATACCGACATATACAATGTAGATTTACACTTTGTGTCATCGAATCCCAGTTTGAATGATCCAATACCGTTACCACCAAATGCCAAAGAAATTGGAGGACACCACGTTTCTTCTCCGGACCCTTTACCAGAAGATATAGAAAAATTTATGAATGACGCTAAAGATGGCGTTATTCTATTTTCAATGGGATCTATTTTAAGTGGTGATCTTTTTAGTGCGCAGAACAAGGAGGCTTTCTTGAGAATTTTTTCTAAATTGAAACAGAAAGTGATATGGTCTGTTGACGATAAAATGTTGGAGGAATCTGATAACATCATGCTTAAGAAATGGGTGCCTCAAAAAGATATTTTAGGTATGAACATTTATGTATTCGTAGAAAAGAAATGTGAATGATGGAAATAATTTTTCCAATCAGGTATTTTTAAAACAAAAAAGTATACATTTTCCTACATAACTTTTTCATATAGAAAACAATCCAGAATGTAATGTGAGAATCATTAGGAATTCACCATTTTCAACAATTTCGTAATCTAATTCAATCCAAATTCTTGTTTATACAAAATTCACAACACAACCGCACATAATCTACCTCGCCTTTCATGCCTCATGTACTAACGTATATTCTTCTTAATATTTCTGCTTTAACCAATGCGCTGCCGATAGAATGATTTTCCAAAATATTCATCTATTTAATTTTAGTGGGAGGAATTGAACTTTTTTTTCAAATTCTACATTTATTAAGTTTCAAAGTGAAAAAGGAGGACAGGATAGTGGTTGTAGTCGACAAGATATGACATCAGAAGTTGTTTTAGTAAAATAATTGAAATTTCATACAAATATATTAATAGAGCAATTAATGTTTTCCATCTTTTGTGAACTGCACATATTTTGTTTATAATATATTTTTATTTTTAAATAAAAGCAAATATGTGATTAGAACGCATCAACTGCTTCTTCTGGTGTAGAAGAACAGAAAAAAGAAGAAATCATTGGGTGGCAAATAACCCATCAATTCGATGTTTTGACCGTTCAAAAATATTTGTTTGAACTAATATGTGAGAGTTCGTGGTGGAGAAAGATTGGTTTCCCTGGCGGCAGTCCAGTTATTCCGGAAAAACAGGCGACCATTTGCTCGAGTGTTTCGGGAGCAAACAAATTTTATTGGATTTGGCTCTTATTGAAAGACCGATACAGTCAATTATTGTTTAGTTTCGGGTTCATATGCATAGATCCATGAGTAGTCGCCTGTTATGACCTTGAAGACGTTTTCGGAAGCACCGCGATTGAATTTTCTCAGCATTTCTTTGCACCAGTCGACGCAAGCTATTTTTTTAGCGATTTTCAAATTTTATGGAACTTATACAGTATGCCTCAATCTCACGGTGTGTCACATGGCGATCTTGTAAAATCAGTTCACGCCCAGCATCGATATTCCCTGGCACAATAGCCGATTCTGGACAATTTGAACAAAATTTATCGTGTAGCAGCATCCTGAAGCTGCATCCTTATAAAATTCAGTTGGTGTAACAACTGGAGCCTCGAGATGCTGGTCAGAGGCTTTACTTGGTAAAACATATGATTTAGCGCTTTTCAACGTTTACCAACATCTTTGTTTTCAGCTGAAGCTCATCTTATAAAAGCACCAACATGTAAAATTGCCGCTACTGGAGTCTAAAATTTCAAAACATTAATATCAGAATTCCCTAGATTCACTTAAAGTTGCTATATGGGCTGCGATGTCAGCATAATGATTTGAAGGCACATACTTTTTTGAAGATGGCAGGAATGCACAATTACACTGATTTCAGAGCGTTATGTGCAGTTGTTTGACTACTTTCTGGTGCCCGATGTGCAAAACTGTTGTTAATAACCCAAGAACTTGGTTCGAGCATGATGTCGTTGCTACACAGACGTAAAATAGATCTCTGCCACGAGTTCATCTCCATGAAGAGGTGATATAAGTTGGCATCCACGCATTCCCAATTCAACACAAATGGACTATTTCTTTTGGGTTATGTCAAATCTAAAATATACTCATACAAACGGACTTTTCTGGCACAAAAAAATATATGTCACGAAATGGTAGATATCACGGAGAATACCTACTAATCCGTCATGGGTAATTTTAGTGCTCGATTAAATGAATGCCGTGTGTGTAACATTTGGACTAGGTTACTTCCAATAAATAAATTCCTATGCAATGGATTTCAATATGTAACGAACATTTTCGAATAAATTCCTTCCTTTTCCTTGAAATTTTTCTCTCAATGTAACACCTTGTATTAGGTGATTTCTTGCTAACATCATAATTTTCTAGTTTCAAAAAATACTTGAATCAATTATCGTCATACGGTCTGCTTAAACGAGTTTCCAAATTTTCACAATTTTGAATGGAAAAACATTACCAAAATATTATTTAATCTTTATATCTAATAATGGGAACATTTCCGAAAATTTCTCTTGAAGTTCAATATGACGAATTGTCATCACACTGGTGTTGCGGTCACTTAGAATACAGAGATAAAGAGAGCTAACGAGAAGCTGTTGAATTTCCACGGAGTAACAATCTATTCAGTGAGTTTGAAAACCATCCGAATTGTTTGATTACGGAACTCAGAGTCTTTTTATGAAAAAAATCGGAAAAATTCAAGATGACTACAATCAGAAAAAAGGGACTTTCCATTAATTCCATATTCAACATAAAATGAGAACTTATTTGAAAGAAATTTATTCGAAAATGATTGAATAATATTATTTTTCACAGCTCACTTGATAACAGAAGTTCTTCAAATTCTTTAGATAGTTATTTGTACTTTGATAAAAATCGCATTCCATTGGATATTACTTCAATAAGACATATAATTTTCATAATTCATAAAAAACAAAAATGGACATTGAAAATATTCAATTCTCCGCTAGAGGTATTGGAAACTGCTTGAAAAATAATGTTAGATTCGTTATCGGGAAAGAGACAAATATCAATTCTAGATTATATAAGATACAAAATACGAAAGCATCATCTTATTTGATATCTAATTTGATAAAAAAGATATTGAAAACATCAAATGCCTCTACACTATTTAATGTTGAAAAGTACTTGATACTCCAACTCAAATGATGGAATTTCGGGGGAAGTTCAAAATGTATAAAGTATCGACCAATTGATTAGCCAGATTTTCAGAAACTGAAAATTGCACAACCATGTTGTGCAACAACTTGCATATATGCAAGAGATGGCATACTAACCGCTTGAAGTGCCGTTGTTGCTAATTCACCGTTCTCTCAAATATTTACATATAGAAGTTTCCAGAACCCCTCAGATCGAATATGGTTCCAGCAAATACAAAGAGTAACAGCAATTAAGAAAAACGTCTTATACTGGTTTAGGTCGATATAAAGAAGGTGATCAATTATTGGCTTTCATAGAAACCAGAATCTACGAGTAAATGCCAATCGGTGAAAAGATGATATACTATAATCGCCAGTCAGAATCAAGGGCAAGCAGACATGCTTTATACAATGAACAATAAATGCATCTGTTGACTGCGTTATCATAACTAAACTTACACGTACAGTACAGAAAGTAAAATGTGGTCTCCTGACCTATACAGTTTTGTTCTCTGCATAACCACCCATAATCTGATTAGATCTTTTGGATGTTAACAGATTGACTAGCCATAGTAAAGTTTAGACTTGGCGCTGAGTAGTTTGTACTTAGTTCGCTACTTAATATATTCTCGACGATAAGCGAGTCTTCACAGATGACGAGCTGAAAAAGATGTTCAACACTGGGCTGTCTTCACAGGTAGCATACTTTCACGACTTATAGCAGAAGCTTCTAGAACGTTGCGAGAAAAGGGAACAATATGGAAAAATAGGTGTAAGGAGTTTAAGAAATAGTTTTTTTTTAAATCTGTGATGTTCTATAAATAAACCGACCTTAATTTCCGAATAACCTTCATACTAAACATGTTACTTGTTCTTTGCGTATGTAGTATAGTGAAATTTCCATTCTACTACCTAATTTCAAAGTGGAAAAGCAGACTGTAGTAATTTGAACATGAATATCAATACAAACATGATGATTAAGAGGTTCCGTTACATCAAAGGCGCATTCAACACCAAATAGCTACTGTATTATGCTTCATTAACTGATTTTGCAATAAACTATGATGATAATAAAAAATAAAATCACTTATTATTCTAGGAGGTATATTAGCTATGACATGATAAATTAAATATATGTTCAATATTTCTATTCAAAATAGCTGGCGAAATTAGTAACGACGTTTAACGTTTCAATAACCAAATCATCGTCTTCAATTACTCAAGATAAAGTACAGTTAACGATAGAAATCGTTATTAACGCACGAATTTTTCTAAGTGAAAGAACAGTGAGAAGTCACAAGGGCTAATTTTGATGGAACATGTTTTTTGTTTGTGTGAAGCAAGCCTTTTTTTCACCCTGTTATTCTGAATACTTACAGTGATTCTCTGCTTTAAAAAAGTAATGGAAACATCATTCCTCAGTATTTTTTTTTGATTTAGAATCATGGTGATAGACTGTAGTTTCATGTAAAGTTATTAAACGGGGTACAAGTTTCTTTTTATGCATTATAAAAAGCCACAAATATTATTGACAATTTTGCATGATGGTGAAATAAGTTACTTTTCAATAAATATTTATTTTACAGACGCCATTTACAAAGTTCTCGAATATTATATTATTCACCTAACATGCACCTTAAACAGATTTTAAATCAGCAATTGTTTCACTCAAATGATAAAGAAAAGTGCTAAAATATAATCTTTTACTCATAAGCAAATACTCAGTAATTATCTAAATGTTCTTGATTTTAGGTCTCTTCAGTTTTAAAATTAGTTTTTTTTGGTAGTTTTTGAAAGAAAAATAAATTTTGACTTTTCGTCTTTATCAAAATATGATATTGACACTGACAATTTGCATATTTATATTGATCTATAGATCACCTTCATCATGAATATCTAATTAAGGATAAAATCAACTTTGTTCCAATAAGAAAAATTAATTTTTCCTTAGTTTCCACATCTCAAATATATTAAATTTATGAGAATTTACAAAATAGAGCAATAAATTTCACTTAAATGATTTAGATCTTTTTTTATCATTTATAGCTTTTCCTTTTTTTAATTTGAACCATTTCTAAAAATTCCCTTTTTCGTGTATTAAATTCCGTTTTAAGAATTTTTGAATCTTTAAAGTTGAATTTATGTTTTTTTGATATCTCATGGTTCGTTAATGCAGTTCTATTTTTTTTTATCGTATTGATGACCTCTTAGTCTATTTTCTAAATATCGAGATGTTTGCCCTATGTAGATAGCGTATGTATCTTATGTTTTTTGGTAATATTATTTGTTTCATTATTATGGTTGCTGTTTACATCTATCCAGATAAGTCATTGCGAGCTATACGAGACTTCTTGATCGCAATCTTAGCACAACGAAATACAAAACTAGGTTCGATACAAAATTGCTCGTTTCTTACTTGAGCTATCATAAACCGATCGTATCAGTTTTAGAGATAGCCATGATGGTTCTGGTAGTAATGATGGTGAAAAAGTCGTCGAAATTATGGATGGAAGTTAATTTTACCGAGAGATAAAATTAAAGCAATTCGTGCAAAATTATTCCCTAACCATTCCAAAATATCAAAAATGCACAACGTTAATATTCAAGCTTTCACTTCTGCCGGCACTCCTGGAGTTGTACCCGTCGTTTTTTTTAACATTTATAGCTTTTTCGTTCTTATGAATGTAAACCATAATTTTTCTTATTAGAACAAAATTCTAATTTGATTGTATTCTTATTTTGACATTCATGACGAAGGTGATCTATTGATCAATATAAATACCCAAATTGTCATTGTTAATATCATATTTTGATGAAGAATTAAAATTAGTCGAAACGTCAGTTTTACCTATCTTTCAAAATTTATTTAAAAAAATCTAAGTTTTGAAACAGAAAAGACCTAAAATTAAGAAGATTTAGAAACATAAACATATCAAAAGGTCTAAGAAATTTGTTGTATACTATTTAGAGACGTGGTACTACAGTAGCTCTATTTAATTGCTCTTTTGTGAATGTTATGAGCACCTCAATAAAATTATAGAGTAAAACAGTCCCATTCAAATGAATAAGAGCTATTTAAATGATTTTTAAACGTGTTACTAACTATTTTTAGCACAATTCAGCTTTCGAAAATTTTTATATAAACGGTAATTTTTCGTAAATAAAACTACTTCGGTAATGGTGCTTTATATTGAAAAACAGAACTTTTTAAGCCAGTTATTGCATTTTATACAGAGCATGTTTAAATTTAATTATTATGAGGGAATATCAATCCTAAACTGTTTTCAAATTATTCTTATATTGAAAATCATCTTCAGCCCATCCAAATACAATATTATTCATTTCTCATGGTGGTCTTCTTGGAACCTATGAAGCGATTTACAGTGGAGTTCCCATACTAGGTATCCCAGTAGTTTGGGATCAAGTGAGAAATATCGAAGATGCGGCAAGAAAGGGATTCGCTATTAGATTTAATTTTGAAGATTTTACAGAGCAAGCATTTGAAGAAGCTCTTCATGAGTTAATAAACAATACAAAGTGAGTGCTTATTCCTAGTAAATTATAAAACTTTTAGTGTTATGGGTGAGATTTAATTCACTTAATGTTTCACTTGTTCCTGGAAATTAAGAACTAATTTTAATCTTCTTATGAACAAATGAATAACTCATGAAACTTCAGAGAAATATGAGAGAGAATCCGAAATAAAGAGCATATTTATTAAATAAAGTAATTTTAAAAACATTTTTCCAGTTACAGGATGAACGCGAAGAAAAGATCGAAGATATTTCATGACAGGATAGCGACACCATTAGAAGAAGCGGTTTTTTGGACTGAGTATGTTATCAGACATAAAGGAGCGCAACATCTGAGACCAAGTGTCATGGATCTCAAGTGGTATCAGAGATATTTGATTGATGTTCTTGTATTTATCACTGTGCTTTCAATTTTGTTTATAAGCGTGGTGTATTTAGTCATTAAGAAAATTATGACTTTTGATTCAAAAATTAAAAAAGATTGAACTATTTTTCTGAATCGTTTCTATTACCCATTTTTCACAAATCTTCGGTTCAAAAATATGAGAATATATTTGGGCTATTTGAAGAAGTAGATAGGTAAGAAGGTAAGGTAGGTAAGAGGTAAGAAGTGATTCAATTCCGTGGTCTCAATCTACCTACCCCACGCAACGAATCGCCCCTTTTTTGGTTGATTCCAAGTCCTCAATCTGTCTACTCCTTGGAATTTTATCGAGAAAATGAAAACTGAAACACAAAATTATAAAATGATTAAAATACGAAGTAAAAATGATGTTCTTCCCATCGAGAATACTTTTGACACTAACACACTCACTGCTGGTGTTGAGCTAAGTGACCAGTAGTGAGTGTGTTATCGCCACCTCTCCACCAGGGCCTTCGATTATACATGAGGTCTTTCACCTAAGATTCTTCACTGGATTGTGCAATGTGCAATTTTGTATTTTTGGAATTCTATGCTAGTATTTACAATTGAATAAAGTTGATTTTACCCATTTCAACATTACATAGAGTAGCTCCGAAAAAGCAGTTAACAATCCTATGGTTGGTGAATCGAGATTCTTTAGTGACGTTTGTATTTTTACTGGTTTGACTCATAGATGCTGATGATGACAAAGTTAAAAAAGTATATTGTGGACGTATACAGGTATTTAAGAGTAAAGCAAATTTGGTTATATACGAACTATTACTTTTTAATAATTAGATGAGATGATTGAAGTTGAAATTCATTGGCAACGTAAGATTAACACAATGTGATTGGGTGAAAATAATCGAATATGTGAAAAAATAGTTAAAATATAAATTAGCATAGTACATAGTCACAAATCAACAAGCAACTTCACTTAATAATATCAATTTAAAACGTAATAATATTACCTTGAATATAATGAAAAATTCTTAGAAAAAATTAGAAGAGGTAACCTTAATGAAGTGTATAATTCCCGTAGTGCTGTGAAGGGAAACTGACGCTGCGTCGTTTTCTCCGAGTGGCTATTAATGAACAGAATTTTCCATCTGCTATTCATTTCCATTATTATCAGACAGACATACTTTATTTTAATACAGAAAAACTAGCATCTCGAAAATGGCGTTGTCAGAAAAACTCCGCAGGTCGTGTTAAATATGTCAGAATCAGAGACGTTATCATTATTTGTGTGTATTGAACTAGAAAGCTACCATTATTAATTATAATGAAAGGTCAAAATTGTATCGCTGGATTTCTATCGGACAATATGGAAAATGTTCAGGAAATTAACTTGTTCGGAGTAAAACACGTTTGAGATAAAAGACATAATGAAGGTCTGGTTCCTAACTGATACAAATGACTTTCGAATTTGACCTACTAAGGGAATGAATTCAATGTTTGTATCCTATGGAAAAATGAAAGAAATGATCTCAGAAATCATTTAACAACAATATTTACCAGTTACACAAGTTAAATATTGAAGTAGACGATAGGAACCAAAACTGAGAACTAATATCACTGCCACAGCAGGTGTATAAGATAAGAGAATAGCTTGGAAAAAGCATTTACAACCCACACTAAATATGGAAACAGTAAAGAGCAACATAATAAAAAGAAGAATGATACATACTGTCTTTTCTAACCCATAATCATGAGATTTAAGTATGAGTATACTTTATACAGGGTGTTTCTATATTCGACCGACAACGCTCTATCACAGAGAGATCTCAATGAATGATTCATTTTGATATAGGAACGCGAACCCTTACGGGGCCTAGTTGCTGAGATATAGGGTGTTCAAAATTTTTAATTAAAATAAAAAAATTGCCATAAATCAAGAACGCATTTAATTTTTTAACCTTTTATTGAGCTAAAATGAACGGTGTTGTAGAAATTTGCCTCTAAACAAATGTCTGCAAGCACGTAAGTAATTTACAAATTAATTAATTATTCATTTAATTTCGAATATTGATTAAGCGTAAGTGGTTCAAAACAAATAAAAAATATTCATAATCTCAATTTCAAACAAAAATGTATTACAATAATAACAAAATTGACAATGAAAATAAAAATAATAATAGCACAAATTAAATTATTGTAGAATGTACTGTTAAATATTAGACAACATATGTGGTTTCAACACGATGGGGCATCTGCTTATTTTGCTGCAACAGCAAGAAATTACTTAAACAGACGTCTTAGAGAAAAATGGATTGGTCGGGGCGGACCCAATTGTGCAAGAAACAATCGTCAAATCTGAACAAGATCTAATAGCTAGCATTCAACTACTGTAACTCTGTCAATTTTGTTATTGTTGTAATACAATGTTGTTCAAATTTAATTCGTGCTATTATTATTTTCATTTTCATTGCCAATTTTATTATTATTGTTTGAAATTGAGATTATGAATAATTTTTATTTGTTTACTACTTACGCTTGATCATTATTCAAATTAGTTTGTAAATTACTTACGTGCTTGCAGACTAAGAAGCAAATTTCTAGGGTATGATAAGTGCCCAAATCAAATGCCACAATATTAAGAAATATCAGAACAATCAAAATAGGATAGTCCGTATGAAGGGTAAGGGAAAAGATAACTCCCCTAAGATGCTATAGATGTTCGGAGTTCCAAACAATGTCTAAACTGTCGCAATTTTATTAATCAAAATTTTGAACGATGCTAAGTATAGAATTAATTTTAGTTTCTGATGATCTGTAAGTCCTGAACATTTTTGAATGATCTAGTCACCTCTCTTATAGAAGTTACATTAATTTTACGTCGTCAAACATTGGCGCCAACTCTATTTCGTTAATCCACACATAAGACAAATTCTGTTGGTCACAACACTAATTCTAATGCGTGAATCCTACGTTACGAGTATATTAGTAATAATATTGTGAAGGTAACAGTCGCAGGTAGGAATTTATTGGGTGTACGAAGATGGAATATAATCCAAACTATCTAAGTTATGCTGTCGGGAACATATTGTATTCAGGATGTTTTCATTGTACTGGTAGTGAACTAATTTCAAATGTATACAAGCTTAGATAATTTTGTTGCCGTCTAGCATTGATTATATAGGAACTATATAACAGTATATGAGTTGTAGAAAAATATTTCGATCATCTGCAAGTTCTAAGATTCGATGTAGCCTTGGTATTATCCATTTTTTAATAAACCACACAATAAGTCTTTCAATCAATCAATTCTATTTATCAAGACACTTGATTCAGGTGTCAAGTGGTTAAGGGGAACTATTTACAAAAAATTCATTTAATATGGTTGCTTATACATTTTTATACATTGAAAAAATCATTTGAAATTCAAGTTTATAAACAGATATTTCTTCTCTCTTTAAAAAAACCCATACAAGAAATGAACAGAAATGCCATTAAATTGTATACGTAAGGATCAAAAATAAGAGACGGAACTGGAATAGGAGTTTACGGGACCAGACCCAAACACTCTGGAAGCCCGGGCAGCGCATCAAGCATTTTTTATGCAGAAATCTATGATATTTTGACAAAGACTTAAAGAAAAGTCGAAACGTCAATTCTATCTATATAAAAATTATTGAAAAAATCAATTTTGAAACAGAAGAGTGAGTTTTATGTATGAAATGCCTCAATTATCTCGGAAACGGCTTGTACGATTGTTGTCAGATCTTTCTTTTTTTGATTGGATCACCTTATATATATGGTCTTCTAGCACCTCCGTAATGTATCTGTAAGAGGTTAGTGAGCCATTTTCTATGAAGACCAGCTCTTCTTCACACTCGTCGACGTCCATTTGACCCAGTGAAGCAAAAACGCGAGTCATCTGAGAACAATACCCAGCTCCAGTCATCATCTTTCCAACAAACGTGATCTCTGGCAAAGGTCAATCTTGTAGTCCGATGCAGGTATTGCAGCGGGGGACCTGTAGCCATTTTTCTGCATGACAGTCCAGCAACATGAAGTCTTCTTCTAGCGGTCCTAAATTATAATAAAAGATGTCATATTTGGCAATTTTACTGAAAAAACGCTCCTTTGTTTATCATATTATATTATTAATTATTACAAACGGGATTGGGAGAATTTAAAGTCGACTTTACAGTACAGTATGAAAAAGAAAATTCATATTCCTATATTGCTCAGTAGTACACATTTTCATCACATAAGACGATTTATCTTTTCATTAGAAATTTTCAAGAAAATAATTATTAGATCGTGAAGAATATCTTATCTTATTAATCTCTTTACGGGTGACATACGCCACTTCTTATAAATTAATTTACCCATATCTAGGAATTTTCATATCTAATTCAAAATCTTCCTAACCAATTAGTTTCTGAATAAACGTAGCGTTATGTTTTAAACATAATCTCATAACTCAAACAAAACGCAAATCGAATTTTAAATCTAATGCAAATCTACAAAGTTGATGAGGTAGTAGAAGGTTTGAATCATAAACTTTATGTCTTGAATATCCATAAGGTTCAGAAGGTTGATAACGATAAGCAAAATTAAATGGGAATATATATATTTTTATATAGCAAACTTTAACTAATGGTGATGGTGATTTTGAAATTAGTTGATTAAGAGTAATAATATTGATTAAGAGTAATAATAAAGTGAAATATGTGTCTCTTGCAAGTGATTGGTGGATACTTATATACATCTTTGATACTACCGAAATGTAGGAGAGCTCTTACTTAATAAATTAGGTACCAGAGCAGGTCTTTACGGAGCGTTCCAAGAAAGGGCCGTCAATGTTCGAAAAATTAATACAGCTCCGATTTAGTTGGTCTTCACATTCATCCGATTCAATCTTGTGGAAAAAGTCTATAGCTTTGTTAATGACGTCAAAACTGATTCTCAACAATATAGAAGATTGATACAAGAATAGATTTTTGAGCGCTTCAGTATCCTTACTACAGAATCTTATACATTTGGACCTTATGATACATTTCGGAGTTATGAGGTTATATATCATAAGCAAATTGCACGCTGTAGCAACAGGAAATGCGTATATTGACACGCAGGCTTTAGATAAATGCCTCATCAATTTATTGGACAGTGGGCAAATGCCGCCTGTGACTGTTGATAATAACAGAGATCAGTAGTCAAGACACACCAGGCCCGCAATACTGCATGATACAGCCACATGGTACGCTTATGCCTCTAGGATGAATAGTTTGGACAGAGCCAAACGTCTTCCAAGACAAAGTATTCACTGTAATGGAATGTGGTCAGACGATACTTTGCAATTCCAATCTTCTTTTATAGTTGGCTCAGAATAGGGAGATAGATAGAAGCACCTGGCATCAAACAATTTAAAACACACATAGATGGGCCTTTGCTCAATCAACAATCAAGTTCTCAGCGTGAACAGGAGCGAAGTACGACTGGTGACTGGTTTTTCAACCGAATATGAATATCCAAGATACCATATCCCTTGTAAATAGCAAATTCTTCTAAAACATAGCATCATCAAGTAATTTAATATCAAATCCTATTTTATTGTGGTGTCCTTAATACAATAGGTTTCATAATGGAAGCCAATGAAAATTAACTATTCTCGTAATGCAATGGATGATGATTGATACAACCTGACATCGTTACATATTTATTCGTTGTATGTATTAAACATCCTTGGTATTAAAATTGGTAATAATGGTTTTCTTGAATGTCAGCAGAATGGATGAGTTTTTAATGTTTAAGCTTGAAGGAAAGGATGTAGGTTTGTGTGATTTCAATAGATGGATGCCACGCTCACACGGTACGGTCAATAAATCTCTTGACGGGGCACTTCCCCGAACGGCTCATTCCTCTTAGAGTAGCGCGGTAACCATATTCAGCTACATACAATTTTTTAAGAGGTTATCTTGAATCCTTGCTGTACACACATCGTCCACAGACTGCAAAACAATATTGGTGCTGTTATTTTCGTCAATCCATGCAAAAAAAAGTGAACTATAATTTCGATCTCAGTGGATTGACGAGGCTGGTGGATATTTTTGAAAGTCGTATACTTTTTGCATCATGATATTTTAAAAATAAACACATAACGATGTCGATCGATATTTATCAAAACATGTTTTCCACGTATTTTCTGATATTCCGTAACGTCTCTGTTAAACTTTGACGTCGGCCTGCATCTAGAAGTTTAAAATGGTTATTTCAGTTTTGAGAATAAATCGACACCATATTTTTCTTTCAGCAAAGGCATGTGATCATATCAATTTTTCTTTCAAATAATATTTTCATACCAACGTCTCACTATCACTTTCTGAAAATTCTGTATGCATAATGCTTGTTGAATGGATGGGAGGATGGGTGAAAAAAAAACTCATTCCTTATTTTGAAGTTTTAATAGCGCGGGAAACTTTTATAACAAAGAAAAGTACAGTTCTGAATAGATAATATGGGTATATTTTGGATAAGTCTGTCTATAGCTATTATTTCCTTTTTTGGAGCCATTGATACTTTTAGTTCAGCAGGGAGGTTGTTTTTAATTCCCTCTCCAAATTCTAAGCCTATAATTTTTGAGATAATGTCTTAATCAAGTATTGAGTTCCCGTCGATGTGTGGTTTGATTTAATAGTTTTTGATTTCTGCAACAATGTGGGAGAAGGTGATTCACTTGCTAGTGCAATTGATAGTATTTAAAGACAGCTTGACATGGTGCAAGGCAATGTGCAATTTTTTCCAAAATAACAAATCTAGGTGAAGTAAACAAGAAAAACATGGTCAGTGCATCATTAGCAATAATTATAACTTTCCGCTACTTTGCTTTTGGAGTGTGATCGAAAAGAGTATTAATCAAAATCCTAACCTCATATTTCATTTAATATTTTGCGCCTAGCTTGACAATGAAAATAAATCTTTACGAAAGTATATTGCAAATGCGCAATGTGGCATGAAACAATGAGCTGAACTTCCTCTGCGCAAGCGAAATATTGCGTCTTGCATTGCATTGCACGTTGTCTTGCATCATGTCAAGCGGGCTTAGCAGTAAGTGCTTTGAATGGGTGGAAAAACCTATTCTTTCGATCATAGAATCCATAACATCAAGCAACGGCCTTGATAAATACGTGAAAGATTCTTGGGATGTATAAATTCAAAATAAACAAAAGTATTTTTTTAAAGTTTACGGTGGTTTCTTTGCTTATATACTATCAGAAAGTTCTACTTTGGCAACCATTTTCAATGTAATAAGCTTCCACTAAAGAATTATTTTATCATTTTTTTGCACCACGATTGCTTTGAACAGTGTAATGTTCATGCAATATTGAATGTAGGCGAATGAAAGTATGCCTCAATGTCATAGTATATCACATGACGATCTTGCACATCAGCCGATTTTGAACGAGGTGATCGGCTTACTGCTGTTCGTTTAATTCACGTTGAAAGTTATCGAAAATCATCGCACGAACATGACAACAGAAAACTCCACAAAAGCACAGGAGTATGTTGAGAAATGGTTTAGGTTAGGTTAGGTTTTGAAAATAAAGAAATTACGAACTTCTCACTGAAATTTGGAATGAACAATTAGCAGATATATGAGAAGTTCGACGTTCAACATGAGACGTGTAGACGTTGCAAAATATAAAGCAATAGGAACAATTGGGAATATTCTTGTCAAAACAACTAAATGGTCAATGCAAAGAAATCGCTGCAGTTATTGTGAAGTTTTTGAGAAATTTTCAATGACATCAAGTCCTTCATGAGCTTTTTATTCGTTTGATTAATAAAACTCCAGCTTAACGTGGAAGCTGATGTATTTTAACACTTTAATTTATTGAAAAATAGAAGTTTATAATTTCAGAGCTACAATTAGAATGAATAGAATAACAAAAAGAAGAAATGAGAAATAAGTCAAGAAGTTCACAAAACATACAATATCTCTTCGACCAGCAAATATCCTCACAACTAATATAAATATTTATGTTCACAATTAAGCTTTCAGTCACAAATTTCAAAAAATTATCAAAAGATTCACGGTGCTTCGTTATACAAAATATCTTGTCTACTCGTGGGCTTGGTGGCTGAAGCAATATCAATGAAATTTACATATTTTCGGGCTTCTCAAAACACGGAAACAATATATAAAAAGTGTGGTTCAACCTTTCTTTTCTATTTTATCATTTCACAAACTTTTGCGAGGATTCTTTATCCCTGATTGAAAAATATAAAACTTGTACACGCGAATTAAAAGAACAATTTTATCTAAAGAAAAACCAATTAAGAAGTGTATCATACAATTTGATATCATATCTAAATTCTACAAAAACTCTCCACGATATTGATGAAGTTAATTCACAGCGAACAAAATGAACTAGTTGATGATTTGGTATCGAAAGAATTCATTTTCAGGGTTATACATCGTTAACTTTGAAATAATAGTGAGGGACAATATATTCAAAAAATAAGAGAAACTAAAGGTAACATAAATAGAAAAGGTATTATAATTATAATATAAATATAAACCTATTAGCGTCTAGTATTCATTGAAAATAACTTTTTCAACACTTTATTTTATCATTTTCTTTGAAATTATATAATCAAAATTACTATAAAGATTCTGACTGTTTGTTTAAAAGAGGATGGGATTCATATTAGTGAGAGTCCATGTCTTACATCGACCTGTTGCATTGAAAGAAAATCATTATCCGAGAAAAAAATATTCAACCGAGAGCGGTATTGGACCTAAGTGATAAAACCTATTATTCAATGCGTGGTTTATGTTTATGCCAAAAACGGGGGGTACGATAGCCTCTGCATAATCCGACAGTCATCCAGTATCGTTCAATGAACTTCTTCGATGCTCGTCAGCAGTTTGATACAGCTACGTTTGATTTCATCTGCCCAAAATCTCATGGTCGTTAATGATGATGCAGAGTATTCCTTTTTAATGATTTATAATGACAAGTCGATACTCCTATTTTTCATATTTCCAGAAAAATCTTCATTTCGACTTACTTATGAGATTGTAAAATAGAAACTAAGCGTCCAAAAAAGCTAGAACACCCAAACACATTTCCTTATATTGATAAGTGCTGACAGCTTTAGGTTGAGGTCGGTAACTTTTCAGACAACCCTTCACTCAATAAAAGTGAAACGCAAAAGGGTATTTTTTTTATCGGTAGCAGACATATTGAAAACTGTAAGATACCCACTTTCCCAAGAGATGAAGCAAAATATAATGATAATGATAGAGAATGTTTTGATACAGCCCGCAGTTATTTAGGTAAAATAATTTTGGAATAATCTTGGTTCCTTATTGAGATCTGGGTGCTAACCTTTTTTTAGTGAGTGTCTTAAAGTGAGTGTTTTATTCCAAATATAGAACTTTTCGAATCCTAATTCCATCCTCATACTCATTGTGGATTGCTTCATAATTCTTAGAAGCGTTTGCAACTATGTTCCGTTGGTAACGAAGAATGTGATGATGTCTTATGTATATCAACTGCTTTATTGTGATTTTGTATTTGTGATAATGAAATCATATGACGTACTGTATAAAAATTTCGATGATGTAATACAAACAAAATTAGAGAATACTGAACGAATGTTATTGGAAAATGTTTGTTTGCGTAGACTCAATTTTGAGTCGTATGCATCGATGTTTTTTTCTCTTCCCGCTTGGTGCTTCTAACGAGAAACTTTTTTGTTTCTCTTATGTGATAATTCCATTAGAATTTTTTTGTTTTTATCATAACTGATTTATGTAGCGTTATGAAGGTTTTCTTCTAGAAGTTGTATACTTGTCTGTTCAGGAAATATGTTGATAAAGCGAATTAGTTCGAGTTGAAATATTATTTAATATCCTTGTAAAAACAAATTAGTGCGATTATTAAATTAAAAATTCCGACATTCTCTTTACCTTGTGGAATTTTTTATATAAATATACTTAACAAGTATTATCTGTTGTTTCGAATCGCCCAAAGCTTTTTAAAAGATTCATCATTTTATTCAATTTAGCAAAAAGAAGCTTTATTCCAATTTCACGGTGATCGTGTTTGTTTATGGGTTTCATATACCCATTAATTATCTTTCTATTTTGGTTCATTGAAAAAGAAACGCAATTAGGATTATCTCACTCGTAGCTGGGTTATTTTTGGAAGTGTTAATCATTTATCAGTTATATTTTTAATTGAATACAATGGAAAAAAAGTGTTGATCGGGCAGCAATGTAATATTTAAACGAAAAATAGATAAAAGTATTTTTTAATTGAATGTAAATTTTGAATTAACAAAGCAAATCGACCAAAATGTTTGTATAACGTACAAAGATGTGAAGTAGTGGTGGAGTTTTCATTGCATCATTATTTCAAAATAATCAATTTTCATTCCATTTCACTGCCCCTAGGATATCGACTATTAATATTAAATTTTGTAGCATCCATGTCACATACAATTTTTAGAATGCTAATACGACAAATTTATACAGGCCTGTATCAGCTAAAAATATTCGCAGCAATTTTAGTTTTTCAAGAAACGGAACGATTATTCCACGAAAAATGATTTTATGTTATTGACGGCTAAAGGCCGCTTGACATGATGCGATACAACGTGCAATGCAATGCAAGTCGCAATATATCTTGATCAAAAACATGTTTAGATGAAGTTCAGCTGATTGTTTCATGCAAGATCTCGCACTTTATCAGTTTGGTATCACTTTTATTGCGTACAAGCTGCAATTTTAGAACAGAAATAAGTTTATAATCTGCTGATATTACGTTTTATTTCGCTTAGGAATTCTCAACTAATTTTTCTCATCCAATTCTCCAGCCAAACTGTCCATCGGACTCCAAAAATAAAGGTAGCAGCAGATATAATTATTCCCAGTGATGCACTCACCACTTTTTTCATATTTAGTTCACTCACAAAATATTAAATAAAGTTTGAGGTTAGGAAATGTTTTACTTCTACTCATGGAATTTTGATTAGTGACGACCATGATGCAATGGCAAGCAACATGCAATATTCGTCTATGTGATATTTTGATCTTGCAAGGAATTGCTTGCAATATCTTGCATATTGTCTTGCATCATGTCAAACGGCCTTAAGAAATTATTTCGTTTTCTAAAGACTCCGGCCAGTGACGTAGCGTAGAATGATATACAGGGTGTTTCTAAATTCATGCGAATTCGGGAGGTATGCTGGTATGAAATTATGATGGATCTTTTCTACAACTAAATTTCCTCAGTTCACTCTTTTCCGAGATATCACATACTTTATGTGATTTTGGTGCACTCGCAATTCACTAACTACGGGTATTTTTCAATATTTTTTTCTCAATTTCATTATACGACGATAAAATCTGCAAAAAATTAAAAAAAACCTTCTATCAACATGAAATTTTTGAAATAATATTATATCTTGAAATCCTTGTTTCAATTAAAAACCTTTTTCACTCTTAAATTTTCTCCCAAAATCAATAGCTGCATGGAAAAGGAAACAAACACTAAAATTTATAATTTTTTTTATAAATTTAGTGAAAAACAGTACTTAGAGAGGTAAAATGTGATACTATCGATAATAAATTGTGGACACAACCACCTCTAGCTAAAATACATAAATACATATTTTTGAAGAGTATCCATGATAAATTTTCACAATAATTACGGGCAGACGATAATTCCCATGAGATAATAGAAAATCATTTTTAAAATTCATTTTCACTGAACGCATGGATTGGTATTGTGGATGATAACTAAATTAAGTCACATTTTCTGCCTCAGCCATTAAATGGAACTTCTTATACCAGTTTTTTAGAAAATAATATCCTAAACTACTTGGAGACATCGCACTCAATATCAGAAAAAACATAAATCATGCACGATGGCGCTCCAGTACACTTCAGTCGGACTGCTAAGCAATATCTCTATTTTGAGAGTTAAGGCGCAAGAAAATTTCGTGAATGTGGCAAATAACAAAAGATAGATTCTGCTGCCTACAGCGGCTTCCCATTGTTGAATTTTTTTGCCCACAATACTCTTTGGTACCAAAGAGGAGGATTGATACTTCTAAATGTTCTTGGTCTGTTCTGATTGAAAATTAGTTTCTTTCACAATTGTTTCAAAGACAGAAGAAAATTTGACGTTTTAACTTCTTTTAGTCTTTTTGTAGTCAGTCCAATTTTTTATTTGACTGATTCCAGGAACACGAATTAATTGGCGATACTTCCATTCTTTCCGGGATTACTAAGAATACGGAACTACTAAAATTTAATTTTGTCGTGGAAATTGATGTTATAAGCGCTTCTTCAAAATTCCCTCCGGTATATCAATTTTCCGGTCGGAACTCATTGGTAGTTTTTATAGTCCTTCAAGTAATGATAGATAAAGTATACACGTAAGCTGAAAGTAACAAGTGTCCATTATTAATGAATATCCATGTATTGTCGAGTCACCGACAAGTTGCAGAAAAACAATATCAAAATATGAAAACATCCATCGGAGCACTGGAAAAATATTGGAATCGTTGCTAAGAAAATATTAGTGACTGAACGCACTAACACACCGTCTCCAAATCATTGAAATAGAAATTATGATAAAGTGAAACAATTGCGAATAAAAGATTCTGTGAATTATAGCTACCTTTGAACAATAAGATGTTCCATTATATTCGTTCCGTTGCGGCGATGTTTCAATCCAATTGTTCAGTAGCAGGATAATAAATAGACACGAAAGTAATTTAGACTGGAGCTCTTTTTGGAAATATAACGTGGGATTACAACCCTATTAACTAGAGTGTATATATGCTAATTTCTGATTGAGAACACAGTTAGAAAGTACTTATTAGGTTTCCAGTTTCATTACCATGAATATTTCCTAGATTCTATTTAATACAACACCTTAAAAAATGATTATTTTCTCTCAATATGTCAACTGAATATTTCGACATTGCTTTTTATTTTGTTAAAAAAATTATTGATGATCCTGTATTATTGAATTTGCCAGCTTTTCACTAATTTGTCCTGATATTAAAGTTAACTCGATGATTTAATTATAGACCAAATGTTTATATACACGATGAAAAACTTAGCTGAGTCCATTTTTGCATTAAAAAATAAGGTGTTTTAGAAACAACATCTGGAATATTTCGATTGTTGTTCATTAGAAGCTAAATTCCAATTTAATAACGACCCGAGAATATTTAAATTAACAACAAAAACTGATAGTATTTTCAGCAGCCACACTTTATTAGATATTTTTTTGTAATAAAAAAACATTTATTAAATTTAGCAGAAAAGGAAAGTTTTTTTTGGTAAAATCGAAAGTATGAATTTTTGTGAGAAATATTGGTTTTTACGTGGAAATTATTGTGCATATTTCAATCAATTATAGAAAGAGTAAGATTTTTTTGATTCAAATTAAATATTGGATACCAAAACTACTTTTACTACATATTAAATAAGTGTTTTGAGTTTTTAAGGGATTTGATATGTTTATGTAAATCAAAATAAAAACTGTGTGACAAACAAACAACGGTGCAAAGTGAAGAAATGAATGTAATAATAATGAATATAGAGAAACTTTCTAAAAGATTAGATAATGGCTTAAATGTAGTCTTCTAAAAGAAATCAGTTGATTAAAATGATTTCACATACATTCTTCATCATTCATATGATCAGTTCTTTGAAAAAACAGTAATTTAGCTCATAAAAATATTACGACTTCAAGCAACGTTTTGGAAAGGTTTACGGTCATCATAAGTGAGCTGCATATTCTCAAGTTTCTCCAGAAAGATATTTTCTTTAAAAATATCTATGAATGCTATGCAATAAAAATTGATAGTTAACAAAGGATGAATTTTTTGAATTTTGAAATCGCCATACATAAGTCATTGGTCTCTCGAATATTTGATAGGGCTCCTATCCATATTCACTCAGACGTGACTTCAAAATATTTCATTAGATCAGGAATATTACAACAGAAGACCATTGAGTTTCTTTGTTCAAAGAAATGTAGTAAATCTCTGTCTCTATAGCGAGACCATGAAAAGAATATACCTGGAAATAACAGACTTTTTGATTTTAGAAGTTCAGATTCCCATTTCAATAAGTTAAAATCTCCCAAAAAAATCATTTAATTCTGTTTGAGTGAACAGTTATGGTTCATTACGTCTTTTTGGAGTAATATCATTCTTTGATGCGTTTGGATAATCTAAGGAAATGAAACATCATTGATTGAACCTAAACACTTTCGAAACAATGGCTCTAGAAACACGATAATATGGAGGCAAACCTGCTCCTCGTCAGCACTAACGTAGAGAGAAAACTAAAGAAGACAGAATCTTTTAAGTTTGTTTTCTAAACACTAAGTCTTGAAGCAAAAAAAAAATACCAAATTTCACATATTATTTTGACTGTTTATTTTGCCATGGAGTTCAAATAGCTCCTACTGATTACTGAGTTTGAATTTTTGGAACTGTTGGTGATATTCATGTTGAATACACACATTGTGTACACTACCACTACATCACCACTCATAATTACACTATCAGACTGGCGTTTCGATAAGGAAGTTATCGTCTTCGGAGACTGAAGTTATACTAAAACCTATTAACTGGACTTAACCAGTTTCATACTAAATTTAAAATAATTCAGTGGGAAAACTTCCTTGGCAGGAATCTTCACATTTATTCCTTAACTACCGTTTGCCTTTATTTAAATAGTTCCCACATTTAACAATTTCAATGCTTCCAAATGCATCTAATAATTTATATATAGTTATATAAATAAGGTAACATTGATAAAAAATATATTCAATAATAAATTGTTGGATCCATTTGAAAGCATTGAAATTACTAAATGTGAGATTAGTTTAAATAAGGACAAAGGGCCTATTTTTATTTTTCGCTGGAGAGGTTTTAATGGTAGGAATATTTGATATAAAATACGTAAGTCAAGTTAATAGGCTTTAGTTATTTTCAGTCTCTGAAGACAAAAACTTGGTTATCGAAACGCGTGTCAGACAGTGTGATCGTAAGTGTTGGTGTAGTGGTAGTGTAAATAGTATGTCCAATAACTCCTACTGAATAAGAGTAAGAAGTAATTTAGATTAGGACTGAATTGTTCATAAATTGTGAGTTCATTGTTGTAGATTTTATTGGAATAATTTGCTTATTAAGAAAAACAGTAGGAAGCAAATATTGAGCGAAATATTCTATCTGTTACCATAATATTCTTTCTGTCACCATTTTACTCAATCCTTTTCTGGAAATCATCAAATATATGTTATTTATTGAAGAATTGGATTTTTGTACGTGTGAGGTTTATTTTACTCAAGTCCCTTCCTTACTGTTTCATGAATAATTCATATTTGTTATGTAATACTACGAGGTGATGTGGAGGGTCTTATAGTAAAAGTGTCCGAAACTTTTATTTGTGTTGAAGAAATTCAAGAGAATATTAATATTTAAATTGCTATTGTGACAATTATTTTTTTGCCAAATAGCAAACGGCAGCTCTTCGTCTAGAGGCACTGGGTCATGGTTCACATAATTACATTTGAAAACTTTGATAGTTACACCAAATGCCTTGAGCGCTACTTAATTATTGTAGCATGTAATTAAGAAACCTCTGAAATATTTGAGACAAAGTATTATGAAATAATAGTCCAAAATCAGCTATAATAGTGATTATGTATAATTTGATACTGTGGTGATTGAATGACAAAAAAACCTGTGATTTTCTAGAACGGTATCCAGATTGATTTAAAAAAAATGTAAATAAAATCTGATCAGTTTCAAAACATTTGTCAAATAGAATGTTACTAATCGGTACCAAGACCTATTATTAGCATATGTATCAGCTCTTTCCATTTAATGCAGAGCTTTGTAAGTTTGAAACTAACCTATAATATATTTTTCTCAAAAATAAGTGTAATGGCTTTTGCATATATTTTTTAACCGTCGAAATATGAAGGATTGTACATTTCCAACGCCCCACTCTGTATAATACTGTTTTTCCAAACTCTCATAACATCTATATAGTATATATAATGACCACAACAGTTAGTCATCTGTGACTTATTTATGAAGTACATGATAGCCAGTTACACTTCATTCCATCATTCACGTAAATTGAGTAGAGTCAACAAATAAATTGACGAACATGTTGGGTATTTTCTCAATCTAATGTTATTTGATCATCGGTCTTCAATTAACGACCCTACACAATCAGATGGATATTCAATTTCCTTAACAAAGATGAACGTTTGATAATTTAGGTTAAACTGCTTTCGGTTTGAAACAATGGTTACGATTCACGGAATAAATATAGAAGTTTGTAGATATCTATGTTAAGTTGCAATTTGGAAAAATGCTGAAATGAATATGCGTACAGTGTATAGAGTATTCAGAAAGTGAGACACGTTTCTGCGTGACGTCAATAATTTTGGTGTGTGTGTGTGCATGATATCCCGTTTGAATCCAGTTAAAAACGATAAATAGTAGGATAAACAAATCCTTGAGAACTCGTTTCACTTTTGCTCAATTTTCCACAAGTTTTTTATACCGCATTGTTTGTGATTTCGTGTAAGAGTATTACCCTAAAATTCCATAACTTTTAGTAAAATCTTAATTTAACTAGATCTGGCAACGCTGCATTCGTGGCGAAGCAGAATACAGCCCTCTGCTCCTCGCGCTCTAGCTTAGAGACAAGCACAGTTTATAATTTGCATCGAAAACGGTAGAAAAGCCTGATTCGTTCTTCAGTTTATAGAGTTAATATGTGACAATTTTATACTTTGTACATTTCTAATATTTGGTAATAATATAGTAAATCAGTCATTTCGTTTCGTTTCAATAGTTACAGTCCAATTACTAACAAGTTGGTTGGTAAATTTGGATACCAAGTTGATTGGATAAGGGCAATTTTAGATACCTACGATATTCATGGTTATTCATCTCTGCATCTAATCACAATTGTTCTGTAGACGCAAATGAGATACGTTTACTGCAAAAAACTATATTCCATAGAGCCCAAGAAATTAATAGAATATCCGAAAACCTGGTCATCAAGGAAGATTATGGTAACTATCTTTTCGATTGAGCATTTGGAAGTTATGGAAACCAAAAACGGAGTGACCCAAGAATTTCGTGAATTTTGCTTATATCAGTCTTTCAAGAAACATAAATTTTTTATTGTTAAACAAAATGGTACATGAGCATCTATGAAATAGTTGATTTTATCATTCAATTCTTCATGACCAAAGCCAAGTTAGCTAGAAAATGTAAGTATGAGATGAATGGCACGCGTGGAAATGAGGAGAGTCACAAAAATTGGTGACGGAGATGGCTGAGTGTGTAGATGCATTGTTATGGTGGAAGAACCAATCTCCTGTCTGCTAAAAATCGGAGCTTTCTTTGCTCACTGTTACAAAATCTTCTTAACACTCTTATCTTAACCAAGTAAAAAGTTTGATTGATGCGCTGGCTTAGGAGAACAAGCTTTCCATGAACCCCGCCCTTGGCATCAAAAAACAAATCAGCACTGTTTTGATAAAGATAATTTTTTAGGCGAGGTGATGGCCATGACTGTTGATTTGATTTTAGGCTATCACCATCGTACAATCACACAGCACCAAGAATGACCTTTGATAAAAAGCTGGGTCAGCTTGTTCCGAAATCTTCTGTTAAAATTCTTTGAACAAAGCTTCAAGACAACCTACCACTCACAGACATATAATTAACTATCATTCGTTGGCCTGTGAGAATGTCCACAACGAGGTTTGTTTTTCAGGGCTGCAAATCTTTCGTGTAGCTGAGTTTTCTTATTTTTTACACTGGAAAAGATAGTTCTTTAAGATCAACAAAAATTGTGCTTAGAAAACAATAAAAACTATAATGGTTTTCTAATCTCATTCCATACAAAATATAATTATTCCAAAGTTAATTAGTATTATCAGTCATTATCATTTGAACCCCGTAGAATTTTTCCTATCGAAATTAAGACAAACCTGTCACACCCTGAAGCGGCGTAGTTTGAATGAATTGTCAAGTATGCTTATATAAATGAGGAGTTAGTTTTTTAATGAGATACTCAGATTCAATACGCGCAATATCCAACTGATGACCTGACCCTTTTTTGTACTCAGATTTTTTCTGAAAAACGAAATTTCAAAGCAAAAGTGATGAACTAAAATAGTAATCGAAGCAATTTAACCTAGTAATTACGTAAAAGTTGTATGAACTAAGCTCTAGGCCTACAGATTCGTCTCAAGTGGAATCATAATTTCCTTGTATTATTAAGGAGAAATATGAGTATGTGGTTTTCCCCTTTGTCCTTATAACATATTTGACACAATATTTCCGAACCTCTTGGTGGTCTCTTGTGACTTTGTCTACATTTCAACTTTAATCGATACGTCTTAACTACACTGTAAACATTTTTTATGAAATTACCATTGTTTTGCTAAACATATAATGGCTTAAATTACTGATTAATCTGTACAAATTCAAATTAAAATTCAACTTGAGTAACTTCCTCAGTCAATTCAGAAAATATACTGAGATAAAGTGCATCGTTACGAACTTTGAGTGCACATTTTATTTGGATAGTAATTATACAGAACTGTTATTTTCCAATAGAAATCTTTGAAGATTTACAAAAATCTTGGACATTGAGTAATCAGTTAAAAATCAGAACAGTTTATAGTTTATAGTTGTATATATGTTGTGGGTATAACATCTACTTTGCTGCATTGAGAAGGGCTAGACAATTTATTCGATATTTTTAGAGAAATTTATGATTTTTCAAAATCATTGTTCTAGGGCGCCAAACACGAATTATGTCAAATCACATTTTTATTGCAAAATCAACTGTAACAACAAATTATCTCTCAAAATCACAAATTCTATGAACTGTAATGACAAGATTCATTTTATTAATTATGCACATGAAAATAATGTATCAATATTTCTTAACAATCAAATTGTTCTTTGAATTCAATAGTTACAAACTAATAGTCTTCAAGTCACTACCGATTATTTTGAATAATAAGTCCTCTAAAGTTCTAAGTAACCAAATTATAATTTGAATACAATATTCAAACTTTGTGCCTGACGGTCTAGGGACTGACGAAATGAAACAAAATCAGATGAAATCTATTATTTGAAATCAACATCAAAACCAATAGACGGTGAAAATAACAAAGGAAACCAAGCTCACATTTGCAATAAGTAATGAGATCAATTGGTAATTAATTATCTTTAAAACGATTTACCCAGGGCATGATACTTTGACTGGCACAGCATTTGCTTCCGCAGCAAAGTCGGCGACCGCAATAATAACAAAATAGCCATCGCGGCTTTGTTCGTTTTTGCAACTAATTTCTCATAGATACTACCTTATTGGGTGAGTTATGGAAAAGCACATGTCAGGATGCCGCGTATTTTCAAATTTCGTAAATGACTAGCGCTTGATATTTCTTATCGCTTTCACTTTTTGAATTAAAATAATGGGATGGAATATATCGTTATTGTAAATTAAACCCTAATAACAATGTTAGTAATGTAATAGTAAACGAATTTAAATAGAGTTTGGTCAAATTATTCTTATAGAATTATAATTAGAGTGAAATATATACTAAATTCAGGAGATCTCACATGTTTAGGATCTGATATTTGTAGTAAAAAATGTCAATTATTATGATATATATCAAAATGAGTGATAAAACTAAATGGACTTCATAACATCGCTTAGCAGCTTCAAATATTGGATAAAATTCTTATAATGTTGTGAAAAGAGAGAGAGAGAAATTGTTTCGGGCCCTTTTTTGTATAATATCTCATACCTTTCGGCGTTTTGACATCTTTTTGTTTGTTTCCAAAATAAATGAAAATTGAAGATAAACGGCACTTGAATACCATTTTCCAGACAACTAAATGCTAAGTGAATCGTATTTTTAATAATTGAGTTCTGTGTCCTGATAAGAAATTCTTATCATTACAAAGTTTTCTGGACGAGTAGTATAAGCTTCTCAACAGAACGTATACGAGACCCAAGTTTGTCCTATCAAAGAGATAAACTAGCCTCGTGCTTTGTTAGTTAAATGAAAAAAGTTTCAGTTTTAATGATATAATGCACAAATGTACAGATACAATAATAAAAGATGGTTCGAAATTCATTAGTTTGGAAAAAACGTGAGTTGAAACAACAAATGATGCAACATAACAGCTTTATAACCATTTGACCAGCAATTACATAAGATGTTAATATGACCAAATAAGCGATAGAATCAGAAATATTGTAATTTGAGGTATTTTTCCCTTCATATATACTTTGAATTAATATTAAAAACTATATAAACAATCATTTGATCCAAGATTACATCATATCATATGACATAATACTGAACTGAATATTTTGTGGTGATTGAGTTTAAAGTCTCCTACAATTGAAATTTCTCCTGACGTTTCGACCTGAGAAGATCTTAATTCGAGAAATTTATTTTTCTTTCTTGAATTGAAATATATGATCTCAATATTACACGTTATAAGAATTATTGAAATATTAAAATATCATAACTTCTAGCAAAAAGTATGCATTTACTTTAAAATTTCAGAGTTTCTAAAAGTAGCCCAGAAATCATCATTGGCTACAAAGAACCTTGCCACCATATAAATATAGTTGATCGACAGTTTACTATATTGTGACGTCACCCGCAGTTGATTGGTGAACTGTTCCTGCTTCTGATCACATGACACAAATTTAGGGAATTTATTTTTCTGAAATTATTATTTTATAAATACAAAATGCAGAAAAATATTACTTTTAGGAATTTTTGAGCCTTTTGACGATGAATAAGAATCAATAGAAAGTTATTTCATATCATCAAATAGCTGTTTGATTATAGCGATATATCGAAAGAAAACCATTGTAGGCGTTTTTTTAATCCATAACTGAGCACATTGAATCGCGTAATCGCTTCAATAAAGCCGCGCCTTGTCTTATCGTGAAGAGCAGATGGAAAGTGTCTCTACCAGTGATATAATTTAATAACTAGTGTTCTGTGATGATGCTAATTTCTAGTGGAATTATACCATTAGCAAAGTTTCAGAGGATTTAAAATTATACGTTAGATGTAATAGCGTGAGGTATATTTGACATTATTTCAAAGATGTTATCCGTCAAATTAACATTCGCTACATACAGTAACACAAAAGTGATATCTTATCAGATACAAAACTACTACTACTACTAATACTACACCACCTTTTATTATTACACTGCACGTTTCAATAAGCAAGTTATCGTCTTTAGAAGGTTTATCTTCGGTCTCTGAAGTTTACCTTCGATCTTTTTAAACTAATACAGAATAAATCCACTATATATGATTCAACAAATGTTCGGTTCTCAATAGCGCAGAAAGTATGAGCTTTTTTTGATATTAGAAAATTCTTTCACAGACATGGTTAATGTTAAAACTTGTGCAATTGAAATTCTGATGATACACTGGCTTTACAAATATATCCAAAAAAAGAATGGGTTTATTCGGCTTCACTCAAACCTGATGAACTACGCATTAAGGAAAGTGGTGTTGATAATGTTTTTTTTTTCGCTAGGTTCAAACCATGTCGTGGTGGCCAGTCAGTTGTTGTTCAGTGTAGTAACTCACAAACTTGGAAAATAAGGAAATTTTATATAGCCTGCCTTTTCACTCAACAACATTGTTAGTATATTTAAATTTCTAAAAACCATACATTGATCTTCTTGTTATTCGATGTTTTCACAAATCGTAGATAAGTCATTGTAGCTTTCTTCCATTTGAACTGATTGTCATATTGGAAGAGATGCAAATACATTTTGATTATCCAGCAAGACTGCTTTGAGGCCAATTTTTGAAAGAATCAATCAATAATCGCCATTCTGATGAATCATATTCTATTTCAAAGTATTTCGTGAGCCCGCAAACATAATTATAATGAACCAGATCGCCCAATTTAGTGAAATACTAAGTAAATTATCTCTTTCAATGTCTGAACCACGAAAATGAGGTACCAGATGATGAAAGGTTTTTCTTTTTCAGCCTTTAGCCTAGCAATTCAGCTGGATCTACCGATAGACTCAAGTCTCTGACTAGGTCAACTGAAAAATCTGAGTTAGAATCGTTCTGGGGAGCAAACGTTTCTAAGTCCTCTACATCACTTAGATGGCATCTTGATTAGTACATATGTGCGGAACTGCTCTTATGAGGAGCCCATGTTTTGTCTTAACCACCAACCATAATTTGAAGTAACCAAACTACACCGTCTCTACAAAATCACTTATATTTCTTAATTGAATTTCCACTGTATATTTACGAAAATATCCTTAAAAATTACACAACCTTACAACACATATAAAAACAAAAGGCCAGTATCGTTTAAATGTTGGATGTTTACCAGGTATGGCAGGGCAGAGTCAGCTAGATAATGAAGTTATTCGTTGGAACATGATTATTCCACACGCTGAAACATGTTCTAATGTATTGTTTAATATAACTCGACCTATTTAGACACGAAAATAGATGCAACCCTCTGGTTAATACTAGAAATTCTTTATACTCCCTTTCACTAAATTTTAATTAGATTTATCTGGGAATATAGAAAAAATAGATGTTATTGTTTGCATAGTATTTCTATGAAGGTGGATCCTTATTTATAACTGTCGGATGGAAATCTCTAAAAAGAGTACTAAATCTTCAAAATGTGATCATCTACATGGTGGTTCTATGAAACCCTCTCGGGAACTAATGAAATAAGCTTTCTATTGAAAGAGGTTTTAAAGTCGAAGGGTACAGGGCACCCGAGGATTCTGTAACACAAATCCTTGGTTATTTTATACAGGAACTGCGAATATGGAGGCAGTTATGATCCTGTTTTTCAAATTTTAGAAACATTTGAATTGAATAAAATATACGTACAACTAGCATTAGATCTTCCTTTACTGAAGTACAAAGATTAATTGAGTATGAGTGAGTACAGATAGTCACTATTTTCTTATATTGTTGATCCATTGTTTTACGGAAGGAAAATAATTTAAAGTAACAATGATAGTTTTTGTTAATTTTCACACGTTATATGAATAGGAGTGAAGATATTCAAATACAAATTAGAAGAGGTCAAATTTTTGTAAATAATTTTTAGTAAATATGTTTCCAAAATATTTCACGTGAAACAAAAGAAAACCCCATGTACTACAAAAAAAAAGATCCTTTAGAGTTTACTGTACTATTCCATTGAATTTTTTATGACCTTTGATAAAACAAAGTAATGATTGAACTTTGAAAATGGCAGAACAAAAAGTTGAAGTCTTCACAAAAATGAGTTGTTCATTCATTCGTTTCGACAACCTGACATCTTATCAATCAATACATTAATAGATACCCAGTATATCGCCCCCAGCTTCTTAGATGGGGTGGGAAGGCGTTATAGTATAGTAAATTATGTAACTTATTTTCATCTCATTTAAACGGATGTTCCGGGATTTTAATAATGCTCTTATACAGGAAAAAAAATTTCTCATACGATATTGAAATGATGTTTATAGATCTTCGACAAGCATTTGACTTAACCAACAGGAAAAAGGTGATGAAGGCTCTATAAGACCAACGAATGGGGACGAAACTAGCAAAGAAGAAACTGAAGGACTCTCAACTAATCAAATAGTAAGACAAGGTGACTTACTATTTGCTACACTAATTTTTAACGGATGAGGGGATGGATTCATAAAAACGACGTATTTCTGGTTTACCTACTCAATTTATCCACAGTATTCACTAAATCATATTTTAGTACACTTATCAAATTCTTAACATAATAATTCACTTGATGCCATCAGGTTAGGTACGCCTATTTACACAAAAAAAGATTTCTCGATAAATCGATTCTAGAATGTAAACAAATAAAAAGGCCTTCCTAGAAATTGATGTTCTAAAAATGGCCATAGTATAATGTAAGGGAGTTTGAAGACATTGTTTAGTATTTGTATGGTAGCCATCAATATTGTCCGTTTCCAGTGAATTTGTAAATATGTAAAAGGTCTTAGCGCAACCAATATAAAAGCCGAAGTAGATTCCTCTCGTTATCAAGAGTAAAATATCGGGTAGCTTTCCCGAGGCTGTGGTCTACCACAAGATGAAATGAGGTGACGACTCCAGGAATTTTGAAGAAAATCCACAAAGTGGTTCTGGATGACATCGCATATTGATTGAAAATTTGACATGAGAATGCAGTGCACAATTGATGTATCAACCGCAGAATAGAAGGAGATGAAGAAGCCCCTCGAGGACCTGGAAGAAAGGAATTGAACAAAATATAAAAGACAAAGCTATCCAGGAAAACGTTTAAGCGAAAAAATCAAGTAAAAACGGCCGCACTCGGCTAGGAAGAAAGTGTTGCTTTATCAAGACAATGCACTAGCACTATCCGTTATTGCAATGGCTAAAATTGATAAATTTAGTTTGAATTGTTACCTCATGCTCCCCATTCGACAGATCTACCCCCCTCAGATTATTTTCTGTTCCCAGACTTGAAAAAATGGCTCGCTAGTCGAAGATTTTTCAACAATGTGGGTGATGATAAAAAACGTATCAAACTTATTGAACATTGAACAACAAATATATTTTTTTCCAAAATTTTTGTTTTTTCTCTGTTGTGCCAGGTACTTAAGGGTCTATTCTCGCTAGTAAAAGTTTTTGGCGCTTATACAAATCACTTTGAATTTATTTCTGCCTCAATCATTATTTTTTCCTTATACAAATAGACAAGTCAAGCACCTGACATAAAATATTGCTTTTATCACATTAGCCAAGAATTATTCATCTTCCCAACCTGATCATTTTAGAAATATATAAATAAGTCGCTTATGAATAGCATGCAAAATATGCTGTAGGAGAATACTTTTGATATTAATGTAAAAGTCAATTATATAATCAAATAAAAATTTCGATTGATACAATTTTCCGCTTATAGTTGATTGCGTTTTACAAGAAATCTTTCTATTGGAAATATTGAACTCATTAATACTATATAAAGAAGTCTACTTTTAAAGAGTTCAAAATATTTTTTTAAAAATTTTATGGAGTTGAATTATACTCATTAAGTTTGCATCTGTTAAATTTGTATGCTATGCTCCAAACAAAAATTTGATGATATATGAGAGAGTATAGAAAACTTATTAGTAATGTTGATTTCGTGGAAAAATATCCAAACATTGACAGTGACAACTGGCATTAATTTTGTGTCAATATAATTTAAATTTCAGTAGTGAATAGCAGCCAACAGGCCAGTGAGCATGTAGCATAGCAAAAATATTCTTCCACCAAAAAATTTTTTTCTGTCTTGGAGCTATAAAATTCATTAATCAACTTAGTAACTGCGGGAATTTCATTATACCTTTTGTTTTGAAAATATTGCTTCACGCTTCCAATTAGTATTAATATATTAATATTCATACTACCGAAAAGTCGAAGAAAAAGCTAGGCCATCAATAAAGAGCCGCGAAACAATTTCTTTTTCATAAGAACTTTAGTGGATACCACTGGCAAAACTTTCATTAAGAGGATATTCTATGAAGGATGAACTGAACAAGATTCATTGGCTGATCGGTCTAGGTATTATATAATGTTAACCTGCTCCACCACAGCGTTAGAGAAGTTATTAGACCTGCCTCCTCTACACCTTGTAGTGAAGTAAGAGGCATTTAACGGCACCCACGGGTTAATTCTGATAGTAAAATTGTTATGATACTTTTCGGAGTTTCTTGTCAGATCAAAAGACAACACGAACTAGCACTGTTATGTAGTTCAAATAGCTAAACACTCTTCAGCAGATCGTACCTGGTATCATTCTTAGCTCCAATTGCGAAGCATCAATCAGATAAAATTGAGCAATAGTGTTCGATAATAATAAATAAAATATATGTAAATGAAATCACTACTTTCTACCTCTGATATTATTTCGATTTATGATAATTCCAAATTGTGGTCAGCCTCAGCTTTCGGATGAGATATAATTTTATATTTGTAGTGCAATAAACCAGAAAAAAATCCTAACCAAGAACAGCAGATAATCTATTAGAATTATTTAATTTTCAACATTAGAGGATATGAATGTGTATTGTTTTCAGGTATTTTACCCTATCCATTTAGCTTTCTTCTTGTCAAATGCTTATTTCCATTAGTTTTACAATCACTATCACTTAAAAGAATAGTTGTAATACACTACCTTTTTTTATTAGTCTAGACATTATGAGTCATTCAGTTGGGTCCTGATCGAGAAATTGCTAATACCCTCTAATAGTTTTCTCCTAAAACTTCATTAGAAGTAACAGTAATTTTATTATAGTTTTCTATTTACACCCTAAGTTTTTATAACTTGATTCTCTTGGGACTGTCAATGCATTTTGTTGTGTTATTTAGAAACTTTGAAAATAAATAAAATAAGAACTCCGGGATGTTGGTACAAATAACAAATCCAACTTTTTTTAGAAAACATGTAGTTTACTATTAGTTTATTTTTAAAAATAATTTAAGCATTGCCTGTGTATATTTGGAATGATTGAAACCTGTACAAATTGTTTACAGACCATTCTTGTATTGATTCATCGTTTCCTAATCATTAAAATATTAAAGGGGAATTTGAATCATTTTAAATTTCTACTAAATAGATAGTTTGTTTTTTATTCGTTAAAGAAGTTTCTCCTGAAGCTTTATAATGAAATTATAGAATAAATTAGGTACCAACTGAGAATAAGGAAATGATTTCGCTCTAGAAAGAAATTTGAAACTTTAAGTGTTTGGAAGGCAAAACAGATATTGAGTTTCGCGAGAAGAAACTTTCAATGTATAAAAATAGTTATTCACTATTCAAAGGAAACAAGTACTAGATTTTAGCTTGAGAAGCAGTGAAGACTTATGAAAAACTGAAAACTGAAATCTAGTACTTTTTTTCTCTGCATAATAAATAACTATTTCTATACATTAAAAGTTTTTCCTCATCGTTGTCCAAAATATGATATATCCTGTTTATAATACACATTATTTTTTCTTTAACGTAAAAAAACAATAATTTAATAATGAGAAATAAAATTATGTGATTTGATTTGGAAATTGTGGGATTAGTGGTTGTTGAGAAGTTATTTCCAATATCTTTGACTCTACCGGAATTACTACAAGAAGCCAAAGTAGCGTCACAAAAATTATTGCTTGCGAAATTGCGGAAAATTTACATAACCGCTTATTCAAGATTGATGGCATGAAAAATAAAAAAAAAACATGCAGTTCTTTCTTGGAGACGGAGTTATTGGCTTATTTTCGAGAAATTGGCACGGCAACAAAATCCATCAACAATGTGGTCGAATTATTCATTATCAAAAGTATGTTACGATCCAAAAATAATGTGGACATTTCGAAATATTTCAATTCAATTACATTTTTGAAACAAAATCGGAAAGGTTTCAAACCTAAGAAAGCTGCGAGTGAACAAATTAGTGATTTTTTAAATAATACTCCCGATGAAATTTATCTAATGGTTAAGGTTTTTGTTGTATTAGGGATTGCAGGAGTTAATAATTTTGTGAATTTTAGGCTAACAAAGGGTGATGTGAAGAGGAAAGTTGTAGTTACTGAAAAGTATGTGAAATTTCACTGAATGTACAAAGCAAAATTTATCAATTAGGTTGTGGATAAAGCCCGGTTTCATGAGATCCTCGAAACAGTGACTAATTTTATTTAACTTGAAAATGTAAATATACACTCATATACAGGTAATTCATGTCGAAAATATTCTGCATTACTTTCAGTTGAATTTGGGGGAGACTAAAGAAACGTCAACGGTCTGTAAAGGGTATTTGGATGAATCGATAGCACACAGAATATAAATAGTTAATAAAGTGCTTTTTACGAGTGGTTGTGCTGAAAAAACACCGGATTTGCAACCAAGTACATCGACGGTGGTTGTGATGGCACAAAGAAATATAATTTCAACACGAGAAAATTCCAGTGTTGTACTGAATAATTTGAGGAATGTGCAATGCACATTTAATAATTGCACTTTGAATATTTGATACTGGTAGATACTGGTAGATTTCTACCTTTTTATCAATAAAAATTCATTTTCCTTTAATACTATTCAAATTTATTTCTTGATGCATGCTACGCATATGCTTTTCGCTTTCCAATCAATTCTGCAGTAGACAAATTGTACTCAAGTCAAATCTAATCCAATAAGCGCCATCCCCTATTCAATTCACATTCCATTAACTTTATGAATTATTTGTCAATAGAGTATATGTAACAATGAGGTCCCATCAGATATGTATTCAATCAACTCATAGCATGTTCACAAGTTCTAATTGCAGAAATTAGGTAAAGATAAAGATTTGCGTATTTCTATTTGCTTTTGAACCGTAATGCATTTCCAGAAACACAGACACTTTGTTATTTTAATCCCGAATTTTGGTTTTCTTCTCTGGGTAGATAAGAATGGAGTTGTAACGAATACAAATTATATTTAATGTAATGCGTACTCAATACAAAATAAGTTGTGGTTGAAGAATATAATTACGTATTGCCCATTTTATGTGGTGAAATTGGAAACAAATAAAACTGAAATTCAATTATGATTCGCATATAACCTCAATTATTAGTAGAGCAGTAAATAAACAGATACCATTTACCCAGTCTGTTGGTTTTCGTATAAAAAAAACCGCAACCTTTATATTGGCGATTTTTTTCGTTTTTATTGTTTCGTTTACACAATTTAATTCTGTTTGGACAAACTGAGCTTTTATTTTATGTATATTCACTCAATTTTGAAATAACTCGAAATTTTAATCCATCAATCGAAACGGGATGAATTGATTTTATTTTCAATAAAAAAGTAAGCAATATAAAGAAGGTATATACAACATTCTTCGAAGCGTTCATTTTGATTCAGACCTTTCACATAAGAGGAGTTATTAAAAATTGTCAATTAAACTTGATTCAGTGAATATGAATTAACTATGAATTATAAATGACGCTGCGATCATATGAAAAATGCATATTTTCATATATTTTATCCTAGAGAAGTTATAATAATTACTAAAATAATTCAATTGCTTACAAATGCATTACGATCTGGAATTTTTCTACTGTAAGGTTATAGGCTCGTAAAGAAGTCCACACCTATCTGCTTGGTTGATGTTTGCTGTCTGCTGTTTTTCTTTTGTATAAAATTCCTACATCCTAGATGTTGTTAGTAATCAATAAACATGTGTCACGCTTATTATTAACTATATTTTCATATTTGCTATGCTCGGAATCGCCAAGTAACTATATATAATATTATTTTACTTACTTATTCAGTGTGCTGCAATATTTTTTATCAGTTTTTCTAATTTCTAAATAAAAATGGGACTTACATATCCCAATAGTGTTAATTATCGGAATATTATGTTCCATCAGTATTAAATAACCTATATTTTCAAAATTTTTGTTTTAGAAAGGATAAACCTTTGTCAATACAAAGGTATTGTTGATAATATTGATTTTTATGAAGAATGAGACTAATTTCAAGACAATGAGGTTGAAGATACTGCGTAGACACAAATTTTGGATGGTGCGTTTAATTCTGAGGATGAAGATTTCAACGGCGAAAATGCAAAAGAATAACTAACTACGAAATAGTAATTTAGGAGTTGCGTTTGACTGGATTAGATTAGAAAATCTGAACATTTTATTCCAAAACCCGATATTTCACAAGAAAAACAAACAATTATATTGTGTTTCCTCAGAAATGAATGCTGTGTTCAAATTATTTTGTTTTCGCTGCTTTATTATATTGTCTAATACACCAATCAACGATTAGAAATTGTAGAAACAACATCTAAAATAAATAGTCAAAAGACATCGAGTGTAGAAATAATGATCATGCTTGGTTGTTCTCTGAAAATGAGTTATAATCGTCTATATAGCACATGTTTTGTTCCGATAGAAAATATTTAGGTAATGATGAGACTAAAAGTGCAATATCTAGCGATAGATGTTAGTTACTTACACAAAACTGTACTTCAAGAAACCCGAAAAACCAAAAGATGCTTCTTAGAACTATTATATAGAAGAAGTATTATCCCATTTAAAAAAAATTGTCTGCCAGAAGTGATAGTACATACTAATCAATTGACGACAATATGACAATGATAAAATTCAGATTAGCCGGGGGTGCACTGAATTAGCAATAATTATTTCCTGCTATAAATATCACATGAACTATTGATATAAAAAAAATTAATTGAAAAGGTTAAGCAATTACGGCACTCATCTTCCAAATTTAAGGAAAATATGGCATAATCTTTTCACTTCCTTTCATTCGATGATCTCTAAGTACAAGAGGTCCAATTTCAGCAATTTTTTTTGACAGGCATCATATTTACTTTTCTCGATTTCTTCAATTTTAGCGTTGAAATATCAAAAGGGTCAAGTGCCAAAAATGGAAATAAAAGTTATTGACGGAAAACGTTTATTCGTAATTTCACAAATAAAAACGCACACACATTATTGTATCTTATGCACATCCGCTACATTGATTTTTACAACTATTACTAATAGTAATAACCATAGTAAAAAATGACAGTGTCTTATACTACATTGAGCAGATGTTGATAAAAAAACTTTGTATTCCTCTTTTTCTAAATAAGCTATCATTGATAATAAATGCATTCCATTAAATGATACTTTGTTGTCTTCTGGGAGTTTATATAAGTCAACATGAATCATTGCCTTTATTTGAATATTATAGTCTTACAATGCTAGTTCACTATAAGTTTGTTTGGTAAAAGGACACCATGGTATCTGCAGCAGACTGGAGATTAAAGGATCGGTTATACATTTCAAGTACCTCAAACCTCCCTGTGTGGATACTAGACATTATAACGTCGTTCAGGACATCAGGTACCATTGCCTTGACTTTCCTTTTGCGATTTTCTATTAAACTAAAGTCGCGGTCACATTGCAGAAACTGTGACCACTAACTAAAAACTTGTGCTCTATTGTTTTAATAGTCTACATCTTACTAGGAAAAAATAAACAAAAATAATAATACGGTTTTTGTTCTGAGCAGCACAGTTGTCACTCCAAATGTTTTGTATTCGTAAGGACCATATTCAACACCTTTAATAAACATGAGGATATCTCATTACGACCTCGTCCGGCAAATCCCTCATGCCAGAGAGCAAAAATGTTCATGGAGCTGTTCTCACAAACTTCCACGAGATTTCCAGTACCATTGGGAACAGTACAGTGTTTGTAGCCTCATATGTCCCATATGTATGTCTGTTTACTGGTCCAACTTGGTTAAGTCTCATTAAAAAGGTTCCTTGAGTACTGTGTGGTGTTGAGTGAAACTTAGTGAATAGCTGAAGTCTTCGTTCAAATAATGAAGTTTCGTGGGCCAACTTGCACTTACACGGGATCTACAACAGTTACATATTTTAGTTCAATTAAGATAATAATTAATTCACTCACCTCTAAACTTGGTCGATTACATCTCGTCACGTCGTGGCATTTGGCACCCAAATATCGACGTGGCACCAACGAAATTTGGCAATGAAAACTAAAAGTAGTAAATACACCATTGACAGATCGCTCCTTTCTTAGGTTGTGCCCGATGGCTTTTGGCTTCTTTCTATGATTACAATTGAAAATTATCAAAATTTCAACGCGTCAATTGTTCTTCAACGTAAAAAATACTATTTAATTAACATTCAAATTTCACTTTTGTATATTCAACGACGAAGATAGTTTTTTTTATGTAAGGATTAAAACTATTATTCGATCGAGGACAACTAAAGACGTAATACATCTAGTATACGATAAACAAATCCGTTATGACTTGATAAAAACCATTAAAATATATACATGGACAACAATTTCTTCCTTACTGATCAATTTTTTAAAAATCCCTTTACAAGTTTACAAGAAGCCGAAGCTAGGCTAATAAATAAAAAAATCTGTAGGATTCATTGATTAATGGAGATCTCAGACAAATCAAACAATAAAGCATCCAAATCCAAACATTGAGAGTATAGGTGAGGGTCGAAACTTTTTGCCTCTGTGACAAATGGAACTTTTAGTTAGCAGTTTATTTGTGAATGTGGTGACAAGTACAGTTACTTTAGAAACACTAACGTTTGAATTCCTTTGTGGTTTCTTATAAAGTTGTCTGTGAAGAAACAAATGAACCTTTAGATAGAAAACAGAACTAGAAAAACAAAATTAATGACTCATCAAGTGTTTTTATCAGGAGATTCAATTCATTCATATGTGATAGGGGATAATTTTTAATAAGTATGATGTAGATATGTTTTGTTATATAAATTATTATGATTATTATAGTGAAATAAGTGTTCTTTTATTTGGTTTTTCGTGTACAGAGTACTGAATGTTTCAATCAATAATTATTCCATTCGAGAAAGTTGATATTATAGTAGATCAAATGTATTACGTCCAAAAAACCCAATTTTTGAACGAATTGAGCACGTGAAAATCAATTTTTGCAAACTAGACTAAGAAACTCTAGTTTTAAAGCAATTCGATATATGAAATAACCAACAATTGAACAAAATGAACATGATAGAACTAATTTTTCACCATACGTATTTCGAATATATAATTTATTTAAATTTGAATATTTGATTCGATGATCTAATTGAATTTGAGAAAGTAGAATTTCAACTGGAATAATTTCCTCAAAATCAACTGAAAATACCAATTTTTAGGTGCATTGAAACCAACCTGTATACAGAATAAACTGGTTATCACAATCACCAACACATTTACTGAAAATATTTGAAGACTGGAAAATACTTGGAAATCGCCGATACCGAAACTAAATCAATTATACTTTGATCAATCAAAGATGGAAATTGTATATTCTTAATACCAAGATATTCCTTGATACGTACTGCGATTACGACTATCAGTTTTTAGTCACAGTCCTTCGCATCAAATTAAATACCTCAAGGAAAATGAATGGAAATACGAGGGTGTATTGTTGTCTAGTTAGCCTAGACCAGTTCCATGCATGAACAAAATATTGCGTTAAAAAAATGTTAACCAAAATTGTGAAAATCGAAAAATTGGAGTATCGAGCCATCATCAAGTATCTGTATTTAAAAGGGTTGAGAGGTAAGCAGATTTACGAAGATATGCTTAATACTCTTGGTGATCAATGTCCTTCGTATGCGACCGTGAAAAATTGGACTGCAAGCTTCAAAAGAGGTAAATTTTCCATCAAAGATGATGACCGATCGGGGAGGCCACTTTCTGTGTCAGTCCCCGAAAATATCGATGCAATTCATGATATGATTTTATCAGACCGTCGAATTGCTAAAACGGATATCTGAGGCACTCAATATTTCATACGAACGCGTACATCATATAGTTCACGACAATTAGGAGATGAGAAAAATTGCTGCAAAATGGGTCTCCAAATGTTTGAATGATGGCCAAAAGCGTGCAAGGGTAGAAGCATCGCGTTCGATCTGTGTTCGATTTGAAGACGATATACACTTCTTAAACCGAATTGTTACTATGGATGAGACTTGGGTACATTTCTACGACCCAAAAACAAAGCAACAATCGATGGAATGGCGACACTCTAGTTCTCCAAGATCTAAGAAGTGTCCAAAAATCTGTTGGAAAAGATCTGGCTTCAGTTTTTTGGGATTGCCATGGAGTAATCATGATTGATTTTTTTGATAAGGGTAGAACAGTAACTGGAGATTACTATTCGACATTACTGACCACTCTACGGGAAACAATTAAAGAGAAAAGACGCGGAAAGCTATCCAAAGAGCAATGTACTGTAAGGTCTGTTGGAAAAATCACATTTGAGGATAAGCCATATATCATTGCAAAATATGTGGATTTAATAAACCTTGAGTAGTACACAGGTATTTATTCACGTGGAACATCGGCAACACAACAGAATCTGGAGCAAGTACAACTACATTGATTTATATATAATTTAGATTAGAGTACAACCTCTCATTGTCAATTCTACTACCTATTGTGAATACTACCAAATAATACATATGGAGAAATTTATATTCTGTTATTCCATTGTATGACATGAAATAGAATTTTCGACAAACAGAGTTGGTAAATCAGATAATACATTTGTTTGGTAACCGTTCATATCATCATAAACTAAAAAAATAAAAAATTGATAGTCTTTGTATATGTTTGAAATTCAAGTCCTTGCTGTTTTATAACAATAAACATGGAATAAATATCGTTTTTATTTATTTAAGTAAAGTTTTACTGTCAGCAGGAAAGTCATGATAATTATTTGAGGATAGAATCAAAGGCGAAATAAAACCAAAGGAAATTATGCAAGGGTGCCTTTAATGCAACGTCAAATATCCTAATTGAAATTTTAATAATAAAAGCATCGTATACTTGGTAACATAAAGGTTGTGCTTTCTCATTTTTATGACAAAATTGAATTTTAAAGGAATAAAATCAATTTTTGATCAAACTAAATTAAGCAAATATCTGGGTCGTTTTTATAATAATGAAGATGATACAAACTTTATTATCATTATGATGAGTGAAGTTTTACTGTGAATATGTATCATAATAATTGAAAAAAAAAGGAAAACCAGCAATAAAAATCGAGAATTTTATTACCAAAAGGATGTTGTAAAAAATATTCTAAATCCACGTAAGTTGTATTTCGTAGAACACGAATACGTGAAGAGGAATATCAAATATTTAATGATATACGGTTAAGAGATGATGGATCCAAAAATCACATCAGTCAAACAATTGTCGATAAATATTTAAAAAGATAAAAATAACGTCCCTATAAAGTTTGTGGTATTTTTTTATTAGAGGGATTAAGGCAAGGTCGAATCGAAATCGAAATATACTGGAGATCAGTTGCGCAGAAAATCATTTCACACATCAACACACATTTTTGAAGCACATAATGAAGTGACAAATGATAATCAAATGTTAATATGCTCAGAAAAAACATTACTTTTCTGTTCCCCTATGTCCAAAACGCCATCTCGAAATATTTCACTTGAAAATAAAATTTGCACAAGAAGTTTGATTAAAAATAAAAACTTCAGTATGATTTGGGAAGTCACATTATTTCCAGGTCCCCACTTTTATTTTCCTCTTTAACTATCTCACGTACGAATTCATTAACCATTTCTGAAGTAATCACAGTAAATGACGACCCGGGTGTTCAACAGTATCCGTATTAATATGGCTACTTATGAAAGCAGAGAACGGAGCACTTCCAAAAATATATTAACATAACTTTCCCTTTTGTTTTTTTTTATTCAACATTCATCTTATCGACAGGGAAGTGCCAGCTCCCAACTTACAAAAAAATATACTAGTAATCTCTACATTGAAAAAGTACCAGAAATATTCAAAACAATATGAAAGTTACTAAGAATAAACTAAATAATCAAAATTTTTTGAAGATAGGAGCTATTGCCTTTCTATATCACCATCATCATCACAATCGGTTAAGATAGAAGGTATTTTCGAAATAAAACACTCATAATTTTGAGAAAACAATGTACAATTGTTACAATTTTCATATTTACCTTTAAAATGAGAGAGATATTGCTCAAATTAAAACAACTTTGATTTTTAGAATTTAAAGCTCATTCATATACCGATTGACGCGCAATTCAACTCTGTCGAACTTAATATAATTGTCATATTTCTAATAGACCATCAAACAGATGTAAACTAATAATCTAATAACGTGGGGAAATGGTTGAAATCATCCTCGTCTTAAGAACTACCAACCTTCCTAATTATATTTTGTGGTAGAGGCTGATAGCTTTGGAACTTTCAAATTTGATGTCAGTGAAGGCAATCAGAGGTATCGGATAAAATTACTGATGTGTGAGGGATGTATGACTTACATATCGATTTTGCTTTCATACTGTTACTCCATAAAGATTCATGGATGAAGATTTGAAGTTGAGCTGGATTAGAATGCCCTGAGTGTTGTAAGAGATTTTTTTGGCATAAGGTTCTGCAGGTTCTTATTCAATAATTCTATTACAAAATTGGAACCAAGTGAGAAAGGCTTTTAAATCACAGACATAGAGAGTGTGGTTGAGGTCAAGTGTCTCTGAACAATGGAGTGTTCGGTAAGAATAATATCAATTAATTTAATGAAAGAAAGAGAATCGGTACATATACTGATATGATTATGATGTTAAGAGATAAATTTGGAAGCCACAAGAATGTTATAAATTTAATTAAAATTAAAAGTCGAAGGTAAGTAATTGATTTTTAGAAATACTTCCTTCATGGTGTATATTCCAGTTATTTTTAAATGGTGAACCAGGTATCGATATATAAATATCCATGTAATGTACATAATCAAAGTTCCCGTCGAGTCTTTGCCATCTCAGTAGACAATAGGCTTAGTAGAGGATACGACATCTAGATTATGCTAGTTCATACGTCTGAGGGCGTATAAAGTAGAAAATGAATACTTTGATAGCTTCCACATCTTTAATATATCATCATGTTGTAACATACCATTCGGCTTGTTACGTTTTGCTTTAAATATTTCGAATTTTCTATATGTTCACTTATTGTGACTCAGTAGTCACTTCTATTCTAATTCTAGCATTACAGTTGTTGGAGAAATTTATTTCTTATCGACCACTCCATTCAAGAAATACAATAAAACCTTGAAATGTATTTGAAATCGTCCTTTAACTATCCACACTTAAGTGTTCATATCAAATTAAATCCTGGTGTGCAAATATTATTCTTTATATTCGCTGGTTAGGTTAGTTTTTCATATACCTTTTTTATTTACTTCTTCATTATAGTACTCACAAAAATTCCATTTAATTTGATTAATTTCCTTTTGTTTCAAGCAAATTTGTATAAAAGTGTAAATTCGTATTATAATTGGGGAGGAGAACGAATAGAATAGAACAGATTTCTGTTTGGTTATATTTGAAAAGAATATAAATTCAGTTTTTTATATGTTAAAGCATAAGCACCTTTTATTCAAATCTGTTCTACTCACTCCTTCAGTAATTTACTTCTGTGTTTGCGTTTCCTTCCTCATTTTATTTTTTCCCGCAGTTCTACAGCTGCCAGGTAGGGAATTCAACTAGGTATTCACCCGCAAATAACAAATACAACTCCAACACCTGGGAATCAAGTGGAGGACTGCAACCATCCGGGATTTCCATAGATTTCTTATCTTTAATACATATAAATCTGAGTTGTTCTCAATTTATAACTGCTTTTTATTCGTTGTGCTCATTGGATACGCAGTTAATGTGAATTTATTATTTTTTAAATAAATTTATTTGCTGCTGAAACTATTTTTTATTTTTTATGGCAATAAATATTAATTCGAAGCATCGTGTCCGGGGATTGTTAGTTTAATTTTTTAATTAATTGAAAGGTCAGATTCTCCACCTTTTTTTGTTCACTTTTAAAGTCGTTTGTTAAAAAGCTGGTAGCGTCCAATTCAATATTAATTTACCACACCATGTGGGTACCAGTTATTTATATATTTTAACTAAGAGCGAATACAACTTCCTAAGGAAGAGTATCCTGCCGGGAAAGTGAATTTATAATGTTTTCAATCTTTAGATGAGCACTGAATATCTCCATGGAGCAGTTTCCTGATTTACTGAAAACATCAAATATCAATAATCATATTAAAGGGCATAAAAAATGTCATGCACGTATGAATAACTGAGCTACCTCATGCGTATCCATGAAATTTCAGAAACACGCCCTCGTATTCGATATTGAAATTCCATTCATTTTTCCAATTCAAATGCTGCAGTTGTTCACATTTTTTCATACTCGTATCTCCACTTCTTACGAAACTCAACTCGTAACTTTGTTTCAATTATAATAAATTTTTGGTGGAGAAACGGAAAATAAGGAGAAAATATGAATTTTTTAGTGGATTTATTAATTGTCTCAAAACTGATATGGAATGATTCTTGTTTTATATATATTGAACACTTTGGTGTTTCATTGCCACGTTCCCATTAAGAAACTTCAGAATGAAGGATTGCTATTATTCACCTCTGAAATAATCAATATTTCGAAAATGCATTCTGTTCTTCAACTGAGAAAACAACTACTTTCCTGGCTAATGCCTCGACGAATATTGCATTACACCGCCCCTGAAGACCGTGTATATCGACCTTTTTGTCGATATTAACATCCCCAATGGCTCGCAATTGCAAGAAGAGAGTGTAACTACTGACTAGTTTCGACGTTATTACGTCTCATCAGAGCTGTTCGGGCTTTTGACCCGAATGGAAGACAACGTCAAATAGCGTCGCATTTGGTACATGTAGTTAAGCATTTTCCAGTGAACGCCAATATTTCGAAAATGTATTACTCCGTTCTTCGCTGGGAATGTTTAACTACATGTACCAAATGCGACACTCTCTGACGTTCTCTTCAGTTCGGGTCTCAGGCCAGAACGAGGGATGATGTACTGCTTTGATGAGATGTAAAAACGTCGAACTAGTCAGTAATTGATTTCCTGGTTGAGTAGTATGTTATATTATAACTAATTAACAATTAAACTTGTCCACTAACTGCATTCCAATATGAATGAAGCTTTATTCAATAACCACAACTACTGGAAAATATAATACTAATATACAATTTTCTTCATATAGAACACTAATGATATATCTCTAACTATCGCAGTCCATAGCAATTACTATGCACCGCGTATACCTGCCATTTCATGTTTCATTATTAATATCTTTTTCACATTTCATATTAGATTTCGACTATTATACATCACAAAAATACACTCGGTACAACTTTGATCATATTATAACTGTTATAATTGAATAAATACCTACAACACAATAAAATATTTCTTTTCCCCACTCCGAATGGAAAGTTTTCTAAATAAAATTGTGAGAATTGATTTTGCTGTAAGTTACTGTAAATTTCAAAAAAATGGAATTGGATGGAGTTACTTTTTCGATTGGCTTTTGCTTTTTTGATATTAACTCACAGTACAATTAATCAGATTTTATTGGAAGTTTGGTTAGTTGATGTTAATATTGATGCCACTGCGACTTTGAACTTTTGTTTACAATATTAAAGGTCTCAATAGACAAATTTCGTCGCTGCGTCGTTAATAACCGAAGAGGGAATGATTAAAATTTGAGCAATTGAACTCTTCATAGAATCAGAGATAAGCTATATGTGAGGGGTAGAAATTTTAACATATGAAAACCGACATTACGTATGAAACACCTTCTGTACATTGTTACATTTTCGAAATTACCAGACTCTAATTTATAAACAAGGTATTGTTATGCCACTCATCAGCAACTTTACGAGTAGATGCTGGATTGGATATATTTGCACTGAAACCCGAGATGGCAGCAGGCAAATAATCAGCTAGTTAGTAGATACAGGATTCACGCGTATACAAGAAACAATATACTTGAGTGATTCAATCTCACAAATTTAAAATTCGAGTTCTTGAAAGTTACCAGTGATAACAATCAAAATTTTTGTAGCATTGTTATAGGTATCTATCAAATTTTTGATAAGATGTATTTCTCCTTAAATGTACTTAGTATTTATTGTCGTGAAGTATTCAAATTGCGATTTTGGTCATATTTCTGTTGATGAATAACAGCACGAGCCTATAATCTACTAGATCAACTTAAGCAAAATTTCAAAGTTAGCCGATAGATAAAAGTTATTTCTACTGCAATAATAAAGGATTCATCACCAGTGTGCACAAAAAATTATAGCGTATACCGTTAACAAAGCTGAAAATAACAATAAAAACACGAATTATGTATATATTTTGAGTATAAACATAGAGTACCAACAGCTACTCCTAGTATCAAGCTGAATTTTCCGATATGTATTCAAGGATTATGTTTATTGAGGACATTATGGATGAAAGCATGCAACTCCATGTTTTCTTTCTAAGGGGAAAGAGACTGCAGCATTGAGTTGCAGTTATTGCCAATTTTGATTTAATTCAACTTTGCACTTTAATAATCTGAATTGATCGTCACACAATTATTTTCCAATATAAATTATTAACAGTAAATATTGTGGTAACATATTATAGGATTGGCAATAATTCATTGTATGAACTAATATCAATCTGATATAAGTTAATAAATGGAAATTCAAATATTGTGATATTTTGTTGAATTGAGAGCATCAAATTATTGTAGCTCACATTTTGATATTACTCAAGATTCTCGAAGGATATTATTATACAAAATATCACATTTCTCGACGATGGTAGACATGAATAATTTTCAAACGGAATATTTCCATTATATCAAGACTAGTTGAATCGAATATCAATATCTGGGTTGAAAATGTATTTAGAATGATTATGTTCAATGGAAATACGTATTCTGTAAAACGGGAAATTAGTTCGTATCAAGAGCTGGTATTCATCGTTTAATTATTCTGATACGAAATGAGTATATATGAGATTATTGAAATTGGAAGAAGAATCATTCCTTAACGGAGCTTGATGCAATTTTGTGTTATTTTTCGAAAAACATAAGGTTTTGGTGGTTGAAATCTGATTTTGTTGAAAGAATTGTCTTCTATGCATTTCTGTAATGTATTGTAGCTTCTCTCAATTGCTTGAGTTGGGTCTTAAAAATTATCTATATCACAACCAACATACAATTGGTATTATTTCCTTTCTTGTTACTCCCACTTCACAAAAACATTCTTCTCTAAATTCTCTCACGAGTGTATATTTTCTCGGCTCAACTTCAAACCTCAAATTACGCTATTATAGTTCGTTCGCTATGTAGCAAACTTTCCCTCGCCAAAAACGACTCTTGATGGTGCTTTTGTCACATTTTGAATTTTTAGAGCGGTTCAAGACAAGTGAGAAAATATCATCTAAACTCACTAGGTTCTCTTAATGACTTTGGAAATATCTTCACGTCGGCGTCGGCTCAAAATTATTGGTTAAAAATTTCATCTGTATTTAAAGTCGAGAGATATGTCAATGTTTCTTGTACTGGACTGAGTGATTCCCACATTTAAATCGTCAATATCAATTATAAACAGTACCCGTATCGACAAACTATCAAAAGTATGTAGCAAAACTATTACTACATTCGTATCTCGAAAGCTAAAAATTCGTCGAAAGAATCTTGGTCTGTTATCAATGATTTCGACCCAGACAAACATTAGTAAGAATATTAGCTCTAACATATCCACATGTCGAGATGCACTCTATTTTCTCGTTCCTTCTAAAAGAATCACTGATAATCTCTTCCTCAGACCTGTAAATAGATCTGAGCTAGAGCAAACCATACTCAGCATGCAAAAGAAGACATCCTGTGGCATCGATGAACTATCAGAAATTATTTTTGGGTTTTCCGGAAGTACGTTTTATGTTCGCTAATGAACGAATCCTTTGAAAAGGGGCTTTTCCCCAGCTGTCTAAAAACAGCTATAATAGATCCTATGCACAAGGGCGGCGAGAAAAATAACTTTCATTAAATTATCATCCCATCGCATTATTACCAATTCCATAGAAGATAATTAAACGACTTATGAAAAGCCATTTATCACCCTTTCTTTTAAAACATAAAATCCTGACAGCTCAGCAATTTGGTTTTCTACCTAATAAATGCACTAATGACAGTATGTTTTCTGTTCTACCTTGAATGTCGAAATTAATTGGTACGAGCTAATGGTGAAGTTTCAAATAAACTGCCAACGGGCAGATGTCGATATTAAAAAAGTAGTTTTCTTACTTCATAGTATCAGATTATTTTATGTATATCAGTTTTCATTCTTTTTTTTTACTCATTCCCATTTTGTTATAGTACTCATTCCGTTTGGATATTTCGATTCAAACACCAATATTTTTCACAAAATTTATTTTATGTATCAAATGCGAACATTTTTGCAGATTTCCATCAAAACACTCTGCGTATATTAATATCTCAGAATTGACAGTTTCTTCTTAGGAATGTATATCGATAATAAATTAATATTTGTATTTAATCGTTTTATAACCAAAATGAAAATTGGGAAAAATCATTCCCAAGGCATATTTCAGGGTACTTCAAATTGCTCATTAGATGATAAAGTCATAAACAACACATTCCGTCGAGTTTAGTTTTTCATAAAACCTCATCATCATAGTATTCACGACTTCTCTATCCTATTTTTATTGCAGTCTAGATTTTTTTAAATCTTATTTTCTTGATTAAAATATCCCCACCATTTTGTGATCTCTCTTTATGCTTTCGAACTCTCTTAACTTTTGCATAATTTCTAATTTTCTCTATCACATTTGCTATTTTTAAGTCATCAATTATTAAGCTTTTTTCAAGGACCTATGTTACAATTCTATTTAACAGTGTTTGGTATACTTAGTGACATAAAAATCCGATCACCAAGTGAATATTTTTCAAGATGATTCCAAAAATTTTCAATTCTTCATTACAACCAAAAGCTGAAAATTGCAAAAAGCATAAGTGTAGATACCGATGTCAGAAGTTACCAGGAATCGCACCAAAAAAATTGCACATGAGTGAAACAGAGCAACAGTGGTTAAGGGCACTAAGAGATTTTGTCTCGTTTACAAAATATTCAAGAGCCGTTAATATGCGAAGTGTTTATAGAAGGATCATAAGAATTCGTCTTTTTGAGTACCTCCTCACCTTTAACTCAACTATAACAAATTAACTCCAGTGGTGTCAAGAATGACTATCATGAAATAAGGAATAAAATAGTTGGTGACGAATCCTGATTCTACAAATAGTTTACAATTTGTTGTTGCGCGTCATTCACATCGTTGGAGTTATGATATGAACTGCTTATCGCTCAAGGTTTCCTTTTGTCTGAAATAAAAAGTCCTCAGAATAATGTGTTCATCCTATATTTAGATACTCTCATTTGTGAAATAAGGAATAGGTTTTCCACAACCTTGTCTTGTCTTGTCCCATTATTTATAAAACCAGCTAAATATGATGATGAGTGGTGAATCTAGTAAAGAAATATGTTGGAAAATCTAGTTCGTTTCAATTGTTAAAAAATCTTCTGCACTTGCTTTGTGTTCAACTTGTCACTTCATGCACTGGCCAAAGAAGTTTTTATACATAAGAATACAATAACTGGATCCTGTGGAGATAACTGTAATAGCCTAAGACACGAGTGAAAGGACTAGCGGTGAAGACAATGACAATTCTCAGACAATCACTTCAAACTACCAACTGTTTTTCTGTCATTATTTATTCATCCCTAGCCAGTAGAACTACTCTGAAATATTGAATGTACAATGAACTTAAATAAATCCTTTTCACATTTTTAATCTGTCTTTTATTAACTTCAATCTATTGCATTAGTGAATTAGTAAACAAAACATCTTGTAAACCTTTTATGTGAAACACACGTTTTTACTTCAGAACAATTCAACAATTAAGCTTCATTTTATGAAAGTTCTTTCACAAAATTTTCCACCATCGACCATAATTCATGTTCTTCTAGGGGTAGTTGAATCCTTTTTGACGTTATCAGTATTAGAATAGAATTTAAGAGGTAACAATGATAACTGGACTTGACAGAGGTTATGGAGAGACTGAATATGAAGGCGATATACAACAATTCCAAAAAACCAACTATTTAACAATAAAATACTAACAACTGAGTAATTTTTCGCATTGAATCAAAATAATAAATAGGAAAAGGGAGTATTGAGATTATTTATTATGTGAAGGATATTGTTGGTGGAAAATACATATTTTATTCATCCTGGAATTCAAGTAAAAATGTACTAGGACGTAGAAGTTATTATATTATATTTTGACAAAAAAGCCAAGTAGTTGTTTATATTGAGATTATTAGCATGTTCTACATAATATATTTCTCAGAAGTAATAAAGTTTAAGTTGATACTTGTAAATTTTACGGAAGTTACTATAACAAGTTGAATTATCATAGCAACTTTCCTTCTAAAATGGAAAAGATTGAATCTCATAATAATGAGTGAACGAAATGTATGGTAAAGAAGAGAATTATACTCAAAAATAAAAAAGAATTCTCATTTTGCTTCTAACAGAGTCGTTTTCCACCTATACAGAAGGCTGAGTTTAGCTCGGGAAGCAAAATATTTCTTTCAGTAATCAAATTATATATTCATTTCAAATTCACATCATGCGAATTTCATAATTGGTATGGGAATAATTTTGTTCCCGACAAAGTGATTCAAGCCGGAGGAATTTCCGCTGATGATTTTTGAATAATCCTCTGGAATAGGATACAATAGCTATTTCCAAATGAATTCAGAATATATATACAGTGTGCAATCACATCTGAAAAATATCAGTAATCATAAGTTTGGTGGAACTAATTAGCTTTGGGATTGTAAGCTTAAAGACACATTTAGTAGACAAAATAAAACAGAATTGCCGTGAACATATTGTGGGACCGCATCTTAATATCAAACAATACTAATATTTTTTGATATTTCTTATAGTTTAAAATTCTTGGTTCAAAAAACAGATATGAAAACAACAACAATACAAATAGAAGTAGAAATAGGGCCCAATCACAGACTAGTAGTAGTTGAAGGTGTTAATAATATGGAAGATACGCAGGAATAGAAAAAAAATCAAATATGGAGATTTTAAAGGAAATACGCTGACAAATGAACGAGTTGGTGGAATGAAGAGATGAAAAATATGGTAAAAGAAAATGAGAAAACGTCAAATTGAAACTGAAGATGTTTAAAAAGATGATCATAAGAAGTAATCATGGAATTATTGCATGCGAACAATAACACATACGGTAAATAACCGAAAATTATTAATGCAAATGAAAAAATTAAGAGGAAGTAGGAACAAGGATTTTAGGGCACTGAAAAATTAAGTCAAATAAAAACAGGAAAGACTAGGACAATGGTAAAGTGGACTAAATAATATGTAGATGGATGTAACACTTTGACACAGGTATAACATAAACAGAAACGAAATACTTGTAGAAGATGAAACATTTGACAAAATGGCAGAAAAAGTATTTGGAGAAGATCAAATGTCTCAAGATGTGATGAAATGGCTGGGAAAGAAAGGAAAAAAATGGATTTGGTGAATATGTGAAGGAAGCATGCAAAGAACCAAAACAAAAATAATTATAGAACTATATACGTTGCACAAACAAGCTATGAGCTATACACTAGAATTTTGGAAAAGAGAATGCGTCTTATAACATTTGAAAGAAGGAAGGAAGAAACTGAATGAACAGAAGACACAACTAAACAGTCAAATACGATAATTAGCTACAAAAATCAGACATTAGTAGAAATAAGTCAACCCTTTTGCTACGCTATTATATTGTCAATTTCTGATGTCATCTGTTAACATTTTAAGTAAATCTGACAGTTTTCGTCTGAAAATAGAGAAAGAATCTTTTGACTGATAAACATTATTTTTCACGTGGAAAACGATAAGAAAACCGAACAGAAGTTACGTGAATATTATATGGAATGACAGTGACAAACACGTGTGTTGTGGAAAGATTACTTTTTGATGGTTTGAAAAAATTTATAACTCTTTAAGAGTATAGATAGTATATATGCTGAAAAATGAAATATTTTCCAGTAACGTAACTTTTCCACTGGAAAGTTATTCTTCCATTAAACCGCCCTCGTATTCCATGAACAGTAAGACCAAAATACTTTAGATCGTTTCCAGACAAAGTTCTTTTTGAAATTAATTACTCTCAAACCTCATTGACTGGTGAGTAATTATTAATGGCGTTGTTCATAATATTGTGAGAGGAAATTTCTTGATGGAATTTGGATTTCCAGAGACTTATTTATAAAACCCAAAAATTCTATTCTTATAATGAATGATCGTTTTTATAGTGCATCAATAAAGTAGAAAAAAAATTATTATCAATTAAATGTGCTATAAAATGAGAATATTCTAGAACTTATCGATTTATTTTGTGATATTTATCTAGAAATTACTCATATAGGAGGAAAAACTTTTGAATGATGACGGAGTATTGACTGTGTAGAATAAACGGTATCCTTATAAATATGTTGCTTATGGTTAAAAAAAACTACAGGACTTTATACACCAGGGCGAACCTGTCAAATTCTCATTCAATTTTTTCAAAAGGTTTTCATGTGAAATAAAAACTTTTGCTGGGTGTATGTTGGGACCTCTACCTATTTTTATTAAATAGAACACTTCTCACAACTGAGATTATTTTTCAGTCATTAGCTATTTGATTCTGATAGTTTAAAGTACCTTGTTCTCCGAATAGTAGTAGGAAATGAAGTGATTGTTGGGAGTTATTATCAATTGTGTCATATAAGATTGGTAAAAACCCTCTACCAGCATTACATCTTTACCTCTGATGCTTCACAAGTTCGGGTCATATATCGTACAACGCAGTTATAGAGGTAGCCCAGTCGGTGGAGGCTATTTTTCACTAAAAGAATAAGTTATATATTGTAGCAGTCTCCGTGTATCACAAAGGTATGATTGTCGTTTGTGGAAACATTTTTTCAAGTGTGTAAATGAGGAAGAAAATTATTACTATAGAAGAAATTGTGCATGTATCGAATATTGCAATAATGGATTTAGACTTTGTTAATTCATGTCAATAGAATTCTGTTTTCGACGACTATCATAACAGTGATTTCAAACATGATCTATTAATCTATCTGAATGAAAATGTTATTCGAGAACCAGCGATAAGTAGCTAGAGTTTTGTTCAACATTAGTTGTTTAAAAATTGAGTTTTCTGATTACTTTTACAACTTATATAATTTTTAAATCTCCACACTACTTTTCTGTAATATCAAAACTGTGGTAGAAGTTGGTTATATCTATTTCAATGTATTGAAGTGATTTCATTGTTACATGAGAGATATCCACATCTAACACATCACTAGGTCGACATGCAGATACATTCCGACGACTATAAATAAATCTAGAAATGTACAATTCTAAAACCATCGACCGAAGGAGTAAATGGTACTTTAACTCTGAGAATCATTTCATTTTCGAACGATAAATCACTGCATGGTAAAAGATTTTCTGTGCAGGAATAACTTCTGGAAAATACATATTTATGAAGCCTCCTTTACTATATACATTTTTTCATACGTTCATAGATAATATAAATGTAGAGGAATAAATTATGATATTTGGAAATTGGTTTCTTTGGAAATACCGTACCGATACATCATATGATTCGACGAAAATATTACCAGATACAAATACTTAAAAAGTGACATCCGGAATGAACATATTGGAAATTGTATCTCATATTACAAAATTTGTTACAGTTGACGGACAACTTCCAACAAAAATACGTTATTGGGGGGAAACACAAATAGGAAAAACCATGTTTAGGAAAAAAAGTCACCGTCAAGTGAATGAAAGCCTAACCAATAATGTTTTTTGACGCCATATAAAATAATTTCTCAATAACTGTATCACTTCAGTGGGATTGGCAAGCTAGCTTCTAGCAACATAAGAGTTGTGGAAACGAAGGATAAAAAATTGGGGCAATTCCAGTAGAGGCAAACTACACTTTGACAGTAGATCAAGTGAAAAATAGAGAGCTGGTCCTAGATCTTTGTCAATTCAGGTTATACTCAACATCAGAGATTTTAATTTTATCTGAAGTAAGAAACTCAAATAACAAAATTGGATATAAACTAACCGATAATTAACTAATTAACTCAACGGCAAAGATTAAAAAAAAATCAAAGCTGTTAGATATTTATTCATACTAAACAGCAGGTCTCACTTCAGGGACTTCTTCAAAAGATTAAAAATTCTTATTCTTTCTTCCTTATTCATTTTTGATTCAATTTGCCTAATTCGTAAGCGCGCTTTTCCAATTTCAGGTTGTGGCACGGTTATACACGTTGGAGCATGACCTTCACCTACCCACTCCACGTTCAGAATTAGTTAAGGGCTCAATATTTTACAACGTAAAAAATGCACAATCACTCACCAATTTAATTGAATCGATATCATCTTTTCCCGTATCCAGTAATAATTTGAGGGCACATTTACAGTAAAGTGCCTTTAGTTTTACAAGCTTTTGTCTCTCTCTTTCTATCTCCCTCTAAGTTGTTGAACCATGTATGGAGAAACAAAACCAAATCTATGGCATACAATGCTATAGTAGTAGAAAAAGACGCGAGGTAGGACTAGGACAAAATTATTAAAAGATATGGAAGATCACGTTAGCAGAATAGGAGCTAGAAACTAACAGGAAGGGACAGAATATGGAGATTCAAGGCGGAAATAAGCGAAAAAGTATAGACACAGATTATGGGAACTGGCCATCCCAAAAAGAGGATCTAAAGAGCACTTTTGCGGCAGAACTACACAAGAGGTGTTAGGCCATTATTACTATTAAATATTTTGACAGAGTTATAATTCATGAAATATCTTTCATAAAATAGATGTCGTACCAGAGAATATCTGTTAGAATATACTTTACTGTCACTTTTGTGTAAAAAAAATTCATTGGTCATTGGTCAATCTGGAGAGTCACAATCATATTACATCCCACACTTATTGTCTGGTATAATAAAACTATCATGAACTTTTGAGAGACTAGGTAGTATTTTTTCATACAAATGAGATCACATTTCAAACGGGTGATTTCAGTTCAAGCGTTTTTATTTTATTTTATTATATAATTTATGTTGCTTGTAAGTAGTAGTTAATTACGTTTTATGATGATAAGAGGATTTTCGGTATCAAATGAGCCAGTCAAAGAGATTCCGAGAAGGATCAGTCCACAATCGCCTCTTCTCAACAACATAAAACGCTGCATGAAAAGCGGAAACTAAAATGGTACCGACTACAGAATTTCCTGGCGATAAGCATATCTTAACCATATCATTTGAAGCTATACATGTCCCTGCAATCAGAATTTAGGTGGCAATCCAAAGTCAGTTGAGTATGGACGTTAGAAGAAACTGAAACGGCATTTCTAGTAAGCTTATATAAAGTGTCTTCATACAGTCTATGGGAGAATTGTCTACTAGAGTATACTAGACTTAACATGTTGAAACCCAACGGAACTTGATAAACTTTCTCCATTGCTCTTACACTCTATATGGAGTGAGGATCTAAGGAGAAATAAGGGAAAAATGTATTTGGAATAAAAAGTTTACCGCTAAAAAATTTCCTAAACGCCTAGACCGTACTCAGAAAACATATTTTGCACTTTTCGTATATTTCTTTGAATATACTTATTAATATAAAAAAAAATGTTTCACAATGAAGTTGAAGATCATACAAAACAATCGAATGGACCAAGTGTTTGTTTCAAAAACCTAGGACGGTCCAAACAAACTAAAACGCATTTAAATACGTTGCTTTGGGCCATGAAGAAGATTTGAAACACAATACGCCGTGTAATCCATAGGACCGCTTTGGGCTGTGGGTAAAGTTCAGTTGCGGTCCTATGGACTGGACCAGGACTCAATGTGTTAAAAATTATTCACCTGTAAGTCCACATTTTCAAAAAGACTCACGTTATGATTCATAATATTACACGCATGTTCACTTCGACATTCTCTTTAGTTGAAACATAATTATGTGACTTGTAAAACTTTGGAATATGTATCTATATTTTCCTCTTAATTCACATGTTAAATCGAGCAAAGATGTACTAATCACTTCAACACATCACTATGTAGTGAATAGTAGCAAGATATTCAGTAATTTTAACTCAATATTATTGTAATTAGTAATCAGATATTGAATAGAGAATAGAGAAACTTTTGAAACACATAACTCACCCAAAGGATCATAACATTCTTTCTGGAAAAGGGCTCCTTTGGTGGCTCCTAATAATCCCAAAATCGACTGAGGGAATTCTGTTATTAAGAACAATAACAGCACTGCAATTAACATTCCGGAAGTTCTGTCCGCCTGTCTATGTTTCTTTCGAAGATTTATGATCGGTTTGACGTCTTTAAAATTATCTAATGGCACGCTATAACTAAACAATACTGTTTTCCGTTTCTTAGTTTCGCACAATACCTGAATCAGTTTTCTCGATAAATAAGTCAATAATATACACGGCAATAATTTAATCACGACGGCGTATATCCAGAAACTCATTTGCGCGTAATGCTGATTGACGTAAGCCATCACGAAAATTGTATTGTAAACGATTCCCGTTTTTTCTTGTAGAATCTTATTATCAATGATTCTTCCATTCGAGTCACAGGATTGATTATAAGCTACTATATGTAAAGATTGATATAGAGGATAACAAATCAAAGGACATATTAGATAAGTCAGAATAATTACGTACATGGTTTTTTTTACATCACACCAATATCTGCTATTTTGAGGATTAGTTATAGATGAATATCTCCATATAGCTAAAACTACAGTCAAACAACAAGATATGAAATGAAACATTTGACTGAATACTGCGTGAAACATCATGAAAATAGCCCAACCGTAAGTGAAATGGCTGATATTTTTTCTATCATCTAAATTTATATATCTATGGATGGAAAACGGAATATATTCAAGCATAACTAATAAATCGGCTACAGCTAGTCCTGTCAATATCAAATTTGTGGGCCATCGCATTTCTTTAGTGGTCAATACACAAATGTTTAAAATATTAGCAACTGAACCGAATACACAAACCAAAAAACTCAATATTCCGTGAACCTCTTCGTAACTTTGTTTGAAATGTTCTAAATCACAGTATTTAAACGTCTTTGTAGAATTCATTTTTGGGAAAAAATTAGTCCTCTCGTGAATTTACGATTTTAGTTCGCGTTTCGGCACGTAAATGGGATACGAACTTTCATCGTCGAAGTTTGAAGAGCGTTTGAACGGAAAGAGCCTCGAAAATTACAGTAGCGAAGTTAGCGAAATTCGCACGCATGCGATGAAGTTTTGAATTCGGAAGCAGCAAGTGTTTATTTCAATTGACTATAAAGTTTTCAACTGCGAAGTTTCTTTCATTTGGAACCATTCCAAAAGTTTATGAGGAATTCAATCTATACTGATATTATAAAACTTGAGAGCTGTTTTGAATGTTTGATTCTTGAATGAGATAATATCTGGATATAAGCTAGTAAACAACTTTTATTAGTTTGAATGGGTTGTTCAAACAGGTGAATATCGATGAAGTAAACTATTTATGGAAAGCACGGAAGAACATGTCAAGAATTATTATTAAGTAGTTGAAGGGGAATTTATGCCAGCATTATTAGTAAGTTTCAAATTATGACAGGAAAATGAAACTATACGAGGGTTGTCTGAGAGCTGTTTTGAATGTTTGATTCTTTAATGAGATAATATATTGATATAAGCTAGTAAACAACTTTTATTAGTTTGAAGGGATTGTTCAAACAGGTGAATATTGATAAAGGAAACTATTTAAGAAAAGCACGGAAGAGCACATCAAGAATTATTATTAAGTAGTTGAAGGGGAATTTATGCCAGCATTATTAGTAAGTTTTAATTTATGATAGGATAATGAAACTATACGAGGGTTGTCTGAGAAGTTTTCAACCTGAAAAAGAGAAGAAATTTTTTCCAAAATCATCTTCATTTCTCCTTAAAGTCTATATACTTTGTCCAGAGATTATTCAAAGATATTATTCGATGTAAAAAACTTAACTTATTCTGCTCAAACTGCGTTAAACAGCGAATACTTTTCTGGGTCCAAAGTGATCAAACGCGGCATCTAAAACGCAAGTAGCTTTTTCGATTTTATCATTGGTTGTCGCAATTTTAAACCATCATGAAGTAAAGCTTAATGATTAATGATCTGGAAAAATTCGCATGGAAATGTTTCGTGAATGTTTTGCAGCATTTTCTAGGAAATAGCGGAAAATTACAAGGATTTGATCAATGAGCTTATAATTTCATAAAACAAAGCTTTTGGATGTAATAAGTCTTTACAAATACGTATTCTGCAGTCTCATCTGGGTTTCTTCTCAAGAATTTGGGTGCTGTAAGAGACGAACAAGTAGAAAGATTTTATCAGGAATGCTATTGGAGACTTAAAAGGGAACTACCAGAAGCCAAACATTCACGAAAATCGTGGCTATCAATTGTATATCACGGAATATTTTTTTAAGTATGATTTTTGTACTTTTTATAGAAGTATGTGCCTTGATGTCACAAATAAATCTGATATGTCAATTTTTTTCCATTGATATATTATTGTTTGCTGGCCATAGTACATTCAAAATTTCATGTAGGTTTTCTCGTGTCAATAAAATTTTAAATTTCGTTGTCCATTGTAATTGGGCTCTTTACAGTAATGTATTTATTGGATATATCCTATATATTCTTCGCTACGTATTTAAGAATAAAGACTTTGATAAAAATATCAGTCAATGGAATCGTGGATGATAGGTCTCTGAAATATTGCCTAAATATTGTATAACACTTCTAGATACATTATGAAAACTTAAAATGATGAAAAAATTCGGATTTATTCAAGTTTCTTCGAAAAAACGATAATTGAGACTTACTAATAAGATTAAATGTTTCTATAATCAGTAAGGAACCCCGAAACCGCTTACCTGTTTATGGCTTAGATAAGACAATCTTCAGGAAAATAAAACTTTGTAATTTCATGTAAAAATATATGAGGAAATGCTAACGTTATTTCATAATTCAAAATTATGGGAAATTTTATATCCATCAGAGCTTAGATCGTTATGATTAACTGTTTCCTTACGTTTTATAAGCGATGCAAATTGCTTTGATACATTAAATATTTTTCTTACGTCATATATGAGTTATTTAACCAATTTTTCATTGGATATACTTTCGGAACACGCGCAAATTTGAAATTTGTGGTTTAATACGACGGCTATTTCTTAATCAGTGGAAAACTCATGAATAGCTGATAAATCGATATCAGAGATGTTACAAACATTTCCTCTAGATGACACTACGAAGACCAAAGACGCAAGTTTATTGTTCTGTACTTTCATGCAACTAATATTACTAATTATTACCTATGACTATTATCTATAACTTTTTTACTCTTTGTGGGTTTATTTTGTATATTGAATTTTTTTGTGTTTTATCTTTATTTAATTATTTTTATGCTTGTATTCTAGTTTTTACAAGCTTTTGTCCACAAATTTTTGACAATAAAGCATGTCTTTCTCTCTTATTACATTTCTTTAAACCTCAGCTATTCAAGTTCAAATTGACGCATGAATAATGTCCAATGTATTGTGATAACGCGTTTTTCGTTTCGGTGCTCTTAGTCCCTCCTAATTAATGGTTCGTTTTCTATATGTAATTGAAATTATATTGATTCGCTTATGTCCTAAGAAAGTAGGTCTTTGACGAACCAACGAACACTTGCAAAAAAATGATTAGGAATATTGTTATTAAAACTGATCGGGCTCGAGATAGGGTTGCCCACCTTCAAGATTCTAAACTCAGTTACCTGAGTTAATCTCACTTGTCATATCAATAGTTATATTTTCACAATGTGTTTACTTAAACAATACATTGGTGATATTAACTAAATTTAAATGGAACCATTTGTTTCTTTGATTGTTGGATCATCTTTATGAAATTAATAAGTTGTTCATTATAAAATGAATATTGTTGAAAGAATTTTCAGGTCACCTTCTGTGAAAAATAGATCTTTTTTTGACAATGAAAGTATGTCTAGTTAAATATTATTATTATTAATTGAATTACTGCTAATAATATATAACAAATGTGGCATTATACTGAGTCTTAATTAGTCATTCTATCTTACTTATTAATGAAAAATCAAACTCAAAATTATAACTTATAGTTTATCTCATTTGATTAAGGTGGACAAATACTCAACTTAAATGCACATTTATCACTTTTTTCTTCAATTTTCTTGCAAATTATTCCTCGAAATCTCCCGTACGTCACCCGTGTTGTACCAAAAATTACCCACTCTCCATTCCCTTTTTCTTCAAATGTTTTCAAGGATACCACCGAATACAGTGTGTCATAGCTCGATTGTTTATTTAGTTATAAGTTAATTTGTGAAGCAGATATTTCCTGAAATTCCGAAATCCCGAAATCTTTTTCAATCCCTAAAATTTTTCAATTTGTAGATGCGATTCGCTATAGTCGAAATATTTTGAAAATATGAACAAAATTTCTAAATTTCATTTACATTTGTTTTCAACGTTGTTTTCGAGAATTTCTGTTGAAAAGTTCATGCTAGCTTTCGTCATGAATCATAGAGATAAAGGCCTTGAAAAACCACATGGTTTGAAAAATAAAAAAAGCAAGTATAAATGAGCTATCACCTTAAAAGGCTAAACTTTCGAATAAGCTAAAATATGCTTTCAAGCGGCGCAAGCTCCAGCGGAATTTATTAGAAAATTTGGGAAAATAATCTAGGGACAGTATTTTTGCGACTAGGAACATAATATTCTTTATGGGAATAAGTGATTATAACTTCCCTATCAAATTTTATTGATGACATGAATTCTTTTCTATTTTACATACTTATATTCTTACGAATGATAGTCCCTCTAAATGGATAACAAAAATAGAAAGCATATGGATTAACCGAATTAGTTCCATATGGACAAAATTTCAACAATCCCCAAAAATGCTAGAATTATTTAAGGTTAATATGTATTATTTTAAAAAATGATAATCTGAGGTAAATGATTTATTACTGGATGTTTTCGATAATTGATGATTGAAGAATGTAGAAAAATGATGTTGCCGAATGAAATTTATTGTTTGTTTGAAATTTATTATTTGTTTTAATAAGATTCAATTATTTTCGATGTTATTCACTTAGAAATATATAATTTTTCATCTTAAAAATAATAGAATCATTTAGTAATTATGGTGTTTTTGGGAGTTTTTGGTTGTGGCTTTAGGGAGATGAATTTTTGAGAGTTGGGAACACTGCCAATATGTCTGTAGCAATTGCGGAAAAATTATATCAAGTTTATAAAGTTTCAATTGATCTTGGTGTAAATAGATTATTACTAGTTTTGAATTGTGGTTATACATCTTTGGTAATCGAAATCAGCGCAATATTTTATATACTTTATTTTGCCTGGAAAAGGTCTGCAAATTTGTGTAATATCAATAATGGAAGTTTCCGCATCATACTTGACAAAATTGGAGACCACATGTGCACACCTGGATAAAATGCTAAGTATACTTTGTTTTATTTAGTAAACAATATTTTCCTTCCCCTTTGGAAGTTGAGCTCATAATGGAAAAAGTATTATTTTGTTACATATGGTGTTATTATGAAAAAAATATATCACAGGCGATTATAATCTTAGTAGCCCTAAATTCTATACTGATATAAATAATATAATCGATATAATATAAATCAGACAAATTCTCAAAGTAATTGGTTACCCAAAAGAGATGGTCAATAAAATCATGAATGAGAGCAATCATAACGTAATACAGGTACCTCGAAAAGAAAGTAAAATGTAAAATTAAAAGTAAAAACAAGGCTACTGATGACGTTATTCTCAGAACAGTAAATATTTCGGGAGTATCTTCTTCAAGTGTCGACCTAATCCTTCGTGAGTACAGAGCTTATCATTGCTTCGCCGATGCAAAAAAGTATATATCAAGAAAAAAATTAACAATTCAATTGATGATTTCGACAAAAATTTAGCCATCTAAAGAATTATGCCCAAATTTTTTTCCAAAATGAGTTACCCTTAGTGGATAAAGTTTTGAGAGTAGTTAATGAAGATAAGAACTTGCCGGATTTTGGAAAATCAACATTTCATAATTTATAAAAAATAATGGGATCTCAATACAAAAAACAAGAGAGGAATAGTTTATTATTAGAAAAAGCAGAAATAATTATATGCAGGTAAGATTACTTTGGAAAAATTAAGAAATTTGGTGAAGAAAACAGAAAAATTTACTACCTGGATGAATCATAATGTAAACGATGGACATACAAAGTATAACGTTCGGGTGGACTCTTCCATATAATCCTTAAGCCAAGTATCCTCGGTTAATATAATCATTTTCATTGTATATTGTATATTTCTGTAATAATAATTGTGCGTAATTATTCATGATTTATATTATTAACATGCTGTATGGAATCGTCATTTTATGTCTGTGCGGAATGCGGTCCTATTACATGCTCGACATTGTCGTTTTCAACCCTGATCAAGTGATGCGTGAATTGCGTGAATATGTTTTAGTTTACTATTTTTTTTTGTTGAAATAGACTTTGAATATTATATTCCAAGTGTTCTCCTCAAATCACTAACATGAATTATCCCATAAAAGTTTGTGAATAAATACAGATTTCAACAATGCCAAATGGAATGAATTCTTTCTTTTCTCTGTTCCATACATTCCCCTATGTCATTCAAGGTTTCTCCTCAATTTCAGATTTTACATATATACATGAAGTTGTTTTAATCAAAATGTAAATTTCGATTTTGCTGCGACCAAGAATCTCAATATATCTTCACAATAAAAGGACTTTCCTATCCTGTTTCTTTAACTTCAACGTATTTGATTTTGAATAGATAAGAGTTAACCGAATTTTCCTGCAGTATGTAATTTTGAGCAAATTATTCTCTTAACAACATGCCAGCTACTTGTAGCTTGTATTTGTATATAGAAATGTAAACATTTATATAAATTCAACTCTATTTATTTTGTTAGGACAAGTTTATGCAATAATATTTATTCCAGATAATATTTGGTGCATAAGTATGAGTGGCTTCAATCAAATTATAATATATGATTATAATCAAAATATATAATTCTATAGTATATCAATTATTCAAATATTGAAAGATGAAAACAGGACGAGAAGTTAATACAAATATCATTCGTAGGGACTCGATATATCGCATTTCCAGTACTGGTGCGTCAAAAGGAATAATATTTAACCTCATATTTAACATAATCTAAGGCAGAGGTGTCAAAATCAATTTTGCAATATTAAATTTTGAATTCGTAGGTGGGCCAGATTGATAATAAAAAATGTTGTAACATTTTATATATTACATTATATAAGTATATAATATACGGTTGTTACAAATCATATCAAAGTTATAAAACATCCGTAGAGGAATCGAATGAAGTCCAACAGCTTTAAAAAACATGATTCTTCTTTCTATGATACATTGCGATCACGGACCTTATTGATATCTTTGACATGACTGATCCGAGAAAGAGGTGTACGGAAAATTTATCGATAAAATTGCGTTTGAATCCATGATATTTTTACCTTATGGTGGGTCGAATTTAAATTAATATTTTCTGTATAATTGTTACATCTATGATAACTTTAATGACAAAGTAATAGATCAGGAGCCAGTGAAATTTCAGGTGGTCATTTGAAAAGTCACGAAAGTTTCTACAGTAAATCCTCTATACCTACTGAAAATGAAAAGCCACTTCTGGCAGCCCAGTGTGGCCGAGGTAGACTACCATAAAGTTTTAAGGAGGGTGAGAAATAAGAGAAGTTATTGTTTCATTCATGACGTGCGTAACTTGTAATGCCGCGCTTATGAAGTGCAAAAATTTATTGATATTTGAGTCGTTTGCGCTATCCCAATGTGGAAGATTTTAACGGTTTTAATTTTTATTTTTTAATTTCATCACTTTTGATAAAGGTTACTCACTATAGCAATTTAACATATCGTCGAATAAGTACTACGAAAAAATTGCAAAATGACTTCGAAAAAAATCGAAATTTTTAGGACAATGCGCTAGCTTGAGATTGAATACCCAATGCATAACAAGAAATACATATTTTTTGTATCCGAGGCAAAGTATTGGTTCTTTGAGCAATGTCTGTTTTTACCTTAGGCAGGGAGCTAACCTAACCCGAGAACCCTCCTTCTTTATCCGAACTTGGGACCGACAAGCATGCAGGCGGAGGAATCGAGATTTCAGGATTTGGAGACGTAGAGAACGAAGTAAGAGAGCAAACAACTAAAGCCTTAAGAATAGCAGCATGTCGGAATAGAAGCCAAATCGAGAATATACAAGGCCACGGTAAGACCCAAAAAGACCTACACCGCAGAGACACGGCCAGAAACGACGAAAACCAAAAGAATGATGGAAACAGTAAAGATGAAAGTGCTACGCAGGATAGCCGGAAAAACTCTACTGGACAGGGAGAGAACATCAGAAGATTGTGCAAAATAGATGACGTCGAGAAAGAAAGAATAGAATGAGCACATAATTCGTATGGACTCGACTAATACAGGGAAGAAAAAGAAGACATATTTTTTTGTTTTTAAGAATCTTCTACAATGATCAATGGTAAACTGCAATCGAAAACTATAATAATCGATATAATATTTCGAATGGTATCTATATTATAATGAAACTGAGGAATCGCCATGTCTGCCCATTGGTTTGTTTTTCAAAAAAAAAAAATGATTGTAGGCTATAAAGGAAGTGTAGCTGAACACAAAAATACATGTTTTGGAAAAAATATCCGTCTGTCTGTCTGTTTGTACACGTTAAACTCTGGAACTACTGAACGGATTTTCATAAAACTTTCACTAATTTCTTCAGCTTAGCCTGAAGCAGCATTTAAGCTATATTTGATCAAAATTGGTGTACAAAAAAAAGTTATGTTAATATAAAGTTAATTACCAAACTTTTGTTTGGCACTTCACTTCGCGGCTGCCTTCGGCCTGAGGAGTAATTTGGGCAACATGTAAGTAAATACTTAGGATGTATTTCGATATCAAGTCGTTGCCAAAAATTATTCTGTATCTATTTCAAGCTGTAAGATTTTAATGATCTCTACAATAACACCTGATCTCGCATGTCATAATTGTCACGGGTTTTATTTTGTGTTTCGTTCGACGACTTAGATAAATTGTATTTAGTATGCGAAATTATTTTTCAGGTTTCCAGTGATAACTGATAAAATAAACTTTTTGTATAAGTATTAAATTACTGCTCGGTTTTTGAACAAAAATTCTCAATAGAATTCAGTTCAGCACTTTCATTATATTTTTTAGCTTCTGTTTGCAAATCATATGTTTTGACTATTTCTTCTGTTAGAAGTGGCTGAACATAGGTCAAGACCAATACGTTGTTAGACATTTAACAAAATAATTGAATCGTTATTTATGAAAGATACTTCAGAAATGGTTCCATGCATCATAGACTCAACGTAAATTGATCATAATTTATAACAATTTTTCAATAAAATAATTCACAGTATACATGTAATATAAAGTTAAAAAAATAAAAATATCAAGACACTAACTATCATTTGGGGTTCAGGAGATGAAAAAACGTATACAAATTTTTTAAAATTTTATTTTTACATAAAAACAGAAGTACACAAAATATGGTAGTTGTACCTAATTAAATTAATCATAACATGGTGTCTTAGTAGTAAGTCTCTTACAGTGAAAAATAACTAAATCCGTAAAGATTTTTACAAACAGATTGTAAGCGATTATCTCGAAATAATGATATCAGTGGAATTCTTTCAATTATTTCACAAAATAATTTATACAAAATTTATGAAAATTCTACATAGAAAAGAACTCGTCTACTTGACTTAGAAGATAGGACGACTCATTGGAAGACGACATGAATTGAAGCCTTATCAGGGCAATGCTTTTTGTTACCATGCTAGATTCACCTGTAGCGTGGGAATACACTGCAAGAGTCAATGGAAGAATCTTCAAGGCTTTTAGAACATCAGCCTGAGCTAAGCAGTGAACGCCTTTTGGTAATCAAGACTCAGTCAATCTAGCAGAAATTGTATCAATAGAATATTCAAGAGATCATGGATGGTACTACTAGAAGACGATTCGCAAAGCTGTGGATCCACTTCAATATTGTGGACCGGGAGCTAACGAACTACGCTAGAAAAACATGATTTTGAAAACACCTGGATCATAACCAGAAGAAATGGAATCATATATTGAAGAGCCTGCTAATACTTTTGAAAATTGGCAGGATCTTGAGAAGGAGAAGCTTTTTTCAATTTTCAAGTCATAAAAAAACTGAATTGGGGAAAATTGATGTGAATGTATTGTACTATCTAGAAAAAAGGGAAGGATGACCAGGTACCTCCATCAAATCAGTGGAAGTAGAAAGAAGGGAGAGAGAGCGGCATAAATTATGAGAATGGGGAGTTGTTATTATTTCCGATTATATTCGGTAAAGGACGGCAATACTTCAATCTATGCATTAGGATTAAAAAAATGGAAATAATGTGATTAAAAAAATGAATAAAATAAAGAAAGATGCGGTCAGAAAATGTTGTCGTTACTTTCAAATTTCTTGTTAATGGTTTATTTCCACCCTTATTATCTCAGATTTAGAAATTGGTTTCGAATACAAATAATACCTATGTGGTTTATCATCATTTTCAAACAATAGTCACATTGAGTCTAGACTCAATAGCTATTTTATCTCTGTATGTGACTTAATTGAATGTAAAATTAGAATATTTTGAACGTCTTCGATGTACAGAATGTTTTTTCCGCTTTTTTGGGGTTGTAAATTCTCACTTCTTTTCAGTCCTTTGCGAGTTAAAAGATTCTTCACACATGCTAAAAATGTACAATAAATATATTAGTCTGAGATTGCTATAAAGTATTACGAAGTTATGGATTGTTATTTCTAATAAATCATTGAACATGGTAAGTTTCTTAAATAATTTCAATACAAATACTGTTACGTCGCGATCTCAATGACGTTGGTTCCATGTAATATTACTATTAATTTAAATTAAGAGTTAAATATTACTAACTAAGCTAATAATAATCTGAAATGTCGCTAATATTCAGGTTGTATTGATAGAAATAACAGCGATAACAATAATCTTTCGTGGTATTCTTTTTTTCTTTCTAACTCGAACTTATGAGATCATTTTTACGTGGTATAGTTATGATACAATCATTAACTTGCAAATCAACTACGAAACCTCAAAAGTAACAAGCTGAAGAAGTTCCATATTAATTAGATGGTGGTTACGGCGTTAATTGAAGTATTGTATGCAACTTGCAAGTATGTACTCAACTGACTGTTATTTTTCTGACATTTAAGAGGCACAAAAACGGCCATTAAATATCCATGTTTACTACTACTGTATCTCTTCGACTGGGCGGTAGACCTCTACACCTAAGTAGTAGGGGTTGCGGATAAATAGTATTGTAATTTGCCCAATTGTTTGCCCATTGATTGTGTACGGAAAGCCTTATCCCAGTTATCGGAAGTTATGAAATTGTATTGAGTCACTATGGATGTTAGTTGTCAAACTTAGATCCTGCAGGTTGCATATAATTCTCATGTGTAGATGCTAGCGAAAGATTGCAAACTATTTTATTCAATTATTTGAAGGAGAAACTTAGATGCATCAATATACGAAATATCTTTATAATTATTAGAATTTATTTTGGAAAGTTGAGTTTCATAACAAAATGTGTGAACTACAGCAAATGTTGCGCTAATATGAGTCGGAATTCTTCTTCATACAAATAACTTTTGACATTAAATCTATGGATTAAAATGCCAAAAGATTATTTGTGGGAAATATCATGTTATATAATGCGTATAGTGATGCTTCAAAGTATTTCCTTTTTTCCTATTTTCAATGCCTCTATAATTCCCTAATTTTTTTTGAAGCTTGAATTTTTCAAAGAACGTACATTTTACGTGTTAATAGCATCATTTGTACTGGGATGGAAAAACGTACACAAAGTGACTAGTGCTATTCAGGGTATTTTGAAAAAAAGTGATCCCGTCTCTAGAATAGATAGAAAATCATAAAATATTTGGGGTTCTGCTCAGTAAAAAAATTTCGTAACATAATACACATTTTTTACGATGTTGCCGGAACTACTGACAAAATTGTATTGGAGTTGCTGAAAATGGTTTGGAAGCACATACATCCATCCAATGAATTTAATTTTATGGCCGACTCTTATAGATGGCGTAAGCTACACGGTTCGGACCAAGTAGTATTGAACATAACTTTTCGAATATTAGATTTATTATGCAAAATTTCAAGTGAAGAAGAACATTATTTAATTATACACCAAAAAGGTATTCTTGAAAAAAGTCGATGTTGTGTATTCTTTGTTTTGAAAATTTACTTTGAAATAATAACCGATGCTGGTATGAAGTTATGATAAAGGTGTTCAAAATGTCCACCGTTATCACGAATACACAAATTTGTCCTTTTTTTCTATAGAATCCATTAATCTTCTGAACGGTTGGGAGTCAGCTATAAGGTCATTGAAGTGACGTTGAATTCTGTTTTCAAATTCTTGAGGTAAATTTACCTCATTAGCATAAACTTTTTCTTCAAGATACGACCAAACTGTGTAAACAAAGGGATTAAAATCGCATGACCGAGGAGGCCAGTGAATCGGAGCTTCTGCACCTCTACCAATCCATCGCTTCGGAAAATAGTTACTCAACCAATTACGACACCTTCTATCAAAGTGCGGTAAAGATCCTTCTTGCAAAGGAAATAGGATTTTTGGTCGTTTAGCGTCAAATATCAACTTTAAATAAGTGTTGGTAATGTAATACCCTTTTAACATGTGTATTCTCATCACACCAATTTTGTGCATTATATGAAAGAATACATTTCTAGCAAGAGCTCTTGGACTTGTCTTTAGTGATAAGGATGTAACTATTGATCTTTAAGTATCCTTCAATTACTTGAGGAATATGTGTTTGTTTGTCTTGCCACATTCCTCCTGCTAACTGTTAGATTTTGATCAACTAATTTTGAAATTATATTTTCTTTATTATTGATTCTTGTTGTTCTTGGGCTACCAGAATTTATTTTTTTTGATTTCACATTCCCAGTTTCTTCGCAACGTCGTGCAATAGCTCTAAATATATTTTCTTCGAGGAAATTTTCATGCATAACGTGAAACACTCGCCTAAGGTTAATAACATGTCTGTGTATTCAAAACTTGAGTACATTTCGATTAACAATATCTAATTTCACAAATAACAAGGTTTCAGAAATGTAATTATTATTGACTAAAAAGTCATAACTATAAATGAATGGCTGTTTTCCATGGCAAACTCAGAGAAAAAGCTATTGCCTTGTAAAATTCAATGTTAAATAATTATGGGTACACAGCTATTGGGGATATACTTTCTTGTGTAAACTCAAATGATGTATATCTTGACTCGAAATTTTGCTTAAAAATATTATATTGAAAATAGTACTTGGTACGAGCCTTGTAACTAGCGCCTTCTATGATAGTCAGACATAAATACAATTTCATTGGATGTATCAGCTTACAAAACATATTCGTATCAAATTACAATACAATGTTCCCAGTAATTACGCCAAAATCTTAAAAAATGTGTATTATATAATATAATTTTTTACTAAGTAAACTTCAACATTTTTCAGTTTTTTTGAAACACTCTATAGATAGAACCCCATAAAAAAGTAGTCATATTGGAAACAGATATGTTCTATGTTCTTCTGAGCATCATTTTTATCATATATATGAGAGCATCGTCAATGGTATTGTTTGTTAAGTGTAGATGTTTCTTCGTTAAAATTTTTTGTTACATAATGTCCGATATTATTATACTCATTCTTTCCTGGTCCCATCTAAGATCTATGTGCTCATTGGAAAACTCTAGGATCTTCATTAGATCAATAAACCTATCAGGACTGATACATAAAGAATGAAAAATCGATCAACGAACAAATATTGATTGGAAAGTTCCAGTATTCATTTCATTAGTCATAATTTCACATAATTATAGTCGTCCTTCTTTTATTTCAAATATAACTTGTACGAAACTATCAATAAAAAAAAGAAACCGCAATCGATAGTTTCCATCATTAAATTCTCGTAAAAGTGTAGAAGATATATTGAGGTCTTAGCTCTACATCTTTGATTAGGGTAGAGATACGTCTGCACGATTACCCGATATGGAACTTTTTATAGCAGAGAACGGCAATAAAAGCTTTGTAAACCAGTTGAAATTCTCTTATGTGAATTAGTGAGGAGACATTTTCTATTTATTCGAAAATATTGGAGATTTTTTTTCTCTGTACTATGGATATAACTTAAAACTCATCATATCTTCGTCGAATATTTTTATCCATATCTAAGTATATGGGATAAAGTATGAACGAATTGCTTATATACAAAGAATGATAAAAAATACGGCAAAGCAAGGTGACAAAGGATCATTAGATGCGATTCATGCCTTCATAAAAATTGTTACATGCGCTATAATCACCTTCTTCTAGCAGAAATAGTGTTTCCTGCATTTTCTATTTCTAGAAAGAAAATGCGTGGTCTCAATTATGGTCAGTGGATTGATTATGCTTAGAAAGAAATACTTGTAGGATACAAAAACTTGCGAATGAAAAGCAAAACTTGTTGTAATGAAATATAAAAAATCATTTGGTCAAGTCCTTCTCCTGGCGCTTATTTTAGCAAATATTTCAGTACCAGCTATAGTTTGGACTTTACAATTACTCCCCTCAGAATTAACTCTGATTCCACTATGGAAAAAACAAATGATCACGGTTTTGGTAGTAAAATCTTGATCTCTTGAAAGACGATCTTTCAATTATATACAATTTGCAATCATCTTTAAAAATGCTCATTCATTAGGCTCCCGAATAGTCAATTGATTGTATGTATGAACAAGATTGTTTACTTATTCCATTTATTTCTAGGGTCGGACCAATTATTCCTCAAGCTTAGCTTACTTTCAAGTCGCTCAAACTATTTTTGAACCAACATCACCATAAATAAATTTTAACATTTCTTGAGCTTCTTTAGTAATTTTTCTCAACTTTGAATTAAATTTTATCTAAATACTTTCTTCAAGATCCACCTTCCACGAAAAAAATTGGAAACACGACCTCATTAAAAGTGAATTTCTGCATGAAAAAGGAATTTTTTACAAAAATTAGTTCTTTGGAGGCTTAATATGAAGCTTTCCACTTTTTACAAATAATACATCACTCAAAAAGTCGTGTAACTGATACATAAATGGTACTGCCATTGTCAAATCCATATGACGTGTATGAAGTACCAACTTTCAGAAGACTATGTGTAAAATTTCATGATATTTCGAGTGGCGAGAAAAAAGTGTCAGCCATTTAAGTGAAGGTACTTTTGTTATTTCCAAAATAATGGAATCAAAACAATTTTGTGTTAATTTATCATTTCTTCTTGACGAAAAAAAAAATACTGTACAAGCTCAGTGAAGGCTTCAAAAGTGTTAACCAGAATCTACTCCATCAATAAGATCCATTTGTTATTGGTTTGCCAAATTCAAATATGATTCTACAGAAACGTTCTGGTTGTCTCTTTCAGGTGGTTACTCTATAAAACATCAAAAAAAATCCACAAATTGGTTATATCTAATCGTAAATTGAAATTGCGTAAAATAGCTGAGGCTGTAAAGATATCAGAATGCAGTGTCTTCACAATTATGCATGAACATTTGACCATAATAAAGCTTTTATCTATATGGGTTTCGCAATCACTCACAGTCGATCAAAAACAACAACGTGTTGATTTACAGCAGTGTTTTGCCATGTTTACATCTATAAATCAGATTTTTTGCGACGATATGTGACAATTGATGAAAAATGGATCCATCACTTTTACCGAAATAAAAAAAATCATCATCTGCGTAGACTGCAGCCGGTGAACCACGTCCGAAACGTTCAAAGGCAAAACAGTTAGCTAGGAAGGTTATAGCTTCAGTATTTTGGGATGCGCATTGAATATTGTTCATCAACTACCTCCACAAGAGAAAAACAATCAATAGTGAATTCTACATAGTTTTCTTGGATCGTTTGAATGCAAAAATGAAGGAAAAACGGCCTCATAGGTCAAAGAAAAAAACACTGTTTAACTAAGACAGTGCACCAGTTCCCAAGTCGATGGCAACGATGATTAAAGTAAACGAATTACATTTCGAATTGCTTCCTAATCCACCGTATAGTCCAGATCTGGCCCCCAGTGACTACTGGCTATTCTCTGACCTCAAAAAATACTTTCCAGTAAGGAATTTAGCTTAAATGAAGGAGCAATTGCTGAAACTGAAGACTGGACTGGAGATAAATACTTCTACAAGCACGGAGAAATTAGAGAAGCATTGGAATGATTGTATTCTTTTTAAAGAAGATTACATTGACGAGTTAAATCGAATATTTGATGAAAAAAATTTTTTTAGTTAGTCACACGACTTATTGAGTGATGGTTTAGTGGTAGACTGAAAAGTAGAAGATACAACTGTCTTTAAATGTTAATCGCCGTATTTCTTCATCACCCCTCGTATATTTGATTATTTCTGGTTGATAGTTTATGTCAATTGCTTGATGAATAGTTAGTTTCTCTGGATATACGGAAATATGAAAAATTTCGGAAAATCACATTACTTCTAGAGAAGTTAATGTAACATTTCGTTTCAAATTCTACAAAGGCTTATTTTCCGTTTTATAATTACAAAACTTCTACAATTCAAATATGTAGAAAAAAAACTGTACCAAATATATCTAAAGTTTTCCAAAGTCGCGAAATGCTTAAATTACTATTGAAACAAAATCATTGAAACAAGCCTTAAATGCTATACCGCAGTTATTTGTGTAACTTTCTCCCCGGTTTTTTCATGTCCGTGATGTTCGGGTAGTGGATTGAATTTCATCAGGTATTTTAATTTGAAAAATTCGTAGAAAGTCTGCCGGAACTGCCTCGACATTGTACAATAGAGGATGAAGTTTATGCCGGAATTCGTCAATGCCAAAATATCCAACAAATCACCTGAAACAAATTATGTTACATTAAACATCGAATACTTGAAATTGAGAACAGGGTCATTGCGTATAGATATTTGAAAAGGAAGGAATGTCCAATGAGAGAATAGCTTGAGGATATGGGCTGAAATCAACAAGGCTAAACATTCGCTATCCAGGAAATTATAACTTGATTCAACTTTTGAAGCATATTTATATTTGTAAATACTCAAGTGAGTCCATCTTAACAATATAAAAAATCTGTACTTCAAATGTAGAACGTAGTTATCATTATTTCAAACAGCAACTACAGAAAAGATTTGAAAAAGTAGATCTTTATATTCTCCCTATTAATTCACATGACAAAATATCCAATAATCGTTCAAATTATTAGACAGAAAACAAATCAAGTCTAAATATTTGTCAGATAGTCTGAATGAGGGTACAAATATTGTACCGCTTCTACACATTCAAAACGGATTACTTTCCACACATTAAAATACCCCCCATTAGTGTGAGAAATAATTTTTTTATGATAACCTGAGTCAACCATGAAAATTGATATGGTATGTTTTCGATTTTGACGAATGCTACTTAGGACATTTGTGGGCTTTTCCATAAAAGCACGATCAAAAAACTACTCAATTATGATTTCTACCAACTTTCAAAGAAGAGTAGATTCTGTTAATGTTTTTCTTTTTCATATGAGAATAGTTCATATTTGTGGAATATTCACTATAATGGAATAAGAAGATTAAGAGATCAAGAATATTGAGATCATCAACGTTGTGGTCCTTATACTCGATAATTATCAAAAATTTTGATAATTTATCAAAATATGTAAATATTTAAAGAGTCAAAAATGACTGAATCCCTATGGGATTATCAAGGAGCATTCCTCACCCCTTTTATTCCCATAAAGTGCATGCCATAAAAGTAGAGAATTATCCAGCAAGACGGGCCTACGCTCGTTGGTTTCTAGATAAACAACAAGTTGAAAATACATTTGTTGGAAAAGTTCTGCGAGGTATAATTCAAACAAAAAATCAACATCAATTTTAAGTTAACGTGTGGACAGGAATAGTGGGTATATTTTTTTGATAATAACTTGAATGGTTGACGATACTTAGAATTTCTCCAAAATGTCTCCTGCCTAAACATTGAGACAAAATCGATGCTGATTATTTGTTTGAATCGTATCGTGAAGATTCTCATCCGCGCATAAATGTAAATTATGAAAATCAATAAAACCGTCTCGTGTTGAACCAGCTTCATTAGTAAACAGTAATTTTTAGAAAAATGTATTATCAACTCGTTGTTTATCTAGAAACCATATGCAATACCGGTAAACACAAAGATCGAAATGATCGATAGAATTCACTTAAAGTTAAATGCTAACCAACTAAATTTTTCTCTATTTCAATTCTTTCAATCTTTCAATTCTTCCTTATGTTCGAAGAATAATTACAATTTATGATAATTTTTTCGGTGTGTCTTTTTATGGCGTACAACGATCTAAAAATCTACATGCCTCCTAAACCATGAATGCTATCGAGTTGAAGGAAAAGTTCCTTTTTGATGAAAAATCAATTGAACAATTAGTTTTTTCTACCTTTAGATTGTACAGGTTGTCCCTTCAAATATTACGGAACTTATGTTCCAATAAAAATTCAAAAATATAATTTCTGGTTACGCAGCTTTAAAGCCCTATAACTCAGAAACGAGGGGTCGTATAAGAGAAATTTTTGTTATAAAAATATTTTCACGCCACCTACTCACTCCAGAATTTTTTCATCAAGTCCCGGAATACTCTGTATTTGTACATGAGAAAATATATCACAACTTGTTGATAAACGCATGTAATTCGGCTAAAAAGATCTATTTCACCCTAGAACTCCCAAGTTTCTTATATGCGGCAATTTCCAAAAAAAGCGTGTATTCATATCATGTTGATGACGGTAAATTTCTGACGTGACGTGTTTTTTCGTAACGTTAGAATAAAAAATGTACTCAATGCACAGGATTTTTTATAAAATGAACATAATTCATAAAGGAAATTTCTTTTTAAATTGAGTTTTATTATGTAAAGCGTGCCTTTTAACGCATATTTCATTTATAGTGCACGTTATAACGTTAAAAAAAGACATTTGATTATTTCAAATGGTTACTGTTTTTCTCAGCTTTAATTCTCGCAGAAACGGCTTGAAATGATGCAAAAAAATATGCAAGGTATCGCTTGCGTGCAATACAAAATATTGCATGTCGCTTCAAATTAGTCAAGTCTCTTGCCCTTGCAAGTAAAATAAACAATTCCCTAACTTCAAATTTTATTCAATATTTCTTAAGTGTCTTAAAAATAAAAATATGAAAGCTAGATTCAATATACCAAAATAAAGAGGGTTACCTGTGCTCTATGGGCATGCAGAAGGGCTTTCACCTAAGATCCTTCACTGCATATATACTTAAGTCTTTTCTGACATAGTGTGATGCTCTAGTGAATATAAAATTAAACCGGAATGCAACTGAATAGAATTTATGGCCTCGCCTGTCTTGATATCACATCCAATAAGGGTCTTACTGGATCATCTACCTTTGATCGTGTTGATGGGCAGTGACCGAATGACTATTGGTCTTGAAAATTGATTGTGCTGGCAGAGAACAATGGAAGAGGGATTCCAAGCCCGCATTACTGAAAAATGGAGCCCTTGAATATACAGATGGCACCAAGATGAATGGCTTGACTGTAGCAGCTATCGTCTTTCAATTCAATTCAATCTTTGGGCTCGTGTTGGATAGAAGAAAGTCTCACAAGAACTGGTGAATGATCTATTTCAACAGACGTAAAATATTAGTGACTGGTCTTCTAATCAAGCACTAAGATACGATTTTCATGCTATAGTCAGAGCTGATGATCCGAATTGATGCCTGTGTTCAGTAAGTCATTGAAAATTAAACATATACTAACGGTGCATAATTAAAAAATATATTGATACATCATTTTTTATTAACAGTGCAACTTCTCTAGTTATTAATCGATTTAAATGCAGATCGACTGCATTATATGGTTATAAGTGTCCTCCAATACCGTATGCATCCATATTGGTCCTCCATTTTTCTTCCCAGGTTATTTGAAGTTTTCCTCTGCTTCTTTTGTATATACAGTGTCTTCAATTTTTAATTACTCTATTCCATTATCGTTCTTTATTCTAATTTTGTCGCATGCAAATTTTCAATTTAGATTTCTTGACGTCCATAACTTTTGTTTTAATGGTCTTCAATTTAAATTAATGCTTCTAAATGTTCTTGGTTTTAGGTATTTCCTATTTTAAATATTTTATTAATAATTTTTGAAAGATTGATAAAAAATTGACGTTTTGACTTATCTTCAGTATTTATCAAAATATAATATTGACACTTACAATTCGTGTATGTATATTAATCAAAGGATCACCTACATCGTGAAAATCAAAATAGGAATTAAATCAAAATAGGAATTAAATCAAAATAAAAATTTGTTCTCATGAGAAATATTAATTTTTCCTCAGTCTTCACATCTCAAATATGTAGCAGTACTCAATCAATTAAATTATTTGTAATTGTATTAGAATTTACAAAATAGATTTATAAATTTTACTTCAATTATTTAGATCTTTTTATCATTTATAACTTTTTCGCTATTATGAATGTGAATCGTTTCCAAAAATTATCTTTTTCGTATATCAGATTCCGTTTCAAGAATTTTTCTATCTTTATAATTGAATTTATGTTTTTTTGATATTTCATGGTTCGTTAATTCAGTTTTTTTTATCGTATTGATGACATTTTAGTCTATTTTCTAAATACTGAGATGTTTGCCCTGTGTAGATAGCGTCACAATTAGTACAACGCACTTGATATATATTATTAATTCTTTTCTTTTTGGTGTTTTAGATTTTAATATACTGAAATATTAGAATAATATATTATGTCCTTTATGACTCATACTAATATAATATTTATTGAAATAATTCGATAATTGTGGAAAAAGTCCTTATACATATGGTAAGGAAAAATGTTTTGTATTAATATTTCGTTTCTGTTTTGTTTTTAAATTGATTGTAGTATCTGTTCTTGAATATGTTATTTATCATTTTTTCCGAATAATTATTTTCTTTCAATGCAATTTTGCTTTTTGAATGGCAGTTATATTATTTCTTATACCTCATTCATTCACTTGATTTGACTTTATTTGACTTTGTAATTGCCTGTTTGAGATCTATTATGTAAGGACTGAGATAACACAATGGTATATATTCTGGATCTGAGGTATTGTATTATTTGAAAATGTATGAATTTAGAGTATTTTTGGAAAAACCTACTGATTGAGTGGTAATTATCATTTAAGTATGAATAAGACATAATGGATTCAAATATAAAAATATGAAATTGGAAACATTTAAATTCAAATGAGATAATTCTAAAAAGCATATCTAGAACATACTAATTTTGTAGCAAATATTGATAAAATTGACGTTTTATATTTTCAACTTTAATTTTAAGTGTATAAAGCGTTCTCATGTTGTCATCTCTTCTTTAAATAATGTTGCCTTATTTTTATTATCACTTAAAAGTGATCGATATGCATTGAGTTGAATTCTATCATATTCCATTCGAATTTTCTTGTTAAATAACGGGAAATATGATATATTATTTTGATAAAACTGCAGCTATTGAATATGAGGAAAGCAAACAATTTAATGTATCTTGTATAGAAGAGCTCATGTATACATAAGAAGTATATCGCCAAAATTCTGTTTATTTGCCTGGAAATTGTTTTCTCTTTTAGAAATAAAATGAGAAATTTGAGTATCTTTTACTTAAAAATCCTTTTAAACTTACAAGCGTTCCCTTTTTACTGAAGTAACATAAAGTGTAAAAGTTCTAAGCCGATCAATATGTGAAAAAAGTAATATATTGTACAAGTAACAAGATAAATCTAGTATGTCAACTAAAATGTTTTTCCTTAATCACTGATTGTGCGTAAAAGTAGAAAATATAAAGGTTCATTCCGATTTTTCATTCATCATTCTTTTCTAAGTAGTCCCCTTGGAAAAATATACACTCTAGGACCCGTTTCCACTCTTGGTAGTATCGTTTCAGCTGGTCAGTCACAATATCAAGTTAGTAGGAGGTTGAAAAAACAAAACTACGTCTTAAGCTGAGACATTTACAGATACAATAACCGTGTTATACAATTTATTGTAACTATGAAGCATCCAGTTAACTGCAATGTTTGGTTTACACCACTCAGTCTTTTTCGTAGCATTTCAATGATATTTTTTTGATATTTTTGTCTGGTGGGTCAAAATATTTTAGCACGATATCCGTCTTTATCTTTGATATGCTTATTCGACATTTTTTATCTATGTGTGCCACATCTTACTTTGTTTTTCCGATAAAAAAATTTTTAATCACAGACAATCCTCTCAAAACGATCAAAGCAGACGTTTCTTCCTGTTCAGTTGGAAAAATTTTTAACGGCTATCGAATTTTGGAACTGTTTGAGTTTATCGATCCATTGAACTTCCTCGTTGATAAACAGCGCCGTATTCTTCGACTTTCTGTAGTTAGAGGTCTCATTTTGTAAATATATTATAGTTGTTGGTTTTTGTATGTGAAATTCCTACGCCTCAATTTAAACCATTTGTAGTTGGTTAAGACGAGTCTCTAGTTCTATAAAGAGTACAGTTACTTCACTTGTTTCCAATAATCAAAACATTATTGGAAACTAAAGCTTATAACAGTTTGACAGTAACCAGTATATGTGAAATTGAAGGGCAAGAAACAGTTAATGATTGAACCGCACAGCGTTGGTTTAATTATTTTAATAGTGGAAATTTGAAACTCCAAAATCGTTCGCGTTCAGGTTGTTCAAATTAGTACCAGCACTCGCCAATTATTGGACTTCTGTGGACCTGTTTAATAAACCATACATCGCCATGTAGAATTATCAGGTAGATTAGATTAGATGAGCTGCGTAAAGGCGATGAATCTATCAAGCCAACTTTTTGAACTATTGATTTATTTTGTATCTCGGACTCTTTACCAGTCAGGTAGCAACAACTGTACAAAGTCAGCTACCTGCCTGTGGGCTGCGCGACTTACCTCTTCTGATTCTAAGAAGCTTAGATATAAGTACCGTAGTCTTTGTCTATGGATTGCCTCGCAGTTACAAAGGATATATTCAGCGTTTTCCTTGGGTCCATAAAGACACGACAAGAGCTGCCGGAATTTTCTCCGATGTTCTTCAGATGGTGATTCACCATTAAGTGTGCATAAAGCATACCAATGGCCTTTTCAGACTAGTTGATAGATTAAGAAAGAAGTATCTTTGATTTTTTCTTTTTATTATTCGTGTTGTTACTCGAAGAATGAAGATGAAAAACGGATTTATCTTAGGAATCTGAAAATGGAAAATCTATAGTTATGCAAAGGAAAATAACCAAATCTAGTTAACCAAAAGCAGATTCTCTTATAATAAGACAATGCTAAACTATATACTGTTAAAATTACGCGAAATAAGATCAAGGAACTCGGAACTGCTACCTCGCACAGCATTTGGCCCGGACCTTGCACTATTTATTTAAATACAAGACGAAATTCTTGTGTGGGAAATTCAAATCCAGAGGACATTTTGAAAATGCAGCGTGACAATTTTTTTACCTAGGCCCAAAGAATGGTTTTACCAATGTCTCAAAGAACTTCCTGGTCGTTGAGTTAAAACCATCGGATGCTATTGATTGTATTTCTAGTATTGACGCCACCTTTTTTAATTATTATTTAATAAACAAATTGGCCATTAGAAAACGACATTACTTGTGATAGACCATGACATAATCTATGCCGAATGTAAGATATTCATCAGCATAGCGTAGATATTTAAAAGAAGATGGATTAAATTAACTTGATAATCAGATTGAACAAGTCATGAATTTCTAAGACCCAGTCGGGTTTTATTCAATTTTCGAAGTTAACAACTGATTTCACACCCTACGAAATTCGAATCGGATCTTATTCTTGAAAATGATCTCTATTAGTAGACGTAACATCTGCTCTGAATTATAATAACAAGATTATGTAAAATAGGCGTGAGTTTTCCGAGGTTTGAATTATTTTGATGGTTTGGTATTTAAATATGTTTGCTCAGAAAACTATAGTTACATACAGTTACAAAATTTTGAAAAAAATTAGTACTGAGCACATTGTTTAGTACACAATTACACACTCGCGTTTCGACTCGACACGTTACAGACATCCATAACTCAAATTTGAGACACAGAAATGTAATAATTATACCTAGACTTCATAGAGAAACGTATAAACGTTTTTTTTTCTCTAACGCCCTCTATCTTGAATATGGACGGCGTAACGAAAATTTTTTAACGAGTAAACCCCATATATTTCACAGATTTCTATCTATTCTAGAGATGGGATCACCTTTTTTTTGAAATACTCTGCATTTATTCTTATAGATAAATTTCATTGTTATTTGAGAATATAAAAAAATAAATCTTCTTCCACTTCCAGTGTTAACAGCAATTGATTATATTTTTTCTGAGTTGTAAACTATTTTATTCTAGTCGCGAATATTGGCTATTACTCATTTTAATAACTTACATTACCCGTACTCTCGTAGTTAAAAAAATTATACCCAAGACTCATAGCTATCATTACTCGCTAATTTGTAGACTCGAAATACTCCGAATAATAAATTGAGGAACAGACCTGGAAGCTATGCAAAGAGAAACTTTCAAAGGAAACAAATTAAACTGAACCACATGTTGGTGATTAGATTGTGGCAAATGGATCGGTCAGAAAAGCACCGATTATTCAAAATGTCCGCCTTATGGAATTCTCGAAATTATTCTTGATAGTTTATTAGCTAGAACAACTCCCAACTTTCGCGAAGTAGGAAAGTCGAGAGCTGTTTGTTATCTAGTTTATCAAAAGTAGTCCATTTGTCATTTCGACCAAAGTGTATTTTACTGTTTTCACAATTTGATACAGATTTTGTCTTAACTTCTGCATTTCAAATAGAATTTTTTGTGCTAACGCTTTAAGTACAAAATGTAGCAGAAATAAATAGGAACAACTTATAAATTTTATATAAAAGCGGTAGAATGTCATGATAGATCGCTAGAATGAAAGAAATGGTGATTGAGAATCGTTGTCAGTTCTGGGATACGAACGCTCAAATTTCTTTGTATAACGGATTATTTTGAACGATTATTCATATCATGCTAAGTCTTGCTGCTCGACTGATGTAATCGATTAACATACGAGGTGTGTTAGAGAAGTAATACAACTAATTTTTCAATTACCGAACCTCAGTAGTACCAGTTGTTTCCATCATTATTAACAGTGCTTGAAGTTCTTCTGTTTAGTTGTGAGGTTTTCCACCACTTACTGCTTTTTTATGGATGATATGTCTTGTTAGATGTATTATATGTGAAATTAGACTTTGTCCTAGGTAAGGGGTAACTGTGTAACTGAGACACAGACAAGATGTACCTAGGACATATATTTTATTATATTTATATCACACTTTTGATGCATGACATGCAATAAAATAACTTCTGGTCACCTGAAAATATATTGAATTGCAAAATATAATGAGTAAATGAAAATGTAATGCTTAACAACTCATAAGATTCGTTCTCTTTATTCTCGTAAATTTTAAAAAATAGTAAATAAATGAAAATGTAAGGATAAAACTAAAAACCACTGTTTTCTTAATTATTTTCGTCATAATTATTCATCTTTACTTAGTAAATGTCTCGTTTAGAATGAGTTTTCTAAAGGAGAGAAATGGAAAATGCAGAATACCGTCCCCCAAATAAAACATCGAGTCAATTCACTCTAGCCATTTCCAATAATTGAAAGATTCTCGTGAAATACAATAACATATTTGCCAACTGAGTATCCTGGAGGAGGATGGGGTTTTTATAGCAGTAACCACTGATGATGTTTCAGCAGTCTCGTTTGATATCCCCACATCTGGTTCAGAAAAATGTAGAGAGCTGTAAGACTCATTAGAATATTGTAGAGAAAAATCTTTATGATGTTTATGATGAAGAGTCTTCCAGAACTTTTCGCTACACGTTGGCGATTTTGTTAGGGTTACATTTAAGCTTTTTAGGATGAGGTAATTCTTCAGCCTTACTTGCTTTTACTTGCTTTTTTTCTTTGATAAGTGGTTTTTCTGGTGTATAGCTCGATATACGCGATCTTCCCTTTTCTCGCTGCTTCCAAATATTTTTTCGCGGGTTAGCTTTCTGATATGGCCATATTATAAAAAGGACTTTTAAAAGTTCTTGACGTTGAAGGCAAAGGTTCAATCTGGACATTTTCATTGCGTCCATTCTGTTGACGGAGCACTATTAAGCAACTGAGGACTAGTCCTCAAAACATTGCCAACGGCTGCAGCTGAGTCAGGATAATCAGTCACATTGGATGGAAAAAATTCGAAATAGTTTTCATCGAGAGGGACAAATCTGGTGACTTTGAATCCTTTAGTGATATTAATTGGTGTAGAAGCTGAAGAAAAAACTTTTAAAGGTCCATATACGAAGAGTAATCCTTCAAACAGTATAGTGAAAAAGTTATTTGGATCGATTTGAAATACAAACAGGAAGTTATATCTCCCAAATGAAATTAGACTCTTAAAGTTTTATGAATTTACAAGAAATGTAGAGTTTCAAGTATTCAAACAATTCACTACAATTCCGGAGATAAGAATTTACTGCTACATACTCCAACATACAGCACAACCGTTACAAAATTCCTCATTCGACTAATATCAAAATACAACCGCCATTTCGTGTTGAAGCCAGTCAAATTCTTTCAGAATACCAAATTAAATGCCCAAACCTCTTGACTAAAAAATAACTGTGGTATCAGATACAGAAAAATAGAAAAAGCACTGGAAAAGAAGGTGGATAGAGGTAAAACCAATTATTAGGAAAACCTACATGGTCTGACACAGTCAAAAACTCTTTTGGGAAACTATAACCAGAGTATATCTGCTGATTATATCAACCTAAGTAACCATCTACGAACACTAACAAGAGTTCTATTTGGGCACTGTCGCCTCAACAAACACTTGCAGACGCTAGACCTAGCAGAAATGCGGCGAGCAGATTTTGTTGAAACACTGTGTGTGAAACACTAAGGAGCTCCAGAACACTACACCTGGGTGCGTATGAAATAGATTATTTTTGTCAATTTTAAATTGGAATAGAACATTAAAATTGTGATTGTAGCTATAGAGAGACGGTGTCTATATCTCAATAAAAAAGTTTTTAAGTGAACTTATAGCACATAGGAATAAACAAGGCCCCGTGGCCAGCCGTTAGCTACACCGTCTCCATCAAAAGAATTTATACATCCCCCCACATGAACAATTTCAGTGTAAATCATAATTTGGAAGCCACAATGATAACTGTGCGCAATTGTGTGTATAAGTTTTGCTAAGATTCTCCCTTTCAATTGCTTATTCGCGATGAATTATGGAAGTGACAGATAATAAGAGACGTCTGTTGTACTGCTTTATCTTGATTCAACGCTTTGATCATAATTCAATTCTCTAAATATAATAATCTCATAACTTTGAGTAGCAAATAATACTCTGTGACATGGCACATTAAATTGAATCCTATCAGCAGATAGTTCATGTAACATAATTATTAGCTTCCATTCGCCAAGGTAATTTCTAATATAATGAAAATTAGTAGTTATTACTGGTTTATTGAAGAATTTCAACATTGGCTTTACATTTCTCCATTGTGAATCTTCTTCGTATTGATAATGCAAAAGTAGTGATATGTGATACGTGTTTCATTACAAGTATTGTTCGTTAATAATATACTGTTTTACTTCTCTGAATGAACTCAATGTGAAAGTGATACCACGATCACTTTTCATATTTTTCCATTCATATTTTTTATCTTCACAATATTTACTATAAGAATCTACGTTTTCTACTTAGTTTCATAGTTTTTAGCATTTCTTGAGCTTTTATTTACGAGTACTTCTTGATTTTCTCTTTACAACTTGATAACCTTCATTTTGATTGCATTGAGAAATTTAATCAATCAAATTAATGTTCTCAATCGAAGTAATAAATTCGATTCTTGAAATCGGTCTCTTTATCACATACATAGATACTTTATGGAAGTTGCTCCCAACACCATATATCCATCCAATCATCTCTCCAGATACTAAACACACTCTACACACGCTTACACTACTTTAACTACTACACTATGTGATGTACGTCTTCATATAATGAAAGTGAACTAGTAGCATATAAATATGACCAAAGGTTCCAGAAATCGAGTCGTCTCCTAACAGTCTATTTTTCCACTAGGTCAATGTAAATGAAAGGTTTAACACACGTTTCTCTGATGCTGCTACTGATATATTCGGGGAAAGATCCTAGTGTAAAAAGTTTTTATTAAGCATCTCATCTCCTTCATGAGATGCTTCATTAGAAAAAGACATGTCTTTTTCTAATCATGACTTCCACTTTACTTCTCGCAGTCATTTAGAAAACACTTAATATTGATTTGATTATTTCTATACATTGATACGTTCAATAAATTGGAAAATGTAATTATCCAATGCCAAGATAAGAAGTATCGACTTTTCCTAAAAAAAAAGACCACACGACGTATACTTGACCATCCGATTCTTTTCTTTTTGTTATTACAGTTCCCATGTGTGTAACTTTTGTTTCAATGGCCCGTTACGACTATAAAAACCATAAGGATAGTAAAACAAAAAGGCTGCTCCAACAGAATTAAGGTGTTCGAATTTAACTGTACAGCATTTGCACCGATAAATACGAACAAATGCTACAATGGGAACCTATTGAATATCATTAGGTGGACGTTCTATCATGACGCCAGGAAATAATTCCACACCTAATATAAAACTTTTTTATTAATATTTTTACCTGCCTGGTACGAGGGTTGCTATTTCAGTTTAAAGATAGACAAATGGAAACAAATATTTATAATTGAATATCGCTTAATTGTTTTTCATTCTCTATTCAAATCAATACATTTTGTATGGGTTTGAACCAATTATCGAGCATTTTTACCATTACGATTGAGATCACTAGCTTCTTCAGGGGTAAAAAAGCTCGCAAATTATTTTTTAATTTGCCGAAATAAGAAGAAATCTTTGGATGCGAAACAAGGATTGTTCGGTTGAATTTTATGACTGTTCAAAAACGTTTTGTTTAAACTGATGCGTGATAGATCGCATTGTCGTGGTGGAGATTGATTCGTTTTCTGCAATTGGTTGCTTTGATTATTTCGAAAACTTCTGGCAAAGAAGAATTGACCGTTCTACTTTGCTCTAATGGAAGAGTGGAATCATGTCCAGTTATTCCGAAAAAGCAGGAGACTTCGAAGTGCTTGGTGCGAGAACAATTTTTGTTGGATTTGGCTCGATTCAATATTGAATGTATGTAAGTGGAAATAAGTTTCAAGTATGCCCTAATCTCACGGTACATCACATGACGGTTTGCATTATTAGTTCACGCACAGCATCAATGTTTCTGACACAACAGCCGATTTTGAACGACCTTCACTAAATTCATCCTGTAGCGAAGTGAAACCATGAATGAGTTCTAAAAATCATCGAAACACGGTGGCTCGAGATGGTTCTTCATCACCAAAAGTCGAAGCGAGTTGATCCACACACTGCTATTGATTTAGTCCACGTCGAAAGTCATAGAAAATATATCTGTAAACAACTCAATTAGCACTCGTATGAGTTTCAGAGTACGTTCTCCATTGAAACTATCAAACTTTTTGATTACCGGTTACGCCACTTCAAAGATCATTTTAATTTTTGATACATATCTGCCAAGTTATTGATGGATTCTTTTTACGCACAAGGTCGCCTTCACACGGCAAGGTATGTTTAACTACATAATGCATACTACTGGTATAATTACCAGCACTCGTTCAAAATTTATATTTGAACAAGTAACAAATTGGTGTGTTATCAAATTCTACCAGGAAGTTAAGAAACAATAATCACTTATTCAAGATGATATGAGAAATAATCGAAGATACTCTTTATGTACGATAGAGTTCGAAGAAGGTATAGTAATTGCTTGAGTCACCTAAGCGATGGATTCGTTGAGGTGCATAAGCTCCGATTTATTGATGGACTATACCAGCATTTTCCCCACTTTTTTTTGCATTATCATTTTCATTTGAAGTAAATAAAGTAAATTTTGCCCTAAATTTCTCTTTGAGAAAGATGATGTTATCCATCACATGATGATTTAAAATTAGTCTTACATGATGTTAACTTTGAATTGAGTTTGACATCCAATATATGTAGTGGATAACCTGTATCACTCAGTAAATACTTCTTTAATTTATTTCTATTATCATGTTTGGTAATCTAAGCTAGGTAGTCCTAGTTATTAGCAAGTTAGACTTGTTATGATTACCCATCACCTTTGTCAATTGGTAACGAGGTATTCACGTATTTACTTTATCCCATTATTTTGGTTGGTTTGAGGACATCATAAGCCACTTGGGCTGAGTGTATGAAGTTAAAACGAAATTATGTTGTGGAATAAAATATTTCTACCGAAAAGTCTGTCAAAATTCTCCTTAATCATGAATTTAAACGAGGCTATGTTCACAATAGATTAAAATTAGAGAAGGCACACACACAAAAAACATAAATAGCAATCTAATATCTTATAGTTAGTCCCTTGTATCGTGAACGATAATAATCTTTTGAAATTTCAAGACAAATTATTCAACTACCACAAACATTAACCTAAAGGCGCTAACAAAATGTGAAGCGATGAATTCAGTTTTGTTGATTAAAATCTAAATTAAACAAAACTAATATCCAAAATTAATTCACAGAATGAAGCTAAATCTATTAAAGTTTAATTGATTTGAAGTAGTTTTTAACTAGAAGAACTAACATTAATTTGATTAACTTGTTTTAATTGCAATTTAATGCTAATACAGATTATATCTTTTCAAGGCATAACATTTTCCATTTAGGTTATTGATATCAAATGACCGATTTTTTGAAAATTCTTGATGTTAGTACCTATTATTTCATTTACTAGAAGCTACATTCAATAACATCTTTATTGCTCGTGATATTCCACATTGTTTATTGTTGTTTATAATTTGTAATGATTAAAAGATATAAATTTTGCAAAATCGTGAGAGCCTCGTGAGAGGTTCTAGCTATGGTTTCAATGTAATTCAAGTATACATTTGTTTCACAATTTAACACGTTCAAGATTACAGTCTTGTACTATGCAATAGATATTTTATGGGGTACAAATGAAGCTCACTTTTTTTACTGTTGCAAGAACCAAATCGATTATTAGCAACCAATACAAATTAATAAATTTATCATTACTTCATACCAGTATCGGTTATTGTTTCATAATTTTCAAATTAAAATATTCCGAAAACGGCACACAGTATCGAGTTTTATCAAGAGTAAATGTTTGATGTAAAATTAAATGATGTTCAAGTTCACTTGAAATTTTGCTTAATAAGTCCGATATTTAAAAAGTTATGTTCAATATTACTTTACGAACCATTTAACTAGCGCCCTCTATGGGAGTCAGATAACAATTTCATTTGATATATCAGCTTCCAAGACATATTCGTATGAAATTTCCTTACAATGTTGCCAGTAGTTGTGGCAAAATCGTGAAAAATGTGTATATCTTTATCTTGAATAAAGATGACGTAACTAAAAACCCCATATATTTTCAGTTTTCTATCTAGAGACGAGATAACCTTTTTTTGAAACACCCTGTATAGAAGTGTAAGCTGAATTTACGAACTATTGCTCATTTTAGAACAAACTCCCATCATGTACTCACGATCAGAAGAAGAAATGACCTCGATACTCGACTTTAATTGACAGGAATTTCTATTGAGAATTATATTAGGCTATTATGGTCATAACCATAAACTCAAACTTCTGCATTAACAATTTTGGTAACTAAATTCGGGTCTGCTTAAGAATATCATTCAAATTTATGCTAATTTAAATAAATATTCACATCAGTCAATTAGTTTCGGAATAAACTTGACACTCTAACATTTCATTGACAAATCATCATGCTTCTCACGTACACTCAAAGTTGTACCCTAGGCTCTCCAATAGTAAGTCGAGTATTTGAAGGTTCAAAATTGATCACTTTCTATACATTTTCATCTGTATTTGACATATGATTTTCTCAAACCAACCAACAAATAGACAAAAGACGTTCTAACTGGTACTTGCACTTAACAAAAAATTGACAATTTTACATCATTCCTACCATTTCTAAACAGTTTTCAAAGTTACAATCAGGATTATTCCGATTATTGTTCAGTAATCAAATGAGATTTCAGTAACCTATACAATCTAAAACGAAGAAATCTTCTATTAAGAAAAAGATTTGAATTCATTAGTAATTAATGAATAACTACAAAACTATCAATAGTTTTAAGAATATTGGATGAGTTAATCCCTAAATTTTAAACGTAAATTATAAGACAATTATTCTTTTAAAAATTCCAAAACAAAGGCAATGCTAACTTCAAAAATTGAGTCCAAAAGCCATAAAATACTTAACTGATGCTACATCAAGGCTAATGTTCACGACACCATCACAGTGGCCGAGTAAGCCTCTGAAAGACGTGAAATCATGTAGACCTATAAGTCTGCTACCTATAATGGGCAACTTGTCAGGAAAACTCGTCGAAAAAATACACCCAATCATTGACGAAAAAAATATAATATTAAACCATCAAGTTCACTGTGTAACAGAAAAAATTAACGAGTATTTTGAAAACAGAAAATATTGTTCTGCAGCGTTTTTAGATATCACTCAGGTTTTTGTCAAGGTTTGGTATGGTGGTCTTTTGTTTAAAATCAAAAAATCCTAACTACCAAATTCTCATTTCCTTCCTCCATGATCGCTATTTCTTTAACTACCATGGTGAACAAACACGACTTTACAAAATAAACGCCGGAGTTCCTCAAGGCAGTATTCTGGGACCGATGCTTTACCTCATCTTCACCGCAGATCTACCAAATTACAATAATAGCAGCTATATTTGCAGATAGACAGTATACTAAAAATGGAGAAAATGATCGTGATATAGGTAGATGATCAAACATTGCATCAAGGTAAGATATTTTAGCTCCATTCAACTCTGAATCCATTCAAAAAATTACATTACACCATCTCAAATATACAGAGATGCTTCCATAAGTAATGTAAATAACCAGATTTCAGAGCAAGATTTTAACAGCACAGAGGATAAAAGATCGGATTTGAGCAAGCAATTTTATCTGTGATGTTAATATGTCACGTTGGCATATTGTTGTGTGAAATATATTGGATGGATCGAAATTTATTTGTATGGATATTACAAAAAAACAAAATAGTATAAATTAAAGTACGTCTAATCGAAAAATTGAAATACTTTTTTACAGGAAAAAATTCAAGGTGGAATATGCATGAGAGAAAACAGAATACACCAATATACCCAAGAAGTTGATGTGCTTATTTACTAATAAGCATCTTTAGAGCAGCAATTTCCAAGACTTCATCACAGATCCCATAAATTAGATATATAGAATCACACAGTATGTTCCTAAAAATTCAATTTCTGCCGAAAATTGGTTTCTCTAGACCCCCATGCCAGAAAATATAATCTGCCATAAAAGCCGAAGATTTCTAGGGTGGTGATAATGAACTTCTGCATGGTAATCTATATATAACACGAGGCAGTTTCAATCCTCATACAATGAAATATAACATTAATAACATCCAGATCTTGATTTACGATGTAGATTTCGATTTATTGTTCCCTCCTCACAAAACTATTTGAACTTGAATGTTTCGCTATAATGATAAAATTCAAATAATGTGAAATTAAAGTGGTTTCATTGATATCGATTTGAATCGATACTAAATTAATCTTTGATAATCATATTTCTGAAATATTGGCAGTAATCAAGTGACTGATATATAAAAGCAAAATCAATCTGTGGAATTGCTTTGAAACCACGTGTTCATTGTCTATTTCTGTCTCAAACAGCACACGTTATCGTCATGGTACTCAATATGCATGTTCGTCTAGCATCCATTAATAGATTAATACAAAATTATAAGCAATACTGTTAAATACAAGGAAGTACGATTGCTATGCTCTAATACTATATATATAATATAATACTAAATATTTCCAATTATATTCTAGTATATAAAATTGGCGTGAATGCCGGGAATCGATTTCGCCAACGTTTTCTTCTACTTTTAAGAAGTTTATGTACCATAGCCTTCGTTGATGGTAAGCCTTGTACTCGCAACGAAGATGCTCGGTTGATTGGTTGGTTAATAACTATAATTTACAATACGGTGTAGCCTACTACTAATATCAGAATAAGTTTATTGTTCGCTCCCTGTGAGTTCAGAAGCTGCGTGTGCTTTCATACCAGCTTTGACTTAATTTACCAAGAATCAAGTGTCTGGATAGTCTCTGCTGTCTGATCTATTCTAGTAGATGAGATAAGCTAGAGCATACCTTCCACCTTCACTCAAAAATGTGAACCATGATTGTATTGACGCCACATAATATATTCATTTCAGATTGAGAAAATTGTGTGATATTCCGTATAATAAGAGAGAATATGCACAAAAGAAACTTATAAGCCATTCGTTTTCAGTGCAATATTTCTATCGTCGACTCAAGTCGCAAATCACGTAACTTCATTTTTTTCCTATAACAAAATTTTGATTAGTTTCTGAAAGCATTTCACAGAAAAACTCGTGAAAACTCTAGAAAATTCGTTACAATTTTTAAGTTTAAATAGAAAATCTCGCAACTCTAGACGGCCATTTTGCTTTAAGCTAACTGCACTCCGTGTTAACTTACTTGAACTGTTTTTCTTCAATTATTTTTCGAAATTTAATATCTGGCCACTATTTCAATTTTTTATTTGAAAAAAATTAGTGGAAACTCACTCAAATTTTTTTATCATTGCGTTTTTTCTATCTACTGTAAATTTGATGAACGAGGTTTGCGACGTATTCGGAGCATATTATTGGTATAAGAACTTGAATTCCTTTTATGTATTTGTGCAGTATGAGAATCCTGTAAGTTTTTAGAATAAATTCTTACCATTTTTGAAGCGGTTTTCCTCCTAAAATACCTTCATTTTTAATAAATACAGATTATAATGAATATATTGATTTTCTGTTAAAAAGAAACTCAAGTTTACTAAGTGTTCATTCAAAATGTATAACTTGTCAAGAAAACTTGCCCGCTCAATCCTATTCAATTCTAAATGTTTTCACATATTTGTGAAAACGCATAGAGGGTCGATTACGCATATTAAATCCCTCAAAAAAATTGAATTGTTCTCATGAATTTTTCATTATCCAAGATTCTCAATAAATTTTAGTAATCAATTTTATATTTATGAACATTCCAAAATCCTCGGATTATGATAATATTTACACTGTTTTCCATTAAGCTTCTGTACTGTTCATTGTAATCCAAACATTTTAAACTGATTACACAATTCATTAAATCATCGTTCATAATATGTATAGATACCTAAGTATTAATACATTGTTTACGTAAATTTGTTTATACAAAAAACAGATACATTATCATCATAATCAGTTTTAACTATACGGGAGATTGAGTTGAAGAAGTTGTGTTATAAAATGTAACACAGAAAGAAAGTATTACAAGCAAAATTATTAATCTTTGCAGTCATTGTGGAACAAAGAATACCAATAAAAAGATGAAAATAAGAATTAGTACGCTGTCGATATAGCTACAATGATAAAGAATGGAAATATAATAACAATAATAACTTCAAGATATTGATTAATATGTAGATTTCCATTTATTGTTCTCTCCTCTCAAAACAACAAAACTAGTAATGTGGAATTTACGTGGTTTTATTAATATCGATTTGAATCGATATCAAATTAATAGTTGATTATCATATTTGTAAAATATTCGCGTACACGAGCGCCGCGCTAGTCAAGTGACTTAATGTACAAGCGAAATCAATCTTTGGAATTGCTTTGAAATCCCGTGTTCATTGTCTGTTTGTGTCACAAACAGCTCACGTTACCGTCACAGCAGTCAATATGCTTTATGTTCGTCAAGAATTCATTAAAAGATTAATTTAAAATCATTAGCAATACTGCACTGTTATAATTTTCTTGCCAATCGAAACCAAAGTTATATTATATAAACTCGAATTTAGAGGGCTACATAAACAAAAATATTTTGTATTTATATTTTAGTATATGAAATAAGCTGAAGCGTGAATTCTGGTTTTAAGAAGATTATTCTTTGTTTATGGGAAGCCTTGCAATCGCAAAGAAGATGCTCGTCTGGCTAGTTTATAACTATACAAACCGATGTATCCCGTTACTCATATCAGAGTCACTTTATTGCCCACTTCCAACGAGTTCGGAGGCTGCGTGGATTTCAGCACTAGCTTTGACTCAATTTCACAAGAATTAAGTTTCTAGAGAGAGTTGCTCTGCGGTCTGATCTTTTCTAGTAGATGAAATAAACTAGAGCGTAAACGCCCGAAATCGACCCCGCCAATATTTTATTCTGGTGTTAAAAAGCCTAAATACCATAACCTTTGATAATGGAAAGCCTTGAGCTCGCAAAGAAGATGATCGCTTGGTTGTTTATAACTATACAATCCGGTGTAACCTAATACTAATATCAGAGTAGCTTCATTCTTCGCTTCCAACGATTTCAGAAGATATGTCCTAATTTTTTTAATTAAAATCAAAATTTAGTAACGAGTACGCTTCTCTACTCCAATGAAGTAGTCGAAGTAAATTTGCTCTTTTTGTTTTTATCTCCTAAAAAAAATCTTTGTCTGTTGTTAATGGAAACTCAGAGAATAATTGTTAAACATTGTTGGTCACTTTCACATAAACAACAAACTTTGATTATGAATCAATATTAAAGCGCTGCGAGATTCCTAGCAAAGAAACTTTTCATGTGAAAGGGATCAGAATGCAGCCACACCAATAGATAATGAAGCACTCAGTGATTTCAATTGCTTTATCCAGCCGACGTTTATGAAGCGAATAAGATGAAATTTTATGGCAGATGGAGGGTATGGGGCGGAAATGCTCCATTCGACAATGTAACTGCAGATTTTGAGATAAAAAATAGGACAGTGAAAATTATTCACTGATAAATTGGCTTCAGTTCACAATGTCTATATAGTCTTTCACAATCATAGAAGAAATGCTTCCAGGAGTTACAAGATACTAGCTGTTTCCAATTTATATTTCTGCTATGTCTGAAAGAATGGAGCCTTTCATATTATCTCTGAAGATCAGAACATCTATAATCTTCCTTACATCCCAATCTCATTTCCAGTTACTCCATACGTTCCCAGACAGCCAGAAGAATTCTTTGAATACGGAATTTAAAAGGTTATTGGACAATATGAATATTGAATATAAATTTACTTAGTGCCTACGTAAGAACAATCCCAATTTTATCTATCGGTAAAGCTTGACAGATTCAAAGTTGCAAACTTTTGTAATTGTACTCGAATATGTTATCTATGCGGAATATGTTCCAAAAAGGCTTTAATTGACTGGCATCCGAAGAAAAAACGTACCATATACACTTTGTTCCAATTACAGAAAATAGCCACGTTCCTTACAACTAATTTATCATAAAAATAAGATTCATGGGAGATGCTTGAAGCTTATTTTATGCCGTTATAAAAGAAGATGTATCTAGTGGAATTTCATGACCATTAATTCGATCAGCCATAAAGGCTCTAGTAGTTTAATACAACAGGCGTGAATGTTACAGGGCTATAAATATTGGTGTAAGGATACATTGTAATAATGTTTCATACATCAATTCAATTATGTCACAGAGAAGAATGTGTATCGCTTGGACATTTGATTTGTTTGCTTATACAATTTAAATATCTTCCAGAGGCCATCAAAAATTATCAGGAAGGCAAAAATAAGTACCCCTCGTTGATTAGCTTCGAGTCAAAGAAGCCATTAGCTCTTTAATTCAAAAAGGGTATCAGGAAAGTTGTTACAAGTTTCTACAAGTAACCCTCAACTTCTCAGAGAATTAACAACACCGTATTTACGCTGTGAGTTAATTAAATTTCAAATGGAATCAGTTTCTAATTGAAATTCAATTGGATAAAACTTGATGTCTCTTTTCTTCTATAGAATCATAAAGTAATAATCTACTACTATTACAAAATATCCTCAGATCGAATAGCAGCGTTAAGATAACAAATTCATAACTTCAAAATTATCTTTGTGAGTTATCTATACCCTAGTTGATATGTGGCACCTAATATTTGCCTAAATACTGATTAAAAGATTGAGAATCTGCACAATGAGGTCATTGGAAATACTTCCCTATTTTCCAAGTTGATAATCATAATAAAAACACGGAAGTAAGGCGTTTCCGTGATCATAAATTCCCCCTGAGTCTGCTTAACAATATCAATTAACATAGTACGAATATAAATGAAAATAAGATAAAAAAACGTGGACAATAATTATTTTCCTTTCTCTTCCTCTTCAGCCAAATCCTCATATTCTAAAAATAAACCCTTCAAAGTAAAAATTTCTGTTCAATTCACAAATTCAGATTAAAAAACCCAACCAGAAAGTCGTTAAATCCAATTATTGGGGAAACCAAAAGACTAATTTTCCGAGTAGTTCAGGGAAGCCTCAAGACTTGATCAACTTCTACCCATAAGGAATATTGTGTCAATAATTCATAGCATATCTACTCACAATAATTTTCCTAAATTATCTAATACATTTCACTGGAGCAAGTATTTTACGCTGAAGACTCCTTGCCCAGCAAAAAAATTTTAGACGTCAAAATTGTGGGAAATCTAATATGCTCTAACATTAACTTGTTCAAGTAATGTTCCTCGAGTTTATTATAGTTTATGAGAATAAACTTGCGTGTATAGAAATCGGCCCATTGTGAACTTTTGACTTCAACTAACTGTTTTTTTTAATTATACATCAAATCAAAAAACGAACTATGCTGTTTATTAAACAATTTAGTATGCTTGGATGTGAGTTTTAATTTTTCATCAAGGCTTTCGTTTATATGCGTAACAACCGGTGAACAAATGAAACGTGTTTGTGTGGTGATTGAAACGAAAATAACAAATATTAAAATTGTATCGTTTGCAATATAAATTTTCATATTATTCGTTTTTTAAAATTTCAATATTGTCGAATGCATACTACACCACAAAAAGCCGCATAAGTAATTGCTTTAATCGAAAATGGACTTACGACGAGCTGTTGTTACACAATTGGATATGTCCCAAGCAGCGGTTCGAAGAGTGTGCCAGCGTTATGAAGAGACTGAATCCTTTCATAGGATTTACAACTGTTCGTGATCACTGCTCTATTGAATCAACAACATTAAGAAATTGTCATTTTGTAATGACAGATCTGTGAGAAGAGAGGAATGACTATTAGTCAGTAAGAAGAAGATTACAAGAAAATAACTTGACCCTTAAGATACCTGCGATTGGACTAAAACTTACTCCAGCTCATCGGCAATTACGCCTGCATTTTGCACAGGATCACCTGAATGGGATATTGGAACAATGGGAATCTGTTGTGATTTTAGATGAGACCAGAATATACCTCCATGGTTGCGACCGAAGAGAGAAAGTATACCGAAGACCAAGAGAGCGATTTGCAAATTGCTGCTTTGAAAAGCGGAGTGCTGATGTAGGTGTTTCCTGCATTATCTGGGTTGTAATTTCTCTAGAAGCACGAACCGACCCTGTGTACATTCGTAGGGCGACCATACAGAATAAGAGGTTTAACGGCTGATAGATAAATCAAGTAGATTTTAGCAATTCATGTGGTCCTTTACGTCGACTACATTAGAGACGAATTTACGTTTATGTATGATAATGCAAGACCGCACACTGTCAGAATCGTGCAAAATAACATTGCAGAAGTCGGTTTTCGAGTTATGGAGTGGCTAAATCCGATAGAACATTTATGGGATAAATAAAAAACAAGAATTCGAGCTTGATTTAGATGCTACATAAATGGTAACAACTTCTTAACATCTTCTAGGAGCATTAGTTGTAGAAACTGACACCAATTTTCTCACAATGATTTATTGGATTGGAAAAATATTTTATTGTTTAAAGAGGCTATTACTCATGAGGATAATTTTTGCTTTTTGCACTCTCAAGCGTTGCACACTTTGTATGTTACAACTATTCTGTTTAATTCATCCCACTATTTTTCTTCTACATCCCAACTTGTTATTTATGTTGTGGTCGATTTAACCATGGACAACTTCTGTTTTGGATCCTCCTAGCTTCTTCACAGCTGCCATGCCATTACCGCCGTTCACAAATTGTCGATGATTGACAAAAAGAGTTATTCATGTAAAGTCCCAGAAATAACTTGTTCGCCTCTAGCAGCTAATTTTTTATGGTGCATTAACCATTTCGGTAATTTGAATCTGGAGAGTTTAATGCGCAATAAATTTCACCTGACATGGCGAACGATATAGATGTCATTGTTTTTAAGACAAATATAAAGAACTTCGTTTTACTCATTCATGATGCAGTTTCCCTTTAAAACCTTGATTAATAGAACCTATATAAAATACGGATGGAATATTTTATTATTATTAGTTAGTTAGTTATTGATAACTAACTCTGGTCAGGATAAATGTATGATATGGTTCTCCGATGAAAAAGTCTTAGCTTTTCTTGATCGATGAACTTCGGGCTGTCGTTTTAGGACCCTTTACAGATTCATTTAATTGTGCAGGTAATTGTTATGTTCAATATTAGGTCTACTTTCTTACTTAATTAAGCAGTTTTTACGAATAACCCATTTTGTTTGCGTTCATGGCAATTCATAAAATTCTTTTATCCAGTTTTAAGCTTGCCTTTTGATTCTGTAGGCAACAGATTCTTTGTTATGCTTAATATTGTACGCAAAACAACTCAAGATGAAAATTTGCCAAATGCACAAAATGACATAATTAATTGTTAATACAGCATTAACTAATAATGCATTATGATATGATTATGACGTGACGTTTGATATGACGATTGAATATTATCAAACTAAATTGTCAGTACTACTTAACTTTAAAATTTGTCATTACTAATCAATACTTTGTTAATAATCAATAGAATATGTGAAAATTACAGAAATTACTTGTTACTCCACGCCTATGCTAGTAAATCGCACTGCCGACAGTCCTTGTAGCATTAGCGAGATACATTTTATATAAAGAGTGATGCCTCTTAAATGTCGGTAGCACCTTATACAATTTCTCATATTAGTCGCGTTTCTTTATCATGTTATAGAAATAAGCGCCACGTCATTCATGTTGTCAATTTAGCATCAAAATATTATTGTATCCCAACATTTTCCTGATTCTATCTACGATTATGTCCGTGAGTAGTGGAAGTGATCAAATAATGAACACCCAGCCCGAACGTTTAGAAAAGGCTCAAGCTGCCAAACATAATTTATTACAGCTAAAATCCAAACAAAGGTACGAAACTTTGTAAAGTAGTTTCGTACCTCAATGAATCAAAACATTTATTGTTTAGAATCGCAAAAAAATCTCTAATCCTTCTTGGAAAATAATATACTATGCGCTACTTATACGATGCCCAGAATGACACTTACCACTGAAAATAACATTAATATACCAGATTATTCAAAACTTATCTCACTACTAATCTAAATATAAACTAGCATCTGAATAAAATTGATATGATATAACAAATATCCCATATGTCGAAATTACAAGGACAATTTCTCCTGGAATCAAGCTTCGTTTATTTGTTAGTTATATAGATTGAGCATGCGTGAAATAGGCTATGGGTATGAACAAAATCTATAATAAACCAAGTAAAATTGCCGAAAATCTTCAGCTGTCGTAACCAAAGCAATATACTGGGCATTTGAAAGATCGTATGGTGTTCAAATATGACCAAAGCTGAAGAAAATGTCAACTACAAGAAAGATAAAACAGCTGAAATGAAGAAAAGTACATCACTCCATTGAAAAAAATCTACTTTTTCAAACATTGAAATAGAGTTTTTATGGGTAACTAGTTGTTTTGAAGGCTGTAAATAATTTGAAGCCTAGGAATAGGAAGTTAATCATAATAGTGAAGAAGGAGAAAAAATGTCGAAGTTGGACAATATTACTGATGTTGATTACAGTTCATCTTCTTCTTCATCCTCTTTCAATAGGACCAGTTCCTGTTCAATCCTGTACGTGTGGTCCTCTTCCTGGATCTTCCTGAGAAACTAAACTCCAGCTCTCGTACCACTTCTTTGGTGGTCTGCCTACAGAATCTGTTTCGTGCCCTGACCCATCTCACTACATCCTGTACGCCCTATTCTTCTCTTATTCTCCTTATTCAGTCCCCGAGGGTGACTCCCTTGATGGTTCACAGTATTTTCATCTTTGTGGTTCTCATTATTCTTTTTATTGTTGATGTCTCGGTTCTGGTTTTTGAGGCATATATGAGAATAGGTCTCACCCACATTTTATAGATTCTTGTCTTGCTCTGTGAGCTCATCGCTTTGTTTCTCCACACTATATTTCTCAGACAGCCACTGACTGTTGATGCTTTCATCGCTTGTGTTCGTGCCTCCTCTGTCAGGTTTCTTTCACTAGATATAATCACTCCCAGGTAATTGAATCTTGATACCTGCTGTATTATTCCGATTTCGACTGCCAATTTGCATCTAATGGGATTTTTTGATATTATCATTGATTGTGTCTTGTTGACTGAGATCCTCATATTAAATTTTTCGGCAGAAATCTTATATAGTAGACGTTGTAAGTCGTCTTCATTTCTGTTCATCCTCTGATTCCGATTATGATTAGGATTTGTAAGAAGTAGTTCTACTCATACTTGTGAGTTTTCATATTGAAATCATTTTATATGAACTTAAGATTGTGAAGTTAAAAATTGCAATTCTAACCCTTATACCTATATAACCAATATGATACAATTGTTCTTTATATCTTGTGAAAAAAGTGAATATTTTAGAAAGAATTACGCTTCTTTACCTTCAGCTGTTTGGAATTACAAGCAAGTTAATTAGAAGAAAAAATAAGTCCGATATATTAATTGCATTCATACAAATGTTTTTTCATACGAAAATACTGGAGGTATAATACGAAAAAATATTTTAACTATCTACTAGAAGAAATGATACGCCTATGGGTTATGAATGCTTCATAATTTCATTACTCAATTTCAATAGAAAATATTTATGGAAAAAAATATTCTTTCTTTGTTAGGTTGGAAAACTTTCAGAAAACTGCAATATGCAGACCTTCGCGTTTAGAACTTTACTATTACCTATACATTTTAAAATTAACAATAATCAAGTGGTTCGGTGATTACGCAATTAGTGGCGGAATTTGCTTGTCGTCATCATTTACAAAATGTTTTACTTTTTTAGTAATAGTCACAAAAATTGAACCGTCGAAGAATCTCAAAATATGGAGGTGAAATCTTTATCAGCTTCCATTTCGCTTATTCAAAGTACACCACTGCACGGCCAGATAGTTTACATGAACGCGCCTTTAAGGTTTCCACGACAACATCAGCCCGTCAAACGTGAAATCTATTCCTATCTGCCTGTCATATTTTTAATGATCTGACAGGAGTATGATTTGAAATGAAAGTGTAAATTCCAGTTGACTTTTTAAGAGTCCAAAATTGAATGCTATTCACATTTTGGAAAGTCAGTTTCATATCTACTAATGACACTTTCTATTATATTTGAAATATTTTTATAAAGCTAATACTCTCTTCAACAAATTTAGTCGGTAAATCGTCAGCTTCCTATCATATTCAACGTTTTATTTAATTCGTTACCTTAAGTTTGTTATTGGTAGCTGCCCTGGAACTGTACTAAAGTGGACCACAGCAAGCCAGTTCATGAATGTGTAGAATTATTTCGATCGGAAACAAAGAACGATATAGTGCAAAGTAGTGCAAAGAGCAATGGAGAATCTGTTGATTGTTGTGTCTGAGGTTATTTGATGTGATTCAAACCTTGTAGTATTAACAATAATGAAAAACGATTTAATACTTTTTGGTATTTTACTTTCGTCCGATGTCCGAAGATGTAGTGTAACCGTTTCCAGATTACATTTATTGCACTGTATTGCACTGCACTGACTGAACTGACTCTAGATTCAGTACAAGCAGTACAGTGAAATGGATGGTCAAATTCTCTTGCACTGCTACTAACAACAGCGACGATAGCGCTGGTTCTGCTACGAAGTCTACACTCTCTGAACCAGTTCTGCCAGTGCAGCTACCAAGAACAAACCTCATGTCATTATATTAGTAGCTGGTATTTCTCAGAATCGTTTAATTTAAGACATCGTAAGATGGGGGAGACAAAGAAAAAGATACTGGTACGCCAACTTAAGAAGAATGGAAGAGAGTAGACTTCCACGCATCCTACATGAAGGGAAACCAATAGGGAAAAGAGAACCCGGACGACCACCTAAGAGATAGATGGATAGCTGGCAGTCCACCTGCCAATAACTGAGATCTTAAAAATGAATAAGAAGAAGAAGTTTAATTTAAGATGCCAGGGATGATCCCCTGAAACCGTAAAACTGTTGTTGCTTAAAATATTATGATTGACACAATCGAAAGCTTTAGAAAAATTAAAAAAAGTTGTTGCAGTGGAGTGATGGCTGTTTAGGCTAGAGTACTATTAAGGTTATGAATTGAAAGAAAACACAGACGAGTTACTTTTTCTTTGAAAACAACAAAGCTTACATTATATATTGTATCCCCGGTTTGGTGAAAATTCTTTTGAAGAAGATAAAATATTCTTTCAGTCCATAGTCCATCTCTGCTTCGTTAATAACTAATTTCTAAAATAATGTTTGGCGAATCTCTTAAGAGAAACACTTAGTTGGTGAGGATTTTTTCGCAACATAACCAAATTTCAGAACTTATGTTGAGCAAATGATTGGATTGATCTTTTTGAAGATATTGCCTCTAAATTTTCGGACATTCTCGATGTCCGAAATTTATTACTTAGAAGAGGCTATTCACATATCCGAGGACACATGATGTTTCATATTATATTTCTCATGTTCTTTTCTAATAAAATCATATTTTTCTTTATATCACTTCTCATTCTAGTAAATGTTACTTTGTACTATTTATACAAAAATAATATAATTGGTATTCTGTTCGTTGAAAACTTAATGGTTTCTCATCAGATCTGGTGTATGTTTAGAATAACGAGACATACTCTATATTCGGTGAACTATGATATAAAACACCTTGCATAAGAATTGGAATTGCATAAAATGTATGCGGGATATTCAACACACCACATTTCTAGAGTATTTTGATATTTAAAAAACGTATAAAGTCGGGTCAATGAATACACAAAACGGATATCCCTAGGAACCTTGAATTTTTTTAAATCATATTTTTATATCATCCAAAATCAGAAGAGTTCTGCAGCGGGGACTATATGATTTACACTACTTGTCAAAAGTTTGCATGTTACACAACAAATAAAAACAATACCATCAATGATTTTGTCATTTATATTTTGGAGAGGAGATATAAATATGTATGTTATTGTTATATATCCAATTTTTTAATCTATAGATGTAACTCCCTTTTGCTTTTGTTATTTCGGTACACAATTTTGGCATTCCTTGAAACAATTTCGAAAAATAAGCGTCGTCTATTTGGTTCCATTCTTCTTCGAGAAATAGTTGGGATTGTTGTTAGGCTGGAAGATAATTTTTTTGCCGGTCAGACGCTGGCAAGATCATAGTAGATCATTCTTTAATATTTCTTTTGTCGGGATTATACATGGATCTAACATTCGTTGTTTTTTTCACCTTCTTAGTCCAATTTTTATGTTCTCCAGCCCACTGCAACCTCTTAATTTTATTCTGACGCCTTAAAAAAGGTTTCTTCACTTCACTTAACCAAAATTATCAGGTTCTCTCAATCTTATTTCGACTGTAGAAGTACTCAAAGGCAGATTACGTTTACTGATTAATACAATAAGTTTATTATTTAGTTTTGATTTGAATGTTTCCTATTTTTTCTAGACTTTGATGCACGAGTTATAACTCATAGTTCCTTGGTTTTATTAAATTTGAAAGTTACAGCTCCGAATTTACAGGAACGAAAATAATTCGTATACGGACTTCACAAAAAGATGTCATGGTCTTAAAAGCATAAAAAACATCGCATTCTTGCGTCTCGTAGGGCTGATTAGGACTACAACCATAAACACCAAAGAAATGATATCCAGTTAAATTTAATGAATGAATTATGGCGTGGGTAGAAACGTTTGACCGGTAGTGTATATTGATTGAGTGTATATATTGACAATATTTATGAAAATGATGTAAAGAAAATATATATCCATCAAGATATTTCTAAAACCCTCCAATTTGTTCGGTCTAGTATAGGAAACGTTCATTTTTCATATAATTTTTCCACAGATGCCATGAAATGTTTCACGCAGTGGGAAATAATATAAGGATAGAAATATTTTTGACCATAATTATAATAACCCGATATAAACTGTAAAAGGGGGAAATATGGAAGAGTGGTTAGGCTGTTTACTTTCAAATTTTTTCAATAATTCAAGTCAAAATCCCATTGTGCGTTAGTATCTAATGTAATAATTCACAACTTGACTCCATATTTCTGTACCTATATATTTACACTATACTTTTCCAATTATATCATCATCAACATTTATCATATAGACTAATCTTTTCATATTTCATAGTTTGTTAATACAGTTTTATTTATTTTATCGTATTGATGACCTATTAATCTATTTTCTAAATATTGCGATGTCTGCCCTATGTAAGCGTCACAATCATTAGATTTTAGTTTAGTAAAATGTTTGGATGAAGTATTAGAGCTTATGCTTAATACTTAATACTTATACTTAATTTGATAGTCTTTGAGAAATATTGAAGAATTCTTGAAACGGAATCAAATAAACCAATAGGTTTCTACTTTTGAGATATGCAAATTAAGGAAAAATTAGTTTTCTTTTATAAAACAGATTTCTGATTAAAATAATTACGAAAAAAATATATGTAGTTTGATGAAAAACGAATTTACTATGAATTTATTATGAAAAGCGACCTAAGGTCAAGACAAATCATCTGGAAAAATATTAACAAATATTTGAACAATTTTATTATTGAAAATTTAATGGAAATTTGATTAATAAATTTGACCAGACAAGCAAACGAACAGATAAATTAACAGTGTAAGTTAAATAAATTGTGGTAAATAGAAAACCCTTCAATCTGTAATAAACATAGAGGAATTTCAGTGTTTATTCTCAAATTCCAAGTCATTCACCCTAAAGCTATCGATAAGGAACACTAATATACATCGGTCTATAGCATATTGACCAGAACATAATTAGTAAGAGTCTCGAGTCATTTTCAAATACTATTGAAATTATAATACTTAAACAAAATATTTTATATATACATGGCAAAGATACGAGTTATGGGACTCAACGCAGCTATAATGAGAAAAAGTATGAGAGTATCTATCGAACGAGGAGCTTTATTATCGAAAATCTACCAACCCCTAGCATATGCCGACAATTTCTTTCAATAGTGAGTCAATTGAAGAACTTGAGAGAATGTCAAAAAACTGTGGTAGTAGCAGCAGTCTCAAAATAAAGTGAAAGGTCGATACATGGGCCTCAGAACTGAATCCAAAATGGTAGTGCAAGAAGTACGGGATATATGGGAAAAGGAAATTTTGCGCAGCATTCACTTAGAACAAAAGTTGGTCAGAGGATAGTTGAGACGTACCAATTACGAAATTTTTGCGTAGGAACAAAAAATAATAGGCGTATTCCAATACAAGAGGCTACAATGATTATGACGTCTAACATATATACGAGTAGCAAATAGAAGAGACGTAAAGAAAAAGATACCAAACGAGAAGAAAAGAGATTTTTGAAATATTTGGATAAAAAACAGACCAGGCACTGGCAAGTTACGCAATAGAGAGAGGGAGTAAAATGGAAACCTGGCTAAAGATAAAACGTCTTGTTTAACAACTTCACATACAACTTGGCCAATTACATTTTTGTAATTATTCTGCCGTAAAATCAAACTACCGTATGTTATTGTTGCCTCCCTCAATTACAATATCAGCTCCAATACTAGCATTGAAAAAATTGTAAATAAGAAGATATCATTGGGTGCCAAACAAGGACTGTACAGTGGTTGACCCATTAATCCGATGCTTTGACAGTACAAAAACGTTTTTGTTTGAGCTGATGGGTAAGAGCTAGCTAGCATTCTCGTGGTAGAGAAAGATTCATCTTCTACGATTGGTTTCCTTGATTTTTTCAAGCAATTCTGGCAAACAAATTCTGGTATACCATTCAAAATTGACCGCTTTACGTTGTTCTGATGGAACAATGGCGATATGTTCAATAACAATAGGAAAGACCCATATAGTAGACTGGTGTTTAATTTGATAATAAAATATTGAAGGTATGAGAACGGAACTAATGCTCAAGTATGCCTCAATCTCACGGAATGTCACACAACGATCTTCCAATATCAGTTTAGGCACAGCATCGATATATTTTGGTACAACAACCAATTTTGGATGATTTTCATAAAATTCATCCTTTAGCGAAGGTCAACTACGATCGGTTTCGGAAAACCAGCGAAACATCTCGAGATAGTGTTTAATCATCTAAAGTCAAAGCGAGTTGATCGGCACACCGCTGTTGGTTTAATCCACGTCGAAAGTCATAGAAAATCATCGCATGAAAATGTTCGCAAGTCATATAGAGACGTTGTCATAATTAAAAAATGTTATTATTGTAAGTGCTGACAGGAAACTTCTTACATTATTTGCATTCAGGTTATTTGAGAACTTTTATTCATATATTATCATCAAGAGATAGGTATGTGTAGACATTCTGTCAATACAATAATGATCATATTCCATTTTACTTCGTTTTTATTTGTTGAGTAATTCTAGAAAAAAACAGTATCAATTCAAATCATCAACTATTAAGAATCGTTAAGATTAGAATAAAATCTCTGGAAAAAAGGAAATTCTTACAGTTTGAGAGCGGCTGAGGGGCGTTAAGTTCTTATAAAATCCTGTTTGACATTGAGCCAAAAAGAGGCATTGTTTAGTCTGTTTTGCCTAGCAAATATAAAAAGTGAAGAAGAACTTGAAGAAATTGCTAGTACTTTTGAAAATACTGTGAAACATTTTAAAGAAAATTTGAGAAGTAACTATACTGGAAATCATATTACAAAGAAAAATATCGAACCTGAAGCCATGTGTACATATATCAAATCCTGACTGAAAAACGGGAACTTATTTCTATAAAACATCTTCAACAAAGAAAATGCTAGAAAATAAAAATGGCACTTCCAAGCAGCTTATATTCGTAGCTACTTCTTATTGTGTAACAGAAAGTTATTTTCCATAGATGAGATTTGTTTTCAAGAAATATTTGTAAAAGAAGCAGCTGCAGCTAATTCGAGAAGCGGAGGACAAGGCTATACACTCTATCTTTGCAAACGGGAGTATTCCACAACTAGATGCAATTGAAGTTTCAGAAAACTTTGAGTTTTTGCATTGAATTATATTCAAAAAATATGATAACGTGAGTTCTTATTATATTTTCTTTTCTAATTCAGAATGTACTGTTCAAGTTCAAAAGTTTATTTACGTGTGTTGTTATTCAAGCGTTTTCCTAATTTTATGTATACGACAAATGTGCAGAGGTAGAAGAAGTCTTCGATTGGTTTGATTTAGCAAATTTAATATTATTAAATCTGTAGTTGTTGATTTATACCGGTGAAACTCCGAATATATGGAAATATAATCAAATATTCGGACTCCGACGTATTTGGTATTTGATGTCATTCACTGATCAATATTCGTACTTTCATGGTAATTATTTATATTTAAAGGTTATTTATACTGAAAACATAAGTACATGATTGTAGTTAAGCCATATATTAGAATCAATAGATCATAATACGTCGGTTGAATTTTCTAACTTTATCAGTACTATATATCAGGAGAAATTTTTCTGTGTGTTGAAAGATATTATCTTTACACGCGTTGAACACCGACCAAACTACGAACTTGAAAGGCACTATAATAGCACGCCATCCTTCAATTATAAGTTTAATATGTTTTTGCAACATGAATTTAGTAAGATGTTATCTCTTAATTGAAAGTCGAACATATTTAGTTCTATGCAATTTTGATTTGAAAACAAAAACGAATATGTACTATGCACGATTCCAGCGACAAATTTAAAAGGTAACATATCTAAGTATTTAAATGCCAAATTTGTCAGGAAAGGTTGTAAAAATTTTTTTGTCTTTTTAATAATATCATTTTTGTATGTTTTTGATAGGAAAATAGAGGTGTAAGGTGTGAGATATATGGAAAATTTCATTATTTGCAACGTCCTATAGATGTGCAATGGAATCAGATTATTTAAATCATATTTAGCATTAGTAACTCACAATTGATGTGGTGTATGTGTACGTAGTGTACCAGTGAAAACGTTTATAGTACAGCTTTGGGAAACCTAGCCCCCTTACCTAGTATATAATGAATAAAAAAATTAAAAGAAAAACAACCATACTCTTATATTCCCAATATCTGAAGGGAACCGTTTTTCGTTTGTTTCGAGATTCTGTTTTTTAATCCCTAAATCGTTTGATGCTTTTTCTTTTTCCTTCTCCTCCAGCACTGCAGAGTAGCAATTCCTGTATCAGAGCCAAACCCAATGAATCCCTTTTTTATGTGAAGAGGGTGAAGCCTATTGCACTCAAGTAGTTCGAATTGTGTCTGCCGTGTAGAGGTGCCTGAAGATATTGATCTTGAACTTCTACTGTTTGGCTTGATTCCGATTCCACAGGCTTACACTTTTCCAAAGAAATGAGTCCCGATAAATTGGCGTTATGGACGTCAGCAGGCAACTCGGTCTTCATAAGCCACGTCTACTGGTCTAATGGGTCTTGCAAAAACTGCTCTAGGTGGCATATTTCGGAAGAGCATCTGCCGTGGTAGTATCGCTAACAGAGTCAAGTCACCGACCTTACATCGAGTATATTCACGGTATGTTTGGACTCAATTTCCCCTTTCTCCCTCTCTGATAGTTTTTATTTCACCTTCAGTCTCTGAAGACTCAGTATGAAGAGTATGTTCAATATGAATAAGTACTACAAATTATTCCAGAACTTCCAATTTAGTAAATTAAAACAGTTATGCCGCATATAGAATTTTTCATTTTACATTGTCACACTTTTTGATAATTGTTGCATTTTAATGATAAGGCTCATCAACTTATACTCATTTAATTCGCAAAATGATGAATGATTTCATCGAAAGAAATAAAGTTCAATCTTTTTGGTCAATATTTATTGCATTGTATTCTAAACCAGTTTGCTTCTGAACAAACAGAGCCATGATCTTGAAATTCTTTGACAATACTTCGTAACATCCCTGCATAATTTAATTAATTATCTAGTGGTGTCAATCAATTCCAAAATTCTATAACTAGCCATTAAAGAGAAAAAATCTGATTGAATTGAGCTCGTTTACTGTGGTTCACTCTTTTTGGAACCAAATAGGCGCGGTCACCACAGTCTTAAATCAAACAAAATATATTGAAGAAAAACTAATTATTGAGAACGAAGTAAATATATCTTTATAGGCTTCATAAGTCCACTATTTGAATGATAAATCAATTTTTCCCACTTGCTATATGTATTCCAAACCCAAATTATGACGCTTAAAAAGCTACAAAAGCTTCGAAGAAAATGTGGTGCGCTTGCGCTATGTCCGATTGGTTTACAATTAGTTTAAATTCTTATATTCGCCTTTTAACAAATTTCGTAAGCATTTTTCGTTATCTATTGTTTGAAAAAGAAATGAATAATGAGATTTTCAAATAATTCTCAAATGAATACTTCGAAACATTTGAAAAACTTCTACATCTTGAGAAAATACATATTGAAATTTGAAATGACGTTTATAAATAGCTGCTTATTAATATAAAAACATGTTTGTCAGAAATTTTCAAATTTAAAGTTGTTTTTCTGTATCGTAAATGGGAAAATGTGATACTTATTAATAGAAATGACATAGTTTTTCGTGAATCATTTATCAACTTAGTGCAAATACTTTTTCGTCTGCGTTGTTTCGTAGTATTTTGACACAAACAGTCATCAAAGTGTATTAGAAATTTCGAAAATAACTAAAATTTACTTATGAGTATTTACTGTTTGATGCATTTCGATTACTTTACTATCCGAATCAACGATATTGATTCAATTTATACAATTAAACTGTTACTTCAAAGATGCCATATAATCACGAGTTTATATAAAATGAGAACGTTTAGATATTCCTAAAAAAATTTGGAAACATAAATAAACAATGAATATTTTCTATTTGACCTACATTTAGAGTAAATCGAGGAGAGCGCACATTTTAATAAGTTAGTATGAAATATATAGATTATTAGAAATAACTGAAGAAAACTCACATTTAAATGCAATATTGACCAATCCTATCGTTAATGAGATATAAAAGGGTCAGTTAAGTTTTAAAATCAACTCATTTTTTTGCAAATCGCGTCTTCTCTTCTAATATGCTAGGTGAGATGGCTCAATACATAAGGGGAGGTGGCGCCGTACTTGAGAAAGCTGTGCGCAAGATGGGAACAAAAACATCATAGTGAAAATGTTTTCATCGAGTGTTTGGCAATTTTTCACAGAAATCAAGCCGAATTTTTGAGCCGTTTCACAAACATGGGTCCATCACTTCACATCCGAAACAAAAGAGCAATCAAAACAATGGACTGAAAAGGAAGAACCGGCTTAAAAGACACAGACACAGACCTTTTCATCTACAGACAAGGTCGTGGCGTCGGTTTTTTGAGATGCGCGTAGTATAATTTTAATTGACTATCTTGAAAAAGGTAAAAGTATCAACGGCGAATATCATCCGATATTGCAACGTTTGTGTGAAGAAATCAAGCAAAAGCCCTCATATGGCTAAGAAGAAAGAGAATTCATCAGCTCACACATCCGTTATTGCAGTGGCCAAAATTAATGAATTAAAGTTTGTAGTGCTACCTAATCCACCCTATTCGCCAGATTAGGCTCCCTCGCATTATTTTCTGTTCGGAGACTTGAAAGAATGGTTCATTCGTTATAGATTTTCCAGCAAATGAAGCTAAAACAAGATTAAATTGAAAAATGGATATATTTTTTTCCAAAATGTTTGGGTTTTCTTTGTTGCGCAAGGTATTCTTGGGACCATCCTCGTACATTACCTCGAATAGATTGTAGAATTAGAATTGAAAAAGTAAAAGAACTGTAGGTTCAATTTCTAGGTTAAAGACAGAATGATGTTTAGCTAGTTTCTAAATCGAGGTAACACAATGGGCCTCGGGCTTCCAAGTGAACCAAAACCAATCTAGATCGAGGTTGTCCGTACTAACCTCATTTACCCCTAATAAAGAAAGAGATAAAAAGAATTCTGAAGTCAAATGTTGCGTCCCTAATATAATCGAATTAAAGTGGGGGATCGATAAATTATTTTTTAGCTAATATTGAGGTATCTTGTAATGGAATAAACCAAAACATTCAGACCACCTTATCAGAAATAGACAAGAAAACTAGAATTTACAACACATATATAAAGCAAGCTTTATCAGTAAATTATCTAATGGAGCTGATATAACCATTCATTAATTAAAAAGCATTCTACCATCATTACACTAAGTAACAATCACAATTACAATGTTTCACTCGCGTTTCGATCACCAAGTTGATCTGTTGTGGTAAACATCGGTCTTTGAAGACGATAACTTGGTCATCTTAACCCACGTAAATGTGAGTACTGGTGTAGAGGTAGCAGTAAAGTGTGTGTTCAATATAAAATGCACTCAATACATCAAAACAAAAATCGATAAAATTCGTTGAACAGACATGAGTGTTGACTTTATTTTTGAGTCAGTTATAAAGAGATATTCTCAATCAAACTATAATAGAATGAGAGAAATAACATTGATTATTTTATGATTCAAATTGGTAATAAAACTCTTATTATATCAAAATTAATAAATTGTAATTTGTACCATTTTCAGAGTGTTTTAATTGTATTTCACTGTTCAAATTTATTATTAATTATTTGAATTTCGTTTATATTGTGCAATTTTCTGATATAATCTTTTTTTTTTCATAGGGATGTATGTGATTTGTCAGTTTCTAATTGAAATTTAATGATCATTCTGTTAGCCGTTGCAAGTTTGAATTGAAATAACTGGTTATCTTATCCTTTACTAACGATCATAATGGGGGCTTAGCTCCGGATAGTATCTCTTCTAATAATTCTCTTTCATAGGCACGTTTGTTCGTTCGAATTGATGAATATAATCCGGTTTTCAAAGCACGGGCTTCACCAATAATACCTTCTAGCGATAAGTGCTATTTTTCATGGAAAATTTGGGATTTACCTGTATATTGTGGTTTACAGAGGGTTAAGGATGGATTTCTTTATCATTATGTACCTTTATTGGAATTCATTGTTGTGTCACCTGTTTTATTTCACGATCTGAATTTGTTTCATGTCAGATGGGAATTTTGACATACAACCGGCACGTTAGATGATGATACATCTTTCTTTAGTTTTCGTTATAAATCCTTTATACCATATCAGAACTGTGGATTTAAGTTACATTGAAATATATTATGCTTTCTTCCTCTTAATATACAGCGTGTTCCGGAACTTGATGCAAAAAATTCGGAAATGATTAGATGAATTATAGGCCTTTAAAGCTGTGAAATCTTATTTATACATTCAAACATCGATGATTACGGATGGTTAACAACTCGTAACAACTTTCACAGGGACAACCTGTACAATCTGAAGAGAGCAAAAATTAATTTTTTAATCGATTTTTCAATAAAAAGATATTTTTTGTTTAACTCGATAACATTTATGATTTAGGTGATTATTAGATTGTTGTAGATACCAAGGAAACCATTTTCCATAAAGAGGCATTCTGAAGAAAATATCAGTTTGCTATGAATCTTTCCAAAACCTGTGATCAATAATTATCACATAGTATTCAAAGTCTCAATAAAGTAGAATTATTGTTTGATGTTTGGTTTGTATTCTGGTAACTCGTCAGAAACCAGCAGGTTGTATACTGAACGCTTTCCGCTCAGAATTATACCTGAGTGTTAGGATTGATCGCAGCATACCAAAAACAGGTTTCTCTACATAAATTTAGTGAACTAATCTCCATTATTTGTTATAAAATGATATTTTAGGAAGTGTCCTACCAAAAAAAGTTGGCGAAGGTCAATAATGAACTATACGAACACCAACTTTAGAGAAAATGCATTAGATGCGGTTGATACTAATCCCTCAACGTACGCAAAATATCACCACAATTTAATGCATCAACGACAACTACTCGTATTCATAGGATTCTCCACAAGCAACTTCTTGTGCATGGCATAAAAGTAGAGGATTATCCACCAAGATTGGCCTACGCCCGTTGATTTTTAGATGAACAACGGCGGGTTGATAACGCATTTGTTGGGAAAATACTGTTTATTGATTAAGCTAGTTTCACACGAGACGGTTTTATTAATTCTTTCATTTGTAGATGAAAATTCAATTCAAACCAAACAAATTGATTTTGTGTTAATATTTGGGATAGGAATAGTGGGTAATAATTTAATAGGTTCATATTTTTTCTATAATAACCCGAATGGGCAGCGATACTTACAATTTCTACAGCATCATTTCTAACTCATGTAATGTGATAATCCAATAAACACACACAACTTACTAAATGATGTAAAAAATCATCTTAATAATATTAAAAAAAAATTAATACAATGGATTCATTTTTTTATGTTATATCTTAAAATATTGGTATGTATATGCAACACCGGTTAACAAAAGGAATGAAATGATCGATGAAATAAAGATATAAGACTCTGGAAGTGCAAGGTACTAACTTTGAACATGTATCATAATTTTTGTTTAGTTTTTATTTGATAAGCTAATCAACTAAATTTTTCTACGTTTCCTTATGTAACACACAGTCTGCAGTTCAATTAGAAATGTTCGATTATGTTTTGATACTTCCTGTGAGTATTTTCAATAAATAATTACAATTCATGTTAATTTTTGTCAGAATGTCTCTTTATGGCGAACGGTTTCATTGGCATATACAACGATCTAAAAATATACATATCTCCTAAACATATTTTTATTTTTATTAATTCTTTCATTTATTTGTAGATGAAAATCTTCTCGGTAGAATTAGGGAATTCAATAAATTGCATTATTTAAAGAACAGGAAATTTGTAAACTACTGTAATTATTCAAATTAAATTACTTACAGTGGAAATAAAAATCCCACTTATAGCGTGCTTCTCATCTCCAACTCCACTATATGACTAATTATTAATTATGAATAAAATTGAATAAGATAACATAAAATTGATTCCCCTCAAATCGAATCGGGACATTTAAAAAATACTTCCGGATGAGGGCCGAGGCATAAATTCATTTTCTTCGACTGTGAGAGTCGTAATTAGTTCGAAAATCAAATTCGAAAGATAATTATATTTTGTCGGAAGTACCAAGTCAACTAATCCTCGAGGGAAAACACCCGCTCTGTTAATAATGATTAAAGTTGTTTAGGAATTGTGGAAATCAAGGCTATGTAGACGTTTTGATTGATTCTATCTGAGAGAGGATGTTTACTCTGTAGAAACTATACACATTTAACAAAACACCACTATAGTTAAAGCTATTAGTATTCTGTAATATTCGGTTTGTTAATGAATGAGATTGATCATCAAAACTTTAGAAGGGTTATTAAAAAGAGGTCTTATCTCTGGCTTTATTAGAAAGTTCCATATAAATAATTGACTTTCTTAGAAAATTATAAAACCAAAATAGAGCAGATGGAAGCTATAACATAGCAAACTTCTTTGAAATGCTTCCGCTCATACATTCAACGTAGGGATATACCCATTACGATACTTCTCTTCAAAACAATTTTTTCTAAGTATGCTATATAATTTTCCACTAGTTTCGTCGCTTCCATGTGTTTAAAACGGATAATTTTTCACAAAGTAAGAAATATCCGTTATCATGATAACCCAAGTCAACTATGAATTGTTCCATGTCAAAAAGACATGTAATGATGTAGTGATGTAGTTAAGAGCAAAATTATATTTGAAACAAAACCACATTTTCTATAAAGTCAATAATCAAAATAACTGAGCAAAATTGAAGTTCAAACCAAATTATCCACTTGCAAGATGCATTTGCATGATCACGATCAGATCCAGGCCATGCTCGAGATACAATGGTCAGAATTTGAGTTTTTCAAGTATAAAGGTATGAAGTTTGACTAGAGTGAAGAATGACGAAAAAATGACACTTGTACGTGTAAATTAGAATCAATAACTGTTGGTGTGAGTGATCTTATTGGTTACATTTTGTGTTATCTTGATTAGGCCAGACACGAAGACAATATCTGCTAAGTTCTTCTTAGGACAACTTACGTAAGGCTACGAGGGATGAAGTTATTATTATTAAATAATTCATTTTATACAGATTTACGTTTTTTGTTGTGTGGAACAGATAGTTTGATTTAGCGTATATTTTTGTTGTAAATTGTTTTGGAATATTCTACATCAAGTTTTACTGTTATCAAACCGTGGGTTAGGTTATCGAAGTTTTGTAACTGTTGTTGGCTTGCTTCGGAATGCAACTTTGTTGAAAAGAATTCAATGTAATGGATTTTATTTCTATCTAGTTTGGAACAAATAAAAACAACACGTAATAAAGTACAATGTACTAGACACGAGGAAAAGGTATATTCCCCCTTCACTCCATCAAATAACTTTTCCTCATATTATTTCTTATAATTTTTATAATCTCAATATTTTTTGTGTCTATACGTATCAAAATTCTAATTAGGTCGAATTTGAAAACACAACTTATCAATTGGAATTGTTTGCAAATTATATGTGGTACTGATTTCACAAACGTAAACAAATATGTAAGTAATTTATATTCAAGTCAAATGAATTATCCCGAACTCTGAAACTTCTATCCCAAGTTTAATGCAAACCGCTACTCGTAATGCTAATTCCAGTTCAACAGACTCACTTTAATCAGGTCATTTTAACAAAACTTTGAAATCAGTATATCTCAAGAGAAATATTCACACTGCTACATTTTTTAAATTTGTTTTAGAAGAATTGGTGGCACAAATAATGACGAATGATGAAAATTACAAAGTTTGGTCGAGGTAGACACAAATCATTGAGATCATAGATCTGGGCGTAGTTCGTTTGAGTATTGCGGGCAGTTTAGACGTACGGTGGGAAAACGAATGATGGAACAACGTAAATTATTGCGTTATGCGTTGTGTGCTGATGCGCAGTTTTTACAACGTATTAATTACATTACTGTGATCCGAAATTATAAATAATGTCTAACTGTGGTTTGTGAAGGATGCTTGTTATTTCCACTGCTTTCTGAGCTACTGGCGCTCTACGAGAAGACGAAGGACCATCTGGATACCGTTAATTCTCGTTGTAACTTCTATCTTCATCATCATTACTGCTAAAAATGGTAACAGAGGTTGCAGGTTACAAAACATCAACTGGTCCGAATTGGTCATCTGTGAATACAAACCTATTTACTGGCCAAATTCCGAAAGCACGGGAGACATTTTCTGCAATTCCCACAGTGGCCGATCTGCCATATGCCTCGTCAAATAATTTTGACATTTACGTTCGATATATTTTACAAAAGCGAAGAAGCGTTTCTTGAAGTTGTGTAAAATAAGACTGCAAAGGACCAAAAAATGCATAATTGAAAGGCTGTAAACCGTGGCTGGTATGGCCAAGCAGTTGAAGTAAGACGGATTCCATTTTTTCTAGCAAACTCACAAGTCTACAAATTTTTGTATGGCCATCAAGCAGTATTTATTGTATACATTGCAAGAAGAGCAATATATTTTTAATCAATGTTTTCATCAAATATGATAGATTTATTATTGTCTAAATTCATAAAAATTTCGAAAACATCGTCCCTCTGCTACAAAATTTCAATTTCCTTTTCATTACCGTCTTCAAAGACATTTATCACCATATCATTCATGATTTCTGAGTCAAAAGTTCTATCATCATTAATATAGGTTTGGGACAAGCTTGTCCATTATACAGGCTGCAAGTTAAATGAAATGTTGGTGAACTGCTTCAATCGTTGGAGGAATATTTGAAACTACAGAGGTTTATTGGACTTTATTGACATGACGTTCAGTGCATAACGTAGATGATCGATACAATACACAGAGGAATATAAACTGCTAATAAGGTTTGCATTCCACTCTCAAATAATTTCTGCACCGGACAGTTTTCTTCCTCAAATGCTGAAGCAAGTTTAAGGATTTTAAAAGAGATGAACTCAATTATTTTCTACTTCAAATGCTATTAGTATAAATGAATATATAATTACAATGCATTTAAGTATCTCCCTTAGTAATGCTTCAATTACCGAAAGAGATTATGAGTGTAATTGATTTGATAAATCGCTAGAAGAAAATTGAATTTAATCTGAGAATTAATAAAAAAGGATAATTGTAAATATAGCAATGAATTATGACCTAATATTAGGAGTTTTTTTATCGAGACTACCAGTTGACCTCAAATAATTCTCTGACCGACCGCTATGCAGCCTCTATATCGAAAACAGTTGAAGGTATAAAAAAATGTTGAATACAAAAGTTGTGGAGAATTAATTAAATTTTCTATCCTGTTGATAATAAATACGAATAACGTAAAACCCATAGAAAACGATATATTTGCAAAAAATGTAAAAAGAATAGATTTTTGTGACCCTTGACCCCTGACTTCAAAATTTGTTACAAGTTTTTACATTGTAATATACTGGGTATGTCGATTTTCCGAGTTCAACCACCTATAATGACTGGACTATTCCATTTGAAACTCTCAAAAACACTGGAGTGGAATTAACTCAGAACTTAACATCTAACTGAGTATATTGGATCGTTTTTTTATCCAAATGTCTCTTCCTCCTCTTAAGGGAATTAAAATTCTAACGATGATTGGTGTTCGCGATAAAATACAGTCTAATTTAAAAAATACAGATTTTTTCATGAAATGTAGCAACTGTGGGCATATTTAACAATTTACGATGAACAGAATAGAGCATAAAACGGAGAATTATGATAAACGATGAATGCAACAACATAACAGCATTAAGCTTTTTGTCGAGAACAGAAAATACACATTGCATTAGACGGACTAATGAAACTATTTCTTGCATGTACATCAGAATGTTTTAATCTTATAACTTGATGAAAAATTTGTTACTGTTAGGTGATATATCAAATTATTTTTCACTTGACTATTTATATAAATTGGAACATCTACGGAAACATAAGTCTAGTCATGGTCACCACCTTCTTCTGATTTTTGATTTTTTTCAGCTTATAAACATCTCAAAGAAAATAACTACGGTGATTATCTTCAAAATAAGACTCGAAAACGGCGTGGGGGGACACCTATCCTAGAAATCAATTTCCTTTCTGGCAGAGGTCTATTGGGCATATATGAAGTTGCACCGTCCTATTGAATACATGTTCTTCAGTTATAACCACCAAAGTTCTGCAGTTCAGGCACGAAGAAATTGTATAACATTTCACATGATCTGAATTTACTGGGCGTCTGTGCTCATCTATGAAAATTAATTCCTCGCGCTGACAACGCGGCGGATTCTAGACTTTGTAAAGGTGCAACAAAAATCTTATGAGCTCAAGTACACACTGGAAGGGAGGGGAATTAAATAGCCGAGAGACTCGCTAAAATAGAGGTAGCTATGAAAAATCAGTTACCTAGTGGAACCATCTACAGGGGTTGAAGCATGCGAAGATATTTATAAAAATACCAGCAAAAAAAGAATGGTGAACGTACCAACCTGAGTTAAATCACTTTACAAATGATATTTTCGCCTAACTGGACACCTGTAGATGCAAGTTTCGGCAGAGAATACAACTTGCAAATTCCTCATGGTCAAATTTCTGAGAAGAGTGGGGTTGATAGATTTGCTATGAGCACTGAGCATCTCCAGTGTTGCAGCAAACAAAGGGAACACAAAAGATTTTTTGGGTCGACACTCTGACTAACTCTTACAGTGGTCGGTAATTTGGGTATTTAACATATTTAAAAATTCATATAAAACTTATTTATGAATTTATGTTGGATAGTATTATAATTTTGTATTATAACTAAATATTATATATCACAAATATAAATTGATGATAATTTGAATAATAACACTTGGCAAAATACATGTTTCTATTGGTTACTGCAGTTGTGACGTAGAAAGTAAGTAAATACTGAAACTTGGTCGCCGCGTGTTGCCTTTCAAACGCCATTCTGTTGTTGTGAGTGGAGGTAATTGGTTGGTTAATGCGATTTGTGTTTTTGTAAGGGTACCAAAGACTATTCTAATTGAAAAGATGGTCGAAATAAGATTCATCAAAGCAAGATCGTACAATCTATCTATAATTGTATAAAAATTCAACGGCATTGACAACCAACTAACCTCACCTAACCTATAAATTACAACTTCAGTTATAACGACCTTACCTATAAAATTTATTGTCATTTATATTCTAGCCAATTAATATTCGACTACATTCATAACGTACTTAACCTATTGAAATTTAATGTTACCCATAAATTTACCAATCAATATTAAACATCATTCACTAAAACTCATCCTTATCTAACCTACAAAAATTCAACGTCATTCATAATCTAATCAATCAAAAATTAATGAAAATTCCTATAGTAACCAGAAGCAATATTTCAATTAATCAATATTTCTATATTGTATTTGACCATAATTTTAGTCCCAGAAGATGAATACATGAGTATTCGAAAGCTGGGAAAATATATTAAATTTGTCTATGTAAATAGATTTTTTCTCTCGCCAGGCAGTGAAATAACCTATTGCTCAGAAATGTCATAAATGTCGGAAGATTATGTGAAACCATTTTTAGGATATTTTAAGGCTGCAGGCAGTTTATTTCAATAAAACTTTATATTCAATGTTTTTTCATGTGAATTGGGCTATTCCGACTTGCATTCCTTCCTTGCTCGGATTTTAAACTGTATGCTCGTAGCAATTAAAAAGCCCAAATGACATAAAAATATTAAAAAAATAACTATTGAAATAAAATTATTTTACATTGTGTTAGTTTCCACATTATGTAATTTTCCAAATCTGTTTTGAGCTATAGTAAAAAAAAGTTAATTTTTTCAAATACCAATAGGTAAAAATTTCATTGAAATGGTCTTCATATACATATACTGGGCTGTCAATCAACAAAAAAAAATAAATTCTCATTATATTATTCATTCTAACTTATAAATTTGATTTGTTTCTGGGAACAATTTCTATTTTATTGAGAAAGATAATATTGTACAAATAGAATTTATATAACACACTCTTGTTTATCTCTTTGGAGGTTTAACGTGAGGGAGATATCCGATCTTGTTGGCGTTCTTTTATAGAATCACGTATTTCATTAAAAATTGGAAAATATACCACACAATACTCTATACAAAGGAAATAGCGTTGTTGTCACCTGGGGACTATGTGTACAAATCTTGTTAACCTATATAGATATGAAGAAAATCACTAAGCAGCTTATTTATCGAATATCTACAAGATTAATATTTTCTTCTTTCTCGATTACAATTTCCAAGTCTAAGTATAGAATCGCACTTGTATATATAGATAAATGATACAGGAAATGAGTGAATGAAATCTAGGAATTGTATACAAATCAACATTTTTATCATATTATTTTTAAATACACGAGTGTTGTTATTTTTTACGAACTGCCATTGAGATTTAATTTCTCTGCCTAATCGGGGCAGCTTGCTTTCTCGAGATTAGTAAAAAAGAAAAGGTTTTTTGTAAGACAAAGAAGCTCGGTTTTTGTAGAAAAAGTAATTAGTTTTGTATGAATTGCATTTGTTTGTTTGAGAAATCATGATTAGTTGATTTGTAAATAGAATGAATTTAGACTTTTATATGTGATAAAGGCGTTGGTAATAAAAATTAGTCTTCTGTAGGTGTTTAGAACAAACAACCAGATGGAACAGTTTAATTAATACTAAGGACTTTTCTAAATTCACGCTTTAGACTTTAAACATAACAAAGTTCACATAATTCATTTTCTTCCTAATTATCATCATTTGAAGGTATGGACAAAAATCAAATCCGCCTTATACTATTTTTGTTACATTAAAAAAGGTGGAGTAAGTGTCATATAATAGGGAGCCATATTGAATGTCTCGGGTCAGAAATTGTTTGGTCTATACGTAGTTGACCTGAAAAATTGAATTAAAGCCACACGATCTCCCACAACGTCTAATATTTGGTGAATTGACGCTGGCAAAGTTGGAGGAAGATTCATTTTTGTATAGAAAAATTGTGTTCAGCGACGAAGCTCATTTCTGGTTGAATGGATACGTCAACAAGTGAAATTGCCGCATCTGGACTGAAGACCTGCCAGGAGCATTGCACCCCGGGCACTGTTTGGTGTGGATTATGGGCCGGTGGCATCATCGGGCCATACTTCTTCAAAAGCGACGATGGCCGGAACGTTACTGTGAATGGCGAGCGCTACCGTGTCATGATTGACGATTTTTTTCCCAAAATGGAAGAATTTGACATATCTGACATGTGGTCTCAACAAGACGGTGCCAGATGCCAGACGGTACACGAAACATTGACAAAATTGAGAACAGTTAATCTCACGTTTGGGGCCCGTTAATTGACCGCCTAGATCGTGTGATTTAATATCTTTTGACTATTTTTTGTTGGGCCATGTAAAGGCTAATGTCTACAGGAATAAACCAGCAATGATTAACGCACTGGAAGTCTATATTGAAGCATTTATTCAGGAAATACCAGCCGATATGTTGGAGAGAGTGTGTCAAAATTGAGCCTGGCGCATGGGCTATCTAAAACAGAGCCGCGAACATTTGTATGAAATCATCTTCAAACATTGAATTAAACTGATCGTTCTATCGAATCCAATGAAGATTTTATCATTTCTTTCAAATATTCTGTGGTTTTTTCAAAATCAAATCCTATATCTCTTAAAATATCACTGATTAGTTTTTACGTAAAATACAAAAACCTAACTTCAAAATACACTTTTTTACGCTTGTAGTGAAATAACTTTGTTAAATGCCTCATAAATGCATTAACTTTCAAATAACACCTACAGAAAATTTAATTTTGAAGAAAATGATGTATACAACCTCAATAAAAAGTAAATGCAAGTTGCAAATATCTTTATTTTACTGAATTAGGCATTTAACGAATGTATTTTATTTCAAACGTAAAAAAGTGCAATTTGAAGTTTTTTGTATTTGTTAAGGTCAGTTAACGTAAAAACTATTACAGTTACAGATCTGATACCTATTTTATTCAATTTGTCAGGTCAAAATACGTATAGACCACACAAATTTACATGGCAATTTCAGACCTGAGACATTCAATGTGGTTTCCTATTATTGGTGGATCAGTAATCTGGGCAAAAACTATCGCTCACTATAAATCGCTTATTAAGCGGTTTTGAAAGTTTTGTTATAGCAACATTTTTCCTTATATTTACCTATAGAATTATTTCCCGAGAGATTGGGGTGCTATTCCAAAACACCCTGTATAACATATATTTGAGAGATTAAGTGTGTGATAAAAATTTTGTACCCTCAACTGATGACGGTGACTGAAATTGACCCGAGCCACATTCAAAGAGCCGTTGCAGCTCGCATATTTCTGTAACTGTATGTTTTGTGAAAGTCATTAATCCTCCAGTTGTAACCAGACTAGATCTGGTAATAACGTAGCTATCATACATTATAAAATGAAACAAAAAGTATATGGATATTTGAAACATTAAAAATATTATCTGCAAATAAAAACATGGCTTAATAAAATTGTGATAAAAATCTTAATATATACTTAAATTATTATGGATTATTCACTCATAATTTTGAGCATATCAATCATTGCAAAATCCAGTCAAATGTTCGCGGCACGCATATTTTTTGCACTGTCAACAAAGAAACCTAATTCTATTTTTTTTCTGCGCATCATCCTTATGACTTCCAGCAGGAGAATTTTTAGTATTTATTCCTAAACGGAATATTATCAGAATTTCCTGGTGGTAAGCTCGTCTTTGAATATGTTCCTCCCAAATTGTAAAGACTAGGTTCTCCAGGAATTTCCTTTTAGGAGTGTTGGCCTCTTGAATTATATATGAAATAATTCCAACGACATTGAGTGTACTATAAACTAAGGCAGATAATCCACAACATCAACGCCCCCTTTAGTTTAGTTATAATGGATAATTATATTTGGTTTATTTGTTTCGGCATCCGAGAAATAATCTGCAAGGTGCATAGTGAATAGAAGCAGCACATGTTTATTTTAACGCGGTATGTGGGAAACTAGTGAAAACTTTGCCTGAAGTTCAAACTTTTTTCTGGTCACTTTTACTGTATCATACTGTATCCAAATTGGCTCACAGAGTCGTCGTACCAGAGCAATATTTGACGTATTGAGCTTATATAGTCTTTTAGATTGTTGTTCGAAATAAACCTCCAGATTTGTTGTATAAAATAACTTTGTATCAATGATAGCAGAAATTTTTATTCCATAATGGTTGATTTTCTCGGACATGTTCATCCTGGAAGGACATTTGGCTTCCAATTTCTTATCTATAGTGAGAAACATTGTAATATTTATATATATTATATAAATATAAGTTAAAAATTGAAGTACCCAAAGATCTTACGAAATGCATCCATTTTATCAAGCTTCAACTCATCGATTTAAGTACTTTTATCGTCGAAACGAATAAGTTTAAATGAGAACAGGAACCTGCCAAATGACATTATCCATTGATTTGCCGTATATACATTATGGAGAACTATCTGTCTTCTTTATTTCAACATGCCCTACAAGGCCCCGTTCCGGTGTGTTCTCTCGAATATTCCGAAGAAGAGCCCAGTTGAACAGTATGTGGAGTATTAGAAGTAATTGAAAAATCGGCGTTAGCTTATTTCTTTCAAGTTAAATAAGATTGTCGCTTGGTTTCTTGGATAATCCTACCAAAAGAGTTTTGGACTCGCATGCGGTAGTTTCCCGTGTCTCTTTTTGAAGAAAATTATTACCAGCCCTTCGTTCCAATAGATTTTTTACGGAATTAACGGGTATAGGAATTGGATAGACTATGCTCCGTTGTTTATTTATTAAGGAATCCGTAATTTCGGGACACAATTTTGATTTTAGAGTAATTAAATACCTTGAATATTTTCCAAACTTGGAGCACTTAAAGTGGTTGTATTCTCTGTTCCTTGTATTCTATTTTGTTTGGAAATTCTCATTTCAGCTACATCAAATGATTATAAAAAATACTATAATATACATGCGAAAATTAATATATTTGCCCGAGAATTAGTATTCCGATATTCTCGTTATCAAATTAAAATGTAGTTCTAGTTCTAGTGAACAACAATTCAAACATTTTGGAGTGTTCTTCAAAATTCAATTAATCATTTTTAAACGTGAAAATAGTCATAGTTTACATAAATATAATTTAATCTACAATTAGAGGTAAATATCATTGTGGATTAGTATAAATTAATGAAAATTCGGGAAATTTTAGCGATACAGAATTATCAATAAATTTTCTAAAAATGATAAAAGCGTATTCAATTTATTTAACATATTGAAAAAAAAGCTGTATTTCAAAGGTAAAACTGATAATACAAGAAATGGATGCTCGTTTCTTTTGAAAACGCTTTGAAAATCCTGGAAAAAAATGAGTAGATTTATTCTAACCATTCCCGTTGATTGATTTAATTATATTCTCAGCAGTCCGATGCTCAAGTCCTTCAACACTGATTGTCATTATTCTTTATTCATTCAAAAACATTTCTACATAAATTTATTCTCGATAACAACAGATTCGGTTGAATAGAATCTGTTTACCAAATTTGTTGGTTTACAACAAAAGTTTAGATTAAAAAAATGTTTCAAAGCAATCACTTCTATTTTGAAAAATTACATTTCGAAAACAGTTTCATCCTCCTGCAAGAACACTACTCAGCACATTTTAGAGAGATTAATCATCATTTTATAAATAAAAATCATCTCCTCATCAAGAATTAAAATTACAATTTTCATCGCTTAAATTATATCCAATATATTCAAAAAATGTTTAAATAAATATTTATTGGGCGTCGCTTATAATTTTCATCAAATTTCCAATTATACTGAGTTTTTGAAGTTTTTTAACTGGTTCCCATAATTTTTCGTCCCATGAAGGTTGTAGTTGAAATGATTTAGATTTAGATTTACAAACTCTCACTCGTCTTAATTAACAGTAATAACGATATTATCATGAAACCTCTTCTATTAAATTAAAGTGATTTACATTCAAGCTATCGAACGTTATCTTGTTCCATAATTTTTCAATATTAGCAACAGGAATTGTCAATATCGGCTTGGTTTGAACAATATATCACCAGAGTGTTAATTAGTTATTGCCGTATCTATATTAATCACTTTGGCCTTGTTTGAACAAAATATTAAAGCAGATGGTAGACATTTATCTTTTTTTCTGTTTACTGGTTTTTCTATTTGAATAATACTACTAAATTAGGAAATTCTCTCTGGTTTGCATATTAAAATATTGAACGTTACATCATCCCACAAATAACTTTTTCCATATTGTGCTATGGCTCAGATGAAGATTTTTACACTGACTTTTTTAACATCTTCTCTGCACCATTTTTAGAATATTTTGATTTGAAAATTATGAGGTAATAACCGATGCGGGTATAAATTAATAATAAGTTATTCTCCATTCTTACATAGGTATATCGCCTGTTCTTTCATCAACATGTTTCCTCATTCTGGCTCTAGAATTTCACTCCACCTCTTTCGTGGTCGACCTCTACTCCGTGTTATAATTGGAAATTTATCCCTTACTATTTTCCCCAGTCTGTCGTTCGACTTATATATTGGTTCCATTGGTTTTCATTGACTTCATCCATTATTATGTTGCATAACATCTTCTTGACTGACACCGCTGTTGACTGGTATTGGTCGTTTTTGTTTACCATTAACGCGAGCCTGAACTTGATTGTCTGTTTTCATGCTTCCATAGTAAAATAGGAGAATAACATCTTCCACTCTAATACGGTGAGAGGCTTTCGTGAGTTCAATGAAATCTACGAATTCTGTTTTATTATATTATATGGATTTCTCAACAAATTGTCGTAGGAGAAATACTGCATCTACGTAGGATCTTCCTAGTTGAATCCTTGCTGCTCATCTTCTAGTGTTGCGATCGAGTTAATTATGTTTTTGTAACGAGTTTCAATGTTCAATCTTCATTGGTTTTAGGTGAACTGAGTAGTCTAGTGGCACTGTTGTCGGGAAATAACAGGGGGTTGGGGTCTAGGTTAGCACACTACCTCCTAGAAAACAGATAACTTAACTCAAAGTACCGATAGAAGGCGCCGGATATTGACCATTTGCACATGATTTTCAATATTCTATGATTTTTTTTAGTCTGCATTATTAATATGAGATAGTTTCGAAGCCTTATTGAAGGCTTGCGATGACTAAATATGTGTGCGAAGAAGATGCATTGCAGACTGTCCATTGTGACATGAGCTGAGATATGGGAGAATATGAGACTGTATGTCGTACGATTCTAGATGGCTCTTTAACGGAAAAATTAGGGGCTAGTAAATTGAGGGATACAGAGGCTATTGAAAGGGAAGGACACTTGGAATGTCAAGCTTACAGTAAGTAACTTTCGATATATACTCGTTAATAAAATTGGAATGGTTTATTGTGACGTGGAATTAAGTATATGCATATATTATACCCTAAATTAAACTTTAAAAAATTCCAACAAATATTAACTATTTGGTGAACTTTGACATTTGAAATAAATCAAATATTGAAATGTTGCAAAACCCCTTCAAGAATCTGTCATCATAGTTATTATTTCCGTAGATTTTCGCGGTTAAAATGTTCACAAATTCCCATGTATGTAAGTGACATGTCACGTTCCCTGTAGGATAAAAGGCATCAGTTCCAATTCCTCTTCTGATTTTCTGAAAATATCTTTTCGAATAAAAGAAGTTCTCACTCAGTCCATAGAGGGCGACGAAGATGAAATTTTAGTAGAAAGTTCGGTTCCTGTGAGATATCGCTTTGAGGTTCTTAATTTTGATATTGTTATTCAAATTTTATGAATTATTCAAAAACTATCGATTCTTTACCTAGTAATGAACTACATAAATATTTGTTCTTTTCACTATTTCACTCAAGCTTTTTGTTTGCATTCTAAAATACCTAAAAATGCGGAATATATAAAGAGCGGAAGAGGCAGCTCTTGAGATTTATAAGAGAAAACAATGCGGTTACGGTAATATCTGTGAGAAGAAATGCATCATATATGAGCAGATTTTGGATTATATTAAGTTGAATTTTTCATTAGAATAATACATATAAATGAAGAAAATCAAGTAATTCAATAATTATTTCTTGTCCAGGTATTTTGATGCATAGGTTGTACCCTTCAGTGAAGCACCTTGAGATATACGACATTTTTTATTTTGTTATCAGGCAAGAATATATAACGTAGATGGTCCCGACCCGTGAAAATGCCACATATAATTGACCATGGGAAGATGGATTTTCTACATTCTTACCGCAAACTTTCAGAATTGGCCTCTAGTTGGTCATGGCAAATACAAGACGGATCGATAATTGAAGTGGTTTAAACTCAAACGGCAAATCGGTTGGGATCATTAGGATCCTAGGAATAAGAACTTCCTCGCTTTCGAATGTTCCATTGAGTATTGTCGCGTAAATTATAATGTTCATCAATTTACTTACCAATAACCGTTCGGTTAATTTTTGTTTCGAAGCATTGCCAACAGAACCGTTTCGCGGGCTACCTCTCTTTGCTCTTGAGATTGAGAAGCACCAAGTCGAGCCATACTAACGCGAATTACTTCACGTGTTCATATTCAGTCCGTTCATTCGCAATGTTTGGATCCTAGTCAAATCACGGCTTTAATTAATGAATAGTGTAACAAACACGACTAGTTTTTTTTATTTTCAAGTAAAAAAACGTTTCGACCTGTTGAGAAATATTTTGATAGATAACCTCCACAGCGACTCAGTACAAAATCACAATGATCTCATAACTAGCATAATACTTTTCATACGCGATCGATGAGTTGCAAGCTACATCAAATTCAACGGTCCATCGACTTCAAAAACCATGAGTCGTAGAGGCTGAGATGTACGCTGACTACGTATCGGTCATACTTGACTGACTCGCAGATATTTATTGGCAACTTCTGATCCTCCCAAATATCAGTACTACAAAATACATCTGTCAGTTAAGTACATATTAACAAGTTGTTTACAATTCTCCATTGAACGCAGTTACCCTCAGCTAGAAAATTTGCTTCAAGAGAGTTTAAATAATGCGGAACAGAAACCACGCTTAATCCGTTATTTGAAAGACTTTAATTTATTTAATGAAATATATATTTTCGTAATGTATGTAATACAAACAGTTTCTTAATGTTAATGTTAAGGTGTAATAACTGTACCTTGTGTCAATAGTCTTAGTTGTCGAGACACATTTATTCTATTAAAAAAATTTCCAACAACTTAATAGAGATTTTTAAGTTTGATATAGTCTTTCATTCGTCGACTCACATTTTCTTCCCAATTTGTTTTATCCATACAAATAATAGATTAATAATGTAGCTGATTTCTTGTAATACTGACAGGACAAAAATGCCTAAATGCCAATTTTTAGTGACCCAGTTTGTTTCAATCAATATTATCATCAAAGTTATTAAAATTCCAAGAGTTTCAAAGGACCATGAGGCTCAAAGAAGTTAGTAAAGTTATACTTTTTATTTTCCAATATAGTCTAGGAATTTCCCCCATCAATGTTCCAGGAAGAAAAAGAGATTCTTCAACTCACTGCGCGTATTACTCATAATACGAAAGTCGTTAATCTTTAGATTAACTGATTTTTTTATGCAAGATCTCGCACTTGCAACATCATTGGTTTGGTGCCATTTTTATTGCGTGCAAGCTGCAATTCTAGGGAGAAATCTAGCGACTTTCATCATTTCAAACCGATAACAAGATATTAAATCAAATCTTAGGTAAAATATTTGTTTAATTTACTTATTGAATTTTTGAGACTTGGATGTTGTCAAGCGACGTGTAATATTTATCCATGCAATATATTGACCTTTCAAGCATGCAATTTCTTGCAGCATGTCAAACGGCCTTAAGAATAGATGCAAGAGCACTTTGTACAACTTCCCTGGGAGTTTTTCTTTCATCACCTCATGTCATTTCGGAGTGAAATTGGCATAGGAAACATAATGTCGCTACATTTTGCAGGAAATTTGCTAAAATTACGCCTTCAGCATCTCAGAATACGGTAAGCTTATATTTTAAATTGTTTCTCCCGTGATGAATCTCTGTATCTCCACTACTCCCTACATTATAGTGTTACATACGATTTAACTTAGATTTAGCACAAATAGGACAAAATAGGATAATAGCTGCTTCTTAAATTATAATCATCAATTTTTTGCTTCGTAATTAAAAGTATGATTATGAGGTACTATTTTGAGGGCCCTTTTATTGAAGAAAAGTACGAGAAATCCAAGACTTTTTGTACTGCAAATTTGGCACAGGTTTTTCAAATCTGAAAACTTGAATTATAGACAATTGAATGATTTTAACAATATAGTAAAAAAGAATTATAACTAGCCATCAGTTTCAGATTCTAACGTTCGCTATGACTGGCCTATTATGAAAAGCAAATTTATAGTTTATTAGAACTGTTTCTGTGTGTTTTATAATATAATTATTTTCAAATTATATCATAATAACCATAAATTCCAGGGATTAATATTTACGAGCTACATAGATAGTTGTTGGAATCACAATACATAAAAGGTTCTTATGAGTGATTATTTTCTGAATATTCGATGTGCTTATCGCTTGTTATCTGTTTCTTATATGTCAATCAAAACAAAATGTCTCCATCAGTAAAATGAAGTTGTAAATTGACGTCTCAATTTTGATAGTGATGCGATAAAAATATACTTATGATTCGTTTCAGATATAAAATATACATACAGTGTGAGTCTTCATGTTATTATTTTGTATCTTATTTTGTATCAGACTCAACAATACAATAATTTTGATATTCCAAATTAAATACTACTTTATACTGGTCAATGCCTACATAAATAGGCTACGTTCTCAAAAATTTTAATTCATTTTATTCAGTATTCCACTATTCATACTGGCGTGAAATCAGTCCATCTGATATACTTGAGAAACCTTAAATTTGGGATTTCAATTCTACATTGTTTCGTGGTATCTCAACAGATATTCTCCTTAATCCTTCACCACAAAGTTTCGTGTATGATTCGGAGGATATTTCTCCCATCTTAGCAGTATCTTCTCATACAACATTTTCAATAACGTGAAGGATTGTCTGGAGTTATAATACTAATTATTCATGATCCTACATTTGTCAAAACGATGAATACACAGGAAACAACGAACGTTTAGTATATATAGATACTGAGGATTGTGATTACTGAAAATTCAAACTTAGACGAACAATTGATATTGGATATTGAATAAGGGATGAAGGATAAGGGACTTAATTTGCAAAAGAAAATCAATTTGTGTATAAAACTAACTTGATAATAAAAACCGAAAAATATGCAAATGTAAAATTCCACATATGACGAAGGTTATGTCATTTTACATAGTTTTAGATGGCAAAAGAGGTTTTACAAAAAATCGTATATATCACAAGAAACAAGGAAAAAACACAGATAAGAATGTATTTCCAAATTAGTACTTTCTTCATGTTCGTTTATAAATCTTAATTGAAAGGATGTGTTAAAGCCTACCCTACAATAAATGGTATTATTCATCACAACTTTTTACTGGCTAAGACAAAAGCACTCTCTCCCCACCTTCGGTTAAGGCTTACCAAGGTCGAGTGCCAATAAAAACTGCAAAGATGGAATATGTTAAAAAATTGAGATCCTACATTCCAGACGAACATCGGGGATTTTTCGAAGAAATTTATGACTGGCCAACTAATAGCAGATCTGAAGAGCTTACCAGATTATTATGTTACTTTTGGACCTCATTTTATTTATAGTCCACTTGAGTATTATATGGTGGGCTGAAAATTTCGTCACCTGAATCATAGATGCTGCTACTAGTATCAAATCATCACACAGCTAACGGGCTACTAGTTTGTGAGTTACAGCAATATGAGTGAACCTAGTTCTGTTAGTTTGAGAAAATGGATAACAAAGAATTTCCTTCCGCATCGCTTTTTGACAAAAAATACTATAGCGTTAAAGGATCGATAAGCATTATTAGATATTTGCCAAGGAAAAGCAAGTTTGCTCAATTTAAACTGGGCAAAATGATCACTGAAGACGATGAGCGCAGTAGAGGTCCCAAAGAGGCTGTCCCTGAAGACATCATAAGAAAGTTTGCAAAATAATTATGGATGACCGTAGAATGAGAGAGTGAGTGAGATAGCTGAAACCCCAAAGATAAAAAAAGAACGTGCTGGGCTTATCGTGAAGGAATATTTGAGTATGCGGAAGCTTGATTCAAAGTAGGTGACACGCAAGCCCACAATCGACCAATCGTTCAAAAACGACAAAGGGTTGTAGATCTGAGGAATGTTTGGAGCAGTTCATTCCTGATAAACCCTAATTTTTGAGTCAATTTGCGACAATTGATTCAACATGACTCATCATTTTATATCGGAGTCCAATCGATAGTTAGCCAAGTAGACCGCAAGTGATGAACCGCCACTAAAGCGTGGAGAGACGTAAAAGCCGACTGGTGAGCTTATGGCATAAGTATTTTGCGTTCCTTATGTTATAATATTTTTTTAATCTCTTAAAAAGCGAGATGCCATGACTGTGTTAGTTACGAAGTGTTATCGGAGCGTTCAAAGGACAAAATCTTGAAATAACTCTCCATTTGAAGAAGAAGAAGGCAATGCACTGTGTTACAAATCAATGAAAACGATTACCAAATTATATAAACTGAGCTCTAAATTGCTTCCGCATCCACTGTATTCTCCAGATCTACTTCATAGCGACTTTTTCATGTTCTCAGACATCGAGAAAGTGCTCGATGGATAATCTATTTTGAGGTTGGAGTCAAAATTATATCAATAAAAATATAAGTTTGAAAATTTATTAGTTGGAAGCAATTTGAAAAGCCGTTGCCAGTATTTTATTTTATGTCATATCAGTAGCTCAGGTTCAGACCCTCAATCGACGTCAATTTGCTAAAAATAAATAACATTAGAATAAATAACATCGTCGTGAATCATCTAGATATAAGTGATCTGTGATCCTTCAGCCGCTGCGGATCGTCGTCGTTAAGACGTTAGATTTGAATTATGCATATCAGTTTGATTGGAATGGATTACTTGTTTGAAGGGAGATATGTATATTTGCGACCTGATGACCAAAGATTAGTTATTAATTACACAGCTAGATGTTTCTCATAATCTAATAATAATAGAGATGATATTAAATCTTATATACACTACCGGTCAATACTTTTTGTTACCTAAGTTACAGAAATATGATATATATTATATATAGAGAGATAGAGACTTGGTAAAAATTGAAGGATTGACATTTAAAATATATATATTATTTTGTATAGTATTCTTTCTTCTGTTTTTTTTTTACCACGTTTCTAGTCACCCTTCATCCAAAACATCCCCAACCATCGACGAGCTTCCGCCGTCTTATACAGTAGGGATTACAGTTGAATCTAAAATTCATGCTTTGACCTGGGCAAAAACAAACTTATCTTATACCTTCAGATACCTCAAACTTTGACTAATTTTTCGATAAAACTTTTTTATGCTTTTCAACTTAAACGCAAAATTTTAGTTTCACATCTTGAAAAAGGTTTCTTCACTGACACCTTTCCAAAAATGCCGGTTTCTCTCAATATATCCTTTTCACTGTAGAATCTGAGCCGCTACCTCTGGACCTTTGAGTCGTCAATCGCGTCAATCAAATATGCGGAGCACCAATAACAATTGACAAAGTTTTGTACCAAAACATCCTGCATGAGTCGTTGATTGACCCTAAGAAGATTTGTTACCACCGCTGCACACAGAGCTCGGATTGATGGAACAATTTGTGACCGATTTATCAAAAGAAGGCGCCTGCTTCAAGTATTTTGAAAAAAATTTCCCCGCATTACCTCAGAAAAGATAAAGGCGGGAATTTTGATGGACGAAGCAAATTTTGGAAAAAGTATGAATCAGAAAGAAAAAATAGCTTGGATGAGTTTTAAAAAAGTTGTGCGAGGTTTTATGGATAACAATAAAGCCCGAATACAAAAACCTAGTAGGAATATTCTTACTCCATTATGAATGAATGTAACATTAACTACATTCCCACCTTGACTATTTTCCTGATACTCTAGGGAATTACTTTGAAGACCAAGATGAACGGTTCCACCAAGACATGAAAAGAATGGAGAAACAGTTCCAATGTAGGGGGAATAAAAATATTGGCTTAATACTCAAGAGGTATTTGCAAGATACCCAGGAAGAAATAAAAAAAAATGGAAATTCGAAAGCTAAAATAAAAGACTTTGACGTTACTAATATGGAGTATGGAATAATAGTTGATGTATGAATAACCGTTTTATTTTTCATAAGATATACATAAGATAGACGTGATAGAGAAAAACAAAAAGCAGATATAGAATCTCATAAATAACATTTCAGAAAAAGCTATTTTCATTGAATGATCTGTAAAAAAATTTTATATGCAGGGTGGTGTCATTTTTAATAAATCGCTTATATCGTTTGGACTGTTCACATTTTTTGATAGTTATTGTTTTTTATTGACTTACGCTTTTAATAAGTTTAGCACGAATCACTCCTGGGAACGTCCTTAAGTTTATTTTCGTCTTAATATTAAACAGAACTGACATGTAAACAATGTCGATTTTCATAATCAAATTCAAATAATGGAAACTTCATAGGGAAACGATAAATATTCCTTAATTTGAAAACATATTTGAAAGAAGTTTTATAAGATGAAAATAGACGAACGTGGGATGTTTTGATTTAAAACTAATCGCAAACTATCAATCACTATTTCATATAATAATTTGAAGAAGAAATGAGCTGCGATCTGTTATTTAAAATATTTCCATTGAAAATTATATCTCATGCAGAGAGAACCCTCAAGAATTATCCATATAATTGTGACAATTAATTATTTTCAAATTATTAGTGAGTATTAGGAAGAAAGATAATTTTCTTTCTGAAGGTTATCACTATAAGCATTGATAACGATAGGCATGGAGCTGCCTTTTTAAACCTGTAGTCATAAATATTAAAATTTAATCAAAATTGAGTCAACACGCGTTCAAACAATTATATATGATATAATTTTATCAGCACTTTCTGTCGAATATGAACCGAAACTAGTAATTAACTCATCAATACCAAATTGAGAGTAATTACTATTGTTCGTCCTGGACCAGACTTGCACAAGGAAGTTACTGAAAACGGGATTTTGAATATAAAAAGCCACTTACAGTTTATTATCTATATACAGTCAAGACAATACAGTCGCAGAAAATCCCTCCACGAATGCTTTGGTAGAGAAAGACATCATCCACCCGCGTTATATTGTACGGAATTCCAATTTGATTTGCAATTGCATCTGGAAAGGTTCCTCCTTCTACGTTTGTGAGACATTCGAAAATGCTTAGCCTACACGTAATTTGCCACAATGTTTCAAATTATATACCAACATCGATGAAAAATTCTCCATAGGAACAACTTCCACATATGGTTTTGTCTACAAAAGCGCTCATTTTATCAAGGACTCAACTATTTCTCCTTGGAATAGAACAATTAGGGTATTAAGTTTGTTAATTATCTATCCACCACGTAATTTTGTTCCATTACAAATGGTGTCTCTGAAAACATTTCGGTTTCTAGGCGGTTTCTCCCTTCTGGAGATGTGGAATTCCTTCAATTTCTTGTGGAGAATTAGATTGAAAGATTTCTGAAGGAATAATCAACTGGGATAGTAATATTATATCGAGATAAAATTATTGATATCTTATATAATGTATTCCAGATTTTTGATTCCAGGGGCTCACTTTTATAAAATTCTCTACAGTTATAACGAATATTGTGACCAGACTAATTTCTTGAGATCTTCACTTTTTTAATGGATCATAATACTTATAAATAAATCATTTATAAATTTATTTACAATAAATGCTATTCATATTTTGAATCAAATTATAGAAAAATTTGATCAGGATATGAATATCCACATTCTATTTATATATTTCAAACAAGCTTTTTTCGGCCTGAAAAAAGACATGCTACTAAAAGACATGTCAAAATTGCAGGTTCTAAAAATATTGAATAAGCTCACCAGAATTATGGTTAATGTTAATATTTTCAATTCATTCTGTAAACTCAAATTATTTGGTTGGAAATATGATTTCCATTCATCTAGAATAAAATTGTTGTTATAGAATATATCAAATTTCATTTTATGAAAGATTTTTTCATAATTCAAATAACCCGTATTAGTCTTTGATATCGATTATTTTCTATTTAATCGAGAAAATTCAATACAATTCTTTATAAATTCTTATAGATGAAGTTTGAGAATTTCAGTCCATTGGACGATGAAGTTCTGTTTGACAATCGTAAGTGAGAAGTTCTCAGTTTTCCGTAAATAGCTCAAAATGAGTATCCAATTGTCAGTAGATACTTTTTTCCCATCATTCACGACCGTAACTTTTTGGGCAGCTGAATTCAAATATCTCAACCAACCTACTGCTACAAGTAGCGATATCATCGAATATATACTGATTGAAGAAATAACCTATTTCACTTGCCAAAGAGATATTCATCAGATTAAGATCTTATCGTATACGTAGACGCCTATTTTGGGAAGAAAGATTGCAAACATGGTTTAGAAACATAGACTAGGAACTCTAGACTTCTAAATATATATAATGTCTATCTTAAAAAGTTCTTCCAATTTAAAAAAGAAGCAACCTATGGTCTAATGTAGAACTATCTTTGTTCCACTATGCGGTGATTGTTGAAATGAGATATAGAGTAGAGAAATATAACAAGTGAAGGGGTAAGATACAAGAATTTGGAAGGAACACCGTAATTTTCTTTGTATCTCATTCTAATATTGGAAAACGAATTTCATGGAAAGTCTAGTATTACTTTATCTATGTTTAGAGATGTTGAAAAGGTTATAAAATTACTGGAAAAATTGTGAAAAATCTAGAGAAAACCACGCTGAAAATACAAATAATTATGGAAAAATATGTTTTCTTAGTTGGTTAGGTCGGAAAATTTTCAGACAATCCTCGTATTTGGTAAGTGGTACTTGTTAATAATTAACTTACTCCTTGTATAAGACACTTGTACGAACAACAACTATTTTACGAAGGTTTTCGAATAATATCTGTACCTTATAAAAAAATTTCATCGTTGGAACATTTTATTGAACAAGTGTGTATAGTTATTTCACTAGTGTTCATTAATCTTTCGTATATCGCTTCATTAATCAAATTTTCTCTTGAATGTAGTGAATTTTTCATACATTTTTTATTACTGTTCTCCATGTTTAGTATTCAGTGCCTTTCAAACATCTAATTGAATAATGATCTTTTGTTGACATTTAATCTATTCTCGTCTTCCTTCATTAGCGTCAATGCGTATATTTTCTAGAAAATAATTGATACCTCATTACTTTTTATTGCTACAATCAATCTTGTCTTGTGGGTAGAATGTATACATTGAATTCTAATGTAAATACCAATAGAAAATAGATATTTCAAATAATTTCGAAGACTCTCAAGGTTGACTTAAAACTTGAGTTTTCTAATTCAATGAAAAGGCTGAACTCGAATATTATAATATAAATACATGCGAATCAATTCAACTGTTCTTTCGTCTAATTTCAGTCTTTACCAAAATGTCACTTAACATTGACAACATAAATATCAAATAAAAATCTGTTTTCACTTCAATAATAATTTTTCTTTAGTTGTCATATCTCAAAAATAAATGGCAACTATCAATTCAATTATTCAGAGTTACAATGAAATTTTACAAAAACATCAGAAGATAGAAATTTAGGATATTATTTCAAACAACTGGGTATTTAAATTGACACCCATGTACCCCAGCGGTTTTGTCTATCAACTTCGACAAACTATAATAACGAATGAAACCAACTACCATAATCTTCGATTGTATCCCCTATTGATTGGAATGCAGCTGGTTCTAATTGAAATGGAATTGCAATGGAATGCCAATTAGAGTATAAAGCGTATATTGGTGTAATTTCCAACTTCTATGTCATTTGTAGCACACTTTCACAAAATTATGAGTATGAGATATTTTATTGAGGCGATATCAAATCTATAACACTGGTTTATAAAATTTTATTTTTTGTCTGTTTTCTCGAATTTTGTAGCTGATAATGTTCAATCATAAATTGTTTTTGTCGAATTTAAAGTCACAATTATTTGAACAGTTCAATTCATTTTGTTTTTGATTTTTGTCATTTGAGCGTATACAGGGTGTTTCTATATTCGATCGACAACGCTCTACCACAGAGAGATCTCAATAAATGATTTATTTTGATATAGGAATACGAACAAAATTAAAAATTTGCCATAAATCAAGAACGCCTTTAAATTTTCTTTTCAAATTTGGTTACTAATATGCTCCTCAATAAAGTAATATTTTGACATAAACTTTTAAGGAGCATATTGGTTACCAAATTTGAAAGAAAAATTAGAGGCGTTTTTGATTGATAACAAATTTTTAATTTTGATTTTAAATTTTGAACACCCTATATTTTAGCAACTCGGCTCTATAAGGGTTCGTCAAAGTCAAAATTATTTTTTCCTATTGAGTTAGATAATTTAGTGAGAAATATAAATCTTTCTAAACAAGCTTCAGAATTATCAGCATCAAAAGTAGAAGGAAAGAGTTTGCTCACAGACATAAAATAAGTTTTTATCGTGAAAGAATTAAGGCGTTATTTATCTGGAGAAGAGTTTATTATTTTTTGATAAAGTATAAAAAACTTGTTATTAAAAATGAGCTTGAAATAATACGAATCAAACGACTGGCGTTTATTCATTGGCAGCTCAAAATATATAATAGTATACACATTATTTCGTGATAATTCGTTTCGATTTTAGGTTTTATTTATATGGAAATCAGTATCAAACATGTAAAAATTGATGTTTAGACATACTTGGTCTTTAAACAAAATTAAGACACAGTAAAAAATTTCAGCGCAAATAAAAACAGATAAAAAAAAGTTCTATTTCAAATTTGTCTAGAATTTCTTTAATTTTCATTATACATCTGTGAATCGATTTTGTCCAAATGGTTAGTAGATCTATGAAATTTTATTATATCCATTTGCTATCGACTATAATCCATACTCAAAACTAGGATAAGTGTGTTTCGATCTTGAGAAACCTCTGGAGATTCATTTTATTACCGAATCTTTGCAATGTAGAATTGTTTGAAGAATTATACGTATAGAAGGATCAGACATACTCAATTGGGGAAGGTTTCATTCATTTATTTATGTTTATCACATATCTTGTGATGATTTTATGCCTCACAAACCAAATTCACTTGATACTTTCACAGCTGAAATGCTATTTGAAGTTCTTACGTTCGAATTATTTATTTCAATGTGTGCTTCAGAGTCCCTAACATCATTTTCTGCAATTAGAATTCATAGTCTATAGGATACCGCATATATTTCAGTGAAATAAGTACTTAATTTAAAAAAAATATCTCCATGATTATGTTTGCACCACAATCTAAAATGTCAAAAACAATATTATTCAAAACGGTAATTTATCCATATATGAATAATATTCCATCATTAAATTATTTACATTGATGATATTAAAAATAATAGGAATAATTATCTGATTATATTATATTTGTAAATAAAACTCATCACAAAATTCGTTTGACAAAAACAGTGTTTACCAGTGTAATTTGTATTTCAAACATTATATCACATTGTCTCCCACGTATTTCAACAAAGGATAATTACTAATTTCATATAACGAAATTCTACAATATGGCCAAAGGACCTGTAGATACTGTGGATTAATTATCATCAACATACTGATGTTTCAAGAAATTGTTGTCGTTGGCACCTGACGCTATTTTTTTTACCTAAATACTGCTAATCAACGCTTTTGTCCTGAATCCACACACTAACCAAGGATAATATTGAAAGGCGTAATTTTTTCAACAATTGATCATTAATTCTGATAAAAGAAAAACAAATGTACATGTATATATCTTATAAAACTGCTGGTCCCTTGAAAAAATCTCGATAATTCGTAGAGAACGCCATATATTTCGATCCCATTGAAATTGCGCACTTTTTTCAGGCTGCAATGTGAATGAAACGTCTTATAATTCATATGACTCTGAAAAAAAAATCCTTATATAACGTATAAAGAGTGGGTGAGTGAGTAAACTTTGTTTACAAGTTCTGTATTATATGTAGTCAGTATTCACTATGGTGCCACAGAGAAAGTGTTTAATGTCCCTTCATCCACTATCACCTCAATTTTAAAGAAAAAAGATGAAATCATTGAGGCTAGCTCTAATAGTACAATGAAACGTATCAAGAAGGGTGAGTTCCCACAGCTTGAAGAGGCTTTAGTTAAGTGGTTCAACCATTTTTTCTAAGAATAGAAAATACTATTTCTACTGAGAAACGAAAGAATGTTTGCTGTTTTCCGTATATTCTCTTACTACTTGTTACTTTTAATACTTGGTGTGAACATTACCATTCTACTGAATCAATAATATATTTCGTCTGAAATTTTTTATTCCTTTTCACGAAAAACCTAGCTTTTAAAAATACATTCTGTCATACCTCAGTTTTCCGAACTTTCCAGCTAATATTAACACAGGGTTCAGTCTCTCTTATTCCTTCAAGTTCAGAGCTATTCCGGTCCATACTGTAATAAAAGCAAATTCAGCACAAAAACCAATCTGGGGAAGGAAATGAAAGTGCTCGTATTCAGTTTAATATCTATCTATATTTGAAAATATGTATAGCGACAAACCGGCTAGTCAATTACGATGATATTGATTTGATGGTTAAATATTGCATGAACGTGTTCAGTTCACAAAAATTTTTTTTCACATCAAAACTCTAACATGAAGTTCATACAAAAGCTACGGATAATTGTGAGGTCTCTTAAAACACTGTTACCAGGACAAATCAAAAGTAAATATTTATTGATGTCCAACCTTCCTTTCACCTTATATTTAGTCGGATATCCATCGAGTACATTATTTGTGCAAAGCGTTACATTTAGAAATATCCATTAGATCTCCTGAAAAAAATCTTTTATCCTTATCAGCTATCTAGAAAAAAGAAAACACATCTATCAATTTTCTAAATGTTTTGTCTCGAGGTGGCTTTTATTTGCTTTCTCTCTCATATTTTAACAAAAAATCAGAAGTTACCTAGTGTTACATCATAATTAAACAGAAAGCTGTTTTCCGTTAGTTGATTGTGAATTCTTATTCTTCAGGTGCCACCTCCATTTAATGAAATTTGGCGCAATTTGGGCATACTTTTACGTTCCTGAGTGGTGCGAATTATAGATGATGTGTTCATACCAGTCCAATCGTGTATGTTTTTCAACTATGAATGTTGTCTGCGACCAGGTCCACGTTTTCCTTCGATTTTTTCATTTATTATTAATTTCATCATATTATACTTGTTGTTACGGTATATGTGGCCCAGATAAGCAATCTTTCTTGTTTTTAATGTTGTAAGTAACTTTCTTTCCTTTCCCATACATCTAAGCACCTCATCTTTTGGTATATGTTGAGTCCATGATATTTTTAGTAGTCTAAGATCCACAATTCAAAAATCTCGAGTCTGTTCATGGTATCTACTTTCAATTTCCATGTTTCTGCTCCATACAAGAGAATTGAGTGCATACACGCCTTTACAAAACGGTATCTTAAGTTTAAGTTCAAGGTTGTGTTACATAATAGGTTTTTCACCTTAAGAAATATGGCTCTAGCTTGTTCTATACTTGAATTTACTTCGACGTCATGATCTACGTTCAGTTGTGGACGTCAGGAAGTCTTGTTAAGGCTATTACTTTTGTTTGTGTTACATTAATTTTTATGCCTAGTTGATCTCCCAATTCTACAACTTTGTTGATTAGGCGTTAAATGGCTTGTGGATTGTCCGCAATGATAACCGTGTCGTCTACATAACGTATGTTGATTATGTCCTGCCGTTAATTTTCATTCCATCCTTGTCACCGCATATTTCTTATTTAAATATATGCTCTAAGTACATATTGAACAGTATTGGCGACAAAACACAACCTTGTCGTACTCCCTTTTCCATACACACCGGTTCTGATGTCGTTTATCCATATCTAACCGTTGTTTCTTGGTTCCATTGAAGATTTCTGATAAACTGGATGCCTTTTTTGTCTAGCCCTTTTTTCTGTAGTAATGTCAGACGGACGATATGATCAACTCGATCGAAGGCTTCCTCGTAGTGTATGAAATAGGCATGGACATCTTTCCTCATGTCTCGACATCTCTGGACAAGTATTATGAGCTGGCTAGTGCCTTCCTTGTTCCTTCGCGATATCCAAATTGGGTATCGCTTTCATCGGCTTCACATTTCTTGGCTTTTGGGGGAATAAATACAGAGGTGAGCCAGTACCTACCTGTTGGGACTGAAACTATCAGTTTCTATGTGGATTCCGTCCGGACCCGTTGTTTTTCCGTTTTTACTCAGCTTAAGTGCTTTGATTGATTATCTCTGATTTTAGAATTTTTGGAGCCTCTTCACATTCATTATTCCTGTCGAATATTCGTGATGTCTTGCTAGCGAATGTTTTCCGCATGTATGTTTGCCATACTTTTAATAATTTCTTTCTCTTCTGTTATCATTTCATATACCTGGTATGGGTTAATTCTGTTGGAATGCGTTACATCTTTTATTTTTTAATGAACTCCGTGACTGTCTTCTTCATTCTGAAGTAATTCAATATCCTCACAACTTTCTTTTATTCACTGTTCTTTTGCTATTCGGATTTTCTTTCTTATTTCTCTATACATTTGTATCTATTTTTCGATATTTTTATGCTTCTGCACTCTCTGATTGTCCAAAATCAGAAGAATTTCTTTTGTTATCCATTCTTTCTTGGTCTTTGGGCTGGCATGTCCTATTTCTTCTTGTTCTACTTTTACTATTCCTTTTATTAAGTTAATAACTTGAGTGAATAAACTGTTAATATAGACATTTATCATTATATGTACAAAGTGGATTTAATGTATAAGGTGGATTTACCATATTTTTCGACCGTACATGATTCATGTGATAAGTTAGTCAACAGAATGAGGACGAGTAAAATGTGGGATACAAATAATGTACAGAGAGTCTGAAAATCATCTAGTCTAGATGAGTGGACGCTACTTTTTAGGTTGCTTTGTTACCTGGTTAATTCGTTCATCAACCATATGACAGACAATAGAAAATAAAGCAGCATAGCTGTATCCACCCTTCTGTTAACTCTAAAACTCATCCAACAACGCATTGTTTTAGCGAGCCATTTTCTTTTTCTAACTTCTAGCTCAGGTAGCGAACGCACACACAAAGCAAACTCATCCCAAAAAATTATCCCAACCCTAGACCTGCAAAGTAAAATATTCCCATCTCTGAAACAAAACCATAACCCACATTAAATCTTCTTATCTACTCGGAAATTAGCTCAACGAACTTGTACTTAGAGGACATTATTTTCATTGTGACGTGTGTTTATTAACAGTAAAAGGACCGTAAATTCTCTCTAGCGACAAATATGGGTCCGTGCACTCACTCAACTAATTACTTAACGCCATTTAATTTTTTCTGCTCTCAATCCTGCATGATATTCATTATCTTGATAATCGAATAAATTTGATTAATGGTCAAGTGAAGAGGTTATAATATGATCAAATTACTTGGAGTATATTAGTATCCTTTGTAAAATAAAAATAACATTTTAAATTTTAATGTTGGCAATGATAACCTGTCACTGTTGAATGTCAAACAAAAGAACTAAACCGTATTTCTTGATGAGTCAACGGTGTAAAAAAGTAAATTACTAAAATCAATCTTCGTGGCATATATACATATTTATTTTTGCATGAGAAATTGTTGTGGAATTTTGAATTGCATTAGACAGTACAACACTCATTATTTGAATAAATGTTTAATAACAATCTAACTAACCTAACCTAACCTAACTGCGTCAACATAAAGTTCAATGCAATTCAAAATGCCACAACAATTTGTCATTAAACATTTATTCAAATAATTAATGAGTGTTGTACTACTTTTTAACCAAATGATTATTAATAAGCAGCATTATATTACGTGAACTGACGTCTTCTAAATCTAAAACAATTTCAATCGGGTTGTGGCTACATCAGCCACATCGTGTACCATAGTCGAGAGACTTTAGTGTAACCTCGATCTACTTACATTTAGGAAATGACTTCTGATCACTCAGAAACGTTGGATTATTTGAAAAAATATATATTTTTTTAAAAAACCGTTGACAATACAATAATTTCATAAATTTGCATTATTATTTTTGCCAGGATCATCAGTGCAGCATGTAACGGAATCTATGGATATATTCGTCCACTTTGAACCAAATGATAACTCAAAATTTTGCTTTTAATTGATTTCATCAATTAGTAACCCCATCCTCGCATCATAATAGGTTTTTTTGATAATGTATAAGTGTTCTTATATTACTGATGGCTTAGACATTTTTCGAACTTGAAGATTTCTGTTATTCCAGCGAAATTTAGGCGAAAATATCTCACACAGATACCATTTCATAAATAAATCTCGAATTATAATTCTCCATTATCGACTAGAAAAACATATCGTAATATGCCGATAATCAATAAAAATTTCACACTAAATTCGATGTTTTATTATTTGTTATTAAGAAACTGATTGGTTTAAGTCGGTGAATGTCACATTGTATAATTAATCAAACCCAACATACCAATTTATTACCTCGTAAGGAGTTATCAACTCTCATAAGTTATAGAAGACTTCTAAAAATAGCCTATTGTACAGCGAATATGATAAATTCGAGGAAAACGAAATATTAAATAAACATAATCCATATTAATGAAGCGAGGATCATCACGATCTACTAAGAGAACGTGGAGTTTCAAGAGCGATGGGATTTTAATGTCTTTCACGCGGTCTAGAGAGCACCGAGTATAATGATCGAAGTATTTATGGTTGTGTTATGTATGTTCCATTTAATTCGATAATCACTATTTCACTAGAATATCTCGTTGTGATGAAACCATTTCGAATTATTATTTTCAATTCTTATATTTTCACAATGGAGATATATTTTCATCCGAAACTTGAAATACTCTCAATCATATCGCACCCAGTCCACATATATCTTTGTTGGTTCAACACATTGAGCACCAACCAAATTTTCCCCTGGGCCCAAAATATTTTTTGTGTTTTTACACTCTATATCGGGTGTGGCTCTAAGGAAAAATGAAGTGAAAATTCATTTGAAATGAAAATTTTACCGCTAAAACTTTTCCCAAGGACCCAGAGCGATCCTTTGAAGGTACACCCTAGTTGCAGTATGGAAAAACAAAATATGGTTTGCTTTTTCGTCCTTTGAAAGATGATTTATGCTTATGTGTTATGAAAAAAATATTATATGAGATCAAGGTAACGTGAAGGTGACACAAATGAAAAATTTAAGTCAAATATTCGAATTTATACTTAAACATCATGCAAAAAATCAAATGGGCCAAGTGTAGGCTAATATTTCAAGAACTCAGGACAGTTCAACCAAACTGTAAAACACATTTAAATACGGTGGCTTGAGCAGTAGAGAGGATTTGAAATAAAATACGTCGTGCAATCCGTAGGACCGCTTTGGGCAGTGGGGAAAGTTCAAATGCGGAACTATAGACCGCACCGAGGCTCAATCTGTTAAATATTATCCAATGATTCTATAATTTGGTTCACTTTTTCATTTCATTATCTTTCATTTGGTCCTCTCAACTTTAGTCACGTATTATAGCTTTTCAGTGAACAATATGCCTCTGTTTACCTGTACTGAACTGAGAGCATTGATTTGAATTATAGATGGTAAAACTCAAATATGACATTTTGTGACCTCATCCATGTTCGTCACCTATATTATGATTTTGTTCAAATATGAAAACCGTTTTAATTAAATTCCATCGTTAGACAAGTTGTAGTAAACTTTTTTTTATAAAAAATCATATCAATCTTAGAAGATTATTGCCGACGAAACAATAAGTAACTATTTTGAAATTATCACATCGATTATTTTGAAAAATTTATAAAATTATGATAATTATCATCCAGAAATTGCCCTCCAAATGTGTTAGATAGTTCATAGTTTCTTTTTTCGATGTAGTGCTTTTGACATTCTATAAGAATATGTCTCACTTCTGAAGTCACACTACATAGATCACGTTTTGGATTTTCTTCGCGTTTTTTTAGGGTAAATTTTGTAAGCTCTAGCCGAACACGAAAAACTTGGAGTTATCTATTATTGGAAAAAGAGACTTTTCATATAAAAGTTTAATTTCGATTCAATTTACGTCCAATGAAATTGCAATATTGAAATTACTTTTTTATACAAAACGCATTAAAGATCCGAAGTAATCATTATCTAAATCGACACGGCACTTTCAAGTGTATTGGTATTACGCGCGCAGCTTCTTCATTTTCACAATACTAATGCCATGAAAACAGAACTTGTAGAGAAAACCAAGTCTCGCAACTCAGTTGTGAGATTCATGTAATACCAAGTCGGATGATTTATTCAGTCTCTTCTCAAGGGAATTATGAAAATATATATAAACAGTTAGTTCAATTAGTTTAAAGACATTTAATTTGAAGACGTACATGCATATATGCACCGATTGATGGACCGCCGGGTAAATGTTGCAGAATGTAAAATCAAATTACATGTTATGTAAAATAAAAAATTTATTTTATTTGTGAAGCTGATTGTACTCAACTACTCAATATTAGTTAACAAATCGGCATGGTTAACTTTTAACGATGTTATGATGTATATTATATAATATAATATATAATTTAAATAATTTTTGGAAAATTATTAATTACAATAACGAGAGAATTTCATTGAATATTCTATTCTGATTACAATCCTACTTGAGACACGAACTTATTAAATTCGCTGTTAATTATAAGCCTTTAACTGCACATGCTCAATTCAAAGTTTCGTCTATCTAGAAAAAACTCAAATTTACTAAGTAGTTTTAAGAACGACAATAAATTTAATACTAAGTATCCTCTATTTTCATAGGATTAAAGGTAGTTTTTTCAAGCATTCAGGTTGATATAAATGACATTTGAAATTTCATGCACATTGTGTTGGAGTGTTGCTACTCAAGTTTTGAGGTATGGCAACACTGATGAATATGTCAAATCTCACAATGACATCATAAAGTTTGAAATTTTTTATGCTGAACGTACTTAGAATGTGTTCTCATACGAGTTGTTTACAGCATTTACTTAGTCAAAAAATAGAATTGAATAGTGTCTTCCTTCGATGATTTTCGATGTGGATTAAACCAATAGCATTGTGCCGATAAACTCGCTTCGATTTTTGGTAATGAAGCATCATCTCCAGCCACCGTGTTTCGATGATTTTCCGAATTCAATCTGAATTTCGTGAAGGTTTGTTGTGGCATAAAACATCGATGCTGTGAGTAAACTGATATTGCCAGATCATCATATGATATACCGTGAGATTTAACCATACTTGGACATTAGTTCTACTCGCATACATATAGTTAAATACCTCATAATTTGACAATCGCTCAAAAAAGCTTGTGTTAATGTATGTAAAGAAATGCTGCTAAAATTTGTTCGCCGTCCTTGAAAATAAGTCTATAAAATCGTCATGAGCCATACGTCATGGATCTATGCATATGAATCCAGAACTAAATAACAATCGACTATGTGATTCTTTCAATGTGAGCCAAATCCAAGTTGTTCGCTTACAAAGTACAAAGCGAGTTGTCACACATCAGTTCAAACAATGACGTTTTTTAACAGTCAAAACATCGAATTAATGGGTTATCCACCGTACAGTCCTTGTTTGGCACCCAATTATTTCTTATTATTACCGGAAATCAAAAATAATTTGCAAGATCAACGTTTTTCTAAACCTGAAAAAACGATTGTTCAAATCATATGTTTTGTAGGCCCGTTCATCAGAATGGAAAAAATGCGACAATTTGTTGAAAGTCATGCAAATTTGTGTAGATTTCAATGGAGAATATTCTCACAAACAATGAGGCCATATCCAATTATAGAAATTTGTATTAGTTTGCAGTAATTTTTATTTGTAGAAAATGGTGTTTAGAGATAATTAGAATGGAGTTAATACTATATATAGTGTCTACAGCTACTCTACAATCTATAAATTGTTTTAATGAAAAGCATGTGGCATCCAATCCAACATTAATTACTGGTCCTCTCCGATTAACAGTTGTATATACTCTAAATTGCTGATAAGGAGTTCTCAGTCGTCAAAACATCGAATTAACTCAGATTTGCCTACTGTCCTACCAAAAGGACACTGAATATTACAGGAATATTTGTTAAATTTTTTGAGATACAGTTATTTGAATCTAGATGTCACTTGACCAAATGTTATTCTTGAAATTTCTTTTACAAAATCAGTGGAAGTTTTATTGAGCACGTGGTAAAACAATTTGTGATGGACGAACCTTTACCTTTCCGCTTAGTTGGGTAAGTTTTTGAGGAATTTGTTTTATTCTATTTTTAGTTTTCGTTGAACATGCATGTAAATGTTATGTATCAGGTTTTAGCTGATGCAGCTTGCTTATAAAAAGAACCGTTTTTAATCAATCAGTATCAGAAAAATCATGTGTACTTCTAGAAGGACAGTAGGCGAACCGATATTCTTTTACAGGGGTCTCACTCTGAATGAACTATTGCAAATCATTGAAGAAGATGATCACAATGAAGTTGATGACGAAATATCGCTTACAATTATGCCGCCCAAAAATTCTTGCGAGGAAGTTACTGATGAAGATTCAGGCGATGAAGATCATTTAGATATTAACAATTTGCCTGGATCGCAACTTCTAGCCGAGGCAGAAATTTTTGAACCTAATGTTGAAGAAGATGTTAATATTTCTTTACCAAGCGATTCAGGTAGTGATGATAATGAAGAAAATTTGCCATTGTCGGATGTAAAACGTCTTCTGAAAAACTTCCAACATATATATGTGAAGAAAAATTATGCTTGGAGAAACCAAGACTTAACACCTAATAATATAGAAGTTCCAAAACCACAAATTGTTCAAAATGAAAATTCGGTTATTGAATTGTTTTCGTTATTTTGGGGTGACGAAGTTATAGATTTATTTGTCTACTATTCTAATATGTACGCTACAAGCAAAAATAGGGTTGGAAACATAACAAAAGAAGAAATGAAAAATTTTTTCGCCATCCTACTACTGTCTGGTTATCAAAAATTACCCAGACGTAGAATGTATTGGGAAAATTCTTCTGACACGCAAAATCAGCTTGTTATAAATTCGTTATCTAGAGATCGTTTTGAGTATATTTTCAGTAATTTACATTGCTGTGATAACACGAATTTAGACAAGACAGATTTGCCAAAGTACGATTATTGATAAATAAAATGAACAGTTTATTCCAACAGTATACACCAGTAACTGAAAATCACAGTGTGAATGAAGCCATGGTGCCTTATTATGGTCGCCATGGCTGTAAGCAATTCATACGTGGTAAACCCATACGTTATGGGTACAAATTATGGACAGGTTGTACCAGCAAAGGGTATGTTATTTGGGTAGAGCCGTACCAAGGTGCCAAATCAGAAATAAAGCCCTGTTATAAGGAACTGGGTTTAGGACCATCTGTGATTCTGCAATATACCGACATAATCAATTCTAATCAAAGCTTTCCCTGTCACATTTTTTGCGACAATTTCTTTACGACTATACCACTTCTGAGTGAAATGACTAGAAGAAATTTGAAGATAACAGGCACCATAAGAGAAAATCGCACGTCAAAATGTCAAATAAATCCCAGTTCAAGAAAAAAAGTAGAGGTTTTATTGAATACAAAACTAACGAAGAAAACACTGTAGTTGTTAAATGGCATGACAATAACGTTGTCACTTTAGCATCCAATGCCTTGCCTGTTCACCTTATTCATTCAGTTAGTCGTTATTCTCTCAAAGAAAAAAAGAAAATTAAGGTAGACCAACCTCATAATACATTTACTTATAACAAATATATGGGAGGCGTTGACAGGGCAGATCAAAATATAAGTCTCTAAAGAATAGGTTTGAGAGGAAAGAAGTGGTACATTCCTCTTATATTTCACATGTTAGATCTTGCGGTTCAAAATGCATGGCAACTTCACAGGGAACAAAATGGAAAACTGGATCATCTAGGATTTCGAAGGAGAATAGTCATGACTATTTTAGAAGGAAACCAACGAAAATTTGCGAAGAGATCGAAGTTGTCACAATCACATAACTGTGAGATGAGATATGATCGTATTGATCACTTAATTGTGACACAAGGGAAGCAAACCAGGTGTCGCATGTGCCACAAAAAAGTCTCCACCAAGTGTGAGAAGTGTGATGCTGCATTACATGTTGTATGTTTTAAGCCTTGCCATGTGAAAGAAATCTAATCAAACTTTATTTTTTTTCTATACATTTTTTGAATAAATTTATGTTACTTTGTTTTAAATAAAATTTTACTTTTATAGAAAATAAAATTATAGTATTCAAGTGCCTACAGTCCTTCTAAAAGGACAGTCATTTTTGAAAAAACTACAGATGGGAATCGAAAATTTCCAAATGATTATGTTTCAGAGACATAAAAACAACTACTTACAATAAGAAAGAACAAAATAAAAACAAAAAAAAAATTTCAGGCATATCTGGGTTAATAAGTCAACAACCGTATCGTCCTTGTTTGGTAGCCAATGATTTCTTCTTATTTCCGCAGATCAAAAATAAATTACGATGTCAAGTTTTTTATATAGTTGAAGAAGCGGTATGTATTTAGAGTATGTCAATCGAAATAGAGACTATTTTGGAAAATAATGAAGATATATCCATTGTACATATTATATGATATTACTTAAGTTATCAAGTTCAAAATTAAGGTGAATTTCCCTGTGCTCAATACGAAACTACAGTCTCAATTTGTTGAACTAACACATGAATGGTCAGATTAATACAACATATCAAGTAAACATTTAGCAAAAAGAGGCAAGCTCATAAATCTTCTATTTTTATCGATAGCTCACTGTTCACTATCTATTCGAGAAAATTTCATCGGATTTTCAATTTCAAATACATTTCAGATAAAAGAATCCTTTCATGACTTCATGGAAAATATTTTCCATGAATATATGACATAGTTCATAAAGTATTAACACATTCCGATACGAAGCAGGCGAGTGACTATTGAATGAAATATAACCTCACACATGTTCAAAAGGACAAAACACTTTTGTATTCAAGCTTTCGAAATTCAATAAACTACTTTTCAAATGAACAACTTTCATATTAGAGCATTCAGTCTTTTTTGTGTTTTCCAATGTGACTTATATAAAAATAAGAAGAAATCTGTCTATTGTTGTTACCTGAATAAGTTATTTCTACCTTAAAAATCGTTATGTAATTTGTTATTTTATTTATTACCAATTAAATCATAACTAAGTTGAAATTTTTGGAGCCGTTGGTGATATTCATACTGAACATACTTAATTCTTCATTTGCTTTTCATCTGTTGATAGTATCTATAAACATGAGGTACAAAAATTCAATTAAATGAATCGGAAAAGGTTCTTGGAATTATTCTACTGAGAATATTGGCAAAGAGGCATCCAGATAGTGAAGATTAATACTTATATACACATCCAGAATAAGACGAATAGCTTATGTTACTATATTAGATTCTTTTATCCGAAGAAATCAAACACGAAATATAAAGATTCATAATTTTTTTTATTAGTTATATTTTATTATTAGAGTTATCGTTAACAGAACATGGCATATTTTATATAACTCAGAACTATATGAAGTATCATCTCTATGGACTACTTCAAACTAAAGAAAACACCTAAAGTTAATAATGGAATTATTCAAAATCACGTGCATTTCTTAAGCAATAATAAGAAAAACATGTGGATTTCATTAACGAAGCTCCTGATGAGGAATATCTGACAAAGGTGGTAAATCTCACATCAATTAAATCGTTTTCATTATATAGGCAATTACATAATTTTAGGTTACTTCCATAATAGTCGGGCATTATGGTTGCTTCAGCTATAGTGGAGTGAGACTCCAATATTACATATTTAAAAGATAACGGATCTATTCTAATGATCAGTGTATGGAACACAAAAATTATCAGAAAATTTACTGTTAAAGAAATTCTTCAAATTTAAAGATGGGAAATATCACTCACAAAGCAGATTGTAAACTAAATTGATATTCGGCAACTTTATTAGTAAATACTCGAGAAGGATTGAGTGAAGGAGATTCAAAACCATAGACAAGCCTTACTGTTTGTACAAAGACATTAAAATGTTTTAATCAAGGTGCCTAATGAGGTCTTATAAATTCATCCGCCTTTGTTAATTCTAAGTGTGCGCTCACATTGGCGACGCTTAAGCGGTGAGCGTCGAGTGATGCCGCTTTTGCGATGTTATCGCACGCGTTGACCTGTTCAAATTGGTTGAGCGTCGTTTAAGTTATTTTCTAGCTTTCGAACCGTAGTGAATTTGATCTCCAACGATTATTACTTATACAAAACACGACTGCGAAGACTAATTTTAAAGAAAAGCAAAAAAATACAAGCCGTTCATGAACTTAATAGAAATAGACTTGCTCATGGCGAATTCCATCACCTTCATCATGAACTTTTTTCAGTTTTTAAGAATGTCAGTGGAAACGTTTTATTATATTCTGGGAAAAATCAAGCATCGACGTCAAAAGAAAATAATTAATTTTAAAAATCCTATTTCTCCGCCAGAAAGGTTTATTTTACAGTAAGGGAAGAGTTATGCATTTTTATTTGCATGTTTATGATACGTTTATAGTAAATACAATAAAACAAAAAAAAAGAGAAATGCTTATAACTGATAATAGATGGTCTGCAATCCACAAGCTTGTGTTCCTGAAGAATATTCTGGAGGCACTGTATATCCTTGTTGTTTTTCTTGAGGATGCGTTTCTGAAGAATATTCTGGAGACTCTGAATACTCTTGCTGGTTTTGTTGAGGACCGAACTAGAGCGTATAGATTGGTCGACTCCATACTGAATGAAAATATAAACATGAGCGCACAAAGGCGATGCCGCTCAAAAAAACGAACAAGATCGAAGCTCAAGCTGCGCGATTCGTTGCATCGCGCAACGTTGAGCGGTGGTCTTTTGCAATGTGAACACATTCATTTAAAGTTTATAGCCAGAAAGAGTTTTTAACATCGCTGGAGCGGCATCGCTCGACGCTCACCGCATGAGCGTTGCCAATGTGACCGCACACTAAGTGGGGATCAACGAGCTTATCGGAACGTCTATACGCTCAACTGTTTATGACTGCCCATCGTTATAATTTATTAGTTATGCTAAAGCAACGAGTTCCTTTATTATTACTAAATACAAAAATTCAAAATTGGCTATCAATTTCAACATTCTATTATATAGTTTTACACCTTACACACCATTACATTCCCTATGATATGATACCGTTTGTTAAATTTGTACCTACACTTATTTTTACGTTAGTATTATGTTATTCCAGTTTCTATACAACTTTTTACTATAAACACATTAAAATTGAAAATATTTTGTCGAAAATGTGATTTAAATTTATTAATTGTCACACTGGGCGTAGTATTTTTATGTTGTATAATATACTGTCATAATTTATATCATGATAATACTTGAGATAAAAATAGAATCTCTCGTTTGTAATATTCTATTGATCAACAGATAACAGAAAATATCTAAATATATGTATTATATATAAATCCATAGAATAATTAAATGCATACAGTGGTGGATTTACCAGCTGGCTCAGTAGGCTGTAGCCCAGAGCGACCGATATCAAGGGGCGGCAAATTTAGTTTTGAAAATTATACTGTAATGCAAAGCAAAATAATTGAAAAATATTTATGTATTTATGTAAGTGTCAAAAGTAGCCATGTTCAATGAATTTGGATATTGACGCCTATCGCATGAGGCCTTTACACACGAATTACAAACAAGATTTTTTTCTAATACCAAAAATTTTATTAAAATACAAATGTTTAATAGTAGTTTTAAAATTACACGCATTACACACATTACACTATTGTTGTTTAAATTTGAATGTAGTAGAAGATATCGCCTATATAGAGGTGAAAGTCACTGAGTATTATTTTTTCTAAATTCTAGAAAAAGTCATTATGTGTTATCATTATCATTTTCCCGTATAGAAAATCACCAAATGAATATAATTAGGAAATTTACTTGATGAAACAGATTGCCAGAAAGCTTTAACTTTAAACCTTTACATTTGATATGCGAAAAGTAATGCAGCAACAAAAAAAGTCTTTTTTTGGAATGAAATAAATGTAAAAAGAGGCTTTAATAAAATAGGGTCGATTATAATGAAATTTCTGTCGATGATATTCTCTGAAATAAAAAAATAATATACGACATCTACATAGGACATCATTTATTCTCCTTCATATAAAGTCAATTCATTCAGCAGAGATAATTGAATATGAATTCCAAGAAACCAGACACTCTTACATGAAATGTGATTCCATGCAATCCACTATAGAAAAGAAAATAAAAAATTGAGAAATATTTACCACAAATGTCTATATATAATATTTGAAGAAAACAGGATAGAAAATACTACACCTTACAAATGCTTCAAGACAAAGTATTAAGATTATAAAGATTATCAAGACCACCAATTAGAAGACCACGAAATTATGAAAATTTCTTTCCAGGTCTCATCTCTATTTATAGTGCCCAATTACAATTGAATAGAGCCAAAAAATACCTTATTCAACTTTGTAATAGAGGAATTATTACAGAGGAAGTCCAACAGTTGCTGGATAAAAAAATATCTTTAGAAACTTCAGATGGAAGATCTGCAAAATAAATAGACTCCCGATTAATTTTAATTATTTCATATTTGTTTTCCTCTTTCAATAAAAGGATTGTATGAAAATATTTCAATTTCACCAGCACCAACAGATGATTTATCATTTTTAATGATATCATCTCTCCTGAAAAAAATTGATTTGGAATCTGAATGACTTTTACCTCCAAGCAGACGATATGTATTATTATATTAAGGCGTACTTTATCTTAGTTTGAAAGTAATATTTGATTGAAATTATCTTTGAATAAGGACTTTTAACAATTCTTTGCCTTGAAAATAGTCAATTATTTCAACAAATCATGAAGTTGAAATTCAATCAGGTGTCGAAAGTCAGAAGTAAGTAGAGTCGTTAAAAGACGAATGGCCTACAGGCGGAAAATTTGTAAATCCGACATTGAGTGCATAACACAAAAAATACAAAATTGGATATTGCAATATTGAATATATTATTAGACGCTGGAATAATTAATTCTCGGATTACAGATAAATTGTCTTTTTTATATCATATTGCAGATTGTGGGTGTTTCAAACGAATCATTTGCTATTGATTACTTAGAGTATAAAACTAGTTGTGTAGGCAAGTACAGCTGAATAATAAAGGTATGATTTAATGAGAATGAAGCTGGCTATTTGTTTTCGTAAATTGTGGAACATACAAACATTTCAATAAAACACGTGTTTTCAAAATTGCATTATCAATTGGTGATATCATAAATTCCTGTAAATATTTGAGAATAATTAAATATAGGGACTTTTCAATAGGTTGTGATGTAGCCTAACTAAGTAATCCAAAAATCAATGAGTTTAAGAGAAAAAACATTTAATTATATAGTGTATCTAGCTTCAAATATCAAATCAGTGACATTTTTTATCTTCTTAGTGTACATATGTTTTAATATCTTGAATCTGTTGATTGCTTTATCAAGAAAGACTAAAACGGTTTCTTATCTGATATGTTACTGATCCTCAGGTACTGCAAATGAAATTGTCAAAGAAGTCTAGGAATATAATACTAAAAGTTCCCTATTCCTCCGCTGTCGAATCATGAGAAGTTTCCAAGAATTGACAAATGCATTGGTAACATTAGGATAAGTTATAGTGATTGATGCACCAGGACTCTTTCAGGAAAATTATGAATTGCTGCTAACTTTTTATAAAGTCAGTCATTTAGGCAGTTTTCCAGTTTTATATTTCCACCAATGAATCTTCCTTTACACAATGACCCAGTAGATCCTGAACCTATTCTTATTAAGCCATACGTGTAGATATTATAACTTTCAGAAATCTACTCAAAAGCAGAACTGCGAAGATATATAGAAACATTTAGCATATAACAAGCTAAACCATACATAGATGAGCTTCACATAGACTATTTCCAAAAGTTCCAGAAATCTTACCACAGGTGATTGGCTTACCCCGGTAATTTGGCTGAATAGTCTCCGAGAAATCATAAACTTACACTGGTTGGAAAGATTCGGGACGATAGTAGGGAAAATTTAGTGAAGTGAAACATCATGCTAAAAACTCAAGCATGTTTGGATTTGGAGAGAATGTATAATTTTTTTCTCACATACCAAAAAAAAGAAAGTTTGTTTTCGTGACTTCCTTTTTTACACAACAGTGTAATTCACCTTGACACCAATGATAAAAATAAACCTGAAATGATAACGTTTTACAATGGTACAAAGAGAGTATGGAATCTGTAGACCAGCTTTGTAACTCATATCTGCAATCACCCTCATCCAAGGGACGATTTGAAATGAGGGATGTAACTGGAAAAAATAGAGTTGACATTGATTGAACCACACTTGCTGAGATGTTTTTATAAGAAAAATGTAAATATACAATGAAACAAAATTTAGTAGGAACCTCTATTGTACCAGCAGGCATCAGAAAATATTGCGTCGGATGTAAAAACAGGTCTAGGGTTTATTGCCAGGAATGAAAATCTCTCACATGCTTTTTGTGTACAGAAGGGTGAGGGTACACATTTTCCTCTTGAAATAATTTGAAATCTGATTTCAGTTGATCTAGTATCAGTTAGGTGTGAGGTATTTTTATATATACAAAAAAGTTTTGTTTTTAATTGGTTTATTACAGTTGAATAAAGCTTTGCTTACGTGCCTGGATGTTTTTTGTCAATAAATCAAGAAAATGATGTTTATAATATTTTCAATATTTGAGCATCATGCGCGACTATTCCAGGGTTAAAAAGTACTATTAACATCTTGACCTCTGGCTAAGTTCCAAATAATCCATTCAAGAGAAACATTGTTCGATTTTAAAAATATATTGTTGCCTCATTCTCAAAGTAATAACAATTACATGATAGCTAATGTTAACAGGCGTTACCTTATCCATTTCTCAACATTTTATGAACAAGTAGGCGATTTAGAATAAATATATCCTAATAATTTATCAACATCAAAGTGAAGCACTGAAATAATAAATATAATAACATTCCAAAGGTTTAGAAAATATATGCAATAATTTTTAATAAAAAATCTCTACCTGTCATATAATTCCGAAACAGAATTATTTATTGGATAGAAGTTTATTTTGAGCATTATCAAAAGAAAATAACAATTTTCAACTATAAGTCATCTACACACACTATTGTCGAATCAAAGAATAAGAGTGATCAAATAATAAAAATCTAGCCACAGCTAAATTTTCGTAGACTTTGGGTATTTTAATAAAAATGAATTCCCAAATGTTCCTATTGATCCTGTATGTGCTAAGAAAATTATCCATCATCAAAAGTTTTCTCGAACATTTGGATCTGATCAAAACTGAGAAATTATAAAATTATCTGTGAAAATATTTTTCTCTACGAGCTTTCGAATACTTATGTCGTCTGGAACTGAAATTATATATACATAGCTATTACTCGATGAAAAATCTATGTTCTTGCAAAAATCAAAATAATTTTTAAAATAATATTTGAAATATCGCTTCAATTTGGTCAATTTGGCTTGTTGTGAACGCCAGTATTTTTCGCAGGAAAAAAGCGAGGTATGGAAGCTTTTTCAAGAGGGCCCGAACTGCTCGCAGAGGGAGAAAGAACATTGGTGTGCCACTCTCTATTTCTCTCAGATGTATTCTGATTGGATACGTTATAATATTGATAAAAGCCAAGGAAAAAAGTTTTGTAGGTGATATAATGTACCAGATTGTGAAAACTCTATTAGGATACCTGATAAAGTGCTTTTCATGTTCCGAGACCTGTGAAAACTCCAATGCAATGGTGAAGCTAAGAGAAGAAATAATTGGTTAAACGACATTAATGTTGGACTATGAAATCTATTTTCGATAAATTTCTTCTTTCTATTTGGAAATTTTCATCGTCACCATGAATATTTTTTAACACACATGATATTAAAGGCAACTCTTCTGGTAGTATACCTAAGTTCTCTTTTTGTTCCTTGAAATGTGTTTTCTGACCGGACTCTTAACTTTTATAATAAAATGATGCCAATTCAAAATAAATATCACATCTCATTAAACGTTTGAAAGTCATAAAATGCAGCTTCTAATTCGATTTAGAACGAGATCTTCTCATTTTAAGAAATTTTCCATGGAACCGTGATAAATTCTGTTCGTAAAAATTTGTTAGAAGCGAATACTGCGCTGATTGCCTAGAACAATGTAGAATTGGAAATACTTTCGTAGATTCGAGCAAAATTAATATTGCAGTCGCTTCTTTGGCAGAATTCTTATGGAATGAATTATTTATACGGGAAGTAAGTAGAACGGTAATTTATTATCAAAATCACCTTTCAAGAGATGTTTAAAAAATAGATGTATTATAGTTATTAGTGTTGAACATATGTTACATTACTTACAGTAATGTATACTCCCATTAATACCCAAATGGAAATAGCCGAAACACGTCAACTATTCATCAATTCACTTTAGTGTAATCATATTTAATACAATGATATTTCATTCAAATCTCTTTTTTTTTTCATTTGCGGATCTCTTGTTATAATTTGATTACCAGAATATACTTTGATTTGATTCGAATAGATGCAGGGTGAGAATAGAGAAACCTTTTTTCAAGTACAATTTTTCTTATTGTTTTGATGAGTCAAGTATTAATAGTATTCGGTTCCTTAATCACACTAAAATTCATTGAAATGTACTTTATGTATTATCAGATTAGATATTATATATTAGAGCAAATTTTTCATGTTTTTCATTTTGGTTTTGGAAAAAACTGGTTTTACATAGAGATTTCTTAAACCTATGACGGTTGATTAACCTGTTTACAATTCTTTTATCATAACCGTTGAGTACAGCCACATCCCCAATGAAGGTCTTTTCCATATTGTAACAATAAGGAAAAGACTTTTATTATATATGAAATTATATATTATTATATTAATAATGTAAAATTGTTATGTACCTTGTACCTGATACAGGAATAGTGATTTATTTTTGGTTCATTAACTCGTGAGAAAGCAAATAGTAATTTCAGATGGTAATTTCAGATTTAACTGCTCATAAATAATTCCAGTGTTAATAAAGAAAGCCAGTTTTCCAGCCAGATAAATTCAAAATTAAAGTTTTCAACTGATAGAATAAATGGAAGAGTTTATACAGTGATAAACAGCAAGAAACTATTTCCATATGAAAAGTCTCCAAATAGAGAGTCAACTATCCCATCAATGATTTTTTTCCTTTTTGATTTGTATCTTCTGCATTCATTTATAATGTTTTCAATCTATTATTGTTTATTCGGGTCGTTGCTTTGTAATATTTGTTTGTTGTTGCTACTATGTACTCTAATTCATTTTTTCATGTGGCTTTATTGAGTTTTCTCTTCCATTCTAATTCATTATCAATTTCTTCATCTGATCCGGCTTTTTATTCCTAGAGTACAAGTACAGAATTATCAGTAATATGATCAAAAATATAACATCAGCTGTTTTCATTGTGCTCTTCTGAATTCGTCAGGGATAATGTTATAATTTGAATCAACGTCATATATCTTCCCCCTTTAGGGAAGCTAGGGAAGATTAATTTATAAAAATTAAAAATGTAATAATATCTGAATGAATATGATATTTTCAGTTTCAACGTAGGGCCAAGTATATAAATATTATAATATCAAGGATAGCAATTTTTATGTTAAATTAGAACTGGAAGAATAAATATATTGTGAAAAATTGATATTAAATATTTTGTTCCATCAACTGGGTACTTAGATACATGGCGTGAGGCAATTTAAAACTTTTTTCTTCTAAAGATACATAGGCAATATTACAAATTTTTCGTTATTCAACTAAATTCACAATTATTTACTCTATTTTTCACTCTTTAAAACAAAATTGCTGAAACCCCTATCAATCCATTCGATTACCAATAAAGCTCACAGACTAATATGAAAACAATTGTAAAAACTCAATAATGTTAACAAAAATTAGCATTAAAAGAAGGAATAACATTTGCAGATGTATCCGATCAGTTATTGGGTCCATTGAAGTGTCAACAGAAGAATATATTATTTCAATTGAAATTTATTTCTTTCACATTTAATTGGGGCACCTGGATGCAGTTACAAGTGAAAATAGAGTGTTCCTCGTCCTATAAAATACGAATTATACTAATAAAAACGAACTTCTATATTAAGAATAAGCACTTGATGCTCTAGATTGTTTTCTATTAATATAGATATTCAGATGACGATGAAGACACTCTTACATAATATAACGAATTTTTTCAATTGACCGCACTCGAAACTTGGTACAAGTACTTTCAGACATTTATAGGAGCGTTCTAGAGATGTAACCACTCGAATAAATAAGAAGAATTATTGAATAATACAGTCGTATCTATGTACTCCTTGTATCATTGTGATCGACCTTCCCTACTTAGAAAAAAAATATGATGTTACTTGAGATGGATTACTGGTGGTAATAACTATTGTAGCAACCAATTTCTGATAATGTGCAATTACAACACTGGCACTTACGAGAATGGTCCCAAAGTACCTGGTCCAAGAAAGGAAAGAAATAATTTTGGAAAAAATATATTTATTTCTCAAGGTAATCGCCTTTTAGCTCTATAAACATTTCCCAGCGATGTCCGAGCGTTTTTGCTTGATTTATTCACTCAAAAACCTGCAGATGGAACGGTCTTTGCCTTCTTTGGGGCCGGTTCTGCCTTTTCAGTACATTGTTTTGATTATTCTTTTGTTTTGGGTGAAGTGATGGATACACTTTTCATCCATGGTTATCAAACGGCGGAAAATTTTGGCTCTATTTCTGTTAAACATTGTCAAACACTCGATAAAAACATCTTCACGTCGCTGTTTTCGTTTTTCTGTGAGCAAACGCGACACCATCTTGCGCATAGCTTTCTCATGTCCAAATTTTCAGATTATATGCAATGTAATGCACTTTTTGAAACGCCTACTATGTCTGCTGTCTCGCCCACTTTCAGCCGACGATCATCCAGTACCGCTTTGTGGATTTTCTTCAACGTATCATTTGGTCGACCAATGCGATGTTGCTCTTCGCAGGCCGAACGGCCTCGTTTAAACTCTGCTATCCAATATTTTGTTGTTGATAACGAAGAAGCAGTCTCATCCAGAGTAGTCCGGCAGTGCTGAGACATTTTAAATAAAACTATTGTATCACATTACGATGACCAATTTCACAGAAAAGTTCACTATTGATGGCTACCAAACAAATTATAAACAACGTTGCGTCTTAATACTTGAAACAGATGCTGTATAGATTGTGTACTTTTCAAGACAGTGGTTAGGCCAGGTACTGGGACCATCCTTGTATAACAAGAAGTGAGAATGAAAGGATCCTCCAAATAGAAAAACAGGCTTTTTGTACGTAATATGGAGAGTAGGTTCCAATATACATTCTTGAGTTTGTATTTCATATAATTCTGAATCAAGGACTCGGTGTACAACTAGAAAAATTATCAATCGGATTTGCTGACGCGTTGTACCTCAATAACTGTGCATTGATCATTTTTGAAGCAAAACAGAGATGTGAGTTGAATGCTTTTCGTGTTCAACAGTTTATATCTTTTGGATTATATATGATAAAATTGAAGTTCTCATTGTTCTAAAATTTTAAATTTATCCGTAGTTTCTTTTTAACTTGGCTATTTCCAGTTATTATTACTGTAATTTTATAATCCCATACATTTGTTTCCACATCTTTTCCAGTAGATTAGTTCGAATATATCCAGTGTTTCTATTTTATTGGATATGAGGAAAATTATTTTCCAGTCGTTCGTTACATTCAGTTGAGCATAGCAGAACTTTCATTCGGAAAATGGATGGGATTTCAATAGTTTTATGATTTGAAAGGTTTTCTACGTTCGATTTTCATATAAAAAACTTCCAGGTTCTCCAGCATTAAAAGCGGAAAGGACTAAACGTGAGTTACAGAAACAAATGGTTTTTTTTTCGATTATAAATTGAGGGTTCACCTCAGTATTCATCTGTTTCAGAATAACAACAATCTGAAGTATTATATGAATGTGAATTATGCTGATAATCCAATAAATTTTTCACATTAGATGGTCTAAGATGAATGAAATAGAGCCAGAATGAAAAATATTCTAAAATTATAATGAATTTACTGTGTGCAGAAATATGATTTGGAATAATCAAAAGTTGAACATTAATCCTGTGCTGGTACTTTAAAAAAAGATGACAAAACTGCTGTTTCTAAATTCATGCGATATATTTCAGAAGGTGATTGCTCGTTTTAAATTAAGATGGGTCTTTCCTATAACAAAATTTCCTTACCCCAACATTTTCCGAGATACAGCACTTAAAAGGTGATGACTAAAATTGAGTTTTTATTTTTTTTCTAAAATATCAGTAATGCTAGAAAATTGAAATTTTGTAATTTTAATGCACTTGCAAAGAACTAACTCAAAGGTATTTTTCAATATTCCTGTTAGATTATACGGAAATGAAATTAGCTGTACTTACTTTATTACATCAAAAATTTTTTTCAAGAAGAAGTTTTATGAAATAAAAACTCAAAATCCTAATTTTATTTGAAAAGTTTGTCATCATAACAAATGATTGCCTGCGTTTTACGATCCTTGTTTTTTTTGGACAAATACGACACCTGCTAAATGTCTTTTGATATTTATCACCAACTATCACCAACACACTTATCCACTTAGCATTGATTCGTTTCGGAATATTGGAAATTTTCCTTCGTACGCTAAGCCAATTTTTAGGATTTGGAAGGCGATTCAATTGGTGATCCTTCACAAAGTATAAAAACCATATTTCTGATTTCATGGAAAATTATCGAATATGATTTATTTTTGAAAATATTGGAAATCTCTCAATTTTTTCATAGAAATTAGAATTACAGATGTAACTGAATTTCACAATAAGTTAACGATATAATAGTGATACTCTGAATGCCAAAGAATTTTGTGGAACTTTGAACTGCAGTGTTTAAAGTTTAGTCTACTGAGTTGGAACCGTTTTTATATTTAAAGAAGCAATACGTCGGAAAAGAAAACTTCTTACTTGAAAGAGATTTCAAATATAGGTTAAAAACATCAGTAAAATCTATAACTATATGCATAACATTTACTATGTACATAGAAATCGTTTTCTATCAAATTTATTCATTCTTTAAGCACATGTACACATGAACATTCGCAAGATAAAAGTTTTGAGTAATGGCAACACTGATGTGAATATGTTCAATTATTAATGGTGAATTTTAATGGTGAACGTACTGAAAAAGTGTAGTCGTACTATTGCTATTTGAGTTGTTTACAGATGCTTAAATGTTCATCATTCTCCTGCGATGATTTTCGACATAAATTAAACCAACAGCAACGTTGGACTTTTGGTAATGGTCGTGAAGGTGTCAGAAAACATCGATGCCGTGCGAAAACGGATATTGGCAGAATCTTCATGTGACATACTCTGAGACTGAGCCCAAAAACGCTCGATTGAGTCTTCCAAGACGATCCAAATCCAGCAAAAATTGTTCACGCACGAAGCACTTCGATTAAAATGCTCGCCACCATTTCATCAGAGCAACGTAGAACAGTCAATTCTGAAGGGTACACAAGCATTTGTTTTTCGGAATTATTCGAAAAAATCAGGGAAACCTATCGCAGAAAACGAATCATTTTTCACCAAGACAATTCGAGCTCGCATACATCAGTTCAAACAAATACTTTATTAAATAGTTCTTGTTTGGCACCCAATGATTTCTTCTTATTCCTGCAACTCAAAAATAAATTTGGAGAAGCGGTTTATGCGTCCAAATCACATGTTTTAGAGGTATCTCAATCAAAATGGGAAAATTTAGTTCAAACGCATTAGTATATTGAGATCCTAATGGAGTATGATTTGAAAAGCCATATCTAATTTTTAATATTTTTTATGCCTATCTTGAAACTTAAGTAGCAATTCTCGTATCGCTGGGCTGGAAATGTTGTTGAAACATCCTTTCAAAGCACCTCTTAGTCAAAGCAAGTACCAAATTGACAAAAGCATTAATGATTTCTTTGTGATATTTATGAGGAAACTTTAAATTTTGAAAGGAATTCATTCAATTCATATTTAACTCGTATTTCATACATGAAATTTCTCACTCAAGAATTTACAACAAAAATGCGTTAACGAATTCGATGTCTTGAAGTCGTATTGACTGTGAAAACTGCAGTTTTGCAAATTTATAGGTACTTTTGATTGAATTATCTCGATTTTACAAATTTTATCTCGATTTCAGGTACAATAAATAATTTATATGAACCTTTAGCCAAATGAGGCTCGAAAGCAGCTCAATGTTTCTTGATACTAGGCTACAATCCTTATTGGTAGATCGAACCTCATTGGGAAGCCAAATAAAAAATGGAATTTTTACTTTTCAACTATTTTCAATATTATAAAACTATAAATATCAAATGAAGTGTTTTTTTCTGAAATCACACTTTATTTAAGAGGTACTTGAATATAAAAAATCAAAATTCACACCACAAGAAACCTTATTCGAAGGTTGGAATTTCCTCGGTATAAAAAGTATTAGACAATTGATTGATTTACATAAAAATAGTTATTAATTCTAATGGAAATAATTTTACTAACGTTAAAATTAGTTTAAATCCTTAATAGTCATTTTTACGAAAAAGTTGATTAGCAAACCTTATAATTTTCGTACAATGTTTATTATTAATGCATTGTCTTAGTTCGTAAAGATTTGAAAATAGTAGATATAAAAATTGGGGAGGGGTGCGGTTGCAATATAACATCGATACCCTTTTACTGTGACTATTGTGTTACAAACACATTGTTTTCAAACATATTCTTTCTCAAAACTTTTCACAATACTCTTTATTCCACTTTGTCCACGTCTTTTCAAGTAGCATGTGACAATTTCAATTGTTCCAGTTGTTTATATTCTTCTTTAGAATTATAATTTTCATGATAACAAAAAAAAATTTATTTTTCTGTCATAAGAATATGTTGCCCAATCTAATATTGAAGTTGCGAAAGTGAACGAACAATTATCATTGTACAGAAAAGACCTGAAAATAATTCTAATGAAATCTTTTGAATGAGTAGTTATTCATTTGAGAAAAGATCTCATTGTGAAACGTGAAACTATATCTTTAAATAACGGCAAGCTTTTATTGTCTTGTTTTTTCCGTTGTCGACTGATGTTTTCAAAGTTGGAAAAATCTGAGTGTTACATCTGCTCTTATAGAAGAAGCTGAGCAAGCCTGGAGAAAGTAGTCAGTCATATAGGTTCTTAACTTTTCGTGCATATTGTTCTATGTGTCCATGTAGACCATCCGCTGACATGTACGTGTGGCCTTTAACCAAATAATGCAAGACTAATTCAATAGTTGAGAACAAGTCAGAGTTTATATATAATAAGATTGTAGAGTACAAAGAGAAGTTCTTATTTTGCCCAGTGCAGTTATCCATGTGAAAATTCCCAGTTTGCAACTAAGCGTATTTCCGAAACTAAGAAAGATAGAAATATACCAAAAACAGCTAGATAGAGGACAAAAATAGAGAGAAACGGAAGAAACAAAGTTACAACTGTATATGTGTTCATTTACGGTTTCGCTATTTTATGCAAGACGGTTAAAAGATTAAAAATCGGGCTAAATTGCTGTATCTTGAAACTAATTTTTCTCAAACTCCAGTGCCGCGCTCAACTGACTCTGCAGTACCTATAAAATATCTGAACGCTTAGAACAGAACATTAAATGACCAAACTCATTACAAGTTGATACTGATTTTGAAGGCTTGTCAAATGAGTCCTAATGCTTTCTCCAAAATGAGTTGGATGATTTTGTAAGAGATCATAAACAAGCTTCAGAATTATTAGCATCAAAACTGAAAGAAAACAAATTACTTTCCTCAGACACTAAAATAAGTTTTTATCGTGAAAGAGATAAAGAATTATGGCGTTGTTTTTCCAATAAAAACGATACGACCTTAAAGTTTTGTCATTGTTGATATAGTGCACAATAAATTGTGAGTTGACGTAAGATGCAGATTAACATGCTTATCACCAGTCGAAAATCACTCAGCAACAAAATATGTACTTTTTATTCTAGAAAAATATACTTAGAAGCACAATTTCAACAAATCGTAATGTTTTTTCTTATTTATTAACACTATTACTATCGGTGGGGCGAATTTATTAACGCTGTCTTTCATTCACTTAATTTATTCAAACACTTTACACTACACTTAACTAACTTATATACTAATTAAGTTATCACTAATACTCAACTAACTTATATAATTTATTTAAATTCCTCGGTTACTTTTCTAATTCGTTCCATTCACTATGACTATTTATTATAAACCAACTAACTACGCATGCTCGCATATACAGCAGAATCGACATTTCTAATACTTCACAAAGTAAATAAACAAAAACAAATAACAGGTCTTTCCTATGAATTAATTTGAAAAAAATGTAAACAAACAGCCTTCTATAATGAAAACATATATAGAAACAGATCTCAAACGAATTCAGCGGCTTATAAAAAGTATTTTGAAAGTGCCGCGACTTCGCCAAATCTTAAAATCCCATTATAATTCAACAGAACCAGCTGCACAACCTATGTCGTGGACTTGTTCGTAACATAACTATTTATCTTGGATGAAAATAGTTTTAAAACCTATGTTTCCTTCATCAAAATGTGCATTTGTGTTTTTCTCTGTACTATATTTATGGAATATCTCAGCATATACAGACTGAGTTTTATGTATGGAACGCGTCAATTATCTCGGAAACGGCTTGTATGATTTTAAAAAAATTTTGTGCGCAAGGGTCTTGTGATACGGCCGGTATTATGGTGGTATGTACATTAATGTCAGATCTTTTTTTACCGGAAAAATAATATTCTCTGTACCTAAATGCCATAATTTCGGAGATATAGCTACATTTGCAGTATCTCCACCATAGTTACAATAAATATAGTACATTTATATGGCTACGATTGAAAAAACTCGTTTAATTTGAATATTCTTCAATAATTTATGTGCTAATACAAATCTCGTAACAGGGTCTAATGTCAGGAAGTTAGTAAATAAGTTTAACTAAACTGGTGCAGTAAAATATTCACATATTTCATCATTAGGTCTGCAAACTCTTCACGTCTATCAAAATCATCATCCGACAACTCTTGAACCAACGTTACTTTGTATGGATGGAATCAAGTTCCTTGGATATTTGTCTAGTATTCAAGTGTGTATCGTCTTTTAACAGAAAACAAACATCTAAAGATTTGTTTTCAGTTGATGCAGTTTTTCTGCGCCTCCATTTGTATCAATCTTTTTCTGGACCAGGACTTTTTTACTTATTTACTGACAGTAGATCTTGTAGTGAGATTTCGGTTAGGATATGAATTTTTAAAGATATTAGACGTTTCTTGTTGACTTCTACGCCTATCATCATATCCTAATATCATTAAAATATTAATTATTTCCTTTTCAGATAAACGATCCATTGTGATTTTAACAATATCTTATGGAAACGTTAAATTTTTTAAGAATTTCGAAAAGCTAAAAATATGCAGGGTGATCCATTTGAAATAACAAAGTTCATTATTTTTCCGGAAACCATAATAGACATCATAAAACATTTAAACTTTAATACATCCACCCACATATCACTTAACCAAAATCTGACAGAGGAAATACAAACACCAACAGGTATCCGACAGGGAGACTCCTTAAGCTCGCAAATGTTCAACTGATAATGGACGAAATAATAAATCATGTTAAGAATACAACAAGAAGATATTCACTTACAACGGACGCAATAAAAATGGCAGAATTGTGGGAAAGAGCGAAGACGACTTATAGCAGCTCCTATATTCATTCTATGTAAAAGCTAAAACCTTTAACAGTATCCACTGCAAAAACTGAAACCCTTGTCATCTCTAAAGAATCAATGAGGTGCTAAATCGCCCTAGAAAATAAAACCATAGAACAGGTAATGTCATTTGACTACCTAGGCACACAAATCAGCGCAGACCAGAACAGAATAAATGAAGTATAAGGACAAGCAAACAAATCCAGCCGAATATCAGGCGCACTCCGGGACATTATCTGGAGTAATTCCAGTATGAACAAAAGGGCAAAAGTTAAAATATACAAAACCTGCGTTACACCCATATTTACATATCCTTTAGAAACAAGAACGGACAACAAAAGAATTAAAAACATCATTCGAACAACATAAATGAAAATACTCAGAAACAGATGCAGATACACACTAAGAGACAAAAAGAGAAACACAGACATAAGACACAAATGTGAGTTGGAAGACATAGTCAAATGGGACGTAAACGTAAAAGAGCGTGGAACTAACACGTGGACAGGATGACCAGAGAAAGGTTAGCAAAGATCGCACGAGTCGGTAAACCAGGGATACGATGACCTCTAGGAAGACCTCCAAAAAGATGGATTCATGAAAATCAACATCTCAGGGATAACAAATTGGAAACTACATCCCTAATGCCTACAATACGTTGATAAAGGAGACGAAGATTATTTTTCCGGTGAAAGAAATACCACCATAATACCAGCTGTATCACAAGACCCTTGTACACAAAAATTTATAAAAACCGTGAAAATCGTTTTCAAGATAATTGAGGCGTTCCATACATAAAACTCACTCTGTATTTGGTAGGAATCACCGTCAGTAGACGTTTATTTATGGATGAATACATTTCTATCCCGCATGTTGAACATATTATCACCCGTCGTTTTATTACTTTTTTCATATATATAATACTGATTCTCCGCACGACTTTCAAGCTCGTCATTTTTTAAATATACACTCTCTATCGATTGTAATTTTATCACAATAAACAAGAAGTATCATTTGCTTACGACTTCTCAAGTTATCATCTAATATTTTTTCATGACAATCGTCATATCTCCAAAATATGTAGTAGTCCTTAATAAAATTAGCAAGCTGAAATGTTTGGAATAAATAATAATTTTTTTTTTAATTCCTAAGGTCTTTTTTATCATTCAAACTTTTCCTGTCTTTATGTGTATAAAAAAATTCTGAAAATTCTCAGGTTCATGTCTTTGATTCTCATTCAAGCGTTTTCTAATTTTTATAATTGAATGTGTGTTTTTTGATATTTCATGGTTTCTTAATTCAATTTCTCATACATTAAATGACATAATAATTCCAAGATACTTTATATAAAATATTTCTCCTTTCTATTTTTGGTGTTCTAGATTTTAGTTGAGTGAAATATTTTGATAAAGTCCTTCATGACTTCTTATGTCATATTTAGTAAAATAATTTGATACTTGTTGAAAAAATCAGAGAAAGAGAGTGAAAGAGAAATGCTTTATTGTTAAAAAATTGTTATTGTGGACAAAAGCTTGTAAAAACTGAATAACAAACATAAAAATAAGTAAATAAAGATACAAATAAAATTTCAGTATACAAAAGAAAACCACAAAATTATAGGTAACAAATAATAATTAGTATAAAAGTCGTATATAAGTCCATAGCAAAATGAAACCAGTATGCAGCAAGTGATAGATCATTTTTTGCATTGTAAAATATTGAGCCCTTAACTAATTCTAAACATGGATTAGGTAGGTAAAGGTCGTGCTCCGCGTTCCTAAGTGGAAAGCCGTGCAACGTTCTTTATGAAATTGGAGAAGCATGCTTACGAATTTTACGGATTCAGAGATGAATAATGAAGGAAAAGAAAGAATTTTGAATTTTTTGAAAAAATCCCTGCAGTGAGCACTGCTGTTCAGTCTGAGTATATATCTAACAGCTCTCTTTTGAAGTTTGAAGATTCGCTCAAATTGAGTCGTACCCCAGAAGAGAAGGGCATATCGAGGATGCGACTTAATAAGGGCATAATAGACTGTTAAGGAGGTGGGTGAGTTTAGTTCTTTGGAAACTGATCTCAGCGCTAAACAGGAGGAAATTAATTTTTTAGATAAGGCGGCAATAGGTAACTCCCATTTCAAGGAATTGTTCACAACAAGCCACAAGAATTTTACAGATTCAACGTCAATGGTTATTTAATAAAAAAGGGAGCAATGTATTTTTATATTATAAAGAGAAAGTTGAGAAAGAGAAGATCAGAATCGCACCATGATTTAGGGGTGAATAAGTCACTAGATATGGTCCTATATATAAGTGCCGTGAGATGAGAGTTGCTTCAAGAGAAACTAGTATCGTTTGCAAATAGACATATTTTACCACTGACGACTAGAAAGGCGATGTCGTTTATAAACAGAAGAAACAAAATAGGGCCTTGTACTGAGCCTTGGGGCCTTGGTAAGGTATGACAAGATCTTCATTCCTGTATATAAGTCGAAGACCTCAAAAAAGTTATAAAAAACTCGCACATAAAAGTTTCAAAAAATATAACCAATAATATCTGATAAACATATCGACTCGGCTCATCCTGGTGAACCCTGTATATACAGAACAAATACCCATGTTATTACTTGAAACAGATCTCGCTTAAAAATTGTATGTAATTGAGCGAAAAAGTAATAAAGTTGATAGAAAACGAGACATTTATTGCGAATCAACACGGGTTATTGTTTTATAATAGAAGTTCATTTCAGTTTTGCAGTTGTACAAATTTACAGAACAAATATGAAAAGACAAATATGAATATACAGAAGCTTCAAAATACATGTTCATATTCAAGCTTCCATATAAATTTACAAACATGTGATTTAATTTTGTAAATGAGAAACGTGGATTAAGTCAATACCTCTGATGATGAATGATGAATATTATTTCCGTTTAGTCGATTAATAACGTTTTAATAATAAATTAGGTTATTGAAATCTATATTATTTACATAATAATTTGTTCACTATAAAGTTATCAACGCTAGTGATCAATTCAATTATTGAATTTATCGATTTAATCGCAATAACAATCAATATGATAATTGAAAAGCACTAAATTATGATTGATGATGATTGAATACAACATTCTATCGGAAAATTGGAGCAATGATTGAAATTAATTATATCATGATAACGCATATGAAAAGTTGATAATCTTTCAATGTACTGGATATATCTGAGAATATTTGATATGAAAAATGAAGGCAATGTCGTAAAATTTATTGTTATACTTTTACCCGCGGCTTCGCTCGCATTTAAGCCATTAAATAAGGAAAAGAGATCATTACAATGGAAATTAATCAATGTGAGAGTTATATTTTCTTATTTTGATTTAAAATTGCTTTGGCTCATCTGTGAAACTTAACAATAATTTTTTTAAAAGCTCTTCTGGTTCACTAAGTAATGGAAGTTAAAATGGAACAGCACATTCCAACTGTTTCATCTTTTCATTTGAAAGCATCGTAATAGTGACATTTTTTTTCATTGAGCCAATAACAATCAAAGAATTATAATGATATTAAATTGAAAGATCATATAGAAACCTAGTTTCTATTGTTTTTCTAGCTGCCTACAGCGTAGCTTGTCTTCATGAACAAACTCATACCTGAAGAGGAGTTTCGGCTGCTCTCAAAACACTTCATCGCTCTGCTTGCTGTTGTCTTCTCATCTCTGCGTGAGCCGATGATTCTTTACTTTTTTTACATTTTTTTCCTGCACGGGGCTTTTGCTTCCGAGGTATTTTTAAAGAAGAACAGGGGATGAATTAGAACCTAAGAGTGACGCAAAAAAATGACAATAAAGAAAAATTCCAAGCAACTGAAACTATAGTCAATTGGATTTGATATTGACGTCACCGTTGGTAGTATAGCAGTGGAACGGTATTACAGTACTCAGGGTTGGAACTTCATTATCGGTATGCTAGATAGCGTTGAGGAAGCTAGATTTTTGACAAAAAATTGTTTTATATCTCGTAAAAAATATTTTTTATTTCATAAAATGTATCCTATGTTATTTCTAATACCTCCACGGATATGTGTACAAAGTTTATGATCGGTTAAGTAGTTGTCGCGTGAAAGTGTACCAAACAAACTTACATTCACATTTATAATATTAGTAAAGATTTATGCACATGTCTGTAGTGCACATCGAAAATCTATTTTGCGTTATAAATTTCATTTGAACAAATATAAATAGTGTCGAATTTTGATCTACTTTAGGACGCACTCAAAAATGGATCCAACAAATCCTTATAACGTTTAGTTAGGGAAAAAAATTAATACTATGTGAAATAAGAATGGAAAGGTTTTGATAGAAATTCACCTAATAAAAAAAGGGTATAGGAAGATTTACACCTGTTGGAAAGCATTTATTACCTCTATTTTTTCAGAAAGCCCAAGATATATACTATAATTGTTCTTTTTGCTCCACAGCTAATCCACAAAATATGAAAATAATGACAATCATTGTCTCAAATTTTCTTATAAGAAATTGTTGAATCAATAATTTCAAATATTTGAGTCCATTATTTCAAATGTTTGAATTGACTTGTCAAAAACGTTCCTAAGAGAATTATTGTTAACGGAATCTAACAAATACACATATTTGAGAGTATTAGATGCTAGATTTTTTCAAATCCTTGTGGTAATAAATATAATCGCTTGTACATTTCAATACGCAGAGTAATCTGTCAATCAAGAGCTCTTTGACTCATTTCTTGTGGTGACTAAATCCAATTTTATTTTTTTGAACTAAAGTTCATTCCATCTTTTGGCTTTTTTCGCTTCTCCATGTTTCCTGTCCTGGGTATTACAATCCACTTGTTACTTGATCTTCCCATCTGGTGATAGTCTCTTCATTCAAGATTTCTCTAATTTGAGAGTTCATAAGGATTCTAAACAGTACTTTATCTAACTTTCTTGGCCCATATATTCTTCTTATCATTTTTCTTTTGAATATGTGAAATTTTTCGTTAGAATCATTTTTTCTCCTCTATAGGTTACAGTACAGCCTAATTGCTGCCCTGTACATTTTCATTTCCGTACGTCTAATAATTTCTTGTAAACAATTAGAGGACGTTTACAACATTGTTGGTAGCCTACTCGAATCCTTTAAGTAATTTCCTTGTGGTAATAAATTTTGAAAAATTCACTGTTCAATTTTGTATACTTTACACGTGGACTTCTGACGTAAGAAATCATTCCATTAGAAAATAGTGGTAATTTCATGTTTTAGAAAACCAAAAATCATTAACAGAAGGTATTATAATCATAAATCAAATGAATCAATATGTATATCATTATATTACGTATAATATTTAGTCATATAGGTCATAACTGATTTAGATTAAATTTGAAACACTTACTGCAAGTGAATGATTAATTCATTTGATTGAATCAAATAAAATCAATATTTCCTTCAAAATTCTCCATTAATTAATTTCCTGTTAATGAATACATGGTTATTTGAAAGCTTGGAATATATATTTGAAACAATACACTTTGGTGTTTCAGTGACACAATTCCACAACACAATATTATTTCTCTTTAGATTGAAAATAGATTTCAAAGCATATAGAAAATTGTTTCGACTTATTTCGTTATTCACAATTTGCAAAATTGTATTAATCCATAGGTAACATACAAAATGAGAATCAAAATAAGTTTTTGTTTTAAAAATTGATTTTGAATGAATATAATCACATTACAAACAAAAATTTGTAGCAACCATCAATTAAATTATTTGCATTTGCATGAAAATTTATAAAATACTATTATATATTTAAATCTTTAACTATTTAAATTTATAAAAACTATTATATATTTTATTATTTAACTATTTATGTCTTTTTTATCATTAAAAGCTTCCTCGTTTCTAAGTATGTAAACAATTTCTTATGATTCTGTTTTTATTGTATTTGATTATGATTGTAGAATTTTTGACTTCTATAATTGACTGTAAATTTTTTTGATTTGCCATGCTTTATTAAAGTAGTTTTATTTTTTTCTAGTAGGAATGATCAATATTTTTTCCCAAATATTACGATGTCTGTCTTATGTAAACAGCGTCACAATAATTACAATATACTTGAGTCTTTAAATTATATTTATAGTTATTTATATTAAGGTACGCTCTCAATAAATTTTTTATTGAAGGTGATTGAAACATATTTGCTACTTTTCTGAATTGAATAACTTAAATATTTTTCAACATTTTTCTTAAGGAAACGTTGGAATGAAATTCAGAATGAATTGTGTATAGTTAATGTTAATATTTTCAAAAACTTGGCTTCATTCAATCAATATATTGAATACCCAACAAAAACAGGAATAAAAATAGTGTTTAACTGCTGCCTTTATTCCGGCCGTTCTACTTTTCTTAAATCAGAATACCGAACGCGATTTTATGGGACGTGAGTCTCTGCATTGAAGTGAAAAACCGACAATTCCAAGAAGTGATTAGTTCACGAGCTTCAGAAAAAATTCCGGTTTCCATACTTTTTGTGGGCCGCTTAAAGGAAAAATAGAAAACCACGGAGTAATCTTAATTTTCTCACTTTATTGTGATGGTTGGAAACTTTCTTTTCATTAATTTGATTGTGTTACGGTAGAAAATTCAAAATACATTAATCGAATATCAAATTTATTATAAACTAATAAAATAGTGAGAATTCTTACTAAAAAGATTCAACGAAATTTGAATATTGGTTGAATATTCTCATCGCGATCTACAAAGTTTACAAATCACGTGATAACTTTTTTGTTATTCAAGTTTTTTGATAATGTTACATTTCAAACACATAACCAAAGCATATGCATTAACTTGATAAATAGTAAAATACCATACTATTTTGTTATTACTTCCTAAAACGCTTCACTATTCTCACTCCTCTTGTAAATTCGTAAGTGGCGTTTTGTGATACACTTTCAATCATTTCTTGCTACCAACTAATCATATTCTTATGAATAAGGTCGCTTGATATGGGTCCTTAAGCCGGGCCTGCCTGGCTTTTACGGAATTCTGCAAATTTGTCGGAGGTGGCAACTTTTGATGTACGATTGTACTACTTGGCATCCGTTTTTTTTTATATTATAGCAGGCGGTTTATTCAATTTTTTTCTTTTGAACAATTTCTAGGGAGATCTATTTATTTGTTTTGTTTTTTTTTTATCTAGAAGTTTCATAATTCGTTTGGGATATTCTTTTGAAATATATAAGGAGGTTGTGTAAAATAGTTTAGTTAGTTTATAATAAATAGTACTGAACAGGAGAATTTAAATAAATTATTTAAGTTATTTGAATGTTAGTGGTAAGTGAATTATTATAAGTTAGTGTAGTGTATTTGAATAAATTAAGAATGTGAGATTTAGTATTTATTAACTCATCCCACGTATAGAAATCGTATACATAAAGTAGAAAAACATCACAATACGTATGTCAATGAATCCAAAATGTAACTGCCATTACATTTTTCATCATTTTTAGATATTGTTAAATATAAAGTTAGACAAACGACAAACCCAAAATACGATAAAACAAATTCTATATCTGATGATTTTAAGCAAAATTTTGGAAATTTTTATGCAGGGCTTCCATGCTTAATGCAAAAATTCAAAAGTGAATAGATAATGTTAAAATAATACCCATCGTTACTGAGTTAAGGGCCTTCAAATTTACGAAATCAGCACCTATAATTAAGTATTTTACATTCGAACATTATGAATTTGTAATGGATGATTACGTATATAGATGTAGTGTATTTGACGGAGTAAATAATTCTACACTATTATCTGAAGATCAGGAGCGGTTCATGCCCAATGAGATAGCAGAAATGAGTTTTTCGATCGATTTTGTAACAAAGAGTTACGTAGTTTCCAGTCATTAACTAGCACTTAGACGAAAAGAAACATCTGAAAATGAGCTTCTACTATAAAATATAATTGGAGTAAGAAATCGATAAATCAATTTCAGAAGTGATTATACTTCAGAAGTGACTACGAAACCAATATAATTAGTAATTAGAAGTGAATAAGAGAAGTTTTAAATGATAAACCCAGCGGGTTGATTAAGTCTAAAATATAAACAAAATATAGGAGAAAACTAAATATAAAAAACAATTCAATTCATGGGACTAATTCACTTACGAAATTATGATATAATCAATATAACTTATCAGAGAGTGATTGTTTGATTACTAAATTATGATTTTATAAAACAAGGTTCATTTTATATCTAGATATAGTCTTAGGACTATTATGGGAGGTTTGGGATGTTCTAGTTTGTTACGTTCATATATCAAACTTTTTGCCGCTTGACATATACAGTAATTTTACAAGCTAATTAATTTAGAGAAATAAAGTTTATAACTGATAATTACTTATTTAATTAATTAACTAATTAATTATACTAATAATTATTTGTGTGTGTGTGTTTATTAATCTAATAGTACAGTCATATAATTCATAAAAACTTCCGAGCAGTCTAAAAAATGTGTCCTAAATTTCTTCCTCAAACTATCACTATTAGTTTACTTACTTCATTCTCAAATTTTCATAAACTTCACAAAAATATCTAGATCTAGATATAGCTTACTTTGAATAAAGAGAGTTGTCTCACTGAAGGGAGCCCCATGTTTAAGTAGTTCAAATTCCATATTCATATACCTGAATATCGGAATATGCGAGAAAAAGTTTGGTAATAATGACGATCTAAAAAGAAATTATTTGAAATAAATCTCCAGCAGATTTTGAATAGGAAATAATATAAATAATGTTTTTCTGAATCGAAATGGAAAACTATGTGGCAAGCAAGCATATGCAAAATCATTTAAAGACGATATTCGCTATTGAAAATGTAATCAATAGAACAGTAGAAATTGTAAACATGATTTTAAGGAAGGTTCAAGCGTTTTCAAGATGGTCGAGAAGATGAAGGTGATTCACGTTAGGCTCGCCCTTTCATGTCAAAAAGAGAAGTAAATATCGTAAAAGTCAATAATCTTGTTCAATCTGACTGTCAACTAAGTATTTGAGTGATTGCTGTAACTATAGAAATTGACAAAGAATATGGGCGGCAACTTTTAACATGCCAGAAGTGTATTCAAAACTGGTGCCTACAATCATCCCAATTGAACCCTAGGAAGTTCGCAAAAATATTTTTATTGACACTTTGAATGCGATTACAAATGACTCCATCTTATTAGAAAAGGTGATACGAGGATGGTTCCAGAAGTACCTGGTCCAAACTCTTTTATAATAAGAATAAGTCAAACTCCTCAAAATAGCATTAACTGCAGACATCACATCTTCATTGTTGCAACATCTTTGACCAACGAGCCATTTATTCAAGTCCAGGAATAGAAAATAATATGAGGGGGCTAAATCTGGTGAATAGGGTGGATGGGGTAGCAATTCACACTTAATAATTTTGGCAATAGCAATAACCGATGCGTGTGTGAGCTGGTGCGTTACCTTGATAAAACAACACTTTCTTCTTAGCCAAATACGGCCGTTTTTGCTTGATTTCTTCGCTCGTTCTGGGTTACTGTGTGAATTGATTAAAAACGAAGATGAGACGAATTTGAATTAGTTGAATATTAAGAAATAACCTGGAGATCTTGAATATAAATGGCAAAAAGTTCGAAGTTCATGCACCGAACATATTAGTATGAATGGAAACTTGAATTGGAAATTGGGTTAATCTAATGTAGATAATACATTTGTGTGGAATTGAATTTGACAAAAAATTGCTTTTGAATTGAATCTGGTTGAGAGCAATTGTCATAAGTAATTAGAATTTATAAATAGGAATTTGAAGCGTCTCTGAGGTAATAATAACGAAGAAAGATATTTTTCCCATAATCTTTGCCATTTTCAACATTGTCTTATTAATCTATACAGTCACTCATTTTAACACAATAGTTCCTATCTTTTTCTTTAAAATAGGTGTTCAAGAATATGATAACATCTTCGTCTGATCAAAATATCTCTCCTACAAATGAACTTAGAGGATATAAAAAAAGGCATTGGGGGTACGTTTATTTTATTTAAGTGCAGTCGCTATTTATCAAAGCATGTTTGACTTATTAGTTAGTTAGTTAATGCTAATATGATTCCTCAATCAGTTTATGAATAACGCATTCTCTTGCTATGCCGATTGCTTTTTCTATATCTCTCTTTTCTGTTTTCTATATCTTAACCAGACTGACGTCCAGTAGTATTTGATGAACTGTTTCGGTGATATCGCCGGTTCTCGTAGGTTTTAGTCATCTCGAATACCCATCGTCATTCAAACTTTTACAGCCACGTTTGAATTGAGTTGTCTGGTTAAAACTAATATTTAATGATTCAACACTCAATCCTCAAAATGCGATTTCCAAATATTCAAAATAGCTCAAAGACGTAAATATATTTTCCAACTAATATTTATAAGTTCTGGCATTTTTATTTAGATTGAGGTAGAAACTTTTAAGATTATCCTTGTATATGTCATACAATCCGGATATATATTAATATCAGATGTTTTATTTTATTACGACAAAATGTGTTATTTGACTGGTCTATAAAACGTATATTGTAGTTTGATAAGTTTCATGAAAATCATCACAGACACGATTTGTGCTTCGTTGCGTTTTCAACGGAATGTAATTAGAAACATACTTAAATTAGTTGAATTTGTTGAGCTTAACACCCTTAAAATTTCATGCCGTATTGGATTATACCAATTAGAATCTGAAAACTCTATTTTGGACGTAAATTAGTAGAGAGGAATAAATTTTGTTCAAGAAACTCGCTTTTGAACTCAGTACTTAAACCAGCCGACGGAAAATTATATTCAAGAATAAATAGAAAATATTGGTACAGTAATCAGATCAATTTTTCAACAATTCAATAGGATCCATTGGGATATACTATGAATATGAAAAACACGTCTTCCATCATATCTAATAAAAGTAAAGAATTCAATTACAGAGAATATTCTGGGAATATGCATGGAATATATGATATCAGATTTTGTTGAGAAATCAATTCTCTAGCATGAATAATGTTTTCGGACTACGATATAAACGAATTTAGGGTTACATTGCAACAAAGTGATGGCTATATTATTATTAACTTAGCTTTAAGGAAAAGCTTTGATGAACTGGTAAGTAAGACCCGGATCTAAAACCAAAGAAATTGATTGATAAAAATGCATGTATACACGAATACATGCGAAGTAAATAAACCAAAAGAAATCAATAGGCATTTTTTCAATGGGTATCTTTTAACTACATAATATTCATACCTACCTATTTACAAAGATTCATGTGTTATCATTAGGTACTATTGAATACAATTTCGTCAATACTCACAACTTCATGTTTCACCAAATTGCCAATTTTAAAAAAATTTAGTTGTTCCATTGAGTATAAATTTGTTCATGGAAAAACTACGTTCTACATCAGTCATGTCAAAGAATAATTATACTTTTTTGAGCTTTTAGACTTCATTCAATTCCTCGATGTTTTAAATACTCGTACTCTCAAGTCTACGGATGTTTATAAGTAATTTCAAGGGCAACGCGCGCCTAGACAAGCGAAAGAAAAAGACAGTATCGCCATATCTTAGCAGCAAATGGAAATATCCTATTATTTTTGTCGTGAACGATAGAATCTTCCACGCACTTCGAGTCTAGACTAGAACTTTCCTCAACCATATAAAACGAGTGCGTCGGCGTGACGTGAGTCAGTTGATTCGAGTAATTGGAGCGATACGGTTGGAGATGGATTTTAATTGTACTGCGAAGTAGTGGTTGTGTCGAGTTCCATAATTGTTACGATGTTGGCATAATGAGATACGAATCATAAGTCAAAATTCGATTGTTACACTGAAAAAATAAGAATCGACACATTGTCATCTTTAAAATCTAAACTTTAAGGTCAACAATCGATGTTTACTAATACTAATACAGAGATCGAGCATGCTCTGAAATCAGTTTTAGTTTTTCATTCAAGAAAAACTGTTGCTTCAAGATTAAATGTTTTATATCAAAATTTGGTTCTTCAACTGAAGGAGAAAATTAAGGGATTTACAAACTTTTCACTGGCTGTTGACGAGAGCACTGATACTGTTGATACAACTCAACTTGTTGTTTTTAAACGAAGCATTAACAGTAACTTTGAAATATTTGAAGAACTATGAAAGTGCGTTCCATTGACAGATACTACCACCTATTTATGTGGGCAGATGTTTTTCGTCATAAAAATAAATAAGAACAAATATAGCACAAGACTTTTGAATGAACGTCTCCAATCAATTCTGAAAATAACTACAACGAAATGATATCTGACATCAATGAGCTTCTCAAAATCAGATATCTGGATCTTCGAGCTCAACATAATTACCTACCATCTTTTATAACTTTGATATGATTTTTAACAACCGCATATTATATATAATAAAAAAATGTTATAATAATTCAGATTATTTTTGGCACACCTACAAATTCAAAATTTAATATACAGTGCTTTTCAGATAAAAGTATCCACCTTTAATAACTTTTGTAATACTGGTATTTAGAAAAAATCCAAAAACACGTCAATTTATGTTGGAAGGGGCAAGCATTATGGATTATTTAAACTTACTGGAAAAGCCACCCCCTCACCCCTAGCAGCATCCCCTTTATTTTTTTAAATTACTTGTCATATTTTTTATGTAAAATTTGGATACTCTTCTTTGAGCTGATTTCAAAAATGTATAATACTTTTAGTTAAAGTGGTTAGTTTATGAGGTAAACAATTTTTCTTTTTTACTTATTATTTACTTTCACCTTATTTGCCTGTACTAAAATGGGTTGTACAACAGTTCAAACTCTTTTAAAATCTTTTTAACTGTGCTATTTATTCTACGTAAAAAATCCAAACAACAAAAAACTCTATTTTTTATTAAAGTTTGACATTGTCAACTAGAATTTGTAGTCACTATTGATAGTGTAATTTGATACATTATTTATTTTGTTTCTCTGAAATGGTTTATTCTTTGCAAGAAAGAATTGAAATTGTAGGTTTATACTACCAAAATAATAATTGTGCAAGAGCTGCTGCTAGAATATTTAACGAATTACATGACGGAAGACATGCAACTCATAAGTATGTAATTCAACTGATGGAGAAATTTACCACAACAGGGTCTGTTTGCAATAAAGTGCATAAGCGAGAGGGACTCGTAAATAACGAAGCAATCCAAGTGGCAATTTTAGGGCAAGTCAGCTTAGAGGTTCAACAACCCCAATCGTTGTCAACAATAAGTAGAGCGATCGGTGTTTCATCTTCTACAGTTTTCCGAGTTCTACATAAATTCAAGTACCACCCATACAAAGTTAAGTTGGTGCACGAGTTGAATGAAGATGATTTTGATCGTCGTCTAGAGTTTTGCGAATCAATGACGCAAATTATCAATAACAATCCACAATTGTTAAACAATATTTGCTTTTCTGATGAATGCTCATGGTCATTAAATGGCTTAGTAAGTAGGCATAATTGTAGATATTGGGCTGAAAGTGATCCACATATTATGCGTGAATTCCATACACAACATCCCCAAAAGTTAAACGTTTGGTGTGGTATCCTAGGTGACCACATTGTCGGACCTTTCTTCATCAACGGAAATTTAAATGGTGAATCATATCTTGAGTTACTCAGGAAGGGGTTGACCCACGTATTACAACAATAATAGAAAATGATGATAACCTTTCCGAAGATTTACTGGTATTTCAACAAGACGGAGCTGCACCACACTATGCTATGCCTGTCCGACAATTTTTAAACGAAACATTCCCCGCTCGTTGGATAGGTAGAAGGGGGCAGATGATGGAGTGGCCACCTAGGTCACCGGATTTAACACCCCTAGACTTCTTTTTATGGGGGTATTTAAAAACAAAAGTTTATGCTACCCAACCAGAATCTCTGGATGATTTACGAGAGAGGATAGAAAATGAATGTCTACAATTAAATCCAGCCGTATTAAGCAATGTCAGAGAGGCATTTCAAAATAGATTATACCATTGTATGGAAGTGAATGGTACTCATTTTGAACACTTATTGTAACTTCATAATAAATAGCACAGTTAAAAAGATTAAAGAGTTTGAACTGTTGTACAACCCATTTTAGTACAGGCAAATAAGGTGAAAGTAAAATTTGTGCTCTTAAAAGAAAAATTGTTTATCTCATAAACTAACCACTTTAACCTACAAGTATTATACATTTTTGAAATCAGCTCAAAGAGGGGTATCCAAATTTCACATAAAAAATATGAAAAGTAATTTAAAAAAATAAAGGGGATGCTGCTAGGGGTGAGGGGGTGGCTTTTTCAGTAAGTTTAAATAAGCCATAATGCTTGCCCCTTCCAACATAAATTGACGTGTTTTTGGATTTTTTCTAAATACCAGTATTACAAAAGTTATTAAAGGTGGATACTTTTATCTGAAAAGCACTGTATAGCCTTCTGCAAAATTGAGTTTGACACCTCTGCTGTACATCGACGTACGTAATCGATGCATATTTTATTTTATTTTATTGTCTTCTGAATATTTTTAAGCATTGCTCAGACTAGTAACACAATTTATTTGAATTAGCACTTCGATCAATTATTTCGTTTAGAAACTGTTGACTTTTCTATAAATTGTATTGAATCTCCCAAAGTTACTTCTCTTTTCTCTAGATTAGAAATTGTTTCAATGTTTATTTTGTAATTATTGTCAATATAACTGGAATTTTTGTTTAATTTCGGAATCAATTTGCTCCTTTAATCGACGAAGCGGAATTTTCATCAAAGTTCAACATAACTGTTTTCATTTGATTAAAATATTTCAAACGAAAGAAAATCGCGTACCCCACCGCGTCACTACTGGCATTGGAGACAAGACAAGTCGTGAAAGTGGTTTCTTTTATAATTGCACTCTCAGAATATATTCAACACATTGTTAATTAAATCATTAACCAGTGAGTACTGGTAATATTAGATAGATATTAGATAGACAATGTTATAAAGTAAATTAGGATGGAATACTCTTAAATGTGTTCTTGCTTCAACGATGTATTAGTAAGCATTGACTCAAACTTCATAACATGTTGATCAAACTTTCCTGCATGAACTTATTAACAGTTACATTGCTTGCTTCTTACGGCAGCTAAGGACGGTTTCGTACATTTAAAATCAAAATACCTATTACATTGGCTACATATATAAACCGCAAACATCTGTCCGTTCATCAACAACAATTTCCATGAATTTTTCATTTTCTTATTTTTGTAGTACATAACAATTATCTACAGGTAAGGGAGCTTGTAAAACTAGAGTTACTTACACCTCATGGTATATTCAATGCAAGCTTGGCCTTACACAGATCGAATTTGAGGATTTCTCCTTCATTTTTTGTAGATATGGTTGACAAAGTCTCCCGAATAAAAGTTTGTTACAAATTTTGAGAATTCGGTTTCTCGTAATTTCCCCCATGAAAGGTGTTCCTCAATGTTGGATTATTTGGTACTTTTGTATTTGAGAATTATTAAAAAAAGTTGAATTTCGAAATTCACCATCATATTCTTTTAGATATGTACTAGTTCTGGCTAATAAATAACGAGACTGATTACAAAAAAAGGTTTTATTATAAAAACTATTCTAAATTCGAATACTCCCCTTCAATATACTCCCCTCCCCTCGACACACACTTTTCCATACGTTTTTCCTATTGATCGAAGCAGTGCTCGAAGTCTCCTTTGGTGACGGCGATTAAGAGCTCTGCCGTTTTTTGCTTTACCGTTTCCATAGACTCAAAGTGGGTCTCTTTCAAAGCAGATCTTTTCTTGACCTTTCTAACCTTTCAAGGAAATCTGAGTAGATCCGTTGACGCAAGAGCTTTTGGTCAAGAGTCAAATTTTTCAGCGCCAACTTCGCACAGACATTGTCATGTGTAATTCCTCGTGTAAAATGTTTTTAACTGTTTCTTTATCGACGTTTACAGCCTCGGCAACCATCCGGACGCTCATTTGACGATCTGCACACACAATTTGGTTGATTTTGGTCACAATTTCCAGAGATGAAACAGTCACAGGGCGACCTGGGCGAGGGTTATCTTCAGTGCTCTCTCGGTCCTCGCTAAAGCGCTTACACCATCCAAAAACACACGCACGAGATAGAAAATTGTCCCCATAGGCCTCTTGCAACAATGTATAGCTCTCAGTCGGAGTTTTTTCCAATTTAACGAGAAATTTCATATTAATACGTTGCTCCTGTTTTTCATCACGCATGGATTTCGGCACGAGAAAAAAACACGTTCATTTCAAACCGCTATTACACAAATACTATAATAGTGGCGGAAACGTATTTTGGGATGTGCATAGATAAGATATTTAGATACCTAACGCATTATTCGCTTTTTACCCCATGACATTTTCAATTTAAGTTATATCTATAAAATATCAATAGGTACACATACTTTTTTTATTGACTTTTTTATCTCATAAAAATTTGTATTTAAAAAAAAATTTTTGGTCTGGTGAAATTTCGGAATTCTTGTTTGCTCAATTTTTGGTTGAAAATATTAAGAAAATAAATTATGGCAGAGATACATCGAGACATTTCCACAAAATTTCAATAAGTGAAAGATATAAAATTTTTTTTTTTTGAAAAATCAATAATGCGTCAAACCGCCTTCGTAAAACATAGTTAAAGGCATCGTGCCAATAATTATTTCGGTTGACTTGGTAAGTGATCTCAGTTCAAAGAACATATTTCTGTTTATTTCAACTCTAACTATTATTTATTAGCGCTTCACCTACATATTTCAATCGCAGGTGTTAACACCGTCCGTATTTTAATTGGAAACGAATCCATCTATTTTTATTCAAAATTATAAATCATTGAAACTTCTACCTGTATCGATATCACTTGACGGGCAATTACCCAAATAATTGACACAGTTTTTGAAAACTTGGTATTTCAGAATTTATTTGTTTATATATCTACCAGCTTGGATCTGTTAATTTATTATTCTTCACAATACGAGGTTTAACTAGAGATTCTATTACACAAAATAATTCATGTGATTTAAGTCGACATTATCAGATATCATAAATTTTTCGATTATTTCAATTATTTCATTTTATTTGCTACTTCGAGATTCATTCCAATTTTTTGAGAATTTTCACAAGAAATTCCTTCTTCTCAATATTCTTCTCATTTTTTGTCAAGTCAATGGAATGAAAATTAATCGTGTCCGAACATCTATTTTTATTTAATGTTATCAAAAAATATTTGATAGATTATCAAATCTACAGGGTGTTCCGAGACTTAATTCAAAAAATTTGGGAGTGAGTAGATAACTTGAAAATAATGCTGAGACGTGGGAAAAATTCTGTCATACGTTATAGAACTTCAAAGTTGTGAAATCAGAACTAATATTTAGATATATTTTCTAAATTATACATTCGAAAATTCGAATTTTCAATGCATGATTACGTTGTCCATGTAGTTTATTTGCAGAAATTAATAATTCTACATTACTACCTGAAGGCCAGGGGCGACTCATGCCCAAATGGTTGACAATCCGTAACTTTTACAGGTACAACTTGTACAATCTAAAGGTAGCAAAAATAAATTTTCCAATTGATTTTTTTAAAAAAAGTATTTTTGTTCAATTCGATAAAATTTATGTCTAAGGAGATATGTTTATCTTAACATCCCTGTATATACCAAGGAAACAGTTCGTAAATGGACATTCTAAATAAAATTATCATACATTGTATTTATTTATTGAGAATCCTTACAGGAGGTTTTAAAACACAATCAAACACTCTTGGAGAACTAATGAATGAATAAATGCACATTTGCACTACATTGTATCGAATATCACATTACTGGCATAAGGAAAAACTTGAAAGAGAATTATTTTTCATCTAGTAGGTTAAATAAACATTGATTGATAATTCATTTGTTGGAAACGTACTGTTTACATTCTAGGCAGGTGAAAATCCTCAAGGTACAATTTGACCAAAGAAACAACATCAACTTTGTATTAATATTTGGGCAAGAAGACTGAATTATATGGTCCATATTTTTTTTATAATAACCTAAATGGTCAGAATTTCTCTGAAATGATTTCCCATGTGATATTACTCTAAAAATGTGGTTCATTTACGATACAGCCCCCTCCCGACTTCCTAAATGATGTAAAAATCATCTTAATAACATTTTTCCTAATAGATGGATTGCATTAAGGATTGAATTAAGTATCGAAAACCCTATGTAGAATTATATTTTCGTTAATCGAAACACATCAGAGATTAGCTTCTCCGGTACCCATCGCATTTTTGAATTGTTTCTATTATTTGTATAAATTCCTCAAATTGTTCTACAAAGCAAGAATAGTATAGGCTACCTCAGTGAATATTGGAACAAGAAGATTCAGAACAATACGTAGAGTTTCTAGAAACTGTAATGAGAAATCTATCGATGGGTAAACTAACACACTGAGCTACTGACCCGTATAAAATTTCCGACTTGATTCACTTAACAGGGAGTATATTAGTGAATTATCTGCAAGTAAAAGAAGCGTGGGTAATGAACTCAGATCAATCCTTCACTCTAGTTAGAATCAGTAAGTTTTTCATTCAAAAATAGAGCTTAGTATACTTAGTCAACTAACACACAGATTGACGAAAGTTTCAATCTATGTTAGAAGAACAAATCAATCTTACAGTAAGGTTCAATTCTAAAAAAGAGCGAGATACGAGTGAAAAGCATAACTGGCATAAAACTAAAGCTCTAGATAATAAGATTAGACTGACAAATGCTAGATATCAAATGGAAGGAAAATTCTAAATATCAAGAATGAGAATATAAGTGAAAACTTTAACGAATGGACACACGATAAGTCTACGGAATACTCACTATGGAAAGGGTGAAAAAACTGTTTCGGAAATGCTATTCTTCTATAACGTGAAAGCAACTGATTTTAATTATTTAATTTTCATCACCATTTTTTTTTATCGTAAAAATGTAATTAGTATAACCAGAAAAATAGGTATGTAATTTGACACTTTCTAGCCTCCAATGATATTACTAATGACAACATTGTATATATGGTTGTGAATAATAGTATATTACGTAACAAGTAAGTTTAAGTAAACCATTACGCACAAAGTGAAAAATTATATAAATATAAATTTAATGAGTGCGTACTATACTTTTTCTACGCCCATTAATTTTTTTCAATTAAATAAAAAACATCGCAATTATTTAAACTTTATTATAATAGTTGTTAATAACTATTGAACAATTCATATACTTATTGATTTGTTCTGTAGAAAGTATTTTCGATTTTTTACTTCTAAAACCATACGATTTCCGCTTTAGTAGGGCGATTAGTTTTGCATAATTTGCTATGTTGTTAATGTTATTATTAATGTTAAGTAGTAGTATTGAATAAAAGGCCCATAGAGAAGATGGCTTCATAGCTCTTAATATTTCTTCAAAGTAAAACATTCTCCGAAAAGGATTTAACGTTATGCTTGTGTCGCCAATCCATAAATTTCAGATAGGTAATCTCGTACCTTTCTTCAGATTTTAGCGGTAACAAATTATTTGTGGCAGCTTGAGGTTTTTCTAAAATCTCCGGTGAAGTTCTCACAATTTCATCACTTTCACTACTATCAGACATATTCGTAGATAAAGTTGAGAAAATTTTCGGATACAATCATATTTTGTTCAAGAAATTGACAATATAAATGACATGACATTTATTTTCATAGCATGCTACTTAAGAAAACGCGTCCTATTTTTAAAGAAATTGCATAATGTGCTGCCTACATTTAGGGGCATCACTCTTTCAATCCTAATTATATGTCGCTAATGGTAAAAGTTTTTATGTTTTTTAATATACTAAATTTGTGTAAATAGACCAAAGAAAGTCTTACGTAAATAAAAATTTGATTTAATTAAACAAAGAAGTTTAAGTTTTCTTCTCAAAACGCACTTGTATGTTATGAGATCTCAATACGTGTATGTCATTGTTAAATGTCATTTACAAGGAATGTTGATTGTGCGATGTTTGACGTTTACAGACATAGGCGTAGAAAAAAATTTTTTCTTCAATGAATGTACTGGAATGTAAATCTACCCTGTCTATACACTGAATTATATTACATATATTTTGACAATGTACATTTTTAAAAGTAATAATATAATATAGGTATAATATAATAAGATAATTGAGGATTTTTTTCTTCTTCAATATACGTCGTTGTGTAAATTACTAACCACACTCGATACAAAGTTGTTCAAGTACTATAAAACTTATCGTTTTAACAATTAAATGAGTTATTCAGTAGACAATGAGATTTTTCCGCCGCTGTGAGACTATAACTGTCCTATTTGCAATTGGATTTCCCAACAATATACGTCCAGATGCCAAAATAAGATTCAAGAACCAGAAGAGAAGTTAAAACATCGAGTTGGGGAAGTCGGCGTTCATATTGGGATGTCATTCTTTACATCTACTAGGAGAGAAAATAAGGAAAAATCAACGTTAATTTCATACTTCTAAAATAATTGGAGTAGATATAATGGTTATTATATAACACTGGCGGACAAGAGTTTCAGAACACAGGCGAGAGTTTTATTTTTAAAATGGAAATACCCGTCCAATGATGGGAAAAATATTTATTAAGCCTTAACACGTACCACTTTTGAATAGCTTAATTATCCCTGTTTCCATTAGCACGTAGGTAATTTATAAAGGGGCGGTTAATATCGGTAAATTTTATGGCCGAAAAAATACCTGAACTGTATTATTCAGAAAAATAAATATCATTAAAAATTAGTATTCTGTTCATAGTGCAAAAAGTTATTATAAAGACGAAAATGTCGAATCAAACGCGCTGCAGTTGCAAAACTTCTCCTGACAAATTTTGCTATGTTTTTGGAGAATTTATAGTGAAATCGCAAGCCAAACCATTTACCGAAAAAGTGGAAAAAGCCTATTCCAAATATTTTGATAATTTAATTGGAGACCAAGACAAGCAGTGCGCCCCTCCGCGTGCTGTGTTAATTGTAGCGTGTCATTGATGCAGTGGATGGGAAGAAATAAAACATGCCTTTTGCAATTCCAATGGTATGGCGGGAACCTACTAACCATTTTGACGACTGCTATTTTTGTCTAACAATGCCTGAAGGTTATTCTAAGAAAGGAAAGCACAAGATCGAGTATCCAAATTTGTCGTCTGCTATACGACCTGTTCCCCATAACGAAGATTTAACAGTACTAATTGCGCCTTTAGATTCGCAAAATATTGTTTTAGAAGATACTGGAGACAACGTATCATCAAGAAGCTCCGACGTACAATACGCCGACCCTATTTTTACTCCAAGTAGCCACATTTGATTGTTCAATGTAAGTTGAATGATTTAGCACGTGATTTGAGGTTATCAAAGCAACAGTCTGAACTTCTTTCTTCCCTTTCTTACGAAACATCGCTGTTTTTTTTGTATGGGACAGTAGGCTGTAGATCAACACTATTTAAAAAAAATTGGCAAGCAATAAGTGAGTTCGAACCTGGATCTCCTAATGTTAAGTTTATACCCATTGTAGATCCCAAAAATGTCCTGCCCCCTTCACATTAAACTTGGATTGATGAAAAACTTTGTAAAGGCTATGGATAAAGAGGGTGATGGATTCAAATACCTTAGAGAAGTCTTTCAACAATTTTGCAAAAAAGCTCACCAGACAGGAACTTAGAGCAAGGAAGGCATTTGTTAGTGTAGTGAAGGGATTTTTGGACAACAATGTGGATACAAACTACCAACGGTTAGTTAATGAACTTCTAGACCCCTACAAATCCCTTGGTGCTCAATTGCCATTGTTGTCATTGAAAATTCATTTCCTCCATTCCCATCTGATATATTTTCCTGAAAATTTGGGAGCTGTCAGTGATGATATTAGAACAATGGAAATTCGGTATCATAGATGATGGGATTTGGCCATGATGGGTGATTACTGTTGGTTGTTGAAAAGAGAAAAAGGAAAAATTAGAGCTTGTTGATATTCAAAGTGGAAGTTTTTATTTTTAATAGATGTGAGGCATATTTATTAGATGTAAACCATTTTATCACAATATACTATTCACTCTTGTGTTACTACAAAAAAACTTTTTTGTCGACCAGTGTAATCAAACGACGCGACGAACAATGAGAATATTTGGACGCTGTGAAAGGACAAAATTCATTTCTAAAATAGGTTGCTAGTTTGATTCGAAACAGGTTTTAACGTCCTGGAAATATATTTCCAGGACTGTTACCTTGAAACTTTGGAAATATATACAGGATATATCATTTTCTTCGTGATGTAGCTTTTAAATAAGTTATTTCCTAGCTGTTGTGTCAAAATAAGAAAATTCAAAGTTCTGGAGACTGGTTGTTTTATTTTGATTGATACGATAAAGATGGGATTATTAATTAAGCGATCTAACTCTTAAAGGGTTTTCTAGATGATTATAAAGGGAATAAATTGACACTTATTATAGCAAATTTGCTCCGCCGTCTTGAATTTTTCCAATTTGTGAGAAATATTCAACTCAACAAAACAGTTCTTGAATTAAAGCGAATTAAGTAATTGGCACCGTCTGCTAGCATACTTAAATAGTCTGCTAAATTTTATCGAAATTGGATCAATGTTTTGTGAATTATCCAAGGCAAAAAAATATGATACATTGTATTATATGAAAATAACGAGTTAACTGTATTCAACGTTATATTGGGTGATTCATATTAAAACCTACTTTGAAATTTTTTTCGATTTCATATTAGATAATGATCATCCATTATTCTGTGATGAATTATCAATTTCGGTAACGAAATTTTTGCCAAAAAAAGCAAAAATGAACAAAAAACTTCTAATTAGCGGTACTGACAAATAGCGATCCATAAAAAATTGATTTACATATTTAATTAGTATGTCCTATTCGATTAACCCTCAAACTGGCAAGATATTAACCAATGACTTTTTTCTTGTTTTCATGATTTCCTATCATTTAGACCTCAAGTAATTTTTTCCAATTTTTGGACCATAAATTTCAATAATCCATAATTGCCTCCAATACAGTATTAGGAAGCTAAGACAATTTATGACTTACCAAAAACATTATATTGTTTGTACAATAACAAAAAACAACATTTTTAGGATGAGACGCCATTTCAATTTTTTGCTTCTACTTCAGTAATGGCTGCAAAGTTTTGGAAATAGATTTAAAAGAACTATGATAACAAATCTTTCAATCAATAATTTTGTTTTGCTTTTTTACGTCATAGCTTCTTAATTTTGCTTGGACTAGTTCAAGCATTGTGTTTAGTAGATTTGCTCTTCAGAATTCTGTAAAATTAAAAATTCATGTTTTTCACTTTTGTTCTTTGGTTGGTTTCTAGATACTCCAGTGCGCGATGATTTACCATATGGTTGGAATAAAATTGAGCATGATTCGTCAGAACTTCTCAAATAAAGGCTCGTGGACAAAATTTCAGTGAATTTTATACTTGAAACCAAATAGAATAGTACAAACATACAAAAACTAACACTTCAGTTTCTCACGTTCCGGATTCAAATTGAACTAACTGCTCTAATACGAACCCTTATCAATACAATTCTAGAGCAATATAGAGACTTCTGTCTAAATAAAGTTAGCTGATGATTTCAGAAACATATAGAACAATAATTGCCCAATAATGAACAGAGCGAACCACTATCTTTTAAATTTGCCTCCTTATTAAATTATGACCGGTGCCATCAGATGGCGTGCGGTTGTGTACCCGTCATAATATTATATTATTACCATATAACTACGAGCGAGTTTTGAAATCTCACTCCCAACAACTGTTGTGAATAAACATTGCCAAGGTTACATGACGAATATCACTGTTAAAAAGGATGATGACTATATGGCTGATGAATTTATGGAGTTCATATTAGTAACTATTTTCGATACCATTACTATTAGAACATTTTTGCAAAGCAAAGGTAATAAAAATTTTTGAACGATCCGAAAGGGAACAAAAAATTTGAGACACTCACAAATTAGTAATGTTAATCTTGACAAATTCGTAATGCTGAAATTCTTCAGTATACGAATTAAGTTGTCCGATAAAAGATAAAACAAAAAATAAATTGTGTGCTGTTGGCGAAAATGGAAGGTTATTTGTAGAAATGTAGAGCTCCGTTAAATTGGCATTACGAAGCACATTTTGTGTACCGGATTTGTACGAAGCAAATGGAACTAGTAATTTGTATAGAACAATAGTTTCTATTCATTTGTAAAATGGGAATATCTGAAGTAAGTTGATGAAATACAGCTTAGTGAAACAACAAATTGGGTTTTTTATCATACTTGAATGAGAAATTTAATGGTTATGTATATATTTTCTGACTCTGACTATTGAATAACAAAATTCTGGGAAATTATATTCATTTATTTTCACTAATCAGTTTCAATATAAATCCCTTCTCTATCGTACAACGTTTCAAATGAATTTTCCATTGATCTAAACAGTGTTGGAAGTGATCTTTCCTCAGTTCTCTCAGGACTATTAACGCTTTTACATCGTAACGAGCTGTAATATCGTTGCTTTTAATGTATAGTCCACTAAAAGAAACAGATATAAGTAGTAATGTAGAAAATCCGACGAATAAGGTGAATTATCCAATATACTAGGGTTATGAACTTGGCTTGACAGAAAAAGCGGATAGCGCTGACGCGTCATTCTTGTGGAGAAGCCATGACTTCTTCTCCTTCTATAGACCGAGTCGTTTCTTTCTTATTCTTCGCATGAAGCTAGTGATGGTGATTGATAGTTTCGTAATTCTATAGTAGGTACATAATTCCAAGAAAATTGAAAAAAAATCATCTTTATTTACAACTTTTAGTTGCTCCTTCGAGATTTTTTGTCTTTTAGTGGAAATGAGTTCCTCAAATGAATAGATTGGCGCCTATCTATCATAGTTTTGTAAATATATACGTACAAACATTTTTGCGTGATCATTGTTGTTTAACCACGAGAGCTCTAGACACCCATTTGGCTGTTAGTGTTAAAATTGTCATGTAAATGGATTCTTCGTCAATTCCTTCAATTGCAGCAATCACACAAAAATCCAATTAAGAACGAATCAAATTAACGATTTTTTCGAGTTCCCACTGTACCATCCAAGTCGATTTTATTTTGTAATTAACACCTTTGTCCATCATATGATCTCCCCATTTCTTCCTAGTGCTTGGAATTTTGAGTCTAACGGAGTCTTCTTCTTGAAACAGTGCTTCCAACTCTTAGATGACTTTTAACGTCATCTAAGATCACCTGAAGATCTTCAGTGACCACTGAAATTCTGACAGTTCTTTCTCCTGTGAATCACACACCAAGTCTATTTTGTCATTTCCACCTTTGTCCATCTTTTATTGAGTCTTGGAGTTTTAAGTTTTTTCTTGAAACTGTAACTACCGTTGTTGCTTGGTAACTATCTACATCTAATTTTTCTCCATCTTCAGTTGATTCTTCTATTTTTCAAGGCCAGTTACATAATCTCATCCCAATTTCATTTTTTTTTTATTTGGGATTGCATCAAGTCCCGGAACAGTCTCTATTTTTATGATGTAAAATTCATGCATTGACATTTAAATTTATATTTAACGTTGTTTCTGAATGTCTCAGACTTGTTTTATAAATACACTCGAAATACACAAAAATCTCACTTCAAAAATGAATGAATCCTATTCTGATGTTATTTGCCAAGATTCTTTTGATTTGAGAAGCATCTAATGATTTCACCTCTCGATCTAATTTCAGGTGTAGTTTACATTTCATATCCACGATTTGACAACATAAGAGTCTCAATTTCAACCTAATTCTACACCTCAGCCTAACTTGTTTCACTGACAGCACTCCTAAAGTAGTTAGTTATTGTTATCCTTCACTCAGTCGAGTTCTCTGTTAATCTTTTGCGCATTACCAAGCAGTTCTAATCCATACATAGGCGGGTGATAACGATTAGTAGATTTTATCATCATATGCCGTCAATAGAAATGATTTCGAGCATTTTAATAGTTATTATTAAAAAAATAAAAAGTTACATCCAAACTAGAAGATATATTCGTAAAAAAAGTATCGTTCTAATGTAGAAATCGAACCAATACAGATACAACAAACAAATATATTGCATAAGAATCAAATCTTACACTACTCTCAATAATTTATTTTATTATTGAACAAGTTTTTTTATATACTCCTCGTAGAACGTTGCCGTCTTTGCGTTGAACCATTAGATTGTGTCAACTCGCCGTCGCTTTTGTATCTTTGATTGCCAATAAAAACGCCTAAACAAATGAAAGTCGTTAGGAGCGACGTCGGGGCCGTACAAAAGATAGTCAGAAATAACTTAACCGGAGTCCTGTAGGAGTCATAACGTGGTTTTGTGAGATGCCGATCCCATTTTCTTATCATTTCATCGTCGATTCTCCATACACCTCGCAAATTTGTCGATTAACTTCATTTAGTTTAACGTTTATCGCATTCAGAGAACGAATTACCGATCGAATTACATAAGCGGCGAAATTTCCAATCAACTCAGCTATTTGAGAATGTGGTTTCCTGGGTTTATATGTGATGCAAAGTCGTGTACGGACGAATAAACAGTTGCTGCAATGTCTATGATTTTCGGTGACAAGATCGACGTGTAACTATTAAAGAAATAAATATTTTTTCAACCACTTCGTTTTGGGAAATTTTTCTAAAAGTCTCGAGTGATAACTCACATTATATTTCACTATTAATCTGTACTGATGAAGATCTATCTTATCTTCGAACCAATATTTAGAACAATCAGCATTCATGTTCTCGTGGTAGTTACTGGAACGAGTAGATTTAAAAGTTATTAAACCATTAGGTGAATTATTTGAAAAAGCTTGTCTCCCACTTGTCATAGTTTTACCTTGCCAAAATTTGTTTGGTATATATCCCTCATTGATTTTTATTCATTTTTTCTTTGGTTTCTCATTTCTTTTATAGTATTTAGGTAATTTCTTCACCATACTATAGTTCCTTTTTAACTGCTTTTCCCAACGAACACATATTTATTTTATTCCATAGTGCTCCTGGACTCAGTCCAAGGTAATCCTTATTGTCCACTATCGGAAATGGATGTACTTTCTTCCGAAGTCTCTCTTAATTAATTTCGATTTGGAATTCCGGTTTTCCTGAAGCTTGATGTTTTGTTTGAAACTTCTTTAATAACTCTGTAGATCGTAGATTTATCAACAAGTAACTAATTCCACTATGTCATCAATACTTTTCACTATCATCTTTATGTTAAGTTGCCGCCGACCATTTTTTTAAAAAATTGCTTGATGGCTCTACAAGGCCCTTATCGATTTGCCTTGACATTTTGATATTTGTTGTTAATTAGGCTGTATTTGTAAAAAAATGGGTGATTTATGGGGTGCATTTGTTGCATTCTGTATGAAAAATGTTGATCTTAAAATTTTATTTTTTTTCACATTTTAATATGCAAACACTGTTAATCGCAAAATCATCTTCATCTATAAAGTTTTCCTTTCTTTATCTCTATTTTTCCTTGAGATGGTTCTCAAATTGCTTTTTTTCTTTCAGCTTTGCCTCACATTACCTAAATCCTATCTACATAAGTAGGCCCTTTGAGATTTGGCATTGAACAGCTCAACGCCATGGCAAATACCTGAAATTCTTTGCATGTGTTCAAAATACATAAAAGTTTACTAGTCGATGCAGACTGCAAGGTATCTTATTTCTGATTTAGTTGCGACACGTGTATCCTTCACTTCACCTACAGCAGCTCTAGATTGAGTATATTGTTATGATAGATATACCATATGGTTAGTTCTAAGATCCTTCTGGTGCTCCACATGTGAGGTTCCAGCCCAATCAAGAACTCTGTATTATAAATTTATATGGTAATCTGCTTTAGTTACCAATAGACAGAACTTCTGACTATAATAAGCGGAGCTTCAAGCAGTTTTTGCCAAACCTATAACCAGGTTTATAGCACAGATAGTGGATTTCTTTCCAGTGAAATAAAATTTTGGAAAATCCCCCCGCATTCCCTATTTCTACGATAAGTCTTGCGTTGATATGATGTTCAAGGAGCCTTCCTATACAGTCAAATAACCATAGAGGTCTGTAGAATGTTGTATTTGTCACCGATTATTGGGGCTTCCTAAGTAGTACTAGCCTCTTTTTTGGGAGCTCGCATTGATATGCAAACCTTTTTCAACTTTTCTAAAGTTCAATTCATGTTCTGGGTTTTGGGAAATAGCTTATTAGTTTATTCATTATAATTTTGTTCGATAAACGAGCAGGAAGCGTAAATCTCAACAATATTTTGTTGTAAATTTAAAAGGAGCCTCACGTTTCATTTTCAACCTCACGCACTAATTTTTTTCCATGTTTTGCTTTTGCTTAGAATGGCTTTTTGAAAAATACTCTCTGCTCAGATCTCTAAGTTATAAGGCCAAAGTAAAAACTACCCTGACTACCCTCGTGATATTGTCACTATGTGTGTGTAAGTCACTATTTAGTGCTCAATTAGTGCTGCCGTTGTAGCAGAGGATTTTTGGAAATTTTTATTATAATTAATTTTTTAATCATTTGTCCGGCAAATCCACGCAACCCTCGCGTTTCGATTCCTATAGTTTTGAACTATCAATTTTCATAAAACAATTATATGCATGGTATGAGGGGACTTTTTAGATTGACAACTCCTGGACTATACGCATATAGCTATACTACGCAGGGCCGGATTAAGCTAGCGGCTTGGGAGGGCTATAGCCCCGGGCCCCAGGTCCAAGAGGGCCCCATCATTTGGAAATAATTCTGTATTTTTTTATGTGTTGATACCACAAATCTAACGTATTGATATTATTTTGTGAATTTTTCCGGGTTTCCGAATTCCTTAAGGGGGCCCGTCATTATTTTAGCCCCGGGCCTTATAAATCTTAATCCGGCCCTGATACTACGAAAAACCCTATACCGTCTTCGTGTTTTTCTTATAGATTATCAACTTTAGAGCAATAAGGCGAGTAATTTACCAGACAATAGATAACTTATCGTCAAACAACCTCCGCACTATGATACTACTAATGAAACATTGAGAATATTTCATGAAAAAATGTTCAGTATAAACTTATTGCATAAATATTGATTTAACGCGGATTACCAAGGAGATTGATTGAAGTTTATACTTCCAATTTAAACAGGTAAATCACTTTTCGACACATTTATATTGAAGAACTAGATTTTATACTGTTTGACATTGGAGGAATATTGAGTTTATTTTTAAATTCGGTTTTTCTGGTAAATTAAATATTTTATACGTTTTGAATGATACCTATTTCGAATTTATAAACACAATTTCACAGTTTCGATTAAATAAACAATTTCTAAAAAAAATTTGCTTAACTATTATTTCAACTTGAGTAAAGACAGTTTGGCATAAATGGTATTAGAAAGGTTTTTTGCAACTTATAGTAATAATTGTGATCCTTACTTGACACCAACTTTTCTCCTAAAATGAATAGTGTAACCCTAATGGAAAACTGAAAACATAGACTCGCAAATATTTTCCATATGCACAAATTAAAGTGGACACATTTTTTATGAATAGTACCAAACCTAAAACCAACAAACTTGGCATCAAATTAATAAGTTCCGTCGACAGTATACCTGATATAGAATAAATATTTCTGGAAAATATATTGAATTGCAGGAGCGAAGAGTATTAAATAATTTTTTTTTGTACTTTGAAATCCCGCTTTCAACGTGTTATTTACATTAACTATAATTGTTTGTCTTACTCAAACAAGTAATAATGTATGCGAAATACTTATCTAAATGTTTGTTAGGAGATAACAACTAATGTTTACATTGATAATTAGTTTATGGAGTTACTTACAGTTAACGAAATATTTTGCTACTTATAGTGTCAGATAAAACAATGACTAAATTAAAAAGTTTTTTCGGATATCATTAAGTACTAAGGCATATCGTTAATGGTCATTTGCGGACAGACACCTCGTTTTGTAGTGAACGTGATTTGTATGGATTTGTCAGTGTTGACTTCCATTCTTCACTGGATGTATACATTCTTCTAAAACATTTAGGTGGTATTGTAGCTTTTCTGATGCTCTTGTAGGGTCTGTATCTGAAGACATTATTGCAGTATCATCTGCAAGATTTTGTCTGTATTCATCAGATAGGCGTGTACTAGTATATAGGCGACGTGGTGAACGATAGGCACGATCAGGTTAATTTTTGTCAAACTGAAAGCTTTGGTGGTGGCTCTATTATAGTTTGGGGACGAATTTCTTTCGAGGGTTGCACCGAGTTAGTGAATGATGGAAGACTAAATGCTGCCAGGTACATAACCAATATCCTAGAACCCATGTAGTACCCTATATGCCTCATATCGGTGACAACTCTGAGCTAATGCACGATAATGCTCGTCCATACGCTGCTAGAGTGGTTCGGCAGTGCTTAGAAGAGGTCGAAATATCGAACCTGAACTAGCATGTCTGGGACCATCTAGGATGGCAAATTCAGCAACATCCGGCACCTATAAGAACACTAGATGATCTTCAGAATGTTCTTTTCAACTTCTGGGAAAACATTCCGCAAGGATACGTCCAGAATCTGTTTAGAAGCCTTCCAAGACTAATGGAAGTTGTAATTAGAGCGAGGGGCGGCAACACACGCTATTAGAAACTTATTGGCTGGTTTTAGTTTAAGCACCGTTCATATTTTTGTATAGATATTTTGTACAATTTTTTTAATATTCTCTATGTTTTGGTAAATCAAACTTTTTGTCCTCTGTAGATTAAACTGATATTAAATAAATGTTGCAAAAGGCGTATCTATTGGTGTTTTAATTCGTAATAAAAATAAAATTCGAAAATTAGGCAACACATTTAAAAATTTAAAAAATAATGAGTGATGCGATAATTTTTGTGGGGTGTATGTAAGTATCAAAGATGATATTGAAATCAGAACTTATATATAGAAAAATTACATTCTAAACGTTAGTAGCCATGGGGTATGAATAATGACGTGGCATGTACTGATGAAAACGTGAGCGCATCAAAAACATTTTTCTTCAGTTTCCAAATTCTAAGATAAATTTATTTCACAAAATACTTTCTTTTGGTAGATTAGTCACTAAAAGCTGTTTTTTTAAGTAAAGCGAGACAGCGAAACTCAAACAAAAACCGGGAAATCCCCATAAAGATACTTCATAAAGAAAGTTTTTTACAAAGGACTCAATCGCTTGAATCACACACATCATGGGTGAATAAGCTAGAGATTACCGTGTCTTAATAAACCGTGTCTGTCTAACGCATAAAACTCTATATTTTGTAGGATCGATTGTGGATTCCATAAAAACTGAATTTCCGTTTTTCAAGTTTTTGTCAGACGGCATCACGTTTTAAAAGGTTGCGATAGTAAGATTTAGACAATTCAATTCAATTATATTTTATATCAACATCAATTGTATCTTGTAGCATACGCAATTTATTTATCATCAATTACGATAAATCATAAGTCAATAGAATTTGCCAAGGATTCAAGAAATATTCGCTGTAGGTAAATCAAGATAGGAAATCTACAAGTGTCACACGTTTCATAATAAATTGATACATCATTAGTTTTTAAATCAATTGAATCATACGCAACGATTTTATAACAAGTGATAAAATTTAATAGCGGCTATATTTTGATACATCATTTTGTCGTAATCTCTTGTAGGATAATTTGGTAGTACCAAATTAGGAGGTTCGAGCAAAACATTATTAGTTTTATTGACATTCATAGAGAATATTAATGAGTTTGTATCTGAACATATATAAGTTAAATAAATTATAAATTTCGTCTTAAAAATAGTGAATTAGTGAAATTATTTGAGTTGTAATATGGAAGTCTTTAATTATTATGGAAACAACTCACGATTTTTAAAAATCAATATTTCTTTATCATTTAATGCACTTTTTGCGTATAATTGTTTATGTTGTACATTTTCCACATATACCACATCCACATATATTTTTTACCAATTTCAGTTAGGTTGTTGTTAAGCATAATTTGATTTGGTAAGTTCTCCGTAAATGTGAAAGCTGTATCTTTGTCAGCTGATAGCTCGTTTTCTAGATGTTGTTCTCTAAATATTGAAGACAATTCTTCGGCCAAATGAATTCTACCTTCATGCCGTTGGTTCCAAAACGTTCAAAATTTTATCACGTTCGCACCGTTGCGCGTTGACTTCTTTGGTTTTTATCATCAAATTAACTGTGCCAAAAAAGCACTTTTTCCAAATAGGTGAAGTACCCAATAGTCTTTTATCCATTTTAATAGAAAATCTGTTCAGAATTCATCAGTACGTTTTAATAATTGACGAAGAAAAATTGATTTGCATTTGCGACATTTTGTAACTGACTGGTAAATTTTAAATTCTTCTATTCTTAATACTAGTATTGTTTACATTACGAAGAAGATCAAATTAAATAAATAAAAATTAAATGACGGTTCCTGTCTACTTGGTTACAACGCCCATAATAAAACGTTGTTATTGAAAATAATATAGATATTATTATACGCTTAAAGAAAAAGTTATTTATGCAACAAGTGAATGAACTAATATTTTTTTTCACATGTAGGATGATTTGACCTACTTTACTCAAAAGTATCATACAAAATTCTTTCTACGTCCGTCGAATTTATAAAATTCGATACAATTTCTATGAATTTTTATTTTGTAATAGTAATATTAAAAGTACAACTGTGAGCAATATTAATTTGAAGCGAAGAAGAAGTTACATTACTATTGGTACTTGAATTTGCAGCATTTAACGAATTCAAAGAAATAAAATCGTCTGTAGTCTAGTAGTGTTGGATTTCTACCCACCGTGCTTCTTTAGTTGGATTAAAACACCACCGGAATCTACTAATAGAGACGCCGAAGAGCGACAAAATGCAGGCCCAGTGTAGTTTTTCGTATTTGGTGAATTCAAATAAGTTGCGATAAGCGAGAGAATTTTTGAAAAGGTTGCATACCAACAACTTACTACTGCAAAACGAAATGATCTGCTTTGACTTTTGTGGGTCGTTGGTTTCTATATTTTTTATAAATGTTTACCAAGTTTCTTGCTTTAATAGATTGGCAGATTCCTTTGAAATGGTCGAAACCATGAATATTTGAACGTTTCGGTAAAAATATTAAAACTTAGTGCCCTGCCAGTATTCAACCCTTCCTTCTAAGCGGTTTCAAATAATTTGTCTTCATTTTCTTCATGAAGATCATGATTCCTTGTATATTTGATTCATCAATATGTCTACTATTATTAGTGCTAAAAAATCTCTTGGTCAGATAACCACTCTACATAATAGTTTCGTGATTAAATTTTGTGCAATCGTTATCAATTTCTATTTACTTCCCAAAACGTCCACCCATTTTTAATGATAAGAAAAATGTGAAAGTAGAGAGTACTGAAAAGTAGTCACTGTTTCGAAAAGGTCTATAATCACAAAAAAATGTTCAGCCATACTTCCAGTAACATTTACAATTTACGACTCCTTACTTTTATCGTTGACTTTACAGGCTTGAATGCATAGAGACATTATTTGCATAGTTCATTTGTGAAAATATGATTTCTTGGAAAAATTTCGAGGTGGAATAATTTTGAATTCGTACAAATAATATTTTCGCAGTTCAGTTATCAATGATAAATTCTAGGAGAAATTTGGAAGTAGAGTTATCATAAAAATAATATCAATATTTGATTGGTTGCGGTAGACTACAAATTTTTTGAGTAATTAAAAAAAGGAAGGGTAATTAAGTTGTTAGAAATGAATTACAAATATACTTTAGTAATACTCATAAGTTTAAAAATCCAGGTACAACATTCGATACCCGAAATTTCAACAAAAATTTAAATTGCAAAATGTATCATCTGTTTTTCCTACCAAAGACAAAACCGGCGATCCATCATGAATTCCGTGCAGTGTACGGATAAAATATTATGAGTGATAGAATTTTAAGATAAGATAATCTTTAGACTGAGGAACGCAGTAGTCGATTCTTACATTAACGGAATAAGTTATCCAAAAATAACAAGGAGAACAATGGCTGTTACGATTTTCGTCTATGAATAGTTAATAGTTATTCCAGAGTATCTGTACGAAAATGTAGAGAAACGTGTGAAATATAAGTTGTGCTTACGTTGTGTACCATAGTGATAAAACTAAGCATCGCTTTCACTTGTAATACGTTGGTATGGATAACCCACGTTAATCGAGAATTAAAATCGGAATCCATGAAAAATAACGGGAAAGTTAACCTAACCTAATGAGTTAAACTATATATTGTGAGTACGCTTCATCGTGCTATTCGAAACCAAAAATTTTGCATTTTGAGTAGCGCACTTTTATGCTTCACATAAACTTGCGGTTGATCGAACCCAAAATCTGATCACAGTATTTGGTTGAGACAATAAAAATAAATATCACACTTCATTCATATCTTCATTCGGCAAAAAACCTGGGTAATGAATACCACGACACCGTCGACAATCTCAAAACAATGCTGGAGTGTTGGTAAAAATATAAGACAGAAGTTTTAGGAGACAAAATTCAAAACATAATTGGTCGATATGACAACTAAATTTATATTGGTGAAAATTTTATAAAAAATAAAGCAATAATTTTCATAACAAAGCAAAATTGCTGCAAAGATATATCCGCTTTTTTATTTCAATCAAGACCATTGAAAACATAGCAATTCTAAAAATAATTGTTTATGGAAATTATATAAAAAAAACAGAGAACTCTAGCTCATTCTTCTTAGATTATTGATCGGTTGCTATTTTTGTACCACTAGAGATAGTGGAAGTAAAAAGCATTCAAGTGTATTTGTTAATGCTTGAAAAAAAAAACAGTGGAAGCAATAAAACGATATTATACTGGGTATTTTTATTGAAGCAACTACATGCTTCTCCAGTTAATAAATCTGGAATTTGACCAAATAATAATCATTTTGGTTTATTTTATTACCTTCCTAATCGTAAAAATTGATTCTATTAAACTAATTTGGATCATAATCGTGTAGAATCTCTAATATGGTTTCTGCAAATATGAAGTAATGTCCAACCACAAAATATTTTCAAATAGCTAGCACCATCTGTCATTATCAGATTTTTTATCATGCAAAGCTACATAAACAGAACTAAAATATTTAGATATACACATAAATATACGGTAGAGAGTTTTTTAATATTAAATTTGTATTATACCGGAAAAAGAAAATACGATTATTAATTTGAAATTGCCTGTTGCCCACGGTAAATCCACGGATGGATGCGAAGAGGGACATTCCCACCCCCTGTCATTTTGACAGGGAGTTTTAAGTTCTATGAGAAATTCGGAAGATCTTTTTCTTTCTGTTAATAGTTGACGTATTAGCTAAACCCCTAGTATTTTTGGTTGTCTGGACGTCTTAATGTGAGTGTGTTTACGCTGTTTCGAGTAAACCCTTACCAACCTCCTTTGGCAAGAGTGTTCCTTAGACTTCTTTACAGCTATCCCCGATGTATAACTTGCTTATGTTACCGTGTCGGGGAGAGTCCTTTTGTGGGTTGACTCGCAAAACCCATGATCTTTTTTTGCTTTTTTGTTGTTGTTTTTTTTTGTTTTATTTTATTTTATTTTATTTTTTACTACCCTACCTCAACCTATCGATCCTGTTGTCCTCCGTTTCACTTTACCTGTTGCGCGATTAGTAATGCTATGAATGTCTGCATATTTTGCAATAGCTTTGGCTTTAGCTTTGTCCTACTGGAGCTGGCAGTTTCTTAGCAGCTAGTACGTAGTTACCCCTTAGTTGTGTGGTTTTCGTAGCTGGTTTGTTGGTCTGCCTTTTTGAGTGTTTTGAGCATGTGCTTTTCTCTACGCGGATTTTGCATTTCGGCTTCTCGGTTTTGCTGAAGATACATTCAGCCGCTTTGTACGCTACCAAGCATCTTACGCAGTGCACGTTCATGTTGCACCTTGCATTGTAGCATTGTACAAGTCTATCATCATGTTTTTTTTTGTAGGACTGCTTTTCTGCGGACTCTATCATTACCATGAATATTAATATTGGTCATTTTCGGGTGTTGTCAGCGTTTTTCTGTTTTTCATAACAATCCACAAGAATATTATCTTAGATTAAAATGAAATATCTAATAAGAAGAATTGATTCTATATGAACAGCATCTGAAATATATAAAATAAAATAATTGCTGTTGATGGATTGATACTATAAGGGTAAACGTCATCTTGACTTACCCGAATGAGTTGGATGGCGCTTAAATTATTTACAAAACAACTAGGACTAAAGAGAAATTGATTTGGCATAAACAGCATCTTGACTTGTTGTAATACAACAAAGTTTTGTCAATTATATTTAAATCTATAACAAGAAATATGCTTCAACAAAGTGGAAATCTTTCCATCATCGCATTAACTTACATAGGGGTAGTAATGGAAACTTGAATAGGCGTAGCATTTGGAACATTACAAGTTTTTTATTAAACGAAAACCACTGCACCGGATGTCTCCATGAATTTGGAGAATAAAGTGATTATAGGGTATTGTATTTATACAAAAATTTTGTTGTCACACGAAACATAAATAAAAATAACAAAGAACGTTTTTCCAACTAAGTCTCAATTATAAAAAATATATTAGTATAATACACGTATTTCGAACTCTATCCACATAGAGCTGAAAATGTGAATATATTCACATATTACTTTCGTGACAGTCTGTTTTTTTTTTTAAAAAAAGTGGTTACATTTAATGGAATATATTAGTTTCACGCTCACGTTTTTATGTAAAACGCTAGTATGAAAAAAATATCATCTCTATAACGGTTTATTACTTTACATTTTAAGTGGAATGAACGAATCTTTTGAACGTTAAATGAACGATATTGAGCTACAGCTATTATATAAATACATCTACTATACGTGCTTAGGTAACCAATCCGTTAAAGGTGCAAACGGATCTCTTGGGAAAAGTGCTAACGGGTTTTGAATCAGAAATTCTAAGCGAAACACCAATATATTCCGAATACTGCTTTCACAGAGATCCAAGTTTATCACCTACAGTTAAATATTAATTCGAATGAATCAAAATTTATAATGTCATCAAAATCTCAGGAAACAGATAGTTGTAAGAAGTGCTCTTACCTGAATGGAGCTACCAATTCAAAAGACATTAAGAAACATCGTTTTCAGAAAAAATTATTTAATTATGACATTAATACATCTGAAAGAGAATTTGAGCCGAAATTAGCAGGTCCTCACTCGGAGCGATATCGATGTCGTGAAATGTGAGAGGATTTAAATTCATTGTTGTCTCTAATTTCATGCCCTATCTTCGCAATAAGAACGCTCTCGCTAAGGAGAAGTACTTTTTCACTCGCATTCGCATGTAAATAGACAATTCTAACCTTGCGTTTTTTAAAAACTGTGTTCTATAGATTATAATTGTATATAAATTATAATTGTAGTGATATATAAAGGATTATATAGTAATGGATGATCTTCTGTAAATTGGACTGCTGGAAGAACTAGAATAAGATTAAGAAATTGTTGCAGAGCCCCATTGAGTTGGTTTGAGAGACCCTCTAATGCAATCAATGATAATCAATTTACGAGAATATTTCATCTAACCAAAGAAACTTTCAGATATGTTTTTACACAATAAGAATATATCTGGACGAACCTGTAAAAACTACAGTAGTAAGAACTAGTTCACTTTTTATTTGGTTTTGATCTTTTGAACTTTTTACGAATATGTAGCTACTAGTACATTTAGTTATTGACAGCATTGAAGTTTTTTGTTTACCAGCCAGATATAAATAGTAGTTAATAGTTAAAAAATTATTACAATTTGTAGATAGAAGCTCGTAAAAACTGTAAAACAAATATAAACATAACTAAATAAAGATGAAACAAATAAAATGAAATTTCAATATACAGAAGAAAGCCACCTTCAACCACCCTTCAAATTCTAAACTATGACTTGAACCATGCGAGAGTTGTTCCCCTGAAACCGTACTGCAATTTTTTTATTAAAATATCATGATTAACACAATCGAAAGACTTCTCACAAAAAGTTGTTGCAATATTTGTGCATTTGTTACTTAAAACCCCAAATTGATGGGTAGTAAGTATTTTATATTCAAACAGAAATGATTAAAGACTCTTTTTAACTATTATTCATACGATCCCAAATAACATGGGAAGGGGTGCAATTGGGCGATAATTCGATGCTTGATTTTCATCTCCTCATTTGTGCAGAGGTATAATTATAGCCGTTTTAAGGCAATTGGGAAAAGTGCCATTTTGAAATGAAACGTTAATTAAAATTGTAATTCACCATGCAATAGGGCAGAAAACATTTTTTATGTAAATCCATCAGTTCCAGATGAGTATTTATTTTTGATGTCATTAATTATATTGCGAAGCTTTGCTAAAACTACGGGCATAAAGAAGAAACTGTTGAAGTTACCATTAACATCAGGAAGATATGAAAGCGTATCAATTATAGGAGTTATAGAATTTAATAAATTTTTATCTATATTCACAAAGTAAATATTGAGATTATCAGGTGAAACAGAGATTATGCTCGATGAAGAATCCTTATTTATTAGATCATTCACAATGGACCATGTTTCTTTAGAGACAAAATTGGTGAGTCTATGGCAGCCTTTTTTCTCTTATGATAATTTTTTCTGTATAGTTTAACATAATTTTTGAAGAAGACACTATCCGAGAATTTCCTTAGGTGAGTTGAAGATCGCATGCTCTTTACAGGTATACGTAAACCTTTAGTGGACCAGGGTATATGGAACAACTCGTTACTCGTCGATCTGAAAATCTCCTTCTTTGCATTTTAATTTCTAATACTATGAATTCAGAAAAAAGAAATTAAAAACTTCATCACTCAAATTTTGCATTAGTATATAAAAAGTCACAGTACCACCGCATGAAAAATTTTCCAAAATTTCCTGTTCGGTTGGAAAATGCTTTGGGAAATTTGAACTGGTCTATTTTCTTTTAAAATACGCTCCAGTATACGGTATTAAATTTTTATCAAAATATAACGATTAGTTGCAAAGATACAGCAAGTTGAACACGCGAAATCACAAAACATTTTTTTTTCGCATTTTTGGTTAAAAACTCGATTTTGACCATTTAGCCCCAATTTTAGATAAAAATAAATATCATATTCGTATTCAGTGATCCCAAAGATATAAGAATATACCACTTTTAGCGACTAGTAGCAAAAAAAAACCCGTCAGATATTATATTTTTGTTTTCGAAATCACCCAAACTCAAAAATAGGTGGAATTGAGGCCTGCAGAATAGTTTTATGAGTGCCGCGTTTAGTTATACAGCCGATTAATATGATTAAGTAATATAATAACGTGAATTCTTCATTATTTTAGAAGGTTTTAAGCTGGTTGAGGTGTGATCGACTGTTCAGGCGGATGACAGTCCAATTACTTCAGTGCCTGGGCACTAAAAAGCGATTTCTATCGGCAATAATATTTCACCTAGGATTTCAAAAAAAATTATCTACCTTTAATAAGTGGTCATAGTCATGTAGCAATTTTTTTGTCAACTCAATATTTCACAATTATCATAAATCTCGTCATTTGAGAACATACAAAGTCAATTTCCAAAATTACAATTAACATTATATTGGTAATAAAATGGCTTTTATTATGGTAAGTTTATGAAAATCAATTGATAAGAGGTATTTTCTATAGTCAGGTTTCGCTATCTCATATTTTATTTTTTGGTAAATTAGTGAAATGTTAGTGAAAATCAGAATAGTTTATTCCTTCCTTCAGCAGTAAACATGAGAGATAAGAGTGAGATATGGGTCAATATCGTTATGTGCAATATCCAAAACGTTTCGACCATTACATCTTATATTAGATTTTAAATCGTATTATATCCTGCTGCAACCGTGGTTTAAATGAGATTACATTCTTTGAAATAGTAGAATTTTACTGATATTCATACTATTACGTTTATATGTGATAGTTAAGGAGACCAGAATAATATTACTTTACCAGTTAATGTGTTTTTAAATTGTATTTTTTGTTATCTCAATGAGAAGAGACATTGTAATATCCCTTGATTAAATCGTTGGTGATATTGGAAACAAGGGCAAAATCATTCTGAATTTCTAAATATATTATTTTATTTTTTTATTTTTCAAAAAATAGTTCTAAATTGTTAAATTAAAAAACAATAAGAAGACCGAATAAGGTTTTCAAGATACAGTGGAAACTCGATTATCCAGCACTCCGTTATATGGATTCGAGATTATCAACTACGACCAATTAAATAAAAGTAGTATTGAGATAAGCTACAAAATATAAGATATCAAAGAGTGGGTCACTTGTGACAATAATGGACAAGACTTTCAGGTGAATAAGGGGGGCTGTTCTAGTAATTCAAACCCTATATCACGAAGTTTCTGCATGGCAAGATGAGATTTGTGTGCAGGGGTGTTGTCCTGCAAAAACAAAACACCTTTATATAGCTTTCCGTGTCTTTTCTCTTTAATTTTGTGAATATACATTTGTTTTTAATAAAAATATTGCAATTTGCAAAAAATAGTGGATATAGTTGCAGCGGCGCTAACCCTGCCAGAAGTTGATTTTTCTACTTTAAGTATATCAATTAACATATAGAAAAAGTTTCAGCCTTGTGAAAGTACCTTAGTCGAAGTGGCAACTAGCTCTCCGACTATTTTGTACGCTACGTTCAAAATATTAGAAAAAGTTACGTGAGTAACATGAAAATCAGCAAAATTCCGTTGACTTATCTTTACAGTATCAATATTGTAAAATGTCTGCTAGCTGCTTATCTACAATATTTCGAATTATATCCAATAAATATAATTGATAAATACTAAACTGATGTTACTAAACTACAGTTTATCGCAATGTAGCATGGGCTCCGTATTATATACAAGAATTAGAAAGCTTTGCTCATTTAAATCATTACTTAATGTTCATTAATATCATATTTTGATTCAAAAATCTCAATTTCCTAACAGTTATTATTAAAAATAAGAAATATATTTTCACACAATATATACATTTGAGGCTCTTATTCAATAGTCCCTCCGTGGTATACATTTCTTAAAAACATCGTACATTATCGTGTTGACAGAAAACAAATAAAAAGATTATTATAGTATATATTAAAAGTATTACAACATAATATAATTGATATGTGTCATGTTTTTCTAAAACAATCAAACATAATTTTTTTAAAAATAAATATGATAAATATGTTTTATTAGAATTAATGTATCTCGACAACTAAGATCATTGACCCATGGTATAATTCTTCCAATATGAATTGCAAATTATAAAAACCCTTGCCGACAATTTTGTTTGATTTACAATAGACTTAGATACCTCATTTTATAAAATTATTATTTTTATAGATACTTTTTAAAATATGGATATCTTATGCGAGAAAATATTCGTTCAAAAGCAATCGAATCATTATAAATTAGTGGACGGCATTGTACGCCCTTATTTAGACAGATGCACTTAAATGTAGTCCTACTTGGAACTTGAAACATTGTTATACCTCGTTAAATTACAACAACTGAAATGAGTAAAACCTAACCTAACCTAACATATGACTAGCGATCAGATTACATTCAAATCATGATCGGTTTAACCTAATCATAGTTTCCGAAAAATCCTGACTATCCCTAAGTAGATTTTGGTATATAGCACAAGCTGAATACAGAGAAGGTAAAATATATGCCGATGTTTCTCCAAGAAAAAATTCATCATCAGGAAACGTAAAGTTTATTTTAACAATTCAGAACAAATGGAGAAGACACTATTAAATCGTCGAGATTGAAGAAATTAGAATTCTAAAAGTAAATCATGCTACTAAAGGAAATTTTCTTATTGATGATTTATGACGTTATTATCGATGAAAAACGGTTGTGTTTCACTAAAATTGAACGCTTCTATTACTCAATGCCAAACAAAGATGAACCGGAGGAAATCTGTAAATATTAAATATTTATTACGAAATTAATGTTTATAGCTGATAATCAAAATGTTGAAGCTGGAAAATTGCCACTTATATATATATATATATATATATATATATATATATATATATATATATATATATATATATCAAGAATCAGCTCAAAGAAATTCCAACAATAGTGCTAAAGGGAAAATGATAACAAAAACTGAGGAGTGTTATTACAGCAGTACATTGTAATAATAAGATCATAGATTTTATTCCCGCTATGAAATTCAAATTTTCGTTAACATATAAAAAGATAACAATTTACTTACAACAAGATAATGCAAAATCGCATTTTTTCTCATAATGATTCAGATATTGTCGCTCTCGATTCTACTGATAGCTGGAATGTTGAATTTGAAGGGCATCCGGCAAACAGCCCCGATTTAAACGTTCATGATTTAGGTTATTTTCAACTTTTTTTACCACATAAGAAACTTGTATACAATTAATTGTTTCAACAGATTAAGGAAAATCTTCACTATGAGAATAATTCTTGGATCAATCCTCATTGTTCCTCAGTGTGTCGTCCAAGCGTTTTATTTTATTCAACTTATATTAAATTCCATTCTTTTGTTTTCTATTCCTTCATTTCTTTGTAATCATTAGCTTCTGAATTTTATTTCTATTAATATTTGATTTTCACGGAATCCAGCTTTTGAGTAAATATTGTGTTTTATTTATTTTCATGATAAATCGAATTCTATTATCGGCTCATCCTATAGATGTTGATAGACGAAAACTCTAATCGAGTATTTCGGCACTATACAATAATTTCTTGGCAATTTCAAAATAAGTGACATTTTCATTAAATTTATATTATAGGAGTTATACTGACCAATAAAGAATCTAGAATAACTGCCTTTAATGTCTTTTCCGAATCATTACTCCATTATTCTTTCCTTTTTTTAACCTCTTGTACAAAGTGTTCCAGGACCTGATGAAAATACTCAAAGGAAGTATTAAAAAACAATCAAAGATCTCTAATTGAACTTCATATTGTCGAACATTGTGTTACATAAGAAAAAAATTTAAATGTGGACAAACTTACTTGGATAGCCTACAAGTTTTTGTGTTAATATGTGGGCAGGATTCTAGATTGGAGACCGAGAACAGACTGACGAAATCCAGGACCCCAGACCCCCTACGAGATGGACTGACGATATTAATATAATACGGACAAATTGGGTAGCAACCGCTCAGAGAAAACTGAAAGCATTTGGAGGAGGCCAGCAGTGGACGAAATAAGGCTGATGATGATGATGTGGGCAGGAATAGTGGATAATAAATTTAAGGTCCATATTTTTTCTATAATAACCTGATTGATCAGAAGCTCTCTCTCTATCTCTCTCTCTCTCTCTTAGAACTCTTCAGAGTTAATTCGTACCCATGTTATGTGAGATTTCTCTGAACATTCGCAGAGACATGTAGATCATGCACGATGGAGACCCCCCCCTTCCAAAATGAGGTAAAAAATCATCTTAATAACATTTTTCCTAATGGGTGGTTGGTCGGGGAGGTCTATTTGCATGGCCACCACGTTCTACTGAGTTAAATACAAAGGATTCAATTTTTTGGGGGATATCTTAATGTTGGTCTTGGTATATGCAATACCGGTAAAGACAACGAAATGATCGATAGAATAAACCTCAATTCTGACGCTATAATGCAAAATCTTGGAATCCTCTTCCAAGTTCAAAGAAATATTCTCTGTAGAAATGCTCACTTCGAACATTTATTATATTTTTTTGTTTTTATTTGATAAGTTGTGGGCTAACCAATTAAATTTTCCTACATTTCAACTTTTTCCTCATGTAAGTAACACGATGTTCAACAGAATTCAGTTCAGTTAGAAATCATTTTTCTCAGAATGTCTCTTTATGCCGAACGGTGTCCTTGCATTTACAATGATCTAAAAATCTCCATATCTCCAAAACCATATCACCTTTTTGTTAAAAAATTCCTTTCTGCTATCTTTAGATTGTACATTTTGTCCCTGTGAAAGTTACGGATTGTTAAGCATTGGGTATGAGCTGCCCCTGGCCTTCTGATAGTAGTGTAGAATTACTTATTCATAATGTTCGAATGTATAATTTGGAAAATATACTTATATATAGGTTCTGATTTCGCAAATTTTAATGCCTATAATTCAGAAATTTTTGTATGTCACAATATAATTTTTAATTCATCTACTCACTCTCGAATTTTTCGTCCCGGAACACCACCCTATATATCAACTAGTTTTTTCTATCTATATCTTCGATTTTTATGCCCAAACTAATGTACTAAAACCGTTTTTCACCATTTGAGCTTAATCTAACTACACAAGTTCTGGATATATCATAAATAAAATTGTTTCACATCCCGAAATAACTATTTTCCAAATGATTCAAGGGCAACAAATCATAATAGAGCGATCTAATAACTGGTTAGCAGTAGGTATGACAATATTTTTGTACCAAAATTTATTTGAATATTTATCATCATTTTGAAATGGTTGAATAAGGAATCTACGAATGTGAAATTGAAATATGGATTGATGTTTTCAGAGTTAGCAGCAACTTTTTCTCATTCTTTTTTGTAATCACAATCGAATATCGTTCATCCGTAAAATGTAGCGAACGTGCTCAGGTATCAATGAATCAAAGGAATGGATAAAAAAAGTTTCCATTGGACTCTATTTAATGAATAGATAGAATCCAGTGTTATGGAGAAACGTGAGTATAACGGGCATAAAACATATCAAATTCTCGAAAAATATTTGAATGACAAACATATGATTATAAACGCATATATGGAAATTCATTGATATGAAGACGAAGCAAAGTTGATTTAATAGAACAGATAAAAAATAGAAAGATTTAGAATGCTGAAAAAGATTTACACGAGGACGAATCCTTATTTTTTCATTTTTACTAACTATACACATACATATAAGTCTATGGGACCAGAAAAAGGTGAGTTCCTGAGATGTTGCATGTTGGACATATTGTAAGGTTGTCACTGGTCTTTGTTTTGTTTGCTAAACACGTCGGCGAAATCGGAAAGAATTATATTTCACAAATTTACTTAATTATAATCATGAACATTTTGAAAGGAAGTTCTGTACGAAAGTTTCTTGAGACAGTCAATAATCGTAGATTAATATTATAGTCATGATTTATTCACCCTACTCGCCTGGTTTGTCTATGTGTGATTTCTGTTTACCTAGCCTTATCTAAGCAAACATTTACGTGGTCCACATTTAATGATAGAGAATGAGATAACTAAAATCATTCGTCATATTTTTTGAGAATATTGTACAAGTTGAATAATTTCAAGCTTTTATGTTGTAAAAGCATCGGTTACAAAAGTGAGTTGATGTTGATTGTTATTACTTTGGACGTAAGTAAAATCATTCAACTAAAAGGACTCATAGTTTTCTTGTGTCTCAAAATAAATAGCATCAGCCTTGTATACCCTAGAGATGATATTCACGCCATTTATTTATTCTTTTAAGGTAACAAATGAAGTGTTAATAGGTTAGATTTTTCCTCAGTTACCTGAGCTTTCTTCCAGAGGTAATTTGCCTATATAAGTTTACCAAGGTAGAGTAGAATTACTCCCATAGGTGACGATAAATTATTTCAATTCTTTACTCTCTACATACAGCTTTGCTACATTTTATAAATGGTTTATGACTTTAAACAGGATTCTTTCTGTAATATTGAAAAACAACCTTATGCAGTTAAGTAAATTGTAAATACGATTTATAAATAGTTCATTCAACATTGTGTATAAAGTAAATTATATATAATGACAGACTTCTATAGTTATTTAGTATTTTCATTAAAAGTATGACGCAAATGGAATTAAAATGATAATTATGGAAAAAAATAATTAACAAATTACGGCGTTTAATGAGAATGCGAATAAAAAGTATTAGCTACTTTGATCGAAGGCTACAAAGATGGTCACAGAAGTACCAGGACTGATTTAGAGATGGCGATAGTTGCTTGAAAAATACTACTGTATTAAAAATTGCACAATCTTTACAGCATATGTTTCAAGATTGAAGACGCCAAGCTGTTTAGTATTTGATTGGCAGCCGTCAATAGTGAATGTTTTCAGTGAATTTGTAATCATGGAAAAAATTGGTCATTGTTATGTGATACAATACTTTTATTTTAAAGACCTCAGCCCAACCAATATTGAAGCCGAACTAGATTCCACTCTGGGTAAGACTGCTCCTTCGTTATGAACAGTAAAATATTGGGTAAAATGAGGTGACGACTCTAGAAATGTTAAGGACAATCCAAATCCAAAAAGCAGTATGGGTAATCGTCGACTGAAAATGCGTGAGCTAGCAGTCATAATAGGCATTTAAAAAAGTACAGTACGCATATTAACTGAAAATTTTGACATTGAAAAATGGTGCAGGATTGGTGCCGCATTTCCTCACAATGGAACAAAAACAGCGTCGTGAAGATGTCATCGAGTGTTTGATAATGTTTCACAGAAATAAAGCCGAATTTTTTCCCCGTTTCATACCCATGGATGAAACGTTGATCACTTCACATCCGAAGCAAAACAAAAATCAAAATAATTGACTGTTGAAGGAGAACCGTCTCCAAAGAAGGCAAAGACCTTTCCATCTACAGGCAAGGTCTTAGCATTGGTTTTTTTGGGATGCACGCGGAATAATTTTCATTCTTGAAAAACACAAAAATATCAACGGGTTGTATTGTGCCAACTTATTGCAACGTTTGAGTGAAGAAATCAAACAAAAACGGCCGCATTTGACTAAGAATAAATTGTTGTTTAATGCAGTGGCCAAAATCAATGAATTAAAGTTTGAATTGCTACCCCATGCACCCTACTTGCCAGATTCAGCCCCCTCGGATTATTTTCTGTTCCGAGACTTTAAAAAATGACTCGGTTATCGAAGAGTTTCCAATAATGAAGAGGTGATGTCGGCAGATAATGTGTTATTTGAGGAGCTTGACGATTGACCAATGAGAATCGTTTTCTTGTGTAGTTCAAAATTTGAGATTTTTACGATTTTCAATTAAATTTTTGGATATTATTTATTTACATTTGATTAAATATTTCACATTTTGACATTATTTCATACCAAGAATTTATAAAATAAACAAAAAAATGAATTCTTTTTAAAATTTCCAAGTACTCTATTTACAACCAATCCCTAGTTCAAATAATACAACATACCCAATAATATATTACACGCGACATACAAAAAAAATGTAAAGGACGAATCATCAGTACTGATCATCCGCCTTTTCTGGCCTAACTGCTCGATGTGATTCTAAATGTCTATTCCATGGAAATTTAAGGAAATATGTTTCCCATATATACAATAAACCAAATTTCCAAAGTTTCGGCGTTGACAGCGTCGATAAAGTATGATCTGAGCATAGTTTTTCAAAAATTAGTTTGAGTGTATTCATCCAAATATTTTTATCTCTACGAGAGATTAGATCAATGAAAACTAGAAATGCTGCTTCAAGGTACTCCTTCTGACAATCCCTTTTTCTCTTTTGTATCCTGTCAGCTGATTAAGAACACTCCATGAGGTCCAGGAAAGTATTTTCAGAAATAATAGACAATGGTGTTTATCTAAAGGATTAAGTCTTCTACAAATCGTTTTTTCAGACACGAACTTAGTACCGTGGATTCTCAGAGGACAATAAACAACTTTTTAAATATTTTCATCGATTTCCAATGTTGATAACTGCTTGAGAATCAATTATATTCGATAAATATACGCTTCAATATAAAATCGCTTAATACCTCAGTGCAGCATCCTGTATATATACTACCGAAGTTCTAAGAGACTCATAACTTATCTATATGAAACATGGTTTGACACTCGAGATGTAGTAAATAAATGGGAAACAAAAAGGACTCAGTTCACGTCTGGTATCCTGTTTAAACCAAACGCCCCAACAAGCAGGTATATTTTACACGTCTATTTACGTTTTATAATTTAATATTCAGTTGTAACAAGTTAATGAGGTATTATGTTATATATTTAAGTTCCAGGTAGGACTAAAATTAAGTGCATAGTTTCTCGTATAAGATGTACATATTTTTAAAAGTATTATAAAAATAATAAATTCATAAAATGAATTATATACGCCTATGGTAGATCAAATAAAGTTGTCGGGAAGGGTTTTTATAATCTGCAATTGATATTGGAGAAACTATACCTATTGTACTTAATCTAATTGAATAGACTGCCATAGAGAAACCATACGAAATATTCATGTTCAATTCCGTCTTTATACGCTGTCTATTTGTTTAGAGAATTATTAATTTGTGTTATTCATCAACCACATCCCGTATATTGCTCATCGAGATAGGGAGGAAGGCCATGGTGCAGACCTATATATACTAATTCAACTGATATTTGCCCCACTGAACTCGTAGAGCAGGAGCAACGAATGAGAATGTTATTCATATTTCTGAAAATTAAAACTAAAAAAAAATTCAATTATTAACGAAAGCGACAGCTTGAAAACGGGAAAATTAAATAAAACTGGGAATCTCTTGAATGTTAACACAAGAATGGAAAATTCTTTTCATATCTGGGCGAATATTGAAAAAATATTCACATCGCTACACAACTATTTTGCATATTTCTTGGTTCATGCTTTTCACAACGAATCATTGCATAAGTATAATCGGTGAACATCTAATCAAACAAATAAGATTACTTATATTACTACTGTTGTATGATCTCATCAATTTGAATTGAATTGAAAACAGTTTATGTGAGAATATATGAATATTTCGGATAATAAAGGTTCATCCACAAAAAGTGGTATCGAAACCTATAAAATTGTTGCAACTGATAAGTATAGCAAAACATTGGGTTTTGACTTACTCGTAGTTTCTACAGTCCATGAAGGATCTGGGCTTCCTCTATCTAACGACACTATTTTCACCAATCTCTGTTGGCATTTAACTAGAAATTGGCGGATAGTTAAATAGGATTTAAGGATGAGAAAGAGGTTAAGTGGAAAGCGCTTCTTCTTATATAACAGTCCAGTATGCCAGACGATATCAAAAACCTGGCTCACATCCAAGAACGCAGCACAGCAGTACTTATACTGCTATATACTGTCGTGGATAGACAGTTTAGAGAGTTTAATAGTGACATTACGTGAGGCCAGATTGTTTTGATAAAGAGTAATGCATAGAAGTGTAAACACAGTAATCGATAGATTTCGAGCATGGAATCGAGAAGGTGCAGAACGTAGTGTGACTGCTTCATGTTCTCAGATTCATTTTATAGCCAACGGTTTGGAAAGAATTGTATGTCAAATACAATACGAAAGATTTCCGTCTCACATCTCACTTCAAGGTACAGGTGTGAACGAGTAACTTGGATTGAGACGACATGCGTGATGAAAAATACGATCTTCAGTTTTTTGGGGAAATTCATTGTTGGAGGAGGAGCTATTGCTTGTTCAAGCTCAATATTTTACAAACTCATAAAAGTTTTTACTAATTATAATTTGAAACTAGTTACCAGACTACAGCAAAATGAGATATTCTATGCAATAATGGAGTGTATACAGTTAGATCATTATTTACACAGTACTTTGCGATTTCTGCGGGTGATCGCGGCATTTTTCTACTTGCATAACATTATTTTCTTCATTTTACTGAATTGTTTATAAGTGAATGCGTTAATTGAACTTTGAAGTACTCACCTCAAAACCTACTTTTACTAGTAAAATAATTTAAAATGGATGGATCACTTTTTCTAATCAATCGAAATGAGTATATAATTTTTTTACAAAAATGTTCTTTTGAGGTTTAACACTAAACTTTTCACTTTTTACTTTTCACACATAATACATCACTTAATAAGTCGTATGACTGACATACAGATGGCACTACCATTGTCAAATCCATCTGACGGTTATGAACTTCCAACTCACGAAAGAATATATGTAAAATATATAATAGGAATTATAATAGGAATTATTGCTACACATTCACCCACTGATATAGACCGGGAAGCTGGCCCTGTTCTAATCTGTTAATAAAAGCTCAAGTTTGGTGAAACCAACGTTTATTTTTATACAAATAATTTCTAAGAATGCCTTTTTCTTTATTTACTGCAAATTAGCGATTTCCATGAAATCTCCTGATGTGTGTTGAGCCCATTATTGCAAGTCTAATCATGTGATCTATGGTCAAAACAATCAATAATGAACTACGGGTGCAGAGAAAGAATTATATTTACAAATTATAATATGCAGGGTCTTCCGGGACTGAAAAAATTCGGGAAGGAGTAGATGACGTGAAAATAATGCTGTGACATGAAAAAAATTTCTTATACAACCCTTCGTTTTTGAGTTGTAAGCCTTTAAAGTTGCGAAATCAGAACTTATATTCAAGTATATTTTCTAAATTATACATTCGAACATTATGAATTAAGATTTTTTATGTCAATGTAGTTTATTTGACGGAATAAATAGCAAAAATGAATTTTTCAATAGATTTTTCAAGAAACAGGTACTGTTTTATAACTCGATTATGGTTTAGGAGGTTTGCATATTGTTAGATCGTTGTCCATGACAAGGAAACCGTTCGCTATAGACATTCTGAAGGAAATTATCATAAATTATAATTATTCATCGAAAATATTTACAGGAGGTATTAAGACACCATAAAACCTTTCTTAAAGAACTAATGTACATATAAATAAACATTTGTACTACATACTATCAAAGATCATTATACTAATTATCGATAGAATATACTTCCATTGTGACGGTACAAAGCAGAATCTTGGAATGCTCTTCCAAGTTCAAAAAAATATCCTTCGTTGACTCCGGAAGTGTGTAGAAGTGCAAAATGTCTACTTCGAACATTTATCGGAAAACAAGCTTAAGGAAACTTGCAGAGCCTAAGAGACTAAGGAAAATATGGTAGCCGGAAGATCTAAGAGAGTGAATATTTTTAATAAATAATTACAATTTATGAAAAGTTTCTTTATGACTTTATGACGAATGGTCTCCTTAGCATGTACAAGGATCGAAAAATCTACAATCTCCTAAACCATAAATAAGTTCTGATTTTTTCGCAACTCCTACAACTCAAAAACGAGCGGTCGTATGAGATAAAATTAACTGTTAAGTTTAAAAAATCAATCAAAGATTTGACTGACGGTAAAATGCAAGTTATTTGGGTATGGAAACTATTAATTAGTTAAAAGCAGTTTAATAATAACTATAAACAAGTTACTTCAATTCGTGAACGGAACATATATTGCTGGATCATCATTTCTTTTAATCAACCGATAATTAGGCAAAAGCTGTGGATCTCAGGCCTCCGTGTAAATTACGACCAAACGAGGTCTATCAGCTAAGAGAATAAACGTATAGTTTTAAAATAATAGTAATATTGACTCACCTAACGGTATATAGCACTGGCTATGGAAAGAAGGCTTCAGCGTAGCGCTGAGTAATCCCAAAATTGCTTGAGGAAACTCCGTAATCAGAAACAATAACAACACAGCCACTAACATACCAGAAGTCCTATCGGCTTGTTTGTCTTTTTTAACTTTATGATTGATCATCGGCTTTGAATCAGATTGGAGATTATTTAATGGAAGTCTGTTTTGCAACAACCGATTCTTCCTCTTCTTAGTTTCCAATAAAACCAAAACCAACTTTGTAGACAAAACCGTTAAAAGTACGCACGGAACTAGTTTAATAATAACCGTATATAACCAAAAAACTAAAATCGAATAAAATTCGTTCACGTACTGCACTACGTATATGGTACTATAATGAATCTTGGTTTCATTAGATTCCACATTGATCAACTTTTCATTAACATCGGTTGTTCTATTTAACGGAAGAACCTGATACGATAGATACAGTGGAAAACATATCAATGGACATAATAAATAAGTGAATATAATAACTAGTAAAGTTTTTCGTAAATCACACCAAAACTTTGTAATTGGTGGATTTTTAATAGTTAAATATCTCCATAGCGCTAAAATAACTGTCAAACAACAAGAAACGAAATGAAATAACAAACTAAAAGTAGCGTGAAATATCATAAAAATTGCCCAATTGTAGGTAAAGTAATTGGCATATTTTCTTTTTTCTAAATCGAAGTAACCGTGGTAAGAAAAGGGGATATACTCAATCATAACTAATAAATCCGCAACAGCTAATCCCGTTAAAATAAGATTCGTCGAACATCTCATTTCTTTCCTAGATAGAACACAGATATTCAATATGTTGGCTATAGATCCCAGAACACACACTATTATACTAAGAGGACCGTGTAACTCCTCGTAATTTTTTTGGAAACGCGCTAAATCGCAGTACTTCGTTGTTGTATTCATAATTTATTTGTTTATTTATTCAACTACGACCCGTCACAAACTTTGGAAAGTTCACGCGACACAATGTTGCGCTTCGATGTTCGGCGATGGCATCCTCGGCATGGGAGAAAAGCGTCTGATACCGGAGAAACCTGAACATCGTGGATACACTAGAATTTTGTGGTCGCATGCGCGAATTTATTTTGTGTGTTGTTAACTCGACGATAGTTTGGAAACTGTTGTCTGTTGAGAAAATCGAAAAAAATTGAATGAAAACAGTCAGTTTTATTTACATCGAATGTGTAACAAAGAATTAACTGATTTTTGAAATAACACGGAGAATAGAGACAATGTACCTCGAAAATATTATTATTAAGCAGGATTTTAGTGCATATCTCGTTAACGTTCACTATTACTGGAAAATATTTCGTTATAACATTTATAGGCTCAAAAATTTACTACTAAAGTTGTAAATGGTAATTTTATTAAAAAAGTTATTCCGTGCAACAAGCGCTCCTCGAACACAACAAGTAAAAAGGATATTTTGAAGATGTGAAGTGGAAATAGGACAATTCTTTCTGACCAATTTATCTCACAACTCAATCGGATTGAGGTCGGGCAACTGTGAAGACTTTTAGTACATTGTTCCTTCAATCTCTTCAATTTGTACCAAGTTCCCAGTCGTCCTTATTTCAAAACACCCCCATCGGGTTGAGGTCGGCCGATTGTGACGACCAAATCATGACTTTTAGTATATTGTTCATTCCCCATTCTTCCAAATACTCTTTGCACAGCTTGGGATCGGTGTCATACTAGAAAATACATTTTCTGCCGATCATGAGCTGGCTAGAACGTACTACATTTTCTTTTAATAACTTTTTTAGCTTTGTTTCTTCAAAATCTTTTCAATTTTCACAAAGTTTCCAGTCGTCCTTCTTTCAAAACATCCTCAAACCATCACCGAGCCCCCTTCGTGTTTTACAGTGGTATAGAAAAGTAGGACACTGCTTTTTGACTTCCCGGTCCAATTCATCCCACAACAACTCAATCGGGTTGAGGTCGGCCGACTGTAACGACCAAATCATGACTTGGGATGATCATGATCATTGGGATCATGATTTGGGTAGAGCGTACTACATTTTTCTTTAATAGTTTCTTCACCCTCATTTCTTAAAAATCTTTCCAATTTTCAATCTCCAAACGATCACTGATCCCCCGCTAGCTAGCTAGAACGTACTACATTTTGCTTTAATAGTTTCTTTCTCTAGCCTTATTTCTTCAAAATGTCTTCAATTTTCACCAACTTTCTAGTCTTTCTTCTTTCAAAACATCCTCACCATAATCGGGACTCTGTCGTGTTTTTAGTGGGGTTGCACATGGACCTAATATCTGCTCTTCCTGTGACCTGTGCGCAAACACTTGACCCAAAAACTCAAACTTTGATTCATCATTCCATAAAAGTCTCTTCCATGCTTCATCCGTCAAATTTTGGTGTTTTTTAGCTCACTGCAACCTCTTTTATATTTTGACGTATTTCTGGAACTTCCTGGAATGATTTGAATATGTACCTAATGAGTTCTGAAAATTGCGCAGACATCGTAATTGAATACATTAAAAAAAATCTCCGATATAAGCTTTTATGAGATACCAATTAAGTGAAATAAACCCAATATTAAATGGTGTAATAACAAATTACGGAGTATGAGAGAGTAGATCAAAAATAAATAAAATATATTTAAACATACATACCCAGAAGCTGATTGGGTGTACTAAAAAGACCATATAAAAGAGCAATTAGATATGAAAACAAGTTGGTGGATTTAAAAATAACAAAAGATTCCAGTAATAAAAATAGGACCTATTGGAAAATCGTGAGTTCAGAACGGAAATCTAAAATAAATAAAATAGACTAAAATACCCCCGCAGAATTTAAATGAATTTTTCACGTCAATTTCAAAAATTGTTTTTCAATCTCTTAGCGATTCAATTTAGATCAAGCTTCTTTTTGATCATGTTTATTTACAGACCGATAACTATTTTACCAGCAATAAACAAAATATGCGAATTTATTGTCAAAGAAAAATTAGTAAATTATTCCGAATCTGTCACTATTAATGGAATTTCTGTTCGAATATCGTCTTAATAAATCGACCATAACTGCAATTCTTCGTCAAGAAGTTGTTGATAAATTTGAATCTAGATTTTAAATGTGGATTTTTTTTCAACGTTTATACACCAATTTTTGAATTTTAAAATGAGTGTGTTTCATATTTTGATCGTTCACTTTGTATCTATTCCATACTTCACGTTTACATTGTATAGTTTTGTAATAATTGTGCATTATTAGTTATAATTTATATTATTAATCTGCTGTATGAAACCGCAAATTATTTCTTAAATGCGTTCCTGTTATTTCTCGGTTTTCAACTCTGATCAAGTGCCCTTTGTGCGAATATGTTCTGATTTACTATTTTTTTTTTTTTTCAGAAATAGAGTATAATCGTTCTGAATACATTGAAAATATATTTTCCATAAATTGTTTTATCTAGTTCATATTTACACTTGAGATTAAAAGTCGAGGGGATAAAACTTTCCTGAAAGAGCGGATAATGTATCATTTTAATGGTTTTCGGGTGTATGTATATCGATTTTGAAGCTTATTTGATATTCCTATGAAAATTAAAGGAAAGGGATTCGGAGCGAAGGGTCTAAATGTGAAATATATCAAACAAGGTCGGTTAAACTCAGAAATAAAATGACATACCTATAGTGAGACACAGTTTAAGCTGTCGAGAGAAAAAATTAAATGATACTTGTGTGATAACATTCTAAACCTTTTATTTCTTACAAAAAACGTTCAACTTTTCGGAAAATTGTTTTTCGTTACTTGTCACATAATTTGAAGTAATAAAAGCGTTTTATTTATCATAACAAATTATTCAGACAATGGGCATACAAACTGCCCCGAATATATGTTTACATATACCGATTTGCTGGTTATATAGTTCAATTTCTCTCAATTGAAATCTTTTTATATTATCGAATTAAGTGTTTTTTGTTTTAGTATAATACCTTAAAATCTGGCCGAGTGCACATGTAAAAATTTCCCTTTCCGAATTTCTCTGGCCGAATTTATCATACAAAAAGATCATCTACGTCTGCCCGAATTTACCACCGCCCTCACGTATATTCCGAGTTCACCCTTCACCCCAACTATCTTGAAAACGACTTGCATGATTTTTATAAATTTTGGTTCGAAGATAAAGGTTGATTGAGAAACATACAAAGCTCATGAATATTCAAAAAAATACATATCAGCTGGTAAAATATCAATGAATAACTACAAATCGGTGGATAGTTGTGGTACAGCGGGTTTGTAAATTTATATCGGTGTTGTAATAGCTGGTTCCAGACCGTAACAATATTCCGAACATTATTTGGCTGTAACAACAGGAAGCACTAATTCATGATGCATGTGACGTGGGACAATGCCTGAATAATGTGTTACCCAGAAGATTAATTGGAAGACGCGTTTTTATTGATGTATTGGTTAGGAAATTTGTAGACAAACGTTTGTAAAAATTAGAAAACAACCATAAAAATAACTAAATAAAGATACAAATGAAATAAAATTTCAATATACAGAAGAAAACCACAATGAGTAACAAAATTATAAGTAAGACTGCTGGAAGAATTAGAATAAGATGAAGAAATTGTTGCAGATCTCCATTGAGTTGGTTTGAGAGACCTTCTAATGCAAATCAGTGATAATCAATTTACGAAAATATTTTATCCAGCCAAAGAAACTTTTACACTGTAAGAATATATCTGGACGAACCTGTAAAAACGACAGTAGTAAGAACTAGTTTAATTTTTAATTGGTTTTGATTTTTTGTTCTTTTTAGCAGCTACATTTTTGTTGTATGATTTTTATAAATTCTTGTGTATAAGGATCTTGTGATACGACTGGTATTATGGTGATATCTAAATTGTTGGCAGTTCTGTCCCTTTTCGGGAAAAATAATGAACTTAGTCATTTCAAATGGATAACCCTATATATTTTGTGTTTTTAGAAATCCTTAGAAATGATTATTTTTCATATTCTCTGTACCTGAATATTTTTGAATAATTTATGTACTAATTAAAATTTGTAGTGTCAGTAAGTTAGTAAAAAGTTTATCGAAACTGGTGCAGTTGAATATTTATCTAAATGATGGCGCAGAAAACCTACAACTGAAGACAAATCTTTAAATCTTTGTGTCATGTTAGAAGTAGATCCACATTCGTGAAGTAGAACAATTACGAATTTTAGAAAACATACTTCGCATTACATTTTGCAACATCCCTGACTGCCCAATTCTTCTTATCTCTGTGGTAATCCTATCTTTTAAATCCTGAATATTGGCAGGTTTTGTATCTAAGTAGTATCTACAATAATGTTGTAACATTTTTTCCATCATTAGGTCTACAAACACTTCACGTATATCCAAATCATCATCTGACAATTTTTGAACCAACATTACTTTGTATGGATGGAATTTATTATCACAGATGTTTGCGAAATATCAAGTTCCCTGAATATTTGTCTAGTACTCAAGTGTGTATCGTCTTCTAATAGGACACAAATATCTAAAGATTTGTTTCCAGTTGATGCAGTTTTTCTGCGCCCTGATTTAGGTAAAACTTCTATTTAACCAATTTTGTTAAACTTTTCCACTAATTTACTGACAGTAGTAGTTGTTATGGAATTTCGGTTAGGATATGAATTATTAAAGTTATTACAAGTTTCATCTAGACTTCTATGCCTATCACCATATCCTAATATTATTAAAATATCAATTCGTTCTTTTATTAGATAAATGAACATTAGATTAAAAATTAGAAAGTATTTCTTAAGGATTTCGAATACATAAAACTCACTCTGTATAATGGAAAATGTAATAAGTGTAACACGGACTAGTATGCTAGATACATGATGAAAAACTTGATATATTGATTCGCATGTTCGATTCGATTTTTCTCGTAAAAAAAGTTGGGAAACCATATGACAGGCCGATTGCTTGTTATAAATGTTTCTAGGATTGATGTAAATCAAGAATCAAATGTATATAATCACGGTATATTATAACGACATGATTACAATTTCAGGATAATTTTTAGGATGTTTAAGTGAAGTTTGGTTGAAAAATTATCAAATTCATCACGTATCTTAGAAGTAATAGATCACTACGAAGTATCAGTATTAGCAATTTGTTCTTAAATCTTTCACTATATATTAGATAAAAAAATTTAATGGAAAGAAAAGAGGAATCAGTTACTACATATATGAAAAAACTCTCTACGTAGTCTGTCTGGGAAAGTATGAGCTTGAAATTTTCCATTCTGTATAAACAAGATATTATCCTCAACCGAAGTAATAATAAAGTGTTCATGATCTAGAACGGATCACTCACAAATCAATGAAGGTTCATTAGAGCTTAATAATTGATAGATTAATATACAACAGACAGTTGGGTCTGAGGTATTTATTTATTAACAAACTGTCGCTTGTAATTAACTGAGTGAATAACGATATTTACACTAGCTCTAATTTTATTTACAGAAAACTGAATATGATATCGTAAAACAATGTTTCCCCAGAAATGTAACACTTGACATTTTATAGAATAATAATGATTTTCCATTCTATGAAATAATAACAATTGAATTCTCTCTAATAAATGCTTCTCGAAATTTCTAAAACTGAAGAATGTTTACAAAATCTATTTTCGGTTATTTTAATGTGAAGAGTTGGGCTCTTTATGAAAATTTTGATTATTTCTATCAAGATTAGAACAAATTAACTAAACAGCAGGCCAACTCAATTATCAACAGTACAAATATTGAAAGTGCATTTTGTACAGTTATCAAATTTGTGATCTCTTCTTTCTGGTTGCATAGATGCCACCTAAAAATCATTATTACTACATAAATAGAAAGACGAAAAATAGAATGAGCGCGACTTGTACCGGGGACCTTCTACTCTAGCACTCTAGCCACTGCGCTACGAAGACCTTAATAATAATTTTCTTAACGCAGTACTGACTGAAGTATGTTTCTTTACACAATATTGCGTAAAGTTTTACGCACTCGAACGTGTACAAAAATTTAAGTACTGCATATACGATCGTACTCTTGTATAGCTACTTTAATACAATAACGATCCCGAACTTTTCACGATTTTGATACTTAAGGGTATATGACACACAACTTGAGATTATATCTCGTACACAAATAAGAGCTTATTCCAAATATATACATCAATAATGTACAATCTGTTAGCTCGATGGGTAACACGGATTCTTAGAAAGCATTGTGGATTTCAGCTTATTATAATGATCTAAGGATTCATGTTTTCATCTTTTTCACTCTAATTGCGAAAATGTGCAAGTGAAAGATGAATCTTGGCAACTCAACTTTATCGGAAATATTGTTAATCTATGAGCCATAATTCTTCATTAAGGGTTGATAATATACAATCATATTTTGTCTAATAAAAGAGCCGACATATTTTTATCATATTACGTACACATTAATTATAAAAGTTTATTTAAGCGCTACTTGTATCCTCATTATCTCGTGATAAAAAAGTGTTTGAAGTGCGCTGTTTTCTAATCCTGAAAATCTGTTTAAATATGAGCACTTATCGGCTGTTTGATTTTTATTGGCAACATTAAAAATGTATGGAAAAACACCCACACAGCGACAGTGTGAAATAGGATTTTCCGAAAATTTTAATATTTAGTATTTTTTCATAAAAGGCCTCGAATGATAAATTATCTTATATGATTTGTTTAGAATATACAGTTTTACCATTCGAAAGAGACTTAAAACAGATATCCTGAAAAATCTAATAAATCGAGATGAGCAAATACTTCAAGAGAACTTCGAAAGTTACACCCATCACGTGCATCCATGTTTATAATTGGCTAATAAGAATATGAACCATTTTAAATGAAGTTACGTCCACATAAATAATCTTATGGTCAGATAACGTCTCAAGTTTTAGAATGGATCACAATATCATTTTATTGAAGATCCATAACAATCTGGTTGAAATTCCAGCTCTGAAGACAATCATGAAACTGCATAGTAGACACAAAATTTTGTACCTGTTATTTTGAACTATTTTTTTATCAAAAGATACTGAAAATCAAGATAAATCGCCATGAAAAATATAAAAATACCCTAAGAAATAAAAAGTGAAGAAGATTATTTATTTATATATATATTTTTATCATGTAGCTAGTGTAGAATGCTAAAAAAATAATATATATGATTTTAAAATATATTACTATATAATAAAAGTGTTTTGGATCCTCTGGTATATACCTCAATGCTTTTTTTGCCAGTTTTAGAGATAAAAACATCCCAGAATTGAGACTACTTCTCATCTTCTCATACAGTGACCCTCTACATGGAAAATCTGTTGATCAGCTCGTCAGACTGCTCTCATGGGAGAAGTTGGAAACTTTTATAATGGATTCTGGTGAAGTTTATCCCTAAAATAAATCAAAGTAATTCCTTAAAACCAACACTCACTTCAAAATAGCTCGGTAAACAGAAACTTCTTCCGCATAAGTGATTGGGTTAATCAACCTTTCTCCTCTTATATATAATTAAAAAATTGAATTATTAATTCATTCCACGCGCGATGAATTTACTTTTAAATTCTTTGCATTGATTGGGAGAAAATGAATCAACTAAAAACCTTGCTGATGCTAGGCAGAACGAATAAAGTGAATTCTCGTTATCATCTAGTTATTTATAAGATGGCTTTTCAACTTCAATTATTTTGAGCAAATAAAAAACAATCAAAACATCTCATTTGATTCTTCAATTCAATTTCAGACATGTTCATTTTTTAAAGAAATATCTTCCACACGTTTTTGAATTTAACTCGACTTGTTAGGTAACTTAAATTCTTACCTAGATTCATCAGTCAACAAGTAATTTTTTCCGTGAAACTTTATGATTTGGTTTATCTATAGTGCTGTATCTTGATAAGTATCACCTACCAAACTGATATTTGTCTCAAATTCTAGTTTATATGCTTTACAAAGGTAGTAGTCGGAGAGCTGGTCGCTACTAGGACTAAGGCCGGGTTTTTTCACTCCCTAATAAAGTCCCTACTAACTATTATTTACCCAATAACCAAAAATTCGGTGTCTTCACGTTCTAATACAGTAAACCTCCGAGTAAATCGAGTTATTTGCCATGTAAGTTATTAGGCAGTGACAAGTGTCAATTAAAGAGTGTAGTAGAAACTTAATCTTTAATATACATCATAAAGTGGTTTGTTTGTTTACTATATTTATATTTGATTAGTTCATTTTTGTAAATATTCGTCAAACAAATAATTGAACATTTAATATGGATGCTTTTCAAGATTTAAAAGAATTGTTTGATGAATAATTGATTGAGAAAATACAGAAAATTTCAGAACAAGCTTATTTCGTTCGTCATAAACTTTAACAAAACACGTGCAAATATAATTACGCACAGATCATTGTCAAAAACACAAATCATAGGAAACCATCAATAGAAAAACGTTTTTTCGCTTATTTCTTTCCTTATTAAACACATGAACGATTGCTATATATGCATCTTTCATAATGTTATGTTATAACAGTAGACTATTTGTTAAATTCATAATAAATTGATAAATACTTATTAGTTAGTTCGGATTTAAACCATCTAGGGTGAAGAAACGATAAACATTTATTCTACAATTAAAAGTTCCTACTAAAGTTATGTGGCTAATAATTATTTGGCACTTTATTAGAACGTGAAGAAACCGGCCCTAAAGTAATTTCATAAGGCTGAAACTTTTTCATATATATATATATATATATATATATATATATATATATATATATATATATAATTTAGCTTTTTCAATATTCCTAGTCCTACAATTTCACATTCATGGTTGATTCTCTTTAATAGGATTTGAAGATTTTCTTCACTCTCAGCCATTATAGCAGTAACATCGGCGAATCTTAAGTTGTTGATTAATGTTCCTCCGATGTTTACCCCCTCATGTCTCTCCTCGAGCATTTTCTGAAATACAAACTGAGAATATAGACTAAATAGTTGTGGAGAAAGAACGCAGCCTTGGCGAACTCCCTTTTGAATTTCGATTTCGTCTATCTGCATGTCCTCAACAAGCACCACTGTCGTTTGATTGTAATGTTTAATCACTTAGACCTAAGTTGATAGTTGTTAAATTGAAGTTTGTCGTGCTGGACTTTATCAAAGGCCTTCTGGAAATCAATGAAACAGACATATACATTTGTGATTCCATATGAATAGTCAGTCTTTTGGGATTTCTCCTGTTTTATAGATTTTGTTGAACTATTTTGTAAGATGGTTCAAGTTCATATCGTCCAAAGCGTTCAAGCATTCTATTGGAATGTCACGTCCAGCTGCTTTTCTGGTTTTCGAGAGTTTTATGACATGCTCCATTTTGATCTTAAGAATACATAGCTATAAAAATATTGAACTCAAACAAACAAATCCACATACAAGTGAAGCATATAACATTTAAGCAATTTGAGACATAAGTATAAAACTGGATAGATTTTAGCTTAGATTTGTGAGGCTATGTAAGTCGAAAATATATTTCAGTCGACTTAATTATATTGAAGGATGAAAGATAACTATATATAACTAGATGACGGTTTGGTTTTAGTTATTTTGAATATTAGAGACTTATCTCAATAGTTTTTACCTATTGACCAAAAGTGATACTTCGATTTTAGAATGCATCGGCTTGATTGAATTTACTATAAGAATAAAGGTTTCCATGTAAAAAAAACATTAGATACCTACGATTATTAGGCGTACTCATAAAGCCATCATTACTATGGTTGTTTACAATAAAAGCCAAAGTGGATTTACATTTTGATAGGTCATTTTTGGACCTAAACTTCTTCGAAATTCCGACTTTGGCTAGCAATATACTTATCCCAACATTAAATGGCTCTCATCTGCTTTTCCATGATTAAAAGTCTCATTAGGCTGAATCTGGCGAATGTGGACAGGCAGACTTATCTGCCAAAAACAAGTTTGCCCATTTTTTGTATAGTTTACCAGATTTTGAGGTCGAAGGACGATTCAATATTACTCGTCATTTATTGTATATAATATGATAGTGTTAAAAAAACTAAAATAAAAATAGGAGGGTGTGTGAAAGGCCTGAGAAATATTACTGAACTGCTGTTTTTTTATTTGTTTACCTTGATTTATAGTAGAGAATAAAATCGTATCTCATTACCAAGGAAATGTAATTAGTCAGACCGTTCCCAATTTGACAAAACTCAGCAGAGCTCACAAATACCTGTTCTTAAGAAGAAATGTTAGGATAAATATTGTGATATAGCGCTCTATTGGGGAAAATCGTATTCCAAAAAAACGTGATTTATCACCGACCCTAAATACAAACTGAAAGTGTGAAACAACACTTTCACTTCTATATTTATGAGTTGAAAGTTTCCACGCAGTAAACTTCTAACTTTACTTAGAACGTGATAGATACCATCAATATGATGTTTACGGATGTTAATAACAAATAAAGAAGGGATTTAATTACACCAACATTTGCTTTACTGTTTTTTAATTAACTTTGGCTCATAATAGAGTACTAAAATTAGTTGTAGAGGTAAACTTAGACTGAGATGATTAATCGTGTTAGGAAGAAATTGGTTTTTACCTGAAAATAAGATACCATAAAATATTTAGTGAAATAGTGATTTCTAACTTTTGTTATTAGTGATATCTCACCATTTTCAATGTACAGTTCGTGCTCACAATGGAACATGCTTCGGTTATTGTTAGGTTTTAAAAAATGTTTAATCAAATAATCTAAATTAGTAGGGTAATTTTATACCTTTGCGATACCCTCGTTATTTGGCTCTAGAAAATTGAAAAATCATCCGATTTCGAATAGTTTTTTTTTTTAAATCTTCGTTTTTACGGTGGATTTATGAAAAAAAATATGGGAATAAAAAAATGATGATTGGTTAGGAAAAGGTTAGATTTTTTATTTATACAATTTTAATACAATTTTATTTTTACACTGTATCTCAAAGATTTTATATATACAAGTTTTAACTTAATTTTATTCAAACATTATTTAATTTTATTTATACAATTTTAACCCTTATAATATTTCATTAAGCTTTTATCTATACATTCACTAATTTATTTATATACCGTCTTTTGAATTTTATTTTCATAAATTACATATAAGTTTTTATTTATGCAATTTCAAATTTTTTTATAATTCTATAAATATATATTTTACTAATTAGATCCTTGTTCACAGGTAATACTTTTCGCTGCCTCCGGAGCAAGGACTGGGAGCAAAACCGGCGCATGTGAGGTGTTGTTCGCTAAGAACGGTGCCACATGCGTAGGTGGAGAAGAGGGTGGGTTTTTAGCTGGTAGGCGTCCGTTGAACGGACAAATCCAGCACACCTGGGACACCTTCGCATGCGTCTTTAGAAAATTTTCCCATCCAAAAAAAGGTTAGGTTAAGGGGAGTGTTTCAATTCAGAACTTGTTAAACAACATGTTTAACAATGTTAAAAATATTGTGTCGTACTGGTTATACGTGGTTTAAACTGATCTTCTAACAACGTTACGTTCATAAATAATAGTTGATATAAAAAACCAGATGATTATGATTATTTACTGCCTTTTCTCAGTTTTCAGGCTTCACATTTTTCACAACTTCCAAAAGCAACTGATAGACCGAATTTTTGGCGTTTACGCGGTACTTCGAAATTTTCCATAATCGCACTAGAATTCACAATAGACTATAAACTGCACCTTGCAAGCTGCAACTAAACTAAATTGTTAAGAATAAACAACTTGGATCTTCTCACTAAGTGGAAAAACCTACAATCGTATTTTATGAAACAAACTTTCAACTCTCCCGGCTCTTTTCATTTTAGAATCTGTTTGTTTGGTTCGCAAACACTTTCACAACTCAACTGAAAGATCTATTCATACATAGCTTACTAGAAGGGATAATTTGGATATTTACGTAACTGTAGCCACTCTTCATCGGCTTACTTTCAAAACCTCCTAAGTCCGATTTATCACGTTTTGATACAAATAGATTTCAAATACTCTAATTCAACACCCTTCAAAGCTTCTAGCTGTAACGATATCTATCGGACAATCGCAAAACCTTCTATGCCGTTGCATCTCTTGGAATTATTCAGAAGCTCCTAAGTCTAAATAGAAAGAAATGTTTAAGAAAATGACTGTTTCCTATTAAAACATAAGGGTGTTTCGTTGCTAAATTTTAACGCCTGACAATAATTGCATATTTTGTCCATCGCACCAATACTAACTTTGATCCGCGCTGTTGGTTCGATGATTTTCTCGGTTTTGTTCTCTACATGAATCTATGTGTTTTTGACGTGCCATCCTGGTTCTCAATGCATTTTCTTGTCGACGATTATCACGCTGTTCTCGTGCACGAATTTCAGCTGTGCGAATTTTTTGAGCTGCATTTTTTTCTGCTCTCTGTTCGACAGTTTCATGAGCTCTTTCCACACGTGCACTTCAAGTCTTCTTGCTACGAGCATTAAGGTTGGATTTTTTGAGTTGCATTTTACTAAAAATAGTGATGTGAATGAATTTCGCTGTTCTTTGAATAACTGTAAGTTAGAGGTAAAAAAATATTCGAAGTAATGTACGCAACGAAAACAAACTGAAGAATGATTTGAAACAAGCGACGCGACGTTAAGTGGTATAGGCAAAATAAGACATGTATCTATAGTGTGTAGTCTAAGAAAATATATCACATTGAAGTTTGGCGCCATCTATGAGGTGCGAAGGACAAAATTTCAAAGTTCTCTGTAAAAAAATTCGCTTAAGGCGCCATCTGTTCTAGACTTATGGAAACTACGATTAATAACAACAATCAACGTTGATGATAAGTTTATTATTGATTATTAATTATTGAGATCATTATTTCAAATAATAACTATCCTATCATTTAAGTTGGACAAAATTACATATATATGCCAAATTTCATGAATATCAATTGACTCGTTTTTGAGTTCATTCGGAACATACACTCGGACATTGAATTTTTATATATAAAGATAATGATGCTCCAGAAAAAAAATCAATGGGAATGAAAGGGAAGATTATTGCGTTGAACTGATTTAAGGAGGTTTTTGATATAATTACGTAAAATGGAATTTCACTATTGTAGAATTTCATCGATTGAGAAGTATTTGGAGCTAATTTGTGCAAAGCAAAGCTGCATTGTACGGGAATTATGTTGAGTATAGCGCAGATAAGAACATTAAGTCCCATTTCTTAAAAACTTTTTATGAAGAGTTTGCTTCAAATAATCTAGGCTTATATTCTTTAAAAAAATGTCAATGTGACCTTTATGTCTCATACAAGGCTGAAAACGTCGATGAGCAGTTATACAATCGACGTATTACTAAAAAAAGTAGAGCACGTGATGAAAATTCTTTGGAAAAAAGTAATTCCCGGCTTGTTTTTACAATGAATCTTCAATCAATACTTTTTTGGCCATCGCTTGAGGCACCTCTTGAGGTAAATCAATTCCCTAATTTATATATTTCCTGCTTATTCTTCCTCTACATAGAGTCCTATTCATCTCGCTGCTCATTTCTCTCGGTATTTCATAATTCAAACGTTGTATTTATTGTTGTCAAATTTTTTGCCTTAAAAAACAACAGTCTCTCAACTAAAAAGTTGAGATCCATGTAATACCAAGTCGGTTGATTTATTTAGTCCCTACTTTCTGTCTCAATTTATTACGTAATTAGCTAATCTAACAACTCCTTATAGTGTCCACATTAATATTAGGAATCTTTTATGTTTAAAGAAATTAGATTGGCTTTGCCGTCGCATTTCAATTTTCAATATTATTGTGGTCACTATAAGATGTTGGCTCAATACGTAATAACTTAAGTCAGAAGGGCCTTTAAGTAGGGACTGAATAAATCAATCTCTAATTATTAAATAACAACAACGCATTTTCTAAAATCCCACTATCTGTATTTATGAGCTTTTCTTATTTTTGTACGTAGTCTTCTTCTTTTTCTTTTCCGGTACTACTTCTTGAAGTTGAGCTACAGTTTTTCTCCTTGTATCTATTAGTTTTTCTCGGAGGCTTCGATATAACAATTTTTGACAAGTCTGGACGGTAAATGTTCCTTAGTCTATTGTGCTCAAAAATTGAGGATTTCTCTGCTATAATACTTCCAAAGTCGATATTAATTAGATGTAACCCGCCCAGACTTGTAACTCTCGAAAGTTCCACGTAAACATGACCGGATATAAATACTGCAAAACCGATATCGATCAGCGAATTATTGAGACTTAGGCCCTGACTTTTGTGTATGATTAGAGCAAAATATTTCAGTTTTTCCGTAATTTATACACTAAACACTAATTGTTTTCAAAATTTGAAGCTTTTATGTCCACTAGACGTTAATTAGAGTTTTGATCATCGGTCAGTCAGTGAGTGACAAAATGAAGAGCTTTGATTAGTTATAATTCTTTAACTACTGCTTCAAATTGAAGTAAATTAGAAATATCGCGTGTTTATACAATGCTTGCTTGGTTACTAAAAATACAGGCTTCTAGTTTAATCCGCAACGAAATTATAGGTCGACAATAGCCTGAACTGCTTCGAGGAAAGGATGGTGTGGCCGTGCCGCTTTTTTTGCTTCAATTGCTCAAAAGAGAGTAAAGAAAAAACAAAAAATGTATCAGATAAACCAAACTAAACAAAGTACTAGAAAGTAATTATTGTAGTTCTTTAAAAAGTGAGATGAATAAGACTATATCGTTACTGAATAATATCTTGAAAAAAAAAGAGAATAACTAAAAAAGGGAAATTGCAAAAATTGAAAGAATAAAAATGGAAATCAGCAAAAATTCTCAGGTAAAACTCTCTTTGTTTCAGTTATTACCGATTAATAATATTTCTATTTAAATTGAAATTGGTTGCAATTTAAAGGGGGTGGTACTAAAAATAACACAATATGAAGAAACATCTACTACTAATTTTATTATCAACAATATTTGAAAATTTACATTTTTCACTCAACTTGTTTTACAAAAATAGTTCTTGGTTTGAACACAATATTCACGAAATTGATTATCACTAATACAATTAATAATATAACACACTACAAAAGATCAGTCACAAAAAAACAAGTGAAAATCAACAAAAATATACACACAATAATAATTCACGGTAATTTAAGAAATTCATGAAAAAACTCAATACACACTTTAGATCTTTCCAATGTCTGTTATCATATAATTCCAAAAAACCAAAGTAATTGGAAAATATTAATGAAACATATGAGAATTTATCATACCAAATCCTATAATGTTAGAGCAAATTTTGAGTTTAATTCTCCCTAGAGCGTATCAGTTAATGATATTTACAACACAATAATGAATTCGTAAAACATACTGATAATTAAAACATTACTGGTTGATAGATTATTGAGAAAATAATTAGGTAGGTATAGACAATAAAAATGATTCTCCTTGAAGGTATGAGCTTTAATCCAGACACTTCTAGAAATTACCCAACGACCGAAAATTAATGAATAAATAATCAAATCACAAATAAATTGTGATTTTCTATCTGATCTCATATTATTATTATTTTCTTTAGTTCTTTTATATTTTTTCATTTTTCTAGCAAAGTTTGTCATTCATTTTTCCATAAATTGTTCTTGTTTCTAGATAACAACAAACTTTTTTCTATACCTCTCCTATCGATTTTCTCACTTCGATTTTCTCCTCTTTGGTCTTACTATTCTTATTTATCACTATATAAAAATTCATTTTCATATCTGTATACAAATTCCCTTTGATCCTTTGTACGTTTTCGTTAGTTATTATAACGAAAATATACAAAAAATCCAAGGAAATTTGTATTAAACAATTTTGATAACATAATAATAAACTTTGTTAGAAACATAAGGAAATATTTCTGAGACCTTTTGACATATTAATGATTCTAAATGTTGTTCATATCATATTTTGATGAAGACTGAAGCAGGTCGAAACGTCAATTTTCATCAATCTTCCAAAAATTATTAAACAAACAGAAGAGACTACTATTTAGTTCAATATAAAAGACAAAGAGATGAAGATAACTAATTATTTATGTAGAAAAGAGAATACAATATAAATCCAAAAGATACAGAGGACATGAAAGAAATTATAGTATAATAATAGAGATACCAAATTAAACAAGGAAACTTAGAATGATCAAAAGCATGAAGAATATTAAAAGACAAGATAAATTCAATGTTATAGTGAAAAGTACAAAGTGAGTTTCTATTATTAAAGCATGCATCATGATACAAACGAAATGAGTAGATATGTTTTAAAAGATAATACTAATAATAATGAGACAAATATCACAAATTACTCTCTTATACAAATTTGTGTGAAGTCGATGAAATAAAAATCAAAAGAAAATACAATACAATCGTTATGGGTGAAGTAGAATGCCAAATAATTATCTAAACAATCAAGTTATTGAAATTACCATTAAATCTAACTTATAAATATGAAATATCAAATAATTAATAGTTATAATAGATATAAAACTAAAATTTGGTTAGTAAGTAAATTTTAAATCCTGTCACCAGGTAGAAATCTCAATTACGTATTAAATTTCAGGATTTTCTATATTTGTTGTGGATTGACTGAAATAGTAAATTATAATCCATGCAGTCTCCCCACACTATATGATTTGTAATGTTAATAATTTGTAAATTATGTTATTAAGATATAAAGTTTGCTATAAAAATGTTTTTGTAAGAAACAATCCCTTACAACAAATGTGATTTGATTTTTGAAAGTGATTTTTTTATAAGATAATTTTCATTTCAAAAATTAAAACTGAAATATTAATTATAACACATCAATCTTCTATCCTCAAGCTCGAAGCGTGTTAGCTTGTTGGTGGAAGGATAATCATTTTTTAGATTATATAAAAGAATCTTGAAAATAGACAATTGAGGTGAGAACCTCTTGACAACGTTAATAATATACATATCCTGTATTGAAAAAACTATATCCCTCATAAAATAGGATATTAAAATAGCCGTAATCTGTTCAATTTTGGATTTCGGCCTCTCCATTCCTCCTTATCATTAGCGTTAACCATCCATTTAGATCCAATAAGTTTCTTCAGATCATCTTCCCTTGTGCTATTACTCTTCCTTCCTTTCTTATGCGCACGTTCCTTTTTCTCTTCCGATGTTAAATGTACTTATACTAATCTTTGACCCTTTTCTCCTCTTTATGAGAATGTCAATACTTGAAAGCAAAAGATGAAGACCAGGAGTAGTAGTTGAATACCAATTTGTTGTTGGAATATAAAACTTTTTGGTCATTACATGAAATTGATACTGTTTGAACGCAATTCTCATATCGGGCTTGATCAATTAGTTACTGATAGTCTGTTGGAGCGAACCTATTATTTTTTGTCAAGCAGGGCCCAACCCCCGAAAATAAAAATTGGAATTTAGAATTTTTTATTTCTTATATTAGTCATTTCACCTAACCGGGGACTCATTGTGGATATGCAATAAAATTTCGAATTTTCTGGAATCACCGTCCAACGCGGGTTTTTGAGATAACTTGGTCATCGAAATGGGCGTCAGACAGTGTAATTATGAATTTTGTTAAAATAATATTGAAAAAATTGCTAAAAGTGGATATTATTTTTTAATAACATAGTTTATTCTAATAATATATAATTTTTTTAAGCTGAGACACGGTTTTAAAATTGGATATACCACTATACAAAATATCTAAAAACTTATTTTCGTCGATAAACGATTAAAATGGAAAATAGATACATTGAGGACTGATGCTCAACATTTCTACTCTAATAAATTATTCCTCCACAATTTTATTGCATATTTGAAAATATTTACTGTACGAATTTTTTCCTAATCAACAGTATAAAATCTAATTAGTTTGACTAGAAAAACTATATTGTTTCTACTAATTATTTTTTGTTACAAAATATCTATTTACACAATCTTAGATTTGGCTACGCAATAAATAAACTTCTTAGAAACTTCGATTTGAAAATTCATACACATCGTGAAGATTTACAAGGAATTAATTAAAACAATGATTCATTTAACCTCAACAATGAGTTAATTGATAACACAATATAAATATTAAATAACGAGACTGCGCGACTATAGGGCGCACTAGACGGGTGGAGGGGGGGGTTTGTTGTTAAAAAACGAGTAGTGCGTTGGGTATCTTGATATCTTATCTATGGACGTCCAAAAACTCGTTTCCGTAACTATTATAGTATTTGTGCAGTAGCGGTTTGAATCGGACGTGTTTTTTTCTCGGGCCCAAAAACCATGTGTGACGATTTTACATGAGGAATTACATATGACAAAAGTCTGTGCGAAGTTGGTGCCAAAAAATCTGACTCCTGACCAGAAGCTCTTGTATCAACGGGTCTGCACAGATTTCCTTGAAAGGTTAGAAAAAGATTTGCTTTGAAACTGACCCGATTTGAGTCGATGTAAGTGGTAAAGCAAAAAACGGCAGAGCTCCTAAAGACGCTCGCCAAAGAAGACTTCCAGCACTGCCTATTTAAATTAAAATATTTAATCTTTTCAGCCGAAGTGGACGTATAAATTTAATAAATTTTGGTCTATGTATATGAGCACTTTCAAGAAATAATTATTATTTAGGTGGATCTTTCCTTATGAATTGTTTGAATCGATTACAACTTGAAACCAATAAAAACTAGTGATCTATCATTATGGGTTGAGATAAATATCTAGAATTCCTCGAGATGTGAATAAATTATTAATATATTTTTCCTACGTCGGTTATAATATTCATGTTGAAGGTATCAAAATCTTTTCAAAAATTCCCTCACTTATCGCAACATATTTGAATTTACCTAATTCAAAAAACTACACTGGGCATACATTTCGACGCTCCTCGGCGTCTCTATTAGTGGATTCCGGTGGTGATATAATTCAACTAACGAAGCACGGTGGGTGGAAATCCAACACAGTTTTGGAGGGTTATATAGACGACTCAATAAAAAACAAAATGGATTCCGCAGTGCAAATTTTAAAGGGAACAACTAGTTCTAGACTTCAAGCAACATTGTAAATGTTCACGATCCTATCAACAATCCAATAAGTACTAATACAACTATAGTAATATAACTTCTTCTTCACTTCAAATTAACAATGCTCACAATTCTACTTTTAATATTAATATGAAATAATAATTGATAAAAATCTTGTGGAATTGTTTTAAGTCCACGGACGTAGAAAAAATTTCGTATGAAACTCTTAAATAAATTAACTTTTTTTTCACTCGTAAGAATTTTTAAACCGTTCTTCTCGTGAGTAGTATTAAAAAGTATTAAAGTAAAGTATTAAAGTATTACTTCACTTGTTGCATAAATAACTTTATTTGGTTTATCATTTTGTGAAAATAATGATTTTGATTATCTATATCCAAAATCCAAAATTGTGTATCTATTATTTCTATAAACTACTCATAAGTACGTATTGGGTAAAAGCAATAAAAGCAATAATCTGTATATATCAAGTGATTTTTTGCGCGACCTTCCGTTACAAGAACTCATGACAATTTGATTTCAACAAGACGGTGCTTCCATCCATAATACATTAAACGTTAGAGTACTCCTTGAAAATATGTTTAATTGGAAGGTGATTCACAGATATCTAGATATTTTTTGGCCTCCTAGGTCAGCTGATTTGACTCCCTTTGACTTTTTTTATGGTTTTTAGTTAAAGCAGCAGGTTTATCAGCAAGAACCATTCGATGATGTAGACCATTTGGAAAGGATTATTTCTGGAGAATGCCAAAAAATTATCCCAAATATGATACGGAAAGTAATACAAGAGTTTGGCAAACGAACAATTGAATGTTCACAAAGAGAAGGTGGATATGTCGAAGCTGTAGGACATTGAATTAAATTTTCTTTACTTTTCAATTTTTACAATAAAAAATTATTATGCATTCATTACGTATGTACATTGCAAGGTTGTTCAAAAACAGTGATAAATAGAAAGGTTAATCATATTTTTAACAGGTAAGAGAGATAAATTGTATCCAGTCAGAATAATTAATAATGATTAGTAAATAATTACAAAACCTGATTTTCATAATAAATGGCTATAATTGCATATAACTTTTAATTGAAAACAACTTCACTTTATAACATTTTTCTGAATTTTTTTGACAAACCTCGTATACTGCTAAAAAAATTGATATCTGCTGGTTGGTTTAACTATTGGACCATGCAGAACTTTTTATAAATAACTTTTCATAAAATCATGTTTTTGTCATAAATTTCTTGTTCAAATTTGATTTGAACATATCAAAGATTAAGTTCATGCTTGTGAAATACCCTTGTTATTGCAGAGTTTCATTTTGAGAAGATATTGAATCTACATGCCCACTCACCCCTGTTTAGTGGCGATTTACCTCAGATTCAAATCGCATATTTTTTATAAACATGAATTTCATAGTTCTTGTGAAAAAACCAAAATTTAAGAATCAAAATATAACTAATATATATCTAAGATATGAAATTACAAAAATAAGTTGGTTTTTCTTTTCTCTAAATAGAAAATCTGTATGAAAACAGTGCCAACCTTATGGTGTTTTAGTTACAATTAAATTAAAAAAGTCTTGATACAAGTTAAAATATTTCTTAGCTGAGAAAACTAACAAATTTGGATTCAAATTAGCTTAGACTGTTTAATGATAAATGCTGATACCCATACGTTACTACTTTCTATTTCTATATGGTTTATTGGCACATCTTTTGGACTAGAATTTTTATCTAAAATAATTTTAACCTCCAAATCGAAATCGGTCTCTGGAAAACAGTTACTTGCCCTTGTTCTTTGCCCCCAAAAATGTATAAATACACTTTTAAAGCTGGATCTGATCCAGATTCATCATGCTTATTACTAACTATCCTATCAATTTTTGTTTCGACTCTACCCGCACTAAGAGCTCTACATTTGTCATTAGATTTGGATCTATAAGTTGAATCCATCGACAGAGATTTTGGAGGTCTTTTTCTGCTAGAATGTCTATAAACTACTTTGGTATTTCTGGTAATGGTGCTTTCGTAATTTTGCATTTCTAGACCGTTTTCGTCCTCTGAATTACTGAAATTCTCTTCCGTTGAAATTAGTTTGACGATGCTTTTCCTTTCTACTTTATCGTTCATGAGAGATTTTATTTCGGGGCCCATATAGTTAGGGTTACAAAAACCAAACGGACCGTTCCTATCCCTGTCTGTGTTCTTCTGGTTCTCTTCCTGAGGCGTACCTTGAAATAGAAATATTCTGTCATCATACTATAGAAGAGTATCTTTTTATAGGGTGTTCTGGGACTTGATACAGAAAATTCGAGAGTGAGTGAAAATAATGCTGCGACATAAAAAAATTTTTCATACGACCCCTCGTTTCTGAGTTATATGCCTTCAAAGTTGCGAAATCATGTCACAGCATTATTTTCACGTCATCTACTCACTCCAGAATTTTTTTTGATCAAGTCCCAGAGCACTTTGTATAAAGAGAAGACAAGACAAATTTTCAGTCTAATACTTTGGGTACAAAAATTATACAAAAATTATTGAAAAAATTATAGGTAACGAGACCTTTTATCTGGAGCCATTGAAAATATTAGTTCTTTCGCTTCGTTGTTTATTTGTTTGTGAGTGAATCCGCACCTTCTTCAAACTTCAAACATCCACTTAAAATAGTCTCGTCCCACTGAACTATTTTTATTAAAAATGCTCTCCCAAGCCACAATAATAAGCCCTATACCTACAGCTTTTATTACCTCCTCGTTGGAAGAAAATTTACAACCTTTTAAACTTTTTTTTAGTTGAAAAAAGAGATGATAGTCGGACGTAGCCAAATCTGGTGAATAAGGGGGGTGTTCTAGTAATTCAAACCTTAAATCACGAATTTTTTGCATGGCACATGAGATTTGTGTGCAGGGGCTGTCCTGCAAAAACAAAACACCTTTGGATAGCTTTCCGCGTATTTTCTCTTTCGTCGAATAGTAATCTCCAGTAATTGTTCTACCCTTATTCAAAATATCAATCATGATTACTCCATGGCAATCCAAAAAAACTGAAGCAAGAACTTTTCCAGCTGATTTTTGGACACGAAACTTCTTAGGTCTTGGAGAACCAGAGTGTCGCCATTACATCGATTGTTGCTTTGTATCTTGATCGTAGAGATGTACCCATGTCTCATCCATAGTAACTATTCGGTTTAAGAAGTCTAAATCGTTTTCAAATCGAGCACAGATCGAACGCGATGCTTCTAGCCTTGCACGCTTTTGGTCAACATTCAAACATTTGGTTATCTAATTTGCAGCAATTTTTCTCGTGTCCAAATTGACGTGAACTATATGATGAACGCGTTTGTATGAAATATTCAGAGCTTCAGATATCCGTTTCAGCCCAATTCGACGATCTGATAAAATCATGTCATAAACTGCATCGATATTTTCGGGGACTGACACAGAAACTGGCCTTCCCGATCGGTCATCATCTTCAATTTCGGAGGACATCTTTTTTCTTCTAGTTTATTGCGTAACTCTGGTTTAATTTTTTGACGTCAAACTTTACACTGACACTTCTAATAAATTATTGTTCGTTGCTATGGTAACGTAATATTTTGTTTATGCATGGAACTGGTCTAAGCTAACTAGATATCAATACATCCTCGTAATTTCCGCATGAAAATTAATAATCGTTGAGACTTGGTATAGGCTATACAAATAATAAAAAGATAATAAGTCAACGCAAATCAGTTATGGAGATGAAATTGTAGAAAAAAGTAACGAATTTCACATTGAATATTATGATTTTATACTCACCTGTTTTAACGCTATAGCTACTAACTGACGACAACCGATTAACAGTTTCAATACTTGCATAATCTGACGTAGAAGAAACGTTTTCTCTAGACTTTTCTTCCAGCGATTTAATCATATCTTGGTATAAGGGATTATCGGCGTATCCAATGTGTGAGCTGTAGCTTTCCCCTTTTTTAATAGGTAAGAAATTTTCATAAATATTTTTCTCGTTATTGAGATGCACTTGAACGTTATTTTTTTGCTCATTATTAGATTTATTTTTTCCTAGTAGCTCGTTTTCGTCTTCGCTATCTAAATAAACTAATTTCGTAGCTTCTACTGGAGTTAATACTGGAGTTGGTAGAGATAGTACAGAAAAATTTGGCACTGATATTGGTTCTCTTGGTATTTTTATTGCTGTACTATCGAATTCTACTCGTTTCTTTGGATTGATTTCTCTCAATTCTATTTCATCCGATGGAGAGTTGTCCGTACTGAATTTCTTTTTGATCACATAAGCGGATTTTGATTTTTTCATTGAGCCTGAAAATTTGAAAAAGTTAGATTCTGAAATTATATGAGGTGTATCAATGAAGTATTAAAATTGATCTTCTTAAAAGTTGTGTCCTATGCTAGGAATGCCCTTATACTAACAGGTACCAAAATCTTCCCTTTCAGTATATTTTTTATATCAAATTTTCACATGAATCGCATGTGGCTAAATCTGACTAGAAAACTTGTAGACGGTAAACTGTTTACGTTCACTTTAGTGGTTATAGAAATGCGCGTCACTCACTGAAACTGCGTCGAACCATGGTAATGTGCTTTGTCGTGATTATTAAGAAAGCTGTTGACCAATTTCTAGGACTCTTTCTATTTTTTGGTATCCTCTTTGTATATTTTTATGATCTACTTCTTCATTCATTGTGTCAACTGTTAAATCGATATCACCAATAGTTACTACAATAGTATCTAAGAAGATCAAGTTTCGTGCAAATCTTTGGTACTTTTGATAACTTCCAAATTCTTGTTTCATAACTAACGAAATCAGTTTATCATGACTTGTTTCAGCTCTTGAAGGTTTTTTGGCACTCGGACGTCAATCTCAGGGATGTCAATGTCTAATGCTACCTGAACTAAAATCCTATGTCAACCTCGAGCTTTGCTAGGAATAATCGACTAGTAATACTTCGAGAAGTATTATCCCTGTTCAAACTCAGGTTCTTAAGTATGGTATTATTATTCGTACATTCTCCTTTTCCTTCAATCATCTCCCATCTCTCCAATCATTATTAGAGACTTAGTTCACAAGCTTGTCCTTTGGTTCCTTCTTGTTTTCTACGCATTCTTTACGGAAGTTACGTATTTTAAAATCCATCTATTCTCTTTTTGTTTTGTTTCTAATTGAGCTGAATTCTGTCTGAGCTAAATTTTTCGCCATCTAATCCAGTATCTATTATTTCATAATTATTTCCCAAAGATTGCTCCGTTGATCCTATAGTTCAATTATTTTATAAGTTACCTTAATATTCATGTTAATTGTTTCAATAAATTTGCATTAGGATATTTCAATTTTTATATGTTGATTATATCACAGACTTACCTCTACGCGGCGATGCTACATCTGCCATATCAGTATCAATAACCTCAACTTCTGCCTGCGGACTAGCGTGTTGCCTTAACAGACTCTCCGTACTATCACCAGCGCAGCCAGTTAAAACAGTATAGCTACACTTATTACTCATCCTTGGAATGTTTAATTGAGACAATTTTTGGATTTCTTGGAGGAATCCTCTGGAAGACCTGTTCGTTTCGGAAAACTGCTGAGCTAAATCACTTCCATCGTTATAGTTCATTAGAGTGGGTTGAAAAATGTAGGTTTTTTCGCAAGGAGCCACCTAAAAAATTTGTTATCAGAATTTCGTCACAATCTACTAGATAAATAGAGAATTAGAATTATTATTCTAAAATTTAAAAAACAAAACGGATCACCTTATTGTTCGGTAAATAGGACGAATGTCGACTGCCTCTATCTGCAGACGTACAAGTCCTTCTTCGAATTCTTAAGCATTTAGAATCCAGCGAAGTGGCTAAAGAGCCATTGAGGAGTAGCTCTGAGATTATAATGGCTATACTTTCAGAACGAGGTTGAGGCTTAGCGCCGTTTATTGTAACTTTCTCCCAACTTTCTAAAGCTAAAACATAAATTTCCCATCATAAAGTTGTTATAACTAATGTATATTGTATATCATAGTTGAGAATATTAAAGAAACTGAACACATAGTAACCTAAATCAAGTTCAAACTATCAATTGGAAGTTCATTATTGGATTTACGTGACGCATATTTTTTCAATGAAATTGTCTAAAACAGAAAGAATGGGCGACAATAGAAGTTATATTCAAAAGTTATATATTTGAAATGAATTACACTCTACATATGACGCCGTCAACGCAAAAGTGGCCTAACCAACAATTTCTCTATCTTGAAGTTCAGTACATAAACTAATTCAGTAGTGTCAATATTTCGATGCAAAAATGGCCTAATCTCAGTTTCTTATGTAACTAAGTGATGGCGCCATTAAATATCTTCTTCCATAGCAGTAACATCTTGTGACAAAATAGCAAAAGCGGCCTAATCTAGTTAAATCATTTTTGCACTCTGTAATTCTGACATTACTCCAATTATGAGACAATAAACCGCAAATAGTTATCGCCAGATTTGACTATTTTGTATTCTCTTTACGCTGAAAGAGTTGAAAATTCAGCATCGAAATTTATTTTTAGCATTCAATGAACAATTTAACCTGAGTGTTCATCCCCCTGTAACAAATTCATATAAAAAGTGTGATGCATTTAATATTAAAATTAAGGCGGTTGATAATGATGAAAAAACAAGATTTGAACAAGAAAGAAACTTGCATTTGCTCAAGGCAAATGCTGCAAGAGAAAGCTTATAAAAAGATATAGAAATCTATAAAAATAATGTAGATGTATGTGTAGCTTCGATCTTATGAAAACACTTCCAGCCCCTGTTATTAGCACAGGAATATGTAATTACAATCGTCAACTCTGGACATACCGCTTAGGTGTTCATAATATGAAAAATTAAGAAGTGTACATGGGTACATGTATTTATAAAATTGACCACAAATTTTTTGTGATCGGACCTTCATACAGGTCATGCGATCAGGATTTTGGTTTAGTGGAAAAATGGTTCTTCGAAAACATCTATATGCCTGAAGACTGGAAGCAAGTTATTTTAGCGGCTATAAAGAGTAAACCGTTCAAAATTATTTCTTTGATGAAAGATTTATTTTTTTCTTGCAAATCTCTATAAAAAAATATTAGGAATCGTAAACTATGTGAAGATAAAGGCAAAGTTGAATAGTTAAAGATGCAATGGCTAACGTTTTGTGAAGTGCTTCCTTTTAATTTTTATTCAACATTTCCCACAGCTATTGATGAGATTTTCATTGATTTTTCCAATTTTTATTTTTGTAAGGTGTAAAAAAATTAAAGATATTAATGGTAATTTTCATTCCTGGCTAAAATGGCTTAATCTTATAAATTGATATCAGAGAAATCATAAAACATAATATATAAAAGTGCCCCAACTCACAATAAGTAAATAAATATTACACTTTTTGTTTCTAAAATAATAATTTAATAAAATAATCTAAATTAGCTAAAACTATAAAAAAACTAGCAACAAAATAAATTTTCATTAAAATTTAAATCTGACAAATGAGTTTAAAACATGCCATTTTATGAATATTAATTTTTCCACATCATTATCTTCTAGTTTAGGCCATTTCTGCGCTTGCGGCCTCATATTACTGTGAAGTGTTAGCAATGTTATAAATTTCTGTCTATCCGAAATCATCCTACTTGGATATTCAAATATTTATAACAGTTTTATAGCTTCTCGTAATACTGTCTACATTAATCATTGGAAAAAATATTGAAATAAGGAGGAGAAAAGTAAAATATATTATTCAAAGTGTCTTGAAGTCGCTTACTCAATACTTGTAAAATATTACCTGTCACCAATCTCGATGCTGCCCTTTTATTTTTACACAATGTTCACTCATAATAAACAAGGAATACTGTCGTTACCACAGCATCCCCTGCTACGAATCTGAAGTTGCAACCTACAGTATTTTATAAGAGAGGGAACAGATCAATTCGAGGTTACCATGTTGAATTTAATCAAGTGAAACAATGGAAAACTCGAAAACAAAACGAGAGTGTTTTTTGTTCCTTTTTAATTCATCAAATAAGAAAACCACAATTATTTGTTCTTCGTGCGTAGATGATATATATAAACAAAAAAAGATTACAGGTAACTTATACATTTTGTGTTTTCTATCTTAGAGATTGGATCACCTTAAATAAATGCATTAATGAACCATGAAATATCAAAAAAACATAAATTCAATTATAAATATTCAGAAATTCTTGAAACAGAATCTAATACACAAAAAAAATTTTTAGAAATGGTTCACATTCATAAGAACGAAAAAGCTATAAATGAGAAAAAAATCCTAACTAGTTTAAGTAAAATCATAGCTCTATATTGTAAATCCTAATAAAACTACAAATAATTTAATCGATTACTACTATATATCATACAAAACAACATTCCGCAGTTTCCAAATTCTATTATTGCACATACCAAAGCTAAATTTCCACAAATCGTTGTTGGCCTGTCCGTTTCTCTCGCCTCCAAAAATCAACATATGTGCCGAAGGTAATTTACAAGCAGCATGACTGTGTAAAGGTCCAGGATTGATTTTACTCTTGACACAATGCCATGTCCGTGATGGTATATCCCACTTCCAAAGATCTGATCTTTCTTGAAGATCGGTCATTCCCCCGTATATCCACATGGCGTCTCCTTGGAGTACTGCGGAATGTTTGTGACGTGGTGGAGGACATTCTGATGAGCCTTTTCCTGTAGTCGATATCAAGTGCCATGATTCTGTGTCTGTAATGAGTACGTAAAAAATCGATAAAAAAAGATGGAATGCATAATACGACCTACATTCATATAGTTGAGTATGTACGTGTTCTTGACATGTGAATTTACTGGGTTGGTATATCGAGGTTCAGAAAAGAGATTTTATTTAACAAATATTGCATTTGAGAGACGATTTCCTTCTTTTGAGTTTTTAAAAAAAAAAAAGAAAAACTGAATATAGAAGACACGTTCTCGATAAACACTCCTAATTTTAGGAATAAAAAGCATAAAATCTGGAATAAAATTATAAGAAACGGGTAGCTTTTCAAACTGTATACAGGAAGGGAATAGGATGATTCACTATCGTTACGGTGATTATATTGGCTAAACATGTAAAAAAATAATTTGAGTATTGACTAAACATTATTTTTTACGTGTAAAAAGAATTGAGTACAACGAGGAAAAGTTACATGAATATTATTCTGAAAGCCCTGCGTGGCTTGACATGATTTTTAACTGATTTTTCTCTTTCCAAGCTTACTAAATAGACAGGGTCTGTCATTTACTGTAACTATTCTACATATGGTAAATGAAATCCAAACCCTTGTACATACCGATTGTCGCTATTGCTTAATACTGATCAAAAGCTCGTACGGATTCAAAATTCAAGTGAATGTTTGATTATATTTAGACGGAGAGATATAATTATTGTCATAAGAAAATTTCATAATTTTATGGACCATGCGATACGATTTTATATTGGATAATAAAAAATAATAATGATTATAATACAGTATTAATTCTGCCACAAAATAATAAGGTCTTTAAAGCAGAAATGTCTTTGTAAATCTCCGAAACTTATTAAATGTATTGCCACTTTTAATTCTGAAGGTAGCTGGTTGAATAGTTTTTTGACATTGAAGATAATGGAATTTTTTACCAGATATAGTATAGTTAAGTAGATGTCTAAATTTTTTTCTTTAATAGGGCAATTATTGGGTGTCTCAGTTGAGTTGTGAAAGCGTTTGCGAAGCAAACAAACGGATAATAAATAGAAAGAGCTGGGTAGTTAAAACTTAAATAGAATTCGAAATGCGATCTACTACTTAAACCATAATTATCCCCAGTAAGTCAAACCACAGCGAAGATGCGATTCGAACAACGAATAGTATGTTCAAAATACGTGCGCACGATAAACTTCTACTATCATATATTGCGATTTTCCTAGGTTTCAATATAAAATAACACAAGAAGTTGTTGCTTTACTTAAATGAAAACGACCGATAGCTATACGAATTTGTTGACAGACATCAAGACAATGCATTCACAATAGCCATTGCTAACATTTGGTGCATGCACATTTCTTGCATCGTTAGTCTAGTTATTTGAAATATATATATCTGTGTTATCATCACCAAAGACGATTTTAATTTATTGTTCAAATGAAGCGTTGTATTTATATTATCATTCAATATCTCATTCTCTTATGAAAACGGCGTTAATTTAATCCGAATTATCCAGGAAATATCGACAATCCCCGTTATTCATTATGAGTTTAGTTGCAACGTTTCATTACATCATTCAAACACAAATTGAAACCGGATTCAATTAAAATCTATTCAGTTCAACACTAATGAAAAAACATTGTAACAACTTTATCGCGATAAATCAAATGAAAATATGAATTGGAGTAGAGGAAGTTATAACATAATAATTAGAATTAATGTTTATACATTGTTTAAAATATCACATGTATATACGTGTATGCAATATGCCATTGCTGCTTTTCTAATATAGAGTATAGTGCCTGTATTTCATACTAAAACTTATTTTTGAATGTTCTTTGTAAACAGAATTAGAGCAGAGAGTTACTAAATATCTTGAAAAAGCGAATAATGGAAATAATTAAATAATATCTTGAAAAATCATTATTTGACTCAGGATCCTATGTGGATAATAGAGAGTAACAAAAATATGAATAAATCGAAAAATTAACAACAATCTCCCTGCCGAAAAAACTCTGTTTAAAGTTCTAGCTTTTAAAGAAAAAAAATAAAATCGTAAGACCATTAAATGAAGATATTACATTGATATAAATGCGTTTCCTGACACAAAAAGCAGAAACAGGAGAGTATGAAATAAATAAAGGTGTAAGGAAACTAATTATCCATTGTAGGGGAGACCGGGTTAACTCTCTTAGACTTCACCTCAGTCTGCTCTGAGCTTTCGTGACGTAAACACGTGCATTTGTTGTTTTCTCTTTGTAAAAGTAATTTTTGTGCGTCTCCATCCAATATTCTAGTAGTTTCTAAAACTTGTGTGACAATAAAGAACCTGTAACGATTCCATGTGAGTCGCCCGACCTTGAAGATACTGTATCGGCTGAAAATGAGAGCCCTGGCTCTAATGCTCATTCTATGAAGTCACAAAATTTACCTGGCTGCGTGATGCTGCAGAGAAATCGCTGCGGCATCTCGCTACCAAGAAACCTGTCGGGATCACTAGTCCTGGTCCCCCTGTAATGTAGGGAGTTCCCTGATAGTATCGCCGCTAGCTTTGAAACCCCTACCAAAAGCTTCTCTGTGTAAGTCGCAGAGAGCTGATCGAAGGAAATGTAATGAGCAATTCTAACAGACAAACCAGAAAAGACCTATTTGACAGAGAAAAAACTAGAACAAAAAAAGTAAGGAAAAGGTAAGTAACGAAACGTGTTTTGAGTGACAATAAGGAAGTGAAAAACGGTAATGGAGAGAAGAAATCAGTTTACGACGAAGACGAGGAAGGAGGTGAAGTGTTTTGCCTGGTATGCGTATCCCTATACTCTGCAAGCAAACCCAAAGAAATCTGGATTCAGTGCCAACAATGCAAGTTATGGGATTACGAAACTTACACACCTGGGCTGCCATATTACCTTTGATATAGTGTAAAGTGGCTGACAGAAGTATAGAAGCAAAGAACAGAATTAGTAACAACGAATATGGTTACAATCGGAAGGACAAAATACCTCGATCAAAATTGGTAGAATTTTAGGCGAACACAGGGCAGGAGTTACGGGAGGAAGAAAGAAAGCGATCGGAGTAAATAGAGACAAATTAGCGAACAATTAGAATAATAATAATGGATCAAGGATGGGGATTGAGATGTTCTGTTAAATTCTATCTATAGGAAGTAAAAGTGGTCGAACCTTCCTATAATTTCTGATAAAAGTCGACAGCTGAATGTAACAAAAATAATATTGTGTAGATAGTATATTTTACTTTCAACTATGATTTAATTATTATATCTTACCGAAATGATATGCCCATAATTCATTGGAAGACCCTCTAAGATCTTGGTATCCACCATAAATCAGCATAGACCCGTTAGTGACTAACGCTGTATGACCTCTTCGTCCTTTCGGCGTAACCACACCTGAAAGAAACCATTCTATTTTTATATTTTCTGATTAATTCCACTACATTCTCAACTAACTCGTATATATCTACGTATACAGAATATTCCGGGACATCGACGGGGTCTCGACACCGGTGAATATAACGAACGAAATGATCGATAGAATAAACTTCCATTGTGACGCTATAAGGTAGAATCTTGGAATGCTTTATTATAGTTTTTCTGTTCTTATTTGATAAGTTGTAGACTACCCAACTAAATTTTTTCACGTTCAAATTTTTTTCCTTCTGAAATTAACATGATGTTCGATAGTACGCAGTTCAATTAGAAATGTTTGATTCTGTGAGTATTTTCAATAAATACACTGGCGAACAAAAAATTGAGGTCACTTCAGAAATTACGAATAATTTTAGCGTCAATATTGATAAGGATTAGTAGGCGTTAAAGCAAATTTTTTCCGAGACTTACTCGATGTATTAGAGTACGACTTTGATAAAAAATATGCCCTTGCGCTAATTGAACATCCACTTTTTCCTTGCCTGTTTTCGAGTTTACTGTTGATTCTTTGTGTAAAACCTAACGATTGCAAAGTGTAGTGATTTACCAGGCCCATAATGCCTTTAGATCCGATTGTTGTAGCAAGAATTGTTGCGCTGTTACAAGATGGTCGGGGGCAACGTGGGGGCAAGAATTTTTGGTGCTAGTCTTTGTGGTGTGCAAAGAGTGTACAGGCGCTTTCTGCAGTCTGGCCTGATCACTAGAAGACCAGGGTCTGGGCGAAAAAGATGACTCAACGAGATGACCGTTTTTTGGTGTCCACAAGTTTGCGAAATAGGACAAATACTGCGGTTTCACTCCGAAATCAGTTGGAAGAAGTGAGAAATGTCAACGTTAGTGAATGGACCCTTAAAAGAAGACTTCATGTTGATAAACTGTCATGCAGAAGAATAGCTACAGGTCCCCCGCTGCAACGCCAGCATCGGACTGCAAGATTGACATTTGCTAGAGATCTCGTTAATCTCGTTATAATAATTGCTGGATGTACTTCTTTATTTTCAATAATGGTTTTGATTTAACACTGTACCATTCTTGCTATTTTCTTTTTGCTCTCGGCGGATTCTTTCACATATTTTTTGGCCACTGATGAGCTCGGCTCCTTCGTCGCCACGTCCATAAACATCTATCACGTTCTGTACTAAATCACTTTCCGGACTTATAACGTAAATAACTATTTTGCTATCTTTAGATTGTACAGGTTGTGCCTGTAAAGTAATAAACCATTTTGTATTAACCGCCCCTGGCCTTCAGATGGTAGTGTAGAATTATTTATTCCGTCAAACTCACTACATGGATATACGTAATCATCCATTAAAAGTTCATAATGTTCGAATGTATAATTTAGAAAATATTCTTAAATATAAGTTCTGATGTCGCAGCTCTAAAGGCATATAACTATAATATAACTTTTTTGTATGCCACAGCATTATTTTCACGTCATCTACTCACTCCCGAATTTTTTGCATCATGCCCCGGAACACCCTATATAATTACTTCTTTCACTTCTGATAATACTAATAATTCGAAAGCATGGTCTTCGGTACCTCAGAGGATAACTACCTTAATGGCTAATTCGGCAACAAATATCAATTACATCTTCCCCGGAGAACGTGTCTCCAATCCCCCTTCTTGTCGATATCGACATCTCTAATCGCTAGCAACTACAAGGTGAGAGGTATAATCCGTTGGCCGGTTTTGATCTTTGTTCGGAAGATCAAATCCGAACTAATTCTAACTCCAGGCATTCGGAGAATGATAGACTATGTTTTCAAATTATTAAAATTTGAAACAATATCAAAGATGACAGTTATTTTTATGTTCAAATTTAATTTAAATCAATTTACTACGGACAGAATCTTATAAGTCATCTTCTTGGTCTTCGTAGACCTGCTTTACAAGCTAAATTATCCAGTCTACTTGTAGCCTGTTCTTATAACAAGCAATATGGTTTTACTAGAAACACACAATCGTATCGTATGCCCCAAAAAAGAACAAAAGTGTGAGTATGTATCACGACAATTCTGTTGATCGAAACACGAATAAACCTGAGATAATAATTTTTTACCAGGCTACAAAAGGGAGAATTGATGTCCTTGATCTAAAAAGTGCCATTTATCGTTCAGGTCGTGTCATCGTTGACCCTAAGTTATTTAATATACTGTATATGTTGAAATAAAACGCTCAGGTTTTATGGAGGAACTGAGATTAAGTCTTATCATGGAGCATTTGCAAAATAGACTTGTAATACAAAACTTGTTAAAGGAGTTGCGTTCAATAAGTTTTGAATCATTAGTAACAAAGAACAACTTAGGCCAGAAGGTCTGCGATAATGCATAGCTCCTACTTGTGTCAAGGGACAAAAAATTCAAAATAATCCACCATTTGGTTAGGATTTCATTAGACAGTCTGCGAAACACATTCAACACAACAAGTTTTATACATTTTATAATCATTTTCTTTGTTACAAAAAAATTGATTTTCTGTTTTGTACCACATTTAAGATTAGTTTTCAATACAAGCAAATTTATTTTTGTTCTCTAATATCATAACCTATTGAAAATATATTTTTCGAAGTAATCATGCGTGTCCTATAAATCTATATGAATATTTAAATTGCAAAAAAATGTTATATTACTTTAAATCTGTTCAAATGTATTTAAAAAATTGGGATTAATTAGTGACCCCACGTACTTACATAAGTGTGAATAAACGATATTAATTGAGGGTTGAATTTAACAATAAGTTATTGTTCCTACTAATTATTTTAGAAAGAAATACGTCAAATTAATAAAATAAGAATTATGTAAGCCCGACGATAATTTTTTATGAAATTTACAGTTTATTTGTATATATCGAGGAACAAAATTTTTATAATATGAATCGTATGTCCTAAATTTGAATGTATTTCATGTTCATGCCCAAATAAGAGTAATCTCGAAGCCAAAAATTGAGTGTAAAAGAAAGAATTATGTACCTTTTTTAGTCTTTTTCTTCTTCCAACAGTTTAATTTAATATCGTAGATCCACAAAGGCGTTTCGGTTCCTGCTGAAAATCCGACTTCGCCGCCAAATACGTACAGACAATCTTTGTAAGCTACTGCTGTATGTTCCTGGAGACAGGGTAATTTATCACCCGATGGCTTTATTTGATACCATTTCCCAGTGACTACAACAAAAAATGAAATGTAGCATGTCGATCGTTCATTTATAAATTGAGGCAATATATCAAAGGTCACAGATGCACTTATATTAAAATTATTAACATTCAGTATTTGTTAAAATGATTTTGATACGATAATAAACTTAATAGTAGCTAATTTAAGGTTAAACATTGTTGAATACACTGTTTACACCGCCACTCACGATTACACTGTTTGACCAGCGTTTCGATAACCAAGTTATCGTCTTCAGAGACTAAAAGTAAACTAAGTTTCTGAAACACGTTGTAATATACCACTAAAGTACCAGAAATAGCGTTAGGTGTATACAAAAGAAAGCGACATGGAAAACAATATCGGTGGAATAAAGATATCGAAATTGACAAAAACAAAATTAAGATGAAACATGATTCAAAGAATTCGAGTGAATGTCAGATCACACACGAAAAGAATGAAGTGCACAAGAATCCAAACGTATCTTGTAGAGACTAAAAGCACATAAAGTTGGAAAGATGAAACAAATACTCTCTTGAGCGACTGAAAAAAGACAGAGAAAAAATTAAAGAACCATAAATAAAATAGTAGTTACCTTAGAATGCTTTATTCCTTAGAATACCTGCAAAAGAAGTAAGACATGAAATCCAGAATATACGAAACATAAGTTAGACCTATGGATCACATATGTCGCGAAGACAAGTGCTAAAACATGTGTAACAAAGAGAATCCCTCCAATATAGAGATGAAGACCCCAAGAGCTATGTATGTAAATATGGATGGATATTGGGGTATCATATACACTGCGACCAAAAAGATCTATTGTGCTCCCCTTCCTTGCTGCGATAATGGGGAACCCAGTGTTTTCAGCTGATTTTTTAATACCTCTCCTTTTAAAAAGTCCAAAATGTAGAATGTGGATCCTCTGTGCAACAAAATCTGCACGCCGTTTTATCTGCTAGGTCTAACGTCTTCATGTGTTTGTTGAGGTGGCAGTGCCCCGATAGGACTCCTGTTAGTATTCGTAAATTGTTCTTACTTAGAATCTTTGCTTGTCGGAGCCCCTGTAAATTGTACTAATAATTGGTTTCTCCATTGTTCTGTACCTGATACCACAGAATTGTTCAAGTCCCACGAGGGACTTGTCTGTCCCGCTTTAGCTTCACTCCGGTGTTTCCCGGAATCCATTGTAGGGTAACTTTATTTTTCTTGCTAGTTCGTTTATTTTTTCTATGCAATCCCAAACGAGTTTTAGATTTAATAATATTGGAGCTTAAAGCTCTAATAGCTGGTTGACATTCGGTGACGATGATGATAGCTCATTTCGAGATGGAACTGGATACATTTTTGAATTGCATTGCATACCATTTAATGGAATTTCTGTTCATTTCTTGTATGGTGTTATGATCCCAATTATTTCTACAGCTTAGTTTTGGCAACTTACATTATAGAAAACGCCATATAGACCGGAACTGAACTTACGCATTCTTAAGAAAGTACAGAGAGAAAAAAAATAATTAAAAAATGTATTGGAAAAGAAATTAATTATTACTGTACCGAAAGTTTTATCGGTTTGTTATATTTCAAAGCCTTGTTTACAATGTGTACCCTTATTTATTATTAACGGTCATTACTATTTAACTTCTGCTCCTGTATCTTGTACGCCTAGAAAATTAAACGTAATCCCTCGTCGCCTGTTTCATATATCATTCAGTTGGTAGGTATCCAACCCTCAACGCTTCCCTTGAATTCCCTTATGTATTCGAAGGTAATAAATATAGGGAAACGCGTCCGTTCGGACAAATTCCTTTGTAAAGCTCCGAAATTGGATTTTACACAAGTCGATAAACCAAAACTACGAATAAGTAAGGGCTGAAACATATTCTACCAATGAAAGAAAAGTTGAGACTCTTTGCGTTGATTCTTTCATTGGCAAATTCTATTAGGTATTTATAATATTATCATAATCAAAATGGAAATAACTAAAACAAATTTATGGCACAGTTAATCTCTTCTTTTAAGCTTGAAAATTGGTGAAAGCTTACCTTTTAATGTCCCAAATACACTATAATTTATTTGAGTTGAAATATTCATTATTTATTTTATCTTTATTTTGATATAATATCGAAAAAGCACCCTATAAAAATATCAGCTATCGTTTAAAAGTCGGTGAGTTTATTCTTTGTTGGATTCCTTACGTTCTGATGATGTGAAAAAATATTACCATCACAATGGTTATTTTTTTCAAAAATGGCAAAAAAACGAAGAAAGCTTGTTTTTTGTTAATCATTATATACAATTTTTATTTAAATATTTAGACTTTTCGATTGAAAATTAGGATACTCTTTCGATATTTAGTCAAAATAAGGTTAAAAAATGAATATTACAAATCAAATAAGTTACAGTGTGTTTAGGTAAGTTCTCACCAATTTTCGTGTAAAAAGAATGTTTGTAAAAGATAAACATAATAAACCAAAAATTTGAATTGTTCACATTAATTTTGAGGTTATGTTACAAAAGTATGAATAAAAAAGTTGTAGATCTTTCTTTTTCATAGGGACAGTCGTTTTGCTGGAAATCAAGATCAAGACCATTTTTTACCCATAAAAACTCACCCCCTTTTCGACCTCACATCGCCCATAAATTATAGCTTCTTTTATTTTCATCACATTGTCCTCCTTTTCCAATGGGTTTCATCCTACTACTATTATTTTTGGTTTAAGAAATTATCAGCCTAGTATATTTCAGGTGATTCAAGTTTTTTACAATAAAAATAATATTAAATAATAAACTCATAATGTTTGCATAGGTTTCCCCGTCTAATATTTAATAGTAACTTTTTTATTTCCTCCCTTTCCCTTTCCCGCGTAATTTGCAAAACTTGCTGGCGCAAATATTACACTTATTGACCAATATCGCTCTTTCCATAACTAGTTACGTAAATAACTATTAGAACATTTGTATAACCATATTAATATCATAAGAAAAACTTTACATACATTTTTATCGCATAGAATTAATAAAAGAACATTCAGGAATCGATAACGTTTACCTAATTCAATTCCCAGTCGCCCTTAATGCCCTTATTTCCTATGAGATCAACAACTCATATCATCAATCTACAATCAATTTAGCAAATAATCCCCTGGGTAATGATCATTTTGATAAGCTAAGTATGTACAAGAATCAATCTCAGCAAAAATATATCAAAAGGGGAAAGCTGAAAAATTAGGGAGGTGTAATGACAAAGTTAATTACTTTTCACAGGAGTAAATTCTTTTCTTATCTGTTGCTTTTGACATTTGATATTAGGCAAGAGCAAATTTTTGTAAAACACCTGGTTAGGTTAGGTTAGGTTCGGTTAGGTTAGGTTAGGTTAGGTTAGGTTAGGTTAGATTGGGTTAGGTTAGGTTACGTTAGGTGACGTGACTAACGATTTCATAGAGCGACTGATACGTTGTCGCATATACGAGAATCAAAACTCACCGGCAGTTTGTGTTATTATTTACTTCTGGCAAACAGAGAGAATTGGAAAAATCGAGTTTACGTATGAAATCAAGAAAAATTACGTGTTACGTGTGAAATGCCGCATGATAAGATAGAGTAATAAATTTTTTGTCCAGAACTGTGACTAGTTTTTATTATTTATCATTCCGTATATTGCTTGTCATTTCCGGCGTTCTGCAAAACGCCTGACATTCCAGGCGAGTTGCATGACCACAATACTCGACGAGCCGTTCGGTAACTCGTCTGAGAAAGCCAGGCGTATTGCGGAACCCGGCAGATGCCACTGCAGTCGGTATCTAGGTTATATATCCATACTGCAGCTGAAGAGCTGGTTCGACTTGAATGAATTTTTGCTGCATTCAAGTGAGAGTCTCGAAGATTTACATTCTTAAAACAGCACGGTAGGTGGCGTTGCATTTAAGTGTGCATACGATTATTTATCTATACTACTACCACTAAATGCAGTTGATATTAAATACTGTCGTATTCGACGTATTCGACAATATTGAATGTATTTCGTTTATTTTTTGAAATTTTAAGTAATTTTAGTGTATTATACTAAATTTGTTACGTTATTATGGCATTTTAATTATTTTGTACAGTCTCTTTATATGTCCAATTATATGTGACGTGTTCTCGCGTTGGAAAAGCGTCAAGCTTATTCATTTAAACTCGTCAGTTGACTAAAAATATTATTCATCAACTAGCATTAAGGTAAACTTAAGCAAATATTATCGATTGGAACGAATTGTTTTTAAAAAAGATAATGTTATTTTAAAATTGAACGTTCTAGAATAAACCCCCTTATACTTTTTCGATAAACTGACGCGTTTCCAAGTTATTCCACTATAAAATTTCCTAATTTTTTCAATTTTTTTTATTCTTAACTTTTTTGGTTTCACAGATGCTTTCATTCAACTTAAAATTTCTAATACTATCGTATCTTAATTTTTCAATAAATCAAATTTTTTTTTATCTAAAAATTATTTTCATTTATTTTTTCTCCGTTACTTTGTGACATTAGTCTGTGAAATCAGAAAAATGATTGAGAATACAAAAAATTTGACACAATTGATAGTTTCGTGAAAAAATTGAAACAAAAATAGAAAATATAATAAATTATATTTTAAAGTCAATTTCATAAAAGAAAAGGATTTGGTTTAGTATTTTTGATTAACCATTAAAGAGTTATGAAATTCTGAACTCAAAAAACCAAGTTTTCCCATACTAAACATTCGAAAATTGAAATCTTGATATTGATATTAAGGGCTGTGGCTTTCACAGCATATTTTTCAACATTTCTAGCAATATCTTCGATATATTTGAGAGAATTTTTTTATAATAAGTCTAATAAATATACTCAAAAATCATACATTCAAACACCCAAGACTCAAAATTGAACTGTCCAACAATCCATCAGTAGAATAATCAAACTAAACACTTTAAAAAACGCACATATTAATAACCTGAATACAACATTTATTTTTTTATGACTACTGTTGTTTTTTAGAGCGAAAATCATAGAAATTTTTCAGATTTTTTCAAAATAAAAATAGAACGTGATTAAATATGTAATAAAGAAATATTGCAAAATTATGTGTTTCTCAACACTTCTTACCATTTAAGGTTTTACGGGGATCGGTTATGGACACTAAAAGGATGAAAAAAGAAGTATCTTAATTTGAACATAGCTCGAGATATTTAGGGTTAATAATGTTTTTGGAACACCCTGTACATGTAGAGAAATCAACAGGAATTGTCAACTTCCCAGGAAAAGTATTTTCTAAAATTTTATAGATATAAGAATGTATAGAATTGGTTAGAAATCAAATCTTAAGCTACGATAATCGTTTTATAACGAATTTCTCGTAGTTAACTGTTTGAAAGAGCTTACCTAAGTTATATTTCCAAAAATCTTTTGTTGGTAAATTCCCGTTCCGACCTCCAAGTATATAAACATATTCCCCTATAAGAGTTGAACTATGCTTTGACCTCGCGGACGGCGCCGGACTCTTGACGTTATCAGGCGCCACACTGCTCCACATTTCACATCGAAACAGATCCCCCTTCTCTCCGTCCTCGAGGTCCTGATTAAGCCTGAAATATGGAAAAGAAAAAGAAATCAACTAAATCTGCGAGCATAGAAATCGTCACATTATAAACTTTTGACTTTAATCATATTTTTTTATCAAAATAAGAAATATGCTATTTGAAACATAATTTAATATTAGTCAATCTGCAATTGGTCCACAACAGGCACGCCTGTTTTTTGCACAGGATCATCTTAATTGGACGTTGGAACAAAAGGGGATCTGTTTTGTTCTCAAGTGAGACCAGAATATGCCTCTAAGATAGCGACCGAAAACCAAAGAGCAATTTGCAGAATGCTGCTATGAAGAGCGGAGTGCTTAGAGACCGTGACGTCAACTACATTGGAGACAAAATTACCTATATGCATGACAATGTGAGACTGCACACCCCCATAATCGTGTAAGATTGCATTCCAGAAGTTCCGACTTTAATCCGATAGAACATTTATGGGATTAACTACAAAGGAGAATTGTGAAGAAGAGTGGCTTAACATCTCACAAGAAATGAAAGCTTAGATCTATGCCTAATTATATAAAAGATGTTATTAGGGCAAGAGGAGGTCACGTCTATTATTACGAAATTAAGTGCTAAGCGTTAAATTGTCAATAATCCTATTTATGTTAATGATAAAAAAAGCTTAAGCTCAATAATGAAAAAAGCAATTTACTTTTACTATGTTAAACATAAAAAGTCGAAATAGCTTTTCATAAATCCATACTCACATAAAGCATATTAAATTGTCTTTCAAACAGCATATTTTATTTGATTTGATTAGTAATTTAAAACAAAATTAGTTAAAGTCGAAAGTTTACAGAGGACCAAGTATATTTATAGGAAAAGTAACTTTCTTTCGGTTACTTTGTTAGTATATTCACAATACTCGGACTCGTCCATTATTATTTCAAATCGCAATTCTTCGCATACAATTATCATGTGTACAGAATGACCCATTTAAAAGATATGGGATGTCATCATAGATGTTGTTGAATAGCATTTTAATGGATATTTTCTGTAATAAGTGAATTTTTCTTACTTGGAGAACATACTACCGTCTTCCAAGCAGAAATATGATAATATCGATCTACTCAGACAGGAGAGCTGCTATACAAACCAGGCTTGTGCTGGAGGTAAAAGTCCTACAAGAGCAGATGAATGAATGCTGAAAGATCCAGCTCGTTTGGGTATTCGGACACTCGGACAAAAAGCCAACGACGCGGCTCACCAGATTGGGATCAACAAAAGGGCCCACAAGTCAATATTAGTGTAGTCAATTAACATCCCTCAGTAGGTTTTCCGCAAAACAGACTCTATGGAGGTGGAGGGAAACACCTGGCATAAAACAAGCTTAAACACTCCTCTCTTACCAAAGAATTCCTCCACTTAAACCGGCGTGAATTTCGATTGATGATTGGCATTTTAAGACACCATCTTCAAACTGCAAGGCATGTCATCTGTGCGTGCTCAGCACTCACAATGCGAAGTTTATACACCTGGGAAGCCTCACAGTTTACCCAACCCAAGTAACTGACTAGTTTTTTCAAGGACATCGGCCTGTGGTAGTTTTAAGTAGAGCATTGAGACTATAAGAAGGCATATGTACACAACAGTCTCTGGCGGACCATAACTCAATTATAAGCTATGAATATCAAATTTGTATTCCTTAACAATTACATAAAAAATTTGATTAGACAATATCGTGTCTTTATACCTGACAATTCAGATTTCTGTGAAAAATAGTTGAATATGGCTTTGACTGAAGCGTTTAAAACAAAATTTTTCGATTGATTAAATATGGAATTCAAACCGAAATTACACATATACGAGTATTTAGAAAAAACATCTCGACTTACTGCTTGTATCATATTTTTACTGTAAGAAAATCACAAAATCACTTATGTTCGTGTTCAAATATCACTGAAAATAAATTCTTAAGAGTCTCGATATTAGAGAATAATAGCCACCTAAAATGTTTGTATTTCATCATGTCAATTACCACTGATTAAACATATTTAATCTATTTGTCAATTTTGATACGAAAATTTTTCAAATTAACATGATATCATATATAATGTCATATATACAGTTTTTTCTTTGCTCAGTAAACTGAATTTTATTCTTTGTCCACTCTATTAATTTATATATAAATTATTCCACTGCTTTTAAGCAATTAATAGTATCTATTAGCAAACAACTCAAGTTATAATTCTCATTATAATAAGTCGAAAATATTTTCGAACTAATTTGATAATTTCATAAACGAAGCTCCTGATGAGAATGTAATTTATATGCAGTGGGAAATATAATTTCATTGAAACACCAAACAATAAGACAGAAAATCCAAATAATATACTATAATTTCTTGATACCTCAACCAGTTAGTACGTCAACAAAATATATTGTGTCCCTGATAGTTGAAATGACTTTCGATTCAAATTTTCATTCTTCAGATAATGATTTCTAACATAATTTTAGTTTTGAAAATTTTCAAGGAACCTATTTTTCCCTACTCTGCTATTACATAGTTGTTTAGAATCAACATTTAGATATCAAAATCATCGGCCAGCTTCTAATGTTCACTTCCCAAATCAAAGACTAATATTTGTACCAAAAAATGTCGTGGGAAAACAAAGTTGTATCCAAAACAATGGTAATCACTTGTATGTTTGTGCTAATTTTTTGGCTTCGATTTTGCCCTATTTTGAGCCATCAGATTTAATTTAAACTGTGCACACTTGTCTAAAGCGAGTACTACACGATGCGTTCAACGTTTACACCAACATCCACCTTCCAACGTTGGCTGAGCATTGGACAATGGATGGAACCTTACCTAAAGAAATGAAAACGTGGAAAAGAGTGATAAACATTATACAACAGTTATAAATTATGTTAAAATAAATTAGAATGATACTGGCAAAATTGGTTTTTCATACAAAACACGTAGCATTCACACTCAAAATAACAAGAAGTGTTGTTTCGTTCCAAGGTTGGGTATTCCCTTTATGCATGCTGAAACCTTTATAACGATACAGAAACGAAAAGTAACTATCTGGAGCGACAACTGCAAAATTAAAACAAAATGTTATTGTTTTTATGGATTTATTTAGTTTCCAAGGGACATTCCATCATAATTATCCAGTGTCTGATCATGCATTTATGAGCTGCGACAGAAATTTCGCCTAAATTGAAAAGCGAAAAAGTAAAATGAGGTGCGAGGTACTAATGGACTTGATGAAAATTGTGATAGCTACAGCAAAAAATACGATTTTTTTGATTTTAAACATGCTTCAATATACAACTCCAAAATTTGAAAACACAATGGATTCATATTAATGGAGAACATTCAGGATACAATAACATTCGTAAAATCCTGAACGAAATAGAGCTTTGGAAATCAACAAATGTCACAAGTAGAGCAATCGCAGAAATGACAGAATTTCGAAAGATAAACGACAAAATCTGTTAGCAATGATTTCTCGCGTAAAAAAAGATGATAGACATTTTTATGAAGACCTTTCGAATCCTGATATTCATTAGAAGCTTCATTTTATGCGTTTTCTCATTATAAATTACTCAAAATAATGATTTGAGTATTTCGATCATTATTTATTTCAAGTGTTTGTATTTATTGTTATTGTTATAGATAATGTATAGTATCTACCTCACAGTAATAATCATAACTCACTCGTATTACAAACTTCATCTGCATGAATTATGACGCTCTTTAGATACTATTAATATGATTTGAAACAGCTTCAAATTGAACTTTTTCCAAGATATATTGAAATTTAAGCCATTTTCTGTTTCCTATTCCTATTTAAAGTGTAAGATAAATGCAATTAAACCATAATTGGAAAGCTTTTCTAGAAATTGTAGCTCAAAAATGGAAAGAGCATATTCCTTTTGCCATTAATTCCAATACTTGTTCAACTGCCGACATTTAAATGGGCTTGAGGGTGTTTTGGTGGCGTTGGAGTCCATTACTGCTTAAGAACTACCGACCGAGTATAATAATCCTCAAGGGATGAATTTCTGAGTTCCCCTAAGTGTAATTCTCCCTGTTTCATCTCTATTCGAAGATTTTCTAGTGATGTGACGACTTATTCCAACACACGAAGACATAAAAAATGATCTTTCAACTTTTCTGTCGTGACTATCGTATGTCATGTATGAATTTAATACCTAAGTGTGTCATGTTTTCATTACAACAGGATTTTTAAAAGATATACATATATAATTACTATAATTATAGGGTGTACACCTTTACATAAACAGAAATTATGGCTTGTAATTGGAAGATTTTATAAAAATCAAATGTTTTACAAATTACATAATATTTTAACGTTTAAAATGATTTTAATAAAATAGTTTTTTCATCGCATTCACCTTCTCACCAAATTTCAATAGGCCATCATAATCCAACGTGTGTGAAAAAATAGTTTAGACTCAATTAGTGAAAAGTTGCAAATCAGAGGAGATGCAAAAAATATTGCGTACAGACGTTTTTCCGCACTTAATTACGTGTGAGTGCAGGTATATGTTTCTATGAATTTTCAATAACTACAATATTTTTATAATACATGTAACTTCCCGTAAATGTAGGAATTAATAAAGAATTTTACAAAATTTCAACAGAGAAAAAAGGTGAACCAGAAGAAGCACGATAAGAGGTTTGTACTGGTATTCTGAATGCCATTAACAATGACACAAACGATAACAGCATTTGACCAATTGTAGATTTTCACTTATAATGTTATATTTATTAAGTATCAAAAAACACTCACTATTTTGAATTCTACAACAATATTAGAAAAATTCCGAAGACGCTTATACGTATTCCAAACGATGATGTAACTGATTAATTTCATTTTTAGTTTGTTAGTGTATAACAATCAGAAATAAAAATTTCGCTAGTTTACCATTTAAGAACTTAATTAATCTTGTAACAGTTATAATAGCAATAATGCAAATATAGCTTCATATCACCTACATAATATCCTGGTTTTAGTGTTGAAAAATAATTTATCACAAACGGAATGGTATTAACGAGCTGGTGAAAAAAAAGTCTTTGATAACAATACCGCATGTTGTTATAACTATATAATAACCAAGAAAAAACAAAATATAAATAAAAAGTATTTTTTCGAGCACATATCTTATGTGTCCAAGCGAAACCGGCCGGTGAGTTTCGAATACATAACAAATTTTCACCTTTTAACTACTGTCTATACGAATAAACTAATTGAAATGACGAACACATTGTAGAATATAAACAGTACCATTGGAAATTTTTCTATTCGTTAAGGATTAGAATGAGTAGACAGTTGAATGACCTACTCTTTAATTAATACAAAATTACGACATAGAATACTTGTAATTCCAGTTTATGCAAGGCCGCTTATTGGTATAATTCTCGTGGATCTGGCGAAATTAGGATTAATGTAAAAATGTTGATTATTGTCCTTTTGATATGTTTATGCTTCTAAATGTTTTTAAGTTCAGGTCTCTTCTGTTTCAATATTAGTTTTTTTAAGTATATCAAAATATGATATTTTGATAAGTATTTAATTTATATAATATATATAAGAGCGGTTTCTTATTGGGAACGTGGCAATGAAACACCAAAGTGGACTAACTTTAATATATTTTCCGAGCTTTGGAATACTTATGTATTCATCGTCTGGTACTGAAATTTTGGTTAAATATAATATAAGAAATATGTAAAAATATATAACAATAAAAAAATTCAAATTTTCTTATATTGTTATACATTTATTCATATTTCTTATATTGTAATTGAACATAATTTCAGTCCCAGACAAAAATACGTAATTATTGCAATTTATTCCAATGCTCGGAAAATATATTAAAGTTAGTCCACTTTACTGTTTCATTGCCACGTTCCCTATAAGAAATCGCTCTTATATATATTATATAAATTTAATATTTATTAAAATATCATATTTTGATATACTTAAATCGTTAAAAGTCGAAACGTTAATTTTTACCTTCCTTTCAAAAATTATTAAAAAAAACTAATCCTCCAGCAAATTATTTATCAAGTCTCTCTGCTATTTCATCTCACTATACTCCAGTGTGTCCAGGAGCCTATTAGAAAGTCACTTTATTCTTTTTGCCTAGTTCATTCAACTTGTCCAGGCATCTCAAAGTTGTAATGGCTGCTTGGCTACCAGATAAAATGATCATCTCATGTTTGCGATAATTAGTCCTAGGTTTGACTAGATACGTTTTTCAATTGTATATATTTCGACTTGAAAAGTACTAGGTGTACTCTCAAGCTTTCGGAGTGTTTAGTTTCAGGCCTGTACACTCCTATTCCAGTTTCTCTTGGTGATTTGGAGCCGTCTCTATACCATTTCATGGCATTTCCATAATTCCATTCACTTTCACAACTTAATTTTGAGGAATTTATATTCAAAAACTAAACTCTTGGTATTTCATCCTAAGGCATGTACCAGATTTGATCATTATTTGAGGAAGATTTTGGTTTATTTCTGGTGCTTCCTTCTCTGAACATTCAGTGTAAGGTTTTTTTCGTTATGCTTAAAAACCCTGACACCATAAAGTTACATGAATTGCTACTTGTTCCATTCTCCAGAGCAAAAGTGTCAAAAAATCTAGTAGGAATGAAGCCAACAATTCAATCTTTCAAAAATCAATTGCAATTCATGGATGCTTTCTCTTTTTGCGTAGCCTTTATCAAAAGAGAATAGAGACATTATTTTCTTATTAGCAATCAATCTCGATTCCTTAAAAAGAACGAAAACCATTTCTGATTTTCCTAAACTGAAAAAATTGAAACTTTATAATTTTTGTAAAAGAATCGAAAACAATTACCAAGGAAGAAAGATTTAAAAATGCTTTGGAATCGTTCTTAGTCGTAAAAAATCATTTTGACGTAAATTTTTTGGCACTTTTCCGGCCAAAATAGCAGTCTATGAATCTGTTTTCTAGTGAAGCTCAAGATAAATATTGATAAAAAGAAACGAAAACATTATCACACATTTATAACATAAGAATAATGCAGACTATATATTGTTTTATTATTCCTTTCTTCATCCTATTTTTGGGTTGTTTGTTTGTGAATTTATTCGCAATTCTGGCGACACTATTTTAATTTGATTTTGAGTACTAGAATATCTCAAATAGATGTATTTTTTTATCCTAATATTCGATTTTGATCGAAAAAGCTTGCTCACTCACTCACAATAATTAATTAATATAAGCGGCTTAATTTCCACGTGAAAAAGAATGTTTTCGCACAAATACATACTTTTGAAGCTTAATAATAAGCATTTGAGTCTCAATATATACCAAATGCTTAGGATTAATTCTACTTCAGTTTCTTTATCTTTACATAGCTTATGATCATAATAATGACTTACATTGATTACTAATTTTTCATAGTCGTTAACGGTTTCAAATTAAAATTCAGACAATTATGAATGAACTTTCTCCCGCTTTATTACAAATATCATCATACTCACCAACTATTCAGCCGAAAATATTTCGCAATACTTTTTCCTTGTCGCAGCGCTACATTTAGTCTACTAAACACTACATCACAAACAAAACAACCGAAACGTATCAAACAATTTCAACTACAACGTTTGTTTGCGTTGAACCCCGAGAACACTTTTCCTTCCAAACGCATGGTGATATTATTTTCCAAATTTCACCCTGCAAACAATAAATATCTGTACGCGCTTGCGCGAAATATACGCCTGAGGAAAAGCTGCGGTCCGAACTCGGAATGGAATGATATTGATTAGAATTTTCCCGGCATCGTGACTAGAGCTGTGGATAAACGATAAACGACGCGTCGTGACGAGATAGCCAACATTGCGTCGTGATACTCGTTAAAAAATTGGGGGTAGTAGCTACCCCTACGCAAATGAATTTGTCGTCGTTGATGGTCAATTATTATATTCAGTTTGTTTCAATTTGGAAGGAACAAGTGGGCAATACAAAAAATTAATAGAGATTAATTAACATAACGTGAATAGAATATTCTATGAAAAGTTTGAACTGACTTTCATTGTTGCTTGTACACAGTTATGATGAAGTCATTTTTGGAGAAAAATGGAAAAGCACGATACACAAGAAAAGCTGAGGGAATAAATTGAAAGCTAAAATGAGTTTTGGAATTATGTAAAAAAAATGCGTAATTAGAAAGTTAAAACTTAAACTTACCTAGTAAGAACGTCTGTTTCATTCAGAACAGAATCAGTTATCACAATTTGATTATTATGGCTCCTTTAACCGAAAGAGGAAGGATTGAAATTAGCAAATTAACCGCATTAATGACGATTTTATTAAAGCACACTTTACTTGTTTTTACTTTTAATAAATTGAAAAACCACTCGAACCCTTTACAGAAATGGAAACAGAAAATTCACCCGTATACGAACCCTCAACATCTAAAATTAACATAACAGAAAATTTAATAAAAAAATGACGTTCCGGGTTTATGTATATAAAATTGTAAAAATTCCACAATCAACTTCAATTTTAAATAATATTATACATAACATTATAACAGTTAAGAGGATAATTTATTATTATTTTGGTTTTACTAATCATAAAAATAAACATTAAGTTCCATTTCGTTTATTCTTTCAATTTGTTCAGTTGTAGAAAAAGTATAGTGTGCAACATGTGTGAAAAGTACTTTCCTCACTCGCGTGTTTGCGGCACAATCTTCCACATTCGTGAGAAAAGTTGAACTTTTCCGACTTGTTGGACAATATATTATTTTTACAAAACAAATATTGATAACTTCGACAAATTTCATCTTTTATTTTTACGTTGAATCAAATAAACTGCTTGAGGTGGCTCCACATTTTTTCAAAACTGTTCGTTTTATGAATTTTGTCCATTGCTCATAACTCTATATGATAATACAGTCGTATTTGAAATATAAATAGATTTCGGCTGCCTAACAGACATTTCAATTTCCAGTATGTCCACAGAAAATTTATACGGTAATCAGGGCAATCAGATATATAGCAATAGGGATTAATGACCCTATGTTTGGAGGTCACGTAATAAATAACAGATTTCTGAAGATATTAGGGTGAATTCTAGCTGGAGAAACATGGAAAAAGACGTGATAAGTTACGTAAAAAAGTGTCACGACTGTCGGTCTACAAAGCGAAGCCAGGCCAAGGAAAAATTTGTCATAACGGACACGGCGATAATACCATTTGATATTGTGGATATAGACACAGTAGGACAATTTGTCGAGGGTAGTATAAGAAGTCGTTACTGTATAACGATGTTATGTGAAGTGGAAAATTATGCAGTTATCAGTTAAAGACAAAGAAGCTCAAACAATTTAGTTTGGAATATTCCACAACTCCATACCAATATACGGCTTAATAAAAGAGATGAGAGAAGATCAGGAAACGGAATACGAAAACTTTATTTAACAAGTATGCTAGAAATTTTAGGAATAAAACATAAAAAATGTTTGCTTGCTGCTACAATATAACACCAAACACAAATTACACCATTTGAGTTAGTGTATGAGAGAAAACCGAACATACCAGAACAGGCACGGTATGACTTTGAGACGTATCACAACGAACTTAGGTACAAACTCTAATATGCACACAACCGGGCTAGACAGTTCTTATTGAAGCATGTTAGATGGGGAAAAGGAAAATGAGCAAAACTCATCCCCCGTAGATTTTAAGGTTGAAGAATTAGTGCTGGTAAAAGGGGGACTCTCAATATTTAGATCCATATCTAATGACAAAAATAGAAGGTGTAAATTGCAAACTTGAACAAGATACAAATAAAACTGAAACAAGTTGTGTAAATATAACTTATTATTAGTTATAATAGATGAAGGACACGAACATTAGAAATGTGACGTACTTTAACATAAACAGTAAAGGACCGAAGTGCAAATGGTCAACGTAGAGAAAAATTCCAAGTGTAAGTTTTCTCTTCCAAGAGAGGGTGATGTGGTGGTTATTAACCCCGAAGGTAATAAAAAGCCAATATGAACCGACGCGAGAACAAGGTTAATAGAAATCAAAGTTACTTTCATAATATTGTTAAACATTTAAAAGTTAGTTTAGGAATTTGCGTGAACATAAATTCTGTATAAATAAACAAAGCGTGAATTGATCACTATTTGTCTAAGATAATCTTAAACAAATGTTATGAAGAAAATATATATTGATAGTTTTTAGTCATATAAAAGAGTTTTATATAGATATATACGGTGGTATACAATATTATACAGTGGAATATAAAATTGTATTTCTTCTTTATCGCATTTCACACAACACTTTTCTATCGGTCCACTCATTTTCATGGATAGCTCTGTCTTTCGTGCTCTGGTCCTTGGGGGTCTTCCTCGTCTACTTATATTCTGCGGTTGATACATCAATGCTTTCTTCGGCAACCTATTCTGCGCCATCCTCATCACATGTCCGTACCAGAGCAGTTGCTTAGTCTGTATTCTCTCTGAAGTCGTGTATACTCGACCTGTCCTTCACCTTCATTCCGTATATCTGGATATCCTGCACGATCTTCTCAAGTAGTCCATTTCCACAGCCTCCATTATTTTATCCTGTCTATCCGTCAGTTGCCAGCACTCGCAATAATACACTAAAATAGACTCCACTATGTCTTTGTCTTTATAATGTTTAGTTTAATTTTTTCTAGCCAAAGTTATAAGTTAAAAATTTGAGTAGCTTTTATCTCTTGTTGTGAAAATAATATTCAAATTATGGGCTAAGTTCAGTTGAAGTGAATGCCTCCTCAGTTAACTGAAATTAAGAAAGCTGCCATTATTGCCAAATTGGAAAATGACTGGTCTATCAAAAGACTGACCACTCATCTAGGTCTTAATGCGAGAACTGTAGCAAAAGTGAATAAGCGATGGGAACAAGACGGGACCTTGCGTGGAAAGGTTAAGTCTGGATTGATTTATTTTTTAATAGAATATTCCTTTGAATCAGCTACTAATGCTGCACGTACAACAAACTTTAATTACAGCTTCGGATTTGAAAAACTGTGCAGGTACTAGGAAAGCATTGCTTTCATATGAGTTCTAGCAATCCAGAGTTGTGTTTACACTTAGTTATCTGCATCGGGATCTGGGCTTTTAGAACCGAATTGTCTTCACGGAGGAAAAAACATCAAGCCGTGCAATGACGGGTGTATTCGCGTTGAAGAACGATAAGTTGACGGAAGTAATAAGTCCAGCGATTGATGGACCTGTCGTTTGTTGGAGAATTGGTGCAAGTTAGAACTCTAGTTTACAATATTGTTGTTGTCGATAAATCAAACTCCAGCTGTACTATGTCGATTCAGAATGAGGTTTTCTAGTAATAGTGAGTGATGGATTTACTGCGCTTTAGTCTTAAAAATAAAAAAGGGACTTCGCTCCAATTCTCAAGCATACCTTGTAACGAACAAATAGGTTTGAATAGTCAGGATACGGCTGAACTGAAAGGGTTAATGCTATAATGATTTTTTTTGTAAATATATAGAGCTTTAAGTTTATTATCATATATTACGACAGTATAAATATAAATTTTAAGCTAAAAAATTGTGTAGAACTTGAGTTACAGCGTTCTGAACACCCCCGCCTCGAAAAAATGAGCTCACACTTCCTCCACGATTCCGGTTGATCGGCTTATCTGAAATAAAAAAAACGGCGTTCTAATATGTAAACCTAAATGCACGGAATGGCCTATTATCAAATGAATATACAAAAAATTGAGCTTTTGGTAAAAATTTGAAATAAAAGTTGCAAATTTTGCGTTTTTTTTTTGTTTTTTGCTATAAAAAAATAGAAATTTTGGAAATTTTCTATTGATAATAGTTCATTTCATGCGTTTACATGTGTTGAGTGTTCCCTATAAATTTCAAGTCATTCGGTCAAGCCGTTTTTGAGATACGATGGAGAGTTTGAAAAACACAGTTTTGAGAAAAACGCGTTTTAAAGTTTCAAGTACAATTAAAATTATGAAAATCTCAACTCACCCTCAATCGGCGATGTCTGGTCCATTCCTTCCTCTTCCTTTTGAAACTCTTTCAATATTGGTAAACATGGTAACAAACGTCAAGTAAATGTATATGAGTAAAAAATTTACAAAAATCTGTCCCAAGATTTACATGTTATTTCAATGAACTGAAGTGTAGTATTTAGCTGCTTTCCATTTACATCGAAGTGAACTTGCCACTCAGTTATGTGAGTATCTTATACTCAAATAATGATGTCGCTGCTCAGTGAATAAAAGGATCACATAATGCGAGTTTATATTCTCAACAGCTACTCCCCCTAGAGATCAAATGTAGCTAGCCTCAAAGTAACCAAGTAACTAAGGCCATGCGAGCAATTGACTTCCTTACCTATTAATAAATTCCGCATCGCATGACAAATTAAGGTTTAATGTATATTGTAGAAAGTTTTGAAATATTCAGAATAACATTAAGATTTTTACATTCGTTTTTAAAATCGCCGAATTTTTATTTGGTAAGTTTCTTCAAGGAAACTTTTCTGTATAAGGCTGCAATAGAGTTTCCTAAACACTCGCCTAAGGTTAATAACATGTCAGTGTATTGAAAATTTGAGTACATCTTCATTAACAATATCTAATTTAACAAATAACAAGGTTTCAGTAATGTAATTATTATTGACTCAACGTCATAACTATCAATGAATAACAGATTTCTATAGCAAATTCAGAGAAAATGCTAAATATTTTTCAGTTTTCTATATGTCCTAGAGATGGGATCGCCTTTTTTGAAGCTCCCTGTATAATAAATAACTATTTTTATGCCTCATATAAAATTTGGAAAGTGGAAAGTTTTAAGCTGAAGATTTTCAATATTCTTTTTACCATTTGTAAACCACTTCAGTTAGGAATAAATTGTAGAAAAAAAAACTACAAAATTTTGAAAATACATGTGAAAATGTTCTATTTTCTATTACATTTGACGTAAAGTCACTTATATCCCTCAGTTTTTCTCTTTACTTCCATTTATTATCATTACGATTAAATTATAATATTAGAGGATAAAAAAACACTAATAATTTGAACATATATTAACATATTTTTTTACAATGTAACAGTTGTAAAAAATAAAAATAATAAATATAAATAATATTCGTTGAAATACGGCCGCTTTAGTATTGTCAATAAATCAAAATTAGACCAAATACAATAACTTAGGCCTTGGATAATGATCTAAATATAAATTTTTCTAGTATGTGCTCTTTTATAAACAAACAACTACCCAACATTAGCCAGAAACATTTTTTATTTATCTCATATCTAAACCACCAGCTATTTATTAAAATTTAACATTTTTAAAATAGGGTACTTACATGGTTTGAGAAAAATATTGTTTTGGATAGTTTATATATATTTTTTTAATCTTTGATCAATATTTATACAGAAAAAAATTATTGAAGATTCAAAAATATTGAAGGTAGTTTAAATATTTTTTATATTTTGAATTGAGTTATTTAACTCACTGAAAGGGTTAACGAGACAATTTTAGGTAAGTTGATTCTTTGAATGAAAATACATTAATTTAAACCAGTTTAAATATTAAGCAATGTTCCAACCTTGTAGAGACCTCCTAATACAAGATGAGATTTTTTTTAAAATGGATTCAAAAACTAGAGAAATCTTTGGTCTTATTACCTGATGTGTCCTATTTTAATATTTGTTAGCTGGACAGATCCGAAAGATGAAAATATATTACTAATCATGCTTTTTAACATAAAAATAATTGTGTGCATGGAAACGATACCGCAGTTTGATTTCATCTTGTTGATTCACTTTCTTATTAAATTTGAGAATTTTTAAGAAACTACACAAACTTGAAGATACTGTTCGGTTATAATCAAATTGTTGAAAATTATAGTCAATAAACTATAAAATAAGCTTAAGCTGTACATATGTCACAAATGAAATAGTTGTTGATGTAGATATAAAACTAAATTTGAAAATGAGGTATTTATATCAAGGGATATATAAAAAAAGTTTACTGGCTCTAGGTATACAATATTTTAAGAATGTAAAATACTTATTATCTATTGTACGTATAAAACATTTACTAATCTACATCGTTTTTTTTTTATTTCTTCAAAAAGTGAACACATCAATTGAAAACTAAATGTTACAAAAACAATTATCGAAAGAGATCGCAAAAAGATATACAATGTAATCCAGAATTGAGTTGAATTATGTCCAAAAATAAGTGCATTTCTTTTTTCGAAAACTCAACTATGTAGGTGTATCTTATTTAAAATTACGAATATTAAAAATATATATGGTCACTGCTATTAAAATAAACAGTAACATTTATTTAACAATCTTTTTATTGAAAGTAATGCTCAATACATAAGCAGAATAATGGGTACTACATTGTAACCAGATACATTGATTTTTATCTAAGACACACATACATAAAACTTGACATATATCAGCTGTCAATTGTGACAGTATCAAGAACAAATGAGAAACATTAACAGTATTTTTTTTCATGATTCTGGACCACTTTGTATGAAGCCATCGAAGAGAAATATTTCTCATAATAACTATGATCAAGTATGACAAGGATTAAATAAAAATAAATAGGTTATAAATAACTACTAGTGTATATAAAAAAACTTTTGAGTTGATTTATTTTCCAGAATCATAATTTTGTTAATAACTTTTGTTACGCTAACCATCCAGCCATCGAGATACTTAAGAAAGACTTTTCTGTGTTACTTCAACTATATAGAAGAAGTTTCTATGTTTCTATAAGTCTGGTTATTTTCTTTTGTTGAAAAGTTTTTACTGTGTTTGTTTTGAGGGTTGTTTTTATTTTTAAAACTTCTGCTTCAATTATAATCATTATATCATGTAAGTATTTTCTTATTTAGAAACACCTTCATTGGATCACAAAATATTTTAACAAAATTATGATCATGGAAAGACGCATAAGTGTTAAACCGGTGTTTATTCCAAAAATATAAAAATTTGAGCAAATTTTGCTAAGAAATATATAACAACTTCGAAGTGTAAAATATACCTAATAATATTTGTTTTTTTGCCAATTGGGTCCTTACATACATATTCATTTTTATTCTTTAGATCTAGAGTTAAAAAACTATTTGATAATTATAAAAGTTTAACAAATATCATAGTACTTTTAAAATCATCAAACAGGGACCTATTTGAAAAACAAAAATTGGAACTTCGAAAGAGATGAATTGCAAAATATTATAACTGAATGAAAATTTACTAAGCATTTCTTAAATTGATTTGATAATATTATAATACACTCTTTTACAATATTTGACCAAAACATAAAAGTTTTTCCAAAAAATTCATCTATCAACATTCCTCCTCCTTTTGTAAACAATCAGAAAAGATCCAGAATATTCAATGACTGTATACTTTTATAAGAAAAGGACAACTTACACAGGAAAGAAGAATAACCTAACCAATCAAACAACCTAACTATCCCTCAAACGACCTATTTTATAGATAGTTTGAGCAGATGGCTCAAAGTCAAGTACTAACATAAATCAGAAATTATATCTAAAATATGGTTGCCAGCTAATTGGTTATAGCCTAAGCAAGTAGTTTTTGATACTCACAAAGATTATAAGAGTAACATTAAATAATATAGTAGGAATCCGTAAAAAAATCTCCCTATGATATATGTATGAATTTGAATAAAATGTTTGGTGTACTGCTTTCACCGTGAAAGCAACATGTTCTCCAACAACGATGATGAAGTTATAACGATGTTTGTTTATTTGCGATTGAGAAGAAAACGAAAACACTTTCGGAGACATCCTTACATTGAAAATAATTTCAACCGTGGCGTATTTGTGATGATGAATATTTTCACTCTATGCACAGAATGACCTCTACCCAAGCTTTCTCGATAAAGTTCTTACATGAATATTCAGGTAGTGTGTAAGTATACAGACACGTGTGTTTTTCAATCTCTAGCACCAATTTTAACACTTCAGAACCTAGAGATATTATTTCATACAAAAAATGCGAAAAAATTTTAAATATTCCGCAGCTACTCACTCTGGTGAATCCCACAGACCAATCCGAATATCATTTGATAACATAGCGTCGGTGTATGCATACGGAACAGACTGCCAATGAAGGAACGGCTTTACATTAAATTTCTTTCAAGTCATGAAGTGATCCCAATTTTTTAATTGATTAAGTTATTCATTCCAAAATTTTATAATGGATTTTTTTCGGGAAAACTCTGAAAACTGAACCCAATTAACAATTGTTATTTATTCCAAAACTAGCCTAATGGAACTAGCAAAAAAATTGGATTATATTCTTTTCTCATAGTGTTATACACATGTAAAATCCAGAATTGAAAAAAAAAGAAACGAAAATGAGCAAACATACTGCCTGTCAATCACAAAAAACTAATACAGGTACAACATATACAACATTGAACACTTTATATAACATCTAAGCTGTATGCATATGCCTTAAAATAATCATAATAAAAGCTCTAAAAAAGTCAACAGATATATACTTATAACAATATGCACTTGCCCAATTTTTGTAGTTTTTTCTTTTTTCGTCTTTCGTTCTCGTTTTGGGGTTGATTTCGTATAATTCTCACTACCTACAAAATATAATATTTCAACCAAACTCAGTAACATTAGAAGTGTTACATCCAGAAGGAATAATTTATGAAAAGTGATTTAATTGAAAAAGTATTCTGAAAAAAAATTATCAATTTTTTGAGTTTATGATTCGCTTAATCAGTTGGTCTTCTTTATGTTTTACTTTCTACAGCAAATACAGTGCTGTTAACATAACAAGCAAATTTGTTATAGATAAAACAACATCTTGATAGGCCAAAATCGTACCCCTGTCAAATTTTCAATGTGGTTATGATATGAAATTTTTCAGACATTGGGTATGGAGTAACTAATAATATATGTACTAGTGGACGTTTGTAATCAGTTTTCTTAAGAAAAAAATGGATGAAATATGTTGATATTGTCATCACAGTTCTCTAAGTTGTTAAAACATAAAATCTAATAATTCCTTCCAGATGTAATACTTTTTATATCGTTGAGTATGTATACATATAGAATGTCTCACACATTATCTTGTGAAATTTTTAGAGAAACCTTGAAGACAATAAAAATTAAGGAAATCAAAACAATAGATAAGGGTTATACAAATGACATTAAGAGTGTCTATAAACTAATTTAGAATTAATGTGTTTATTGCAATTCCAACATCGTCGTTGTTGCAGTTTTTCTGCAGTTTTCCTGTAGCCTGGTGAACCGGTTAACCAGCCAAATGGTCGACGATAGGAAATCATACAGTCGCAGCTGAACAAGCCCGCTCCCCAATTTCCCGGTTTACCACTAAAAATATCCAAAAAAAAAACAACAAAATAATAAAATATATTCCCAAACTGAGGAGAACCGTTTTAACTTATGCTGGAGCTCTCTTTTTGTCTTCTTTGAGCCACTTGGTCGTCTATTTTTTCTTCTTTTTTCTAGCCTAGACAGTACAATCACAAACCAATTCACCACAACCCCAGCCCTGCAGAGGAACAAATCCTATATCAGGGCCAACTCTAACGAACACAATCTCTCTATTTCTAGCAATTCTGACTAAAACTAAAATTTACCTCATGAAAAGTTGCGTCTATATTCAACGGTGGATCTTTTGCGCTAGTTTCAATGTACGGAATCCCTAATTTATGAGCCAAATCCCGTCCTTGCTCTTCAGTCACTTTACGTAAATGTACAAGATCTACTTTGTTTGCCACAAGTAACATTGGATATGTGTCCCTGAAAACAACATAATTTCTATTTGGTCTAATTTGTAATAATAAAAAAAACACAACATAAAGAACACCTGTGATAAGAAATGAGGACAAGACCCACTCCAACTAGGGAGGGTAAACAAGAATTTTAGTAATAAACATATCAAAAAGTGGCAAAAGGTATTTTTTCTATAAAATAATAGAATTTCGTTTTGTTTATTGCTTAGTTCAGTTTTCCCTTTCCCTAATGTAGCAGCTTCCATATTACTCAGGCCCTTAGCTAAAGACAGACTTATGGGGCGAAGTCTCACCTAGCACAATGGTTTGACTTGAACGCGGTTTGGGAGGTTAGGGTTCTCCTTGAGGCAAAATGTTTATCAGATTTACTGGGGTCTACTGTAAGTCAATATTTCTTGTATTAATTACGTCTCAAGTTACATCTGAATATTATAAATAAAAATTTACACACATTTGATCAATAAACAAAATAGAACCACGTTAAAACTCACCTATCTTTGACACGTAATATCTGAGTATGAAAATTTATAATATTTTCATAACTATTTTTATCAGTTACCGAATATACCAATAAAAATCCATCCCCTTTCCGCATGTACTGTTCTCTCATGGCACTGAATTCTTCTTGACCAGCTGTATCAAGAACTGAAAATTCGAGATTTAAAACACTTCTATATACATGAACATTTCACAATAACTTACCATCTAGCATACACCATTGTCCATCTACTTCTACATGTTGTAAATAACTGTCTTCTATAGTAGGATCATAATCAGTAACAAATAATTTTTGGAAAAATTGAATGGTAATGGCACTTTTACCGACTCCTCCATCTCCAACAACTACTAATTTGACTGTTGGTAAATTTTCATTTGGTGGTCGAGTCATAGCTCCTCTGGCACTGAATTTTCTACTTCTGCTACCTATTGTGATTTACTATTTTCAAACAATAAGGGAATTCATCTGCCTAATCTGAAAGGAAATCATTGATTACCTACGAAATTAATAATTATAATAGTACATATTTTATTGGTTTATTTACCTATCTAATCTAAGTGTATAGACTATTTCACAGAGTGTAAAAATGACTGGAATACTATCATAATAAATAAAAAATAACAATCTTGAGAAAACATCTCTTTAACCACCATTAAATAATGAACAAATTTATTTTAAGAAATGACAATCGAAAATATTTAAGCGTAGGAATGTAATGTGTATACACCTATAAAAATAAAAATTATCGATTTTAAACAATCAATAATAAAACGTAAAATTTAACAGGTGTCTAAACGTTTCAAATAATAGTTACTATATAATTACCTACTCATAATCAAATGTGGAACAACAGTTAAACTGAAATTGTTCCTTGTTTTAAAATTAAACTAAAATTAATGAAATCAACTAGAGCTCAATGACCTTGAGCCGGAAAGTGTTTTCTTCTCATTCACTCTAAAATAAAATTATGTATTTTTAGTTTTTCAATATACACCAAGAGGGCACTAATCGGATTCATAAACAAATTTTGATACAAAAGAAAGTAATTTTCCTATTTTGAGTCTATGTATTTATCAGAATATTATGATTTTCCAAATATAGCACTGTTTCCATTTTTTTTATATTTATACATATAATTGAACGCCACTGACTTGATGACTCAACTTGTAGCGTGTGAAGTAGGACTGATAATTGAGTGTTCTCTTGGATCAGAAGAAAGTGGGAGTTTAAATAAAAAAAATTAATCAGTTTGTTTTGAATTAAATACTAGTTCGTAGTATGATCTGATATTTAGCGATTAATAGCGCTTTACACGGAATATAAATATTATATTTTGGATAAATCGTATATTGAATAGGTGAGTACTTTTAAAAAGGTCAATAACCATAGGGTAGGTATAAGAGTAAACACGGCACGCCTATTTTTTATACATTTTATTGGATTTTTAGTACAAAAATGGCTAAAAAAACTACAGTACAACCTGCCTTACACAAGGTAATAATGGTAGGCAGTGGTGGAGTTGGCAAATCAGCCCTCACATTACAATTTATGTATGATGAATTTGTAGAGGATTATGAACCAACAAAGGCAGATTCTTACAGAAAAAAGATACTTTTAGATGGAGAAGACGTTCAAATTGATATTCTTGATACAGCTGGTCAGGAGGATTATGCTGCTATTAGGGATAACTATTTTAGGAGCGGAGAAGGATTTTTGTGCATCTTTTCAATAACAGAAGATGAAAGCTTTCAAGCGACTCAAGAATTCAGGTGAGCATTTACTTCTCTTCCTCAGATATCTACTCATAAGGACTTATTATTATCTTACAACAGATAAATGCAATTCTCTATCATAATATTAAAAATGGAAGTTTAATGATTCGATAACATTATTTTGAATTTAAGACATTTCACCACCAAGATTAAGAAATTTCAATATGAGCTGTATGATATAAACTATTTATATTGTTCACAACACTAACTTGATCTTTTTACTACTGTTTCCTCAATTTAGTACTTAAAATGATTTTCCTTTCATGTCTTTAATTGTGAAAACTGATGTTTAGAAGATGCAATTTAAGTTTTGTCAAGACAAAATCCTGTACTGTACTACTCTTTTCAATACTCCCTGATTAAGGTCTATTAGAGATACTTCATGTACACTTCTGTTCACTGAAATAGCATTCAAATGTTAGAACAGATTGCATTGCAATTTCTTAGCTGTGTAAATTTACTTGACATTTGTTGCGATGGTTACTAATATTAAGTTATCAGGTAAGTATTTGCAAAAAATTTTCTATATACCATAATTATTAACTCTTTCAGTCCAGCTGACTCTGGTAAATCCTTACTATTCAAACTCATTTGTTCCTTACAAGGGATGCCTGAGAATTTCTTTTTTCTGGAGACTACTATAAGGCCATCACTCACTAAACTAAAAATTTTTTTGCGTTCTATCTATAACAACAAATACTCTTTTTTCTCCATCATTCTGAATTGACCTAGAAAAGCTTTAGTTGATATGGCCATTTGGTGCATACCAGAACTGCGACTTCAGTTGCTTTGATATCAGTAAAGACCTCGGCAATGATTTGGCAGAAAGATCCGTCTCCTATACTGGAAGGATTAAGATAACGTCCCATGACCTGTTATAGTACAGGCCGCATCAAAAGTAAATCACTTTTAAAAAATTCATAATAAAACTTGAAAATACAGAAGTAATACTTATAATGGTGATAAAACACTAGATCGAAGAATAAAAGTATTTGACAACAAATAATTGAATAGGGGAAAAAATTTTTTAGTATTTAATTAGAGTTCCATTCTTTTCAATCACTTTTTCTAATCTTGGCATAGAGTGAATTTAATTCCAACAAATATTTTTATGGGACGAAAATTCCTTTTATAATTTTTTTTGCCCACCACCCCTATACATTTTCAATGGGCTTTAAATCAGGACTAGTAGCCGGCCACAGAATTAAACCTTGCACCAATTCTCTAACAAATGCTAGGTCCATTGATATTCTTCTAAGCTCATCCAATTTACTGCACATTTTCTGGGCTTACTACTTTTGTCAACATATTGCTCTTCAAATCTTGAATTTGGTTGTCTGTAAGTGAAGAGGTGATGTCGGCAGTTAATCGCTATTTTTAAGAACTTGACGATTCTTATTATAAACAGGGTATTGGTATATGGTCATACATAATCATCCATCCATCATAATGTATAATTTAGAAAATTAACTTGAATATAAGCTCTGATTTCGCAATTTTAAAGGCCTATAACATATGAGAATTTTTTTTATGTCACATTATTTTCACGTCATCTACCCACTCCCGAATTTTTGACTCAAGTCCCAGTATACTAATTATTTGCTATTTTTAGGGAGCAAATACTTAGGGTGAAAAATGATGAAACCATTCCATTTCTTCTAGTTGGTAACAAGTGTGATTTGGAAGATAAAAGAAAAGTTTCTATACAAGAGGCCACTGACAGAGCCAAACAATGGGGAGTTCCGTATGTTGAAACATCAGCTAAAACGCGGGAACATGTGGACAAGGTCAGTAAAAATGTTCGTATTTCAATTTGTACATAAATTTTTTCAAGCATAAACATTTATTTGCTGTACTATTAGAGGAAGTCGAAAGTTCATAATTTCTCACTTGTAAAATTTTAACCACCTTCATTATCTGGTTCTGATTCACACATCTAATAATAGCTGATTAGTAACACTTGAAATTATAAAAGTTATCAAGTAAATTATCAATTCAAGTCATTAATACCTGGGAATCTAATATCTAATACAATGAATAATTATATTTTGATTTATTAAAATAAGTAGACCGAATAAGCAGGGGGTGTACTATTTCATAGAAACAGTGTTTATTATTGGAATAGCTAGTGAAATGGTCATTGAAAAAAATTGATATACTTTTTTGTACTTGTTTTAATTCTTTATATTCATACTTGACTATTATACCAGCAGTTGACATAGTTTCTTGTACTTGTTTTAGTTTTTTATAGTCACACTTGACAATTATACCATCAGTTGACTTGTTTTCATTTTTTATAGTCATACTTGTCAATTATACCACCATTACATATTAGTTGCCGAGAAATTAATTTTGTTGCTACTACAATAAATCCGATACTGCATGAGTATACAATAATATCAAATTTCTCTCACTGTATGGGGTAATTTGGGCCAATAATTTTGTGACTTTAGGCGACTTGGATAAAAATAATAGAGGAAATTTTGTTATTAATTAGATGCCAAAGATTCAATTTTTATTAATATTAATTGATTACTGTATTAAACGTTTTAGGTGTTCTACGATCTAATGCGAGAAATCAGGGAAAGAAAAACTGAAGAAAACAAAACCAACAACGGCAGAGGAAAGGACAAAAACAGCAAGAAAAAGAAACGTATATGCAGTATTCTTTAATATGTATAAATATGTGTTTGTTTAATTGCTTTTTGTGTAATATTTAAGAAGCAACGCGTTAGGGATGACCAGATAATCCACTTATAATTTGAAAGTTTCCATTTTGGTAGTCCCAACGACAGTCTTAGTTTGTAAGATTTCAAAATCTCAGTGATTTTGTTCGATAAATTATTTTGGTTGGACGAAATATTTATTAAATCACTTTGTGTTAAAGAAATATGTTTTTGTCAAATATTTCTATCTAGAATTAAAAAGTAATTTATTTGGTGGGGTTTACTGGGCAAGTTGGAGAACTAAAATGTGTGAGTAAATTTTTCATAACTGAAAACAAAATGAATTGAGTATGATCAGAAAGTTAATACAAATATACCTGATTTGAGTATGAAATGCTAAGGAACTAGAGGTAGCTCATCAATTTTAGTTTTAAAACTTGTCAAAAAATGTCCTCTATTTGTTATATATAGGTATTTAATAAAAGGGAAGCCTTGTGCTCTTATTTCATATCTTTTGGGGAAATACATTTTGTATAGGCAATTTTATATGTAGCTTTGCCAAATTTTGTAGCTTATTAAATTAACTTTGCTATATTACAAGCAATTTATTATGGTACGAAATATATAAATAAGGAAAGGCTGATTTATCGATTATTAAAACTATATGCTTTGCACGCTGTTGTATATGTGTTTTATGTATTATATTATGTTAATTGCTGCTGTGTAAATTTTTATGTGAACAAATATTGGGTGGTGTAAATTCGGCCAGATAACAGATAGATGCCCTTTAGTTGTGGTAAATTCGGCCAGATAGCAAGTAGATGATCTTTTGGTGTGGTGAATTCGGTCAGATAGGAGGTAAATGACCTTTTGGTGTAATAAATTTGGTCGGCTAGAAGGACGATGACCTTTTGGTGTGGTAAATTCGGCCAGATAGCCAGTAGATTACCTTTTGGTGTGGTAAATTTTGCCTGAGAAATGTGGGATGTAATATTTGTAGATGTAAACTCGGCAAGTTTCTTCTAGTCTGTATTAGTGAACCCACTGACAATTCCGTTTGGTGCTGTTTCTTAGCTTCAGTCTCTGTTCTTGTCCCTCTCAAACCCGAGAAAGAGATCTACTAATCCACTCCATCGACTTCAAGATCTTATGGGAATGAAACCTAACCTAACCAGTTCTTCTTGAGGATGGTATGAACTGATGCCCTGCAAATATTTTTTTTTGTTCCCTTCCAACTCCACCTACTTCTGTGCGAAAATATTTCAGTAATAAAAAAACAAAATTGCATATACAGAATACAGATAATATTAAATGCTTCCTGTACACAGGTACCTGTGACACATTTTAGCATTTTACTAGTAAATTAAAATAACTTTTGTGAAACCTTAGGTCAGGTAATTGATTTGACCGATTTTACGTCCCCCGCAATTATTGAAATGTGTCGAAATTTGACTGGATCATCATAAAACTCTCGAATATTTATACGAAGAAGTTGATACATAATTTTTAGTTTTATTAAAATCATATATTCTGTGATTTATTTCTATTTCAGATAGTTTTCCGTTAATTGAGTAAAAATCAAGCTACAGATTTTTATTAGGATTAATGAGTTATGGTCATTTTTCCACTGGCACCTTCTTAAACGTAAATTTACCAAATTTTACTGTCATTAAATTTCAGGGTAAAGAAAACATTTTGATAGCATTTTCTCTGTTTTGATGTTAAAACTTTTGATCAGTATGTGTATTAGGTAAAACATGATTAAGATTTAATTATAGAACAGTTTATGAGTTATCATTCGAAAATCGAAAAATAAAGTTGGAATTAAGTTCAATGACTTGATAGTTTACTTTTTTAACTTATGACACTATTTGAGAGGAAGTGCGAAATGTTAAACAACAAATTATTGAAAATTTCAATCTAATGAATGCCAAGTGTACAAAATTATATTCATCCAAATTAACAAAAAATGCCCTAGTGGAAAGATTAGAAAGCAAATGTCGAACAAAGCTTGGTTAATGAAAGAACGTTAGATATAAATGAGATTTTTATAAAAATATAATAAAGATTATAGATGCCAAAGATATGTGGAAAATGTCTGAAAAACCCCAAAATAAAAAGTAAAGTTGTAAAATTTATAATTAATTTGAGTTTTTCATAATAAAAGATTTGGTTGCCATGTTCCATTGTACGAGCCTATGTATTTAACGTAGGATTTTGTAAATCGTATTGAACCAGTGATATTTAACATTCTATAATTCTGATTGTATGATAAAATGTAATATTTTGGCTTAGTTTTTTTCACAAATTTGTACTGCAAAATGAATAAAGATTTTATTTCACATATAACTATTTTTGTACAATCATTTATTATACTTATAAGAGAGGGTAAGAAGTTTTTCAGTTTATTAATAAATGCAATTAGAAAAAGCTACAAGGTCGGTAGGGAAAATGTAATGTATTTTAAATTGTTGGCTTCTTTGTTTGGGCCATGCAGTTACATGAACTGCTACTTTGCCAGAGAAAGTGATAAAACATATAAAAGAACTAACGTCAAAACGATCTTGTACCCTTGACTGCTTTCAAGGACTGAATTTACGCACAGCCCTGTGAGGCCCAGGCCTAGGGGGGCAAAATTTTTGAAATGCCAGAGTTTTAGAGTGGAAAAAAAGTAAAGTCAATCCATTAAAAAATGGTTCAGATTAGTTATTATAAAAAAATTTTTATGGAATATACACTGTAAAAACAGTCAAGTCAAGAGGAAAAATCACGAACCGAGAAATTTTTCTTGGTTTGAGTATATTTTTTTTTTAATACAAAGTACTTATTTTTTCTTTTCAAAATAGTTTTCTTCGAGATTTTTTTCCTTGAATGAAGTTAACAGTTTTCAGTGCATTTTAATTCAATTAATTAATTTCTCAATTTGAGGGTAAGATGTTAATTTTTAGTAGATCAATTATAGTTTTTATCAAGTAATGTTTGTCACTTTTCTTTTGCTGGGGAGTATAAGAGGAATAGCAGTCCAAGTAACGGTATGGTTTATTTTGTGTTGGGCTAAATAAACTTTTTGTGGTAGTCCGCTATTTTATTCCGTTCGCTTTTACAAAAAAATTTCTTTTATGTTTTATTGACTGACAAAAAAAGTTGAACACATAATATATGTTCGACACAAATAAAACAATTTTTGAATCTTGTCACATATACCTAAACAATTATTAAATTTTTAGAAATCAGCATAGGGGTTTAGCAATTAGTAGCATTCAGTTCAGATGTTGAAATTAGTGAATTTTGTTATGAAGGTTTTTTTGTAAGTTCGAAATGACTCTAAGCGCGGCTTGAGTATTGCGGTTATAGAGCAATGGCTCAGGTTATCGTAAAACGATTCCAGAATAAATAAGATCGTAGTTTGATACTTTTGGCTCTTGTAGATTGGTTTAAAAGAACCTGGATAAACCTAAATCAGTGGTTTTAGTGTAAAAGTATGATTAAAATAACATATATGTTAAATAACGCCATTCTTATTACATGATGGATGTATATTGTATAATTTGTAAATTGTATTGTGTGCACATATCAGACCAATAAAGGCGGTTTAGTATTATTAGTAGACATATAGTATATCATCTTTGGTCTTACTCGTTACATTGCTTCTTACAACCATCTGCTTTGGTGTAGAGGGTAACGCAGTGAGACGTGCAATGGAATGAGGTCATCTTCAGTGACGAATCTCTCTTTTGTTTCCTGATGCCCAATGGGCAATAATAAAAAATAGGCTTGACAAAAGACGATATTCCACAGTTGAAAAGGGCGTGTGCCCCAGACATCACATCATATTATGGATTACTATTATATATGGTAGTACATCACCATAAGTTTTCTCTTAAGACAACACGTCATCCTAGTGCTACGGTCAAGAAGTAGTAGAAGCTATTTGTCGTTCCACATCTTCACACCAAGCAAGACTATTTTCCAGCAAAAAATGCTAGAAAATATGTTATCTTTCATTACCATATCATCCATTTAATCTGGCCAAAAAGTTTCCAGACCTTTCTCCATTTGATTGATCGCAGACTGTTCTGCTGTTCTTTGAGATGGCTGGAAATGAATTACAATCTCATGGGAACCGAACCTACATAGATCAATTAATCATAAGGTTTCATAACACATTATTGAGCCAGCTTTCTGGTTAAGTCGTTTACTACTAAAACTTTTAAAATCGGATGATCACATATGAGTGTTTAAATTCTTTGTTCCAGTCAGTATATTATGCTAACATTTTATTTATCTGACTCTTGTTTTAGGGTGTTGTTTATTTTACTGTGCATGATGGATTAGGATCATTTTATTCTACTTTGAGGAATTGGTAAAACGAAGAAGCCATTAGAAAAGGTACAATCAATTTCTGATCAACAAGTTACATTCAAATGATTGTTACTTTTCTAACAAAAAACTACTAAAGCAAGAACTAATAAATACGCTATTATTTTTATATTTTCATTTTGTGTTTTTTTCCAGTGATTATGAAAATAAAGTACTATATTTGTTTGAGCACTTGAAAAAATTATTTTTATTTCAAAAGTTTTGACGTGATTTAACTGCAGTCAGTGAATAACTGGAATAAAAGAGTAATAAACAATGGAAATCACTTGCGGATTTTTGTTAAGTTTGACATAATAAGGGTTATCCAATTTCATTGTTTTAAATGCGCGTTGGTCGCGCGTACCGACAATTGTAGCAGCTACCAATCGTAAACAGTGAAAAAGTGAGAGAATTTTCAAGATTAAATTTCAATCTTCTATTAAATATTAGATTTTGAATAGACTAAACATATCTCCATTCATCTCACACCATCAAAAAGATTGGTATAATAAATGTAACGAAGGGCTACGAAAAAAAGTGGGAGCGGCTAGTCTAATAGTTGGAAAACTGTATTGTGAACATATAGGTAAGAAAACGTAAACGAAAGTTATTTTATTTTATTTTCTAATATATGCTGAAAATTTCGCTATTGAATAAAGTTAAAATTCATTGTCATGGATACATACAATGTAATAAGGTTCAAATTATTTAAAAAATGGTTGTTATGAGTGTGAAAATGGTTAAAAGATGTGGTAAGAAGAGTGAAAATGAACAGAAAAAAACTCTTTTCAATACTTAAAGGTGGAAAGGGCGCCACGATAATTAATTTTCTAATGGTTTTCTGTTGAATTTTGTAGGCTGAAGTATTTGGGATAGTGTTAAGTTAATTTCTATTTGTTTAATTTAAATGAACGTGGCATATTTGAAAGTAAAATTAATTTGTTGCCAACAAAATATCCCATTTAAAATGTATATTTCTAAATCTTGTAGTACTTTTGCTCGTTTTTTATTTAATATTAGCACTAATCACAATTTTTTTAGAACTATCATTAAAATTAAAGACTGTTTTTGGTTTTATTGAAATTTATTTAAAATATTGTATACAATACAAAATTGTTGTAATAGGAACAAAATGAACACCTCCCAGTTTAATCCAATAGATTCAGTATACAGTTCTTAATATTAGTAAAATGATTCAACATATACATGAAAAATTAATAAATATCTTTGCTATTCGAAATGTGTATAATAAAGATAAAACATCACAAAAATATAAAAATTTTCTTAACAAAATAAAGAAAATTCAGCTTTGTTACTACAATATTACTCCATAATCATAATAAAAATTAATTAAACAGCCAAAACCCGGAAATATATGGCATTTTGATATAAATTACTCAAAACTGATTAAAAAAAATTATAATTTGATGGAAATTTACATTAAACCTGTTTAAATTATATTTTTAAAAAATAAAAAATAAAGATTGAATTTAAAACGCTTGGAAAAAGATTTGATCAATTCAAAGCTAAGATTAATGAGTTGCAATCAAAAATTAAAATACTTTTTAATAAACAGAAAACTGGAAAGGTAATGGATAAACTAAGAGTACAGAGCCAAAAAAGAAATTATAGAAAAAATGTAATAATTCAGAGAGAAAACTTTTGGGCTATTAATGGGGGGGAAAGAAGCAAATAGAAGATCAAAGTTGAGATGGTTCTTCAACATATGACGAATGGAGACTGATATTTGAAACTAAAGCATACAAGAAGAAATCCAATGGAAGAATTTAACTATTTGAAAGGAAAGAAAACCATAAACTGAACCAAATACTTTCCATTCATATGGAATGTGTATAGTGTCCAACAAATAACATCTGTAATATCTGTCATGTTGGTTGCCTGCGCAGAAAACCCCTCCATAAGAAGCAACGAAAGTTTACGTAACTTCTCAACTTCAATAACATTAGAGAGTAAGTTGTTATAGGGGCCGAATTACAATAACTTATTCTGCAATACCCATGTCAGTTTCAAAATGATTATAGAGTCGAAAATAATATCGGAAACTGAAGAAAGTTTTATTATTCAGTTTAATCTGCATTGGCAATAAAAAACAGCATGTGCAACTCGTGTGACGTTGTTTGTTTTACTTTTTATTTCACCTCGGCACTTGAATAAAAATGAGAACAATTTCAAATTGTGCTTCATAAACGTTTTCTCTTATTTTTTGAAAATGATGATTTCATAGTGGTTACGTTTTATTGCGATTTATATCGAAATGCACATTTTATTTTCCCCTGTAATTTCTGGACATTTAATAGATATTTAACGCTACGTGATGTGACAAAGAATATAATGAATTATTTTTTATGGGAGTACTTATTAACGCTGCCTCTATGTCAACTGGCACGTCTTGAACTAAACATTAACTTTTGGTTCAAAATGAAAAATATTTCCAAGGAAACTAAAGAAATATTGAAATCTGTCTTTGGTGATGATATGGTAACTATTCAGAAGTGGCATGAGCATTTTAAGTGGAAATGAATCAGTTGTATAATGGGACGTCCTCTGACATCAAAAATAGATGTGTAGATAGATTATTTCTGTCCCTTACAAGGACTCGAGATTAATTTGATAATTGAAATGCAATAAGAATACGTTTCTCAGATTAAGATGACAGCGCCACTGCGGAGAAACTACTTTTTTGATATTTTTAGTAGTTGTTTTCATTGCATTGGACTTGATTTTTGTTTTTAATTATTACTTACTCAATGTTTTATTTTCAGTTGAGTTATAAGGTCATTATATAATGAGATTATATCATTTTATTTTTTGGCAATATGAAATTGAGAATTCTAGAATACATATTATATTTGAAGGGTATGCTAATTTCAATTTCGTAGTAGAGGGTGAAAATGTGTTAAATGCAGAACATCTCATTTTAATTGGGAAAATGAAAGCCATGTATTGATGTGTATGAATTATGCTTACAAACAAGTGCTATTGATGCAAGCCCTAGTAAAATAACAGCACAATTTTCCTATAAACTGTTATCTGTTTACCTTCAGTCTCTGAACATGATAACTTGGTTATCGAAACGCGCGTCAGACAGTGTAATTGTAAGTTTTGGTGTAGTTGTGGTGGGAACAGTGTGTTCAGTATGAAGATCACCAACGGTTCCAGAAAATTCACCTCAATCAACTCAGTTACACAAATACCCGTCAGAATTAGAGGGAGGGTTGCCTACAGAAATGAATGAGTTGAATTTGATTTTTGAAGATTTAAATTCTCTCCAAGAAAGTTAATCTAGAATTCTCACTGCTTGACGTTAGTATCAATCGATGTTTTGTCACTGGGGAGAATAGGAGTGGCAGACCACGTAACTGTATGATGGAATAAATAATTGTTTTATTCCTGAAACCTGAAAAACAAATGGAAATGTTTCGAAAGTAAACAAACAAGTTCTTTCAAAAAGTCCATTGATTATTAGAGAGATTACTAAAGAGTTTAACAAGGATTTGCAAAGAAAGAGCTTTATATACTGTCAATTGGCATTCTTCTTCATCATAATAACGTACTGTACCACAAGTACCGTTTTTTTTTCAATTTTTTGGTCGCTAAAAGTTTTCTTGTCTGTCCTAATTGGTTTTAATCACCAGATTTCCAAAAAAAGCCTTCTAAACATGGTTCTAATTAAGGGGATTGAACTACTCTCTAAGAGTCATGGATTAACTCCAATTTTATGTTAACTTTTTTGACTCTAATTTTAATATAATAATTCACCATATTTTTTTATCACACCTCGTAGATATGTGAAACCGATACATTACAAAAATATACGAAAAAACAAATATGGAACAAAGAAATATCATACTTTACATACTCTGATGCGCATTATGATAACCAAATTATCATCTTCAGAGGATGGAGGTAAACTCTTTTTATAAAATGATTTTACTTTTACTGAATGTGGCAATATTGCTAAACTGTCAATAAGTGAAGTTGGTGTAAATCTTTTTATTATGGACGGTAGAGGTAAGTGCATACACTGATATAGTTATTTGAATCAAAAAGTGTCCCCAAAATTGCATGAAATAAATGAATTTAGTTACTTTTATAATTGTCATATACTAGTAGTTGGTAAATGTGTTGTATTAGAAGTCGAATTGCTAACACAGTCAAATAAATTGTACTTTTGACGTTGAGCTAAAAAGAAAATGATCCTCTGGTACAGCAACGCCATCTTAATTCAAGTTCATTTAAGGAACGCTCCTTACCTCTACCCTCCATAATTATCAAAAATTAGTAAGCAAGATAGATTTCAATGCTATCATGTAATTAGAGAAAACTAAATTTGAAATATATTACAAGTAGTACACTTCATTTACAAATTATTATGAAAAAGCTAATAAGCGGAGAATTAAATGAAAAGAGAAAAATTAACAATCTTTGGTCTCTGAAGGTGATAACTTAGTTATTGAAACGCGAGTTAGACAGTGTAAATGTGATTGTTGTTAGTGTAGTGAAGATAAACATTAGGGCAGGCCGAAAAAATACAAACACAACTCCATGATAACTAGTGTGTAAAACGGTCCCAAGGGCTCCCAGTATTTAACATATTCAATATTTTTACCGAGCCCCAAGCTTTTTGTACATCTTTTCACCTGGTTTGGTGTTTATGATAAAAAGATTTGCAAATATTCAGTAGTATGAGTTTTCTATAACACGATACATTAATATCACTAATAAATATTAAACCAGCCCAGACCTCATAGAGAGGACATCTTCCCTCCCTTTCCGCCCACTTCGAAAAAATTAATATTTTTCTGCAGCACAATATTTAGCTTTGTTTCAAAAAATCTCTCCTTACATCAATTTTTGCCCGGATATATCCATCCATTGATTAACTTCCGCATACTTTCAAGGATGTTTCTGTAACTTTCACACATCTTTCAACTGCTGGAATGTGACAAGGAGAATCGCCAGAAATTAACTTCTAATGATTGGATTGTTCTGTCAATTCCGCAATTGTTAAGGCTTTGATAATTGGAATTTCGGTGACATTTGTATTCTGCCAGTCAATTCTCTTCTACCAATAAATCCTCTCGGTTCCTTCAATGTACAGTAGAACCTCTTTGATCCGGCACTCCAGTAATCCGGAGGTCTCAAACGGGTGTGATGGGAGAATCATGTTGAGACATGATACTAAACACTAGTGTAAAGAAGCAACTGACGATCGGTCCAGTATTCTCTTATTTCGTGTGTCGCGAACATCTGTTGGTTTAGTGTTATTCTCAACGTAGCTGTTTAGTAGAGTATTAGTGAGAAAAATGTCACCCCAGTGTAAATGAAAATACAAAACATTAACGTTGCTTGAAAAACAGGAGATTCTGAAAAGACTTGAGAAAGGCTTACCAGGATTCTTTTCGCATAAATTTTTGGGAAGATTTCTATTTTTAATGGCTTCGCAAATTGCACAACAGCAACTTTTTCGCAGTCGTTCACAAGACTCTCAATAGGTTCTGAATAGTTATATGGGTCTTTCTTGTGACCCTTAATTTTTAGCATGCTGCAAAGGTCTTCCTAACCACTCTTCAATTAGTCGAATAACACCTCCTTTCAACACTGTATAAAGATTTGTGCTCTCACATCCTATACCTTTCAGATTTGTACAAGTAATGCCTTTTTTGATAATGTAAGAAATTACACATCAATTGCTTTAACTGGTAGACTAAGCTATAAGTGTCCAAAATAATTCCCATTGAATTCTTGTATTAGAGCTATGTTCATATGTGACTAAACTTTTACTACTGATCTGCAGTAGAACAATGCAGACAAGTGCATTGGCTTATTGACAGTGTTGTGCATATTGAAGGTTTTTTTTGAGCTTAGGCCCGGTTGAACCTCAATATTTTTTATGATTCTTGTTACATAATTAGGTGTGGGTTTCTTTTCCCCTTGGGGACCGATAAATTAGTTTTACCTCAACTTGGGGATCTACGTTTCAAATCAGTAAGCAACTTTTGGTTCCAATATATAATTTTTCGGCCCAGTCTAGTTTAGTATGAAATCACCGATAGATTCAGAAATTTTAACATAAAGATATATCAAAGTTATTCAACTAGGGTAAAACACTACTTTGCACTTAACATTAAGTGAGAAAAAAGTTGCCAGTTCCAAAAAAAATTCGATCATAAAGCACATGTAAATAACACATACTTTTGTCATAATTCAACTTCGAAACCCTTTTGATGCACAATGTACTAAATCATATTTAATACGTATAAAAATATAGGTTATAGAGTATATGCAACTTTCATGATTGAGCTATCATTGCATCTATAGCGAAACACCTACAACTGCATCCACTCACAGGACACTCTTGATGTTCACTACAATTAAAAGAAAATATGTTAATCTTTAGTGAATATTGACCATTAACGTATATAAATAGGGTACACTTGCATGGTTTCATAAAAAAATAAATTTGGATTGTTTATATACAACTTTTATTATATTTAATACTTTGATCAATATTTATAGTGAAGAAAAATTATTGAAAATTAAAAAAAATTGTAGGTAGTTCAAAGATTTTAGTAATGCTGCCATATTGCGTGACGTCATAGGCATAAAATAAATACAGTTATACAGTTTTATAATAAGCATTATTAGTAAACTTTAATATAATATGAAAAATTGTATATATATCGTGTTTTGTGCCACTATGTGAAAATACTACGACTAAAACACATGTTAAAGTTTTTTATGATACCAAGACAATCGAATATAAACAAAAATTATTTTTGTTGTCAGAATCATTTTAAAGTAAGTGAGATTCAAATATAGAAGCTTTATTCACTTTATTCTTAGCTCAGTATTATAATAGCACACGCTACGTTGCAGGCAACGATAACCTCGTGATAATCGGGCAGACAACTGCTCAATGTTTTTATTAAACCTATGACGTCACAACTGAAAACCAATGAGAATAGTTTTCTTATGTAGTAAAAAAATTTTAATTTCTGTGATTTTCAGTTCAATATTTAGATTTTATTCTACTTTTTGACATTTTTTCATATCAAGAATTCATAAAATCAACAAAAAGTAAATAATTTTAAAAAAATGCAAGTACCTTATTCTTATATTTAAAGAAAACTTACTGAGCACACTGTTTGCACCACCACTACATTAACACTCACAATTACACTATCTGACGCGCGTTTTGATAACCTAATTATCGTCTTCAGAGACCTTCAGTCTCTGAAGACGATAACTTGATTATCAAAACTCACGTCAGACAGTGCAATTATGAGTGTTGATATAGTGGTGGTACAAACAGTGTGTTCAGTATGAATATCACCAACGGTTCCAGAAATTTCCAGCTTAAAGAAAACTTACTCAAACCATTCGCACAAATGGCCTGCATGGCCACCATGCCTACATGTTTGACACCACGTAAACCATAATTCGAACGGCGTATTTTTTGTTCCTGAACAATCCCCTGTTGTCGTTCCCATATATTGTAGACAAATGGCACATCTTGGTAAAGGTTTTCGACAATTTGGACACGAAGATAACTGAAACGTAATATTATTATATCCAAAAAGTTCCAAAAGTTTTTAACATTGTTATGTGCACAAGTATAGACACCAAACACATCAACATCAACAAGAAAGATTCGAGCAGTGGTCAGTTTACGAAATTGCTATATCTATTAAATAGAGGAAGCTTAGAATAAATGGAAAACTAAATTTATTCAATTCAACATTAAAAATCACAGATATGGAATATAGTATTTACTACCACTTTATCAAAACTTACAATATCACCAACACTTCAGCAATTTCAGCTTATCTACCCGTTCGAATAAAAGATATTGATTTTTTTTATGAAAGGCTTACCTTGGATTTGATCGCAGAACTTTTATGAAGTTGAGGCCTATTCCTATCGTGACTAGATAAGTAAGCGGATATGCTTTTTCCACAGAAATTGCAAGATACGTAAACTTGTTGAGGTGGTTTTTCGGATTTGTAGGAAGCTAACATTATGTCAAAATCGGCGCGCTCGTGAAACATTTTCCAACTATTCAAAACATTTCTGTAACTGAAAAAATAAAAAATGATCAGATAGTTCATAATTGGATGGTGAGAGACTGTTGAGCACACATGTCTTCTGATAAGCCCACTCAAAATTACCAAAGGCTGATGTCCTTTGAAAAGCCAATCAGGCACTTTCGTTTGAGCCTTTTGACGTTACTAGCTAAACTGTGAGGCTTGCCCAAGTGTTTGATTATCAGTATATTATTATATATTATGAGAATATTCGACATTACAACCTGTTTATGCTGCTTACTAAGCGTGAACCCACATTGGCGCTGTTATGATCATTATTTTCACCGATGCTTTACTTACTTATCAATCCAATTTGTCACAACTTCAGACCCTAAATCATCATGGAACGCCCTTGTTGCGATTAAAGTCGTTGATTGAATATCACCGACATTATCCAGATATTTCTGTAAGAGTTTCAATCCAGTAGAACTGTTACCTAAAATTAAATTTTACACTTTGATAATATGAAAAAATATTATATGGAATCGATTCATTAACTGATTATTGGAATTGATTTATGCATATTATACTATATATAATGCCTACTATAAATTAAAAAATCTGTAACGTAAATGAGCCCAATTGAAATCGAATCACATCATTTCTTGTAAATTTGGCGTATTGGCGTCTACTTTTGTCAGATATTGTTGATTAACTGTCCATTGCAGCCGATTGTGGTCGATTAATGTTGATTGATGTCTACTGACGTCGATTGAGGTCCAATCATATCAATTCTACTTTTTTTCCACATATTGTCGATTACTTTCTATTCTAGCCGATTGAGGTCAATCTCATATTGATTATTGTCTTCGGATGTCTACTGACGTCAATTGCGGTCGAATCACATCATTTCTTATATATTCAGTTGAACTGGCATCTAGTTTTAATTAAAACGTTTCGAGTTAAAACTGTAGTTGACGGTTTTATCTGGTGTGTTGTATGTCGGTGTATACTGGATGGACTAACAAATGTATCGAAAATCCAATTTATCTGTTTTTTTTTGTTGGGTTATACTACTTTGGAAACAGTTATCGCTCGGTACCAAATAAAGAGAATATGAGAAAATATCAACTAATTCGAAGGTGATGTAATCTAAATAATCAAACTAAAAAATTCCCTCATTAAGAAAAACTTGTCGAGAATATATATTTGGGGAAAAATTTTGCCGTATTAATGGATTGGCTGGTTTGACCGGCAGCTTTTACTCACCCGTGACTAGAAGACCGTCCAAATTACCTTCATTACAAAGTTCTTCTGACAATTTTCTCATATATTCCAATAATTTTTCATCTGGCAAATACAAACAAGATAATGCTACTCTATCATCTACCGCTATACCTTTTTCGTTCTGTAACAGAGATATTCATTTAAATTCAAATTAATATAACCTAATATCAACCAAATTTATATCATAAAAAATACTCACCAGCACTTCATCATAATTATAATCTGGAGCTGTTAGAAAGCTGAACATTGCTTTTAAGTAAGGATCACTCAATCTTGACAGACAGTTGAGACAATTCTGTCTCCAAAGGCTATTGGGTTCATCGGAAAAACCAGAGAGTGCCATAGCGACAACGTTTAAGTTCGATCCATAATTGGCATTACTCGGAGCTCCTCTTAGTACCTCTATTGCCAATTGTATCTTGAGATTAAACACTGCTATGGCAGCGGCTCTGGTGTAGGCTTGCGAATTTTCAAGATGTTCAATAAAATCCATTAGGTATTGAGAATCTTTTTCTAACGGCCAACTACATAAGCGTAAAGCTTTGTCTCTATCTTCGTGCCTAAAAAAATTATTTTCATGATGTGATACAATATGTGATCATATTTTAATAGTATTTTCCTAATTTTTATTCTTCCACTCGTATAAATGTATAAATATTGTTTTCTGCTTTTAAAAGAATGTTACTAGAATTCATTCTATCTTTATAATTGTGATTTTTTTTCAACGACTAGGAAGAATGCACAAAATTGCGTGGTGTAAAAGCACTCGACAACAATATCTCAACATTAGCCAGGTTCTAATAACATACATGATCATAAAACTTTGCATCATGTTACCTGTACATAATTACAGAGCCTTGACAATTAGGATAACCCACGTCGCGCCAAAAGATAGTAACCACATCAGATTTATTTTGGACAGGGTCTATATTTGATATTACCGATAAAACTCCCGGATGCTTATCTTCTGGATCTTTTATAATACCACTTTCTACTAGTTGCTTCGTCAAATGAAGCCAGTTCCAAACGTTAGCTAACGATAGATCGTCCTTTACTAATTCGGCGTTTTTTGAAAAATCTTCCTAAAAAACAAATTGAATATAGAATATTGAGCAACGGTACTCATTCAAGTGAAAATTTCACTTATATTTATAGAATAAATATCTATATAGCATATTCAAAATCTACTTGGAACATGGGTTTGAACTGATAAGTACAAATCATATGGAAAATGTCATAATTTTTTATATGTTACTGACATTCATTTTTGATGTAAAATAGGTTTTTCAAAGAATATCATTTATAAAATGTTGAAAAATTTCATAAGGAATCTTAATAGATATCCAAATATAGATCACTTTAGAACAAGAAACTCCCCCTTAATGTTCTAGTTTTTCCCTTGGTGACAAATTGATCTACCATTCAGAATTGACCAATATACGATGCTCTAATGGAACGGTGGCGGTATGTCCAGTTATTCCGAAAAAACAGTCGATCATTGGCATCAAAGTGCTCCGTGCGCAAACAATTTTTGTTGAATTTGGTTTCGTCTTGAAAGAACCATATAGTCGATTGTCTATTAGCTTCGAGTTCATATGCATAGATCTTATAGGTGTCTCTTGATTAACCGCGATTAAATTTTTCAGTATTTCTTTGCTCGAACAACCAAATGATCACGCAATATTAATTATTAAATGTATGCAAGTGGAACTAATACCCAAGTATGCCTCAATAAGAGTGGAACTAATAAATAAGTATGCCTCAATCTCACGGTAGGTTACATGACGAGCTCGCATTATCAATTTTAGATTTTAGATGACCTTCACAAAATTCATCATCCAACAAAGTACGACCACGATTCAATTCAGAAATCTAGCGAAACACGGTGGCTCGAAATGATGCTTCACCCCCAAAAGTCGAAGCGAGTTGAACGGATCACTGCTATTGGTTTAATCCACGTCAGATTTGTAACTTATTATTTATTTTTCAGGTATTGGCTTATGTGACCATTATATGTAGCTTCACAGTTATTACAAGGAATTTTATAAACAATATTGCTTTTTTTTTATTTTGGTGTGATTGATTTTATTATAGAAAAGAGTTTTGATAATAGTTTATAGGGTTTGTTACAAATTTCCAAATCATATTTCAAGAATAAATGTTTGGAATTGTCGTGACAAACCATTTATGAAGGGAAGATATATAAATCATTGATTATTATTATTATTTTATGGGTTGTATTTTTTTTATTCTGTCTTTAACAATTGTATTGATTAGTTTTATGAGATAATCATTTAATTGCAATGCATTTTTTGCTTTAGCGATGCTACTTTATCGGTATTAGGTATCTAAAGTTTAATAGCATGATCTACAAGGCCTATTTTAACTGACTTTTTTGAGAAAAATAATGGTTTGAGTTAAAATTAATGTATCTAGATGAACAGGTTTTCTTGTTGTACCATTCTGTTTTTATATTGTTATTTTTGTGAGTAAATTAGTAACTACAAAGTTATTTTATTATTTTTTTCAACTTCCATTGTAAATTGTTATTTTTCATGAAAACTTATTCAATTAAATCACGAACATTTGATGTGATGATTTTCAATGATTTTCGACATGGATTAAACCAATAGCAGTGTGCCAGTCAACTCGCTTCGACTTTTGATGATGAAGCATCATCTCGAGTCACCGTGTTTCACTGGTTTTCCGAATTCAATCGTGGTCGGATTTCGCTACAGGAGAATATATACCCGCCTGAGAAGTGAAGAATCTTTTGATTTATATTTGCTTGTATATCAAGACTCGGTACTAACAAATTTTTAAAACTTTATAAATTATCTCCCCAATATCTAGATGCAGTCATATTGCTAAGATAATTCGTTTTATTGATCATGCAGATAATATAATATAAAAGTGCCCGTATTTACCATTTATCAAAATAACTTTTGATCACTGCATCAATATAAAAAGCTAATTATTGGAATAAATTCAATGGATTTGATTGAAATATATACAAAATTATTAGATACCTGAATACCATAACGAGCCTTCGCTCTCTCTTTGATATTATGTGATATATCCTCTACAAATGTATCATTGATATTTCGAAGTATCTTTCTACCGTGCGACCATACGATGTTATTTGTCGACCAATTCACGGTTATCCTATCAAAAACAGTATAATCCTTAATAGTACCTGAAAACATGGTATAATTTTCACTTGGAATTCCTGATATAGAATAGAATGTATAGAATAGAATATAAACTTAATGCATAGTTACAATGTAATTAATAATTACTAAAACTGGATAATATTTGAACTGATTTGTATCATATTATTTTATCGGATATATAATTGATTTTCAATATAAACATAGCTTACCGGAGAGGGCAATAGTCAAAAGACGGTTTTCATCTGTCGCATGCCATGAAAAAGATGTTATGTTATGAGGTGAACCAGGACTTACAATCCTCTCCATCACGTTCGGTTCAAGTTCTTCATTACTAACAACACTATGTTTGATATCATAAAGATTAATTACTGAGCTATCACGTTGTAAACTTGCCAAGGAACTGTATCTATAAAAATCAGATAATTCTATTTCTATTAACAATATTTTTTGCAGCTTACTTAATAGGTGGACTTTTAAAACTGTTTATTTAAACATTTCTGTAATAATTGTTGTTTTCTGAATTTTATATATTTTTTCTACTCTTAAGCTATTAGTCCAGAAAATTATTCAGAAGTTCAAATGATTCAAATATAATTAATATAAACAAAATTAATTTTGGACACCTAACCAGCAAAATTGAATTAATTTTTTATTTGCAAAATGTTTACTACCTCAATGTGAAATTAGATATATAGTCATTATTGAGGAATCTGTTAGCGTAACAAACTTAATTCTTTGGCAACTAATCAGCAACAAATTTTTCATCATAATTGGTTTGCATTTGCTGTCTTCTCTGCTAACTTTTTACATGTATGTAGTGATGGATAGCCGGGAAATTTCCCAAAACACAAATTCCCAGGAAAAAAACGGGAATTTTACTGGAAATCACTAAAGTAAGACAATTAGGTAATATTAGATACAACTTGTTTAATTTGACAACAGTGTTAGCGTTTACTCATTGTTTACACTTATAAACGTGTCAAGACATGTAGTTTAATATTTTTTAATTTATTTTAATTTGTTACAAAAGAAAATATGTTTCTTAAAATAAAAACAGGTCATATCAAATTAATTCTTGTCTTGATTGCGTCGTGTCTGTAATGAATAAATGGAATAAATAATAAGCTGAAATTTAGAAAAATATATTGGGAATTCTTAGGGATCTGCTTTCACTATAAAATTCTAGAAAATGTTCAAAGGTGACTAAATATAAACAATTTAGTCATACGCAAGTCATTATCAATTTCCTTAAATCTATTCTTTGTCAGATTGACAGATTTAATACTCAGAATCTTCTTTCCATAGTATATAAATTTCATTCTGAATTGAATAATAATTCGTAAAATACTCACTTAGTTGGACACCATCCTATTTTTATTATGGATTTACTTTGGGGAATAGAAACAACAGTTTTTTCAAAATTTCTAACATCCCAAAGGCAGATTTGATTTTCATAATAAGACGCTAGATGCATATCATCATTAGGATTTGTACAAACACCAAAAACACCTTTGGTTACAGTTGAATTTACCATCTTATTTGGATCTAAAAGCATAATGAGTTACTGAAACGACCAACTTCTTTGCATTTCATTTGGTGATTCAGAATTACCTCGCATATCAAAAATTTTTATGTTCTTTCCATTCATACCAGATGCTAATATTTTGCTTGTTCCGTGGAACCAAGCTAAGCTGTATGTAACTTCTGAAGTTCCGAACTCTGCAACTGGTTTAACCAATTCAACAGCTGGTGCCATTGTATTAACAGCCATTCTACCACTATTTGATGAATCATTATTAGAATTGAATTTGTGAATATCCCAAATAAGAATTGAACTGTCAGACCTGTATTTATCAAGACCAGCCGCAATTAAGTTATGCTCAATAGGGTTAAATAGCACTGTGTTACAATGACGACTATGTCTGGGTACTACAAAAGATAATTATAAAACATCAATATGAACAGTTTAATTATATACAAGATTTTGTTTGTTAAACAATCTTAACCTATGACAGTGCTAAACATATTTTGAACTTACATTACAAAAATTTATATACATTTTGCATCTCAAATTCCTAGACAACTAGACAATTAAATCGATATGGTATTAGATTTATATTATTTCTTCACTCTAAAATGTTTGGACTTATTTATATTCTTGGTGTTATTGTCCTTCTGAATACGACATTTGAGTAATAATATAGTAATAAAGGATCGAACCATTGACAATTTGAAAAACTCTTAAACAGTTTCATTTCAAAACTCCAACCCACAACACCATTCGTAATTTCTTATTTTTATTGTTATCTATATCTTATAATTATACTGTTCAGATGCATAATTTTGAATGGATACAGAAATATAAAATACTATCATATGTTCTTTTGCTATTTTTAAGTTGGTTTTATTATTGAAAAACATATTTTAATTTAACAAATCAATTGAGTTAAATCATAAAATAAAAGATACAATTATATTTTCACATTTGAGGGCATATATTTCAATTAGCTGACACCTACCTAATTCTTTTCCTGGAAATCCATAAGCATCATGTTCAGATGGACCAAAAGATGTTAAGGCAACTCTACCATTACCAAGACCAATGGCTAAGAGTAAGTCATTTTCACATTTTGGGTAGATATCAATACTTCTAACATAATGATGATTGGTGTTAGTTGTTAAAACTTGAGCACATGTTGTATCAGAAACTTTGAATACTGAAAAGTTGGCAATATATTACACTCACTAAACTTCTCCCTCAACAAAGCCTAGTAGTATACTCATCGAGTAAACAAATATAAAAACGACAAAAATGAGAAACAAAAATAACAAATAAAAATGATGAAATTGACATATTATATCCAAACTACATACGAATAAAAATATATTAAGACAAACGTAATAAGTACCTGTAGAAGGCAGTGTGTCATTTTTTAGAGCTTGTATTTGATACAGACAAATTTCTGCACCCCAGGTAATGAACTTGTTGTGTATTGGAGACCATTGAATTTCTAATTTACCAGACATAATTACGAGATAATATCATATATGTTTTCTTTTAAATAATAACAATTGTGTTTACAAACATTGCGTAAGTAGGGTTATGTTTTTCAACGTAATTTCGACATATTTGTCACATGCCTCTTCGTTTCTATATAATAGATATGTCTCCAGTTATTGAAGTTTTTCGGCTAGTAAGATTAGGTAAATAGTTTGATGTACTCTTTTGAATCTCACTTGCACGTGTTTGGAAATAGAAGATTTATATTTAATACACAAGAATTATAGGCTATGTTGTAGAGAGAAAAGTGATAACTTCACATTTAACTTTTTAATGTTAGAATAAAAATAAGTATTGCAATAACTTTATATAATTTAATACCTAGTGATAAATATGCCTATAGCACAACTATCAGGAAATGAAGTTCTTACAGATTCAGCCAAATCTAAAACTTTTGTATTCCAGGATGAGGGACACACATTAGGAAATGCTTTACGTTGCATTATTTCTAGTTATCCGGAAGTGCAGTTTTGTGGATACACAGTTCCTCACCCATCCGAATCGAAAATGCATTTTAGAATTCAAATGAATAATGGTAAAGCTATAGATGCTTTGAAGAAAGGTCTTGAGGATTTAGTACAATTATGTGATGTAACTTTAGACAAATTCAATGAAGAACTGAAAAATTATTAATAAATACTAAAGCTCTGATGTCTTATATTTACAGTGAAGACAATGTATATTTAATTTTGTAAGTAATTAGATAAATACAATGTTTCAAAGTAGATTGCTGTAATCATTGTGTACCTGTCCAAATTCTAATGTGAAGATCCAACTAGTGGAGAACATTCAATAAAAGAATTTTTTAAACAACATCAAAGTGTTGCAATTCAGCATTTTTAGCGAGTTCACTCCATTAGTTATAGAATCTAGATTAATACATTGATAATATTGTAGGTACTTGTGAAGCTACACACATAAAAACCCGTTCAAGAGCGCCCTAAGTCTTGCTAAGGAAAATAATACTCTATAAGGACTGTTCAAATTGTCAAATATAATACTAATATAAATCTCTTCCAAAAATAGTTTTTAGCTTTTTTATTAATCAAATTATGATTTGTTAAAAGCATATTAAGTATTTTCCTTTCATTCACATATTAAAGGTTCTGTCATGCTCCTCAATATTTTTATTTTGCACTTATTGGTTCAATACTATAATTATGGACTTCACCATCATTCTGCTTATAAACTCCAAGTATCTTCATAGACACAGGGATTTTTATATACAGTAGTTGTTTTAATTTTTTTTTCTTATATGCTTTGTTGCAGAAACTAATATCAGATACTATTATTAGGTTTTCTTTTCTGTTAGTTTGTCTTGACATATAAAATATTTTTTTAATAAGGAAAAACTTTACCCTCATTTTTATTGCTTTTCGTTGATTAGTGAAGTTTATTTGTGACATTTTCTAACATATTAATTGTATGTATTACCTCTTTACACTGCTTGTAGGACAGTGTCATTACCACAAGTAACAATACATATCTGTGCAATATCTCATATGTACAATTTTTCTCGAAAATAGGTTTTCATTATAAAAGTATTTGGTGCATAGTTTTGAAATTGAAGATGTTACAAATTCCTATAAATTTGTAGGTGTCAACACCTAACTCACAAAATATTCATGCAATTCCTCCTATATGTTTAAAGTTATACTTAAGAAAATGGAAATTGTGTTAAAAGTAATGGCAAAGTTACTGATTATGGAAAAGCGGAAGAAAATGATATAGACCTTATTAATGACCCTGTTTACGAACCAGAACAAGAAAATTGCTTACAATAAGATCTTAAAACTTATTCTGATGATGGAATACATAATGAAGAAAATTATGGTATAAACAGTATAGTTCACAAATGAAGGCGATATTCATACTGAATACACTGTTTACCCCACCACTACACCAACACTCACAATTACACTGTCTGATGCTCGTTTCGTTAACCAAATTATCGTCTTCAGAGACTGACGATAATTTGGTTATAGAAACGTACGTCAGAGAGTGTAATTGTGAGTGTTGGTGTAAACAGTGTATTCAGTCAGAATGCCTATGCTACAAATAAATAAAGAAAAATTGGTTTTTCTACATTTACTATTCATTAAAAGTTATATGAATGTTAAGTAAGATTTTCTTATTAAATTTTGAACCGAAATAAAAAAAAATCTTTATATTTTGCTTAATATTTGACAACTCTGTATATGCTTATCTTAGTTTAAATTATAGAAGGTAATTTTTTTCAAATCAAAAGTTTTCCATATAGAAAACAAGGGATATATTTTAGAAACATTTCCTTACCTTCCAGTATTATTCATTTCTTTTCCAATTTCCTCCATAGTCTTTTTATAAGATTTCTGTTATGATCTCTTGAATTTTGATTCCGTGATTGCACACAAGTAATTTACATCATCCGACCAGCGGAAAATGTCGCACAAGGATTAACGTGCAAACTCGAATGAAATATAACCGACAAGCTTGGGTTTCATTGGTTTGGTTTTTGCTGCGTGCACGTCTGATCACGCTCGAGTAAGAAAACACACGGACCCGCATCCAATATAACCTAGGCCTAAGCCGGACATTGACGGATCTCTTAGTCTGCTCGACATACTTTCTGTTACAATAGCTGGCTAAAATTCACGAATTGATTGACCATCCACCATATTCTCCAGATATGGCCTACAGCGACTTCTCCCTTTTGCCTAGCCTTAAAGTTTCACTCGAAGGAAAGATATTTTCATCAGACCAAGACGTTGTCGTGTGCTTAAACGACTATTTTTAGGAGAACTATTATTTGAAAGGGTTATAAAAGTAAGAGCTTAGCCAGATTAATTTTATATAGACCTTAAAGGAGACTTTAATGAAAAATGAGAATTATTATAAAAAAATGTTTTGTACCTTTCTTAAGTTTGATTTTTTTCAAGCAACTCTTTTACGATAGTTAATTTAGAAATATAAACTTCGTGTTATCCATGTCCTTTCAAAAATATTAAGATATTTTAGTCTCGTTATCATTATTAGTACATAGGAAGTTAACACAAATGGTCGTTACAATTTTCTGATTTCACCAGTTAAATTACATTCAATTAGAGTAGGTGTTCAAAATGTTCTCTAAAACACAAGTATGTCCTTTTTTCTAAAGAATCAATTAATCTTCTAAACAGTTGGGAGTCAGCTATGAGGTCATTAAAGTGACATTGAATTCTGTCTTTCAAGTCCCAGAACCGCAATACATGATTTTTGTTTGTTTCATACTAATGCCTCAAATAGTACCTTAGTACCTATACTTAGTTAACTTTGAAAAACAAGATCTTATACTGATCAGACTGGATTTTTGGGAAACGTTATATGAAACGAAAGCCATCAGTGCCCATTTTTTAAAATGTATCCATTTTATCAATGGGTACTCATTTACACGACAAAAAAATTTCCAATTTACATAACGCTTACTAAATAATAATAATAATTAATAACTTTATCATTAATTTATACCAGCACGGTTATTACTTCATAATAAAATTAAATGATATTTAAGTTCACTTGAAATTTTCTTTAATAAATGTATTAAAAAGTTATGTTCATTAATACTTAATACGAACCGTGTATCTAGCGCCCTCTATGAGAGTAAGGCAGAAAAACAAATTCATTGGATGTTTCAGCTTCCAAAACATATTCGTATAAAATTTCAATAATATGTTCCCAGTAGTTGCGGCAAAATCGTAAAAAATGTAATTTTTACTGTGCAACCCCCAAATATTTTTCAGTTTTCAATCTAGCCTAGAGACGGTATTACCTTTTTTGAAACACCATGTATTTATAAACGTGATGCTTCCATAGCAGATATCTGGTTAAACAAAAAGGACAATGACTTCTTACGTTCGAATGTCCACATAAACTTTGAGAAATTTTAATTCTCACTTGATATTATGAATTGTAAATTGCGTTTTACATCTTATTATACGGATTTAACTGAGTTTTGCCTCTTAATATTTCGTGTGTCAACGTCCCTAAGCGGGCAAATTTCACGTCTTGACTTGTAACTTAAAAATATCCATTCGAGTATAAGAAGCTTTACAAAATCCGTGTCTACTTCTCAGATTAGTGAACATTTCGTATTCTCTCCTGAAAATCTGATACGCGTTATTATCATAATTTTATCTTTTCTCTTGTCTTGTCGTTCCTAATGTGAGAATAATCATCTCCTATATATGTTCAAGCTTTTGAAAAAATCTGTCTGCAATCCACCGTGAAATCGCAGATTATTAACTTGGCTGTACGTCGCGTTCGTAATGGAATTTTTTCAGTCGCTTTTTCAAGTGGAAAAGATAACGAAATTCGTATGTAAACAACTAGAATATATCATCGCAAGGGATTGAAAGTTTTTCTTCTAACGTTAATATTTTTTTTATGAGGATCCGTTTACTTCTTTCTAAATAGAAAAGATAAATAACCCTATAACAGTGTATAAGTTTATAGGTATTATCAAATAAAGTCGATCTTGTTCAATATATATCACATAAGTATCACCTACAAACAAATTGCTCATAAGATAAATGATTTGTTTAGCATTTTTATTAAATTTATTGTTAAAGCTGCGATTTTGGTTTGAGTAGGAATTAATTTGTTATAAACCTCTCACTCCGTTCGAAGAATCTCAATTTCGTTACTAAAACGTCCTCTATTTATCTACATTCTAGAACTGAACTGTAAAATCAGGTAACTTTAGTGAAATTTGTTATGATATTATTCTTTATATTCACTGGCAAGTTTTTCTAATATCTTTTTAACTTTGCTTTTTATGTACAGAGTAATTCCGAGGGATAGAGATAGCTATTCGGGAGAAATGGTAATAGAAATAAGTTCTGGTATTAATAGGTCGATGGCACTATTTCAATTTAGTTCATTTTGTTTCTGCACCTGCGACAAGTGGCGGTGAATTTTTTTTTTTTTCGTTAAAATAATGGAAAAGACTTTGTTTTTTAATCAAACGTTCGATTTAAGTTGAAGGGTTAACATATCAACTGGACACAAAAATGTTTTAATATTTTTGTTTGTCTACGTGCTTTGTTTGTTTGAGTGAAAGATTTGCCGGTTCATAATAACCTACAAATTTGAGAAAGTATGTACCAAATGGCGAAATGACTGTTTATAGGGCCTCTTTAATTTACAATATTCCACGAAAAACACTAGAAAGAAGATTAAAACAAAACAATTACATAAACGGACTATGAGACCATCAACCTTTGGTGAAGACAACGGAGAAGGACTGATCAAGCATATAAAAGACTTACAGTCACGAGGTTTTCCTTTGAATATCAATGATTGCAGAACTATTGCTTTCAAGTATGCTGACTGCACGTAATTTTCACACTGTATATTCTTAAAGCAACATAACATTTTTGATATTCTTTAGATATCCTTTTTTGTAAGAATATATATAGTAAAATATTGATGTAATTTGGTATTTACTAAGTAGAAGTAGAATACGTATTTTGGGCAGTAGAAAATATTAATAAAAATGTTTATATGCGCTGAAAAAAATCAAATTATTGTAGATAACACTATGTATAAGTTGTATGAAATTATTTAGGTCACGATATGAAAAACTCTCTCCTTACTACAGACCTCTGGTTCTGAAAGTAAAACAGTCTTCATACAACCATCAATTTTGGGATGATCTTCGTACTTTGTCACAGTTTAGCTATTATTTATCTCAATTCAGAGTTTTTCTCATCTCGGAACTCTCAGACATAAGTGGATATAAGACCGTTTACTTTAACCAATTTTATCATTAAAACTAAAACAAATTAATAAAGTTTCAAGCTTTACTTCGTCTTGCAAAAAAAGGAAAATCTGCTAGATTTAAGTACAAATTCCTTCGGAAACAACTTCCGAGTAGATAAAAAGTATGCCACATTTAATAAAAGCAATATCTGAAACCTCTTGTTTCATATTTACTATAACAGTCTAAATATAGCAAATATTTTGAAAAATTTTGCATCATATGTGCAAAAACTAATCAGATCTATGCCTTGTAATCGTGATGCAGTTCGTTGTGAAAGGCCTGTTTTAAGTCATTTAAAATTATTTCATTTTTTCGTTATGAATCGTCTTTATTTTTTTGATAGAAAATAAATTTAAATGAACAGGTAAAAATTGACGCTTCGACCTATTTCGATATTTATCAAAATAGTTCGAAACGTCGGTTCAAACAATTTTTGCAGGTATTTACCATTGAACTCATTAATAGCAGATCGATAATCCATTACAAATAGGGATAGATCCTGATCCCAATATCTCTGATGGCTGGAAACTACTTTGAACAGATATCTGCCAATGGCCTCGTTCATTCCCTCCACCATTCCATCTGACTGTGAATATAATGGGGTCGTCCTGGTCTTTTTCATTTCCAGATTGTCAGGGATTTCCCGGACCACGTGGCTCTCGAAGTTTATTCCTTGATCACTGTGGACTTCGGGATAGCGTAGATTTCCATTCACTTAGTGAAATAATCGTGACTAGGATGTATATACCACCACTGTTTGTCGGTGATATCTGAAGCTATCTTTTCGAGAAAAACTTCTGCCCAATTTACCGTAGAGAGCCATTTCAAGCTTATTAGGAAAATGAGGAAAGAAAGGAATAATGGAAAAGGAATCTACTTTGTGAATAATATTTACTAATGGAGAAAATCATTCGACTAGTTCCCGGATTGAAAATCAGTTTTAATAAAAGTGACATCAATTTTCTCATCAGTAATTTTATTCCTATGCCAATAAGTGTTTTTCACTTATTAGTTTGATTATAGCTAAAAACGTGTTTGTTTCAATTCTTGTAAACTATAATTTATTATTTTTAATAAATTTTTTATTGAAAAGTCACTCTACTGTTAAAACACTCTCGTATATTGATCAAAATTAACTTATATACCTTGAGTATCTGATTTTACATAGTTTACTATGTTTTTTTTTATTTCCATAATTCCTACGCGTTTTTATTATTGTTTCCACAATTAACCTTTTTAGATACTTGGTTTTATTTAATGCAAAACATTTCGTCACAACTTTGTCTGTTTGAAAATTTCATTATCCCGTGTTACACGACTCTCGATAAACTCATTAGAGTAAAAACATTATTGTTGAGGAAGCGGAAGTGCGGTAGAAAATCCTAGCCTAAAGTTAAGACTTCAATGTAGGGTGATTTACTAAAACAACCCGACATAATTCAACCAAAGAGAAATCTTTTTAAATTGGTAAAATTATCCCATAAAATCCATTGTTCTGACCCTTGTCATTCGCCAGGCTTTTTCGTTCAATCCAAAGAACCATTTTTAGTGACAAATGCTTTCCGATATAAATGTTAGGTCGTTTACCCTCATTCACTAATTTTTGCAAGTAAATGTGTTATCACTAATCACGATGATGATCATTATGTAAATCGAATGAAATTAACCGAAATTTATGTTTAATCAAAAGCCGTTAATTACATTCCAAGTTACTATCCTGCGTAATAAATTGAGCTTAAAAATAATAGGATCTTTTCGTTTTATTTGTTAAGATTTTCAAAAAAAAAGAGGATATCATAACTGCCCGTGAAAAGTGTGATATTTTCGTATTAGAATATAAAATAGTTGTGCCTCAAAAGAATTTTACCCTAATTAACGATGATAATATTAATAACATAATAATGATAGCAAATATTTTGAGTAAATATATATATAAGTAACTTTTCTAAATTGTACCACCGCCGATCGATCGACATCTTTAATGGCTCGCAAATTGAGAACAGATGTATAATCCTCTGACCAGTTTCGAAGCTCTGCACCTCATCGTAACGGCTCAACAAGATGTCAGAATTGCCAATTGTATGTAAAAGCAACCAAATATTATAGGAAGAATGAATTAATTGATAATATTTAATTAGTCAACCGTTAATGCCCGCGCGGGCTATAATGTCTACTTTACCCACGCAGGCCTAGAGTAATCTGTTATGTAGTTTGTATTTGAAGTATAAAAACACAATAATGTACTAAGAAGAGAAAGACTGTTTGTGAAAATCAGATTTTTCAGTAGATATGGTTATTGAAAAATCTTTATTAATGCAAAAGTGGACTAAATCGTTTAAATAAGATACTTAATTTTAAATTAAGAGAATGATAGCATTTCATATAGATATTTGTATTGAAATCAATTAACAACTGTCAATTTTTTCGGCAATTGGAAAAATATTTCTCATTCATTTTGTATACGGAATTCTAGACGAATAAAATGTGGATTATAAAAAGTTTTAATGTATTTCCGCCGTATGGGTTCGTAAATAAAAGTGAAGCTTTTGCTTTATGTTTGATTATCAAGTATATTACGATCGTTAATGTCACTTTGGGACATCACACTAATATATATATATATATATATATATATATATATATATATATATATATATATATATATATATATATATATATATATCATCCGCCCCAACTTAATTCGCATCACGATCCATCTCGTTCAGTGTAAAATCCAGTCGACCATTGATTCAAAATGGTTACAACAAATTCCGAATTTCTAGGAACATTCACAAATTCTCATCTCCAGCTCCTCCATCCTCCACCACTGGTTTGAAAGATCAACTGAGGGTGTCCCTTCCTAACATAAAAAGTGTAATAGACAAAATTTGCAGAATCTTCAATACACACGGTATTCGCAAAATCCCAATCAGAAACTCTCTCAACTAATCAGATCCTTCAAAGACAAAATACCTAATGAACACCATGGAATGTATGAAATCCCCCTTTCCTATATTGGCCAGAAAAATCGACGTATTTCTTCAAGAACCAACGAGCACTTGTTGTCTGTCACTAATTCCGATATTTCCTGCACCCTCACTCAACATCGTGTCCATACCGGACACACAATCGATTTTGATAGAACCAAAACTATCGCCCTACTCCGTTCCTCCAAGTCCAGGATTATTCAAGAAGCTATCGAAACAGAGGGACGTTCAAACTGTCTGAACACAAGGGATGGTAGCCAGAGATTGCCGGCAGCTTGGAGACACCTGCTGGTCGTGGTCACGACACATCCATCATATTCTCCAGATTTGGCCCACAGCAGTTACCGGATGCTCAATAAACGTAAAGAACATTTGTGGGGCAAACGATTTCTTCGGATATTGAAATCATATGTGCGATAAATCAGTCGCTTGCAAATGATTGAGACTATATTCGAAAATTTTCGTATAATCAATTTTTGAAAACTAAAATTATGTTAGAAAGTAATTTTCAACCAAGCAGAACTAGACTGAATTATTTTTTAGTGAATTATCATATTCTGGCGATTTTTACTAATTCATGTAAATCCCATTAAATTAACTTGTACCGCGCAAAGTTATTAATTAGTATACCGGCATTGTTCACAATAAAATTGATGTTGGGTGACTCGACCCCTTCTATTGGGCTACAATAAGCGACGGCGACTATCGAACTTTAGTCAATAAATCTATCATTTCAAAATAAAAATTCGAATTAGATATGTCTGCTACCAACAAATCAAAACAGACATGTAGACTGTATGGGTTCATCGTTTATTAACGAACTGTCGAAGAAAATAAAATTGAAGAGGTATATTCGAAACATAATACTCAACACAGGATATCAATTTGCCAAACGTTGCGTTATATGAATCATATTATGTAGCGGCCCCACTCTTAAAAACTTTTTACATAAAGTTTGTACAAAGATTCAATATGACTAATTATGCTAATCCAAACGGTTATACAACAAGTGACCATTATCAGTGTCGAAGTAATCTAATCTAAAAATTATATGCAACATGATTTGCTTAGGAGTAATTCCCTAATACACCGACGATTTTTCAAGGCATTGTAGCAGTTCTGGAAGTCTTTGACCTCCGATAGCACCATCGAGACAGTTGTTTGGATATCCTCAATTGATTCAAAATTCGTTCCTTTCACCACGTTTTTGATTTTGGGTAAGAGGGGAAAGAGGGCGATAGATACGGCGAATAATAAGGCTTGGTTGCACTGGAATCTTTCTGAGAGCTAAGAACTACGTTACATTCAACGCGCAGTAGCAGGATGCATGGTCGAGAAGCAGCACCCAATTGATCGCGATCTTCAGGTGCAGTCTGTTGATCTTTTTAAACGTCTATCAATTATTTCGCGTTAAAATACTTGATACAGGGGACCCTGCAGCTCTGAAACAAGTAGATGAACTCATTTTCACTTTTGACTGGCTTTTTTGGATCAATTGTTGATAGCCACTATTGAGTCGTTAGATTGAAACAATTTTCTGCGTTGTTTCTGTTCTTTGAATATGAAATTTGATTCTCCACCTATTATTCAAGATTCATGTATCTATTTTTGTGACGATAGCGATATTAAGCGGCAAAAAATTAATATTGATAATTGTCTGACTTATAGAAGCTGAGTACCTCATTCTAAAGATAGTTCAGCTACCATTTTCAAAATAGAAATTACTTGATCTTTCCTTATGTTACTTTTGTAGAAATCGAGTGAAACCGTGAAAATATTTTATCGGCATAGGCACTTCATCTTTGAAAATTTGTATTTGTACTTTTGGTTTTGAAAAATTCCCAAACTCCAACCAAATTCAAAGTACAAGGGTTTTGAAACGCTAGAGTCAAATAAAACTTCAACGACAATTATCGCGTCTGTAATATTGTATAAAACTGTTTTGACGACCTGGTTTGTATTTTATTTCCTATACTCCTTACTCTTTCGAGAGCTTTGCTGACAACAATCCGTAGTTTTATAAAAACTGTACTGGAGCAGTCAACAACAAAAATGTAGCTTATCGGAAATGGCGCTCAAATCCTAAAACTTAAAATCGTACAAACTTTGTTGCCTCGAGAAATATCTATAGACCATAGATGCTTACGAGAAACGATATGGATATGTTGAGAGAGGAACATACTTCCATAAAACTGGCGCCGATGGAATACCACCAACCGTATTGAAGAAATGAGCAACTGAACTAAGAAGTTCACTATGCAAACTCTCCTCTCTATTATATAAAAAGGTCTCTTCCCTGCAGATTGGAAAATTGCTCGGGTTCAATCAGAATAAAAAAAAAAATAAAAAAGTCCGATTGCTTTAGTCCCAGCCATTGTCAATGCCATGGATAAAGCTATTATCCAGCAAATCTTGAGATATCTTGAGTCTGCTAGCAATATCAGCGAATATTAATACAGCTTCCGTAAACATCGATCAGCCGGGGACCTCCTGGCCTGTGTCACCAACCTATGGACTGGAGCTATAGAGAAATATGGGGAATTCAATGCAATCGCACTGGACATATCGAAGGTTTTAGACAGAGTTTGACATGCCAACCTTTTAAATGAATTGAGTTTTTTCGATTTTTCATCTTCATTTAGTAGCTTTCTCAAAGACCGATCCATCCAGGTCGCTATCGTTGAACACACCTCAGAAAGGCTGGAGGTCAACGCTGCTGTTTCTCAGAGATGAATCTTGTCACCTACTCTACTTCTCCTGTAAATCATTGATCTATTCGAAAAAATCAACCGCCTCAATAAACTCGGCAAACACCCAAATCTGTAGGCAATATCAGATCATCACCATCCATACCGATCTCAAAAAAAATCTAGTAGAAGTGGGGTAGGAGCAATCTGATTGTGTTTAATGCAGCAAAGATATAAAATATCAGATAGTTTTGTCCTGACATAGTCATGTGGTTCTTTAAGACGAAAAAGCTTTCTACTCCGCAATACGGAGAGAGCAGTTCGATTTATAGGCGATCTATCCAGGTGGCTATCGATAAACACACTTCAGAAAGGTTTGATGTTGACGCTGGTATGTATATTGTCACCTTCTCTTTTTTTCTTGTACATCAACGATCCACTCGACAAAACTGCAAACCTGATATATAGCATCGCCGACGATAGCACATTGGTGTCATCGTTCAAATCAACTGGAAAGAAGTGGGTGGAAGCAATATGATTGAGTTTAATGTAACAAATATTCAGGCTGCTGTTTTTACAAAGAAGGTTGGCATTGCAGCTTGAAATTTGGTCCATTCTAGACATAAAATATCACCATTACCACAAAATCGCTTGTTGCTTGTTGAGACTGGGAGCAATATGTCTTGGCATAGTCACTTGACTGAACTAGCTAAGGCATCTTCACGAAAACTTGAGGCCTTTTTTAACACCAAAAATCTATATACTCTGCAACAGCTTCTTATCCTCTGCAAGGGTCACATTTGTCCATATTTGAAATATTACTCGCACATTTGGAGCTCGGCTCAATACAGAAGACAGCAATTCGACTTTTAGGAGATCCAGAGCTGAGAAGAGAGTTGAACAGCTTAGAGCATAGAAACCGATACTACCACCAGGGGAAATGCTCGGTCCAGCATAATATCGCATAGAGCAGCTTTTGCCAAACGTACTCGACAGGCAGACCTGGCTCCTGAACACCGAGTTCACCTGCACACAACAAGAACTTTAATTTATCGGGACTCATTTTTTTAGAGAAGTGCAAGCCTGAGGAATCAGCAACCAAGGCACGCCTTTCCCGAATACTACAATCTGTAGAAGTTCAAGATCAATATACACAGGCATTTCCACACAGCAGGCATCACTCGAGTAAAAAGAGTTTACTCCCTTGTGGCTGCTAAAAAAATATTTTCTAATTGGTAATTGTATAAGTGAGTCTTGGTAAGATTTTTCTGAAAACGGAGAAAATTGAGTATCGAGCAATCATTGTTTGTTTTTTTTAGTAAGACAATTAGGCCTTATTGTTGCAATTTAGGCGAAATGAGTAGGATTTTTTGTGCCGATTCTGTGTATAAAACTTGATTCCACAAATTCACTTCTGAAACGAAAAAAGTCAAGACAGAGGAGTGCAACGGATGAATCTGCTCTGAAAAAGCGAGGAGGTAAAGGGAGAAATTGCAAGGAAGCGACAGCTCTTGAAAAAAAAATAAAGTGCTTTTCCATCAGGTTGAAGTACATTCCCACACACCTTAGATGACTACCCACCGTATTCGCCAGATCTGGCCTCAGCGATTTTTTTTCGCTTCTTAACCTTATATTTCACTTACAGAAGAGAGAATTTCATCAGACGGATACGTTCCATTCCATCTGTAAACGCTTAATTTGAGGAGAAAGACTTAAAAGAAGGATATCGAAAAAAAGTATTCTTTTCTTTTTTAGGTCGAAACTTCTATGTGAAAATTTAATACAAAAATTCACATAAATCTGTAATTTGCAAAAGTTAGGAAATAGTGAAGTATTTGACTGAAATTTTTAGTAAACATTCTTAATGTACTGAAACATTTAAAAACAAAAAATCTCTTCTTATTCGATTTATGTCCGCCTTTAACAAACCATCCCGAAGTGCTCTCACTGCTGATTAACAACCAAAGTGAGCGCAGCCGCTTGGTGTGCAATATTCCCCACTGCAACATGCTGTTATCTTCAGAATTCTCGACGCGACGACTAGTCTACCATTTCAAAACCGACGCGCATCCCGTGAAGCGGCTACATATCAAATCTTATGCCGACGCTCCGCGTAAAAGCACGCGACTTCAATTAAGCGAAGTTTTGAAAAGAAATGAATTTTTTGGTGATGAAAGTTGAATGAGTGCCATGTCGATGATTTTTTCGAGAGATGATGATAGTAAAGAAGATGATGATATATTTGCAAGCACAGTCACAGATTTTTATGTGAATATCCAAGAAAACTCCGAAAAAATGATTTCTAGCGAGTATATAAGTAATATACATAGTTTGTTTCAAACCCACGCAGAGGACAACGATATCATTCACAAAAACTCTATATTGGAAATTAAATCCAAAGAGGCGGTTTTAATTTTCAATTCTTCGATTAATACGACAGAATCTGTTTTCATCCCCGAGTTATTCTACAGACATTCAATGGCAATGACTACCGTATACTGTATAGCATATCTTTTAGTATTTGCGTTAGGTTTAGTTGGTAATTTCTTTGTAATTGCCGTCGTTTTTCGTTCGCCTCGTATGAGAACTGTTACGAACTTTTTTATCGTAAATTTAGCCGTTGCTGATATATTGGTTATCGTTTTTTGTTTGCCCGCTACACTGATGTCCAACATTTTTGTTCGTAAGTATCATTTGCTTTATTTAAAATTGTTTTTGGTTAAACGAACAAAGTGAATCGGAATTAGATAGCTAACGAGTAAAATTTGCTTAACGGCCGTAAAATTGATTTCGGCCATGACCTATTTAAATTGTGTTGCTAAGGATCTGTCCAAATCATGGACAGCTCAACTCGATGGTCGGTTTGTGTTAAATTTGATTTAAAGTGTAAATGGATTACACGCAGTTTTAGAAAAGTATGATATACATTCGCCAAAAGTTTATGGAAATCTAATTTCTATTTATTTCACAGTAATGTAGAAGGGGATCACATTTCTATCCCTTCATGTTAAATAGTTAAAGGGTGTTTAAGAAATAAATGGCTCAAAGTATTAGTATTAATAGAGGGTTTTTAACACGAATAACGTTTTTTTTATTTACTGATATAAATTTTGAACAAACTAATATATTGTATTGTGGGAAAGTATTTTCTCCTCATCACGTTTACAAAGCAAAACTACAGTCTAGGAATTTTGGAGCTACCAATCTCCAAAAAAACTCTAGTGAACGTAGAAAAAAATCGAAGCAAAAAAATTATTGATTTTATGGTTATTTCAAAATTTTGTCTTTATAAAAGGAGACAATAAAAACTAACACGAATCTCCAAATAAGCTGAAGAGAAAGGTGTATGTAACAAATCTACAATCAATACCTGTGAGTGTTTTGTAAATTACCAATTTAGTATAAAAGTTGCAATAAAAAACGTTACATTTCTTTTGGTGAAGAATAAGTAATTAAGATATTGGGTTATTTGATTTCAAAAATAGTAATTTACGTAACAAATTTGGAAAGTAATGTTTTTTCGGAAAAAAGTAGACAAAATTCTTGCGAATGTGGAAAGAAATGCTATAATTTCGATATCAAGTGGCTAATGATAGTGCAATTTTTTCATTGTACAGTATTGAGCCCTTAACTAATTCTGAATGAAGAGAAGGTAGATAAAGGGCGTGCTCTGAGTTCCTAAGTGGATAGCTGTGCAATTATCTTTATGAAATTGGAGGAGCTTGCTTACGAGTTAGGCAAACGGATTCAAAAATAAAGGAAGAGTTAATATTTTGAGTCTTTCAAAGAAGTCCCGACAGTGAATCCTGCTGTTTAGTTTGAGTAAATATCTAACAGCTCTCTTTTTATTTGTAGTTTGAAGATTCGCTCAAATTGAGTCGTACTACACGTACCCCAGAAGGGAAGGACATATCGGAGGTGCGACTCAATAAGTGCATAATAAACTGTTAAGGAGGTGGATAAGTTCAGTTCTTTGGAAACTGATCTCATCGCAAAACAGGCAACAAGCCCTAAGAATTCTACAGATTCAACGACGTCAATGGTGGTGTTATTCAATAAAAAAATCTGCAATGTATTTTTATATGATATGAAACTTTGGTTCTAGAAACGTTGAGACAGAAAAGATTAGATACTGACGCGTCAGACAGTGTAATTGTTAGTGTTGGTGTAAACAGTATATTCAGTATGAATATCGCCAACGGCTCCAGAAATTCCAACTTAGAGAAGATTAGAATCGCATCATGATTTAAGGGTGATTAGGTCACTAAATATGATCCTATAAAGTGCCGTGAGATCTGGGTTGCTCCAAGAAAAATTAGTGTCTTCTGCAAATAGACATATTTTACCACTGATGTCTAGATAAGCCGTGTCGTTTATAAACAGAAGAAACAAAATTTGGCTTAGTTCTGAGCGTTAAAGCACTCCACATTCTATTGGCTTGCAAGAAGACATCGTTGTATCAATCCTGAATTCTGTTAGTAAGGTACGACTTGAGCCATGCGAGTGGTGTTTCCTTGAAAGCGTAGTACTGCAAATTGTTGATATTATGATATTATGATTAACTCAATAGAAAGCCTTAGATAAATGACAAAACGTTGTTTCAATGGAGTGGCGACTGTTTAGGCTAGAGTTTAGGAAGGAGAATATAGCATCATTTGTGCATTTGTTACTCAAAAACCCAAATCGGTTAGTTTATCAAAAAAATATGCCGTATACAAGTGTAAATACCAGACAACTTTGTTTTCAAAATAACTTTTTCGTAAAAGTTAAGTTAAATCACCGTATTTGGTACATAAATGATTGTTTTATAGATACAATGTATGTGATCGTAACCAAATGTAATTGAATAAGACGTGGATAAAAATGTCTTCAGAAATCGTTCAGGACATATATAAAATATAAAATACCAGATTTTACTATGTATCAACCCATAAATTGTATTTGAAGTATATGTACCTAACCTTGAAATTTCATTGAAATTTTATGAAACAATTTATGAATTCGTCATAGCGGTCGAAGTTGTTCTTTCCCGAAAATATCTTTCAAATCATTACAAGTACATTTTCCAGAAAAATGGTATGTAAGCGAAAAGTATTTGTTATAAATAAACAATTTCATAAAAAAATTATTGGACTAGACTGCATCCGATCGGGAACTTGAAAATTGTTTAATGAATTGCAACCGTGTATAATACGGTTCACAAAATGGGATATTGACTCTGGCATTTTCTTCAATCAGTTTCTCATTTGTTATTTGAGCGTTTTTGGTACTGGTAAATAATCCAGACTATCATAAGTCCTGCAAGACCAAGATTTAGATCAAACGATGCAATAAGTATACAAGATTTTCGTGGTATTAAGATGCATATTTTGTTACCTAGCAATACAAGGTGAGTTTATGAATATCGATATCAAAGATTGGAAGTTTAGATATAAAGGGTGTTTGTCTAGAAATACTTAAACTGATAAATATGTATTGTATTATATGAGTCGTGGATTATATAAAGCTTTTAGATTAAGACTAAAATCATGTTTGCAAGATTAGGGCCAAAATTTGGTCTTGGTTTCGTTTCATTTTTTTGTTGACACCAAAAGGATTATAATTGGTACAATTTACTCACTTATCGCCTTTGAGAAAAGTTCCTTATTATAAAATAAAATATTCCCTTTATGTTGTTTCGTTGTATTTTGATTATGTTTCATCTGATTTAATTCTTTTTTTATTAGAAAATTGGTGATTTATTTTTTAGAATAGTCTCATTCTAGTTCGATGTACTTGAATCAGCTATACTCCAACTTCACTATTTTGAAAAATGCGTTTTCTCACGGTCTGTTGAGGCAATAAGATCCTCAGTTGACTTCAATTGCTAGCCTTTTTCAAGTTTGAAAATAAAAACAAATCAAAAGGGTCCAAATTTAAAAAATAAAGTGAATGTGGCAGCAGGTTGTAATGGGCAAAGTGTGGTCATTAGTATTCCGTCTGACTTTCTTTGGAGCACGATTGCCGGATGAAATCCACTATTTTTATTGGTTTCATAACAAGACAAACAACGTGGATTTTTGTCACGATATCCCGTGTGATAATAGTTTTCGGATTAATTGACGTAACTCCCTTCTTGTTAAATACTTATCGGACTGCACTCTATTTGTAGGGGAGTTGACAGAAGTATAATATTAGCATATATAAATTGGGAAATAGGAAATTGAAAATAGAAAAATATAAACCAATGATAGATGTAATATACTAGCGTAATGTCCCAATGTGACATTAACGATCGTAATATACTTGATAATCAAAAATAAGGCAAACGCGTCAATTTTATTTATGAGCCCATATGGCGGATATACATTGGATTTTCTGAGCTATATGTTACGTAACTTTTTTATGAGACGTAATTTTATTAATTCAATTAATTATCACTGGTCGAAACAAAAAATTTTTTGTTGTAACACAAGAATGTGATAAAATGGATCTATACAAATACGAAAATATGACAAAAATAATTGTGCGTAAGGTTTTTAAGTTACATTTATAGAACCATATTCATGGGTAAAATATTTAAAATTTATTAAAAAAATAATTTCACGTTTTTTAAATCATATATATTGACAATATTTATAGTTTACATCTAATAAATATGCCTCACATCTATTAAAAACATAAAAATTACTTTAAATATCAATTAGCTCTGCTTCTTCCTTACATGAGGGGTCGAACTTTCTCTTTTTAAAAACCAACAGTAATCTGACATCATGGCCGAATCCCATCCTCCTTGATACTGAATTTTCATTGTTCTAATGTCTTGGTGGAACCCTGCTCATCACTGACAGCTCCGAAATTTCAATGACAACAATGACAATTGAGCACCTAGGGATTTGTAGGCTACTAGAAGAGCATCAACTTACTGTTCGTAGTTTGGATCCATATTGTTGCCCAAAAATCCCATCACTACACTAACAAATGCCTTCCTTGCTCTAAGTTGTTGTCTGGTGAGCTTTTTTGCAAAATTGTCTAGCAATTTTCTTATTTGTGGCCAAATAAAAATACCTTCCTTTAATTTGGCACCATTCAACTGAGGAAAGACTACTCTAAGGTATTTGAATCCATCACCCTCTTTATCCATACAAAGTTTATCATAAATCCAAATTTAATGTGAAGGAGGAGCAGAAAGACATTTTTGGATCTACAAGGGGTATAAACTTAACATTTTGAGATCCCGGTTGAAACTCACTTCTTGCTTGCCAATTGTTCTACATAGTGTTGATCTACTGCCCGACTGTCCCATAGACAAAGGAAACAGCAATGTTTCGTAAACCCTTCCTGAAGCTCCATTAAAATTCCAACCACCTTCAGGTCCCCACATATCTGCCACTTATACTTGTTGTAGTTAATTTTGTCTAAAAGCAAGCGAATATTTTCATAAGTTTCTTCCATCTTCACAGAATGAGCAACTGGTATAGATGGTTTTAAATTTCCATTGTGTAATAACACTGCTTTTAAACTGTATTTAGACGAGACAATAAATAGGCGCGACTCAATTATCCTCAATATTAAGCTCCTTCATTAGACCATCAATATCCGTAAACGCACATAACGAATGTTCCATATTGTAGAATGCAGAAAAAATGTAGCATTTCTTTTTCTAAAGGTCCTAATTTTTGTCTCCTCGAAGTTCCATTCCTTAAGACGGCTAGCAAGAAGTTCAACCGTTGCTTTGATAACCCAAATCACGTGCTCAATTATTCAACTCACATTGAACAATCGAATGTGTCTCGCCGGAACTGTTACTTGGAGTAAAAATAGGGTTGGTGCATTGTTCTTCGGAGCTTCCTGATGATACGTTGTCTCCAGTATCTTCTAAAACAATATTTTGCGGATCTAAAGGCGCAATCGGTACTGGTAAATCTTCGTTATGGGTAACAGCTCGGATAGCAGACGGCAAATTTGCATACTCCATCTTGTGCTTTCTTTTCTTAGAGTAACCTTCAGTCAAAATGGTGACTAGACTCCCGCTATACCATTGGAATTGCAAAAGGCGTACTTTCTTTCTCCCATTCATCCACTGCACCAATGACACGTTACAACTAACACAGCACTCCTGGAGGCGTACTGCTTGTCTTGGTCTCCAATTAAAGTACCAAAATATTTGAAATAGGCTTTTTTAACATTTTCCGAAAATGGCCTATCTTGCAATTTCACCATAAATTCTCCACAAATATAGCAAAATTTGTCAGAAGAAATTTTGCAACTGTGACTCGACTTTTTGGTCTTTATAATCACTTTTTGCACTATGAACAGAGAATCACTTACTATGAAACTCAGCAGAATACTAATTTTTAATGAGATTTTTATGTTTTTTATTCTGAATAATACAGTTCAGGTATTTTTTCGGCCATAAAATTTACCAATATTAACCGCCCCTTTATAAAATTACCTACCTGCTAATGAGAACAGGGATAATTATGCTATTGAAAAGTGGTACGTGTACGTAAAATTAGTGTGATATGAAAATAAAAATATTTTAGTCGAAGGATAGTAACAATGATCCATAGCGATACAATTAATTTCAGCTTTCCGATATCTAACGATAACAATTAATCCTAAACGTCCGATAAAGAGGATGTCCACACAACTCATGCATATTAATCAGCTAAAATAGAATTCACACGGTTTCATGAGCTAAATCACCCAACACGTGCTGCATGATATTCCCATAGATTCCAATCACGTATATAACAAACTTTTACATTAATTTATTTAATTTTCACGGATTGCAGGTAGTGAGAAATTAAATTGATAGATATGGTTTTGGAATGTGATTAAGACAACTTGCGATGAAAATGATCAGTAAGTTGAATATAACAGAAACGAATTATGTATTCATTCTTTCCTAATTTTCCTAACTAATTTGATCCAAGTTACTTTCCACTTTAGTAGGTGTATGGGTTGTTGGAGCTGAGTCATTGCGTGGGTTTTTTCGTCAACAGCAATTTCCATTTCCCCCTCTCGTATCTTTTGTTTTATTTCCTTCGATAAAATTATTTTTTCCCCTGTCATCTTTATTTGTCCAGTTCTTTTTTTGCTTTTATAAGTACGTGCTTCATTAGGTTACACCTAAATTGGATCAGATTCGACTCGATTGCTACCGAACGGTGGAGAGAAACTAAACACAAGCATTCTAACACATCATAACTATATTCTTTCTTTACTATCGACCCGCTCCGATCCGATGACTCTCGAAGAATATAATTAAAAGTCACTTTATTTATTCAATGATATTTTTCAAATCTCGCAAGCATACTGTGAGGATACTCGACTCAATACAGAAGAAAGCAACTCAATTAATAAGTGATCCAGAGTTGACCAGAAACTTGGACAGCTTGAAGAATAGAAAAAAGTCATCGACCTGACACTGTTTTACCTACTCGATAGGTAGACGTCTCTCATGAACAACGAGTTCACCTGCAGACATCCAGAACGACAATTTATCATCGGGATTCCTTTCTTTGAAAAGATGCAAGCCTGTGGAATCTACTACCAAGGCATATCTTTCCTGAACACTACAACCTACAAAAGTTCAAGATCAATATGCACAGGCACCTCCACAAGGCAGTCGCGACTCGAATTACTTGAGTGTAATAGAGTGTAATAAATAACTGGCTTGTTCTAAAAAACTACCTCAAAATTATCTAAATTAAAAGTATGCACCTTGGAATTGCAATCCCGCATTGTTTACAATACCGCGGGATTTGTACTGGATTGACTTCGTAACATAGGGATCCTGTAGGATCCCGCGTAGTTTATAGCTTTTTTACGTATTTCAAAATAATAAACTTTATTATGGGTATAATCAACTTTTTATTAAAAATGCAAATAACAATGCCTTACATTCTAATAATTGGCCAATTATTTTACCAGTTCGACTGTTCGGTCCAGAGACATAATAAAATATCAATAATATCAATCGCGAGATCCCACTTTACTGGATTGCAATTCCTACGATGCACCCAAGCCTCCCTTTTACTTTTCTCTAGGAAAACGTTTTTTTTCTGACAAAACCCAGCACAAAAGTTCGTCGTCAGAATCACGCATCTTGACTCAAACTTGAGTTCACAACTAGATTGGATCGGTCAGGGCTACTCACGTCGGACGACGTCGGTGCTGATAGTTACCAGATATCGAATCGAATAGGGAGAAATACAGATCCAAAGGTGATGTATTCTTAGTCTCTTATAAACGAGTTGAGCTCTCGCACTCATCTGATGTAGCATACAATGTCCGATACCGATCTGGAAATAAAGATGTTTAAGCGACCGTCGAATCAGGAGTCATCGTATCGGGTCCGAATTAAAGGAAGACTGTAGGTATCTGTGTTAAAGTGCTTGTGTTTGGTTTTCCTCCGACGGTCGGATGTAATCTGGTCTGATCCAATGTAGGTGTAGCCTTAATCGTTCTTCTTCCATTCCCATCTTAGTTGTTCTTGAGCTGAGGAACGAATTTTGTTAGGGAGCATTTCTTTAATCTCGGGCAAACTTTTGTTATAAGTATGACGGGCTGCTCCATATGGATGTAGCTGTATCCATGCTTTAAGGTTGAGAACCTCAACTGAATCGCCTCATGTATTTTAAATAAGTACGGAGACAACATACTGTTACGAACTCATTCCGACTTGGAGCTGGTCCTACGTGTATATATATTTGTTTTTATATAACTTTTTATAGCAAACCGTTTATTTACATTGTTTTTCCTTTTGAATACTTTCTAGGAAGATCTAATTATTTATTTGTTTTTTTCTTTATGTTCTAGAAGTTTTTAGAATTATTTTTTATACATATATAAAGAGTTGCGTAGCGCAGTTTAGTTCAGTTTATAATAAACAGTCGTAGTGAACAGAATTAACATTATTTAAGTAAGTTCTGTGATAGTAATAAGTGAATTATTATAAGTTAGTTAAGTGTAGTATTTATATGAATTAAGAACGTAAGAGAAAATGTTTATTGATTAACCCCACTAATAGAAATCGTATAAATAAATTATAAAACATTACAATACGTTGCCAGAATGATGGAACATCATATTTACAAAAAATAATTTTTAAAAGAATATCAATGCATCTGAATTTACTTACTAAAATTCATTCTTAGGAAAATTAAATTATTATGATATGATATAATGCCACATATTTTGAACAAATTAAATAAATTCACTACATAAATGAAATCGGAATGAACTTGTTACAAGATCATTTCATTTTAGAGATAAATAAATTCCAATAATCTTATCATCTAGAAACAGAAACCTCCAATTCAGCCTTGTATGTTTCAAAGATCAGGACATCCAATATCAATCTCCATCAGCATTGACACGGACAAGTGTATAATGAAAATGATCGTATTCACTTTAACAAACAAGATTGGTTTGTGTATCCCTTGAATTTAAAGAGACGTTAATTAACCATTTAGTCTCCTACTACTATGAAGGAATAGAATATCCGTTTAACATATTTTTGTCTCTCGTCATGGTTTGACGAAATTTATTGCCAAATAAATCGATGACAAATCTTGTTCTTTTATCAACTATTTTACTTGAAGCAAAATATTAGGGAGTGGGTAGATAACGTGAAAATATTGCTAGGACTTAAAAAAATTCTCATTAGTGTATATGCTAAGGAAATCGTTCGCCTTAAAGAGACATTCTGAAGAAAATTATCATAAATTGTAATTATTTATTGAAAACACTTAGAGAAGATAATTAAACACAATTAAATATTTATTATATTGTATATCACTATACAAGGTGCACACTTACAATTTTTTTTCCCTTTTTTTTTTTGTTTTCATTTGATATGTTGTAGGCTAACCGACTAAATATTTCTATATTTCAATTTTTGTCTCATGTAAGTAACACGATATTCGACAGTATGCAGTTCAGTTAGAAATGTTTCATTTTGTTTCAATACCTCCTGTAATTATTTTCAATAAATAATTACAATTGATGATAATGTCGCTTTATGGCGAACGTTTTCCTTGGCATCCATTAAAAATCCATGAGGTTTGAATGTATAATTTATATCAGCTCTGATTTGAAGGCCTATAACTCAGAAACGAGGGGTCGTATGAGAAAATTTTTCATGTCACAGCATTATTTTCACATCATCTACTCACTTCTGAATTTTTTGAATCAAGTCCCGGAATTAAATACAGATATATCTGAAGATACGAATCAATTCTTTTTGTTCTACTATTATACCGTAAGGTATTGGACCGAAGTACGCCTTTGGAGTACTGAAAGAGTATAGAAAGTACTTACAATTGTCATCAGTTTATTATCGATTTTTTTATCAGAAAACCCCGGAAAATCGATCATTTTTTTCTCATTTCCATATATGTACATGTATTTTAGTCATTAGAACCCTTGTCACCCTCCTAGTGAAAATATCTTGATAATAAATTAAAATGATAAGCTATTGTTCTATGAACATGACAGCAATCAGAAAATCACACACTTTTTTCCTTAGAAAATGTCATTTCGTCAGGAATATATCAATGAAAATCCAGGAATTGTGAGTATTTCCCATACTCTTCCACTACTCCAAAAGGCAGGAACCATAAATTCAAGGACGAACTTCGGTCCCATCCCTAACCTAACCTAAGTATCCCTCCCGGGCTATTTTTAAATTTTTGGTGACTGCATGTAAAAAATGGTGATACGAAGTCTAATTTGTGGCGGAGGTGTATCTGTATCTAAAATTATCGATTACACACAATATCACGTACTTAGCACACTGGAAAACAATGGACCACAAGATAGATCTGTGATATAAATGTATTCTTGTACAGGGTATTTAAAAAAAAAAGTGATTTCGACTCTATGATAGGTAGTAAACTCGAAAATAATTGGGATTTGCTTCTATAACATTCCGTGTTCAACAACATAAAGGAGAAAAAACATTCTTACATATTTCTCACGATTTTTTCGAAGGTACTGGCAACAATGTGGTAGAATATTGAACAAATATGTTTTGGGATCTGACGCATACCTCCCTTGAATTTGATTTTATATCAGTGCTACGGAGGGCACTACATACACGGTTGTATTAAGTATTATTGGAAATAATTTTTTTAAGTAAGATTCATAAATAAAAATTTCTAGTGAGCGATTCTCTTGGTGAAACTCGATATGGAATATTTGCTGGTAGAAAAGAGAAAACGACATGTTAAAAATTGAGATTGTCTACTTTTGCCACAAAAAACTGTCGTTGATTGATAGTTATGTCGATAAATCGACAATCATTAGATTTTTGAAACCATGTTAATCTTAATGTCTTCAAACTTTGAATATACCGACATATTATTAACCATAGGCAAGTGTTTAGGAACTTCTAGTGCAACTGTTAACTGGGAATGTGAGACCAAAAAAAAACGGATTCTGATAGACCAAGAATAAGACCAAGATATTATTTTCATTCAAGTTACTCTAAATCCAACTGCTAGCATGTGAATACGTCTTCTTCAAGAATTTTGATCGTACTTGAAGAGTAGCAGCTACATCCTTTACATTACGGTGTGATAGTTGGTAAACCAGAAAGTCGTTAAAAAACAACAGGGTTAACTGTAGGCCACAATAAATTAATATACTTGCATTTTTACTTGAACAAAACTCACGTACCTCTAGAGTATAACAATATAACAAACCCTGTAACTATAACATCCGCCTTTTAATCATAAACATAATATTTTGTTTAAATTAAGAATCGGCAAATATGCTACTACAACACTTGGCAACCCTTCAATGTACACAGGACGAAGGCTTCCAATTAGTAGAAATTTAATAAAAGGATATTTTCAAATTCCTGGTGTAGTTTCAACTTACACATTCAACGAAAATTTACAGTAATCTCATATTGTTGTTTCTGACCTCCGACTACATGTCGGTGTATTAGTACATTAATAACAAGTCACTGACAACAACTCTCTATACATATATGCTACATATACACTGTTGCCACCTCTCCGGAAGCTTTCAGATGCCTTTTTCATAAAATATTCGGCTTGTCACATTACCATTCGGCGCATGATCGTCCTCATTGAATAAATAAAATCGCTTGACGACAAATCGGGACGATAAAGAGGGTTTCCCAGTGTCTGCCAATTCAAAATTCAGAAGTATTGGCACCAATCTAGCTGAAATTTTGCGATAACCGAGCCGTTTCTGATAATTTACAAAATACTACCTACACTGATATCCATTCTTCAGCAATATCGCTTAGAGTAATGCATCGGTCGCTCAAAATGGGCTTTTTTTATAGCGCTGACGTTCTCATGGGTAAAACTTGTTCTAGGGTGCAGCCACAATTGCGACACTACATTTTTCAAGCGTTTATTTAAATATTTATATTTGAATCACCTTCGTATATTACTTAATAGTTTAATGTGTGAATGTTAGTGAATAGTTACGGCCAATATTAATGCTAAAATGGATGAGAAGATTACAATTATGAGGAACAATATTTTTGCCGATATTTTGTCATTGTAACTTGACATTACCGAGAATAAAATTCAATTTCAAACATCAGATATTGAAAATAAGAATCAGATGGACGAGGAAATGAAAGCGAGAAAAATATGACAGATTTGAGAGTTCAAGAGACTTTAACACAAGAAAATAAGAACATTTTTGAAAAGGACTATTATATTTAGTGAATATTTATCTTATTTTTAATACTTTCTACCAAAACATGACGCGGCACTCTGAATGGATAACTGAAACAATGAAAGTTACATTCTAGTTACGAGTTTCAATGTCTTTAGAGGTAGAAATTCAACTAAATTTTACTTACTTTGTTTTTTCTATATATACTGCAATTTCCACGTCAATGGAAAAACTTTTATGTCACATACCTCGTATTTCTAAATTAGAGGGTCTATTGAATGACTAAATAAGTTTTTGCTGTTCTTTATTTTTTCCACCTCTACATTCTGTACTATGTATTACTGATTTCACTCGAATTCGCAGACATTTGACTTTAAATCAGTGGATGATGGTGTGTATAAGTATGATTGGCAAATTCTTAGAAGTAGTTCTCGGTTCTTGGGTGTGAAAACAACTATCTTGACCAAGAACTTTACCAAAAATTGCATGTTTGTTGTTGAAGAAAAATAATCTGAAATAGTTGTCTGCGAGGCGTTTTATGACTGTTCGTATGCGTCGTGAAAAATTTGTATAAAAACAAATGAATATAAATGATCTTACTTTCGACATTCACTTTTGGAGTTACATTAACACTTTCATGATAAAATCTCTTAAATTTAACGACAGGAACGTGGGCCAGTAAACGTTACACACGATAGTCTCGTTTTGGCAGTAAACAAGTAATGAGGTTTTTTTTAAGAGTGACTCTCATTTTTATAGTCCCTCCTATAAAGATCTTTTCTTGTTTTCTTTTGAACGACATCAAATTAAGTTGAAAAAGTTTCTTTCACACTTCATTAATTTTCAAACTCATATGGGATTGTGTAGAAATACGATTCAGTGAAAACATCCCCATTCTTAATCATAATAATAGTAGATATTCTCAACAACTCCAACAAATGATTACCCTGGCAGCCCAAACGTACACCAAACATAAACTTTTTCTTAATGCGTTGGATGTTCTTGTATCCCATGTGGATTGGCATCATCCCAAATTAGACAATTTCATTTGTCAACCTATCCATTTATCTTATACGGTAGGTAAATGTCACGATACTCAATCGCTGGCATAAGTAGCAGGAAAAAAAGAAAATATTGATTGATCTGCAGCGAAAAGAGCTCTTCAAAAGTGGCTGATACTTCTTTTGTGGAGTTTAAAGTCATACATTAAGATAACTTCTCGGTGAAGACATGTAGTTGTATGTAGACACTAACTTACAATTCCTGGGTAAGTTAAATTTTGTAGAGGAAAGGTCCAAGTAGTCAAGTTGTACAGCAAAGATGTTTTAGGTGGATGATGCATTTCGTTAACAGCTAATTTGAAAGCTTTATGAACATGGCCAATATTGAGTGCAAAAGTATTTACTAGAATACACTGTATAGAAAATTTATTTTAACTTAATGTGACTAGAATGTTTAAAAGATTCAGAACCTCTTCTGAGGAAATAAATTATTAACATAATAAAAAGCTTTATGAATAGATTTAACGATAAATTTGTTGTTGGATAATTTATGAATGTCATAATTTTTGATAGCCGAATTCGTATGGAATTGAACATAACTGGAAATGGATGTTTTTGTTAAGATACTTCAAACTGCTCGAATATATTCCTAAGGGTCAACGCATTTTCAAGTGTTTTCCTCGTCACAAAGACGTAGAGTCTGTATCGGCGGAGATTGTTTTCTTTAATACAAAGTCAAATACAAATCAAACAATATAATATAATCTAGTTATGACTGTCCGCACAATTTTTATACAAATAAACTTGAACTAATCAAAACGTTGATGTTTGGATACATGTAGGATATTTTTAAGTTGAGTATCACTAGAAGGAATCAATTTCAATACTTTAAACTCTAAAAAGTTTCTGATCTCAACTTCATATGTCAGCACTTATCAATTTACTGTATTGTTTTTCTCATTTCCTAATTCATTTAAACTATTTTTCAGCGGTGGAATAAATTTATATTGTCTTTTAGTTATTCAATTTATTTAAACAATTACATACCTTTCTAATTTATTTAAATTCACTGGCAATTTTTTTATTTCGTTCACTTCACTCTGACTTCCAATTATAAACTAACTCCCGCTGCCGAACCAAGCTCAAATATATATTAAAAGGGAATATCTAGAATTATAGAAAGTAAACAAACAAAAAAGTAAATAAAAAAGCCTTCCTAGAAATCACATATTAAAACAATATAAACAAATCGCCGCTAGATGAAAACATGTATGAAAACAACATTCATCGAATTCACCAAACAGGCGTACTCGTCAAATTTTAGACTCCCATTATACCGAACAGGACCAGCTTCACGGTTGGATGTCTAGTTTTGGTTTGACGAGCGTATAAGTGATTTTTTGTGCTGAATTTTCTGAAAATGGAAAACAATGTGTATCGAACTGTCATTAAATATTTCTTCTCGAAGTGTATTTGGAAGGCAAGGCAGTAAATTTCAATGGGAGAAATTTCATCAGCAACGATGGTGGCCGGTTTTTGGAGAGTCATGGAATTGTGATTATCGACTATGTTTGATAGGTTGAAGAAAGAAACTGCAAAATAATATATTTGAATTAAAAGAAGGACAGGTCAACGTACCTTCTCAGTTTTCGGTTTTCATTATGGTTAAAATTCATGAATTGCACTCGAAATTAATTGACAGTATACACCAGCTCTGGCACCCAACGACATTTTCAAAAGATTTCCATCATTATCATATACTAAACACCTACTTTCAAAAGAAAAAGAAAATTTTTCAATGGAAAAGTCTTCGACGAGAATGTTTTTAGCTTTTCTCGCCTAGATTAAGTTTTAAGATACAATATAAAACACAAAAGGAATTTCAATTTTCTATTTTTGATTAGAATTGAAGCTATATCGTAATAAGCAATTAAATTTTGGTTGTTTCATCAATTTGCTACCCAAAATGAATTGTTTTCTATTTTTTCAAAGAAAGTTCATTTGAAGTTTGTAAATATCTGGGTCCTACTGAGAACATATTGAGTTTTCAAACTCTTGATAGTGATGTTGTGGTTGGTGTAGACAAGACAATATTACGATGAAATATATTTTCAGCGATGCCTTATATTCCTCTGAATCAAACAAATAAAACCCATTTTACTACCATACGGAACTAATTTATTTTATACTCCCAGCTGTGTGGTTAACGTTTCCAGTGCCGTAGATCTTTTGAGTATATGAGACAGGTTTAGTTTGTGATATATTTTCACTTATGTATACTTTACAGCTCTGTTAATTTCACTATAATCTCTGTCGCTATAATAATAGAATCAAGTTAAATCTGTTAACGAAATAAATAGAGCAAACATTACAAAAAACTGATTTTGGTGAGATTATACATTTTTGTTCATTTATGATTTTTCAGAAATAACTACTCACAATTTTTCAATCGGAATAGTCTGCTTGATTATGAAAAGCTTTCTGCACGACTAAGTGCTCAAACTAGTCTACAAATATTCCATTATTTCAGATTAACGTACTAGGGAACATAATGACTGTAGGCTAAATTATAGTGAAATTCACCGAGGGTCGTGAATTAAGACTTCAACATCATATCAATATTGAAGCTCTTTGACACACCAAAAATAGCAAAAGAGACAAAAGGATTGAACCTTCCGAGCTAGTGGAATGACATTGTCGAAAGCAGTGTTATGTACAAGTACGTCTCAATAATTTTAACACATTTTCCTTATATATGTTATAGGATTTCTCATACGTCTCAATCGAAGGATTGCCCCATATCCTCAAACCGTCAATTATTTTCCTCACATATAACTTTGTTTTCTAAAGAAATTAGTCTATCACGCAAATGTTATTGAAAACTGTTATAGGTAGAAGACTGATCTTGATAATATAGCAGATGCTCAATTAATTAAAAACATGTCAGAGTTACTACTGAACCTGTGACTCGGCGCGTTACCTAATGCAATACAACACCTTTGCGGGAATTTTTTAACGTCTCACGTTATTTTAAGTATCACATATTAACTGGAAATTTGGATATGAGAAAGCTGTGTACAACATGGGTGCCGCGATTGCTCATAATGGAAACTAACAGCGTCGGGAAGATGTTTCCATCGACTGTTTCGCACTGTTTCACAGACATAAAGCCGAATTTCTGCGTTGTTTGATAACCATGGATGGGACGTGGGCTCATCACTTCACATCCGAAAGGAAAAAACAATCAAAGCAATGGACTGAAAACGAAGAACCGACTTCAAAAAAGGCAAATACCTTGCCATCTGCTGGCAGGGTCATTGCGTCGGTTTTTTGGTAGTTCGACTACCTTGAACTATCGACGGCAATATAATGCGAACTTATTGCAACATTTGAGCGGAGAAAGTAAGCAAAGAAGGTCGTGTTTGGCTAAGAAGAAAGTGTTGTTTTATTAAGACAATGCACCTACTCACACATCCGTTATTGCAATGGCCAAAATTAATAACTTAAAGTTTTAATTGCTACCTCATGCACCCTATTCGCCAGATTCAGCCCTCTCGGATTATTTCCTGTTCCTAGACTTGAAAAACTGGCTTGGCGTTTAAAGATTTTCCATCAATGAAGAGGTGATGTCGGCAGTTAATCAATATTTTAATGGGCTTGACAATTTTTATTATAGAAAGGGTATCAAACTTTTTGAACATAGTTGGGATAAGTGTATGGAGCTAAAAGGAGATTACGTTGAGAAATAAATATATTTCTGTCCAAAATTTTTGCGTTTTCGTTGCTGGGCCAGCTATTTCTGCGACCATCTTCGTGTTGCGTCATATTTGAATGGGAAATTTCCACTTCTTGACCAATAACCCCCTATTAAAGTTTTCAATAAAGAGAAATTTGTATATTTTAATATACTGATATTTTCTGCAATTGGAAAAATTCTCTTTAGATATTCGCAACTTCGCCCACAATGTTAACGACTCAATTTTGGAGGAATTGCGCCATTAAAATATTCACCGAGTAAGAATCTGCGTTTTTATTTTTACGATATTCCATAAAACGATTGTATAGGGAAGATTTATTCCTATATTTTTTGTCAATAAATCCAGAGTATTTGCAGATCCTGAGATCTGGAAAAGCTCGAAAAAGGAAACAGTTATCACCAAGTACTTTAACTTTGCTTTTACTTCAAATGTAAAAAAATTGTGAGACGTCTATTTTGATAATAACTATCAAGTTTGGTAGATATTTGTTGACTATGCATGAATACACATTTAGAAAGGTAATGTCAGTGGTAATTTAGTTTTGGGAGCAACTGATATCTCCTGAAGAGTTAGAGGAAACAATTCAGTAAATGTCCAGACTATGGAAATTCGAAACTCTCTATGTGTTCAATTTGATCTTTGTATTGGTTTTGGTGCAATTATATCATGGCCATTAAATAATCAGCATTTTTTCCAGCGTTTTCCTTAACAAATTTTTCCAGGTTTCAGAAAGAAACCTGGATTAACTTCCACTGATGTAAACAAGCATGCTTTACTTAAATGTGTGATTTCGAGAAAATTGTTCACCAAATTTTTTTTATCCATTTAGCGGCAGAAATTTTATGAATTCGATGAAAATTACTGACTGACAGTTTGGTAGAAGAAAAAAAAATTTTAAGAGAAACATTGATGTATCTGCCCTTAAGAGTTGAAATTTGGGTGATGCTTGGAAACTAAAGTTGAATATACAGGGTGTTTCTATATTCTACCACAGAGAGATCTCAATAAATGATTCCTTTTAATGTAGAAATAGGAACTCTCACGGGGCCTAGTTGCTGAGATATAGAGTGTTGAAAATTTTAAATCAAAATGAAAAATTTGTCATAAATCAAGAACGCCTTCAAATTTTTGCTTCAAATTTGATGTATGCTCTTTTATAAAGTATAATATTTTGACATAAACAAAGTTTGGGAGAATATAACCAGTGGCGCGCTGTCAGGGTTAGTTGTCACTTTTATCTCCCTATTTTTTACGCCACTGGAGCAAATTCTTTTTTTAATTCTATTTTAAATTGCTTGATTATTTTCAGTTAAAAAACTGAAAACCTTTTAAGGAGCTAAAATGAACGATGTTGTAGAAATTTGCCTCTAAAAAAAGTCTGCAAGCACGTAAGTAATTCACAAATTAATGAATTATTCATTTCGAATAATGATTAAGCGTAAGTAGTTCAAAACAAATGAAAATTATTAATTTATCTCCACAAATCCGGCTTTTGAGTATATGTTTAATTGAGTATTGAAAAAATTGCCAGATGATTTGCTCGGTTGTAAGTATCTGTAAAATGGATGGAAAGTTGCTAAGACGGCTGGTCGATCTTCCAAATCTAATTCCTAAGGAAAATATTCTTATAAATTATTTTGTAAAGTCAGGCATTTATAATAAAATATCATGATACAAGTCATTTCATATATATATTTCCTCAATTACAAATGCTTAATTGTTTAATTACAATACTTAATAATTTTTTTCCATTAATTAATCGTTCGTCTTCAAAAAAAATCTCATCCCTCGAAATTACATCATCGTCCTCTACACTTTCTTCGCTCTCTAGAAAATAAATTATTATAAATACGTGAAATCAGACATAAATGTTCATACTTGTAACAGCAAATCATTTGGCAATTTTTTTTTAACTCAAAATTGTCTAATTGAAAATATACTCGAAAACCATTTTTTTAAATAAAAAATTTGCAAAAAACAATGGATATCGTTGCAAGCACTTTTCGATACTCACACAAAATACAGGGTGATTAATTTGAAAAAAACCGAGAAAATGATTAATTAGTATTCCTATTCACCCTGTATTAGATTCAATGAACATGAACGAAATAAATAATTTACAGAATTTTAACTAATTAATCGATTGCTTTGGCTGCAACAGATCTTCATTTTTAATTTCTTTTACATCATACAGGGTATTCAATTTGTTGGTATTTTTATTGAAAATTGGTTATAACTTTTAAAACAGAGACAGAGAGACATGATTTATTGTCAAAAAATTGTTACAATTTGTAGAAAAGCTTGTATAAACTGAAAAATAAACATAAAAATAACTAAATAAAGATATAAATAAAATAAAATAATTCCACATATGCATCGTATATGATTGTAAATAATTTCAAAATGTGATGATGGCTATAATCTCTCAAATTTTCAAATTGACATCTCAAACGACAAAGGAGGCACTCAACTTTTTCACACCAATTACATCAATCACCCTGTATATTGGTTTTGTTACTTGACGAGCCATTATTTTGTAGTGCGCAACTGTACTAACTGCTTGGAATAACCAATTACTCAGGAATTATTGCAGGTAAGTACCTGATGTTTATTGCAGTCCTGGCGCAATATATTTGAAGGAACATCCTGAATCCATATTTACCAAATATGGAATCATTGCAGATTATATCAGTCCCATAAGTTTTCTCATATGGCAGGCAGGCCCATGGCAATACTATTCCGGTTACGTTTGGGTACCGTCTCGTATAATCAGCGATGTCCTTTATAATATGAAATCTATTTTTCAAATAAAAATGTTTTTATTTTGTCTTCAATAAATCTGTCGCAAAGTGGGTATTTTCAAAATATACCTTAATGCTTAAGCCGAAATAATCTCTTCACTTCATCCTTATAAGGTATGAGGGGAAAATGAAGCGTATAGAATGAATTTTTACGGGATCTAGTTGGAACGCTACTGTTTCTATTAAGATACACACATTCTAGTACTTTGGAATGAAATCCTGGGGCTAGAAGTGATTTAGGATTGTTGTCATAACTACAAGTACATCTGAGAGACGGGAAAAGGGGTTTGATAAAGTGTAGAGCTTTTTAACGAGAAGCGAGATGAAGGATCGCAACTTGATACATGAAACGTGTAAGAACTATGAAAGTACAATTTGATTTATGTTCGTCTGCCTCTATTTATAAATATTTATGAGCAGATTCATATTAAATCCTAACAAGATGTTAAGTTAAGTCCATTTCTGAGAAAAAATCTATTTCAAATAATTAGGGACAGTTCATTTCGATTATCGCTTGATTCTATATCGAATGGTACCCTTACTTTTGAAGACGACCTTCCAGTAAATGGAATTACAGAATTTATTAGATCTTCTATGCTTTAATAGACAGAATCGTTTCAGATCTTCAATAACAAGAACAAACCTATTCAACATTTATATCTAATTTGTTGATCAAGTAGCTTTAAAAAGTTTTTTGAGATCACCTTATCACTTCATTTGTATTTTATGAGTAGAAAATTAAAAATATTCTCAAAAGAAATAATCTGATGAAGTTAAATCCTGTATCCACGCAGGCCATTCAACTCCTCAACCTCTTCTAGAAGCATGTAAATGCAAGACATTATAGTGAACCCAACGCTTGGCTTCCTAAAATTGATCTAAGTAATGTAAAATTAAAAAAAATTGTTTGATAGGGTTCACACCTGCTAGAAGTGATGTATTTATAGTATTTAGGTAATGATGAGACAAATCAACAAATATTTGAGGCCCTAGAATTGGTGTAAACACCATGAGAATTAATCTTCCGAAAATACAAGACTGATCTGTATATGTTATATATTATTGGGAAGGACGATGGAAAAAACTTTACTCATAATATTTGGAGAAAGAGTCACCAGGGATAAGTAGAAACCTCACGTGGAAAGTGATCAAATTTGTTCAGTTCAACTTAGAAAGGAGTTATCCCTATACATTCATTAGAGCTCTGAGCTCCAATGTCATAAGATCCAAGCTGGTTTGAGAGTACCTGGACAATTTAGGTCAAAATAATGAAGTTATGATCCAAGGAGTTCTAGGAGTGAAAGGGAATGAAATAGCAGTTAGACTTCCTAAAGTAGGAGCGGATAAAACTTTTGTAAGACCTCAAACCTTCTGTGAAACAGGCCAATAAAGAAAACACTATAAAAGCGTGTTGATAGGAAAGAATCAGTTATTGGAAAAATCTAGTGGAGATAAACTGAGGAGCTATAACCAAAGAAGACAAAATTACTTGAAATAGCTCAGATAATAATGATAAAAAAACAGGTAAGGACCCAGCCAACGTCACGGAGAGTTAACGCTTATAAGAGTGGATTTCCACAAAAACATTCGACAATACAACAAGTTCAGTGACTTTGATTGATGTTATTCCTTGATGTTTGTGAGGCACTTGACAAGATTTGGTAAAATTCAAAGCACATTTCCTCCACATTATTTCTCGCTTCTGAACATTTGACAATTGCATCTGGGGTACCTTGGGGAAGTGTACATACATACTATATATATGCTATATATATGCTACATATATATCACATTTTTCATAGTTTCCAACGTTGATCGTAGCTTAATTCTTTGTTAAATTGTGCGTAAATATTCAAACATAAAATTTTTTAATTTAATGCCAATAAATTAGTGCAAATTATAATTGTTAGTATAACCAATTATTGATAAATTACTAGAATTACTAGTAATATTCCCAATGTCAACCTATCTCAAACTGCAGTTGAGTTAGTGGCATCTGCTTTAGACGTATGGAACAATATTTCTTAAGAAACCATCAATCGCTGTCAACAGTGTCAACATATTAATGAAAAAATACGGAAACATTACATTTTTACTATTTGTAGAATTATTTCTGAGGATCTATGCATAATTTTATGCAGAATTATAAGTCTCAAACGAGATTTGAATTTTTGAAATTATTTTTTATCCATAAAACTGTTTAAATATACTATAAATATCGATTTTTAAATCGCAGTTGTTACTATACAGAAATTAGATTAAATCATCTATTTAGGTCATCATATGAAAAATGATTCTTCACTACAGACTTCTGATACTCAAAGTAAAACAGTCTTCAGATAACCATCAATTTTGTAATGCTCTTTATACTTTACCACAGTTTTTCAGATTTTTTCTTATCTTAACTCTCAGAAATAAATGGGTATAAGAATGTTTACTTTAACGAATTTCTTCATTAAAAATAACACCAATTAACTAAATTTCAAGGTTGGTATTGGAAAAAAGTTCGTTGATACGAGGGATGTCCGAAATGTTTCAAACCTCAACCTCAATGTAAATTGGGAAATATATTTGCCCATACCTGGGGAGTTTTTCACTAAAATTTCAGCCATTTTTCTAAAAATAGAGAAAATTGAGCGTTGACATATATATAATGCATCTAAATGTTTTTGATTTTAGGTCTCTTCTGTTTTAAAATTATCTTGTTTTCAATAATTTTTGAAATATTGATAAAAAATTGACGTTTCAACTCAACTTCAGTCTTTACCAAAAGATGATGAGAAATTGCATTAACGAACCATAGATAAAGATTCAAAAATGTTTGGAACGGAATCTAATACAGGAAAAAGGGAATTTTTAGAAATGGTTCCTTGGACTTGTCATAACCAATTATGGAGATGTAGAAGGCGAGGTGAGAGAACAAGTAGCTAGAGCAAATAAGGTTGTGGGATATCTTTAGAATGTACATAAGACATAAGACAAGGAACAAAGGCTCGAATTTACAGAGCAACAATCAGACCTATAATGACCGGTACGTCAGAAACAAGGCCAGATCTCAAGAAAAACACAGAGAAAGAAGCGAAAACATCAGAAGATCAGAAGATAACATTAATGCATGGGTATCACAGTGTAAGAAACAATATAACCAACGAATAAGATACGATGGAGTGGTAAAAATAGCAAAGAATAAATCTCCAATTGGAATTGGTGTTGAGGTCGATCACGAGAGTAGTGAAGTGATAATTTAGAGCGAGGTATATATCGAAGAAGGAAAAAGCCTATTATGGAAAAAAAGAAGACTTTACCTCACGTTCAATGATTTTTCATTATTGGTTACAGTCTTTCTTCGGTCATCTTTAGTCCAATTTTTAGTACTTTTAAAAAAATTAATCATCCGTCAAACTGCAGTTAATTGTATTACAATAACTTCTCGAATTGTGGGGTACAGCGGCTTTAATCGAAATTTCTACCCTGTATAACTAATACACTCTTAAATACAAATTTATCACCAGAGAGTATATAAAAACAGTGACAGATGAAATAACCAACTATGCAAAGACAGTTAACCGCAGACTATACGCAGACTATATGAACATCGGAATGAACCAACTACAGGAGCAACCCCAACACTGAAGATTAAACCGACACTTACCAACTGATTTAGTGAATATATTTTAAGCCCGATTCCCGAAAATACAAGTGTTTTTAATTCCAAGTGATAAGTGATTTTAAAACATGATTACTACGGTTAAATATCAAGGGATATTTTACCTACGAGTCATTCTAATGTAATAGTATATTACTTAACAAGAGTTGTAAGCAACGCACGAAGTGAAACATAAATTTCAAGAGTGCGTAATGGGCCTACAACTCGTGTAACGTACTATACTTTTTCTACGCCTATTCATTTTCAACTATTGAATAAAAAACTTATAATAGGTGTTAATTCGATTGAAAAAATATTGTAAATCGTTTGTGCCTTATTATTTAATGGTGATAAACGGTTATTTTTAATTGTACTACGGCTCGGTACATCAGAAGACGAAGATTGGGAATTGGTAGTTGCTTCCGATATTCGTAATGCGTTGTCATTTTTATTTTTAAGAGATTGATTCACATAGCCATCCGCTATCACTTACTGCATCAACCAACATAGTGGTTGATGATCTCCTAAAACAATGGCCGGTATATTGCTTTGGTCCCGGCAGCTCAAGATTTTCAGCAATTTTACGTGGTGCATTACCGATTGTGTTTATCCCCACAACTTGTTTTAATTTAACGTTATGCTTGTGTCGCTAATCCATAAATTTTAGATAGATAATTTCGTACCTTTCTGTGGATTTTAGTGGTAACAAATTATGTGTGGCAGCTTGTTGAGCTTTTTCTAAATTATCCGGTGAAGCTCTCATAATTTCATCACTTTCGCTACTATTTTCGGATACAATCATATTTTGTTCAAGAAATTGACCATATAAATGACATGACATTTATTTTCATAGCATGCTACTTAAGAAAACGTGTCCTATTTTTAAAGAAATTGCATAATGTGTTGCCTACATTCAGGGGCATTACTCTTTCAATCCTAATTATATGTCGCTAATGGTAAATGTTTTTTAATATACCAAATTTGTGTAAATAGACCAAATAAAGTCTTACGTAAATAAAAATTTGATTGTAATTTAATTAAACCAAGAAGTTACAGTTTTCTTCTCAAAACGCACGTGTATGTTAAGAGATCTCATTACATGCATGTTATTGTTACATATCATTTACAAGGAGTGTTTACAGTGCGATTTTTTACGTTTACAGACGTGGGCGTAGAAAAAATCATTTACTTATAGTATGTTTGTAAACAAATTATATATAAGTAGAAACATTCTTAATGGATTTATGGAAATATTACAAAAAGATGTTAATTATTTTCAGAAAGATATCGAGACACACACTGTATGAACAAATATCTGGAGAAAAACTAAATTAAATCAAGTTTCTTGGATGAACAAACTTACGTCTAAAACTAATAAAAAAATACCCCATTAAAAACGTCACAGACTGTGAGAAATATGCCCATTTCCCCTATTTTTTTTCAGTTCATATCTCTTTTCCTTGCTTCTTCTTCTAAGATTCAGATTATCCAAGAAAACTTTCCCTCTTAGATATTAAGATAATATTACAACTTTCACTTGACGCCAACGCAATTCCTACTCGTTTAACAGCCCAACTAAGAACGACAGTATAAGTTTTTTTCTCCAGCCCAAGTGATCTGTTTTTAACTCTCTACGATAAAGACCAAAGGACTCGAAATAAAAAAAAGTTAAGGGATTGTTCCGAACTTGACTATTGAAAATGGAAACAAAAGAGTCTGAAATACAACAACGCAAAATAAATTGACTAAATGAAGGTTATTCGTCTCACGTTTTCTGAATCGTAAATCCACAGTTTCATTTAGAAATATGCTTTACTCAATTAATCCATTAACTACACATATATTTTCAACCCTTATCCTACTCATTCGGAATATCATTCCAGAACAACTTTAACTATAAATTACCAAAACCATCGGAGAGACACACACATTTTCTCCATACCTACCATTTTCTACGGAGAAAGTGAATTTGAATGCGAAATAGGTCGTTACTGTTATCATATGTTCCGAAAAAGATACGTGCCGTTTGTGAATATCCAACCAATGATATAGGAAACCGTCGATCAGTAGCGTATACAAAATCTCATTTGAATAATCCACTACAAAATAAATAGGAATGTCAGTGACTCAACCATTCAAATTTACCTGTCACGTTTTCGCCGCTCACATGTATTGGAGATTGAATAATAAGCTTGTCTTTCAGTAGAATTGTCTATTCATTCAATACTGATGCAAAAATACAAAAAGAAATTTTTACAGATAATAGAAGTGTTTTGGATTTTTGACATTAATTTGAAAATAACTGTAACGGTGTAATGAATCTTCTTAACCTTTTCAGAAATAAATATTTTGAACATTTTCACTAAATCTGAATTGCGTAATTAGGAAATAATTGGTTGTTACTTATGGCTTATTTTATTTAGAATTTTCATTTTAATATTGAATATAAAAAATATATTGAGATATATTGAGCTGTGAATACACTGAAATTTCAATAAAGGACGTATTTTGTATTCACATTTCTGTAGCACAAAAAACATTTTATATTACATTGGTCCCATATACTAGTAGAAAGAATGCCTAAAACTAAGTCCGTTATGAAGAAAGTCAATCAATACATCGTGTGACTGACACACAGATGGCGCTGCCATTGTCAAATCTATATGACGTTTATGAAGTACCAACTTTCAAAAGACTATGACATGACATTTCGATTAATCAGAAAAAAGTGACAGTCATTTAAGAAAAGCTACTTTGTTATTTTCAAAACAATGGATTCAAAACAATTTCGTGTGTTATCCTTGCTTCTTGATGAAAAAAAAAATACTGTGCCAGCTCACCAATAGATTCAAAAGTATTATCAGTTCTCTGCTCCATTGAAAAGAACTATTTTTTATTGGTTTGCTAAATTTAAACGTGATCGTACAGACACCGATGATGGTGAACGTTCTGGTCGTCCAATTGAGGTAGTTACACCAGAAAACATAAACAAACTCCACAAATTTGTTCTATCTAATAGCAAATTGAAATTGCGTGAGATAGCTAAGGCCGTAAAGATATCAGAAGGCAGTGTGTTAACAATTATGCCTGACATTTGACCAAAAGAACTCTTTTTTAAAAGTGCGTGCCGCATTTACTCATAGTCGATCAAAATCAACAACGTGCAGTTGATGAATCAGAGCAGTGTTTGGTCATGTTTACACCTAATAAATCAAATTTTTGCGTCGATATGTGACAATGGATGGAACAAGTCCACTGCAGCCGGTGAACCACGTCCGATGCGCATGGAATATTGTTCATCGACTGTCTTCAAAAAAGAGATACAATCAATAACGAATACTTCATAGAGTTGTTGGATCCTTTGAATGCAAAAATAGCCTTATATGTCGAAGAACAAACCACTGTTTCACCAAGACAATGCAACTTTTCCAGCAGATTTTTGGACACGAAACTTCTTAGGTCTTGGAGAACCAGAGTGTCGCCATTACATCGATTGTTGCTTTGTTTCTGGATCGTAGAAAAGTCGGTTTCGCGTATCAGCATTCAATTAAACTATCCACACTTGTACTATTGATATTTCAACGAAAAATTACAGTTCAGTTTTAAAATTTTGTCATTTATTGATAAATTGTATGACTGTTGGCCGCTTACTCTTTCTCTGCCCATATGCCATATGAAACTCATCACTATCACACTAATTTACTCACAGTGATAGTTCAAAGAGCTGGTTTGAGGTGATACTGTTAATAATCAATTGAAATTGAAAATATTTAGGTATTTATAAGTACTCACCTTGTTGGATTGTTAGGAGAAGGAAAATATGTCCTCCCAGAATTCAAAAGGAAAAATTCAGCTTCCGGTTATTTAATTTCTTGCTCAGCTTTAATCAAATTACGATGTGTCTCTGAATATATACTTGAAAATTTATTTATATCAGATAAAACAATTTTTAACAATAATTTGTTGGGGTGGATTAACAATGTCTTATTCAGTAATGTGACCAAAATTAATGAAATTTAAGGATACAAATGTCCTCGGTATCATTAGAATTCTTCCAGCGCTAGAAGAAGGTTAAAACATCCAATTTCTTGCCTATATCAACATTTTCCTCAAATTAGAGGCAAATATTTGAGAAATCGACAGAAAATTATCCAATGGGAAATCTTTAATGACTTCATTTTGTTACGAAAATGTTGTAAATTTCAGAATTACTCTTTCTTAGTCTTAATTGAGAATTAGAGTTCAACTGCCTCTTCAAGGACAAATATAGTGATTAATTCAGCACATTTCAATCATTACGTCTATTTTTGGAACGAACTTTCTATAATTATATTGTTTTTTATGAGTGAAATAAGGAAATAAATGTATAAGGTAATTTTGAGGGAATAAACTACAGGAAATAAATATAAATTAACTGGAAAAACTGCACGGTTTAATTGGATATTATCGCGTTAGTGGAATATTGCCAAAATGTACTATTTTTGTGTCATGTTTATATTTCAGTTCTATAGTTCGAATTATAATAATAACAAATGTTATTCAATAATTTTAACAAACCTAAAAAATGCCAAAATCGGCGGAGTCATATTATTGATCAGTAGAATGATTGGATGATATATGCATAAGAAGTTTGAGTACTATTTTATTCTAAATGCGATTAACGTTTTTATTCGTAAGAGCATGTTTCTTTGAATGAAAGAATGGAGTCTATACAGAACCAAAACTCAAAAAAACTTTTGAATGCATTACAATTAACTTAGTATCGCAACGTTTCTCGGGTGTGAATGAAATTGTATTAAAAACTTCACTACTCTACACAATCTTACAAACAAACTTTAATAACGAACACTTCACTTTAGATACATCTTTATCGACCGACATATATGCTTTTTAAATAATTTCAGAGCATTGTATAGTTCTTCCAATATCAATTACAGATTATAAAAACCAGTTCGAAATACTTGCCGACAATTTTGTTTGAACCATCATAGGCATAGATACCTCATTTTATAAATTTGTTACTTTTATAAATGCTTTCAAAAATATCTATATCTTATGCGAGAAAGTATTCGTTGAAAGGCAATCGAATCGTTATAAATTGGAAGGCATTATACGCCGTTATTTAGACAGATGCACTTAATTGTAGTCCTACTTAGAACTTGTACAGAAATTATTATTATACATCGTTAGCTTGCTACAACTCAATATTAAATTACAAAAGTCAATAGACAAGTAAAATGTACCTGCCTGTAAGGGCGTTTGGTTTAAACAGGGTACCAGACGTGAACGGAGCCCTTTTGTACTCCATCCATCCGTTTTTGAACGAAGGAAAATTAATTCTTTGTGAATAAAACAAAAGAAATAAACATTTCGATTCCAAAGTTTCTTTATAAATAATCATGGTAGTCAGAATCGTCTGAACTAGTTATCATTTGATTGAATCATGATGGGTTTTAAAGAGGGTGATACCACAAACTCCCTTTCTTATTTGATAACATGTTCGACCCAGTATTTCGAAAGCTCTTGACGGTCTGCTGCTAGAACTTTCTTTGCCTATATTAACTCCATAGGGTTGAATATCTAATAGTAAGGACGTAGTTTGAGAAGAGTATAACCCTGTTCTTTGCACAGCTTGTCAAAATAATAAATGTCCTCTAATTTTAGATCTTGAATAACAGTAAGCAATACTTTGTTGGGTTTTTTTACGACTGCTGACATAAATGCTAAAAATGGAGCTTTGTTACCACTACTATTTGATATCTTAAGGAGTTGCCGCGAGTGGTAGGATGCGTTGTCCATAACGATTATTGACTGTGGTGGAATGTTGGATAAAAGCTGTTCATTAAACCACTTTTCAAATAATTCTACTGTAATATCTTCATGATTATCAGCTGGGCAGTTTTTAATTTTTTCATCAGATATTAATAAAGCTATATACTATATATTATTATAATGCGTTTTCCTTTAGAACATGGCCCATTCAGACAGCAATTTTTACTATTGTCAACCCAACCGAAATTTACTACATCGTGACTGTCAAACCATGTTTCATCTAGATAAATTATCTGTCAATTAAAACTTCGGAGACTTTTATCTGGCGCAAATAATTTTCTATAAAATTGTTGCAGTAATATTGCTGAAATTATACTCCTATTATTGATTCTCAAGCAACTCCGTTTCGTTATGATCTAAGTCGATGAAAATTCAAACACTTACTATGTTACTATCAATAAGGATCTACTTTGAAAAGAAAATAATAATTTGATATAATTTAGAGAACCATAACAAACAAAATTATTGAAATTCTTGACTTGTTTCACATCATTTAATGTTTTTTTACATTGTTTGAAATGATACGTTTTTTAATCTATACTATAGAAAAGACTAACCAAATTAAACATGCTTGTATATCATTAACAGGTCGTAGGTTATTTGTATGAGAAGTTTTCAAAAAAAGTGAAAAAAATTCCAAAGCAGCTTCTTTAAGTGATGCAGTAGGTCGTGAAATGAGATCAAGTACCTATCTCGTTCGTTGGTTTCTACGTTGGCATTCACATTATATTATAATCGATATAGCAAGATGCTGACGAATATAAATTGACAAATTTCTGAACATGATACATCAACACTATTATTTAAATTCTCGGTGTGATATGTATTGAATTCATCCAGGTGTTTGCGTTTCATTTTAAACTTGGGAGATGTGCCAAAGAAAAATTGATTCCTGAAAATAACATTGAAATTCTCCAGAAATAGCATTAGAATATCACAATACAATTTTTGATTCATCCTGTACGTTTAACAAGAAATGTAACTCCTTGATAAGTTGATAAGAAATTAATACAAAACCATCAATACGAAGTCGGGTGGATGAAGATTTGTCTTTTTCACATTTAAATGTTGTTGTGATATATCTCGAGTTTATCCAGATATTTGCGTTTTATTTTAAAGATGTGTCATAAAAAATTGATTCCTGAAAATAATACTTGAAGTATCTCAAGAAATTTAATCAGAATATTACAATAAAACTTCCAATTTGTTCGGTGCATTTAACAAGAAATGTGACGGCTTAGTACGTTGGTTTTTAATACCTTTTACAAAAATAAATACAAAATGATGAGTACGAGGACGGATGAATGAGTATTTGACCTTTTTACATTTATTTGCTTACAGTGATTTGTTTTGAATCCATCCAGGTAATTTCCTATCATTTTAAACTTGAGAGGTGAAAAAATGATTCCTGAAAATAACATTGAAATTCTCTAGAAATTGTATTAGAATATCGAGGCTATTTTATAAATGAAACCTTATTGGGTGAATGGCTCATGTAAATCATACGTTTAAAAAAATTGTCATTATAAAATTTGTCAGATAATGTTAATTGAATTAAAAACTATTATAGAGTGTCTAAAATTCAAAATTGTTATCATTGAAACAAGAACCCATTACCCAACTACGTGTATATCAATGAATTTTTGTCATAAATCAACGAGTTAGCAATTCATCGTTAATTTTTTCAATGATGCTCAAATATTCTCTAGAAGTGAGTAAGGCCATATTTTGAATAAGTGAAAATTTTGTTCGAAAATTCCATCTATATAGGTAAAGAAACGAACAAAACACTTAAATCTCATTTCCATTGAGAAAATTTAATTAGAGGTTTTATGTCATTTCAACGAAAGCCAGTTCAAAAACTGCCCCTCTCCCTAAGAATTAATATGAAGTGCAACCATAGTATTTTGTTGCTAAGTATGATTATGTTTTATAGTATCAATCCACTTATATTAGCTTCACCTGTATGTGGGTTTGTAACTCTTCTTTGAGCTCCGAGCAATAAAAATGTTGTTGGCCAGAGGATTCGAACCTCCGATCTTCGTGTTGGAAATTGAGCACTTCCACAACCTCACTAACTACCCCTTACGGCTCGATACAAGTTTCGAAAAGATATTAGTATGTAAGCAGCGAAGACATCATAGAAAGGAGGTATCAATTGAATAAATATACGCTTTCAGAGCATATAAAACTAAAAAGTGGAAAATATAATTTGAAAAAACTAAAAAACGCGCTAACAAAGGAAATCAAACTAAACAGTTAAAAATAATTTTTATAATGAACTAAAAAAATGACACTGAATATACTGTTTACACCACCACTACACTAACAATTACACAGTTTACCTTCAGCCTCTGAAGACGATAACATGGTTATCGAAACACGCGCCAGACAGTATAATTGTGAGTGTAAACAGTGTGTTCAGTATGAATATCGCCAAGGGTTCCAGAAATTCCAACTTGGTAAAAAAAATGGATGAAAAATTCTAGTGTTTAGTTTCATGTGCTTTAAAAGCGTGTACTTCATTTAATTTCATTATTTATGATAAAAATATTGAATATGTCTTGGAACATTATTGTGCAAATTTAACGTATCTGAATTTCAGTAAATTATCCTATAAATGAAATAATTTCTAAAAGTAAAAGTAACAAATTCTTTATATATCCTCAAATTTTCAGTAATTCTGAAAAACATTTATTGTGTAATACAAATATGTAGCTCACCGACATTTTTTGGAAAACAATCAATATGCCGCAATGCCAAGAGCGGCGATTAAAATGTTACTGTTATTATACTAACAGCAGTAGTTTTTCAAAATTTGGCATCTTGTTTCAAATCAATAAATACTGACCTTGCTTGAGAGAATGAAAGTTCGTCCTATCCGTATAGAAGCCAAATGTAAAGTTCTTCTTTTTGGATTTTATCTTTCATGTGAATATATGCTTTGAATTGATTCTGCGAAAGGATCATTTCAATTTAAAACTCAAATTATGATGATCATAAAAATATTTCTGCCACTCTTTGATACTTGTCAATCATATGAAAACAAAACCTTCATTAAAATTAGAAATAAAATTGAATTACGTTTGTTCAAGAAACTAAAAGAATCTGTATTTTGAAAGTATCCATTATTAAAAATTATCTTAATAAAGAAAACAATTGAAACAAAATAATATAAAAAAGAGGAAAATCATCTCATTACAGCGAAAAGTATAAGAATAATTTTGAGGTCAGATATCATAAGAGATGAAATGGTTATATCCAGTTGGAATGAAGAAATAGATGAATATAAGATTAGTCAAACTACAAAGCAGGACATAAACCTATAAGAAAGTACCAATCTAGTATAGATAATCCCGAAGATCAAAATAACTAAATCAATATACCTTTTGCGTCGGATGGCTTCGAGTAATCATGGCCAATAATAATCTGCATTGATGGTATGGTCTCGCTCCAGGTAATCAATCCGGAAACATCACACGAATCCCAATCATTCCCATAATTTCATGGGCAGAGGGTATAACTTTAAAGTTAATTATTATTAGTGCTTCCATTCTTATAGCTGCGTTCCCATAACCTTACTGACAAAATTTATAATTTGATATACTTCTTGTAGGAACGAACTGAAGAAACAAATTTCGTCCCTTTTATAGTAATTTGATTGATGAAATACTATTTGTCAAAATGTTAACTATCCAGAAATTTAAGACAACATATCATTCGTGTGGCTTAGGCCTCATAGAATAAGTCCCGCGACACCAAGTTTGAGCATACACTTTGGAGTACATTAACTATACGACAATCCTAAAATAAGTAATAATTTGTATTAGATTTAATTTCATCATTTAATTTCAATTGGCAAATGATTGTACATTTTTTGCATTGTACAGATTGCACCCTTAACTAATGCTAAACGTGGAGTAGGTCGATAAAGGTCATACATAACTAAGTAAGTGCATAAATGTCTTTCTACAATTGGAGAAGCGCAAAAATCTCTTATGGGAAAACTATTGAGAAATTTAAGACATGTCATTCGTGTGGCTTATAGAATAAGTCCCGTGACACCAAGTTCGGGCATACACTTTTTCGTAAATTATCGAATTTTGTCTGCCCGATTGAAGATAGGGAAACCATGAAGTTCCATGATGTGAATTTGAATCTGAATTATGTTTTGCCAATAAAAATCACTTTTACTTGAGACCAATTTTCTAAGAACTTGTCAAATCAATTGTCCCGAACCGACCACGTACTTCCAGAACCTACCCATACACAAACTGCATAATAAGAAGTACCATCTGTCGCTCTTGTGAGAGAACAAAATGTGTCTATAAGATAAAATTTTCAAATAGGTGCAGCTTGTACCTGTTTTCTGATCCTCTCTTGTAGGTGATACAGTTTAAAAGTGATTTAATTTCCAGTAGAGTGTTTGAATGATATGAAAGAATGAGCAGTTAATTAATGATTTAAGTCTAATTATGATAAATGGAATAAAAACTTTGTATAACTGGAAATGTCATATGATCTTCACAATTCATTTGAAATAGTAATTTTTTTTCATTCGGCACATAATGTTGAAATAATTAATTCCAAACGTTTTTTTTCTTCCATTATAATCACAATAAATTCTTTCTAATTTCCTGATCATCCGTTTCCTAAAATATTGCTGATAACCCGGCTCAACGACTTACTTTTTTAGACATTTTTTGTTCTCAATCTAATAAATCTTGCCATTTGCTTACAAGTTAATTTATTTGAAAAAAATGCTGGATCGAAAATAAGGATTTTACTTTCTCCTTAATATTTATTTGGTGTATTTATACACGAGTGGAGTAAAATATTAGTATTTTCTTGGAAATTCTACATCGTACATGCTCCTCATTTTTGTCTTTTGGCTCCATCATACACTTTGCGAGATTAAAATGGAAAAAAATCCTCATTGGAACGGGCCTAAAGTAAATTAGGGGGGTTATTTGGTTTTGGTACCAAAGGTATGTTATTTTTATGTAGCCAATTTTGAGTTGCTCTTCTATAATGCTAGATGCTTAGTCCTGTCCAAACATTATATTGTCTCCAACGTGATGTTGTCGTACACACTCGATTTATTTAGTTAATATACTTTTCAAAACCTATAGCTTCCTTCCTTACTCGACCCACATAAGATCTGGGTATCTCTCTTGTTGAAATCGTTCTTTAAAACAAGAAATATTGTTATAAAATAAATCTACACGTCGCTAGAATCTGGTGAATTTCTGGTGGTATGGAAAACTGGAATGTCTTAGCTTTAGGGTTCAGAGTAACCCTTAGATATACCCTCTCTCTCGACTACCATAAAATTTTTCCGCTATTTCAAACAAATACAGGTACTCAAACTGTGAAATGCAGAAGCCGTTTAAACAATCGTCTATTGAATGCATCGTGACTAACGGCGTTACAATCAATATGGATATTACAGTGATACACACTTTACTACACTGTTCAAAATTTCAGTTTTATAATGACTACAGAGATAATTTTCTTCGTAATAATGAGTTAGCATGAGTTAATGATGATCATCAACTCCTCGAAAATGTACCTTCATTATCAATATTTGTAAAATATTCATTCTACATAAAAATTATGTTCAATTTCACACTTCGATATTCAACAATTTACACCGTTTAATCATTTTGGCAAACTTCCTCGAATCGATGAACTCTCCTTGTACGATGAGATGAAGTTCACATCTTCTATAGCAGACACGAGAGACAATGTCGTATTCTTGCACTTTGCTATCCGGAAAACAGTTCAATGTTAGAAAACTTGACAAATAGTTTTTAATCAGAAGAGTTACTTCTTTTCCAAGACACTTTGTCCAACATTTAGAGTTAGAATGAAAACTTGACCTTACAACTATCGAGTTGAGTAGTTTAAAATCGATCGATCCGCAAAACACAAGATGTATTGGTAGAATCAACAGTTACATACTACAAGAGATATTTACTACGATATTTTGAAGTTTTTTATTAGAAAAAAGCAGAAACTATTAGGAAGGAAAATTAATTATATATATGTATCTAACCTACATCGAGTTTTAGGTTGAATACATCAAATGTAATCAGTGATTTTTTAAGAGGTATAGGATTTGATTTTGGAAAAATTTAATGTATGAAGATGATTTCACGTAAATGTTGGCCGCGACTCCGCTTTAGATAGCCCATGCGCAAGTACCAATTTTGACACACTCTTTCCAATATATCGACCGGTATTTCACGAATAAATGCTTCAATATTGGCTTCCAGAACGTCAATCGTTGCTGGTTTATCCCTGTAGATAAACATTGCCCCACAAAAAATAGTCCGAAGGCGTTAAATTACACGATCTAGGCGGCCAATTGACGGGCCCCAAACGCGATATGTTCCCAGAAGGCGGCTCTCAATTTGGCCAATTTGCGTGCCATGTGGCATGTGTTGAAACCAAATGTCAGGCATGTCCAATTCTTCCATTTTGTACAAAAAAATCGTCAATCATTACATGGGAGCCCTTGCCATCCACAGTAATGTTCCGGCCATCGTCACTTTTAAAGAAGTACAGTCCGATGATGCCACCGGCCTATAATCTATACCAAACAGTGACTTTTTCGGGATGCATTGGTAGCTCTTGCAATGCTTTTGGCTGGTCTTCACTCCAGATGCGGCAATTTTGCGTGTTAACTTATCCATTCAACCAGAAATGAGCTTCACCGCTGAACACAATTTTTCGATAAAAAAGTGGATCTCCCTCCAACTTTGCCAACGCCCATTCACCAAATTTTAGACGTTGTGGGAGAAAGAAATTCTTGCACCAGCCGTATCTTATAAGGTTTTACACCCAAATTCTTTCGCAAAATTTTCCACGTAATGGACTTACAGACGCCTAATTGCTGCGAACGGCGGCAGATCGACATTTCACGGTACATTAGTAACCCTGATGGATACAGCCGCAATATTTTCTTCGGTCCCCACTGTACGTTTGCATGTTAGTGGTTCAATGTCCAATAGTGTAAACTGGGTTCGAAATTTAGTCACAAGCTTCAGAATAATTCCCTCAGTAGGCCGACTAAACTGCCCATAAATTGGAAGAATTTCGCGATGCACTCTTTCAACCGAGCATGAATTTTGATAGTAAAATTCAATACTTTACCAGCGTTGTTTGTTAGTAAGTCGATTCATGATTAAATTATAGACCAAATTGAACAATAACAATGACACAAGATACGATTCACGCGTGATCTGTAAAAACAGTGTTGCCAAAAAGATACAAGCAAAAAAGTCACTCGTTACTTCACGTTCGAGTTTGTTACTACTAGAGTATTGATTATTTGTATATTTGGGTGTTTGAGTATTTGTGTGATCCATCAAGCTCTTGACATTCAAACACTCTATTAGTTAAACGCCGGAGTACTTGAATACCGGATCACTGAAGTATTCAAACACTTTAGTGAATTAGTAATTGAGGGTTAGATTTCCCGTGTATATTTCCATGCAAATATTCGAAAACTTAATAAACAAATAACACCAACATAAAAATTCTACACTAAAACAACCATTCGCAATTATCCACATAATTAAAACTATACACACTACGCATAAATACGCTCGGACGTTCTTTCCTGCTCGAGTGCTTGCAAATAATCGAGCGAACCATATTTTTTGGAGCATAAGTTTCTTTTCATTTACACACTGAAGCATATTCATAACTTGCGTATAAGTAGGAAAGTTCAGACAATCAAATATGTGAACAATTGAACACGTTGACACGCAAACATCACACATTTATCTAATTTGTACCCAAAAGACAATCTATAATTGATAGAGATAGTTACAGAGAGAAAACGGGTTTAATAATAAATGAAAATAGAACAAAAGTAATGAGATTTGGCAAGCAATGTCAAGGGGGAAAATTGGCGAGTATGAATTTATGGAAGTAGAAAACTTTCATTCATAATAATAATACATAAAAATAGTTATTCCGTCTTATTGCAATGATCAGAAATCATAGTGATGCGAAACTTTTTTGGCCAAGTTTATTTTGTATACAGGAAAAATAATTTATTAGAATCAAAGTTTCATTAAAATTACAAATTTTATTATTTGTAGTGTTGAACCTACCTGGTCATATCCTAATGTATCATCAGCAGCTAGATTTCCGGATATAGCTTTTAGTACACTTAAGTCCATGGATAAAACCTCTCCCGGCCATAAAAGATAGTATCAAAGAATTTAATTTGTTATCTTCGTTAACAACATCTTTAATGGATTTTCCAATTTCATCTACCTAAGACTAATTCAAATTGCATTTGCTACAACTTTGAAAACCAATCTTGAAATTTTATTTTTGGAATATTTTCATATTATTGTACAATTTTTTTCATGAGCACTGAGTTTGAATTCGTCTCAAAAAATAAATATTTTCAGACAATAAATTGTTTTCGCCATCCAAAGAGGGTGACTCATAGCTCCTGGGCGCTCCTAAATTGATCATACCGGAAATTCAAGTGTAATTCGAAAAATTCACTTTTTTCCACTTTTTTCGTCAACGATAACTCACGAACGAATCTTTCGATTTTGACCGGCGATCGACGTTGTTTTTTGAGGCTAAGTTTTTGGAGTCTGTCGGTAAAGACGTAAATTTTTCGTATTTTTTTCAAGATTTTGTAAAATCTACCGGTCCGAATCGGTCCAAACCATAAACAAAATCTAAGTTCAGTCAAGCTCTTTCGAATGGCGTCAACCGCGATGAAATCAGTCAAGCCGTTCAGAAGTTATGGGAGGTTTTTTGCAAATTACTGACGATCTGTAAGGAATATCTAAAATTTTCTGAAAATAAGTAATAGAAAATTAAATGTTTTACAAAAAAAATTTTATCGTAAAGTTAATGTTTGCGTCGGAAAATTTGAAAAATGTAAAAATTTTAAATCAATCCATTTTTATCGTTAAATAACTTTTGAAAAAGTAAATATATCAAAAAATTATGAGAATCGTTTTTGTAGAGCGTGCAATTCTCTACAGAAATATGTCTGACTCAACTGGTTCGATGAAAGAATTAATGAAATCCAAAGTTCAAACAATATTTTCAATAACAATAAGGAAAGAAACAGTTTTGAAACAGTCTAATGTATATAATCAATAATATAACATAATATAATATAATTCTGGACCACTCTGGAAATAATTTCTAGCAACAAGTTCTTTATGTTGTCAGTACAATAACCATATACAGGGTTATCGATTAAAGCGCTTGTAACGTTTTGTAAATTCAAATACATAATTTCTTTGTAGGAAATTTTCTGTGATTTTAATAACAAAAGTTATCTGCCATATTATTAAAGCCGAATTCAAATCCTCTAAATTATCGATTAGCAATTTCCACAACTCTTCCCTACGATATGCCTCTACTATGCAAATAGCAACCGCAGGCAATAAATAACAATATTAGGACGTCGATTTGTGAATTTTATTAAAAAAAGCAATTCAGCCCGCGTATGTGTCAAATGGATTCATGATCCTCTATAGCAAAGCAGTACACTTCAAGTGCCCAAGAGCCACTTTAAAAAAGTTACGGCTTGGTTTTCCGCATTATAAAATAATTCATATGAAACTTTATAAGTGAGCTTTAATTGCTATGGCAGTAAAAGAATAAACCCGTTTGTAATATTATTTCAATTTATTGGAAAAATTTTGAATTACAAAAAATAAATGGGAATTTCGAGATTGACTGATATATCTGGTGACCTCATTTTGTTCATAAACAAAGCACTGCAGGCAACTCATCAAAGTGGGAAAATTTGGACTCTAGGCTTTTGTGATAGCTTTGTGTCGATAGCTATGGACAAACGACTATTCAACAGTGGCTTAGCAAAGAGCTGGTGCAGAGCCACGAAATCCAAAAATGGAAATAATAGACAGGAGAATAATTAACAAATCAACGAGTAGCTAGAACAAATATCGACAAAAAGGTGCTTATTTTTTAGCATGTATAAAATATAATTAGATAGAAGTATGACCTGTTTAACAAAAAAATGTTAATCATTACTTATTTAAAAACCAATTAAAATGAAGGTAAAGTCGCTAGTTATATAATCGGACTTCACTTTCAAGTAAAGATTGTCTTTAACTCGATTTTACTAATTCACTGATTTGTCGTGGGCATAGAAAAATGAAATCAGCAAATATTTGCTAAATTTATGAAACAGAATACTTTTTTAGGTTCCGTATGGTATGGTATATCATATATCATACTATAATGCCAACAGAAAATAATTTTCATATTCTTTTCTTCACTTTGCTTCGATGTTTGTTTGTAAGTGGATCAATCTCCCAAGACGATTTGGATTCGAAAAGAATATAGTTGATTAAAATGAGCAAAATAATGAAAATGTTCCATGCGCAAATACATACTTTTGAGGCTCTACATTAAACCTTTCACGTTTGTGATTAATCTCTTTACCACTAAATTTAATTAATTTTCTTTCGAGTACGAAAAACAATGAAGCTTCCTGTCTGTCAAAAGCGTTATTAAAATTGAATTTGGTATCAAAAATAATTTATCCTTAATGTGCAAGGTTGGAATGCTTGAAAAATAATTTTACCTACTAATCAGTTGAAGGTATTTTGCCGATTAAGTTGTATGTAATTGTATATTTATGACTTGATATTCAAGTTTGAATAGCAGATTGATTCTTTAAACGGTGAATCTGTTTATATTATGACCAGCATTATTCTATACAGGGTGTCCCGCGACGAGTTGAAACTATCTGTAAATGGCAAAATATTTATAGTAAAATCATGAAAATTTCTACGTTTGGGTTTTCGGATACGATCTTTTTAACTAAAGATGGCCGACTTTCGGTTCTAAGGGAAGTCGAGTATTTTAGTGTTCAAAAACTTTTTTCGAAAAATGCATACTTTTTGGGTTATTAATATTAATTTTTTTGTAAAAAAATTGACCCCTAAATGCAATAAAATAGAAAAAACCGAGTGGTTTTATTTGAAAAAATTAAGAAATTTTGATATTTATGAAGATAAACTTTGAACACTTTTTATACACACCCTGTATAAAATAAAAAATTTTTCAAAATAGATTCAAATACGTCTGACTTTGCTAAAAGCAACCGAATAGAAACCATTTTAATACCTTCAAGGGTATCCTTATAAAAAAATAATTTATAAGGGTCTGCAACGGTCAAATTTTTTAAAGAAAAATAACTCAAAAAGTATGCATTTTTCGGGAATGTTTTTGACAAAAATATATTCTAAAATTTTACGTAGATTTCAAAAATGTATTAATTTTAGGGTGTTCCATTAAAATAACAAAGTTACAGTCCGGTTCTACTGAATGTCGGCCATCTTTGAAATTGTCATGATTTTACTATAAATATTTTTCCATTTACAGATAGTTTTAACTCGACATGGGACACCCTGTATAATGATACAGATTCATAGAGCTTCTTACAATGTAGAAGATTATTTTGTATCAAAGTATCAAAATAAAATAATGTTTGAAATATTGATTTTAACCAATTACTCAAATACAGAAAAAATGAAATGATAATAAATATGGAAGCTGCTAATCTAGGTAAACAGTGGACAAGTGAACAATTAGATTGTTTTTTTTTTATTAATTTGGTCTGTATAAAAACTACAGAACTACAAAAAACTTCAGAATTTTTAGGCCAAGGTTCCTATTACGAAGTTAAATTCCCGAAATATTCGTTAGTTTTGCTCGGCGGATGCTTTTTATTCCCTTTTATAGAAAAAAGTTATTTTTTGGGCATTCCGACTAACATATTCAGTTGAGATTTCGGTTTTTATTGGGTCAAGGCTAAATATGTATTTGAACGAAGCTATGTGGATGTTGAAAATCAAATATTATGACAATGTAGATGCAAGTAATTGTTTGAAATACTTTTAAATGGCAAGGTACTGCTTATATTAATTTAATAATGATTTCGTGCTGTGAAATTCTAAACAAGTAATCGATAAAAAATATTAGTCACCTCAGCACTAAATCATTTATGATTGTTTTTGAGCGGGAATTAAAAATTCCAATTTTACAAGGGAAATCTGGAGCCAGTCGATTTTTGCAACATATAATAATCATGGTAATTTTATACTTTCGCTGTAGAAAATTGAAAAATCATCCGATTTCGATGATTTTTTTTAAATCTTTGATTTTACGGGGGACTTAAGAGAAAAAATGAAAAATTATATTGTTTTCAGGTCTTTGATTGTTCATAAAAATGCTGCATTCATTCACATATAATTTTATTTAAATAATAACTTTAAGAAGTTGTTATATTTTTTCATAATTCACAAAAACAAATTGAAAAAAATTATACAAAAATGTGGATTTATCATGTATTTACATTAAAAATAATAACAATATCTCTTAAAATTGACCTTTTCTCATATATAATTGTTTGTACCTTTTTTATTAAGTAATCATTAAAGTAATATGAATAAAATATTCTTAAAATCACTTATTGTGATAAAGTGTGAAATATTAAGAGTTAACTTCGAAAAATTGAAAATTTTCACCATTTAAAGAACATTTGTTCTGAATTTTTAGCCAACCCTCCCAAACCTAACCTAACCTAATATAACATAACCTAACCTAACCTAACCAAACCTAACCTAACTTAACCAATATAAATATCCTTTTTTTTAATCTCATATTTTTTACATGAATCCGCTGTAAAAACGAAGATTTTGAATTCATCGAAATTGGATTATTTTTCGATTTTCTAGAGCCAAAAAACGAGGGGACCACGAAAGTATAAAATTACCAGCTATCAGATATGAAATCTTAGTTTCTCATCAATGAGAAGATTATGAGCAATGACAACGTTATGAGAAGTGTGTAATTGAATAATTGTATCAACAAGACAGAGTAGAATTTTTTGTGTGGACCCGATAAATACCATATCAGGTAATTCCGTAGCCTGGTGAAAAATAGGTGAGAATAACATAACAAGGATTTAATGAGGATACAACACAAATCAGTAATGAGCTCCTGATCAGGTTTATCTTACATGGTCCTATGGTCCTCATCAGGATTATCTTATATGATCCCGATCCGGATTTCCACATAAGATCCTTATCAGGATTGCTCTATAAGTTCCTTATCTGGATTACCTTACGTTTATTAATCTGATCAAGATTACCTTACATGGTCCTCATGGTCCTCATCAGGATTATCTTATATGATCCCGATCCGGATTTCCACATAAGATCCTTATCAGGATTGCTCTATAAGTTCCTTATCTGGATTACCTTACGTTTATTATTCTGATCAAGATTACCTTACATGGTCCTCATCAGGATTATCTTATATGATCCCGATCCGGATTTCCACATAAGATCCTTATCAGGATTGCTCTATAAGTTCCTTATCTGGATTACCTTACGTTTATTAATCTGATCAAGATTACCTTACATGGTCCTCATCAGGATTATCTTATATGATCCCGATCCGGATTTCCACATAAGATCCTTATCAGGATTGCTCTATAAGTTCCTTATCTGGATTACCTTACGTTTATTATTCTGATCAAGATTACCTTACATGGTCCTCATCAGGATTATCTTATATGATCCCGATCCGGATTTCCACATAAGATCCTTATCAGGATTGCTCTATAAGTTCCTTATCTGGATTACCTTACGTTTATTAATCTGATCAAGATTACCTTACATGGTCCTCATCAGGATTATCTTATATGATCCCGATCCGGATTTCCACATAAGATCCTTATCAGGATTGCTCTATAAGTTCCTTATCTGGATTACCTTACGTTTATTATTCTGATCAAGATTACCTTACATGGTCCTCATCAGGATTATCTTATATGATCCCGATCCGGATTTCCACATAAGATCCTTATCAGGATTGCTCTATAAGTTCCTTATCTGGATTACCTTACGTTTATTAATCTGATCAAGATTACCTTACATGGTCCTCATCAGGATTATCTTATATGATCCCGATCCGGATTTCCACATAAGATCCTTATCAGGATTGCTCTATAAGTTCCTTATCTGGATTACCTTACGTTTATTATTCTGATCAAGATTACCTTACATGGTCCTCATCAGGATTATCTTATATGATCCCGATACGGATTTCCACATAAGATCCTTATCAGGATTGCTCTATAATTTCCTTATCCTTATCTTTGAGACATTATCATGAGCATGCAAAGGAAACAAATTAGTAATTGTAGCACTAGTTTTTCCTCATAAAAATTCCTAATATAACCTTGGGAGTTCCGTCAAAGAAGATTGATCTCCAAATTTATAATATTATAGAAAAGAGAAAATTTAAGTTAAGGATAAATAGTAACGAAGTATAATATAGGCAAAGGTGACTGCAAATGAAAACAACAGAAGAGATGGAAAACGACGAATACATTCTTGACAAAGTGAGGAATTATGACTAGGAGTTATTGAAGAACAAAAATAATGGACCAAAAGTGAGGTGAAAGGATTGAGTCTATAATGACGGTCTCATAACACAAAAAAATTTAGTTGTTTATTCAATTCACAAAGATGTAGAAAGAAGTAGATTAAAGTGCTTCGGAAAATGGTGACGTATAGGAAAGAATAACGGTATGAGGAATCAAGTCTATATAATCCACACAATCCACACATAGTCAAACCATGAAGAATCAGAAAATATATGGTTATGTATATCGGAAACTGCAATTAAAATGGCTGGAAGTGCACAAATGGCAAAAATAACAAACAAACACCATAATAAATAGAGAAGGTTCAAGAAAGAGATTGGAAGATTATCCAAATATGTGATATATTGATGATACATTCTGTATATTCCACTATAATACTAGAAGACAAAACAATTTTCCACGTTTTTCAGTGAAATAATAAATTAATATTTTCCATGCTTGTATTGTCACTTTTTTTGAAAGGAATAGATATTGCTTCAAACTTTCATTCATTAAATGTTAAACCATCCGAAAAATTCTCGTGCCGACTCTATGGAGTTAATTGGCCTCAGTTGGAGGTCGATGGCGTCAGATAAAATTACTTCCTCTGTAGATGGAGAAAAAACGTAGCTTTATTGAGTTTCAGTTCTTAATTAGGTGATCAAACGGTGATTTTATACGTAAAAATCAGAAATAGATCTTGTTAATTCATCCGAGTAATAAAAAAACGTGTGAAAATATTATCGTAATTTAATAAGTTAGGGTGTCCCACGACAGTTAAAACTATCTGGTTCTACGGGAATTCGACTGTAACTTTGTTATTTTAAATGGAACACTTGTATATTAATACATTTTTGGTGTCTACGTAAAATTTTAGTATACTTTTTCGAAAAATGCATACTTTTTGAGTTATTAATTTTTTTGTAAAAAATTTGATCGTTGATGGTTTTTGTTCGAGTGCTTTGAGTAAAGACAGGCATATTTGAATCTATGTTGAAAAATTTATTAATAATTAAAATTTATGCATAATCCTTGAACTTCACGCCAATCCGTGTATATTACATTACAACATGATGTTAGTGTAGCATCTGCGAAATCAGAATGCAAATGGTAAATGCAGACTCACATTCTACGATGAAGTCACGTTTATGTTGAATGGTACATTCAATTGTTACAATTGTAGATATTGAAATAACACTAATCCTAGATCGACGTGAGACTATAATTTTAAAACAAAGATAAAAATTTATCCGAACGTACAACGTTTCTTTAATCTCCTCTATTCGCTCCTGAAATTTCTATATTAAATTGTTGGACTGAAATATAAAATAATTGTTTTCTACTAATTAGACGTTATGAACAAACTTTGTAGCAATGTAGCAATCAAGCGAATGATAAATGTTGTGAGTTTTCGTTTACGATAAACCTAATTTTCCGAAAGTTTGACTATAAATTAAAGCAAAAAAACATTATAGACGTTTATATGAAATTTCTCTAATTCCAGTGGTAAACTTAAATTGTGTGATGAGTATTTGAATAAATAATAAAATTATCAAAAATTATTTCTAACATACTCTGATAAAATAAATTAGCTCGGTAATTTCGTCAACGATTATTTTCAATAGTAATTCAGACCACAGAATATTTCCCGCTTTTTGTGATAATTTCAATAGTAGCCTATATGTCTAACCTAACCTAACCTAACCTAACTCTTTCGGTAAATGATCACAAATATCTGAGAATTCTGATGGAAGAAACCAAATCTAGTTCCAAATTCAAGTTCTATTTCACAGTCTACCAGAACCATAATAACTACTGATGTTAGACCACCCATATTCCTATCAATTTCCGTTAATTTCATGATATTGGACCAATACGCATGAACTATCAGTACATTTTTATAAAATTATGGACATAAGGATTTCTCTTAAGGATCAACTATATGTTTGACACCTTAAATGTACATTTGAAACGACATTTTGGTTATATATTATGCAAATTTTCAAAAAAATACTACAAAAATTGGAGGGGGTACCCAAAAATAACCAGAATTATTTTTTAAATGCTATATATTTACAAAACGACCTTATCCCCTTCAAAATACTCTCTCTCTGACTCTGACACGCGTTTTGATAACCTAGTTATCGTCTTCTGGAGGTAAACGCGCTTAGTGTAATTGTGAGTGCTGATGTAGTGGTGGTGTAAACAGTTTGGTCAACAAATGTCAACTCGCTTCGACTATCGGGAATGAAGCACGATTTTGACTCACCGTGCTTCGCTGGTTGTTCGAATCGTGGTTGCACTTCGCTACGGGGTAAATTTCGTGAAGATCGTCCAAAATCACCTGTTGTACCAAAAAACATGGATGCTGGCGGAAAAATATTGCATGAACATTTGGATGTCATTAAGGTTTGTTCGCGTTGGATATCGTATAATTTGGCAATCGCTCAAAAAAGCTCGTGTCGATTTATTCAAATGAATCCGAAACTGAACAACAATCAACTGTATGGTTCTTTCAAGACGAGTCAAATCGAACAAAAGTTGTTTGATCATAAAGCACTTCAAAGCAAAGTTTTTTTGAAATAACTGGACCTTAGAGCAACGTATACCGGTCTAATCTAAATGATACACCAGTATTTGTTTGCCAGTAGTGTTCGAAAAAATTAGGGAAACTAATCGCAGAATTATAAATATTAGTTTTTATGTGACCATCTCAAAACTTGAGTAGCAACCTTTTTAGAGCCGAAGGGAGAGTGTTAGACTCTACTTCGTAGTTATTAATTTTTGAAAATATTATATTTCATTCAAAGGATTATCTATTGAAAATATTTGACTATGCATAAGATTCTATCATCGCTATTACTCATAATACGGTTTATCTTCTTGTTTGCACAGTTCTCACAGTCAAAGTCATGTTTGAAAATGTGTAAAACTGATAAATTAAATTCATTATTCATTTCATTACCGATTTCCATAAAGTTAAAATATTCTTATTAAGAAAATAAATCCATCTGAGTAGATTATATGATTAATTAAGTTTATGATAACCATTCTCCCATTCAAGTGGAAATTGATTCAATTGTGCTTCAAAAACATCTGTACATGTAACGAAATTTAATCAGAAACGTGGATGAAACTGATGTTATATATGATGTGAATATTTTCAAGTATTTCTGCAATGAACAGTATACTAGAATTTAATATAACGTACTTCAGATGAACTAAAAGTAAATTCATTTCAACCATTTTATTCATAGTTGATGACATTACTTTGATTGCAATGAAATGATCACATTCCCATCTTGATGTTTAATTAAAGAGAGAATAATAAAGAGGCAAACAAAAATGTGAGATTCCAAAAACTCAAGTCTTTTCATATTTTTATTCGAGTAATAAAGTTAATAAGCATTATTCTATTTCTGAAATTAACTGAATGAACTGTGTGATTTGATTATCTGATAACTAAACAATAGCGTTTATTAACCAAATTTTACTCTATTAAACTGAAATCGGTGACCAATTTAACATATTAACCTATTTCGCTTCCAACTATCGATTACAAGGGCTCCTATCATTACCCCCGAGATTATTTATTGGCTTTTAGGTGCAATTTAGTTTCCTCCTTACTCCATGGGTCGCGATTCCCAACACAAACGACCGAATGGAGGAGTTTCGAGCATAATATAGAAAGTAGGCCACGGTGGCGTGCAACTAGGCCAGTGACCCGGTCAATACGTTCCGTGAATTGCTTGATGGTGTAGTGACTCTACTACCAGGTGAAAAGGATAACGACCAAGCCAAGGCCACTCTAGAAATGTATGTATACCTGAAAAGGAGGAAATGCGGCCGTCTAGTGAGCAGTGCCGCTTTGAACGAATGAATACTATAGGCTGGAAATAGGTAGGAATGAGAAATGGAATACAGATGATAATATATACATCCGTTGACCTGTTTATACTCTGAAGAATTTATAATTTAGTGGGTTTAAGAAGGGCGGCATTACTTGAAATATTCATTCAGTACAGTTTTCATAAAGTTCGAAATAATACATTAATGAAATAATCTCTTGAGGCAGTCACTACACATCACTTAATAACTCGCCAGTCTTATTGTTAAGGAATAAGGTTTTCTTTCGTTCGAAAGTGATACAATCAGTAAAACTTTTTCCTTAAAAAAAGGTATTGTTTTAGTTGTAGATTTCCTAGTAGATTAATTGACTTCCCTTTGGAGTATTTTTTCCATGTCTGCAAACGACCACTAGTCGCTCGAAACCAAATCTTGATAATGTAGTTGATGTTGCAGCAAATCAATATGCCATATGCATCTCAAAATAAGGAAGCCATAACAATTTTGCTTGCTTCTGCAAGTTCAGTATTTGTCGTTTTGAATGAGCATGGTCATAATGTGGATGCAATATTATATTCTTTATTTTGCCCAAACATCACCAAACAATGCTGCGGATCTTCAATTCGTTATTTCTCACCTACATTGGTGATACTTGTTTCGATACAATGTTTTATATACTCAAATGCTAATTTAACAAGGTATGAATATTTACATACGATATCCTTATGATGACGAATATCTCTCTAGCTTCAATTTTTAGGCTTTCAACACGATTCAATACTCTTCTGATGATTTATGGTGTTGCAAACATGTTAGGTATGAAAAAAATTATAAAACAATTCTTGTGAATGGTAAAAATAAGAATGCTTTCAAATTTAGAAAAAAGTAGAGCAGCCTACACGCCCACGAATGAAACTGAGGACAGTCGAAAACTAAGCGATAAAGACTCAACTAGGTCTAAGAAAATATCATCCTTTAGTAACAAATTGTTGAAAACAAATATTTCTCAGGAAACGGCAAGATAGGAGTAAATACTAGAAATGATAGAAAATGAAAAAAACTGGTTGAAAAAGTGAAAAAAGAATGATATTTTACAAGAATTAAGTGACTAAATCAAAGCGTAAGGAGTTTAATTGTGTTTTGCCATTTAGAATAGAAAAACTTGTCCATTTTCAGCTTTTAAACGAATTATTCATATTTTGTTCAAATTTTATCAGATTTCTAATCAGTACCTAGTATTATATTTATTTGGTGCAAGTTTGTAATATTTTCATTTTCTTGTTATTAGCATTGAGGATGTTCTTATTTAATGTTTTTTTTTATGTCCAACTGCCATAAAAAGTGACACTTTCAATAACAGTTAGGTTTATTAAAAGTCACGTCAACAGTGATTCATGAATCCATTAATCACTGTTACCAGATGCTCCATGGATTTAACTATTTTATATTGTTTTGATACTGAAAATCGGTTTTTATAAATCTAAAATTTAAATTCTGTTCTGTACGCATAAAAAATTGAAAAATTAAATTTTCTTAGACGAGAATCCAGCCCGTAACCTGCAGTTTGAATGCAAGGAGCATGAGCTATCCGCAACATTGAATGTATTTGTCGTATATACGTTTCTTAACGTACCATGGTTTTTGGAGCCATTTTTAAATTGAAGTACTTTTTGAAACAATATTAATTTGACTCAAACCTATCAACATGGATGAGAACTGATGCCACATCTCCCATAAAGCCCTGATCTGGCACCATCTGATTATCATTTATTTCGAAGAATTTTTTGAATGATCAAACTTTCACAAATGACGTTTTTGGTTCAGTTTTTGGCTGATAAGGACCAGAAATTTTATGAACGCGGAATTATGAAGCTTAAAGAAAGTTGGCAAAAGGTCAATGAGCATTCATAGAGTGGGATAGAGGTCACGAAATAGATCACGCATCATCCCGCCAGGTATTTATAATCACCATTCTGCTCTGCAAATTATCATATACATCTGAAATAGTCGACACAACGATACACTAAAACATGAAACGTAAAGAATGAAAAGTTCATCGCTTCCGCGACATATTGAGCCGTCCAATCGACCTTCCAATGTTATATCGATAATTGTCGATTTACTGAAAAATTTTTTAGTCTTAACTAAATAAAAAAATACGCGTTTTTTGCAGATTGAACGCGTTTATTCACGCCCTTAGAACTGCGACCGAATGGCAGTTAATTATACATTTTTTTCAAAAGATAGGCATTAACTAAATCTAAGCTACTAAAAACTGAACACACCAACACTCACAATTAGACTAGTTGACGCGAGTTTCGATAACCAAGTTATTCCTCGAGATAATGAAGATGTTTATGTACTGTTTATTATACCAACAATCACAATTACACTGTCTTATGAGCATAAACTTTACCTTCAATCTCTGTAGACGAAACGTATTGGTATTGTAAACAATGTGTTCAGTACTTAACCAAATCATCACGCAAGATTGTCATTGGCGTCTATACCAATCTTAACTTGTACGCTTTCTGCTACATACTCTGAAAAACCTTTTTTTTTTTTAAACCACTCGACCTTAAAAGGGCGAAGGAGTAAAATGTGCGGCAAGGCTTCATATTATCAGAATGTATTTGGATTATTGGGTCGAGTATATGGAAATTACGACGGCAACAAATTTACAGATTTCAAAACCAGATAGTATAGGAGCGACAAAAATTGGGGTGTCTTAATTTATTAACCCCTTTTACACTGATTGCGTCTCGAGGGCTACATGAAAGATTTTCTTAAATTTATCTTCGTATGAAGCATATTTTTTACAGAAGAAACCACTTTTGTTAACAGTATTTTTGAAGTTAATGTTATTATGGCTGTAAAAAAACAAAAATATGAGAGTCAGTTTCTAGCGCAAGTCTATACGTAATAAATCACAATGTGATGCGACGATAAATAATTGTCTTGATTTAAAAGTGGGTCAAAGTCGAAACAAAGGGATGTATTTCATGTTTTCAATTTTACATTGCTCGAAAGTATATACAGAGTGTAGAAGATAAATGTAATTGATTTTTATTTCAGTTTCATTCCAAATAAGAATGGCTCTCGGCCATACATTATAAACCGTTTATAACTCGTACATCCAAACTCCTACAGGAAAAAAATTGAAACGAAGTGGCCGCGAGGAAAATCTGAAAATCATGTTATATGTCTAAAACCAAATTTTACGAAATTAATGTATTTAAAATACATTTTCTTCAATAAATTGAGCGTATTCTTTATTCGATGTATTCAAATAACGAATGGGGGAGAGTAGAAACCTTGTTTTGAAGAAATATCCACAATCTTAGTTGTACTTACCTGAATTGCTACAAACCCAAATTTTTACGGGAGACGCTCTTCTCTATCAACTTAAAATTGAAAATTTCGACATAACCTCTAAGTAACATGCACTCTAAACGGCACTATTCAGTTTTTTCAAAATACTATGCAGTATTAATTGAAAATTATGAAGTAGACGTAATTAATTAACACGGTGATAAAACCACATGTCGATATATTTCTTGCGTCCTGAGATATCTTAATATGAGTATAAATTTTAAGATTATTATATTCATATATCAAATAATACGATTATACGCACGGAACGGAATTTGAGAATTTTGAAGGAATTGAAATAAATTTTATTCGCTCTAATATTATTAAAAAGAACCGGAAATAATGTCGCCCTTCTAAATTACATTCAAATGATTGAATTTATAACAAGCTCTTATTTCAAATAAATTATATAATAAATTTGTGGGTGAGATACAACCAGCACAGTCGTGTCGCGAAATAACGAATTTTCGGTTGACAATAGCCAGATATAGAGTGAGAGCCAGTGTCCCGTAGACTTAAAGTATAGTAGCAAAATTCATATTAATGCCAGGTATACTATTTCACCTGCCGTTGGTGAAATAGGGATTCACTATTTCCCTGGAGGGTTCCTTTGAGCGTACCTAGAAGTCGAAAGGCATAAGTATTGACTTCCAAAACATGATCGCAACGTATCTGCCGTTTTGGTGTCTTAAAATATAAAATTATTTGTATGGAGAAATTTGATGGCAGACACTTATTCCGATTCCTACTATAATTTGTATTATATATAATTTATATTATTTCCATTATTAATAATGCCAAGTGTCACTCAATAGCAACAAAATATTTTATTGTGTTTCATTGATTTACCTGATGAACATTGGACCGAATCGGGTACAAAAGCTGAAAGTTGATCTTTATGAAACCATTTGAAGAAATATGTGTCTTGATTGATTGATCCACCCATTCTCTTTCAATTGTAATGTTGACGGCCAACGTTTATCAGCATTATTCCAAATATTAGATGTTGTTGCCACAGCTCGCTCTTACACGGTGGTAAACTGCTTCCATCAAAATTGGGGATTTCAATACTAAGTTGTTCGTTAATTTCAGCAGCCTTATATGTATCAATAAACAGCTGAAATCTGGCATCATTTACGTCTATGCATTTCTTCAATTTAGTTCTGGATAATATTGAGGATTTCATTCATTCTATCCTCCGTTAAATTATGATCCCTTAGAATTCAAAAGCTTCTTGATAACTAGTGTTTTTCTTCAATAATGAAGAAGGTCTCTATATTCCTTTTATTGGGAAAGGAAAGATTATAATCACTGCCACTGAAAGCGGGGAAGTCAAATAAACTTCTACACGTTAGTTCGCCTAGATGTTCATGGACATATTCGTATGTGTACCCAGATATGCAGATATTTTTCAACAGCATATTACTAAGTACTATCACGAGTATATCGGTATCGGTATCAATATTGGCTTCATCACTGATGGTGATAAATAATTTTACTATCAGCTTCTCCATGCAACTCACAAAATAAGTCCTCAACAATCTTATATTCAACTTTATTTCCATTACCAACATATAAATAACATTGTCGGAATTTAAGATTTACAGTACTGTTGTTAAGAAATGTCATTAGCATGACTGAGAAAATACTATGTGTACCTATGTGCTTGCATTTATGAAATTGAAGTAGCTTTGAAATTAAATAAAATATAGTACGAACCGGAATAAGTTTTCACTTGACTAATACTTTTCGAGTAAAGTTTCATTCAGATTATTCACAATAAAGATTTGCATCTACAGTTTGACCAGGTTTCAAAACTTCAGAATGGATTTTTGCGATTTAAATCCAGCTTGGGAGTATTTCATGTTGATTCATTAAGAGGGTGCCAAGCCTTTTGCGTTTTGGATGATCATATTTCGTCTGTACTTCCAAAAAAGATACGACATTCTTCGAAAAAAAATTTTAAATACAGTTTTCGGAGACAAATCGGGAAATTTAGGTACGGTTTTTCGGCTGGATATTAGCCAAAAAAGTATAGAAATTTTATTTTTCAAACTTAGGTCTCATTTCTATCTCCAATGCTCCAAAAAAACGGAATTGATTTTTTCGGATCAAAAATAAGGTAAAGCCTATTTCCAAATATAAATCCATTTTGGGACATGGGTATATATTCATAAAAATTTCGTAACACGTCAAATTTGAATCGTAAATTATGATTCGAATTTTTTTTCTGTCTATTTCATAGTATTCCACGAAAGAATGGAATAAATTGATCAGTCTCGAACAGACATTTTATCGAGAGTATAATAGTGAATTTTCAAATGAAACCCTCGAATTTCAATGGTGACGAAATGAAATACCACAGCAGAACGATTCAATAAAGATATAATTTGCCGAAACATTTTTCAAGTAAAGAAATCCAAAAATTTTGTCTCCGTTCACGAATCTCGTCTATAAAAAAGTCTGGTTTTTCTGAAAAAATTTTAAACGCTACTTTGCTCACTCGAGACTAAAGAAAACTGATTTAAATATAGAGTATTATATTCGCTTTCTTTTTTTCGAACAGAATGAATGTAAAAAACAAGAAACAGAACGTACAAAGAGAAAATGGCAAAAACTTAATCTGCACCATTGCTCCGCTGTATAAAAAGATATTCGAATAAAAAACCAGGACCGTATCTAACAGATCACACCGAATCCGCAACTGAATTTCTATACAACTGCTATTTCTAATAGCTCAGTTTATATGGGGAACCAATTAAAATCTACAAGAAATTAATTGGCTTCAGGTCAGCTCTAAATACCTACTCATCTTAAATGTCTGAAGTTTTCATTCGTGATTTGTTGAAAACCACAATTTCTATGAAATATTATTTCAGCAAGATATATGTATATAAATCTTTAATAAACATTATGGATACTGATAGTGTGGTTAGCTACTCATACTGAATATCCTAAAAAAATGAACGTTTGGGCTGGTATCATTAAGAATAAAATGATTCGCCTTTCTTTTTTTGAGGCCACAGCTAATGGCGAGGTTTATCTAGATTTTTTTATTTATTTATTACAAAGACTTTTTCCTGATGTTAAGCATCCAAATGATATAGATAGATCTATTTACTACCAACAAGACGGAGCTCCACCACATTTTGCATGTACAGTTAGAAATAATTTTAACGAGGTTTTTCACAATATATGGATTGGAAGACGTGGAACGATCGAATAACCGACTAGACCCACCGATTTGACTCCTCTCGATTACTTGTTACGGGATTATTTAAAATCTAAGGTATATTTTAATAGACCAGACAACATTGCTGATTTGAAAGAGACATTATCAAAATTTTACATCCTAAAAATTAATTTTCTTATTTATGATGGCCCCAAATTCAAATAAAAACTTTAATTGCTGAACAGAGGACTAAAATCCCTTTCCTAAAAGGTGCCACACGACCCCCTTTTTTATTTAATATTTTCGAAGGGTTGCTTATAATTCAGAGGTCATGCTGGATAATATTTTCACACTGTAAATTTATTTCATACATATGTACCGCACACGAAATGCGAACTTTCTGCTCTGAATGAAATTACACAAAGTGTCATTAATTTTCAAGAATTTACAATGATATTCAACTCGAATGTGTTTTATAGAAGAACGGAACTTTGAATGGAAATTCAATATCAATATCAATTAGTGCTTCATCCTATTCAAGCTGTCAAGCCAAGACAAATCCTCAGTTCCCGACAACGAAGACGAATTGATTGATTTGGATCTTCTTCAATGCTTCTTAGTATAGCAATTACAGCTTCTTCAGTAGGTACACACTGTTTTGTGTCAATAAGAATGGACGGAACGATCGGAAAAGGATCCATAATTTGAATTAGTCACTTTGAAGGACTATTATATACGCCAGAATGGAAGAATTATAATGGATAAGTTTGATGAGCACAACCGTTATTTCGACTAACTATCAGTTGTCAAATTGGTTATCAAATGAAGCACTGTTGCCAACTCAAAGTTGTGAATCTCTGAAATAGATACTATATATAATATACACAATATTCATCAACTTACTACGCAAGATAAATAATTGTTTATATACTAATTATTCATATATAGGGAGAGCGATTTCTTGAAAAATTGTTAAGTGCAAAAGAATAATCACAAAAGAGATGGGAATATGAGAAATATACAGTATTTCGTATCTAAAAACGTATATTCACTTTGTCATGCAGCTTAAGCCACCCTGGAAATATCGTGATATTTTCCAAATGACTATAAAGGGATGTTGGTATTTATAATTTTCAGGTTTATTTTTTGATTGAATGCACATATATCAGGAACTAGCAGTATGCATGGCAAGATTACTTTTACTACGTAACGTACTGCAAAAAAACACTTCTCGAGAATTTCCATTACATGTGAAGTTACAGGTACATATGAATCAATTTTTTTTCATTCATGAAAACATGTAATAAGATTTTCTTTCTTTAATTACTCTCTCATCATATCTAGCAATTTAGCCCCATGCTGGATAACCTCGATGTTCTCGTTATGGAATAGTTGTTGTGGCTGCTGAATTTGGTTACGGTTTTGTCAACAGTTTTTACATGAAGATCCTTATGGACATCACTATTTGTAAGTCACTTTTTTACACGAATAAACAAGAAATACATGAGCAATAGAAAGTCGATACTCGACATGTTTTTGTCTAAATACAGTCAAAAGTATTGTGCCAAAATTAGACTTCTATATCTTTCTAAGTACGCGCCAATCTGGGTGTCATATTGTCGAAATCATATTCAAGTGTTTCTGCCTAAAATTTGACTTCGAAATAGTTGAAAAGCTCTACATCTCTAAAATAACAAACTTCATAAAGATATTGTAATTGTTACTTTGTTAGCTGAGACACCCAGTATAAACCTATTTACTTATAAAATTTGTAGTATTTTGAATGCATTAATAAATTTGAACAGCAAATAGTAGAAACCTTGACCGTATATGAAGATTTATGTGTAATACAAAACGTTGTCGAATCCGATTTTGTGAATAGTTATCCGTTTGCAATTTTTTTGAACGATTCATCACTGCAAATCTGTCACATATCTAATATATGTTTAAAACGAAAGAACAGAATAATATAAACTACATAGTTATAATAGTCGTACATTACAGGATAAGTTAAGGACGAAATAATATTTTAAAGAACCAAAAACATCCAAGACCATATTTTTCAAATTTTGAGTTTAATATTGTTTCTTATAGATTTTTCCATGCTGAATTCAGTACAAGTACAGTATTTTGAGGTCAGAATTGACGTTTAGTTGTAGTGTCCGCCAAGTTCAAAGGCAATTACGCCATTTTCAGTTTCAAATCCGCCAAAATCAAATCGGTCAATTGGATTGCCTAGTTTCGTCACGTGACTACCCATGATCCTCTGCGAGTTTTTTACCCTTCACGCTTTATTTTCTACAGGGTATTTGAATTGATTAAGAAAGAGTATTAAGAAGTTCTGAGGAAATATGGAACAGTTCATCATGTTTGAGGCACTGTCCCGATTAAATACTGACAGTCTGAATCTGAAAAGTGCGAAAAAAACTTGTGGCATTTCAAGTTCAGTCCATCAAAAAGGATTATGCTAAAGAAGAAGAAAGAAGAAAAATAACATTCTGGTCCAGGGTGAAGTCTTTCATAGAACTGAAACAAAATCTGTCTTAAGCTGCAAAAATGAAAAATTTTGCAAAACTGCTAATAAAGCACTTTGTACAAGAGTAGAGAAACCATAAGACTCTAAAATCTTGTTTAGATTTGGAAAACCAAAAAGCTGAAGGTCTCAACAAAGAAGCCGAAGATCTAAACAATGAAGAAGATGAAAACATTATTGTTGATGAGGAAATTGATGCAGGTATTGTGTGATCTAGTATAACAATAAAGACATTGTTTACTTTTTACAAAACATTAAGTTTTATTTTTTGATAAGTCCATTTGTGATAAGTGTCACATCCGGACCGTATGAAAATCACTCCGAACCACCTGAGCTATGGCAACAATTCCTCCATTACTTTAACAAAATAGCATCAGAAATTATCATCTAATAGCTTCATGCGCGTGCACAATATTTTTTATTGTCGTTGGTGGCAGTCAGAATGGAAACGCTCGCGATATATGAGACTGTACATCATTCGTGTAACTTTGTACTCATCGGATAATGGACGGGAAACCTAGCGGAATAAGGAAACGAGAGGCTGCAGGTACTGTAGCTCAGTCTTAGCTTTGACGAGGCTTTAGAGTTTTCTGTCTAAAATTTCCAATCATTGCTTTAAGTTTTGTAATGCTGATTTGTGTCACGGAAGAAATTGACCAATCATATTCTATCCGTATGATAAAAAAGTTTGACTGTAAATATTGGAAGCAGGTTCATACTTTCACCATAAAAAACGGGCCACAGTTGCCCCATAGAATACGAAGTTTATGAATCTTAAACTACCTACAAACACATTCTGGGACTAGATATCTACCTGGTTTAGCCGCCTCTCCCCCTACAGATGTGAAGTGCTACCTGACTCGGATGCTCTCTGGACATGGATGCTTTAGGGATTAGGTTCACAGGTTCATACATGGAGATTTATAAGAGTACCCATTCTGTACAAGATCAAAGGAAAGTACATGTATCTTCAGCATGTTTCATCACACATAGGAAGTTATCTTTAGAGAAGAAGAAAAGTATGGAAATATATTGGTAGATATATTGTCAAAGCAGACTGTCTGGACATGCCAAAGTGTTGAGGAAACTTTGCTATGAACGGGACAAAAGAAGTTAGGAGCAAAATAGAGGGAAAGGAAGTAATTGTTGGAAGAACTGTATGGCTAGATTTTCAACCGCGAAGTGATGTCCAACCACGCGTTCACGGAGAAAACACATAGGCAAGAGATAGAAGAGAATTTTTAGTCAGTATAAGCATAAGCATAAGTCAGGCAACCCAACAAGCCCTCAAGATCCCTAAGAATTTTTTCTACCCAAACCTCTACAAAAAAATAGAAGATTCACACACATACCATCTATCTCCACTCTGAGAAAACTTTTTTCTTCACAATAATATAGTTCTCAAATGCTGCGGTTTGTAAACTTTTTATTGATTATCTTTCTTGATGAGAGGGAGTGATTTAAGGAAGGAGGTTTGCAATGCATGTTGAAATATCGTATAGTATAAGGATTACATAAAGTTAATTTCGGAAAGGGTTTCTTTGGTAGTAGCCTGCAATTATTCCTACTTCGTTCAAATTAATTTTTTGGGTTGACCTTCCATCTATATGTAATTCCAGATGTTATTTTTCACTCATTTAATCTGCCGACTAATGGAACGAATATGTGGACGGTGTAACTTTCTTTGTTTAAAGATATTTCTATAAACCAGCACTCAGTTCAGAACCTCACAATGCAAATATTTTCTATCGTCTGCCAAAGATTTTTCTTATTTTCATACAATTTTACTGGAATCAAAACATTTCACGTTTCTTTCCATATTCGAGTAAACAGTAAGAATGAACTGGAGTAGAAATTTTCATTGTCAACATTTGTGAATCGTATCGTTTTTTGTTTGGATTTGAATGAATCCAGTCCATTGGCACATTTTGTTCCGTTTTCATATACAGATATTATCAAAGGTCTAAATATGAACCAGTTGCAATACGGCTTAATAAGAAAAAATATATATAAAATGGAATATCTATTCTTATACAAAAAATAGTGCACTAGTGCTTCCAATTTAGATCAATGAACCATTCAAATCGTGTTTGTAAGTTGAGATAAAGTACATACCTACTGACTCAAATTCGAATACTTAATCCTGATGTCTTTGTACCATATCAGTAGTGAGGCGTGTTAGTCTTGTATTTAATTTTTTATTCATCATCTGTAGAATAATATTGTATATTTTCGAGTTTGAGACCAACACTTTTTCATCTGCATTCATTGCTATGTCACCTGCATTTAATATTTCCAAAATATCAACTCCTTTCATTGTCCAGAGATTTTATTACTGATAGTAAATAAACTAAATGAGCTAGATGTCGATAACTATAGAATTAATTTTATTGCATTTACTGCACCTAAAGTTAGATAAAGTGTTGGAAGTGATATTTTATTTTATGCGTGATAAAGTTTGTAAAATGAGCGGGGCGAATTGAACAATTTCACAAAAAAATTAAATCACTTTTAACACAAATATACAATGTTTTTTGTACAACTACACTTTTTTGATAATGGAATAGGCGAAATTGGAATAACATCAAACTTCCAAGTGCATTTTAATATTCAAATCGTACTTTCAGCACCGTTCCACACAAACAATCACTTTCAACACTGTTGTCTGTCATCAAAAGAGGCATTTCTAATGGCAGCTGCACAAAGAAATTCATTGAATAGGATATTCAAAAAAAGTACACTAAAAGTTTAAGACTAGTTCTTATTCATTAGCATGATAAAATATTTCAATTTTCTACGAACTAAAGCCAGGAAAATTATATTACTAGTTAGTCAAATAATCATTTCTGCAAAAATATTTGAGGTAACTCTAACTAAATTCAAATAAACTCAAGGTATTATTTCTAATCTGTAGCATACAGGGTTGCGTTAAGTATGGAAACGTGAAGATAACTTTGTGACATCGTAGGATAGAGTAATTTTGTTTATGTATATTAGATGAACCAGAGATCTTAAATTTGATATTCTTGCTATGTTAAATATAGAGTTGTTGGAGTATGAACATTATTTCTATTTATATGAGGTTGCTACTTAAGTTGTGACAAATAAAAACAAATATTTATAATTGGATATGGCATTATTGTTTTTCAAAATCAATTGTCGAAGAAAATTGATTTCAAAATTTGTTATATGAGCCTAGATGTTAACTCTAAGCAACTTTTTCCTATAGCTTGTTTCCATGTTTGCTACATAAAAGTCATATTCTTCCTAAAAAAATAGATTTTTTGGGCAAATTTCCAATTTTCAAAACTTAAGTTAGGATTTTATCGAGCAGTGCCAAACCTCAAAAAAATTTTTATCCATCTAATAGCCATTTCACCTATCCAGAAACACATTGTATATATCATCTGCTTGAATTAATTTCCTTTTCAGGAGAATTTGATTTATTTGATTGACATAATGAGAGAAAAGAATGTTGAAAAGCTCATTATATACTTTTCAAAGCTCTAAACGAAAATTATATTCACTATAAAATTTAAATATCATGAAATTACTACCATATAGCAAATTATTTTGAATTATTCATGTTTTTACATTGATAATTACATTCGAATGTACCTGTTTATAGCAATCTCTTGTAGAAAACAACCACAATAACCCATTCAACTGAATGTTTAAACGCGAAACAATGTTAAGAGCGCTCTTATTAAAGGACAATAAAAAAATAAAACCCAACAGGATACGAGATATTAATTTGACAATTGTTTTATTATTGGCCATATAGTCCTTTATTTCTAACGAGATGTATGTTCCAATTCCAGTTTACTGGAAACTTTCACCCCCAAAGCTCACTGTGAATACAATGTTCAAAAGACATGTTTCAAGACAGATCTACAAAAATGATCCCACTAAAGCGGCTATAGTACCAGGCTGATGAGTTAAAATGGGTTGAAACTTGATATTGCCGGTTTTAACACATAGTATGGATATAAAGCTTTCGACGTATTCAATGATAATAGTAGAGAAAATGTTGAAAAATGTTGAAAAATTTGTTGAAATATAAGGTTAAAGTAAACGATATTACTAAATGAAGAATTATTAGTATAAACATATCAATAATGCCCAGAAACCAAAGATTTCGAAAGTAAATTCAACGTAGCAAATAAATGAATAAATTTCATGGTCAAGAAAATGCTGGTTAATTCCACTAAAGGATGAAGTAGAGAATTCATTGATTTAGAGACTAATACCAAGTATGATATGAAACAAATATGAGGTGTGTACTTTTGTAATTCGTAATTGTTTGTAATTTTGGTACTTTGGTACTATACATTACTAGGGCCATAATTTTGATGGTTTGATTTTTTTTGATAATACTTCAACTTGGCTTGATTTCTCCAATCCATGAAGTTGCTCTGTTTCCAAAAATTCCGGAACTTTTGTAAGATAAACGATAAAGATATAATACGTGGGGAAACTCATTACTTTGCAAAGGTTCAACATTCTTTCTTTCGCAGACAAATTTCTTATGATTGATCTGATAGAAGTACCAACAATTATTTTCTAAGCTGTATTTAACAATGTAACTTTTTACGAATGCGAATGAATTAATGACTGTGAATGTACAGATGGTATTATTCCAAATACTTATATTCGGATTTGTAAATCTGAAAAATTGCTGTTCAGCCATTTGTTTCTTTTTAACGTCATATTAAGGCATCCTTTTGAGCCAAGAGAGCCACAAATTTCAATTTACTAAATTTCAAATTTTTAAAGAGCCGCAAAATTATTTTGTTTGGATAAATTCAGCTCATAACTTGTTTCAAGTGTCAAACATGACATAAATTTTCGTTTGTTAGGTGACATCCTACTTTACTTTCAATTATATTCATGCAAGAGAAGGCTTGCTCGCACGAATATGTCGATTCGAAGATTGTCAGAACTCCAAATGCCAACTTCTTTATCTCATTGTACCAATCTGGAAGACTATTCCATACGTCAAATATAAGAGCCCAACTCGCGGCATGTCTTTCAGAGCTGTCCTCTTTTGTTGCGTTTCGTAAATACATTTCTGAACCTCCATTCTTCTAACTTACTTTTCCACTCCACTTCTTAAATTGATTAATTCCATTTCTAGATACTTAGCCTCAATTCAAAATGACTCAATGTAGATTTCGTTACTATTTGTGTTGAAAGGATTTACTATGAATGCTAGAGTGGTTTTGTTCGTTTTCAATTGGTCGAATTTGTCAACAAAGTCATCTTTAATTTTCTTTTTAATTATGCTGAAGTAATTCGTGTTAACAGTTGCACTGTTTTGATCGCAATATTGCTTTAAAAATTGAAAATAAAGTGATTTACCGCTCTGAATATATTTTGCAAAAATAATCAATTGTTCTTCAAAACAAACCAATTATTTTACCGAAACATAGGCTGGGTATTCTTTCTTTGCAATTTTAGATTTAGTTCATTTGATTACGCTGTGATATCTATCATAAAGTAAAATTTTTCTTTTATTCAGGATAAAAAATGCCTTTTTTATCTAGGAATGTATTTATTCCATCCAATCACAAAGCAAATCATTCCAACACCTTATCTTTGAATAGCCTTCGAACTTTCTTATGAAGAAGGAGGTCGGAATACTGAGCCTCCATTTCGTTTAATAATTTTTTACACTGGCAATGGTAGAATACTTCAAAATTCTATTAACATGATTACCAAATTCATAACCTGAACATAGTGTCTCTTAGTTTATTTTGTAGTGAAACTGCAGAATTCCGTGGTTTACTTTGCTCTGAATAATCGGTATTGTCCCTTTATTTTTACCTTTCATACTACCGTTTCCATCATTTGCTATATCTTATTGATAGCAAGTGATAAGACAGAAAAAAGTAAGTTGAATATCTTTCACCTGCAAATATGTAATATTCTAGCCATTCTATCTTGTACTGTTTTAGCGGATAATGGCAAATCTTCGATCTTTTCAAAGATTTCTGGTTTGTTTTTCAAATAAAGAAACAGTTCCTCGGATGCACGTGTAAAGCAATCCGTGATGTGCATCACGGGGGAGCAGGCGAAAAAAAAAAAGATTGCAAGTCGCTGAGAGATATAAACGATGCCTTAATAGATTCACGAAGATTTTTGGAAAAAGAAAACAATTATATTTGTATATGAAACTAAAGAGCAGCAGCTTCTTATCCAAAGCGCCGCATGCAAAAATAATCGGGTAAAAAAATTAAAAAAAAAATTGAATGAAAATAATTTTTATACAAAAATTTTGTATACGAATAAAAATGATAATTTCTTTTCAATAAATATGAGATAATCGTAATACAAAGTTCCTGGTAGTATAATTCTCAATTATATTCGAATCTATTATTCAAACTCTATGAACCAAGTATCTTCGTAAAAGAAACGTTCCAACCAACCGATACATAGCATGCTAAACACGCATTTATATAACATCCAAAGAACGTGATTCGTTTTTCTACTCGAGTAATTCCCTTGACCAAAGAAACCGCAGAGGTCAATGTACTCTGTATCTCTGGACACAATTTCTTAAGGTGAAAAAAAAAATGAAAACGGACAGTTTCCAATTGAATTATTAGAAAAGATAAAAAGATGTTTGAAATACGAGGTATTAGGTGGGTAGATGTAATTCCAAGTAACTGAAAAAGATATTCTAGTTTAAGAGTACTTACGTTGGAACGAATTAATTTTTTGGATTATGAAATTGTTAATTTTATTTTTTGCAGAACAACGACAAAAGCTTTATTATGGTTATAAATGTGGAACATGATTATTAGCAAAATAGATCGATCACTCTTCTACGGATGTTATATAATCAAGAAAAAATGTGGTCTAGCCAAGATAAGGAGTTATAAAGAAAATTGAAGCCATTATTGAAAACAAGCTAAAACCCAAAAAAAAACGCTGGGTATGATAAGATCATTGTTGGAGCACTGAAAATTGCTGTGGATTATATGAATAAGTCTTCCACTCACTGTAATAATTAACAGTTCACTCGAAACAAAACAATTTTAAAAAGCATTCAAAGACAGTATTGCAATACTAATTTTTAAATCTGAAGACAAGAATGATGTGGCAAATTATTCTCCAATTTCATTGATAACAAGCATAACTAAAGTATTAGAATTACTATTTTAGATAATGCAAGATCTTTAAACTCTGAAACACCATGGAGTTTTTAAATCCAGCAATGTAACTTGTTTGATGCAATTTTTACCAAGATACTGAAAATTTAAAAAAGTAAAATCGATTCAGCCTCCAACTCACTAGAACCTAAATGCTAAAATGATGTATTAGAATTACTATTTTAGATAATGCGAAATCTTTAAACTCTGAAAAACCAAGGGGCTTTTAAATCCAGCAATGTAACTCATTTGATGGAATTTTTACTAAGAAACTGAAAATTCAAAAAAGTAAAGTCGATTTAGTCTCCAACCCAGGAGAACCTGAATGCTAAAATGATGTAGAAGCTCAAAATGATCCCCCTTCAAGTTCTACCTCGACCAATATGCTAATTATCGAAATTGTGTTGAAGCGAAAATACCAACCAAAAATTATTTTCCAGAATTCAAAAATTTTTTAAGTAAAATATGAAAATTAGTGAACTTAACCACCTTCGCCTCTTGCCAACAAACTGCGCTCGGGAGAAATATGCAATTTTTTCTCATTTATTGTACAATACACAATTGTGTGATCCTACTAAATTTAATTTAACAATAATAGCACACGAAGATCCAATTTTTTCAAACACTGTAATAAATAATAATAAAATAATAAATGGCTGAATGAATCTTTTGTATCTGAAGAAAAAGATCCAAAAGAGACAACACTGTGGGGGTACATTATTATATTCTAATTATTCAATTATTCTATTAAGACTAACTTTAGGCACGTGTCATATGAAATTCATGAATAAGCCAAATAAAAAACGTCATAAAATGATTAATTATATCTACTTAGCATTGTAAACTAGCAAATTGCATTTCTTCTTCTCAGTCGTTACAATCAAGATGGTGTTAAATTTGTATCGTTTGTAAACCTCATACTGAAAAGAAATCGGTTTTCATGATAAATGTGTTTTATTTAGTAGGAGGAAGGAATGACAAAAGAGTGAAGCGAGTGGATCAATTTCGCGAACAAATTAAAATTCAGTTTTAACACCAATTTCATATTTTTCAAATAACTGTTCTATTTTGAATATACAGTGTCCATTTAGCCACGTAAACCTTCCAGCATTTCCAGATAACTGGCCCGTCACGTGATCCTTAGAAAAGTACGGACACACGCACTCAGGCAGGTTTAGGTCTTCTTCAACGAAGATATGAGAATTCAAATCGTTCCAGTACACGCAGTTTCCATATTTTTGTTAGTTGTCTAGTCTAGAACGCCACGTGTCGGCAACAGAGCCCCTGTTTACGAATTTCGGTTACATCTTCCATACTATTGTAAGACAGGCGAGACTTTCTAACAATAATATTATGGCTGTGAATTGATGGAGTTCAATATATTTTGTAATGGAAAATGGTAGTAATGAACCTTGTATTTCTACTGATATTGAAAAAGTTACTAGAAAGCTATATTAGAATATTACTTTAAAAATTGACTCAGCAGAATGCTATATGTCTTTTGTAGTTTTATTAAGTAAAATTTAATACGTTGGAGGAAAATTCAGTGAACCTATTTTTTATTATTAACATTAGCAATAAAAAATAAAAAATATGAAGCTCTACAACTACGTGGATAAGTTTTGTATCGTAGAACCAAGGGCGCTGGTCGAAAATGGGGTCGATAGTAATAAATATTTCAAGGTAATATCTTGAGGATAAAAAATTAAGGAGATTCTTCTTAAAAATCAAAATCTTTACATTCAGCTTGACAAAAAATAATTCCAAACATAATTTAAATTTTAAAAGATCGAGTTTGCTTCGGGAAAGTTTAAGAAACCTATTTTTTCAGTTGAGTGTCTTTTATGTGACAAATATGGAAAAAAAGTTGTTTAGAGTAGGACCACCCTTTCCATTATTCCTTTTTCTCATTTTCTTAGCTCTTATTAGCTGGAAATGGCTTTTTACGGTAAGATGTACGATAGAATTTGAGTTTCTTATGTAAATAACTAAAATAGAATTAACCTTTGAGAAATTGGTACCGCACTTTCGAGCTACAAATATTTTGACGGTTGTTCTAGGTTTTGTTAGGTTTGTTCTATATTGTTCTAAAGCGGCATAGGGCTGAGATTAAAATTTTCCACTGTTCCACAATATAAATCTCGAAAAATAAATATTTTTTATGAAATTTTAATGGTTTTTCTGGTGTTCTTCTGAATTGTTCCAAAGAAAAATTTACTTTTTGAAAATTGATTATTATTCGATGATTCAATTCAAACGTTGTACTGCACAGCTCAAAACAGCCTTAATTTTTGCAATAAAAAATTATTTTTTTAAATAGCAATTAGAACATCCAATAAACTAAATTACGCCGAAAATAAGACATACAGGTGAAACTGATAGAAGCGTCTTGAAAATTTAAAATTATAGTGAATTATTTTGAAGTTTGGTACATGTTGTTGATTACAAACAAGTCCTCTAATAACTTTTTCCGTATTTACTACAGAAAAGGCACTTTATTGGAGAGAACCATGGATCTTTAGCAAAACAGGGCTGGACTCTGGAAATGAAAATTTCATCAATAAATCTTGTATACGAACTGTTATTCCAATAAGAATATTTATTTTATTATAATAGCTCATTCCCGTTAGAGTAGAAATAATTGATAACTTTTATAGCAGAATTTTATGCTCGTTAACATTCTGAATAACAGAAAAGATCTTCAGGTAAATTTGGAGAAGAAAATCACAACAATGCTGCCATTTATTAACATCAAAATGAATGAGATACTAAATCACTTTTATTCAACTATTCCTCCTTGTATAATTAATATTGTTTGCTAGCATTAACATTTATGGTAGGCTTCGCTACTACTTTATTATAGATATATTCCCGTTAATTTATCTTCTCAGCCCTCAGACGCCAACGCGCTTTGAGAAAGAATAATTTGGCATTATTTATATTTATGTTACAAGTTTTCTGGAACAACACAAAATCAATAAGTAAACCGTATAAATGGAAAGGAAGTACCTAAAAATCGAGTAAGCAAGTCATTCCGTCCCGAACAAGGTGACCGTGACATTGCCTGAATTTTTTAATTCAATATTTCATAGATGCTACTGTAATTTATTATCTTGTCACTGTCGTACAAAGACGCAAAAAGTTGTGTCCTTGTAAAAATATTTCATAAAGGTTTTGAACCCAAAGTCATTAGATGACGTTAAATAAAGCTCTGCTAACTAATTACAGTAGACAATGGATATTTCTTGCTACAATCAATTTTGACAATATAATCTGGCGTTAGTGTGAATTCCATTCTGCTGGGGATACAATGGCATTTAGATGTATCGGAACGGACATCAAAAGTACCAGCAACGGTTTAATTAAATTTTTAATACAATTGATACGATGCGTAGTGAATATAATATATAATAAACGTTAGGATATTTTTGTTAATAAAAACTTTCAATATTTATAACAAATTGAGGTGAGGATCTTCTGAACTAACATCTTATTGCGAGTTATATGTAAAGAAATAAGCTTAAAAAACACTTAACGTCATAAACTTGTCTGTATCATACCAAAAATTATTGTTAAATCAGTTAAGATTTGGACCAAAATTGCATGAATCCAATTAAAATTTCTCGGACTTCATTGACACGTTTTAAGCAAAATTTATCGGATTTTTTCATTCATAACTGTGGAGAACCCGCCCCGAACAAGGCAAAAACGGTTTTATCAGCTAAAAAAGTGATTACACTGTTTTTTGGGATAGTCATGTTCTCCAAAAAAGAGGAGTATTACATATCATTGCGTGATAAGGTTAAGGTGGAAATTGTAAAAAGAGATCGCACTTTAAGAAAAAGAAAGTGATTTTCCATTAATATAACGCATCTTCTCACACTTCGGTGATGCCCATTGCTAAAATTCTCGAATTGCTCTTCGAATTAGTTGACCACCCAGCTAATTCACCACTCCTGGCCTTCAGCGACTTTTTTTGCTTTATTTGAAAGAGAGAGATTATTTGGAAGGTTTAAAAAGGTTGGAGCATGTATATTTAAAAGGAGACTAGATTGAAAAATAAAAATAGTTGTAGAAAAAATGTTTATTGACACAAGTCAATCACATTTGTAGCCTCACGCTTGTTGTGATTTTGAACAATAATTTGACGAACCTCACTTATTCGGTTTTTACCAGAATCACCATTGTTTTATCTTTTTTTAGGTTTACAATACCTTTGCTAGTGGAGCTTCAACTTTGAAAGTAATCAGCTAAAGACAAATCCTTATTCATAGTCAAAGTACTGGTTGAATTTGACTTTAGAAATCAAATATTTAGTTGGTATCAAGGGTACTAAGTAGATGATTATAGCCTAAGAGCGACAGTCTTCTTGGAGTATATATATATTGTTGTGCTTAGTTCATGAAATCATAATTGCCCTTGGAGACGAATTGTAAGTCAACTTATGACCCTTAGGTGAAGATCATTTATACCACACATAACGTGTATATTATTTACATAAATAAAACCCTATATTCATCCAACTTCAACTAAAAACATAGGAAATAAGTTTTTATTTCATCAACATCTCACTAACAATGATTTATAAAAGTTGAGGAATATTTGATATAAACATTAATAGTGCCATTATTAGAATTATGAAAACTCTTCACAACATTTGGGTAAATGCTTTCTAGTTTTTTTTTCACAATTTACAGTAGCAGTATTTGTTTGGCACCATTTCTTGAAGTTACGAGGCTAGCTTGTTACCTCTTCCTTGATTTTTCTGGTAGCAGTGAGAGTCAAGTAATATTTACTGATTCTTATAGTTATAGAAATTAATAACATCGATAAACTGTCAGCTTGACGTTGTCAAAGCTGTTCTTAATTTCATGCGAAAAGTATCGAATTTAATTAATGAAAATCCAAGAAAAAATTTCGTAAAAAACCCCTCGCAATCGCTCGAGCGCAAAAACATTCCCGACTAGTAACTGTTGATACTTATGGAACAATTCTTTTAATTCAAAATGAAATTGTGAATAAGTGAAAGAGATCGCCCGTAACACGTGAAGGGAAGGAGGTGGATCAGAAAAAATCACGGAATATCACAAGGGATTGTATTAAGATATAAGGTGTATTTTTATTTTGGTCAATTTAACACTAGATTGTTTTGGTTATATGCGGAGTGCTTTTCGATGTGTTTTTTGGATCGCTTCGTGACACCTTCTCATCCGACTTTACATTTGTTCAATGGTCTATGTATTCCAAAGCCTGAAGAACATGCAAGAAGTTTGCTATTGCTACATCTCTTCTCCATTGATATCTTGGAATGACCTCGACGCATGAGGGCTTTGACAAATAGCTTAAACTGTACTTTTATACAAAGAAGAAAGTGAAGACACATGTAAAGTCATGTTACGCAAATTCACGCGACGATTAATCACTAAATCGAAAGATATCTATGCGAAGCTGATAAAGCCGAGTGGCTTGATGAGACCGACGTTGATATTCGACAAAGCGCAGCTCCAGCTAGATGCTTATCCACTTGTTAGCGTTGAAGAAGATCTCGTTAATACGTGATCGGAGGAGAATATCCATTGAATACTTTCTATTATTTTTCTCAGTCGGAAATAAATTGCAGCCTTAATTTCAATTCACAATTTCTTAAGGCAGCTTGATATGGAGCAAGAAACGTACAAGAAATTGCATACAACTCAAAATATTCCATAGATTAATATTATACATTCTTTGACATTATGAAAAGCGCTTACTGCATCATGGCTGCCCCCGACAAAAATTCCAGTAAGTAAATATACTAAGTAAACTAAACTAATACCTAAAGTCAAATTTTACTTACTAGTTTGTGACCGGTATAAAAATGAAAATAACATAGCTAAGTAAGGAAAAAAGTGGTGAGTGACCCGCAATAATGGTATCTGATGCTGCCTCGCTTTTGTAGCCTAATAGACAGGTTGGTTCTTACGAAAAAAGTAATTAGACTTTTCCCTAGAATTGCAGTTTGCACGCCATAAAAATGGCACAAAAACTATAATGTTCCAAGTTTATATTTTGCAAACAATCAGCTGAACTTCATTTACGATGTTTTTGATCAGAAATATTGCGTCTTGCATTGCAGGAACTATTTTTAATCCACAGACAAGGCCGCTGTCATTTGGGAAATGTCCCTGTAGTATTGATGTAGCAGACGTATCTGGATTTTGCATTTCCTCACAGAAACTAGAGTCCTAGACACAGGCCCCCACCGATAACAATATTTTTTTAAATAAGAAACATTGAACTTGTAATTATTTTATGTATGCGGGATTATTTTTCCGTCAACCAATTTGAATGTTGCATTAAATTAATCATTTTGATTATACATTGCATTAAATGCAACAAAAGAAAGTAGACAAAATACTAATACAATAAAAAAATTCGTATTGAAAGTTTCTCAAATTTTTGTAGTGAACTATGTACTAAATCAAGTTCCACTGAAATAACAACTTATTTTATGAAATATGATGGTGATTGAAAATATTATAATGGAAATTTGGTTACAAGAATGAGGTTTCTAATGGTAAAACAAGTAGATAAAGAATATAACAAAATTCAGTTGAATAATCTCATAGTTTTAGGGGAATTAAAATAGTTTTTCTTAATTGTTGAACTCAAAACTTCCTGATTATCTACACAAATAAGATATCAGAGGAAGTTGACTGTCTTTTATGAGCAACTGTCTTACCAACAGACATTTCAAAGTTATAATGTTTACCCAGAAGAGAATGAATCCTTGCAAAACCCAAAACAACTTATTTTTGACAATATTGACAGTGGCTCACAAGAAAAACTGATATTTTAGATAATGTAATATCGTATCTAATTATTCAATTCGAATTTAGAGTCATGTTGATCTCGATTCAAATTTTCTATCACTAAAATAATCGATCTAGTATTTAACAACATCCATGTACGTCTTCAAAAAAAAAGTTTCATAATTACGGATCTGTTTACCAGATTAACAGCCATCAATATCTTTATATAAATTAGTTGAATCAAAATTGTACAAATTACGTTTACAGTTGTAATGAATAAAAGTGTGTTTAGAGAGGGAAATGCTTTATTGTTAAGAAATTGTTACATTTTAGACAGAAGCTTGTAAAAACTGAAAAACAAGTACATAAAAATAACTAAATAAAGATAAAAATAAAATAAAATTTTAATATACAGAAGAAAACCAATATGAGTAACAATATTATATGTAATATTAAAAAGTAATAATTAATATATAAGTCCATAGCAAAATTGAATCAGTATGCAGCATGCTAAGATTAGTGATTCTTCATTTTTTTGCATTGTAAAATATTGAGCCCTTACCTAATTTTGAACGTGAAGTAGGCAAGTAAAGGTCATGGGGGCTCATCAAGTCATCAGGTTCCACGTTCTTAAGTGGATAACCGTACAACGACCTTTCTGAAATTGGAGAAGCTTGCTTAAGAATTAGGCAAACGGATTCAAAGATGAATAAGGAAGGAAGAATCATAATTTTTAATCTTTAAAAGAAAACCCTGCAGGGAGTTCTGCTGTTTAGTCCAAGTATATATATATATATATATATATATATATATATATATATATATATATATATATATATATATATATATAACAACTCTCTTTTGTAGTTTGAAGATTCCCTCAAATTGAGTCGCAATGCAATAAGGGCATAATAGACTGTTAAGGAGGTGGATAAGTTCTTTTCTCTGGAAATTGATCTCAGCGAAAAATAGGAGGAACTTAGTTTTTAAAAAAAGGCGGCAATAGGTAATTCTCATTTCGAGGAATTATTAACAACAAGCCATAAAAATGTTAAGAGATTCAACGACGACAATGATGGTGTTATTCAATGAAAAAGGCCGCAATATTATTTTATATGATAAAAGTTTAATTTTAGAAACGTTGAGACACAGAAGATTGAAATCACATCTTAATTTTAGAGTGATTAGATCTCTAGATATGGTTCTATGAAGTGCCGTGGGATCTGGGTTGCTCCAAGAAAAACTCATGTCTTCAACAGAAGAAACAAAATAGGCTTTAGAACTGAGCGTTGGGGCACTCCACATTCTGTTGGCTTGCAAAAAGACATGTGTTCGTAAGGTATGAGTTAAACCATGCGAGAGGTGTTTCCCTGAAACCGTAGTACTGCAATTTGTTAATCAAAATATTATGATTAACATAATCGAAAGCCTTAGAAAAATCACAAAACGTTTTTGCAGTGGAATGGTGGCTGTTTAGGATGGAATAGAAATTATTTAGGAGGGAGAATTTAGCATCATTTGTATATTTGTTACTTAAAAACCCAAATTGATGGGTAGTTTTTATATTTCTATGATCTTATATAACAAGGGAAGGAGGCAAATGGGCAATAATTCGATGTTTGATTTGATCTCCTCCTTTATGCAGAGGTATAATTATAGCCGTCTTAAGGCAATTGGGAAAAGTACCATTGATGAGCTATTTTTATTGCACTTTAGCATTCGAAAAAGAAATTTGCCAAAAGTTAAATGAAATATTGTTATGTTTGATGTGGTATAAGTCGACTTTGAGTTTTCCCATGAACTGAAATTTATTGTTATTAAAATCCTGTCACTAGTGAAATACTTGTTTGTGATTATAACAATGTTACCTAACATAAACATAACTTATGAGTATATATGAATTGGATAACTTTTCCTTAAATCTGAAAATTTGAAAATCAATTAGCACCATTCCTCCATATTCAATAGTTAACTGAATCTATCAGAAGTTTGGTCCTCTTTATGTAACAAATTTGATCATATATTTCAAGGAACTCGACAACGAACTAACAAATGCTTAAAAGTTATTCAACTCCCAGCTTTGAGCCGAGAAAAGGTTGAATGGATGTAAGTTTCACTTCAGTATATAGTACACAAACTGAAACTTCAACATATCATTCTAATTCTAAACTTTAACAAAAATAAAATCTATTTGGTTGTTTAGGGCGTTTCCTGTTTCAAATCAAACATCGTTTTTCCGGTTTTTCTGTAGTTTTCGCAAAGTTTACGTCAACGGAAGTCTAATGATACTTTTTATTGTATAATTGAAATGTTAATGTAATAATTATGCGTTGTTATGTTATTGACATAATATATATATTATATAAAATAATTTCTGATAGAAAATTTACCTTTATGACGACTTGAAATATAATTCTCAAAAACTGATAATTCCTCATGACACCATTTTGTCATACTAAGCAAAGTTTACTTCTCATCAAGGCTCTAATCAATTTGTTATGGATTTTAAAGCTAGTCCCTGTATATATTGAACAGAATAAAGTATAAAACTTAGCACAAATACTTTCACGGTGAACTAGAAAAAACTAGGAACTGAAAAAAAATATTCTAAAACAGGTCAGTCATATATTCTAGAATTATAATTGAAGGAGACGTCTGTGGACTAAGCACATCGAATGTACCTCTAAGAACGTTATAACAGCTATTTTGGTGTAAAAAATAATGGGATGCAGCCTTCGTATACTGCAATGGATAAACACCATCATTATAAGGACAATATAAAGGAAACTCGAGCAACAATCGATGAGGTAACACCCAGGTGCAGTGAATAGCAAATACCTCTTTTCGTAAGTACACAAAGACCTGTCTAACAGCACTATTATTGCGAAACTGATTATTAAAAGAAAGGCACTCATTATTTAGGGAAGATCTCGGTATTACGAGAAGAATTGTTCGACACGTTTAACTCAATAAGAAAACATATCATGACATAACATACTGATACTTCGTTATCACTAATTATAAATAAAATTAAGTTCCAATAATTTTATTCAGAGGCACTTTAGAAAGTCAGAATTGATTAACTGTCACTTCACCAGTAGTCTAGTCTGCAAGTTCAAAGCGATGTTAATTCAACATACTATTATTAAAAATATATGGCTCATTCGATTCGGAATGAAGTCTAAATCATTGTGCGAAAAAGTCACTCCATGAAATGTTATAAGTAATTAAAAAATTCAATAACTAAGTTTTGTTTTTTTTACTTAGAGCTTATACAATATAAATATTTTTGGATTTTCGAAAAAAGATGACTAAAGTGAAAGAAATTTACATAGAAAAAGTTTGATACTCGATACTCCATTAACCATAATTTCAATTCTAGAATACTACCGTACGTAAAAACAGATGTTTTGAAATTTCTAAGGATTCATTTTTCTAAGCAAATTTTGTATGACACTTTTCACATAATTTGTCTTACTTTCTAATTATTTGGAGAACAAAACGAATAGAATAGAGCAGAATCCTGTTTGGTAATATTTTAAAAAATATAAATTCAGTTTTCTTACATGTTAGAGCCTAAGCTCTGTTCTTTCTACTCGTTCTTTCCTCCGTAATTTCCATCTGTGTTTACCTTTTCCTTCCTCATTTCATTTTCCCCCGCAGCTCTACAGCTGCCAGGTTGGGAGCTTCAGCTTCCAAGAATCCAACCACTAGACAAATATAATGAATAAAATCACAAATTTACTAAAATTTTACTTTTAGTTGGAGGAAGAATTCCAATCAATTTCGAGGTTTTATTGAATTTCTTGAATGGAGTGGGAGGTCGATAACAAATTAATTTCTTCAAAAGCTTGAATGCTTGTGAGAATATATTACCGTTGGAATTTTTTATTTAATTAAATGTTTGCTACAAACTAGACGATTGTTAATCAACAAAATTTTATCAAACTTTTTTCATCGTTCTAAACTAAAAGAATGTTCAAATAATTGTCATAAAACTGCTTCCCTTCGTGGAGATCTTCTTATATACATAAAACACAAGATCGCGTCATAAAAGTTCTCAAAATATAAATACTTTGTTTGAAATTAGCAGTGTTCTACAAAGTTGTGACAGAAAATTTTGAAAATATTATTTTATTTCTTAATAATCAATAAAAAATTATTTTTTAGTAGATAAATGTAATGAAAATTTCTTAAAATTCTTACTTCTTAGACATTTTTTATATAATTTTGTTGATAAATTATCTTGATTTTTGATCTCTCTCATCTATTAAAATTTCAAAGCATATATTGACGTTTCAACAATATTATGAACCTTATCAACCTTGTCGTCACGTAAGTCCAACTTGGTTCATATTGGCCTTTTCTCACCGCCGGTATTAATAACCATTACGTTGACTTAAATTGAAAATTCCAACAGGAATGAATTGTCTGAAGTGTTTACATTATACTATATTTTTTAGATTGGTCAATTACCTTAAAACAACGCACCAACGATGCACCAAATGCAATATTTATATTTTATGAGCTACAAGCTACAACATTTTTTTTCAAGTGTTTAATTGCTTAATTTTTTTATGAGCTCATTGAATTTTTATACACAGTGATCTTGAAGCTCAAACCATTCGTAAGTACGCAAGCTTAAAACCTTGACAAATGGATCAGTGGCATGGCAGTCAATATGGATAGCGGTCGTTTGGAAAATCTCTTTGTTGCTTCCACGGCTTTTGCTGTGATGAGCTGAACCCTGCAGGCCCACAAATTTCAATGGCGTCAGATCCACTTTTAGAACTTTTTTATTGAGAAACCGAAATGTGGCCATTAGTAATCTTTTTTTTTTCAGATCCTCTATGCTACACTCTTCAGAAATGTTATCTAATATTCTTTTCCATGCATCATTCCTGCATTCCTATTTTGATGGTTTTTATGCTTAGCAATCCAAATGACTTGCATAAAAATCAAGAAACTCCAACACAATGGAATTGTTTACTCCATTCCAATTTAAAAAAAAAACACGAACAAAACTTTTGTACGCTTCTGCTAGTAACGACTATTCGCCAAATTTGAGCCCGGCTTTATACTGTATCGAATGAACTAATTCACATAATTTTATTAAAAGTAAAGAATTAACACCATTTTGAGCTTGGAATTTCTGGAACCGTTGGCGATATTCATACTCTGCAGTCTCTGAAGACGATAACTTGGTTATCGAAACGCGCGTCATATAGTGTAATTGTGAGTGTTGGTGTAGTGTTGATGTAAGCAGTGTATTCAGTATTAATTGAATGGAATTAGGAAACTGTATCGTAAGAAATTTTCACAAGCGTTCAATTTAAAACAAATATTTTTGATATTTGATTGTCTAGAACTAGTTTATCGACAATTTTAAAAATAATATAATTTCGTATTCTATGAGGTTTCTCTCTGAGCGAAAGATCAGACTACAATAAAGTGTCAAAAATAATATTAATTCCACAAATCTCAATGTTTATTAGCATAATACTCTTTTTACAACTGTCTAAACATGTACGTCGGGATTTATTATCTTCAGACAATTTTTTATACAACTTATACAATATTATTCCGTCTGGATAGTAAAAAAGTAGACAAACAGTTGACTCCAATGGAATCCAAATAAAATTAATGGTGTCATCATCTGGAGTTTAATACAAAAAGCAATATCTAGAAATAATTCGAGTGGTAATCATTTTCATATGTTACCAAACGATATAAATGATTAGATTGCTCATTACGCCTAATTATATACTTATTACTTTCATAGAATGATGTACGAAGAAGGTTGACATATGAATAAAAAAAGAGAATTGAAAAAAAAACACAATTTAAAAAATTCAAAACTAAAAAATTAAAAAACCTTTTTGCTCTGGTAGAAATCCAATGAAATCAATTAATTTGAAGTCATGTGATTGAAGACAACCAATCAGTACAACATTATACAACAGAACTTATTGGCTTTTTCTACTATCATGTTGTCATGGATACATATCGATTTATTTCGATTTGCTTGAAAATACCACTGTATTAGGAAGTGCACGGACTGTGTAGCAAATGTTTTAATTTTGAAGACGCCACGTTGTTGTCAATACAATACTTCTATTTGAAAGGCATTAGCCCAAACAACTAGATTCTATTCTGAGTGAGACTGCATCTTCGTTAACAGTAAAATATTGGGTAGCAGAGTTTAAACGAGGTCGTACGATCAGCATCGTAGTGGTCGATCACTTGAGGCGACGATTCCAGAAAGAAGAAGAAGAAGGAAATCAACAAAGCGGTACTGGATGATCGTCGACTGAAAGTTCCCGAGCTAGCAGACATAGTAGGCATTTCAAAAAGTGCGGTACATTGCATATTAACTGAAAATTTGAGAAAGCTGTGTGCTAGTTGGGTGCCGCGTTTGCTCACAATGGAACAGAAACAGCGTCATGAAGATGTTTCCATCGAGTGTTTGGAAATGTTTCCCAGGACAATCAAAGCAATGGACTGAAAGGTCAATGCGTCGTTTTTTGGGATGCGCGTGGGATAATTTCCATTGACTATGTTGAAAAACGTTTAAGCGAAGAAATCAAGCAAAGAAGGCAGCATTTGGCTAAGAAGGAAATGTCGTTTCATTTAAATAATGCACCACCTCACTCATCCACTATTGCAATGGTCAAAATTAATGAATTAAAGTTTGAATTTCTACCTCATGCGCCCTATTCGCCAGATTCAGCCCCCTCGAATTATTTTTTGTTCCCAGACTCGGTGGTCAAAGAGTTTCCAATAATGAAGAGGTGATGTCGGCAGTTAATGGCTATTTTGAGAAGCTTGACGATTCTTATTATAAAAAGGGTGTCCGATTTATTACTGGGAAAAATGTATGGAGCTAAAAGAAGATTACGTTGAAAAACGAATATAATTTCCAAAATTCTCGTGTTTTCTTTGTTGGGCTAGGTACATCTGGGACCATCCTCGTTTAACTGATTCCCTTTGTCTTTTATACTTTGTTCCTTGGGATATTATTGATATCATAACTTTATAACTGTTTGAATTACTAAAGAAATTTTATCTACAAATATTTATATATATATATATATATATATATATATATATATATATATATATATATATAATAAATATCAAGTTGAATTACACGTCACGTCGCGTCGTCGACATTTTTGGAAATGTTTGTCGACATCAATCTAAGAAACAATCAATTAAATTTTTATATATGATGAAAGAGGAGTTTGGAGACGATTTCACATTATTTTATTGACAATATATCTACAAGCTCATGTTTTGTTAATATGGATTCGAAAAAAACACAGTAAATCTCCTTATTTACCACCTTTAGCCCATCTAATTATTTGTTCTTATCTTTTTTTTTTCAAGGAAAATCACTCTGTTAATTATTTTTCAAAATAATTTTATATTAAAGTCGTATAGACAAATGTATTGTTGATAGGTTATTCCGAATTAATAGTGCACCCTGTATACTTCTTATCGACTTATGCATATGGCACACATGATTTGAAAACTTTTTAATTCAATCTTAAAATACCAGCAATTGAAATTAATTTCTTAATACCGACATGTAAAAATAATTATTGCAGAAAATACGCAAATTTAGAGAGAATTTAGAGAATTTCAAGATCTCGAGAGCAATAAATGGTGTGGAACCGTCAGTATTTTTCTGAATTCCATTTCGGTGAATGGTTTTTTTGAAGTCCAACCTTAATTTTCCTTAAAGCGCCATCAATCCTAAGTTCGTTGAACTGCTTTTTGGATAATCAGAATAAGTCGTGCTGTTTTGTTGATGGGCATCTGTATAAGTTTTTCAGAAATCAAATAATAGAGGGTGTAATCTGACTTATTCGATATATTCCCTTTTATAGACCCATTCTTGGTCTGAGCTTTTATTCACAATATAATGCACAAACAACTAATAGAAATTTATTAATTTAATAGAATTATTTCAAGTAATTATTAGTTTCTAAAAACAAGCAACATGTGTTATGATATACCGCTACTATAGTTGATTTAGATAGTTACGAAACCGAATATCTAAACTACTCAGTATTTTGTATAAGCCGGTTGGGGGAATGAAACACCCCTTTATTATTATTGAAAGAAGTAACCACTTGAACAATTTAATTTTTTTAAATTCATGTATGTATTTATGTGGATATTAGGGTATCATATACACTGCGACCCAAAGGATCTTATGTATCCCCCTCTCTTACTGCGATACTGGGGGACACAGTTTTTACTGACTGATCTGTTAATCTACTCCGTTTAAGAAGTCCAGAATATGGGATGGCTTCAATTGCCAGAGATCTTCATTTTCTATTTTATACGTTCTCAGGTGTACTGCTCTGGTTTTAAATTCATAGCGAATTATTATAAATTTTGTACTGCGAAATCAGATAGAGAAGATGAATGAAAAAAATTAGACAAATAGCTAATGTAATATTTAGTCTACTTTTTGATTATAATATTGAAAAAACTTCTTCTGTGTGAGTCTCGCAAAAATATTCCAAATCTTTTTCACTACTACTCGGTGCCTTTAGTTCGCTACATATTGACAGCTCAGTCTATAAGAATACCTCTCAATTATTTGTTCACAGTCTACTTAAGACATTCATACTTTAACTCTTTACAGAATGCCGAAAACTGCTTCCAAACACATTTTCTACGTTTCCACCGCGTTCAGATGCGTTAAATATTCAATTGCTTCGCTTATTTCTAAACTGGAGTTGATCATTGCGATTTTAAGACATTTCCTGATTTTTAAAGGTTACCCACATTATTGGACCCTCGGAAAAACCGACGTATCAAAACCCGTCGTCAAGCGTGTAATCAGTACGAGAATGGCACCAGAAGTATATGACCCAACAAATAAAACACAAAAATATTAAGTCAAGTGTCAAGTCTAGGAGCAGAAAATAATCCGAGGTGGCTAAATCTGGCGAATAGGGTGCATGAGGTAGCAATTAAAACTTTAATTCATTAATTTTGGCCATTGCAATAACGGATATGGGAGATGGTGCATTAACTTGATAAAACAACACTGTCTTCTTAACCAAATGCGGCCTTCTTTGCTTGATTTCTTCGTTCAAACGTTGTAATAAGTTCGCATTATACTCACTATTGATAGTTTTTCTATTTTTAACATAGTCAATTGAAATTATTACACGCGCATGCAAAAAAAAACGACGCAATCACCTTGCCTGCAGATGGGACGGTCTCTGGCTTCTTTGGAGCTGGTTCTCCGTTTACATTCCATTGTTTTGATTGTTTTGATTGTTTTGTTGTTTCGGGTGTGAAGTGATGGACCCACGTTTGATCCCTGGTTATGGAACAGTGCCAAACACTCGATGGAAACATCTTCACGATGTTGGTAACGAAGGAGCAATCTCGCTCAAATCAGAATCTAGGTCAGTTTTTATTGCTAATGCCTTTTAAATAAAACTATTGTATCACATAACAATGACCAATTTCACGAAAAAAGTTCACTATTTATGGCTACTAAACAAATACTAAACAACGTGGTGTCTTCAAACAGATGCTGTATAGATTGTGTACTTTCTAATACAGTGGTATTTTTCAACTACTGCCATCACAAGGCCAGGCCAGGTACTTCCGAGACAATTCTCGTATATGCCGTAATTTCTAGCAAAAATTCAAAAAAGAGATCCATATTTTTTTATTTCAAGGACCACAATGTGAACTCACTTTTATGACCTCCATAAGATGAAACTGTGTGTTCGAAAGTGATATTCCAAGTACAATAATAAAAATGTCTGCCATTAGAGTATCAAGGAAATACAGTTGTTGTTTAATGAATCCTGTTAAAATATGAGCTTCATGTAATGGTGAATATATTAGATGATTATTACGTACTTTAAGTGGACTTTCAAAATGAGTTTTCGTAGAAAAATCCAAAGAACGAACCTGCAGATAAATTAAAATGTTATTAAAAATATTAAGTAGAAACATTGGAATTTGTTTGAGCATTACTACAAAGGATTTCGACACTTCATTATTTTGAGAATCCATTCAAACTAAATTTGAATGTGTTCACATATATTGTTAATTTTCTAGTTTATCGAAGAGAACTTCTCAGTTTAAGTTATAACTTTATAATTGCTGGGGCGGGAAACACCTGCTAGAAGACAATTCATAATGCCTATTTCCCCGAGATACAATTCGAAACACCAGGCTATGAATGTTTAGAATTTCCTTATCGAAATTATGTTGATAAGTACTGCTGAAACTGAGATTTCTATTTTCAGCTATTCGATGCAGTCAGTTTAAGACAATATCTCATTCATCTATATTAAGACTTGTTGGTTGTTAAAAATTAAATAAATAGACACAATTTGAAGTCATTTTCAGAAAATATTGTATATAACTTTAATAATCGTCCACAACAACTCAAATTTAGACTGAAGAAGACTTGGGATGATGCTAGAAATAATATTTTAGATCGCAATAGGAAAAAAGGAATAACAGGATAGTGCCACAAGTACCTGGCCTGATCTAGAGGTAGCGGTAGTTGCTTGAAAAATTAATAATAAAAATGAAATCGTACAATTATTTTATTTGATATTGTGAATCAAGTCGTTGTTTTAAGTCTCAGGATTCCTTTTATCACGAAAATATTAGTATGAAAGAATACAAAACAGCAAAATATTTGGCAAAAATAAGTACAGGTGCAAGAACAATGTGCGTCGTAGCATTTTAAATAGATTAGATCGTTGTGAATGTCCTGCGTCGAAAAAATATGAATTTCAAAACAGCAAATCTACTTTGGATAAAGTTTTTTGACGGTTGATAAACCAGGAGGTCGTTAAAAATAATAAGGTTAATTGTGGCCACAATAAATCAACAAACATGGATTTAGAATCAATCAAATCACACGTACCACTACAAATCTCGTATCTATAACATAACATGATATTTTATATAAACTAAGAACAGAAAATTAGTATAGAGTTGTTGACAGTGACTGGTTAAAAATGTACTAATACACCGACATCTATTCGGAGGTCAGTAACAACAATATTACATTACGAGAATGGTCTCAGAAGTACCGAGCCGGACCTAGAGATGGCGGTAGTTGCTTGGAACATATTAGAAAGTACACAATCTATACAGCAAATGTTTTCAGTTTGAGGACTCCATGTTCCTTAGTATTTGTTTGGCAGCCATCAATAATGAATTGTCAACGTTAAGTGATACAATACTTTCATTTGAAAGTCCTTAGCCCAACCGATCGACGTCTGAAAGTGCGCGAACTAGCAGATATGGTAGCAACATTTCAGAAAGTGCGGTACATCGCATATTAACTGAAAATTTGAACATGGGAAAGCTGTGCGCAAAATGAGTACTCACAATGGTGTAAAAACGACGTCGTGAAGATATTTTTATCGATTGTTTGGCAATGTTTCACAGAAATAAAGCCGAATTTTTGCGCTTTTTTATAAAAATGGATGAAACGTGGATCCCTCACTTCACAACAGAAACAAAAGAACAATCAAAACAATGGAATGTGAACAAAGAACCAGCTCCAAAGAAGCCAAAGACCGTCCCATCTGCTAGCAATGTCATGGCGTCGGTTTTTTAGCATGCAGGTGGAATAATTTCAATTGGCTATCTAGAAAATAGAAAAACTATCAATAGCGAGTAAAATGCGAACTTATTGCAACGTTTGAGCGAAGAAATCAAGCAAACAAGGCCGCATTTGGTTAAGAAGAAAGTGTTATTTTTGAAGACAATGCACCACCTCTCTCATCCGTTATTGCAATGGCCAAAATTAATGAATTAAAGTTTCAATTGCTACCTCATGCACCCTATTCGACAGATTTAACCACCCTTTTTCGGGTCATGTACTTCTGGTAGCATTCTCGTACTGATTACACGCTTGGCGACGGGTTTTGATACGTCAGTTTTTCCAAGGGTCCAATAATGTGGGTAAACTTGGCAATTAAAACAATGGTCTGAAAAAGGATGAGGGAACTGAAATGTTGACAATTATTTTTTAAGAAACTTTTCGGTTGATGAAGATTAACCACTTAAATTCCACCACACAGTTAGTCAAGGTTTGTAACACCCAAACATTATTCCCTAAACCAGTGAGCATACTTAAAAAAACTTCAGCCATTATATTTCAACGTAGGTCTGCAGGCACTAGCTCTTAGTCTATTTCTTCATAACATTTATTATCCAGTGGATCTGATATATGGTAAATTATTTATCATAAAACCCAAGTCGATAATCAAATCAAGTATCTTCACGGGTAGTTAGGAAATTGGTCTACACGAACTAAATTCATTTTTAAATAACCCTGCTCTAAGCATCATTATTTCAACGTAGTTTTCAATAAGTTAAGAACTATCCAGGCTTAAATTATACAATAATTAGAATAATAAACTTTTCTATAGTTCTTCTAGGTATTTTTTTCAATATCTCAAGAATAATCAAGTCGAAACCAGAAGCCTTATTTCTATTGATACTATTTCTTATTGGTCTATACAAGATTCTGAATGATGTAAAATTGTCTTAATTTGTTATTGGTAGGACACGCTTCAACTTTAACCCCTCTAATATCGAAAGAAAATAAAATCGAAACAGATAACATTGGATTAAATTAAGTTCCTTTTATTCACAGTTCAAATCTTCCGATTGACTAATTGACATTTCGGTAGAGTTTCGTAATAAGCAAAGATAAATCTTGTAGATAACATACCGAAATAGGTCAACAGTTATTTTAGGGAAGGTCGAAAGTAATCAACAAGTCCTCTAAACGAACAGATGCTGAAATGGAATGTCGATAACTGTTTCGAGAAATGATAAATTAGAGTATACATAAATAGGCTCAATTACGATTAATTTCAGAATATTTTGAAACAAGTTAATATTTTTGGCGATTTTTTGGGATTATAATTAACGTAACGTTGTGGTAACGTATCGAAAATATTTGTCAGAATAATAGAAAATAGACTACCGAAGAAACTAGACAACTCTAAGAAAAACTCAGTTTGGTTTCCGACCCAAAAGAAGCATTAAAAGTGTGTATAACAACAACAAAAATTACCACAGAACACAACAAGACAAATCAAGATTATTTGAAACAAATAATGCAGAGGTTGCATAATGGCAGTAAAAGACAAACGACATCAAATACTTCGGTTCAATGATAGTAGGGGATGAGTATGTGGCTAAGTTGGCTAAAGAAATAATAGAAAGAACGGAAAACGGAAGAAACCTATTAAGTAAGATAAAAACATCTTTTCTACGGAACAATGAGATACTCAAGTAAATAAGAATAGAAATTTCTAAAAAAAGTAATAGTAACTATACTAACATATGCTTCCGGAACATGTACTGTGACCGGGAAAGAGAGAAACAACAGAGAAGAGATATTTCCGGAAAATTGAAAACAAGATCCAATTAGACCACATCAGAAACGAAACATTCTGACAAATATTAAGTGAAAAACCTGCAAATAAAATACATGGAAGAATATTGACGGGTTTGGAATGAGTAGGAAAGGAATACGAGAAGAATAGCGCCTAGCGCCTGAAGAAATTTAAAAACTACTGAAATGAAGACTTATTTAAAAAAGAAACTCAAGCCAACGTCTTAAACCTGGGTAGATAAACCTAAGGATTGAATGATAAATTCCAGAGTCATACATATAAAAGTACGTAGATGGTCTAATGCAAGAGAAACTTTTCTATGACAAAGTTAGGTTTCTACGAACAAAAATATTTTATTTTCTGATATAATCTCTTATTATGGGAGGAAGAGGGTGGGGGCGGCCCTAGAAAATAGCTCTAAATTTCAAAAAAAATTGTTTTCCACCAATATCTCACAAAATTGTGCATTTTCAGCTAAGTACGAAATGAATACGAGTTTACTATCTACCAAACTAGTTTTCATGATTTTTGTAGAAATTTAATAATTTTTGAGATAACCCGAACTTACTCTGTATTCCTAGCTCCTGTCTTGATTCCAGAAGCTCGAGTTCCCTGCAAATGATCGTTGCTTGTCGGACATTTTCTCACATTTATGAATTGTTGTTTATTTGGACTTTTTTGGATAATAGATCCATGAAGGGTGTGAATAAACCAAGAAAAATTGTTTCTGATATTATGAAGTAACTTTTTAATTTCCGTTTTATAGCTGTTCGAAGCTTAGGTACATAAATTCCGTGAATTTAAAATGTATGAATCATCGTATTGTACATAACTGGAAAGCTAACACTACTTCTTTTATATGGCAAGGTTTTTCCTGGCTCTAAGCACGTTTCAAAAATCGAGCAATTTGCTCCGAGAGATAAATACGGCAATTTGTTATGATTGTTTGCTCTTTGTCCTTATTTTTTCATATTTAACATAAAGAAAACATTATGAGTAATTCACTTATGTAAACAACTCATATGTTCCAATTTGTCTGAAAAGATAAATTGCACCAAACCCGCTCTAGTTTTTATTGAGTATTTTTACTTGTATCGTATAAAGTGGTTGGCGTCAAAATATGAATCTTAATTCACTCAATAATCGACTGCCCAAAAATTTCAATCATAGTATAACAATTGATCAAGTATTCTGCAAAAACTGTAACACCTAGAAGATATGTAAATGACATTAGCTTAATTACAAAACTATAACTTATGACGCTGATTACCCCAGTAGTAGATCAACCTGCTTACAAACAAAAACAAATGTAGTTTGAGAGTGAAGTTTTTGACCGTCTATAGATTCTCATAAAAGTTGGAAGTAAGAAATTATAAAAGTTTATGTGCCGCGATATTGTCGAATACACAGCATATCATGCATACAACATGTTAAAAAAAGAAAAAGTGTTTCCCAGCTTTTGGAAGTTTCCAAAACTTTCCTTCCTAGACCGTGTCTTTAGGAATCATAAACAGCAACAAATTCAGCGTGAAATAGAAAAGCGAAAGGAGAGATATACATTTTTTAACCCTGTATCATAGATATTTTTTGTCATTTTCCAATTCATGTTTTATCTATATGGAAACTATAAATTTTTTCTAGACAGCTCTTAACATTATTCTCGACAAAAAACTGCAAATGAACAAAACTAAATTAATTCGATCGAATATCCTATCAGATCGGGCTCAATTAAGAATTTAGGGAGTCTGTGGATGTTACGTTACATTTTATGTGAATGTTTTTTTTTGATATTTTCACAAAAAAGTTGTTCAAGAACATTAAGTGGTTCATCGTCGAGAAAAGTTATCTGGCATATCTAAATAGCAGCCGCTATCTAATTTAATTGTAGACGAGCAAAAGTAACTCTTAAAGCTCATTTATTTGAATGTCGAACCAACTTTTTAGCTCCAGAGATTTCAATTGTATTCATAACTTCATAATAAAACTGTATAATTTATTGCTTTGACCTTCTCTATATCAAGTCGTTTGTTAATTCGAGTGTCATTTACTAGCCAATACACGAGATGATAAATTATATACAAAGACTAAAATGGAACGAAGCTTGTTATGGAAGAAATTGTAGAGATAAAACAAACAGAATCTTCTGGGAATTTTTTCATCATCTTCATCATCCAGTTTAGGCTAAGTTGATTCTTATATGTCTGGTCAGATCTGAGGTTGTTGCTTCACCTCGGTTTTTCGATACCTCTGCGAAGTGATTTTCGCTGACAATATTCATGATAGCAGTTAAGAAACTAACCGATTAAGAAGTGTTGCACACATGGCCTTTGGATGTAAACGTCGTGTCAAACTTAAAACTACCAAAGGCTGATGTCCTTTGAAAATCCCCAGTACCCTTCCTGATCGTCTGTAATACTTATAGCATAGTGATAATCAGGATGTTATAGGATCTGGCATCTGTCACTCACAATTTATGCAGGAACTTTTTTACACTCCAACACCAGCCTAGAGGACACCGTTTCGACAGTTATTGTTTCTGCAGCTCTGTTTTCCGAATAGATTGAAATCTGTTTATTGTGGAGTGTTCTCTGCAGAATTCTGCTCCAGCAAAGCCATCCACGTACCAGAAGGCACCATTATTCAATAATGTGACCGTTCTCTGTTAGTAATGTGCCCACATTTTCTCATGACCAGTTACTGTAGCTGCAATTCGTAGAGGACATTTCCTGTCCTTATAGCTCCGACTTATATCATTTGCATTCGATCGTTTTGTTCAATATTCATATGTATAATCCACCAAAAATATTGCTTCGCTTCTGTTGTTTCGAATGTTTTCTTGTTTGCAAGAGTAACGCAGCAAGATGCAAGAAATTGGGAACAATTGTGAGCTAATCTTCTGCACAATACAGAGTCAAAAGATCTGAATTATATCTAAACTCGATAATTAACAAATTAAAAATGAGGTATAACTTTCACTGCACTAATAATTGAAATATTTTTATAATTGTCGCTAAGGTTTACTACAAACCGCCCTATATGGCTCATAGTATATGAAAAAATCAATAAATATAAATATTTAAGTGATTCTAGAGATATAGGGTAGAATTATTGAATTGAATATTTGTTTTTCAATAAATATTTTTTTAAAACCAGAAGTTTAACCAGCTAACCAATGAATCATACTTGATTGAGTTCAAATTAAATGTTCCTTGAAAACTTTCCAATAAATCCAGATTCATTTGTTACAATAGAAGTTCGCTTTTGTTGATTTCAGAATTCAAGTTTACAGCAAACTTTTAAAATTTACAAAGAATGAAGGACAAATCTTTCTGTGATTTTTCACAAAAAAATAGAGAATAATAGCTCTGGATTCAAATATGATTGATATTTTTTTCGCTCTTTTGTTATATTTGATGCCACTGCCAATAGGCCATGGACGAATGTGTCTTTTTTTCAATATTCAACAAGGCGGACAGATTTATTGGACTCTTCAAGGGCTCGCATTTATCAATCATTCTAGCGAATGGGTAAAGTCTGACCTTCCCACATTTTCTAGACAGAGAACAGATTAAACAAGGCTTGATTAAAATAGTAGAATATTTTTGTATTTATATAGTAGTTAGGTATTAAAAGATTTGATTGGAATAGAACAGTTTTGACCTATTTTCTCTCTGATTGATTCATTATCAATAAAATAGAATTAATGTTGTACTTATGCATATTTGGATACATTTCCTTAAGCCGCTTCTGTTGGCGTTGTCCATTGGCGCGGAATCATTTTACAAATTTATTCACATTATTACAATAGCCTTGAAACAATGAATCTTCGGAAGTTTGACTCATTCCAAGGACGTGGTATGTAGAATTAGGGTAGAACATGCATCCAGTTGGATTTGAATTTCGAAAGTCAATAGAATTTGATACATTGTTGCCGAATCTGTTGACAGTTATGAAAAAATATTCTTGTGGGTTTGTTTATTTCTCAATCATACTTTGATATGTTTACAAATGGAAAACAGTCAATTATAAATATCAATTCATTTTTCATACAATTGTCAAAAATCTCATTATTTTTTTATGAATTAATAATCTATATGGAATTCTTGAGAAGCATAAAAATTATTCCTGATTCTTCTAAAACAAATGAAATTATTTTCAGTTCTTATGAAAAAATCGGAAAACATTTTCAAACCATAGTTCTTTCAGTTTGGCCGCTTTCTCGACCAAAATACCAGTCTGTAACTATATGGTCGAAGATATCATTGAATTCAGAATATTCTTAGATAAATTTCATTACATTATTATTAATAATAAAGCTCGAACATTTCACAAAATAATAGATGTTTGTTTGTTTATGAGTGCATCCGCCCACAATTTTATATGATTTATTTATTGTTGTTTATATTCTATTTTAAATAATAAAGCTCATTCCAATGAAAAAATCACTTGAAAATGAATATTTTTAGCATACTTAACTTTCCGTGAACTACGTGAAAAGACCAGCACGATGTGAAGTTACCTAAGCCCATTGTCATCTATTTTTTTATAGGTAGTGGAGACTGTTGTACCTTGAAACGATTGAAATTTAAAACCAGTTTCTCCATCTATAAATCCATAGATGATCTTAATTGGCAACTCTTCATAGCTGTATTCTAGTCTTCAGTGAATCCACTGCGCTTTGTAGCAGTATTACGAAAAAAGTGTTTTCAAGTCATTAAAGTAAATATTTCAGTGATATTTTTTGCTCTCGGCAAATGATTGTGGATAAGTGGTGTTTTTAGTTACATCTTGCGACCTTTGGTAAGTAATTACGCAGTGTTTTTATTTGTTTTGAACATAACCTCTAAGCTATGAAATTAATTGATTGGAATGGTACAGGAGGCTGCGTTTTTAGCAGAGATCTTCATGACACGAAGCAAGACTGGTACTAAGAATGAAGATCCAGCAAAAAAATGAGCTTTAGGGAGGCTTCTAAAGTGTTCAAAGCTAGCCTCACCACAATCTTTAGAGAGTCAAGCAGTCGAAAAAGATTCTGATGCTGGAATCATCATGATTACTTTTCCACCTCACACATCAATCAGGCTCCAGCCACTTGATTTAATTATAGGAAGGAAAACGATTGATATTTACTCAGTAGCAAAGGTTCTAGGAACTGCTTTTCCTAGAGCTTTCACGTCCAGCAATATTCTAAGTGGTTTTATAACTTCCTATATCCACGGGACAGCGAAATATTTTCAGATCAAGATTTTATGGGTTCTTACGTAACGGATCGCGATTTGGAAAATTACGTACACTACCACAGTCCAACCTTCCTACTAATAATAAACAGACACAGTCTTTAACCTCAAATAAAGAAGAAACAACAGATGAACCAAGAGCTGGGTCGTCATGTGTAAGAGCCCCACCATTAAAACCTTTAAATCTATTTCCTCGAAAAAGGATTTATTTCACCAGAAGAATTATAGTCGTTTCCAAAAGTACTAGCCAGGAAAAACACAAAGAAATGTTGTAAGACTGAAAAAATCTCGAAGAACTTGTAGTAAATGTTCATTGCCAAAACATTTTTTCCAGCGTCTCTTCGACATTGAAAACAAAAAATTTTATAAACAATAGATTCGAGAAATTCACTGATTAATCGACGATTAATAATTCATTAAACTGTTCGTTGAAACCCCATAAATCACGAATGTCAATTAAATATCAATATAATTGATTGTTTCTGGGGTACTTGGACGGGTTAACTTCAGTCAAATACCAGGAATGTTTTAAATGGTGTAAGCTACGATGAAATCCTCGTCGTAGAGTGTTGTGAAGATCGATTATAAAATTTTGAGTTGAACATAGAACATTCTTGAAACTCAATAAACAAACCTGGTAGTTGGATTCGAAATAAAAATTCCGAGAGATATAGCAACGTTGCATTTAGAATTATTTCTAAGAATATCTAGATGCTGCAACTAATGATCTACTACGAGATTCAATGCTGATTCAAGACAATTAGGCCGGAACTCAAAACGGAATGTGAGTACAGAAGCAAACGGAGGATCCCTATTTCATTTATAAGGACGATTTCGGCGGAAAGACCTTGACTGGATTTATATGCGAAAAAATAAAAATGGGATTCTTCCGCTGTCTCATAGGCTCAAGGCTATTGTCTGAAAGTAATATGAAAGCATTGAAATGTGAAAATTTTTCTTTTCCTGAAAGTAAATATTATTGAAATTTATATGTATATCAAGTTTTGATATTCCCTCTTTAGGCTGGAAAATTTTACAAGAACTATTGTAAATTAATGGTTTTATCAATTGAGGTCCCTATTTGTCCAAATTAAAGATAAGAATAGTTAAAATAGGAATATATGATAAACTCATAATTATAAAGATATAATAAACAAAGAATATATATATGTACCAAGGCGGGTAGTCTTTGCTGACTAGTTAGAACAAAAAACAATATATTGGAACTTGCAGTAAATTTTGGAAATTGAGAACCCCCATCAGGTAAACTACAACAACAAACCATGTATATACCATGTGTGTAAATATATCATAATAAAGTTGACTTACGTTCAATTTGAGGATGAATTCCTTAACGAAGTAAGTCATAGCAAAAGTTTAATGAGTTGAGTTTCACATTGACTGTGCATGTTGTAATTTATATTAGATCAAAAATTCTTATATAATGTAATACGAAAAAATATTCAAAATATGTAATTGAAATTGATTTAATCATTAAGTAATGCACATATTTTCACAAAATAGGATCTACCTCTAATAAATTTCTTCAATTTCTTATTTTTTAGACCTTTTATATGTGTTTATGTTTCTAAATCGTCTTGATTTTAGTTCTCTTCTGTTATAAAATTAGTTTTTTTAATAATTTTTGAGAGAAAGAAGAAACGTCTAAATTTTTATCTATCTTTCAAAGATTATTTAAAAAAAAAAACTAATTCTCTAACAGAAGAGACCTAAAATCAACACTATTTAAAATCATAAATATATAATTTTATTTATATAATTGATATATATTTTATAAAGTCATTGGATCTCACTTATATGTAATCATACTTCGACGAAAAACCATTTTGTTTTGAGACAAATTCTGGTGGTAGTCTTAATGTCAGAAAGTGACTTTCTTTTTTAGAATGATGATTTTTCCATTAGTTCTTTCTCTAGAACTCCTCACTACACGTAATGCCTTTAAACACATCCTAATAAACAGATTCAATTTCTTCCTCATAATTTTAGACACTCTAAAGGCATAACAACACATAGAAAAACCCATTTTCGATTACCTTACTTTTACCCAAACACATAAAGACTTAGATCTGGCAATAAGTCATTTTTAAATACCACCATCCTTGAGTATTAAGCTTTGAACGCAGGAATTGCTGCTATTACAGATTAAATAATGGAACATACGATTTTATATGACAATATGAATTTGTGGAAAGAACATGTGGACTCTATATCATGATTTCAAGTCGGTTTAAGTGAACTATTAAATCTTGTTGTTACTCTTTGGGTGCCACATAGGATTAACGATGTCCAAAATGCAGAGCGAATAGAATCAATCGTAAAGGAAATGTTAGAAACATTGAATAATAATGGTTATCGTTTTCGAAGCGAAAACATCATACGATTAATGAAATGGTATCACAGAGTAAAAATAATGGAACTAACGTATAAGTCGAATGACAGTCGATAGATTGGTAAAAATAGCAAGGGATAAATCTCTTATTGGAACACGGAGTGATGGAGTGGAGGTGGAGTGATAATCTGGAGCGAAGATGAAGGTAGATATCGAAGAAGGAATAGGCGTTTAACCTATTATAGAAAAACGAAGAAAAGGAAGAGTAAAGAAAGATTTACGTTTACATTCCAAGAAAGGACGAGCTTCAAGCAAGATAATTTTCTTAAAAAAAATGTGGTGTTCTTTTATCTGTAAGTATATCTAGCTTCACCTATGTATGACTTAGCAATGTAATCATTATTTTCATTCGGGATCATATAAATTTTCAATAATGAAAGAGGAGACCGAATGGCAAATAAAGAATTAACATATGGCTCACGCAGCTTATTCCACTAATTGAAAGAATCCCACTCCATTCTCTTCTCGATCCAAAGAGCGATATGAGCCATCGGTGTCAAATGGTAGAAACAAATTTATGAAGGTTGAGAACAACTATTCTGAAGGAAACATACAACAACAATGATTATGCTGAATTAAAAATGAAACAACAGTTAAAATACTTCACCTTGCTTTAATTGAATCAATATTAAGGTCTCCTTGGATGGAGTGGAAGTCTTAATTGTTGTCTAAAACAATTAGAAGTATTGCCAAAACCCAGGGTGAGTCTACTGTATTTATACAATCTATAGTGAGCAAAAGGTGACATTTTTCTATGTGTTTTTCTCATAGCCATATGAAAATCAATCACGACTACCATCATATTTACTAAAATTATTTCAAGCCATACAAGATGTCCTAAAAGTAGTTAAACAAATCGAACTCACTCATTTTTTAATGGAAAGCCGTATATTTAAGCACATTTTTAAATTCTAAATGAAAAATTAGCTCAACTTTGAATAAAGTTTCATGTACCCACGTTTTTTCTTTCTTGAAATATTCTACTTTTTGTGGAAATGAAAAGTTTGCATAAAAGTTTAATCCCGATAAATCCGTTTAATTTAGATAAGTGAAGTTCACAACAATTCTTTAGGATACTGTGACCATAAATTTTGTGATATTTGTTGTTTCGTATTAGGATGGTCAAATATTTAAAGTCATTTTGAACAGTTCAAACATATTATTTTGAATTGAACACCTCATATGTTTTCAATGCATTGAGTAGCACCGTTAATTTTCTATCGCATGATATTTTTTCCAACGTAACAAATAGACCTGTTGTTCATATTTGAGCCTGTCATTTTAGGTACCATATTGTTTATTTCGGTTAGATAATTTGGTTTTTTTTTGTTTTTATTCAACAATAATACTTTGTAATAACATTTTGAAATGTTATTACAAACAATATTCTCTTCAGGAAAGAATTGACATAATTTTAACCATGCCGTGAAAAAATCTTTCTGGTCTCAAGGATATTTGCACAAAAATATACGGAACTTAACCATCCCCGAAAGTTCTGACATGATGTCAATATTTTGTACTACAGAAGACGATATCGCTTACCACCGATGAAGAGATTGATCACTAGTTAAAAATCTCAACAAAAGCACCACAAAACTTACCAGACATACAGCTATAATTCAAACCAGGCCAGTATTCTTAGAAAACTCAAATCCCGTTCTAATCACATTAGGGAGAGAGAGACACGTTCGATGGTTTTTATATTTTAAGTTTGGACCTAAATTTTCTTCCGATGGAATAATCATATTCCGATACATCAGTATTCATACTTTCACTATAGAATAGGCTTTTGCTTGTGAATCTTGTGAATAATGATCTTGAAATTGGTCATAACGATCTACGAACTGATGCCCCATATACCATATTCCCCAAAATTGGCCCCAGACAACTTCTTTCCGTTTTTATATCGAAAAAACGTAATTTTCAAACGATTTAAAGTAGTTGGAGTATGGTTGAGGTAAGGGTGTTAAAAGAACTATATTGGAAAACACATATAACTTTTCCAAATTTTTTTATACAATAAGTACATATCGACCGCCCTCGGGGTACACATAGTGCCAGCTGAACAACATATGTATCCCATCGGAACGAGTTAAATATATGTTTATTGCGATTTTAGCGACCAAAGTATTTTTTATCTCTTCCCGCTTCCCAACTTTCTGTTCAGTTCAGAATGAAATAATGGAAACAGCCATGTTATGATGACCTACTCAATATTTGAATATGAATAATTTTTTGCATTTGCTCTTATAGCAATTCTGTGTTAAACTAGGTTACTGTTCTCTTATAAACGCCACAAAACCCACCAGCATTGCTTGTTATATTTGCTCAAAGAAACCTTACCACAATAGCTAAAGACCTTCAACCCTTTTGTGTTTTGCAGTTTCAGAAATAATGTCACAGATTCCAGTGGCATTGAATGAATAACTTGAAATATTAATCAAATGTTCAAATGCTTAATAAAATTTGTGACACAAAATACACAATGTAAAACCTTTCAATTAAATCTTTCATGAAATTATTTCAAAACTTAACGAAATGATCTGTATTACTCAACGTTATTTAGTTTCTTATAACAATATTACATTTTTTTTATTACTTTATATACAGGGTGTCTTTGAAATAACGACATGCATCTAGTGTGGAAAATATGTCGATGTTTACAGGGTATCTCATAGCTACGTAACATCCCTCTATAAGATGGCTGCTACTTAAGTTTTGACATATGGAAACACTGTGAATATGTTAAATCATTATAAAGTTTCACATATTTTATGGTGAAAATACTCAGAACGTGTTGTCGTAAGAGTGCTATTTGAGTTGTTTACAGATACTTGAAAGATTCATCTTGGTCAAAAAATAGAATTAAATCGCGTACGATGATTTTCTATGACTTTCGACTTCTAGTGAAGAAGCACCATCTCAAGTCACAGTGTTTCGCTGGTTTTCCGAATTCATTTGGGGTCGCACTTCGCTACAGGATGAATTTCGTGAAGGTCGAAAACATCGATGCTATACGTGAACTGATATTGTAAAATCGGCATGTGATGTACCGTGAAATTGAGGCATACTCGCATAGATTCAATATTTCATGAAAAAAGCTCGTGTTGATTGGTGCAAAGAAATTCTGAAAAAATTCAATCGTGGTTCTTCAAAAGACATGACGGGTGAACGAATCATGAATCTATGCTGTATGGGTCTTTCAATATGAGCCAAATCCATCAAAACTATCAGGGAAACAAATCGCAGAAAACGAATCATTCTCCATCACGACAATTCGAACTCTCACACATCAATTCAAACAAAAACGTTTCTCAACAGTCATTGAATGGATGGGTCATTCGCCGTACAGTACTGAGCATCCAATGATTTCTTCTTAATCCCGCAGATCAAAAATATATTGCGAGATCAACGTTTTTCACATCTGAAGACGCGGTTGATCTTGGTGGATGATATTTTTAAAAACAATAAAGTCATATCCAATTATGAATAATTGTTAAACTTATGAAGCAACCCTCTCATTACCACATATTTCAAGTTCCCTTATAATACCCATTTTTACAACACGCAGTTTTTTTCTATTTATTTCAGATAATGAAAAGATATATATAAATTAGTTAGAGTTTTAAAACATTCTTATTCTAGCCATGATCTCACCATTTGCGAATAAAAGTTTATGTCATACGAAGATGTTCCTCAAGATGTTGAGAAATCGGTAAGAGAAATTATAGGAATGCAGTCCATTACTGGTGGACAATGTTTAAATGATGCATTTGTAAAGGAACATGTTCCTCAAAAAAATGCAGTTGTAAAAATGCTGGAATATAATGTAATTCCAAGAGCCACAATAGCAATTCTTGTTTAAATAAAACTTTTTTCATTATGAAATTTCTATATGTTCCTTTATAGTTGTATAAAAATTAACTGTTATAATAAAGAAAAGTATGTTATTATAATTATTTGTTTGATTATTATCGTATTGGTCCTGAAAAACTAGGACGAAAATTGTATTTAGGAATATTGGGATCATAAACTATGACATATTATATAATATGCAAAGAAAAGTATGTTTTGTCATTTACATTTTTTATTTAAAATAGTTTTCGTTATTAAAGACTTTTGTATTATGTTTATTTAAATAAATATTCTCTTACTGCAACAATATTTTTAATTTATTTGTACCTATTCCAACATTTCTTGAAACATGAACGTAAAAGTATACATTTACCAAAACGTGAAATGTACAATATACATTATATTCACATATCTTTAGGCTACCGTAGAAAAGAATATTTTTCTTGTTTTTTTTTACCTTCAATGGTTTGTATATGCACAAAGTTTGTAAGACATTTGTGTTTAATACAGTCGTAATAACAGCAATGTTGTGACACCGAAAACTTAGCCTAACTTTGGATAGGTAATTGTATTTGCAGAAGATTGAAGACTTTAAAATAAGCCATGGTGGATTAAACCTCATAAAATTCGTGTAGTTTTATTCTTATTTTATCAGACTTCTATAAAAAAATAATACAAACATGAATCTTGCCGTATAAACTTTCTAATCAAACAAATGTATAATATGAACCATACCTACTTTAAAGTCAAAAACTTTAACCCCGATTTCTGAAAATATCCTTTTGATCAATAAATTTAAATTAATATTGCTATTGTTTAACTTCTTTTCAATCATTTTGAAGCAATAATAAGAAATGTGTAGTAATTTTAAGTGATTTTTAATGAGTAAAAAAATAAAAATAAAAACATTGCAATAGAACCAAAATTTCTTAAAAATAAAATTTGCATTCTAAACAATAATGTTCCTTTTTTTAAAACGCTAGTATATTTCCGCTTCTGGATGTAATTGCTGCTAACATTATCCTGGGAATGCTTTCAATTAGGTGCTGTATCATTTCTTGAAGTATGTTCTCCCATTCCTCTAATGCCGCTTGCTGAAGCTCATTTAAATTTTGAGGAGATGGATTTCGACGACGAATTCGGCGTTTTAAAATATCCCAGGCATGCTCGATAGACCTCATATCTGGACTTTAATTACAAAAAACGGTCATCTCGAGGAGTTAAAACTGAAGGACGTCCTTGGCTTCCTATAATAATGTGAACCGGTCTCTCGAAATCTTTGCATCCATGTGCCAATGGTTCAACCATTATAGTTGTGTGGGGTACGCTAAACAGATTTGCCACTTCACGATAACTTTGTCCCTATCCCTGTCTCAACTTTAACCCACCTTTATTGACTGGTGATTACTGCTGTCCACAAGTTGGTACAACAAAAGAATGAAAGAAACATTAAAATAGGCATAAAATTAAAGTTTTTTAACAAACCACAAAAACAGTTATTTTATTGCTAACATTTAGGATACTTTAACTTTTTTTGATAGAAAAAAAAAAAGAAACCCGAAAGATTTTGATATTGAAATAAAGGGTAGTGCATTATTACGGCCACGAGTTTATATATCTAAGAGTTTCATCTGTCGAAATTTCTCAATATACGTTTTTGTTTTTCACATAAAGATATAACAGTATCTCTTTTTGTTTTTCATCTACTTCATAGGTTTTCCCACAGCTTCTAAAAAGAGTTACTGTATCTTTATTATCACTATACAAAATTGCCATACGTGAAAAGCGTTAAAACGAATTGCCCAAAATATTCCATTCAAGCTACTAAGTGCTTACGACGCTTTTTTTTATGAATGTATCCATTGATAGTCGGTTCGTGAAAGTTGAAAGCGTAGTAAGTTCCTCCTTAAAATTTACATTTCAGCCATATAAATTCAATAGAAAGAAGGTATGTGGTGTGTCATATTAAGATGACAGGGGATGATTAGATTTGATAAAAAGGATACGTCGGAGTTTTTCGCGGAAATAAGTTCAGTAACCTCCAGAAAGTTTTATATCGGCTGTCTTAATATCTAGACACAATTTTTTGCATCATTTGCAATCTGAGAAATAGTTACATTAAGCAAATTGGTTGTCATAATCAACAAGATATGTAGGAAATAATCCATTGACTATTTCCTCTTATTTACAATTTTACATAAATTATTGAGTTCGGTATTGGGGCTATAATATCCTAAATACTAAATTTATGAGTCTTTTGAAATCCATTAGTTCTAAAATCTAGTAGGAACGTCACATGGTAATGTCTACTTAGCCTCTGCCGATTGGGTGGCACCATTCGTTTCCTTGTCCTTTCTAGAATTTCGATGTTGTATTTGGACGCTAGGCCCCAGAAATGTATCCCTTAGGCTTGTTCCACACTTACCCGACTGTCGTCTAAACGATGTCGTGTACACGATACTACGGACGAAGAGTATACGAGAGACTACTCACTTGATCGATAAATGTCGGGGTGGGTTAAACGACACCCGACTGTCGTGCTATTGGTGAGGGAAAGCCGACACCCCCCAGTCGAGAGCCGATGTCGGCAGTGTCACAGTTTGCTATAATTTCTACTTTTCCTCGCAGAATTGTTGTCATTCTTTATTTCAAAAGATTTTTTGTTTTTCAACATGGAAATTGATCTCGAGCTCCTGATACAATTAGTCCATGATCGCCCGATTTTGTGGGACAAGACAAGAAAGCTCCAACCTCGACTCTATTAAAATTGATTGGATGAACCCAGTGCATCCTGTTTTCTCCTCTTCTTCAAACGCCTGTACAGGATCATTAATGCTAGTAGCTTATTTCGATCCATCACTCAACGCGAACCTGTGTCGAATGAAGGTCTGATGTCGGTTCCTCGACAGTCGGTAAAATTTGAAAAGATCCAACTTGCGTGTCGGCGTCGGCCATAAGTCGATTAGTTGTCGTTTAAACGACAGTCGCGCAAGTGTGAAACAAGCCTTAACTCCATATTGGTTACAGAATCGCTTTGTATACCAATAAAAACCAAGTTCTTGGTTAACATAGGATAGTTTTTTATGGTATAACACTTTTTTTAAGGTATAACAAATAACTCTATAAGAAGGAATCTAATGTTTAATCACACGATCTAGGAGGCCAAGTCTGATCACCGAAATGAGAAAGTGTAGAACCTAAAAATATCTAATGCAGTAATTGAATTGTGTCATGGTCTGCATGGCATGTGGCACGGGCTTGTTGAAACCGCATATTGGTCACATCAATATCATCCAATTTCGGCAAAAAATACTGTTATCATGTCGCGATACCGGGCACCAATAACAGTCACTGCTTGATCAACCTAATTTTTAAAAAAATTTGGTCCAATTATGCCTCCACCCCAAAATTCACACTAAACAGTGACAAGTCGTGGATACATTCGTTTTTCAACAACCACATGTGGGTTCTCAGAACCCGAACAGAGGTAACTTTAACGATTTATAAACCCATCAAGATTAAAATGTGCTTCGTCGCTTAGGATGATTTGGCTGGAAAAATCAGCATCCACTTGTTAATGTTCAATAATTCATTCAACAAATTCTCTTCACTGTACATGGTCATTAGGCTTCAGTCGTTGTGTTAATAGAATTTTATAAGCATGCAGACGCAGATATTTAGTGAATATACGCTGTAAAGAGTTTCTTGAAACTAGCAATTTTTGTTCACTCTCACCGGTTCGATATTGACATTTGAACGACTTGTTTTTGGACGACCAGTGTTTTTGGTATTGCCAGCGGATCCAGTCTCCCGGAATTTTTTAATATTATAATTAAATAGTCCATTCCAAATGACTAACTAGCTATTTTTCTCCAATAGTTTACAAAATTTTTTGCAATTCTGCAACTATAATGAAAGAGGTTGTAAAATACTTTATTCTATTCCATATTACACATTTATAAGAAAATTTGTCTAAAATTAAAAATGTTTTTTCTATTATGCATTCCATTCAATGATACATTGTAAATTGGAAAATAGAGATTTCACCGATACTGAAATAACGATTCTTGAAAGATTTATGATGATTTATTAGATATTACTCTTTAATACAAATTTACAATAAATATTATATTCTTGAAGATATGAAATGATTAACAGTCTTTTTTTTATACATCAAAATAATATTATTTAACCTTAATTAATTTTAGAATATGTGTTTATATTAAGAACTACGTACAGAACTAGTTACGTGGTCATTTTCAGAATCAGATGATGTTTCACAATTTATATCTTTTTCGGCATCTGTATCGGTATCTTCATCGTTTTGTTCTACATCAGTAATCTCATCCATGTTGCTCTCATTACTATCATAATTATCTGCAGTTTGTTGCCAAGCTAAGATAATCTTAGCTTTATCCAAATCAGATATTGTATATTTAGGATTCGTAATATCTGGAAAAACCTGGATTCAAATGAATTAATCTGTTTACAAAATACTCTGTGAAAATATCTGATAAATTTTCTTTCAAATTTTAGGTTATAATTTTTTTAAAGCTATCCATTTAACACATGCCTAATAATTAAATAAATTAAACCTCAGTATTTTAGGATGTATCTATTATGAATTATTTTTAAATAATTAACAAGCAAATACCTTTTTCTCAAATCGATTTTGGAGACTTTGCCAACTTCTACCTTCAAATAAGTTAGAACGGGAGAGATCCATCCAAAAATTTTTACCTCTCAAAGTATAGAAAAGTTTTGTTTTTACTATCCATTCCAGTATCAAATTATCTTCCTCTAATGTATAAAGTCGCCGAGTATTAATCATAATTATTTTGGCGGAATGAAACTAAAAAAGAGCAGATTTCATCAATGTTAATTGATTGAAAAGTTGGTTTTGGAATAATGAGCACTTTGAAATTTACTTTCCAATATATTTTTAACCAATTCTCAAGAATTTTTTGGAAATTTAAATGAATTTAAATGTTAAATGTTTTTATTTGTTTGATTACAATCATAGATAAATAACTTATTTATAACTTCATTAGCCTTTTACTTGTTAAGATTAGTAGTCACAAACCATCGACAATATAATTTTCGAAATTTTGCAATTGTTGTCACCAGTGATTTGTGTCTTCTAAAATATGAGTGCCAAAATTAATGAGGCCATAACAAATTTCATTATAAATTAATTAGTTTGATTTAGATTTGAATAAAAATACATTAATGAATAGTGATTCATTTTAATGTAACTGTTATTTTGACAGATGTAAACAGTGATTAAATCGCAATGAATTTGACATTATATTCTACTTCTCATTAATTACGTCATATTATGAGTTTGGCAGGCATAGAGATGCAGGTGTATCTCTTGTGGAAGAAAAGTTTGGATAGTATTATGTTGAAACGTCAATCAAAAATATAGTTTTTCTACGACCGTGCGTTTTAACCCACTTTCCCGCACGCATTTTAGTTTTGAAAGTGTCACTTTCCCGCACTAGTGCAGGAAAGTGACATTCTTCAAAGGAGAAACAACTGTCAAACCACCCGGGTTTGATATCAGTTGCTGTGAAAACCCAAGCGTGTAATTGTTAGTAAAACGTCAAAGTGGTTCAAAACGTCTTGGAAGTGACCGAATAAGTACAATCTTCTTCTAAATTAAACCACATTAAACCGAATCCGATACAATAATATTAATGGATTCATCCGACGAAGAACTTCCCGAAGCCATTTTGAAGGCTGCAAATGAAGCTAATTCCGAGCTGTTACCTGCCAAATCTAGACTAAAGTATGAGAAGCAATACGACCATTTTGTTACATGGTATAAGAAGAAGAGGACCAAAACTTATAAGGAAGAGGTATTTCTGGCGTATTTTTCAGACCTAAGTAAGGTTTTGAAATCTAATACATTATGGTCCCGCTATTCGATGGTAAAAAGTTTCTCTGTTCTACAAATGACTTAAAACTGTCACCGTCATCGTCATCTTTATGCGACCTGCAACCGATGCCATCCTCACGACGTCATCCACCTTCCAGTTGAAACCAAATAACTCCACTGGACCGGTAATTCTTACTAGTCTACAGAATAAAACAAATTGTGTTTTCAATATTAATTTTTATAATAATTAGTAGTTTTTAGTTAAAATTTCGTATATTATTATGTTTGTTGAAATAAAATAATTTTTGAAAAATTGGTTGGTATACTTTTTTGTATATACGGTCGTAGAAAAAATAATGTTCCTAACTCATGCCTAAAGTGTCTTTCCCGCACTTGACCGCTCCGCGTCGTTCGGGACAACTGCAGTCGCGTGCGGGAAAGTATCACTTTCCGCACTTGTTAGGAAAATAACTATTTCGTATGTCACGTCAGGCGCTTAATTATTTCCTTTTAAAAAAAAAACTTTTTCTGAAATGTTTCCCGAACATTGTAATTTGATCATTAGCGCAATCAATGAGCATTTTTACTAGGAGTCTTGCTCACTAGAACCTTGAATTGTATAGGGGGTGTCTCATAAATAACGTTGGTTTACGATGTTCACTTTGTTTTATAAATCATCATAAGAAAAAAACTCTTAAGTTTTAATTTAAGTTCTAACACAACGTTCAGCAAGCTTTTTGAGATCATTTCTAGGTCTTTGGATTCAGTTTTTTTCCCTTTCGCAATGGACCAGTATAAATAGTAATCTGACGAGGAAAGGTCCAATACCATCAAGTTGTGTGATCTTATTCCACGTAACTTTTGCAATATGTGATTTAGCTTTGTCTGTAAGAGAACTCACTTTCAGATAACTTCACACGGATATTTTTTCGATAAAACCTCATACCTACGTACAGTTATCTACTATATACTTCGAGCATCTGGAATGATTTCAGTGTACACCAAATCTCCATAATCTCAGTTAATTCGTGTAGCACTATTCGACAATTTTTATAAATCTTACTCAATGATTTTAAATGTAGATGTATGGTATCTTTGGAAGGTAGAAGGGAGTCCGATAATCAGCTAGTGCTAGCACTAGGTTGGTTTTTAACGACATCTGTTGTAAATTCAATATCCCACGAAGATGGACGTTCGAGCGCCGATGGTATGCATAGCCTACATTTTTTATGACTATTCAATCCATGACTCAAGTTTTTTTTCTTTTACTAAACGTTTATTTGTATGAATTATTGATTCTCGGTTCATTCACATCGCATAGAGATCCTTTTTTTGTTGGAATTTGTCTTGTCAAATTGTTTTTATTGAGATATATAATACCTAAAACCTACACAGTATCCTTTATACCGACAAAAGAAAAGAAAAATCTAACTAAAACGTTTTTTTTTTATTCTGCGGCCGTTGCCCCAAGATATTCTCTGGTAACACAATCTGGTATCCATTTAAAATTATTCCGAGTGCTGTTTGCATAAATTCTCCCGTTACAAATTGAGCAAAATCGACATCCCGGCATCGTGCAGTTTTGCCACGACTTTACGAATATCGAACAATATTATAAGTCTTTCCATATAAATAGGTCAGTATTTGAAGGTGGTTTATGTATAAAAAATACGTCGATTTATCCATATCATAAAATCCAGTGGATTATGATTTCATAATAAAGGATATTGCAATTTTGTTTTCTCGATTGAATGTACCGTTTTTTCGGGATAGAATTACTAAAATTGTGTTTCAACTTCTAACAAGTTTGTTTTATTCTTGTTGAAAGTAGAACGTTCTTCAACCTAACCTTACCATTGTGTATGTTGATTGGTTTATAAAAAATACCTTAGATTTTATGCAAATACAAAATGCACTGGAATCTCAGTACGTCTTCTCATCAACTTCAGTTTGAGCAATGGCTAATATTCCAATTAATAGAAATGTGTTGCTATGGAAGCTAGACGTAGGGAGAACTCTCATATGAGATTTAACTCTCAAATGTGCCCCTCTGAAGGCAAAAAATAGTATAAACAGTTCAATTTCTTTCCATAATAGCCAGCAATTCGGGCATATCTAAGTTTAAAATAAATACTCTATAGGTATAAAACATGAAATTTTATCGAATCATTTGTACATGAAAAAAAAAATACAATCATATTTTATGGCCAACTAAAAGAGTTGAAACATTCGACTCGAAAAAAGACAAAAAGCGTTCTATCGGTAAATAAAGTCATGACCAGAATATTTGAGTGTAAGGGTGTAATCTAGAATGATCTATAAAAACGTAAAACGATAACTTATCGATATTATACTGATTCGCTGACATGTTTTGATGTCGAACTTAAGGAACAACAAGCACATTTTTTGGAGAAAAAGGCTACGATTCATCACAACTGTGCTTCTGTCCAGTAGTCGATCGCTATTGTTGCAGTAACCAAAATACGATATGATTCATAGTCTCGCTCACCATGTGCAACTGATTTGGTTCCATGTGAGTGAAAGAGTCTAGCTCAAACATTCTACTTGTCGTACTCCTTCTGTTGTTTCAAATCTTCCCAGTTCCATGTTGTAAACTAGTACCGCTATTTCTTCTGCAATCTCTCTCAATTATTCTCATATACAACAAAATGACATTGGTGATTGAACTGGATATTAATAGTGGGGTCAAATTTGGCCTGTTTATTCGTTATTGAATATTTCTGCAACCAAGTCATATCAATAACTTCTGTTTCCATTTCTACATTTGGTGTTTCAAAGTCTATCTTCAAGAAAAATTAAGGTATCCATAAAAATATTGGCTAACAACAAAATTATTTTTTCTACTACTGTGTGTAAAGTACGCATTTTGGACTCACTTTATTTCGCGTAAAGAAATATACAGTAGCGCATGAAAAAACGTATTATTAAGGTCTCCGTGAAGTGGCTAGAGTACGAGGCTCACATACGGGAGGTCCCAGGTTCAAGTCTCGCTGATGCCTTTTTTCATTTTTCTACTTATGTAGTAATAATTATTCTAAAATGGCATTTATATATGCCGAAAAGAAGAGTCTTTTGTTTTGGTAATTTGTTGTAATCTTGATTAAAATGTTCAAAATTTTAATAAAATATATAATATATTTTATAAGGAAAATTACCATTAAACTTATGTATTTTGATAAAATTTTCTTTAACAGTAAAAATATTGTATGCAAATCGTGTGCAAAGGCTTTTTTTCGGCTCATGGGGTTATCGCAATATTCACATTCGTCGAAAAAAGGCTACTTTACACACTTGTTACATAAATAACTATTTCTTCGATTGCTCTAATGCAATTCATTATAAAAAAAAACATGAAACTTAGCCAAATATTAGAATTCCATTATAACCGGACATGGCCGGCTTCATTTCGGGGACGAATTCTTAACAATATATAGTCGAAATAGGTAATCAGAAGCTGATCTCTTTGTTCAACATTAAAACAGAACTAACCAAAAATATCTCAATTTCCTAGATAAAGTATTGGAAGGATAGATCTGTAATGGATGATCTTGAAGAGACACAAAGAGATGTCAGTAACCCTTAAATCTGTACGCCATTGTTATCAACTTTATTTCTGTCAAATGTTCTGTTATAATGTTGAATATTTAAGCAATTGAAACAATACGTACAACAATAAAAAAATATCTATTCTTTTACTCTGATAGAGTGATATCAAATATCATTATGACCCTAAATTCCTGTTTAAATTTTCCTCTTTTTTGTATACCGCAAATAAACACGTAAAACGCGAAATAAATCAACATGTAAAAGGTACATTATTTATGTTGATATTGTCCCAAATACCGGGCTACATTCTGTAGTATTACGTACAGCTGGGGTAGTAGAATTGCGGGGGCATACTAAACAATATAGTAAAACACATTGCGAATGCGTCGTGACCCGCGTCTTCGGCTGCTGACCTGGTTTGGCTGCGACCGGCCTCTTCCTGTACAGGTGCTCATTTTCAAACATTGATTTATTATAACCCACCACGTCATCTTGTCATCGTACCATGCTAGCCAAGTTGATAGATGGAAAAACAGATATGGAAACATTTCAAATGAATTATATAGCTTTTATTTCTTCTTATTTACAGGAATATCCCAAAAAAATAAATTGTTTGTCATTAAACAGTGGTCTTGGCATGTATGTGAACCAAAATAAACACACAACGTTAATTTATAAAAGAAAATGGATAATGGGCTTGGAAAATTGACAAAAAAGTTTATTCTTTCTCAACGATACAGTTAATCTTACAAGAATGGTGTTCAAGTCGATAGTATTAGTATAAAGAAACGTATAAAGTTTAGAAGTCTCCGTCCGAGATCCGTTCCAAATAGGTACTAAGTCATCAGCGCCGATTGTGTAGAAGAGCGTCCGGCCTATTAGGCAAAATGCAAAGTTGATTTGTTGATAGAAATGGAGCAGGAGTTTTTCGTGGTTCTTTAGACAACTTGCCTCAAATAGATTCCTTACAATAGCTACTTATTTTATCAAAAATTTCGATTTTATGACTGTAAGATACCTCACAACGAACTAGTTGAACAGACAGATTAGTAACATGACGTATTCGTGGAACAAAAATAAAAAGATTTTATGTTCACGCAACCCCTTAATTTTGAATGTTAAAGTTTACACAAATATATTATAAGTAATTAGTTCAAAAGAAACAATGTAAACTAATCGCCTATTATGATAAAAATTTATATAAAAAACATCAAACTTAGCCAAATATTAGAATTCCATTGTAACCGGACAGGGCCGGCTTCATTTCGGGGACGAATTCTTAACAATATATAGTCGAACATGATGATAGGTAATCAGAAGCTGATCTCTTTGTTCAACATTAAAACAGAACTAACCAAAAATATCTCAATTTCCTAGATAAAGTATTGGAAAGATAGATCTGTAATGGATGATCTTGAAGAGACTTAATGCCCTTATAATGGAGCAAAATTTATTGAATCTGCTTTATTCCAAGAATTGAGAAAAAAAATAGTTAATAATGGTCGATATATCTCAATTGTTGCATCTAAAGTAAACAGTTAATCTTTGAGATTTTATGTTTTGTGTTACCCACTCTGTATCATGAATTGAACGTACCAAGCTTTTCATTCAACCTCCAATTTGTAACAGTCAAAAATCTCTGTTCGTAATATTTTCATTCACATAATACCAGATGATGAATTCATTCAAAATGAGTACGAAGTACTGTTACCATTGTTACCATTTAATGAAAATATAATAGTTCATCATTCATTTTTATCATTTTTACGGTAGAATTTTATGAATTTCAATTGTTAAAAGCCCAGTTATTTTTTTTTTTGTTTTTTTTTATTTTCAAAAGTTGTGCCACTGGCATTGTGACAAAAATATTAGGATTTGTGGGGTTTTTAGCATGCAAAATAAATCATCATTCGTAAATTTCCCGGTCTTTAGACCATTCACAGATTCCCCTATTTTTATTCTCAGTCTTTTTTATATTTTTAAGGGCATTGCTCTCTAAAGTGCGATTTTATAGAGATGAATCAAAAATGTTTTGGTGAACTTTAACATTTTGATGCTTTTTTAGTGAATTCCTTATTTCTTGAAAATAAGTTCCAGAAACCAGTTGTTAGTAAATTGGCTGTGAAAAATTATTGTACCATTTATTATAATCCAAGGACAAAATATTTAAAAATCTACGGGGTGTGTGTGAGCATTCAATTTCATAAAAACTTGGTACCTTCGACTTGCTGCCAACTTATTTTGAGTCGATTTCTAGAATCGTATACGAAGAGTATAAAAAAATTAGCTTAAGGAGTGGCAGTTGGACGAAAAATTGTTTTTCTTATTTTTCAAGATGTGAACTATGGAATAGTGGAAACGTTCATTCAACCCAAACAAAAAGCTCGATAAATTACTTTATTAATATTCATATTTTATTATCGACAGCCTCCACCTGTCACTTTTGTTAAAATTGAATGTCGTCAAATTCCTAACCTCACATTTTATTTGATATTTTGTGACCGGAAAAAATGAAAATAACAAAATTAATTAAAGTAAACAAGAGAAAAGTGGTCAGTGGAGTACTGGCAATATAAAGTTTTTTTAAAATTTGGTGCAATCATAACTGAGAAAATTAATTTTTAAGATGTAAAATAGGCACTAAAAAGTTAATCAAAAAAATCTATATAAACCTCAACATTAATTGTGCCTCCAAAAAAATAAGGGCCAATAATTTAATTCCTAATGATACCAGCCCAAACGTTCACTTTTTTAGAATATTCAGTAAGGGCCTTACACATCCAGTAAGGGTTTTCTCTGCTCAAATATCTACAGTTCTGTTTGTTAACCGTTCCCTTTAAATGAAACTGCGGTCATTCTGTCTATCAACAATTCACAGAGTTCTGGACTTCTATCAGCATCATCTTTATTCAACTCCTGAACCAACTGAATTTTGTAAGGGTGGTTTTTCCTTACGCAAAACTCTCAAAATAGATGATTTATTACATTATTGTCGGTGGCAAGTTCTCGAGTTGTCTTATTTCTAACATTTCTACCTGGTTTTTCAATATTTTTTTCATGTCCAGTTTGACGAAAGTTTCCTAAATGTAGACTTCGAAACGTGTTGACCGGGGTATTAATTATTGAAAATTCAACAAACGTCTTTTTGAGTTCTTTTTTATTACCACAACTGACATTATACTGACATCTTTTAGTAACTTTGAATACTTAAATGAGAGAAGCTTACTAGATTTATATCAATTGTTCATTTGGGTTTTTGACTAATATTTCAGTATCTTCAAAGATCTATTCCTGATGTTTAGCAGAACAGATACGAAATACCTGATTATTTCTAAAGTATATTCTAATAAACCAGACAATATTGGTGATTTAAAAATTAGTATAACGGAAGAAATTAACCAAATAACACCTGAGATTATATAAAATGTTATACGAGAATTCCAAAATCGCTCCGGTTATTGTCAAGAAGTGAATGGTGGTCATTTTGAACATTTAACTTAATTGTAAAGTACATTCTAAATATTATGCGACATTATTATCTTCATTCTACGTGAAGTTTTGTGATAGAAACATTATCAAAGTTTTACATCTTAATAATTAATTTCCTCAGTTATGATTGCACCAAACAGAGGACTAAAATCCCTTTCCAACAAGGTGCCAGACGATCACCTTTCTTATTTAAAATTATTTTCAAGGGGTTGCTGGATAATATTTTCATACAGTAAATTGTCAATTTAAGAATAAAAATCGGCCTGTTAATGATTTTTTTCACATAGTACATAATAACGATAAAACTGAATTCACTCCATACATATGAGATCAGAATTAATCGTACACTACATTAGTTTCTACGAAATTTGAGATAGTTTTTTATTAAACAAGATGTTTAATCCCGCAATTTCATATTATATCAAGTATGGTTTTCTTTTTAAAAAGTTCTAAGCTGATCTGAAAATCTGAATTGTATTATTTATGACTCTAGTATTTTCAGCCCCCAATATAACGACACCAATTCTATATTGCCTCACAAACAACAGGAATAAAATGAGATATAGTGCTCTCTAAAATAGTGCAATTAAACTGGAAGCTTTGAAAACTTTTTCCTGTAGTTAAGTACTTCAGGATTACAATGAGTTCTTGAACTGCTGATATCACATTTCTCGAAAAAGATTTTTCATTTATTGTATGTTTTATTTTTCCTAGGAGCTTTTCAAGTGTTTCTTGACCCATTATCGAATAGTTTTTGTATGTTTCTCGTCCAATACTATAACTAACTTGCCTATCATCAACTGGGTGCTCTTTTCAATTCATCAGTCTCGAAAAGCAAGACAGCAGTGGATATAATTATTGCCAATGCTCCACTGACCACTTTCTTCTTGTTTACTTTTATTAATTTTGTTATTTTCATTTTTTCCGGTCACAAAATATCAAATAAAAACTTCTAATTGTTGAACATCTCTTTCCAACGAGGTGCCACACGACCCCCTCTGTTATTTAAAATTTTCGAGGGGATACTTATAATTCAGAGGGGGTGCTGGAGAGGGATAATATTTTCATACTAGAATTGTGAATTTGAGAATAAAAATCGACCTGTTTCAGGTTGAATTTTTCACATAGTACATAGTAACGCTAAAATTGAATTTACTCCAAAAATATTATCACCAAAGATAATATTTTTAATCAAGTCTAATCTCTGTTTTAATTTAATTAATCAAGGTGATGGAAAAGAGAAGTTTCTAAGCTGAAAGGTCATTGATCTAAATGGGAAAGATCAAATGAATACAAAACTTCCTGTATTCCACCATTTTTCGATAGATAAAGAGTGTGAATTATGAGTTTTATGTGCCGTATTTCCGGTTATTCAGTTCAATGCGATGTAACTCTGAGTTATTGGTTTCGGTAAATCAAAAACAGCAGAATATAAGCATATAACTATACTTTTTTTGTTCATATTTATTATTATATTAGCAGATTTGGAATTTTGTATTATTTTTACCATGAAAAGAAAGGAGACAAAATGAACTGCAAAATGAGTATTGGATTAAAAGTATATAAACGGGTGTTTGACAACAGATTGATAAAAGAAATAGAACCGCGGTTAGAAGAATGTAAGAATGGGTTGAGGAAAGAAAAAAGTATACATGACCCTATCTCTACTATACGATGTGAAGAATAGAGAACGTCATACTGTACCAAACATTTATAGATGTAGAAAATATTTCAGTACAAAGAAGGGTCAGGTCAGAACCTATAACATACAGACAAGCTATTTTCCAGTGAATAAAGATGTTAAACAAGGTGCAGTTTTAAGGGCACTACTATTTAACATCTTAATAGACAACTTGATAGATTAAGCGAATAAAAAGACAACTAAATAGTACGTTGGTTAGAGAAACTTAGAACCATACCATTTCTCGAAATATTCTTTCGCTGACGATGTCGTGATGTTTGGCAGAGGGACAACAAAATCTACCAAAAATCTCCTACTATGGAATAAAGAGTAGAATGATAAATATTTGTTAAGGATTTCGATAAGTGGAAAATATACAGGGTTATCCATTTGAAATAACAAAATGTTTCTTCTTGCTTTGCAAACCAGACCTCCACAGCTTTTATTATTTTTTGAATGGCAACATGAGATTTGTGTGCAGGGGCGTTGTCCTGAAAAAACAAAACATCTTTGGATAGCTTTCCGCGTCTTTTTTCTTTAATTTTTTACCGTAGAGTGGTCAGTAATATCGAATTGTAATCTCCAGTTATTGTTCTACCTTTATCCAAAAACATAATTATTCTATGGCAATCCCAAAAAACGGAGGTAAGAACTTTTCCAACAGATTTTTGGACACGAAACTTTTTAGGTCTTAGAGAACCAGAGTGACATAATTCCATCGATTGTTGCTATGTTTCTGGATCGTAGAAATGTACCCAAGTCTCATCCATAGTAACAATTCGGCTTAAGAAGTCTACATCGTTTTCAAATCGAGCACAGATCGGACGCGATGCTTCTACCCTTGCACGCTTTTGGTCAACATTCAAACATTTGGGGATACATTTTGCAGTAATTTTTCTCATGTCCAAATTGACGTGAACTATATGATGAACGCTTCAGGTATCCGTTTTAGCCCAATTCGACGGTCTGATAAAATCATGTCATGAACTGCATCGATATTTTCGGGGACTGAAACAGAAACTGGCCTTCCCTTCTCGGTCATCATCTTCAATGGAAAATTTACCTCTTTTGAAGCTTGCAGTCCAATTTTTCACGATCGCATACGAAGGACATTGATGACCAAGGGTATTAAACATATCTTCGTAAATCTGCTTACCTCTTAAACCTTTTAAATACAGTTACCTGATGATGGCTCGATACTCCAATTTTTCGATTTTCACAATTCCGGTGGACATCTTTTTTCTTTTAATTTATTGCGTCACTCTGGTTTACTTTTTTGACGTCAAACTTTACACTTACACTTCTAATAATTTATTGTTCGTTGCTATGGTAACGCAATATTTTTTTATGCATGGAACTGGTCTAGGTTATCTAGATATCAATACATCCTCGTAGTTTAAGAGCGACTGTGATAGTAGGTAGGTGGCACTCTCGTTAGAGACTAATTATAGACGAAGGCATTCAATTTATACATGAGCGATAGAAAATTTTAAAGGCGGAAATCAAAGATTCGAATGAAATAAATTAGTTAGCTTCATTAAGACAGTGGTCAAAAGAGGATCCTAAGGAAAGCAATAACACGCAAGTATTGCTGAATATGTTTTTACCGTGCATTGAACTTAAAACACTCGTATTGTTGATGAGTTTCAATAAACTATACGATATGCTTCTCTTGTCACTGAAACCACATTTTAGGAAATTTAATTTGAAACATTGTATACAAACCATGGGCCACAGTAGAGCGTCGAATGGTCGAATGTGAAGCGGGAAAATGAACTGTTCATTTATTTACATATTTGTATGAATCATCGATTTGAAAAATGAATATTTCCTTTAAAGTTGATAGCACGCCGTTGTTATTGATACACAGTTGTAATAAAACAAAAATTCAATACACCGTCACTTCAGATGATGAACGTCCAAAGTTATAACCTGAGAAGTGTATTTAATTGATTCGACGGAGAATGCAGACAGAGGCAATCCAAAAAAGTCTTAACAGTAACAAAAATAAATAAAATACGGTGCTAAGCATATGACTGAAATATGGTTACGATTATAACATTTTTCTCGAAAACATTTTGAAATGAATTTCTAAAGAAATTATCGACATGAAATTTTATATGAAATTCGGATCAATGTGCAAATTTCATGTTATCAAACTCTGACGCCTCGGCAAGTTTATTATTTGTGAATCAATAAAATTTTTATGGTCCCGATGATATTCACTATCCAGCCTGAGGACCCTAACGATTTGATAGAAAATATCTTAATGCCGGAATTGACCTTCACGTTTCGATATGATTCATAAAATAACTCTAAACCGTATCCTGTAGGGGTTTAACGGACAGTTCAATAATCTCATGTCTGAACCCTATATATCGAATGACCCAACTTAAACTTGTACCCCCTGAACTTCTGGAAAATGAAGTACAGGTTGATTTTAATTTACAAAGGGCTATTTAGGAGGATTTTATACTTCTTTTTTCATCCCTCTAGCACACTAAACCTAGACTTGATGAGCAATAAACGACAATGCACTTGTTTTCTTTGTCTATTGATTTTAATAAATTTACACACATTGTAAATTATTTCGTGATTTTACTATTAATAACTTTTTCAGAACTATCTACTGACCATATCAGAATTGTGCTTCCTCGAATGGGGTAAATTTCCTGTTGATGTGAAGGTTTCAATAGATGTATCCATCTATTCATCATCAGATTCATCTGTAAATATTAGGTTCTTCCATCCATTATGCGTAATGATAGCAGATTTCAAAAAATTATTTCAAATAGATCGACATAACTCCGATACAGGTGATTTAGAAATAAGTTTAGCTTTGGAATCGGTATATTTATCGAAAAAATCATTAATCCATTTAAAGCGATGGTCCTCCAGAAAGAAGTCGATCAAATATCAATATTAAAGTAATCCGTTAGAGTGGAACATAAGTTCAGCGTCCTGGATAAGAATTGAGAATTAAAAGAGGTTTCTACATCTACCATCTGTGTACCCAGTGTAATTTCGGTTTTGTAGTAAAAAATAAAACATTTTTTGTACAGAGAATAGTTTTCAATCAATTTTATATTTTTCATTTTGCTCAATGGCCTTCTGCCATCTTTATTACAGTTGCATAATTCCGCGCTCATAAAATTTCTGCTCCTTATCAGCAAAAAACTGAACCAGGTGTAATTGAAGGTCATCATCATTTGTGAAAGTTTAGCTATTCAAACAATTCTGCTAACTTCAAAATAAATGGTAATCAGATGGTGCCAGATCAGAGCTGTATGGGGGATATGGCATCACTTCCTAGCTAAGCTCCAATGGTTTCCCACGAGTTGCCACAGATGTATGAGGCATTGCATTATCATGGTAAAACACAATCGTTTTTCTTAGATTGCTCTATCCAATTTCCTTAAATGTTGACAGGAAACATTAGAATTGAAAGTTTGGCTCCTTGGAACACCTTTGTAATCTCACCAAACTGACATCATAAGCTTTTTTGTTGTTTTTCAGCTTTCCATGTAGTTTGTACTGTTTCATCGTGATCGATATCGAACTATTTTACTGTACAGAACCCATTTTTCATCACAAGAAAGGGACGGTCTAATTAATTTTAAGGTGCATATCGCAAATGTTGATTCTTTGTGTTAAATGAATTTCTTTCAAAATCGTGAGGTGCCCAAATATCAAGCTTCTTAACTAACTCAAAACATTTTAAGTGTCTTTCAATTGTTGTGTGCGATACATGTAGTTACTCATCGCAATCTCTCTTCAATTATGACTGTGATTTTGTCATCATCAACTCTAGTACCGACCATAACGTTGCTCATCTTTGAGGGAAAAATCTCCAGGACGGAATTTTTTATACCAATTCTGCCACGTGCGCACTGTTAAGCAATCAACAACATCAACACCATAAACTTCACATATTTTTTTGTCAGCCGCAGCAGCTTTCTTTCCTTAACGAAAATAAAGAAGTAAAATAGATAAAATGACAGCACTAAGATAAGTTATTCAAAAAATAAAGGCTCTCTATTAATAAGAAGCGAAAGTACCTAGTTGCCAATCTTATTAATTCAATTTACTGAAACCTAATGATCATAAGCAGTGAAGGATCTTCTTGAAACGAAGTAATGACCATAAAATATTGGATGTAAGCAAAAGCGCGAAGAAAACCATTTTCACATTGATGGCTTCAGTGCAGATTTTGGGCTGGAGGCATCACCCGACTATATTTTTTGGAAGTAAGACTTGGTAAGCAGTTACTAACACTTTTACTGGTTATCACATGAGTAAATTCGAAATTGGCTGATACTGATGTGACAAATAAGTGGTGTCAACGTGCTCCATAAGACATTTCCTGCTCGTGTACTCTCTTGTTGTGGTCATAAGTATTTGTCCCAATCTTTGGTTATTTTGATACGAAGGTTCATCTGAACACGCCCAGAACCACCAATGAGTTACAGTAGAAAAAGAAATGCTGTTTCAAAGAAATTCAACGACAATTATTATGCAGAAAAGTAATGGAAAATATTGACAAGAACACATACATATCAGTAAAGTAACCCTATTCTACGTACTTGTATTTGATTAAAATCTTGTTCAATTTTGCAGCTATGAGTATAGTAATAGAAAGTTTGATGCTTCCAACATTAGTTGCTATTTTTGTCTTTTGAGCAATCACATTTGTGAACATATCTTCACAACTTACTATTTCTCTTAGGTTTAAAATCACTAATAAATAAGGTGTACAAAAAAAATCTGATAAATATTGACAATATTTTTCTATTTCAATAAATTTCTTAATTCTGTTCGAATATTCTTAAGATATGTGATTACATTTCCTCACAAATCATTTTGTTACAGCTTGGATACTTGGCTGGTTGATGTGCAAAACAGTACCATATATACAGGGTGTTTCTGTAGCCGCATCAGTATACAGCTTGGTTGCAGTTTCATTAGACAGGTAATTGTTTAATTAATAAAATTATTACATCCCAACATCCCAACATGCATTTCGCATGTTGGGACCTAATGCTATATTCTATTAAACAAATCATCCAACAATTGGTAGTTTTGGATTCTGTGTAGGAATTTGTCTACACAGAACGCGAGTCCGCAGGTCGATCTTGTTGATGCGATGGTCAGTCTGGAACCATGGTTGTGTCAGCCTTTTAAAGATTGGAATCGGTTCTTGAAGCTATAAAAAAGTGACTATCTCCCTTAAAAAGCTTTGGCGAAAAGGGAGGAAATATTGGATCAACTAAATTATCTAGAAACATCCGTTTTATCGGAATTTTGAGGATCTGTGTTAAAACAATCTAATATAGTCTCTAAACTTTTACAAGGTGTCGACGCATATATAGAGGTAGTTTCCAGGCTTTAAGAGTCACTCATCACTTTCATAGAAACCAAAAAGGGATCTTTTTGATGCTTATGAAGAAGCTGGTAAAAAAAAAGAATTCAGAAGCATTCACAAAGTCACGAAGGAGAAGTGTTGTTATATGGACGTGACCGTTTTAGAGTTAATACCTTCTTCGCAATATACGACCCATTCTTGTGCGAGTTAAGAACTTCTTATGACGCAGTAACCGCCAATTTAGGATTTTTATGCAAATTGGATACAATGTTTAAACCGGAAGTGATAGATAACGCCATAAAACTCTTTCGGACGATTTATAATTAAAACAATTATGGACGTGTGAAAACAAAATGAGTTTAAGACAACTTAATCCATTTATTAATAAAAAGGATTTGAAGGAAGCATTCCCATATACAGAAATAACTTTACTTATATTTTGTGCACTGCGGAACGTTCATTTCCGTTCTTAAAAGAATAAAAAGTTATCTACGTGTCCGTATAAATGAAGTAAATTTAGCTATAATTAAATAACTCAATTCACCTACTTGCTTTTTAAAAAACAATTTATTTAGCAAGCTGAGTATTTTATAATAATTCAAAGTTATAATTGGTTACACTAATCAAACTGATGTACTAGACGAATATCAAATTAAATGAACAAAGAATTAGTTTTACAGGTTTCTTCATATATTAGTTCTTATCTTAGACAATAATAATTAAATAATTAGATAAATATATTTATGGTTAATTATAGTCACATTAATAATAATTAAATAATAAATAATTCAAGTATCATCTTCCTTAAAGGGGTTAAAATTGAAAATCTATAAAACTGACAGAAATATGAAATACAGACAATTTATAGTAATGGTAAACTTAATGAGGTTACAGTTCATAGTAATAAATAAGTAATTGATTATAATGCGCCGCTGTGATAAGGGTTGTTTTGGATTATTTAACTCTATCATTAATATAGAAGCTGACTGTTTCTATGAATTATGACAGCGTTATTGACGAGAATCAATTTGTGGATCGCAAAAAAATGTAAATATTTAATAAATTGTGCTTATTTTTTTATGTTTTTTTTAAATACTACCCAGCGTGCCATTTGATATAGTCAAAATATTAGAAGACATTAACTGGACGATACCCAATAAAACTAAATTATTGGATTTTGTATACTATTTTGTTTTTATGGTGTTATAAATTGTAAATAACGTAACTCATGAATGTAATAATAATTGGTTATTCAACTTGGGTTTCAATAATGAATAAACTAAAAACATACCTTTATACAATATGCTTAATATTTCGGCATGTGTAAGTATTACCTACCACAAAAAGTTGCATCAAAATTTTTTCAAATAATTGAGGCCACCAGCATTACTCGACAAGTATACAGATGCGTGGTCACTCCAAATTAACTTATTATGATGAGCGAATTATATTACTCATGGAGATGCTTTTTGTAAAACAAAACAAGGGTAGGGAGTAATCCATCTTCAACCATCAGGAGAGAGGGAGGAAGACTTGTTGGTTGATTCTAAGAAGAATGCGGGATATGGAGATTTCAGAAATGGTCCTGATATAGGAAAAGTTAGCTCTGCAGAGCTAGGATTGTAGGGGATTATAGGAAGGTAGTGTGGTATCTACTGAAATAATGGGATGGGAACAGGCTCACCAGGTTAGAGAAAAGCCGCAGAAAACCTGCAACATTTACGATTTCAAGTATCAGGAACAAAACTGTATGATTCATGTTTATTCACGTGGATGATGAAGACATGATAGCATGTAACTCTGACAGTTAAATCACAGAGAGATGAAATCGACTCAAGCCAAAACGAGAATGAAAATTATTGAGTTTCATTGTTAGTTTTAATGAATTCATTGGAATTAATCAAAAAACTATGCTACAATGAATTATTCATCAATCAATTTACTCATACCAACATTTCCTCCATTATTAAACTTTACATTTGTTATCAAAATACTCAAAACAAGCTTACTGCCGAATAACTTAAAAAACGTAATTTCCTTCCAGATGAAAATTTATTGGAGGTTTGTTAACATGCTCTACTAAATAATAAACTAAATACTAAACTAAATAATAATCTGTCACTGGTTTCTGAACACGTATATAGAGTAATATCAACACAAGTTATTGAAATTTAATTGCAGTTGCGATGTAGGAAATTTGGACGTTCAGAACTCGGTACTGATATTTCAATCTCTTTAAATTGAGTGTGAGATCTAAAACAAATTAATTTCTTCTTTGATGAAGTAGCTATAAAACAGAAATTACGACACATTATTTTAACTAAAAAGTAACAGGCTGATTGGTATCAGTATTGTAAAATATTGTAAAATTAACAATCTATGAAGAATCAAAACTAAGACATCTATAGTGATCAACAACAAGGTGTAATAGTGCTTACATATTGAAAAAAACTTTTTAAGAAAGAAATAAATGGAAAAGTATCAATTAATTCTGATACCGAATAATGATAAGAAATTACAAATGGAACTCTAAATTTTACGGCTTTCGTGTGATAAGAATTTCCCCTACACAGTTACTGTAAAACAAAATTATACAGAAAAAAATGAATTATTCATTTTTATTATCTTAATTACAAAGCGATCGAATCACTTAGAAGATTAGTATGCTCAAAGCTTAGAATGTGTTGTAATGAAATAAAGAGGAGCTATGTTAATCGGTTCAGTTTGAGCTCGCGCGCAAACTTGAAATTACAACGGTGGCGATAATTAAATCTAGACGAACTTCTGAAGTTCTCTTTCAAGTCTTAAATATTTCAATTATGTTGAAATTCCTACTATCACGGTTCATTTTTCTTAAGAATTTTGAGTCGAAGAATTCAGTGAACTTGAGCAACGATCCTTTATCTATATTAACATTACGTAAATCTGATATTAAATATTAATGAAAGTCATGATTGAATATCTAGTCATAAATAGATCATAAATCCAAACCATTAAGACTCCAGTAAATGTTAATATTCAACCAATCTAATATTCTCATATTATTTTATAGTTGTAGTTAGTAGGGGAGCCCAAGGGTCTAAATTGGGACTCGAGTACCGTGGCGACCTATTGTATTAAAAAATTTAGATCATAACAAAAATAGAAGGTTCTATAATGTTTTCCCTTTCATCGGTGGCGAAAGTGTCTACTTTACATGTTTTTCAGTTCTGTGAAAAATCCACAGCAACCCCTTTCGTGACTACTCGATAAATGGAAAATTTATTCACTCTACTTATCAAATCGATGAATATTTTCCCTTTTTTAAGCATTCGAATATAGTTAAAATAACTTGCTGTGTTTGTATATCTAGATTTTTATCAAATTTATCAAATAAATCTCACCGAGGTACGCCACTGCTTATCACAGAATGTCTCTGGCAGGAGTATTTCAGAGAAATTGTGTACAAACGCCTTCCGACAGCTTCGACAAATAGAAATGCATTTATTTTTACGATTCGATGTTTTCATTGATAAACAGTGGGGCTGATGAGTCCACGTGGACTGACGGTTTGTAAAATGTTTACCGAATTTTATACGTGAAGTAAATATTATTTTTCATTTCTGCATTTTGTATGAGTGCCTTGGGTATTTATGAAGTATTGATTGTTCCTCGCATAATTGAATTAGGACAAACTTAGTTTTTCCAACAAAATTGACAATACTACCGGCAAAATAAAATTTTATAACAGTACTATATTTAAATGTGCCCAGCTGATAAAACGATCGACACTTTTTGTTCAATCACGACAATGTCCCATTCCAAATAAACAGAATTATCGAAAATATTTGATATGAGCACAGTGCAATGTAAAGATAAACTTTATATGCACCATAATTGATAGTCAACAACAAATGAAAAACCAACATTAAATTTTATATTTTAGTGTCATTTTTACCCACTGAATGTGTAGTCATGTAGCAGATTTATCTAAGTGAGATACAATAATAAACTTGAGCTTCAGTCATCTGCGCAAACTGAGTATATGACTCAAAAAAAAATTCTTATAAATGAGAAAATCCTTATTTTGGAATACTCCCACGTATATTGTATTATACAGGGGATTTAAATTAATTTTCCAGTCACTACTATTACAAAATCAGTCAATTATTTGAAAGGTTTGTCTAAATACGATGGCTGACGGCACAAAAAATGGATGGAAAATTGTGTAGAATTGCATTAAAAAAACAAAAAATAAGAATGTCAAAACATTATCATCTTCATTTGAGCATTCATCGTCGTACTGGGTGAGACAGAAAAAGGTTTAAAAAAAAGGAAAAAGCATGGAGGCGTGGAGTCGAGAATATAAGTTTTCCTTCATTTGCACACACAATATTTTATCAAGAATTTCAACAACCATGGCTTGTAGTAATAAGTCTGCTTATTGTGCATAATTCTATGAAAGAAACAAAAAATCAAAATGTCAAAACATCGAAATAACGAATTATTACTCAATAATTCGTTATTGTTGATTTCTTATCATGTGATATTTCAAATTGGTAATATTTTTGTATGTAAATGTCTGTTGAGTTTTGAAATAACGAGATTTGACTATATCTGTTTAAAGAAGCCTTAATTGTAATTTTTCTATATTTTTGCTTGCAGATTTTTAGCAATATGGTGGCCGTTGAAGTGCCAAATTACGAAACGTCGAGCAAGAATCATAATTATTTTCATATGGTTTGTAGCGTTAACAACGACAATACCTTGGGCAATATTTTTCGACTTGGTGGTAATTTTTAGTGATGCTCCTAACGTCCAACTATGCATCGAAGTTTGGCCAGAAGAAATGAATGGATCTCTTTATTTTTTAACGGCAAATTTACTATTTTGCTACATTTTTCCAATGATACTCATCACAATGTGTTACGTCCTTATCTATATTAAGGTAAGTTGTCATTATCCAAGAAGTTTTGACGCACCGATCATCTAAATAACGAAACTAAAAATAAAATATGAAAATAACTATAATTAAACGTCTTTATTGGACTAATATGTTTAGAAAATACAATTTACAAAGTATATAATATACAAATATTCCAACAGGAGTTCTACTTCCAGCTGCTTAACTATGCAAAAGATTTTCATACAGTCTTAACTCTAGATTGATTAAATAATAACTAAAACCTAAAAAAGATAAAGTTAATTACATATTTGCTTCCTGAACAAAATTGCTCTGAAGAAGACCTGGAGCAAGTTGTTGCAGGGGTAAGAAGTTACACGCTTTTTTACTGGGATTTCAAACCCTTTGGTGAACATAATTAGACTCATTTGTTTTCTTCTAACTTCGTTCAATACATAAAAACGATTAGTGAACAGCCAAGCGTCAAGCTGCTAGGTTGGTGCAAATGTCTCGATTTCAACCAAGCAAGTAAAAAAATCTTTTACGAATTTTTTGATTCCTGATGTCTATGTTTTTTATTTTCTCAAAATTTTTGACCTCAAATATTGATAATATACCTACCTTTAACTTTCAATACTCTTTTTTATATCCGTTAATGGTGACTTCAATTTATATTATAAAACATACCATGGCAGGTAGATACAATTTTTCGGGGTAAATTCTCTTTGTCACTGTTGTTAACTGTAAGAACAGTTTGAATAGGAACAAAGGGCCTATTCCTTACAGTTTACTGTATATTTTAGTTAATGAATAAATGTACAGATTCTTCCCAAGGGGATTTTCCAGCTGGAATAATTTTGTTCAGGTGCAATCCACAAGACCCCTAGAAAGGCAAACGCCAAGCTATCTATGTGTACAAACCATTAAAGGACTCCCATCGAATTTAGTTATTATCGAGTTTTAGAGGCTATAAAACTCATTTGGAGGATAAAACTAAAGTTTTCTCAGTGTTCAAATAGAGCCCGTTCCGTCAGAACAGGAACAGTAATGCAATCTTTGCCATTATAGAATGTAAAGTTTCTAAATCTGGACCACTCCGGGTGACACTGGTGTCGTCTGCAAATGAAGTGAATTCCTCATTAATTCGTAAGTCTATGACATCATTAATGAATACCAAAAAAAGAATTGAACCTAAAATCGAACTCTGAGGTACACCACTGCCAACTGGTAAATTACTTGAAACTTTACAACTAGCTCGTACCAGTTGTCTTCTACATTCCAGGTTAGATACAAACCATTTTGAGGGAACACCTCAGATGCCTTAATACTCTAGTTTGTTGATCAAAATTTCATGATCAACACAATCGAAGGCCTTAGCAAAATCACTAAAAACCGAAGCTGCATAAAATGTATTATTGAGTGAGGTATATTTTTCATTAAGTGTCATTAGTGCAATTATTAGGTAGGAAACCAAATTGTTTAGCTTTCAAGATTTTATGTTTAAAAAGAGAAGACATCAGCCTTCTTCTTACCACTCTTGTGCAAGGGGACAATTATAGCTGCTTTTAAACAGCTAGGGAAAAGCCCCTTCTCTAAGAATTCGTTGATTAGATATTAGAAAACGTTTATAATCACTTCTGGAAAATTTAAAAATAACTTAACTGATAACCCATTGATGTCAGAGGACGTCTTGTTTAAAATGCTGAGTATGGTTTGCTGTAGCTCAAACGAAGGAACGAGGAAAGTGAGAGCATTAGGATTTGGAGATATTTTAGAACTAATATTCTTTCTAACGTTCACAAAATAATTGTTAAGTTCGTCTGGGTCGAGTTCAATAGATGTTTTGTTCCTCAAATCATTGATATCAAACCGAGTTTCTTTCGAGGAATTTTCTGCTCTAGAGATGCGATTGTTGTAATAGTTTTGTTTAATAATTAAGAGTATTTGAGATTTAATATTCAAGAATAATCTCATTTTCTTGGATGAAGTACGTGTCCCTTTCGTAGTGCATGATTTATGATTATTTGTTTCACGAGGCTGAAAAGGAAATGCTGTATTGAAGCACTTGATAGTTTTATCGAGAAAATTCGAAATTTTAAAGTCTATATCTTCAGAAAGATCAATCCAAACTTAAGTTGTGAAATTTGGTGAAGTTTTATTCAGATAAAATCGTCACCAACTGTGTTGATGTTGGTGTAGTGGTAACGTTCACAGTGTGTTCAGTATAAATATCACCAAGGGTTCTATAAATTCCAACTTACATGTCAGTGTACTTCAAAACGAATTTATGAAGGCTATAGAACCTTGACCATCTATGCTATTGCTAAATACAGTATTGAAATAAGTTACTAATGACGTTTGTGAAATAACTTTATAATTTAATCATACATCGTCGGTGGCTTGAGGTCTGAGACCGACGCAAGGAATTAACTTTCGGCTCCTCAAAATCAGCAAATTTCATACAGCAATGATGGAGAAGCTAATAATGTAATAGTGAGCGATACCATCCAGTGGTCTGGCAACTTCTACGTATACGGGATGCAGCAATATGAAAAACAATAAACAATAAACAATACATACTCCTCCAATTATAAACCATAATTTTATGTATCAATCTTTTTTTGTGTAAATTGATGTACACTCTTGATTTTTAGGTATGGAAAAGGGACATTCCTACAGACACCAAAGATGCTCAAATGGAAAAAATGCAACAGAAATCTAAAGTGAAAGTAGTAAAAATGTTAGTAGCAGTTGTTATACTATTTGTGATCTCTTGGCTACCGCTGTATGCCATCTTTGCCAGAATAAAACTTGGAGGTGAAATTGAACCGTGGGAAGAAGAGATTTTGCCTATTGTAACTCCGGTGGCGCAATGGTTGGGAGCATCTAATTCTTGTATCAATCCTATATTATACGCTTTCTTTAATAAGAAGTATCGAAAAGGATTCGTTGCTATTATTAAAAGTAGAAAGTAAGTTTGAATTCTTTCTTCAAAAATATTTGTTCTCAATAGGCTATACGACAATATTTAGAAATATGTTAATCTGTTAATCACTAGATTTAAAACGGCAAATTTTCAAGAGAGAGAATTTATTTAGAGAATAGCCCCGATATACGAAAACTTTTCCTCTGCACGGCTGAGAATGTGGTGGTTTTTACAAGCGGTTTCTTTTTGTGTTTTCATAGGTATCAGTTCACTGTTTGTGTATTCGCCTACCCCCGCATTTGGAGTTAATTTTAAAATTAGTTAGACGAAAATAATGGGGCGACAAACCAAACAGCTGGTGAGTCGTTATTGTAGGGCGGCCATTTAGATAATAAACGAGTACATCAGATTACAGGAAAACCTGCAACACCGACGATTGGTCGTAGGCTGGGAGTCGCGTAGGATGCCTATATAAGCGGAATATATCTAAAAAGATGTGTAGAAAATGAAAAACCGACTAACCTTATAGTCATTTAGAATATTTTATCTTCATATTCTTGAAGGAATTCACCAATATTTATTTTTTTATGTCTTTTATAGCGTTTTATACCTTTTCTTTTCAACTAACTTATTCATTAAAAAATATATACACGTTTATTTATTATTTGGTTCTATTTACAAGAAATTGGCAATTATGGAAGATACGCTAGTTCCTGATTATATTTCATCATTTTTGAGGTTATGTTGTCCTCTGAATATCCTTCAACAATTGACCTATTCCATCCAGCATGGCGCTCCAGCTTCTGCTAACGGTTGCCGACATTCTACGTACGCAATGGCCAGTGTAGTTTTCGAGGTTTTCCAAACTCAAATATTGAACTATAATACATTATTTATAAAATGAAAATGCGGCCATGTGGCTGCAAAGATATATAATTCCTAATAAATTTCAAACTCTTCAGTTTCTCTCCATCAACAATGGTGGAAACTCGTGTCACATTAAATTTGTTTTATTGACTTTGGTTTGAAACACTCACATAATTTGTGATAACTATAAATATTAGATAATATTCATATTTACCATTCAAGACTTCTATATTATGGAATACGAGGTCTGGCTATTAAATAACGGTTACGAAAAAGGGTTTTATTATAAAAATTATTCTACATTCGAATGCTTCACTTCAATATACTCCCCTCCCCTCGTTACACACCTTTCCATACGTTTTTTCCATCGATCGAAGCAGTGCTGGAAGTCTTCTTTGGTGACGGCGTTTAGGAACTTTGCCGTTTTTTGCTTTACCGCTTCCATCGACTCAAATCGGGTCAGTTTCAAACCTTTCAAAGAAATCTGGGCAGACCCGTTGACGCAAGAGCTTTTGGACAGGAGTCAGATTTTTTGGAACTTCGCACAGACTTTTGTCATGTGTAATTCCTCGTTTAAATTTTTCTAGCCGTTTCTTTATCGACAATCATCCGGATGCTCTTTCGGCGATCTGCACGCACAATTTGGTTGATTTTGGTCACTGTTTCCGGAGTTGAAACAGTCACAGAGCGACTTGGACGCAGGTGATCTTCAGTGTTCTCTCGGCCCAATATTCCAAATATGGAGGAATCTGGGCCTTAGAAAGGATTGAAAGCTGTTGCGGAGCATATAGCTTTTTGGTCTTCAGCTCCAAGTTTTTGTGTCCAGACAGGACCAAATCCTGAGCCGCAGTGCCAGCCTTTTTGGTAAAAACAGCAGCTTGGATCTTTGCTGCATTAAACTCATATTGCTTCCACCTCACTCCAGAATGTGTCCGAGAGCGGTATTGATGGTGGTGATCTGTTGCTGCCTACGGATTTGGTTGTTAGCTGAGTTTATTGGGGCGGCTAATTCGAAAGACGACACCAGTGTACCATCGTCTACAAAGGTATTGATCGGGTTTGCAGTTTTGTCGAGTAGATCGTTGATGTACAGGAGAAAGATAGTAGGTAACAAGTTGCATCCTTGGGAAACACCAGCGTTGACCTCGAACCTTTCTGAGGCGAGTCTATCGATAGCGACATTCCCACATCAGTGTCGGATGAATCTTCTCTCTCAAGAACATTTTACAAATACTTATTGATAAATAAAAAGTCCATTTAACACTACAGATTGAAATAAATATTCACAATTTCAACTATGGGAAAATATCAAGTAAGGAAATGTTAGTAAACGATGTGATTTTAATAAAATTTGTAACATAGATATGTATTTGAAGAATTCTTGAAAATTGGATAATCATTAAGCCAAATTATTACACTAAATATAATTTGAACGCAAATTGTTTCTCAAGGACCATCTTCTTTTTTTAGATGTTGTGGTAGATTGCGATATTATGAAACAGTAGCGTTAATGTCATCATCTACCAGCATGAGAAAGTCCTCGCACTTTTACAACAACAATTCGTCGACAAGAAAGATACCACCCACGCAAGATAATCCAGTTTCGTATATTTATAATAATACTGGGGTCTGAACCCTGAAACGGTCTACCCCCGTGTAAAAGGTAAGTTTTATCTGTACTAATCTGATAAAATATTACACATGCTTTCTCCAAACATATTCCTTCTTACTCAAAATTTGACCAGCTTCAGCTTGTTTGTCTGAAACAATAAATTTTGAATAAAATAAATATTTTTTTCTAGGGCTTGGTTTAACTTGAGGAAACTTTGCTCACATTTTCTCGAGAAACAAAACAATTGGTCCACGTTCGACGATAAGTCAGCGAGGTTGTTGTGAAAAAAAAAATCGTTGTAAAGTAGATGTATTGAATTTGTCGAAAGTAAGAAAAAAAATGAAAATTTGTAGTTGTTAAGAAAACCAAGGCAGAAATAAATTGGTAATAATTGTAAGCTTGTGGCAGAAATACGTAGAAAATTCACTTTTAAAGAATAAGATATCTTTTTAACTATATTATGCATCACCTAAAGCGTGTCTTAAAACTCGTTATAATCATAATTTCCATCTTCTTTTTATTATATGTACGAGAATAATTTATTAATCAATCAACAGAGTAAAATAATATCTAATTTCACCAGACAACAAACAAATTATTATGGGTAATATAATGTGATTCGTAATTCCTAATAGAAGAAATAAATTTACGAGTATTGTTTTGAAAAATTCATGAAACTCCAGTTTTATTATCAGCACCAAGAAACAGGATTTCTTGAACCGTTTCACATGTGTCCTATATTCGGAGTCCAGAGTGTCTGTAAACATTGCTGGTTCCCATCTTCCTTTGTAGCGCTTTTCAATTGTTGCGATATCTTAATAAAAGCGCTCTCCATGCTTGTCACTTGAAGCGCCCACATGTGAAATGTGTATTTTCAAAGACATATTACATCCAATTTATAATATACCTTTCGCATATTTTGATGTCAAAATATTGAAGAAATCCAGAGAAGTTTCCAGTAAGACAAACGCCATCCTGTCTCCTATCTCTTTTCCAGTTAAGATGGTGATGAATGTTAAATCTTTAATTAATTTCTTGACATCTGGTCCAACAAATACACCTTCCTTTTAGTTTTAGTTTCAAAAATTTGATCTTTATCTTTGGCTTTTACAAAATGTTTTATTAGACCTAATATGATATTCAGAGGTGGTGATATTATCTTTTCGGGGTTAACTAAGGGTTCATTTTTTGCCCAGAAACGTAAACAGTTCTTGGCGTTATTGCTCTCACGTAATGTTCATTTTTCCACTCGCACAAAATACAACAGTATTTTGTGTAGTCAATTTGTAAAATGAAAGCAACAACTTTCAAATCTGCATAGATTAACCATTGGTATTTGCTGTATTCTATCTTCTCTAACACTAACTTTATAATATCGTAAGTCTATTTTAAATGAGCTCCGTAAGCTGAAGGTAGTGATGGAAATTTATTTCTGTTATGGAATCAATGCAAAGTCTCCATTCGTCTGATCTATGTTCATGACACCAAGCCCTCAATGTCATTATAGTACACTAAGTCGTCCTCTTTAGAATACACAACACATGAGCTGTGATTCCCGTCTTATTCAGATTCAGTCTTCAACTTAACACTTCGGCTTTGTATTTTGACAAAACCAAATCTCTTACGAAATCGTTAAGCTCCAATTGGTTAATCAAATGCGGTGCTTGAGGACTGACAGATGCTGTAATTTCTGTTTCTTCTTTCACTTCCAAAGAAGACTTTGCGGTAATAATTGATGATAACTCTGAGCTACTCACAGAATTTGACGGAAAATTGACTGTTTGATAAAAAAATATATTTTTGACACGCTACCAACAAAATGGACAACAGATTTGGTTCGAGTAATTTCGAGTGTTGCCTAGTTCCTATTTCTGCTGCCTTTTCGCGTAGATTCGTCGTCGAATAGTAAAAAGCCAATTATTTGCTCAAATCTATCTCTGTTCCTGAACCACTTTTCTCGGGTTGATTCTTTCCTACACCTCAGTACCTCAGCTTTAATCAGACTGCCTATATAAAACTATATAATACAACCTTCTCGACCGGCAACCAATGTTTTTGTTTGTTTGGACTTTTTTCATTCCAGTTAATATAATATCTGAGAGCTTCTTCATTGGTGTAAAGACAAATTAACTCTTTCATTCATCATATTTGCAAACAGAAATCTAAACCTCCACGTCAGAATAGGATTCATGGAATGTTATGTGTGGTCAGTACTGCTGTACTGGGTGGAAACCTGGACCTTGAAAGCTCAAATGATCAAAAAACTTGGTGCATTTGAGATGTGGCTCTATAGACATATCCTGAAGATATTCTGGACTGATAGAATCACCAACGACGAAGTACTAAGACGCATTGGTTGTAAAAGAAAGCTGTTGACAGTTATTAAACAGAAATCTAAAGTTTCACGTCAGAATAGGATTCATGGAATGTTATGTGTGGTCAGTACTGCTGTACTGGGTGGAAACCTGGACCTTGAAAGCTCAAATGATCAAAAAACTTGGTGCATTTGAGATGTGGCTCTATAGACATATCCTGAAGATATTCTGGACTGATAGAATCACCAACGACGAAGTACTAAGACGCATTGGTTGTAAAAGAAAGCTGTTGACAGTTATTAAACAGAAATCTAAAGTTTCACGTCAGAATAGGATTCATGGAATGTTATGTGTGGTCAGTACTGCTGTACTGGGTGGAAACCTGGACCTTGAAAGCTCAAATGATCAAAAAACTTGGTGCATTTGAGATGTGGCTCTATAGACATATCCTGAAGATATTCTGGACTGATAGAATCACCAACGACGAAGTACTAAGACGCATTGATTGTAAACGTCAGATTAGGATTCGTGGAATGTTAGAGAGTGGCTAGATAATTATTGTGACATTCTTCAACCGCCCTTCTATTTTCGACTATATATTAGACAATAAATAATAAATAATTCTCGTACTTGAAAAAAATCGCTTATATTTTTAACGCTGTCATTATTTAGTTTCCTATTTGGATGTTAGAATAAATTAGATATAAAAAAAGTACCTTTAATAACAGTACCTCTGTCTATACTTATTATGTGTTGTAAGGATGTGTCAGATTAAGATAAGCGACTGTATTTTTAAGTTTGAAAATTAAATACGCTTAAAAAGAATCTAATAGTTTTAAAACTGCCCAAATATATGAAAAATATAAGTATAAATTATGTAAGTCATTTACAAATGACACTGATAAGTGAATGGAAATAAACGTGTGATTAAAACAGTATTTTTATTTAGAACCCTCCAGAAAACAATTTTTTTATGTCAACTATTGTTCGAAAATGTATTTATCAGTCTTCACTGTATTGAATCAAGTACATACATCACCAAATTACATTTATATATCGTTTAAATGGAATGCATCTGTTTGTTTTTGAACGCAAAAAGTGAAAAAAAAAAATAATTTTATTAATGGATGCGAAGGAAATTCTGATGTAGAGAAGACAACATCAAAGTGTATCAGCTATTGAGTTTAAAATTAAGGATGGATAGCTACCATCTATGTATATAGATGGACAGCACGTGCAACAGAAGTAGTCATCTTAAATATCCAAGTATGACATATTTTATTTTGAATGTTGGAGAGCACGTGTTTGCTTTTGGATATTTTCATTTTTTTTTAAAGATTTTTTGCGTTTTAGTTTTGTATTTTTATAAGTATCTAGTAGGATCGATTAGAATAGTGACTTAAGTATTAAAAAATTAGTATTTTAATTACAAACAAAATGGTTATATATGAAGCTTACAGCTGCTCTAACAATCCTAAAATTAAATCTTTAAGAACCACTTTTCAAGGTAAGTTGTTTTTTCTGTATTCACACAATAGTGGTTGTGATTACATATAAAAAGCGACTGCGATAACATAAAAGAAGAATTAAAATTTTTTGCCGAATCTTGACAAGATATGTCATGATTTGTCAATTGTCAGACAGTTAACCTTTAAAAAATCAAAATAAGATTGGTGATCGGTTGTGTATAAAAATTTCATAAGCAAACAATGTCAATTCAGTTAAACAAAAAAACGACACATCTTAATGCTAATAGCTGACAAATAGATCATATTAAAAATCTGCACAAACTTGGAACATCCATGAAAGTGGTTTTAGAAAAATCCAACAATGATAGATTCTTCTTGAACAAACTTAAAAAGTCACTAAAAGTGGTGTTGAAAAGAAAAAATATAATAGAATTTAGAAGAAAGAAAGTTTTATTAGAAAAAATGGACTTAGAAAGTGCGGGGACTAGTAATGGCATATCTCCGAGAAAGAAATTTAAGCATAATATTGAAAAAGATTTATCCAAACGTGATTTAGCTAGTTTACCAGTGAGTGGTGCCGACAAAACTATAAATAATGTCAATACAACGTTAAATAAAATGTTTTTATTTTCAGAAAGCTGTATTACAAAGGATATTTTATTACTTAGATGTGCAATCAATCCAGAATTGTGCTATTCTCTGCTCAACCTTTTACAATTTATCTAAAGATAATTCCTTATACAGAACTTTGGTTTTGAATGTATGTATATATACAATTATTTTCACTACTAAAACCTTATTAATTAATCTATATTAATATTAATAAACTTTAACTATCCCAAGCATTACCTTTTCCTATTCTTGAGTTTTTCTTCAGTAATTATTAACTCCTTGTATCCACCTGTTATAATTTTCCGGTCTTTTATCTTATTTAGATTACTTATTACCTTTGAAGATTGCATAAATTATATTACAATGACTACTTTCAGTACAACACAGATCCACAAGCTATAAAGTATCAAATTTCAAAAGTAACCCAACCTCACACACTTGAAATTGAATATAGCAGTCAGTTAAATAAAGAGGAAGATACTACTTGGTTTGATAGCTGTATTATAAAGTAAGTATGTAATAGAAACAACATTATGTTTTAGTTTTTGTTTAACAAATTTCATATAACAATGTTTATTTAATAACAATTCACAGAATTCACAATTCTATAGGTTATTTTTTTGACTTAAATAGAAAAAAAAACCTCGCCTATGTCCTTGTGAGATTTTTCCAGTGAGAAGATCTCATACACACCTCATTTTAGGTCTGTTAGCCTGTTTCTCTTTAGTTGTATCTTCCTTACATCAATGGTTGGAGTATATAGAATAGAGGCAGTCACATTTCACTATATGTAGATTAATTTTCACTTTGACAGACCACCCCAAATTTTGTCGAACACTACACAATTTTGGGGATGTTTTTACCTTTCTGTCATAATAACATCCCTACAACTTGTTGTACCCGCCTTGGTACGCTTCTGAGGGCATAGTTAGTGTATTGGTGTGGTGATATGAATATTGTTAATATTTCCAGATATTTCAACTCAACTACTGAAATGTTAGTCATTTATATGAATTTATATTATGTTTTAGGGTATTAAGGAACTGTGGGGATAGCATTGTAACACTAAAAATAGAAAATTGCAGAAATGAAGAGGTATTAATGCATATAGGAGAATGTATAAATGTAGAAAGTAAGATCATATTTCATATTATTTATGTAATATATCAAATCATCAGTTTTGCTTATTTTGATTGTAAATTGGTGTTTTTTGCATATCTTGTAGAAGAGATATTCCAAAATAAAAAACTGCCAAAGGGGATGCAGATTTTCTTCAAAATAGTAAAGGTACTATAGCAGCAAGTGGGCTAGATTCAAAAGAGGCTCCAATTCTTTCCGACTGACACTGCCCAGATATCACACAAGTGAAACATAAACAGAAAGATGGAGAAAAAATCATGACCAATTGTCCTACTACTATTGCCAATTTCAATAGATTTATGGGAGGAGTAAATTTGTCTGACCAAGAAATATACTTATATGACTTGGACAGAAGATCTACAAAGTGGTGGAAAAAGGTGTTTTATAAACTTTTAATGACGGTGGTTGTGAGTGTACATGTAATATTTCAAGAAGTGAAACATAAGAAAATGCCTCTTGAAATTCATTGTCCCCTTAGCTGAATCAATGATGGCCTAGAAAAAGAAAATGGAATTGTCAAATGAAAAAAATCGGGTCTACCTTCAAATGCAACAAAACTTTTCACTGTATTTTATATCGTTGGACATATGTTTCTTCTAAAAACACCTTTGGGACACATATGTCCTACCCTAAAATTTTCACAGGAGGGGTAGAATATTATTATTTCTACGTTATTTGACACTTTGAAGTTATAGTTTACCCCTTTTTTTTGAAAAATTAAAAACTTACATGAATTGTTATACTCAAATTTCTTTACTAATTTTTGTTTTATTTTTAGGGTTAATTTTATATAAGTGCAAAAGTAGCTTCAGTTCTTTGCTTTCATTATGTACATTAACTAGTATACAATTTTCTTCCTGCCATTTTCCACCAAAAGTTGTGAGGGAAGTGATCAAAAATAATCTTGATTTGAAACATCTCCATTTATGTAAGTATTAGACTAATGACAATCATTTATGTTTATTATAATTTGATAGATTGCAAAATATTGTTTGGACAACATATTATAATATTTCCTTATTTGTCAGATGATTCCAATTTTTTATCAAGCAAGTTACATAACACGGGGAAGACATTACAATATTAGAAAAAAATGGTATGGAACATAGGAATATTGATGTAAAATTTTTGACCAACTTAACTGTTCCCCATACCACTCTTGATTTCAGATAAATATGGTACTCGAAGAGTACACATGTTGTCCACAGAAATTATTTTTCTTAAAATATTTCTCAAATAAATCGACATAAGTGCTAGGAAATTGAATAGATTTTAAAATAAACTTATCTTAATAAGGGCTTAAATAATTTACCTTTTTCTTCCAAACAATATATGTAGAAATTTATTATACCTTGATATCTTTTAGCTGGTCTGTAATTCTTATGACACACTGGCTTGCACTTCCACTAATGGGAACGTGAACAGTGTGCTCAGTATGGATTTCACCAACGGTTCCAGAAGTTCCAATTCATCTGCTTTATTCTACCCAAAATTAGATTATTTGTTCTCTTAATTTGTAGCCCTTTCAAAGGCATGTTTTTGTGAATAACTTTAATAAAAAATAATTTTAATTTAAATGGGATAGTATCATGTGTATAATTAACAAGACAACGAGAATACCATATGTTTGATATTGCTTCCAAGAAGGTAGTTGGTATTTAAAAGCAATGGTAAATATCACAAACAATTGTTTAAGTTCAGCAATTTGTTTGAATAAACCTTTGGTTTTAGCAGAAGGACCAACATTTATTGCTCTATTTTGCTAAATTACTTTGATGGCTTTTCATATAGTAGTTTACACGAATTTTTTAATAATTTGACCCACAGTGTATTCTGTACAAACTGGCCTATCTATATGAAGAGAAATAAATTAATTATTTGTTCATATGAATGACTTCTCAAGATAATAGTAGGATGAAATTAATTGGAAAAGGAGGAGAATATGATAAAAACAAAAGGAAAAATAATTTACGGCTCATCTGAGTTCGGAAAAGTAAAAGGGGTGAATTTTTAAGGGAAAAAACGATTCATCCCTTTACTTGATTCCTGGCAAAACTACAGGTCCTATGAAAAAAGTCAAATGGCAAATTGTAGGTATTAAGAAGATTTACAACTTTTGTATTTATGTTAATAGTTATGATGGTGATGATGGAAACTTTGCAGGGAGGAATTGGGGTTGTAACCTAAAGATTCTAAGATCAGTGTATATGGCAATTGTGTCACATATGAAGCAGTAGTTTGGGGTACTACAACTAGTCTGAATACCACAAGGAACAGTCTCTCAAAGGTACAAAGACTGACTTGCTTATATGCAACTGGGACCACGAAATCTTACCCAATAGCTGCCCTAGATTTGATTCTAAATCTCGTACCTATCCGCATGGTACTGGAAAACGTGGGAGAGAAAACATCACTTAGAATGTTCATAGACGGGATCGTCAATGAAAATCCATTCCTAAATAATGATCAACCCTGGGACATGCCTCAGGACGTTATATCGAAAAAGTTTAGCTAAACTTGGTTTTTAGAATTTTTCTCATATATTTTGAGGTTATGTGAAAATACTATAAATACAAAAGTTGAAGATCTTCCTATTAACTACAACTTTGCTATTTTATTTTTTTCCATAGGTATTGTAGTTTTTCCGGAAATCGAGATAAGCCATTTTTTCCCTCAAACACTCACCCCTTCCCGACCTCAGATCGCCCGTAAATTATTTTTCCTTCCATTTGTATTATAGTCTCCTCCTTTTCCAGTAGGTTTCATCCTATTTCTTTTTCACTTTTTATTATTTTTAAAGGCTTCTACTCTGGTCTAATACTTTTTTGTTGGATTTTATAAAAAGTTTGTTAATGTTTTATGCCTCTACATTTATCGTTGTGAAATCTGAGGTGGTCTAAACAGTTAATTTAAGTTTTATAATAAAGATCTTGATAAAAAAATCTTAGTTAACATTTTTTGTATAAATTTATTTTGTAGCGAACAATATAAATGTAAATCCCAATGAGATATGTGAACTTATGTCTAGAGAAAATGTAAATATGAAGGAAATATATTTGAGCGAGAGGAAAATGTTGAAGACGAAGAGCCTTAGGACGTTAGCAAGACTGACTAATTTAAGAAAACTCGAAATGATCTCCGGTCCAGGTTTCGAATGTAATCCAGAAGATTCTTTGGAACTTCTAGCTGCCGGCTGTACATATCTAGAAAAGTATGATTTCTTCTATTTAGAAATTCTGCTAAATTAAACAAATTTACTTAACTACGTGTAACAATTCAATTTTGATATTAGGAGTTGTAGAAAAATAATTACAATTCTTTCAATACATCGTGTTGTATAGCTTTAGCGATACTTCAATCAATTCAATTTTTTAGTTAGTTTTGTTTAGTATTTCAAAAATACTAATTTTTGATGGCACATAATGGATTAGTGTTAAAATTTATATAAAAACATTTACTTTGCAAAAACTTAAATTACTTTTTTGTAAAACTAATTTAATATTGCTCACACCTGTTATAGCTTCAGTTGTTTACACTTATTTTCAATAACTTCCCGCAGTTAATTTATTTAGTGCTTAGTCTAATTTGCTGTGAGCTTATGCCATATATTTTCAATGGGAATCAAATCGAGACCATTTGTTGGTCATGAATAAACTTTTGCGATGTTATTGTTAACCCAAAAAATTAAATATTGGTATATAATAAAAGCAAATGATGAAAATATCAATGTGTATTTTATTTTTTTTTCAGATTATGTATTCACAATTGGAAGGAAATAAACGATACGAATTTCATCCCTGCCTTAAGAATGTTCAGCCAGTTAAAGACATTAGAATTAAGAGGGACAAGTATAACTATAAAAAGTTGCAGAGAAGCTGCTCTTAGTTTGCCATTATTGGAAACTTTGGACGTTGTCAAATGCCAAAGGATAAAAAAAGCACAGGTAATAATCGATATTCTATTTTGTTATTTCAAAAATGATACTTCTTTGTGGTTTGTACATTATTTTGTAACAAACATTTTTATGAATTTTCCTCAATGAAATTTTTAAAAATTATAAATACTTTGTTAAAAGCTTAGTGGGTTGAGGGAAAAATCTCGTCATAATTTCAAACCGGCTCTTTTTTTGAAATGAACTTAAATACATTACTAATTATTCTATAAATTCTGAAAATTTTTAATTTTTTTCTTTTTTTTTTCAGTTAATATTGTTAAGGAAAGACTTTGAAGATATAGAAATACCCTTAGGATAAGATTTTTGTACAATAAAATAAAATTTTAGTTTTTTAATGAAGATTTTTGATATATTCTCGTTCCTAGAAGCTCTTTAATGGTAAAATTTGTGGAAGCCAAATTACAATATCACTTTTTACCTCGCAACGATTAGCAAAAATACTACAAAAGAGTAATAATAGAGAATAACAAATTTTTCTGTTATTTTTTTACCCAAATTTTTCTAAATATTTATGAAACTATTTTGGGGATCTCGATCATACATTATCTCTGTTATAAAGTAAAAAATTATTGATTTTTATGATTGTCAATGAATTATTAATACATTTTATTCGAGTACTTTGGGACAAAGATAGGAATGTGTGGCATGAAGTGTGTCTGGAACTACTGAAGGATTTCTATAACCTTGAAGACTGCAAAAACAATTACTTTGGTAGGATACAAATAATTATAATGCTATTGAATTGATCTTAAATTTATTTATTCATTTGTTTTAATAACTAAACAAAAGTAACTGAAACATCTAAAAGCATATAAATAAAAAGCCAATCATCTATAAGGTTAATGCTTATGTTTTCTGGTTTCCTGAATCTGAACTCTCAGATTCTTTGCATTTGCCAGGGAATGCTTCCAACACTTGGCATGAAGTACCTGCAGAGAATGTTTCTCACGTTGTTGGCTTTCAAACCTCCTCTTATATTGCTACCCATCTCTAGCTCCGACATAATTATGAAGCACAATACAGGTCTTGACAATAACTGTAGTGAAATCAGGTTGTACATTCATGGGACGTTGGGCTTTTTTTTAACCATTTCTAAGTGGGTATTCTTAAAGTGCATTTTCAACAGTCAAATGGGACCAGCGTATGGTCCCAACAAATGTTTATGTAAGCCAAATCTGCGTCAGCAATAAAGAAATAAGGTACTTTCGGGATTACTGGTACTGGTAGGCACATCTCTTCCGGTAATTTATATGAACCACTTAGAATTGATTTCCACAGCTTAGTATCTTTGAAAATAGATGTCACAGTCTTTTCTATAACTTCCAATGTTACCAAACATGTAATGAAATGATTTAGCTCATTCTGTGCAAAATATATGGTTTTATAATTAAATGTATTCCCAATACCCTTTGCTTACCCTAAAGTTATTGCCAGCATTTCCACAGGTTGAATAAAATTCCTCATAGTCCTGGAAATATCGATTTGTACAAAAAGTTGGTACTGGCTCATTTCACACTCTAGTTCATTTTCAATATTTAGCCGCTGTACGCTTTTTTAAAGGGTGATAACTACCCCTAATTTTAAAAAATAAAACATTTTAAACCTTAACATGGATAAAATTTGGTTTGGATTAGTTAAATAAGGATTGTTTTATGTTGTAGGATACTATTTCATAATATTTCAACCCTTAATAACATAGCACTTTTAATAATATAAGCTACTTAATTTTAATAGAAAAAAAAGTAGAATTCCATAGAAAAAAAATATATTACCACATACATTAAAATACGTAGTCAAGTATTAGATACAATGAAATTTACAAATCGTCGTCTTCGTCCTCCTCAAAACCCGTAAAATGTTCTTCATAGAAAACGCGTTCGGTAAGCGAGTATCTGTCAGGGCATAATTTGCAGTCACTTTTGTGACAGGTATTAGTGATTGAATAATTTATTTTTCATCACAGTTTAAATAAGGATTTTCATTAACTACGTCAGTTAATTCATTGGTTGCTGTTCTATCTTTGATTTAAGTAAAAGTGGATTCATATGTCAGAGATGAGCCCATTTTTGCAGTGTAAACTGTTATCATGCAATTGAATTGAAATCGATGTTATCATTATCTTGATATTTTCGAAAATTGTGTCATTTAAAACGCACAAAAGATAAATTTATTATATATCATAGAAACTCTTTTCCACACCACCTTGGAAGTACGCTCATAAATGCATTTATAAACGGATCCCGGAGGTAGAGTTCGAGGCGCGCTTTTTTTTATGTGGTATCCCCTTTAGGCCTAATCCACATTTATTTTGTATGTATGAACAATTTAATTGAGTCTATATCTGGTTAAATTAGTGATACCTGCTGCCTGAAATTTTTTGAAGAAACAGAAAATAATTTTCAACATTGATTACTTTTAGTGTAACGTAATATGACACAAAAATGATTCTAATTTTGAAATTTAGTATTTCAATTATGCAACAGCTCACTTTAGATAAAAATTAAGTTTAGTTAAAGGTCGTATTAAACGAGATTAACTAGTGAAGGAGTAAAATATTAGATTTTAGTAAAACCTTTATTCAACTCAATATTTCTGACTACGAAAGAATCAATTAAATTGTTCAAACTTACAATATATATATATATATATATATATATTTTCAAAGAACCAAATACAAACATTGATATTACTTGAAAATACTGATTGTGAGAACTAAAAAAATTTTGATTTCATCTCGAAGGGCAAGATAATAAAATGAAAAATAGAAGTCTTAATTTGGGACACTGGGTATGAGAATTACTTCATACTTTGAAATAACAGCATTGCTAAAACAATCTGATTGATTATTAAAAATAGAATAACGATAATAAACATTGTCACTAGCTTCGAAACAATACAAATATTAATAACAAACATTTTTAATGATATTCTACCAAACAGGTATTTTCAATAGGATGCGTGTTTCGTTTATAAACGTACCATCTTCAGAAATAATAGTAAGTTGTCAAATAGTGAAAAAAAGTAAGTGTTAAGTCAATATAAAGTGTATTTGGAATATAATATTCATAACAATTTACAATTGTTGAGTTTTTTTCACATTGAATATTAGTTTTTCATTTATATTGATATAAATGATATGTTAAGGAAACTAGTCAAAACATCAATTTGAAAAATTGTTTTACTTGCTGAGACATACAATAATTTTATACGTTCTGACTGTCTTAACCACAATTTGGCAAATGAATTTTGAGTAGAAACAATTGAAATGTTCAGTTTTGAAAAATCTCTAAACTAAATTGTGGAGAAACTACCAAAATTAGTTGTTTTGTTGCTTGTTTGTAGTAATGCAACCATGTAACAAAGCCAATTTTAATCAATCGTTTATTTAAGTCCACGAGGAATGAAAGGTATTGACAATACCAAGCTTCCCGTTTACTGGAGAACAAACAAAAAAACATGGGTTATATCTGCTATATTAAACGACTGGTTTTAAAATTGTTTTGTCAAAAAGTATTTTACCAAAAAAAAACAAAATAGAAAACGAAGAATCACTACATAGTGAAATTTTAATAAATACATGTAAAAAAGTAAAAAAATAATGATAATTCGAAAGGTGTAACTTTTGAAAACTTTACTAAAAAAAGTTGTCGGTGGAACGTTATTTCAGATAGCACCAATAGCCAATTCGATGTAAACTCTCTTTAACAAGAAAAAATAAACATGAAAATCATATGCCCTGTTATTTGGGGGATTACTGTAATAATAGATGAGGTAATATTTGGTTATGCTAGAACAGCAAATACTTTAAAGTGAGAAAATTCCACTGTTCGAAACAATATGATGATTAAATGAAAAATCTTTTAATTTCTGACAAGTTTCCTTAAAAAAAAAGTCTAATGCTCCAAAATATAAAGTTTTTCATTGCTTATGACAAAAATATATTCTAATTACTGGTATTACGTTTCATTAGTTTTAAATAAAATTAATTTACTTAGTATCACACTGGAGATAAATTAATTTGCCTTCTTTTCATTTAAACTATTAACAATTTTTTTGTACTATTTTACAAATTTCTTGCTCCTCTTTTATGGTTAACAAAATATATTCCAAGAACAATGTTTGTATCAAGATCTTTTTAGGCTCATTTTAATAAATTTGATCGGAGGCATCCCCATAAAAAGTAAGAAGATAATTTGGAGGAAGAGAGAAAAAATAGGTGGGATAGAAGGAGAATTTTTACACAAATAATATTGCAATAACAAACACATCAACAATTTTAAGTAGAAGTTGTGCTTATATTATACAAATTAGAGGGTACATTGAAAAAAATGTTTTCAACATTTTTTTCAATATACACTCTATTATACAGACTTATAAATAATACTAAATAATGTTTTAGGAACATTTTTAAACTTAAATTAGAATTTTGACTTGTTTGTTATCTTTATATAAATATATTTACTTTAGAAGGGTGTTGTTTTGTGTAAAAAGGGAATAAAGGGATAAGGACAAAGGTATCACAGATGTTAAGGTGAAGATAAGATGTACATAATTACTTTTGAAATTATTACAATATTGCAAATGCTGAAAATAAAGGCATTTCAAAAAAAATTAGTGAACAATGGTTGAGATCCGAGATTCTAAAACTAATAAATCTAAAAATAAACATTTATTATTATTAGAGATCCTACTTTAACCGCCAAAAATAAAGTAAAAAATCTATTAACTCTCTCTATATATATTATAAATCATTATCCAGAAAAAATTACTAAAAATTAAAGAAAATATAGAAATGTAAACGAGTAGAACCTCTAACTTTTATTAAAAAAAAAAACTAGAAATCACCGATTGATAGTATTATTGCACATCACTACAATTTGTGAAATATTGGAAATAAAATTACTTGAGACAATAAGAACAATTCAAAAACAAATATCCTACTTTTTTTAATAAATTTTTTAATTTTTTTTATACTTAAGAAAGTTTTGATATATTCTTTAACATATTTTTTGACTATTTTCTGCACTTAAAACATTTACAAATGCTCTAGATAGAAAATAAATTTTTTTCATTAAAATGTTAAATAATTATCAAAATCCTTTCACAACTTTTACAACATCTAACACCAATTCCACAAAAAATTAAATTGAAAAAAGACAAAATGAAACGAAAACTGAATACGTTCAAGTAATTTTTTTCCAAAATATCCAACACAACATCGAATGATGAGTAAAATCTCAAGTTTATCATCACAACGTCATTTTGTAGTCTTTTGTAAAAATCAAAAGTATGCAAAAGTTAACGCGTGATCATATACTCAGTTAAAGCTTCGTTTGACTTAAAACTACCTTAAAATCTAGAGTGATTATACATTTGTACTGCCTTAACAAAAATATTCGTCTTTAATTGACGATTTCAATAAACCGTTATGCTTCTGACAAACCGGAAAAGATAAAAGCGCCCTTAGCTATACAATTATATTCAAAAAAAAATAAATTATTCCAATATCCAACATGTCTCTATAATACTCGATTATTAAAAAAATCAGTACTGCTGATTACCATCAGCGTCAAATATTACCGAGAATGTTAGGAGAAATATATAAAACATTTATAATTTCACAAATAAATTCCACCAAAAATATTCCTGTTCAAATTGGAGATCTTACAATCATCAAAACCAACTTGCTTTGTCCAGCAACGCCAATCTCAACACAATAATGGTAAAAATAAACCATGAAATGAGTTTACTTCAACAGTAACCACATTAATTATGTCACTGATTCAATAACGTAAAATTTAAGACACCAGTCAATCAATTCCTTGATTGGCTTGTGTTTTAAATTTTTTGTGCCCACATTGTAGAAAAACATTATTCGAATCCCATAATTTTTAAACTTCAAGCTTGAAATATTCAACAGTTGTCACTCCACAGGGTTATTGAGCATAGAAAAAAGCTAAAATATTAGAAATCTTCTGCAGGACAATTGCACCAGTTTTAAAGGTTGTCTTGATATAAAATATTGAAAAGCAACATTGAAAACTGAGCCAATCTGAGTGTAACTTGGTACAAGTTGCATTTTTTCTAAGTAGAACTAGTTACAAACAACATGAGTAGAAGGATAAACGATACAGATATAATGGTGGAGCCTAGCTGGTTTTTAAACAATGATTGTAATGTTTTGATCTTAAATACGAACAACAGCTTAATCACAGCGTAGGTGGAATATCTACCACCACTCTGCACCAACACTATACACCCTTCGATAAACGAGTTACAGTTTACAAACTACCTTAATTCAAAAACTTTCCTTATCTAGAGACAGTGTATTTATGAGTGGTTTTCAGTATAAACAAAGCTTTGTAACAAAATAAAAAGTTAATGGAAAATGGGATGGTTCATTGAACTACTACATTGAGATAGTTATACAAATTTTTACACTTACGGAATTCTAAAATTGTTAAATTGTAGATGTATTGGTCTAAGGGCGCTAATTTCTTAACTCTTTCAAATTATCACACACTCGATCTGTTTAGAGCGAGCTGCTCAAAATTACGAGAAAAAAAAACTTAAATGTTATACTCTTACAATTTTTAACAGTTGTACAAAATCACATTTAGAAAGAGACTAAGTCGAATGTTAAAACATCTACAATCTAAGCATCTGCGGTTATCATAAACGCAGACGCGTATATCACAGCGCGGCTGAACAGGACAATCATATTCACGATTCTACCACATGTAAGGGTTTTCTTTAGTATGTTCAAATTTGGTGTTATACAAAAATGTACTGCAGTGTTTTAGAGAATAGCCAATACAACTCTAAATAGCCTCAACTGCTTACTCAGAGTATTCTCACATGGGGAAAGTAGAGGTACTGGAATAGACCATAATAGAAATAACCAATCATCGCTGTGCTTTAAGATTCATTTCTCTATGCTACCAAAGAATAAAAGTGATATTTGAATATATGAAATCTTTTAACCGATTTGTATAAATATATATTTAAATTAAATTCATTCTACTGATGACGGGAGACTAATGTTACTAATATATACATATTTAGAAGCGCATAGTGCCTTCATTGACCGGTAGCATACAGAAAAGTTCAACAGATAATAGCAGTGATTGGTCTATTCCAAAATCTCTATCCTCCTCATGAGACCATACTCTCCAATAAAATTTGCAGAAATATTATGTAAATTTCGGATAATTGAAACACAATGGAAATTCAGAAAATTACTATTTATGAAATTCTAATACATTAAACATTTATCATCCTTAAATGAATTTTCTGAGCATCCATAGTTCTTGCCACATCAAATTCTTAATCTTCAACAAAGATCATTTCCGAAAATTACAAATTATCACTTGTACACTTTAAAAACATTTTATCTGCGTTTTTTGTACGTTTTTTTTTTGTTATTTTTCTAAGGGGAGCAGATAAAATGTTTTCTATAGTTCTTAAATGAGAGGAAAACTTAGCAGAGAGCAATTTCTTTTTAATATTCTTGCATCTCGCCTAAAAAATGTTTAAGTCAATTTTTTTCATTTGAATGAATAAAATTTGGGAAACATCTTGCATTTTTAAAAATGTAATAAGTACATTTTCAATAGATAATAATTATAGTTAATTAATATACAAGGTATATTTGAAAATTATCAATATCAAAATTTACCAACAGAATTGATTCTCAGTAAAAATTGGAAAAACGTTGAAAAGATGACTAAAGTGGTCTAATCCTTAATCGCCTTACTTTGTTCCATATAATTAAACCTAGAACTAATTAAACCTTATTCTATCATTTGTCATTAATTGGGAAGATTCGAAATTACTATCTGAAATATTAAGTGCATTCCATACCTAACCAGCAACTATTGTATCTTGTTATTCAATGAACATAAAGGTGCTAATTTTCAAATATACCTTATATATAATTTTTGTACACAAAAAATTTGTTCGATACTCGAAATATGTGGATTTCTAAAAAGATCATAAAATAAAGTCAAATGATTTGTAGTAGTTGCATTGGCAAAGAACAAAATGAGTTGTAGTAGAAGAAAACCCTAAAATCTAATCTAAAAGTGCTCTCACTGTACTTAATGGCACCTGTAACTTTATAGAACGCATCAAAAAATAAAAAAAAGAACTTCATAGAAGTAACTATCAAGTTCTATACAATTATTAAAATATTGTCGTGTTCACTCGCTAACCAATCAATCTTAAAATTAATCACATAATTCTCTGGATATCTTGTTGTTCACAATCATTTTTTTAGCATCATTTCTTTTCTCTTATCGCAACAGTAAATATAAAGATCGTCTATTATTTTTTGCTGTTGCAATTAAGGATTTTTGCTCAGTGGGTCAGGCTTGAACCTTTAGCAACATTTTAAGTTGCTGTGTTACGTCCCTGTGATCGGAAGATGCAGGAATCGCTAAATGCGAGTGGAAATTCAACCTCGTCGGTCGGAATGCCTGCGTCCAATGTTTCGGAGGCAGTGGTAGAGCCGAAGGCAAAGGGGGCTCTGAAAACTTGCAGCCAGCATAGTGGCCTGCCACCAAACTGGGCGGTGTACGAGAACCAGATCCTTAAAAAATTTATATAAATAATAAATAAATTGCCACTGGGTAATTCACCTACAAGACAGTTTATATTGCTTTGAACCATTTGCTCACTGTAAAATTTTACAGATTGCAAATAAAAGAACGGCTTAAAAAAATTGGCTTTGTAAAATCACTGTTTTCTTCCTTTCTTTTATTCCGCCAATTGTCATATTGGAAAGTGGAAAAGAGGAACAGAGCAATTACATTAAGACATGATTAAATGGAATATTGAAGTATAAATATAACGCTAGAGTTAAAAAACTTAAATTACAATAAATGTATCTTAGACACTAATTTTCAAATACCTTATGTAAATAATATATTTCTAATTTAAAGAATTCATGTTTTTATGGAATTATAAATTAAATTAGTTAAATATCATTCCTCAAATCCCATGCAGGCACTTTGACCTTCACGTAATTTAAAAACATCCCATTTCTTTCTTCACTGTTTATATTTGATACACGCCTTTTTTTTTCAAAAAAAATATTTCCTCTACTCCGTCTGGTTCTTAGTAAAGAGCTATACGTAAGTGCTCACTGTCCTGATACAATTAACTGACACAAAGCATGCGCATTACGACAACGACAACTTTAATTTTTTTTAAGATTAAATTAAATTGAACAAATATTTATATAAGGTGAGCAATTATCAGCGAATATTTATCGATCGGGCATAGGTGGAATTTTTTATTCTTTTCGCGAATGACGTGCTAAAATTCCCAATGACCTTGAAAAACTTGAAACTCTCAATAAAAAATTTCCTAATGCTTATTAGTTTAATTCTTTAATTTTGTGAGGTTATGAGTACAAAATACATGAGGTCAGTCTGTATTTGAGGTACTGCTTTGTTTAGAACATCCTTGTTCTCTGTTTATGGAAATATTAATCACATTATTGCGGCAATTTCCACAGTGGTGTTTCATTTTTGGATCTGATATAAAAAAATAGGAAAAAGCAATGCTGGAAGTCAGTAGTGTCCTTTAGACGATGAAACACTGATAGACTGTGTGAGAAGCTTTCCACATTTGTATAACAAAATGGACCCATACAGGGAATTACTATTGGTTTACCAGTAATTTATAATTATTCTTAATTTACTGCATAAGTCAAAAAATTACCAAGAAAGTTTGGTTTAATGTTAATTTAGTTTTAATTTTGGCTGCATAAACCAAGCTTCACCCTTCCATTTCTTTTTAATAAATACAAAAAATGAAAATAACATAATTTTATAGCTATCACTTATTGATTCCTTTTATATTTATAGTTGAATTCAATAACAGAAAAGGTAATTTCATAATATATTTACCAGTAGTAAGTAATCACTACATAAACAATTTTATAATGTGACAAAAAATCGTCACATTTTAATGAATAAAGTGAACGACCTCGACAGATAAGAAGGATTGAAGGGGTTCATATAAGATTAATGATTAAAAATAAACTGTAAGAATGACAATCAATACTAAAAATTACTTTTGCCAGGAAAGATATGAAAATACATTGCATTCTATTTTTGATACAGTGCAACTTAGTTTCACTAGAAAAATCAAGAAGACTTCAATGAACAAATTCACATTAGCAAAAACTAAAATAAATAAAGTAAAAGATATGAAAATATATTCAAAGAATTCTAATATCAAGTCCTGTTCCAGTATCAAAGATTAAAATTATTCAAAATATTAATTTCTTATGTTATATACTTTATATACTGTTATAAATTAGAAATACAGGGATTAAAAATTCTGAAAAGAATTATATTTGAACCAAGAATGCCACAGTAAAATTGAGCTGTCAGGGAGTGACACCACATATATGGAGAAGTAAAGAGATGTGATTTTCTAAAATTATTCAACTCATAGCATTAGAAAGCATCCTGGCACGACATAGGTAAACATGAAAAGCCTTATAATCAATAAAATACAGATCTTCTAATAATATAGTACAATTAATCATCAACATGCTAGGTATTCAAGAACAAAAGTCTAAAATGTTTAATTTTTAATAACAAATATTCTTCTATAAATGTAATAATTATATTTGTAAAATAACTATCTAATTATCATTAGAGAATATTATTGATAGCACTAAAAGAAAAAGGGAATTAGTAGAATCCTTAAAATTAATTTTTTAAAGGGAAGTTTGAATAATAAAAGCACTAAATTTAGTAAAAAAAAAGTAGCAGAACAGATTGTAGTGGAGTAATTCACAAACACGTGTTTGTATAATTGAGAAATAAAACAAAAATAAATACCATTAGGTGAGTGTCCCCTTGTAGAGTTCAGCATTTGAAAGGAAGATTCTCCTCGTTTTGAAGAATTCTTGGGGTAAGTGCCCTGATGATAATGAGCTTTGGAGGGATGTTTAAGAGCACGTGAATTTATACCAACTATTCTTCCACCCTCTGAGTGTTTCATAGCCATTGCCATATTGAGCAAAATTAATTTCACCACAAAGTCCTTTGTCTTTGTTAAATTAATCGATTATCAACACACTATATTCACTTTGTATCTGCTTTATCACAGATTATTAAGAAGAATTTTGCGTTTAAAAACTATCAGTACGACGCAAATTTTGCTCGCTTTCACAAAATGGACGATGATAATAAGTAGAACAAAAACAAAGAACAATCAACTACACTTCACATATGTGAGGGACTTTCTCTTTGTCTTCGTTATTTTTCTACGCAGCTTCTCACGTGAGCCTATACTACTAATAACAAATAGTTCACTCAACTAATAAACACTGCTTTTAAACGCAAAATTCTAAAAATACTTCCATATCTGCTTTCTAGAAATTTTATTTATATCTGATCGACATCACCTTCGTGGGCATATACAAATATCCCCTTCTCTTACTAATGTCCCACCAATCCAAATCGTCAATAACGTTTACATCTGCCCTACCTTTATCGATTAATAACCAGTTTTGTTGATGTCATATGTTCTAAAGCCGAGTTTAGAGGCTACGAATCGCTACGATTTCTTATATAAACAGGATATTATAACGACTTTACTAGTTCGACGACTTCTTTTTCGTTTTCTGTTGTTTTATTTCGAGATGTGTATTCAGTTGAATGCCATATAATTTCAAATTTTTCGAGAGTTTTCAACTGAATCTATTGAACTATATTGAAGTTTTAGTTGCTTGTAGCCCTTGAAAACAAATAATTTTCGGACCAAAATAAAAAAAGACATTACCTAGACCAATATAAAAGGAATTTGATCAGTTTGCAAACGACAACACTGATGAAAAAATGAATGCAATGAATAGTGTACACGATTCATAAGAAATAATTATAAAAAATGGATCATTTTCCAAAATCTGGGCAAGGTGTGGATGTGTATATAAACCTAATTTGATACTTTAACTGATTGCATTTTTTGAACAATCAGTGCACTGCACCTTGCTTTCTTTTCAAGAACCACTGCAGCTCTACTTTCTCCTTGGACTTTAATACCACAACAATACTTTATACAATGCAGTCAAGAATAAATATGGGAAAAGAAAAAGTTTTATGTAAATGTAACGTGTAAACTATATTTAAGTGGTGGTTTATCAGGCACAATAATTCTTCTTTTTCCTATATTTTCTTTGACAACATGAAATGATTAGGTTAGAATTTGAAAATAGTAAATATTTGGCTTGAATAATTGCATTAATTTAGAGTCAGTAAAAAGTATTTTAAATATTTCCAAGAATGTGGAAAATTTTTATTGTTAAAGAAGATATTTTTATGTTAAAATTTTTTAAGAATGTTAATAATTATGAAATATTTCTAACAGATATTAATAAAATTTGGTCCTGTAGGATATCAGAAAGTATATTAATCGAAAAATTTAAGGTATATTTAACTTTTTATAACTGTTGTTATTGTTATGATCACGTATACTTTTAGGAAAACAATCCGGCAATTGAAACTGATAATGTGGAAAGTTTAAGATATACTTTGATGATGTTGAATGAAATTGATCAAGGGGAAGTTACTGTTACTATTCAAGACAATATTTTAAAACTAAAAATAATAAAATTATCAGATTTCACAACTTCTAAATTTAAAATGAAATTCGGACTAGAACTCCATGAGGCTAAAAATGAACTGGTAACTAACCTAATACCTAATAATTTTTCAAGGCATATATTTCAAATTTGGGTCATGCAAGAATATAATTATATGAAATAATAGTTTATCAAAGGAATGAGACAATAATTTTTTTAAGTTTACAAGAATTGTAACAGTGCCTTTAGTGAAAACAGTTATTCTCTTGGAAAAACAGCAACAGATGTTAAGTAATTTATTGAAAAAGAAAGATAGAGAACTGGAAGAATATCAAATGGATAAGGGAGAAATTTCACGTGGTATGTCAAAATTGTAATATAAAATTAATGAGTTATTATTTAATATCATGAGTCATATTATTTAAATTATTAATTCCAACTTTTTTGTTGCTTTTAAACTGTATATTAACTATATCACCCTATACCCTAAGGTCTATGGGGGCATGTTCCCAGGGGGTGCAATGCCTAGAAAATAAATATTTAAGAAAATATCTAGAAATAGAAATAAATAGCCACAACTTATCATTACACACTGTATGGAGTTCATATTTATTGCTAAAAACAATAAAAAAAATTTCAGTAACAAATAAGTTTATTGAAAAAAATAATAAATTCGTAGTGCATATATAAAAGCAGTTATAAAGTAAAAACAACTCAGATATATATTAAAGATAAGACTGGGACTTATCTATGGAAATCCCTGAGAGCTGCAGCCCTCAACTGAATTCCCAGTTGTTGGAGTTGAGTTGAATTTGTTTCTTATGGTGTTGAGGTTGAGTCATTTCTTTAGAGCGGCTGCAGCAACAATTTAGCAAAAAAAACCATCTACACAAATATCAAACCTTTTTAATTGTCGATACTGTAGTGCCTATTTAGATTTGCTTTATTTTGCAATTTTTACAGACTCCAAAAACTCATTATATTGGGCAGAATTCATACAGCATGAATTTGTGTCTTTACGTGATAATAAATCGCTTTTCATTAAATCACTCTTTAAAACAAGAAAATTTATCTAAATCAGTCTTCCTCTCAAGCTCCTGAACGGCACTAACGACTGAATGTTGGAAAATTGTAGTTTTAACCGATTAATTCCTGAAACGCAACGTACGCTTTTCAATTTGCGGACTTTATCTACTGTCTTTGGATAAATCTAACATTATCCGGGTAATTACACTACTATCCTATAAAGCCTGTAAGTAGTCAAAACATCAAATTTTCATCTGTCTTTCAAAAATTATTTAAAAAAACTAATTTTAAAACAGAAGAGACCTAAAATCAAGATGATTTAGAAACATGTATCAAATAGCGCAGACATTAGTTTTTACTTCGATAGTATCTCTGCCTAAATACGACTGATCCTTTGCTTCTTTATGCTTCTTGGTATAAATTTCTTCCTAGTTTCTCAAATTTCTCCATATCCTTAATGAACACACCTACACTTACAATTACATTGTCTAGCCCTTCAAACCTTTTATAGGGCGCTGGTTCTTATTTGGTTTGAAAGACCAGATAATATAATTGTGAGTTAGTTGGAGTAACATTATTTAATGGTATGTTCAGTATAATTATGATTATATTCAAAATATACGATTAATATTAACCTTAAATTCATCCTAAATCAACTTTTCTTCTTCAAATAATTTTTTTCTGAAATGTTTTCAGCTGATTTAATTACCGAAAAGTTCCAACAGGAAATGCTAGTATCATCCAGTGATAGATTAATGTTAAATGTGTTTGGAAAATATACGGATGAAATTGCAAAAAAATATGGTTCCACAGAAGAGAAAGTTCCAGAGTGAGTTTCAAGCATTTTTATACTGCTCTCATTGTATTTTCCAATCATAAATACCATTTTTGACCATTTTTAATTCACTTTACATTTCGTTGAGTGACCCTCACGCTCATGTGACCTGACACCCTGTGATTTCTTCCTGTGGGGCATTCTCAGTGACCGAGTTTTAGCAAGAGGACCATGTATTCTTCCCTTTATCTGAACTGCAATCGAAGAAATATTTGAAACTTCACGCATAGCTTGACATGCATGGCCGGATCTGTCTTTCTTTAATAAATTAATTTTGATGCTCCATTTTTTTCTCTTATTACGACTTCTATATATGAACAATAGTTAGCTCATTTTTATTAAACTCATTGTTTATATTATTTTCTAGGACTAATTTTATTAATTCATTTTTGTTATAGAATTGAGGTAGAATCTTGGAACGCTGTGAAAAAGAGAAGAAAAATTTATAATAAAGAAACTGCAGAAAAATCCAAATGTAGAAAAATTATTTATAAAGGTGAAAAGTCTACATAAATTATCAATTATTATTATTGTATATTTTTAATTATTTTAAATGGATATATTTAATAAAAATTTCATTATTGTTGTTTTTTACCGATAAAAACGATGGACTGGAAGTTATATATTGGCAGATCCGACTGTTTTCAAACCAATTATAGAAATAAATGAAGAGCTGGAACAACATCTGCCCACAATTTTCAACATAAAATCATCAATCGAACTAGGGTATAGAAGGAGGGAACTAAAAAAAATTCAAAAAAGGCAAATTTAGAACTTTTTTTTAGAAACTAAATCCTCAAAACTCATTTAACTATGTTGGTATTGTGGATTAGGTATCGGCGTATTTATGAAAAATAATTAAATACGTGAATAATTGGAAGATTATATTATTTATATTAGAGTTTTGGAGGTATGTTATAAACATATATAAACATCATATATGATAAAGTTTTCCCTGGCCCAAATTTTTTTGTGTTTTCACACATTTTGTTCTCTTCTTTATCTTTTGAATTTATGCTTTTATGTAGACTGTACAAAAATGGGCAAAGGGTTTTAAGGATACTTATAAGAGATCAAAAATAATGCTTTTGGGTGAGATCATACTTACTTATCTGCTATGTTTATTTTCTCATAATTGTATGCCATACGTCCACACTGGATTGAGGATAGCCTCATATACTAGTAACTTGTTTTGAATGGTTAATTCTGAGTTTCTACCAATTAACCACTAGATCTGCCCGAATTTATGTCCCAGCTGCTTCTTTTTGGTAAATATATGCTTTTGCCAGGTTAATCGTCTGTTAAGATGAACGTCTAGATATTTTGCATCGGTAGCTTGAGTTAGTCTTCTCTCTTCATTGTGAACGTTACATGAACAGGCTTGGTTTGATTTGCTTTGACGCGAAATTTTTTTAAACAAATATCTATTTGATTAGGATTATTCTGGAGATTTCGAGATGCCAGGATTGCAGTTTCTTGACTTTAGACTCTAATAAGGCTGATAACGTGATACTTTGGAAACGTCATTGCAACAAGTATAAAATTTTCATACCGAATTTCCTACGAGCTTCAATTAATTGCCGTACCTAAATTATTTATCGGCTGCGAATGAAAAAGTCATTTTTTGTTCGAGTTAAACTCAAAAAATTCACTTTTTGACCAATTTCAACAGAAGAAGCCATAACATTAATTTCCTGGAATGATTAAAGAAACTAAAAACCACGTTTCTTACTAAAATAAAATTATAGACAATTTTCTTCAATTTCCATATAAGTAATTATCTGTTTCATAGTTGTTTTTATCCAATTAAAAAACATTCGAATCAAAATATTATTTTAATTTCAAAATGCATATTATCACGTAATTCTATTTTCCTGTCCGGCAACAGGTGCTGTAAAAACAAAATTAGTCGAAAAATCATACAGAAAAAAAAAGGACAGATGGCAGATGGTTTCAACTTCTACTTTAAAACCTTTGAAGATGATGTAATATCAAACAATGCTAATGTGTTAAGCCCAGTTTACGGTAGACGTAAACTAAATGCAGTGACGGATTCAACCTTGCTGCCGCCCTAGGTCTCTCTCGATGGACCGCCCTTTCACTAATTTTGATCCAATATTTTTATTTCAAAATAACTTCATTTTATTGAATTATAATTTTTAAGTATAAGTAATAAACATCGAAGGTATTTGTAGATAAATTTTCCTTTTTAAAACGTCGATTATATCGTTTAAATTAATTTCTTGGACTAGTTGAACTTCAATAGGCAGCATTAAGTCTATCTTGGCCTATGCTTTCGCTTATTTTTTTCAAACTAGGAAAAGATCTTTATCCTCGGGCAATCGTACCTCGAAAAATTTATTATTGATAAAAAATATAATTTAAATAATTGTATATGGCCTACATAATCTATTAATAGCACATTTTTTTATATAATTTCAAGTAGTTATGTCTGTTTGTCTTAAGGATTTGATAATCAAATGCCATAATATCGCGTAAATATTTTAATCTGGATTAATATATTCGGCGTTAGATAAATAGAAGTCTTTAAATAGAGATATCATTGATGGATCACTTTATTATTACCTGAACTTTTTATTAGATGTGGTTATTTTTGAAAGTAAGTTTTGCAATGATTTTTATTACTTTTTACGTTTTAATACATACTTAAGTAATAAAAAGAAATGAAAGAAATAATAAACAATTTTGAGTTAGATATTTATATAGTGGAAATCCGAGCATTTCTATTCATTATCATCTTCAATATCCTTCTTATCACTACAATTTTATATGCGAACATCCGATTGTTCCTTCCAAGAAGAGTGCCGCTTTCTCATTCTCATTCTCAAGCTTCACGTTAAATCTATTAAATATTTATCGAAATATTCAATGTAATTGTCATCACAAAGCAACTGTGTTTACAAATTCCCTTTAATCCCCTATGATTGATAGATAATTGGGGATTGAGTTTTAGGGAGGTTTGTTCTTCGCTTTATCCCAGGCGATCTGATTACCTGGATGCTCCGGTGTTTCACTGTCTTCCCCACAAAAGCTGCAGTCGCCGGTGTTTATTTCGTGATGGTGTGTCTTGATTTCAGGTCTCATTAGCTTATTAGTATTAAACTTCAGTGCAAAACCCATGTAAGGAAGTAAATCGTTGATAATTGCTCAATAACAACTATTAAACATTAGAAAAATCTAAAATTCTTGTAGATCTTGTTCTAAATTTGAAATTTCTATTGAAAATTGAACGCCACGTTCGAAAATTGTGATATGATGGGTTAGGATCTTCTATCAGCTGATGGGTGATCTACCTGAACCCAAAAGTCCTATCAAAATATATTTTGACAGTGACAATTTTCATAATTATATAAATCAATATATCACCTACAACATTAATATCAAAATAAAGATCTGTTTTCAACCACATTATATATAAGTTGTAACTATGAACAATTTAATTGAATATTGCCACTTATATATAAAAATTATTTATTGTGATTGAAAATAGATTTTTATTTTGATATTCATGTTGTAGGTGATCTATTGATTAATCTAATTATGAAACTGTCAGTGTCAAATTATATTTTGATAAAGACCGCAATAGGCTTTATTTGTTTTGTAAATTAAACTTCACTCAAGTCCTTCTGAAAACTACGAGGTCTGGTTATTAAATAACAAGACTGTGCATCTAGAGGGCGCCTTGTATCGTTAGTGCGCTGAATATCCAGATATCTTGTCTATGCACGTCCCAAAACACGTTTTTTTCTCACTATGTGTGACGAAAAATAGGAGCTACGTATATATCTAAAATTTCTCGGTAAATGAAAAAAAAAAACTCCAACTGAGAGCTGTAAATTGTTGCAAGAGGCCTATGGGGACAATTCTCTATCTCGTGCGCTTGTTTTTAAGTGGTTAAGTGGCTTTAGTTGAGGGCCAAGAGAGCAAATCAAAATTCAAGGCTATATTGATCGTTTTTTTTTTCGACATTAATGGTATCGTGCTGACTGAATGGGTTCCAAAGGGTCATATTGTCCACCGAACTTACTATTTGTAAGTTTTGGCAACACTGCGAGAACGAGTTCGTAAAAAACGGCCTGATTTTGCACCAGGACAACGCGCCTGCCCATAACGCGCTATCTGTGAAGAAGTATTTGGCCAGTAAGCGCAGTCCAGTGCTCGAACACTCACCGTACTCACCAGATTTGGCACCATGCGACTCATTTTGTTTCCGAAGATAAAATCTGCTTTGAAAGGGAGCCGATTTGAGTCAATGGAAGCGGTAAAGCAAAAAACGGCAGAGCTCCTAAATGCCCTCACTAAAATAGACTTCCAGCACTGCTTCGATAAATGGAAAAAACGTACGGAAAGGTGTTTGGCGAGGGGAGAGGAGCATATTGAAGGGGAGCATTCGAATGTAGAATAATTTGCTTTTGACCATCATAGACGCAATGGCAGGTTTTCAACGACAATGAGCCTGTGGATGTAATTCTAGGAAAACTTCCAGAAATCGACTCCAGACTTGTTAGTTTCTAACGTGAATTTATAAATAATATAATTCAAGAGCGGAGCAAACGGATCAGTCCTCGTTAACACCAGCTTCTGTCAATTTTTTGCATGACAACATCAGATTTGTGTGCAGGAGCGTTGTCTTGCAAAAATAATACACCTTTGGATAGCTTTCCGCGTCTTTTCTCTTCAATTTTTTCCTGTAGAGTGGTCAGTAATGTCGAATAGTAATCTCCAGTTACTGTTCTACCCTTATCAAAAAAATCAATCATGATTACTCCATGGCAATCCCAAAAACGCGATTTGAGTCGATGGAAGCGGTAAAGCAAAAAACGGCAGAGCTCCTAAAAGCTCTCAACAAAGAAGACTTACAGCACTGTTTCGATCAATGGAAAAAACGTATGGAAAGGTGTTTGGCGAGGGGAAAGGAGTATATTGAAGGGGAGCATTCGAATGTAGAATAATTTTTGAATCTGTATTTGTCCCTTTATTGAATTTGCTTTTGACCATCATAGACGCAATGGCAGGTTTTCAACGACAATGAGCCTGTGGATGTAATTCTAGGAAAACTTCCTGAAATCGGTTTCTAACGTGAATTTATAAATAATATAATTCAAGAGTGGAGCAAACGGATCAGTCCTCGTTAACACCAGCTTCTGTCAATTTGGCAAATTATATGCTTCATAAAAAGCTAATTTTTATCAATTTTATAAATAGAACTATGCTATACTATGAAATTTTTAAAATCAATCAATCAAAAAGTTTAAAATTATCTGAAATTTATGGTATTTTCATTATAGATATTCGACGCGATCGAGAGGATGTCTAGTTTGATTATCTTCAGTAGATATGAATTATTTAAGTAGTCGATTTTTTTATACCCAAAATATTTCGTTTACTCGATTGTTTTTATGCCAATGATACAATGAAAAATTACTCGTGTTATCGCATGCCTTGATGATTTGGGATCTACACATTAACGCATTTATCGGTACCACAACTCACTATGGTCTTTTGAAAATGTATAAAAGTTGTCATATATGAGAGATTTTCTCACAAAAATCATCTCGCCCTATATAGATTGGGAGCTGGCTTCAAAAAACAGGGTCGATTGGCGCGCGCCAATTCACCTTGTAAACTGGCGGCCCCAACTTAGTACATGTAACGTGGGGTTTAAACCCCAAATAAGAGCGGTGTAATAGTGCAAGAAGTTTTACAGGCCGGAAAACCCTGGTAAGAAATGATCGAAAGTACCGGAAAATTCATCTGAAAAACTTCATAACGTGCGCGCTCAAAACTTTTTTATTAGTTTTTTGGGGTCTCAACTAACAGCAGCGGGATAGTGCAAGTTTTGCAGGCCGGAAAACCTCCGAAAAAAATTGAAAAAAATCGGCGTTTATTTGAAATGAAAATTTTTCGTATTCGCCTTAATGCTCAGTATTGAGTAACGGCTCGTGGTGCCCCAAAAAACTTTGAGGCAAGATGATGACATAAGAGTGACATTTTTAATACCATCTATGTATTGATAATTCAGGATGTCATGTACACTGCAACCCAAATGTGTGGGCCCTTTTCTCATGATGGTCAGTGCTTAAAGCTACGCAATTGATAATTTTCTATTTGGTATGCCTCCAGGTGTAATATTTGGAGTTTTACTGTCGCACTTCGAAAGAACTCTTTCTTTACGTAACAGAATCTGCACATTGCATCCTTTCCTTAACTTAACATATTCAGGTGTTCATTGTGGTGGCAAGGCTCCTCTCAGTAATCGTAGATTGCTTCTATTTGGATTTATATATATATATATATATATATATATATATATATATATATATATATATAATAGATCTTTGGGTACAAATTTCAATGAATATCTTTTCCTGTCTCAACCCCTTTAGATTATTACAGTGATTGGTTATTTCTACTTAATTAATTTTCTAGTATTTTCTCTATTGACCTAACCCATCATTAGACCGTTCTGATGAGATCCAACAAGATAGAAACTAGTCAGTTCATTACAACTTTCTCTTTGCAATATCAGGCCAAATAGAGTCGATATGGACAAAAGATTGTAAGCAAATATTGTGGTACTTATCCTCTAACTTATATATTAAAAAAATTAAGATCCACTTGTGACTTTGTAGCTTCGGCTAATATTATTTCATAAGCTTTTCCCAATTGAATTCAGTTGTCCAACGAAATGATATATTGGAGTTCTTCTTCCACAGTTCTATATTACAATGTGTACAAACTTTTTTTCAGGTTCAGAATATGTTCATTCCAGGAGTTATATTTCTTCTAACATCAACAACTCTAGCAAATCCTGTATTTGAAATTATAGCCGATGATAATAATGAAGACGAATATGCCGGTTACAGATTACCATCCCACCAAAATCCCAGTAATTATAATTTAATTATAACTTTGAACAAGGAATTATTTGACGGTACCAAAGTTCAGTTTAACGGTACTATTGAAATAACATTTAGTGTCGATAAAGAAGTTGATTACGTACAATTACACGCACCAATGCAAATTGACGAAATAGAAATTACTCCTGGAGATTTAAAAGTGACTGAGACTACTTTGAATGCAACCACATCGATTTTAACTATATTTCTAAGTGATTTTTTATCCGCAAATATTGACTATACAATAAAAATAGCTTACACTAACAACATAGAAGAGGAATCAATGTTGGGACTATATAGAAGTAGTTATGTGGATGAGAATGATGTAACTCATTATTTGCTGACGACACAATTTGAACCTGTACATGCTAGGCAAGCTTTTCCTTGCTTCGATGAACCGAGTTACAAAGCGACTTTCACTATTAGCTTGCTTTATCCTAAGGATCAAGGATTGAATGCTATTGGTAATACTCCTATAGATGGAAAACCAATAATTGAGAAGTGAGTAACCTTTTTTAAAGCAGTTTACCGTAAACAAATGCTCTTAGAAATTGTCTCCATAAAAACATAATGTAAACTCCTTATGAAAACAGTACATAATTTACATACGAATTATATGAGCGCATTCGGCAAATTTCAGAATCTATAAACATAGAACAGGACTGACTTCACGGTCTATATCAGTAAAAGAGTTCGTAACCATATCATTTTACGTAATATTCATAATTTAAGAATTCTTCTAAGTCAGAGAAGAAGTAGTAAGCTCTTGAACATTCATGGCTTTGCTTCATTGTATAGCGTCAGTAAAAATCGTACCTACTCGTAATAAGTAGTGAAACATTAACTCATTTTAAGTCGTTTATTTTCAGTGACTATGAAAGGGTAATTTTTGAGAAAACCCCAAAGATGTCGACTTACTTAATAGCTTTCATAGTTTCAAAATACACTTGTACGCAATCTCAGAAAATAGAGCAAAGTTTACAACACTTGATATGCTCAAGACCCGAATCGGAAACGACGAGAATCTTAGCTTCCGATTATAGTACAAAAATTCTCGAGACACTTGGAACATTCATGGATATCAAGTATTCTACAATGTTGGTAAAAAAAATGACACAAGCAGCGATACCAGATTTCAATGCAGGAGCTATGGAAAACTGGGGATTGGTCACGTATAGGTAAACATGTCATTTAATTTGTTCTCTTTTTTTTATGAATGTATTATTCCTTTATATTTCCTCACTCTTCCTTTAGGTACATTTTTATTATACATTATACCCATATTAGAATCGTTCTGTAACATTATTCCATCAATCAATTGATGGAGAACTGGCTTTAAAATTATTTTTGTGAGTCTTCTTTAGGAAAATCTTCTTGTCTGCGGAGTTTAGATCTTCAAAATAAAACCCACGACGGAATTGAATTACGGCCTGGAACAAGTCTGTGAGGAGGAATTTCAAAACGAGTGCGGAAGGCACGTTGTGCGGCAACAATTGAGCGATTGTTAGAAAAGTAACTCTCAACGGCGAACGTCCGTTGCTCTCTCGACCAGAGCATGATAGCAACTGACTAGAGAGGGGACAAACTTAGGGACTTCCCCCTCCGTATGCGCTCCCTCCCTCTCCTCCAACTTACCACTTTGACGTTTCGATCTATTTATCTTTTCTTTGTTACTCGTTTTTGATAATTTTAAATATTTAACCCTCATTGTTTGATTAGTTTATACTATATTTTAGGGAGAGTTCGCTTTTGTATGATCGAGATGAATCTTCTGATATGTATAAACAGGGCATTTTGTTAACAATTGCACATGAATTCACTCACCAATGGTTTGGAGACTACGTGACGTGTGATTGGTGGGACAACATTTTTCTAAATGAGGGATTCGCCACATATTTCGAATTCTTCATTCTTTCACGGGTAAGTATAATATTTTTTTGGGGATTGACAAAATATTGGAGAAAAATGAAAGTAAACTGACTAGCAAGATGTAAGTTATCGAATTTTCATTTGGTTGAATGTTTGAATCGCCTTTTTGGGCCTTACAAAATGAATTTCGAACTCACCAGGTGTCCCATTTAAGTGACTGAGAGGGATTGAATTGACGTGAACTGGTCTATTTATGAGGAAAGTTTCCAGAAATACAAACAGATCTTTCGTACTATAATGCAGCATTAACAAGCGAAGTCATAGCCAGAGGCAATCGCAAGTTGTCGGATACGAATTTTTCGTCTTTTTCCTACCGGTCTTCTAGAGGCGGCATATCAATAAATATTCCCATGCCATGGAACTACCATTATCCTAAAGAGTCAAATATTTTTTCTAAAAAAAAAAATATTTTAACCTGTGAAAGTATCTCCAAGACCCCTTCGCACATATATCATACCAACATGTGTGAATTTTCTAGTTCCATCCCGTTCATCGAATTGAGCTACCTACTTCATTGGCGTGTGAAATAAGCCTTAATTTAGTAATGAGAAGTAATTAGTTGGTACTACAAGAAAAGAATTTGTCTAAAATTTATAATTGAATTTCCAAAAAATTTTTTTCTGTGAAAAGTGAAAAACGGATCCGAAGATTCTGTATGGATAATGCCAGCAATACGAAGAATAAGCACCGATTGGGCAGGAGACTAATGCACCGAACTTTAACTGCATATGTTCGAGAGAAGTGAAAAAAGGTAATTGTAATAATGATCAAGAAATAGTCGACTAAGAAGATGAGAATCAACAATGAAGCAACGAATTCAAATTCCTAGCAAGAAAGAATTCTAAGCAACAGAAAACGAATGAATATTTAGACTAACCTGAATCTGAAAAATAGGCTTCGCGAACATACTTGATACTTGCCAAATCGGAAATCAAAGGAAACGATGTAAAATATGAAGAAAAATCAAAATTCGTTTAAGAAAGTTCTGATCTGGTATGATTTTAACAATAAGGTTATCCAGATTGTACCTAGATCAAGAAAAGGGAAGATTCTGAAAGTCATATTGATCCGCCTCACTAAATTAGTTGATTTTGCACGTCAAAATCGCGTAGGAGACAATATAATGTTTTGGCTGGACTTAGAATCCTGCCATTATGCAAGGGTAAATCACAATCGGCCTCATTAAAATAACATACCTTTTGTACCAAAACTATTCTTCGATTATCATCATGCATCAAACTTCAACACTGGCTACTAAGAACTTCCAATCTGTTTCCAATTAAACATATCTGAATTGTGATTGGAACCAGGTTGTTGATTTTGCAGTACCCATCATAGATTTAAGCAGCGCTTTATCATGAAACTTATCATGAAAACCAGACTTATTAGAACCAAGAGACCTCAATGACTACATAAAGCATGACAGGTTTATAATAGTCAGTTTTAACAGGAAGTTGAACTAATGAAGTTGAGTAAAAGCACTTAACATGTCTACCAAAAAGTGATAAAATTTAACGAACATATAAGGCTATTTCACAACTGTGTTATTCCGTTTTTCGCTCTTCTTTCCACTCCCGGGGTCGCTATCTATTTTTGAAAATATTCAATTTGACTTTCAGATGGACAATCTACTTACTATGGAAACGGACAAACAATTTATTACAGGCACGCAGCAATTGGCTTTACAGGAAGATGGAACCGGCAATTATAAAGAAATAACTGCCAAAGCATCTTCTCCAGCAGAAATAGCTGCGAAATTTGATATAATAGCTTATAATAAAGGTAAGTGTCGGGAAAGGAAATCAATAATTAAGTATTATTCTCTGAGATTAATATCAGTATATTCTGCTGTCGTTTTGGTCGAGAATTATTTAAAAATGTAGTGATCACTATAAACATATTGGTCTACATTTTTGTTTTATCCTACTCTTGAAGAAAAAACCGTTCTTTGAACCAAATGTTCATCCAAAGTAAAGCATTAGTGACAAAAGTAAATATTTCATTTCTCCAGTCTTACATTTGGTGTCAAATTTTTCATTTTGGTTCGACATTTTCTTTAATTGTCATATATTCGAGGTTTGTCTTGAAACAAAATAAACGAGATATATCAACAGTCTACTTTTGAGTAGTTCAGCGATGCTTCAACCTTTTTAAACCTTCCAAATAATAGTTGTCGTCTTCTTCAAAATAGTCGTATGGTAAGGAAATAGGAGAAAGTTGCTGGGAGCTAGGTCTGGTGAATATGACGGATGGTTAAGCAATTCAAGGTGTAATTCGTAAATTTTAGCCATGTGAAAAAGTGTTTGGTCCTGTTTTCTTTCAATTTGGTTCATTGCAATTTCTTCCATGCCATTATCAAGTAAGGATGGTATTGCTTTACGTTTTTGAAGAAGATTGTTCATAATTCCATGACTATACCAATAAATCATCAATTTTCCGGTCGATAAAACCGTCTTTGCCTTAACGGAGCAGGAAATATTGTTTCTCATTTTTTTCGATACCTGAAATGCCAAAAGAGTAGTACTAGTAGAAGTTTCTTTCAATTTGATGAGTAGAATTTGCTCATAAGGGTAGTTATCCAGTATTAAAATTTTAGTATGTGAAATATTATTCTGAATATTAAGTTGTATATAAACAAGGGTTAAGCAATAAGAAAAAGTACAGAACATTGCGCGAGCCAGTTCAATCGGTTTCATTTAATGTAATGATCGTTCAGATCGTTACTCCGGCCCTGCAGAGGAGCAATTCCTCTATCAGGGCCCACTCTAACAAACCCTTCCTCCTATTAAAATTTTCCCTATCCTACCAAATTATGTCCAACGAATGTCTCTCACTCTCCCTCTAGAAATCGTTAGCAAACAGACCAAAGATCAACAGTGGGGATTTTTGATTCCCTTTCTTAAAAACGAGAATTCAATTTTACAAAAATAAAATATTTCTGGATTCTAATCATTGATGTAAAAAACTGCAACAACTAACGAGGAATAATCTCAATTAGTACGACGATGAAAATGATGGTAATCATATTAGAAAAAAGCTATACAAGAGCCATTTTTTTTAGTTGGTAAAGTTCTTTTCGATATGAATGCCCGGTTTGAAAAAAATATTGTACGTAATACGTCACGAAAGTGGTTTTTTACTGGACTTGCAGGCTTTGCCCACTCGTTCAGTAAAAGACTTGTTACGTAATAGTAGTTTACCTACAAGTCTTACAAGCCTGCGAGTCCAGTAAAAAACCACTTTCGAGACGTATTACGTACAATATTTTTTTCAAAACGGGCATTGTTGTGCCATTAACACAATCAAATGCATCATTTTGAATATCCATTTTATAATAAAAGCCACGCTTTCAACTAAACGTCAAAATATGTCCAGTTTTAAATAATACAAAACTCGGTTACTATAGAAACCAATTGACTAACCATATTATTATTTTTTTTATTAAAGATGGGCCGGAAAATAAATAAAAATGAGTCCGGTAAAAGCTTCTACCGGACTATCATAATAATTTTCTGGCTTGGTCCGACTACACCCAAATAACAACTGAAAGAAATTTGGAGGGTGTAGTCGTAGAAAAATTTAGACATGGGCCCAAGAACTATTAGTTTTTATACCATCGTCGATATCTTCTTTTTTGACGTTTGATATTTATTTATCATGGCATGGCATTTAAAGCTGAGATACAAAATGATATTAGACAACGTGTTTGTTGGGTTTGGGTATCAGCACCCATTCTGAAGGACGAGCGAGAATTATCTACTCGACGCTCAACTATAGAGTAAATTAATTTAATTCTATCTCGTAGATTTAGAAAATATAATGACTGTTGTTATTTTTATATCTATAACAAAAATTTAGATAAAACAGAAATATTTTCAAATATTCTAATATTTGTAGCTGGTAGTATAATTAGAATGATCGAGAACATTATAACAACTGAAAAGTTCCAAGCTGCAATGCATAATTATCTTCAATCCAAGTGAGTAGAGATAATAGGGTGGTGATGGTAGTGGTGGTGGGGGTGTGTATTTGAAATATACTACAATTGTAAATTGATAATTTTGAACTAATATGCTTCAAATATTCGTTGCTTACCTTTAAGTTGATGACGTTTAGACACTGTTTAGTGACTCTCCTCAGATACAGCATCGAATGTTGGGACGCAGCCTGAGGTAGCGCAGCTTTTGACGCCATTAGTCTGCGAAAATCTATTAACAAAACCTGCGGTTATTATTCGTTGTTTGTACTTACTTAATTTGTTTACAGTCTTACACAAGACACTATAATAATTGACTTATCACTAATTTTATAATTAAATACTACTTTTGTACTTTATTTAAAGTCACCGGTTACTTTTTACTATTTCGTTCCGTTCCCTATGACTTTGATTTACCTACATACTCTCTCTCACTGCTGAAGATACACGAATGTATACCAGTGGGGAATTTCAGAAAAGTAAACAAACAAACAAATTTAAAAAACGGTCTTCCTAGAAAATACTTTTTAAAAAGAATATAAACAAATCGCCGCTGTGGTCAAAACATGTATAAAAACAACATCAAACGAATTCCGAGAACCAGTGCATCCGCCAAACTGTAGACTCTTCATCAAAACCGAAAAGGACCGGTTTGACGGTTCGTGTAATGGACGAGTTCGTTACATTATATTTCGAAGCTAAAGTTTTATATGTTACAAGTAATATTAATCGTGGTATAATTTTTTTATTTTTCATCACAATATTCTTTCTGAAGGATAAACTCTAAATAGCTTATTTGGGACACATAATGCGTGGTTACTGGCTTAGTATCCTCTAGTTGACTATGAAGGGTAAAGTTGAAGATCGTAGAGGTATTGGAAGGAAACAAACTTCTTGGTTGAAGAATGCTAAGAGAAGCAGGACAGTTATTTAGACTCAAGGTAGAGAGAGTTTTGCCACGCTGATCGCCAACGTCAAGGGGTCTTATCAACATATAATTTGATATTGATTATTTGCATAATTATGTTAATCAATAGATCACCTACATCGTGATTATCAATCTATCTCAACCATTCGAAATAAGTGATAATGAGTCTTATTATCCTTCGTGATTTGAGGCCAATGTAGCTAATTGATTAGAGCGACAAGATTCCGCGACTTGGCTGCATTAATGTGTAAGCTAATGAATTTCCATAGTGAGATCTAATTTTTTTATGTGAAAAGCATGCACAAGACTCTCAAGTAATTCGAGTGGTGCCTGCCGTGTGGAGATGTCTGTGGAAATTGATATTGAACTTCTGTAGGCTGTAGTGTTAGGAAAAGATGTTCCTTGGTAGCTGGCTCCACAGGCTTGCACTTCTTTAAAGAAATTAGTCCCGATAAATTGAAGCTCTGGAAGTCTGCAGGCGAACTATGTGTTCATCAGCCATGTCTTCCTGTCGAGTAGGTCTTGTAAAAACTGCTCTAGGCAGGATTATATTAGACAGTTCGGAGGTGCATTTGCTGTGATAGTATCGGTAAAAAAGAGTCAGGTCGGCGACCTTTCTTCTATGCTCTAAGCCATCCAAGTTTGTGGTCAACTCTTGATCGCCTATAAGTCGAATTGCTCTCTTCTGATTGAGTCAAGCATCTTTCGTGTATGCTTGGGAGCCGAGCTCCAAAATGTGCGAGCAGTATTCCAAAGATGGACGAATCTGCGCCTTTTAGAGGATAGGAGCTGCTGGGACTATGGTGTAAATGTATCACCTAAAAGTAGTACTAAGTATTTTCGAAGTGGTTGACGAGGAAAATCAGTTTTGGGAACTACTGGTGTAGGCTCTATAATTTGCAGATAAGTTCTCAACTTCTGTAATTATGGTATTTCTCATGTTATTTTCGCATTCATACGAAATATGGATAAAAGTTTTCAAAAAGTATTGTACATCTATCATTTATTTCATGATTGTAAAAATTTCTACTTGAAAAATGGAGAATTTTTGATATATGGAAATTCCGCAACATATGTTGTAGCTTTAATCATTTTCAATTTAGTGCTTTCTCTACTGCATCACCAAAGGATCTTCTAAGTGCCCTAGAAGAACAAGCACCTGTGTCAAATTTACCAAGTGGTATCACCTTCTCTGAAGTTATGGATAATTGGTTCAATAAACCAGGATATCCATTAGTGACTGTAAGCTACGATGGGGAGAATGTTGTACTAAAACAGGTAATTCTGAAGAATTTCAACATGCCTTTATTTAGTTTCATAGTTGGTAAACTGAATACTGAACACTGTGTGGCGAGCCTTTCGATAACGAAGTGACCGAAGAAAAGCTTTATGCCTCTTTGATCTCAGACATGAGATGTCAAATGGGATATTCCGTAGCTTGTCTTACAGATCCATTTTTCTTATATTTGTAACTTCAAAAACTGCTTGATCGAATGATGATGTGGGAAGAGAAATTTTGGGTTTATAGCTGGACGTTTATTGTTAGGAATTCCAAGTGAGCCATTCTTTTATTTAGCAGCTACGATAATAGACCAACAGTGAGGAGAATAGGAATATTGAAAATTACTTTTGCTGAAAGAAGAACAATTCTCTGTAATGACCACCTTAACCTAATAATAATACCAATAAAGCGCAAAGGTGAGGTACATCTGGTGTTTGCTGAGTAGTATGAAATAAAGGAAGTAGGAATTGTCTCTGAAATTGTCAACAATAATTCATGTTGAAAGGAGGAAATATACGAATGCTTAAAATACTTCTGACAAACGAAGAACTATTAAGAAAAATGTACAAGGACGAGGAATTACGAAGAGCTACTGATCAGAGTAAAATGTTTTATTTGGAATATGTTGTCAGGAGGTCTTTGAAGTATCTGAAACTGATTCCTAGCAGAAAAATTATAAACAATGATTCGTTTCGGAAGCATTAGGAATGCAGAAATATCCTATTGCTACATATGCATCGGACCAACGAAGAATCGTTAAAAAAATCAACAAGGATGGAAATTGCTAAAAGCTACTAAACAGAGAATAATGGTTTATCTGGAATATATTTACAGGAATTGGTTGAACGATCTCCAAACCGATTATTAGCAGAGAAATTTGTCAACAATGATTGGGTTTGAAGCATTAGAAATGTAGATATGTATATACGAACACGAATATATTGGACTGACGAAAAAAATACTAAGGAGATTGGATAAGAACTGAAAAATAGAGAAAATGGCTTATCTGGGGCTTATGTGGGACCTTGAAACTGATAAACAACAAAGTTGGGGGCTAGAGAGGATTGAGAAAAAAAATTGTTTCGTTGCATGAAATCCTTTGTTGGCATTCAGTATAAGAAATACAGGATAACACCTACAGCCTTTCAGTTTCAAGATAACGTTGATAAAGAAGAGTACGATATTTCAAAGTAAAAACCCTCTTGCAACAATATATATATATTAATACTGATTAATATATATTTCTATAAACTTTGTGACTCACTATCTCTTTTTGTTTCTTTTGATTGTTTGAACCATGTTTTTAATAAGTATTAATCTGTTTTTATAATACAGGATAAATTTTTATATTTGGGAGCCGACTCAACAACAAAATGGAACATACCAATTACTTATACATTGAGTACAGATGAGAACAAATTTGAAAATGTTGCGCCGACAGATTGGTTGACCACGAGCAGTTTAACTATACCGTCTCTATTGAAAGACAATAAAACATGGATTATTTTGAATAATCAAGAAAGCGGTGAGTAGATATTTGTTTTTAAATAGTTGTTAAAAATACTAACATTACCTTTCTCACATGGCTGTATTGTGAAACAAAATGGGATGCAATTGGTGGGTCACTGGGTGATTTACAAGTACAACGAGGTATAACAATTTCTGTGGTTTTTGAGTTCATATAGATATATGAAGCTTCTTATAATTATTGTGATGCTGTTTACATACGACAAACATCACAATATTTGAAAAATTGATCAAATTATTATACTTAGCACGAAATAATAACAAACTGATGCATTTGATCACGTCTCGAGTTGTTTCGTTCATATATTGATTATGAAGTTGTTTCTATGGGTATGTATTGTCGAGAATATGTATTGCACACCTTCATTGTGTTATATCTGGCTAAGTTCTTAGTCAACGCTTGTGATATGCGCGTATTCCAACAAACAGTAGGAAGAATGAACCGAAAAATTTATTCCTTCCATACTTTAACATATATGTGGTTCTCTATATTGTAATGTTGAAAAATCTAAGTTTATATCATTGGAAGATTCGAGATATAAACTAACACTGGTTCGAAAGCTAACAATCGTAAACGTACAGCATCTTCAAGAAACAATGAAGCAATTCTCCTTTTCATAAAGAGACTAGTCTTCACAAATATAAATTGATTTGTAGTCAATAAAGTCCCTGGATATCTTCGAAAAGTTGACACAATGTTGTTTGTTTCTTTGTTGCTATAGGCAAGTGAAAAAATAGTTTTTCAAGTGATTTAACATACAAAGTATTAGTACATTCGGGTACTACACCTCACTTATAAGTTTAAAAAGACATTTAAAAACAGAAAAACAAATAAACACCAAATAAAACCATTAACTGTTCACAAGCTTACCATATTTGTAATTATCTTCCATAAACACTGGTATCTCCAAAAGATGATGATCTATATCTGAAATTTTTATCCTTTTTCAATTAAATAACGAAAAAATTGAAAGCACAAAAAATTTTTTTGTAAACTTTGCAACTTATAGTGTAAAAAAATAAAATGCCACCTCAACCAAAACAATTCAATCGACCATTTTCCGAGGCTGAAACCCCTGGCACTCCACTAGATAATATTTCTATTATTTCAAATGAAGGTAATCAAATACTGAATTATATTATAATTTATATATTTTCAGCGTATTACAGGGTTAATTATAATAAAGATCTCTGGGATAGGATAGCTGCAGCGCTTATGAATAATCACACTGAAATTCACGTTCTAAATAGGGCTCAAATAGCAGACGATTGCCTTAGTATATCAAGAGCTGGATTACTCAAATATTCAGAAGCTTTAACTATTCTCAAATATCTTACCAAAGAAATGGATTATTATCCTTGGTCATCAGCTTTGAATGGGTTGATTTTCCTTGTAGACAAGGCTGGAGAAGATTCCGAACTAGGAGTCATGATTAAGGTGAGTTATTGATTTTTACATTATATGAACTAAACAACAATTTGGAATATAAATTCGAACGCTTTTATTGTATACTAAAAATAAGTTACGAAAACAGTTGAAATTATTCGTTGGTGGTGAAAATATTTCAAAAGTATTCCAAAATGAAGGAAATCACATGTTTAATATGGACAAAACTTGGAGGGTGTGAAGGCAAAGGCATGAAAACAACTTTTCAAGCGTCCATGAAGAGTTGGTCTTTGGGTTCAAAAGCTTCTTCAAATAATTGCTTTGGATTATAGAAACGTACAAGGATTTGTTAATGGTTGTCTTCTATCATTCATCAAAGTGTCTCTTTCGTCAAGCATAATTATTAGCAATTTTTCCAAAGGTGTTAATAAAATGGCTTGAAAGGAGAATTGGATGCAAGCGGAATAAATACATTGGTCGTCAATAGTGGTTTTGTTGCTGTAAATATAAAATTTTTTTTATTAAATCTTCAATTTTAACTTACACTACGAAAATAAATACAACAAATCAGCCTACATTTAAGGAATATTTTATTGGATTTTGTGAATGAGAGTTTTCTCAGCTCACATTACCTTTTTCGAGTTAAATTAATTTTTCAACTCGTTTTCTTACTTCTATAAAATCCCATTTGATACTATATTGATAAGATTGTCGATTTTCCTTAATCTAGCGTCTCCAGTTGTCCTATGAGGCGATAACGCCACGAAAGGACTTCTGCAAGTTTTCTTAAAGTGTTATAACTTAAGTTGATACATTCAATATATCTTTGGTTATAGTCTCTTAGCCTCGATCCCTGTAGACTGTTCCAGTAACTGTTTTACATCTACGCTCTTTTAAAGTGTTTCTCTTATTGTCCTGTAGATGATTCCACAAAAGAGATCAGATCCTACAAAGCTTTATCTGCTGCTACTTTAGCAAGTTCATCAGCTATTCCATTTCACTTCACCCTAATGCATCATGGAACCACTGGAACCTTTATTCTTTTTGTCCTGTGCATTAAACCTCTCAAGCCATTCCCAAATCAGCCATTGAAACTCACAGCTTGGTTGGTTATTGGTGATGATCTTCTGTTTGACATAATTTCTTTTATTGCATATATTCTGCTTGAAAACTTCTTGGGGTATAACGCAAGCTTCCAGAATATTTGGTTTTAAGCCCGTACACTCCTATTCCAATCCTGTCAACTGCTTTGGAGCCATTTTTAGAATGGCGTATTGATCCCATTTACTTCTACAGCTTGGTTAGGTGCTTGGGGTTTATTATTTCTCAAAGCTGAACGTTTTCTATATTTCGTTTTTCCCTAATGGCTCCTTCTTCGAACATTCCAAGATAGTGACAAAATTTCTTGAGAACATAATAGTTTTAGTATACATAATATACAGCAATAAAACTATTTTTGTTTTAACTTATTTTTTGTAGAATAAAATACTGGAGCTGATGGAAGGGGTTTACAAAACTATGAGCTTCGGTAATGATAATAGCGAGCATATTTATATCATAAAAAGGAATTTAATATTAAGAAATGCCTGTAGATTTGGACACGCTGATTGTTCTTCAAACTCTGTCTCGCTGTTTCAGTCATGGAAAAATAATGGAATCAAGTAAGCATATATTTTATTTTTTAACATAATTATCTATCACATATAATATTGAATATAAATAATGGTAAAGGTAAACAGGTATAGACGTTAACTTGGTTTTCGCAACAGTGTAATTGTGAGTGCTGGTGTATAGTATAAACAATGTATTCAGTTTGTGTATGGAGACTATTACACTACTATCAAATAATACAGAGGTCGGCATAAGCCAGATATCGCTCTCGAAAAGTCGGAAGGTATCCACGCGGAAGGTTTGTTGATCCGACTACATGCCGGGCCAAAGTTTTCTGGAAATGCTCGAAGATTCACGTGCGCAAATGGATAACGATCCAACCATTGCGAACATCCATCATTCCATACCTTAATGTTAGGATAGAGAGACGAGGATTCGTTGAGTGGCCCACACTGTCATGTGACCTGACATCCTGTGATTCGTTCCTGTGGGGCCTTGACAAGGACTTCTTTTTTGCCATAAGACCTCGCACCCTTCTCGATCTCTAAACTGCAATTGAAAAAAAATAACTTGACATGCTTCGCCGGACTTGCCTCTTCGTTGAGAAATGTTTCCGTAAATCATGATGAGCATCAATTTCCTTCAATTCATTTTGACGCTGCATTTCTTTCTCTCAATGCAAATTTGTTGCCTGGCAGAACATATTTTTTATCAATTCAAGAAAAACTAGTTTTTGTTCTATCGCCAATTGCTATAGTCATCAATCTTGGTAAAAAGGATATTTTCACTTTTGAAATCTAACTCGCGTACAAGATGAGCACCACGACAAGCACGATTGGTGTTAATAAGTCGAAATGCTTAGTAGTACTCCTCCTAACATATAGGAGTCGCAACCACAACAGACAATCTGTTGGAATTGGAATTTATGCAACCTCTGGGGTTATCCATACTAAAAACTCACGCTACCACTAAATCATCGTAATTACACTCTATGACGCGTGTTCGACAACCAAGTTATCGTCTTCAGAGACTGAAGGTAAACCGTTTGATGCTACGTTCACGTTTTGACCCACAAAAGCGAATTCCTGATAAATTATTCTATCGTTGACGAAGAAGGCGATAACATTGCTTCGACCTTCGTCTTTTTGGATAGCAGGAAAAACTGTGAACGCCATTCCGTCGATTACCGCTCAGAATTTAGATCGGACTGACAGCACCAGGTTTCATACACTATGACGATGGTTCGCAGAAAGTTCATTATCACCCATGGTAATAAAATTCCCAGAGGCTTCCGTTCGTTTCGAATCGAATAGCATATGCAGTACAAATGAGAAACAGATCTTCTCCTTCGCAAATCTTCTAGGATGGTACAATCCTTTCGCTATCAATTATTAGAGTCAGTAGAACGAATTTGGAAACTGGAGTAACAAAGACAAGACGATACTAAATATAAAAAAGAAATTAGAACTAATGACAAATAACAACGTTAAGTGTCACGTAACTAAACAAAATAGAAGACACAGAGGAATGCTGGAAGCCGAACGACTAGCGAGACTAGAACACAAGACGACGTAATAATAATAAAAACCAAAGATGACATCAGAACAGAACAATCTAGATTGGTGCTAGAAAAGTGGGACAACGAAACTACAGGATGTAAAACATAGAAAATTATCAGAACAGTAAAAACAAAATTACCAGGCCTTACATGGAAAACGACACAACTACTTACAGGACACGGACACATGAATGCATATTACAATAGATTTCGCCAACAAATGACATACCACCATCAGACATTGACAGTACAGACACACGAATGATCAGCTGGATAAATGAATTGGAGGAAACTATGATAATGGACAACGACGACGAGTAGACAAAGACGAGACATCGACAGAATGACATAAGTAAAAGTAAAATTAACAAGATGGCGTGGTAGTTCTTGGCCTCATGCAAAATGGTGGGTGGGCCTTTGCTCTCGGTGTCTGGAGCCTACACCCTACGAGGTGTGGACCTCACACAGCGGAGGCATACACCACAGAACTCATGCCTGTAGCAGGTTTTTCATGACAGACACGAGATTTACAGCTAGGTGGTTGACATGTCTCCGGATATTTTGTACCTTTTTGTGAATACTTTTAGGTGCGGTTTGGAAACATCTAATCTATTGTTATCTATCTTGAATTAAACCAAAAATATTTTTATTTCTTTAGAGTGGACAGAAATCTTAAGAGCGTAGTCTATTGCAACGGGTTGAGATACAGTAACAACCCAGAGGAAGATTGGAATTTCTTGTGGGAAAAGCACAACAGTACAAAACTTTCTTCAGAACTAGATCTAATTGAAGAGGCTCTAGGATGTGCTAAGAATATGAATATATTGAAAAAGTAAGTATAAAATCCTCATTTTATTCCATATAAGTAGTCTAGCTTTCACTTACTTAATTTCTTTAAACACTTAAACTAGACTCAACTAACCTATAGCTCGAATATATATCAGAAAGGAATTTCTAGAATTCTAGAAAGTAAATAAACAAACAAATAAATGAATGAAAGGGCTTTTCTACGAATCATATAGAAAAATATAACCAAATCCTCACTATGATAAAAACATATACTGAACAGGACCGGCTTCACAGTCCATATCGTGGACTAGTTCGTAACAATATCATTTAGGTGATGGGCGTGTTCTTGTTCGCTGCTTGTTTTTTTATTTCGATTTTTTCAATTTGACAATGAATATGCATCTAAACTAATAGATTAATCAACATTCTTATTTCCATTCAAGGCATGCACTACAAGTATATAATCTAGGTGTTACTTTTAATCCATCCTAGGTTTTAACGTTATGAGATTAACTATTTATTGTCGCTACAAGCACAGCACTCACTCTGCTCTACACTGGTTTTTATAAGCTTAACACTATTCACATTTTAATTTGAGTGAACCATCGTGTTAGTTATGTAACAATGTAAGTTTTTTGTTATTAATTTTTTAGGTACTTGGACTTATCGCTTGACGAATCGTCTGGTATCCGCAACCAAAATATCCAATCTATTTGGAATGGGATTGTTCTCAGAAATTCTTGGGGGCTACAAGCTGTATTGGAGTATTTGGCAGAGAAGCATGAAAAAATAAGACTTTCGTAAGTAATTGCACTTTTTTGTTCATAGCTTCTCGGTTAAATAACTATTTTTTAATATACAATCTCCGTCTTTTGTTTAACATCCGATAAACTATAAATAAAAGACAAATTCATATAAAACAATAATTTTATTACCAAAAGATTGGTACTTTTTCGGTTATTTTTCACCGAAGAGATTGAAACATTTGTCATATCTGTGGACAAGCTTTTCAAAGCCTTCTTCAAAGAAAGTTGCCGCCATAACAGACCTTGAAACTTCTGGAAATTCCGTAGACAAAGCAGTAATGGTGAATCTGCGGTTTTCTTTAACCATTCTGTCAACTCGTTGAACTAGGTCATCTGAAACTACAGATTTGCGTCCTTGGCCCCCTTCATCTTAACACTTTTGACACAATTTACGTACAACACCATCACTCATGAAGTTTTCCCCATACGACTCACTATGACCTTCAGTAGAAAACGAACCACACTTCGCAATACAAACTTGGCGGAAGCATCAATAATGACGGATCAATGTTTACGTGGCTGTAGCACAACGCCGACTGACGCCTGAATGTCAACAGTGTGTAGTGCGAGAACTTCGCAGTCGCTTACAGTGCATGCCTGATTTCTTCTGCTCAGCGTCTGCACGGAGCGATCGGAGGTTGAAGAAAAAACGGCCCTCGTATTACGAAATAGCAAGAATAAGTAAGTATATCAGCTAGAACTTTATAAACGACTGTGAATGTGCTTTAGAAACAGATGTAGAAAGCCTGGGTAACATCAACGAAGGGTGCATAGCAATATCTTTTATCAGATCACGCCGGATTCTTCTAGTGACTCTATGGTTGGGGACAAGTTTTTTCGCTTCTAACATTAGTTTTTGTCTCCTGAGGAAGATATTCTCAAACACTTGTATGGACTGTTTTTTTTTCCAGTTACCCAGAAGTACCAAGTTTATTGGGAACTATAGCTAACAAAATAAGTAATAGTGAGCAGCTTGAACAGGTAAGTGGATTTAAAATAATGTTAACTACACTGACAAAAAGTATATATGTCAAAGAAAGTACCATAGTACTGTGGCAAATGACAGTTAATTCAACCATACCTAAAACTACGTGTGTCGGTACTATACGTATACCTCACAACATTTAAAAAGAAATTAAACATTTCACGTTAATTCCAAAGAGTCAATCAATGAAACCATTGAAAAAAATTTTGTTTGAAGTTATAAAGGAAACAAAATGTAGCTAAACCTTCAAACTTTTTTATACGCGCACCATATCGAGGTGGCAATCAGTGAGATCTTCAAGTGTAGAAGAATACCAAATATTTAGCTTTGGTTCCGACGATCAGATCAATACGGGGTGTTCCACGACGAATTAAAACTATCTGTATATGACAAAATACTAATAGTAAAATCATGAAAATTTTTACATTTGGGTTTTCGAATACGATCTTTTTAACTAAAATATTTTCAAAGATGGCCGACTTCCGGTTCTACAGGAAGTTGACTGTAACTTTGTTATTTTGAATAGAACACCCTGTATATTAATACATTTTTGAAATCTATGTAGCATTTTAGTATAATATTGTATGAAAACTATTTTCAAAAAATGCATACTTTTTGAGTTATTAATTTTTTTGTAAAAAATTTGACCGCTGCAGACCCTTATAAATTATTTTTTTACGAAAATACCTTTAAAGATATGAAAATGGTTTCTATTCGGTTTCTTTTTGCAAAGTCAGACGTATTTAAATCTATATTGAAAAATTTTTCATTTTATACAGGGTGTGTATAAAAAGTGTTAAAAGTTTAACTTTTTATCTAAAAAATAAAATAGAAATTTAGAGGTGGACTACCCTTAAAATTTAGGAGGATGAAAAATAGATGTTGTTCGATTCTCAGACCTACCCGATAAGCACACAAAATTTCATGAGAATCGGTCAAGTCGTTTCGTAGGAGTTCAATTACAAACACCGCGACACGAGAATTTTATATATTAGATAATATTGGCAAATTCCCAATTTTTTCATTCATTTTAATAGTACGTCCATTTGAATATCTAATGGCACATATCACGAAGGAAAGTTTATGGAAAGTACAACTTTCCAAGGGCGGTCAATGGTGGTCGGCAAACCCGACAGTGGTCAGCAAATGAAACGACAAGTTTTCAATCTACCTTTTTATTTATTATATCTATAATATATTAGATTTTTATTAGATATATTGTACGTTTTTAGTTCAAGCAAATTATCCAATCTGACGGAATTGATGAATCTTACAAAGCTATTGGCCAGAAGTTAATCGCATCTACAATTCTCAATTTGGGATGGTTGGAATCAAACAAAGACGATTTAACGAACTTTCTTTCAGATTACCAGGCTAGTAAATCTCCAAAATTGGTAACTTTGTCACCTATATTCTTGATTACTTTCACTTTACTAAAGTTATTTATTTAAATTATATTGTAATTATTTGAACAAAATATATAAAATTTCACATCTAGTGTTTTTATTTAAACCTTAATTGTAAAATTGGGAACGCACTACAAAGGTCGGTTTAAGTCTGACAACACTGTCGAAAATCAGACAGTTGTGTCTGTGTCATGATAACACGAATGGCCGACAAAAGTTCAGGCTGTGTTTACCGAATTTCAACAACAATTTCCGAACTTGCCGCTACCAAATCGTTCAACAGTGTGGAAGACGCACCAGAAATTCTTGAAAAAAGGCTCGGTTGCCGACGCGCCGCGCTCTGGGCGAACGGTATCTGTAACAACTTACAAAAGTGTGACGCTGGCATTAATTGAGCAGCCGATCCAATCTGCAGTGCAGGTATCGGGAGAACTCCAAATAACCGATCGTTCTTTACGAACAATGCTGAAACGCATGCACTATCGAGTTTATCGTCCTCGTCTCCTCCATGCACTCAAGATGATTTCGATCGCAGATTGGAATTTTGCAAGTGGTACCGTGGATACAATCAGGATGATCCGCAGTTCCAGCACTCCATTTTGTGGCATAACTCCATGTACCTACTGGAACGACCATTGAAGAAGAATTAAAACTGCCTGGGGTGTGTATGGGCAGGTATCTATGCGGGAGGTCTCGTGGGTCCGCGAACTTTTATGAGGGTTACGTGACGGGTCAAAGTTACCTTCACCGCACTATGTGTGTAGGAGTACCTTAATGCTCATTTTGGAGAATAAATATAGAGACGAGGATCCGTTGAGTGGCCTGCACGGTCATATGACCTGAGACACTTTGATTTCTTCCTGTGGGGGCTTCTCAAGGACCTTTCCGATCTCCAGAGTGCAAATGAAGAAGAATTTAAAACTCTTTGCAGACATCTTGACATGAACCTATCTCTCCATTGGGAAACGTTGCAGTAAATGCATGTATCATTTTGACGCTAAATTTTTTTCTCTTATTGCAAATTTGTGATTTCAATTTCTCGAAATCTACATATAAAATAATAAAAAACAAAAATGTAATCAAATTGCAATGTGAAATATGCCACGGAAACATAAAGAGGAATAAAATTGTGGTGGGCCACGTCTCGTAGATTATTATCTCCATTACAACGTCGTCTACACCTTTATTTTTTCCTCTTTTATTCTTTGCCTGTTCTCTGAGTCCACTGGATGCCATGAAATAGCTGATTATGACATACTCGTAGGTAGAGATCATGATCACACATACAAATTTTTAAACGCAGTAGCGGGGTGGGTTGATTTCACGAGCGATTCCTTATCTCACTCTGTGGTCGCCAGGTCGGCGTTGTGATCGAAGGTTGTATAATAAACGCATGCGCAATGCAGCTAAACGACCAACAAAGTATGCAATACATCATATGTTAATGCCTTCAATCAATGTTGTAACTATTCTGAGGACTATCAAATTAGGAAACACTCGTTTTCTAAGTGTTTAATTATAATTAACAATGTTTCAATCAGAATTAACAGGAGTTTGCTCGTTTTATCAAAATGTCAATTGTCACATGAGTCGAAAAAAGGTCTTTAAACACGAATCGCATACAATATTTTTTCCACTATCGAAAACTTTATCAAAATACCGAAGTTTACTGGAAATTTTCTTCACCTAGTGAGTTTAATTTTTAATTAGAAGAAACTATAAGGCTTTTAATTATTCCTTATAAAATATATTATATGTCTATTAATATTTTGAACATTTTAATAAAGATTAGAACAAATTAACAAAACAACAGATGAATTCAATTATTAACAATACCAATATTAAAGGTACTCTTTGTGAAATCATAAATTTATCAACTCTTCCCTACGGCATTCTTGAATTCGATCTAAAAATAATTATTACTATATAAGTAGAAAAATATAAAATGGTATAAGCGCGACTTGAACCTGGGACCTCCCACATGTGAACCTCGTACTATAGCCACTAGGACCATAGACCTTAATAAAAATTTCTTTACGCACTTCACGCACGGTAGTAGAAAAAGCTTTTTTTTTCATCGGCAATATGTTACTTTACGCATAAATAACTTTTCTCTCATATTTTTCATTTGTAAAGTCACGAAGATAACCTATACATACGAAAATTTTTATCATTGTTCGGGCACACTCGAGTAGATTCCAAAAACTCTATTTTTTAATCACCTTCTTGAAATCTACCCAACGCTACATTTTCACGAAACCGTGCTTGTACAAAATTCAAATTTCGTTCAATTTTCAAAAGTGTTGAGGGAGCGGTAACTGCATACCACATATAATGGATGACCATTGATTTAGAAGAAGTAGACGTCGCGTCGGTGCATTGAATTTGAAAATGGAGTTGTAAATTTTTTTATTATGTGTAAATACAAGAAACTTTTTAGATATAATGTAGCTCGAAATCGGCATATTCAAACCTAACATGTATTAACATAGATTGGATGGATTAATTTAATAAAATAGAAATGACTTCCGAATTAGAACCTAGAAAAGAGGAGCGTTTTCTTGTTCACTACCGTCTTAGTTTCAAGCAAGTTTGTCTCGTAACAGTTTCATTTCCCTTTTTAGCACTGATTATTTGTTTTATTAGTGCATATATTTTTCAATATGATGATATACATGAAACTCATTGTCGGGTAAGTCGTTACTTGAAATTGAAAAAATTAGTTATCAATTTCTAATTTTAGGTCTTCAATATCGTACCATCGATAAGTGCGATTACTGGAATTAGTCCCCAACGTTATATCTGGAGAATCAGTATTGCCTTTCATGTAGGACCAAGATTAATAATTTCAGCTGTGTATCGGGCATATCATCTAACTTTAATCAATCCGTTGGCTCAAAATGAAGTACGAATATTTTTATAACTAAGTATAACTCAATTATTTCAGCTACTTGCTTAAGAATAAAAAAGTTTATATGTACTGTTACATATTTCCCAAAATTTGAATATAATGTATTGTTCATTTCACTAATTATTTGCTTCGCATATTATTTTCTATACATTTTTAGGTTCAACTGAAAGCACAATTTTGGTTAAATATGGCTTTTTGGACAAATGTGATTGAAACTGGAGCTCTCTGTGGCGTTACTTATATATCTAACAGGGAAAATTACGGTAAGTTTTATGTATTTCTAATTTATATTTCAAATAATTATATAATATCAGATATCAATTCAAAATAAATTTTAAGAGTCTGGTTGATATGAAAAGTATCATTTAAGAATTTTCTTGTAACTTTCTCATATTTTGCTTTACTTCTACTCCAAGAGCTTTCAACAGGTTAAATCTGGCAGTTTCTTCATAATTTCTACATTTTTATAAGCACAAGTTCCCTATATCTGAATGCAGGTACTTGTACATTAATTTAGCATCAACTAGACATATTTAGATAATGCTGCAACCTCAATCCAATCCAAAAAAATAAAAGTAGTAGTAGTCTGATGTTTCATCTGTGAACTTAAACTGATAACGGCTGAGCTGCAAAAGAAAAATAATTGAAAAAAGTAAAAAGGAGTTTGTGCTCTTACATAACATAAAAAAACAGAATCCGTGTTTTTAAAAGACAACTGGATAAAAATTTGATATTCTAATCTCTCAGTTCCCCCAAAATAACAAATGAAAATTATCTAAAAAGAAATGCAAATGTTCTTCAATTATTTAGAGTAATAAAAAACTATACAACTGAAAAACAGAAAATAAGAGCATAGGCAACATAAAAAATATATGGGCTTATATGCAGACTACCTAGGTCCATAGCCTTGTAATTTCTCTCCACTTCTTTCAGTACCTCGCTTTTTCTCTCCAGCTCTGGATGTTTTTTCTCTAAGGTCTTCTTCCACTACTTTCCTCCACTGTTTTTTGATCTACCTCTTTTCCTCTGGTATTTTCCATGCAACTCCTTTCAAGAGTCTGTCTACTTCCTCAAATTCTATCAATTTCTCATCATGTTTATGTACTTTGAAATTGTTGCTTCCACATTTATTCTTTATTACCAGCATAAGCTAAGCAATGGTAACTTCGGTTAAATATCATACCTTTTTCTTTTTCTTGTTATTGATTTTTACTGTAGTGGCTCTGACGTCTAATGTCATCTTTACTAGCAGGCAACATAAAATAGGAATTTTCAATTTAGAAAATTTTGTAAGCAACATTTGAGATGGTAAGAATTGATAAAAATTTTTTTGAAAATCCCTACTATGCACTTTATAGAAATATTTCATATTTTAATCATCTTATCAAATGAATTAATTTGAAGCTGAAAACTGATTTGTAGCGATTTGAAGCAATGCTTTATATTTAAAAATGAAATGAAGCAATTAGTTGAATAATTGTTATAAGAGTCTTTCATAGACAATTAGTATGTTGTCACGAATCCTCTAAACAATTAAGAATGTTTCCAGGTTCTCTGGAAGAAAATAGAAAATTAATATTACCAAGATTACCTACTAAATGTAAGCATATTATCTTTTTTTTGTTTTAAATAGCTATACATGAAAAATTCTTCATAATATTCATGGTAAGCAGCCTCGTACATATGTTAGCTTGTATAAAAGGTATAAAAGCTGTGGGAGTGACAAGGAACAAAACTGATGATGATTTGACAAAATGTCTACAACTTAAACAAAATCTTTTAAACATTTCTTTATTAATGACAGTCGGACTTATTGGATTTTTTCTAGAACACAGACTACTATGTCATAGAATGGGTAAGTGTATACAATAATTTTGGTTTTTTGATAATATACGTTGAATTTTTAGCTTTCAGTATGTTTGCTCTGTGCGAGTACATCATAGCATTTGCCAACATGGCTTTTCACGTAACAATAATAATGGATTTTCCAACAGAACATTTCATGGTTGCAACAAAATTGAATAACCAACAAGAAGATGCGAAAAGTCTCTAAAATTAGCAATACACACAAAAGGTTGAACTTTTCACTAATCATTTGTACTTGGAATCATTTTGAAAAAATGTCGATTCATTTTTTGAAATATGATAATAAAAATTGGACAACTACAACTGAAGAGTGTTATTACTTAGATCAATACAAACAAGTATAAATGGATATAGAGAGAGTAGGATCTTCCTGCTACTAAATGAAGAAACCTAACTAGAGGAGATGCTATAGTTGTCCCAGGAATATAAATATAGAGTATTAACTGGAGACAATAATATCAATAACATTAACAGGCAGTATACTGCAAACTACTATATTTTGAAAAAAAAACCATCCAGATGGATGTGTAACAAAAATTAGTGAAAAGCACTGTATTTATTCAATAACTGCTTCCATATGTAGACTGATCTAATCAAGAAATTAGATAACAACTAGATATAATTTCAATTGACAAATGTTTAAATATGACTGAGGCTGTTCTTCTACATCTAGTAACACTTTTTCATCACATTCGAAGCTTTCTAGAATTTTTGGTCTTTCCAGTTTGATATGAACAGGTAACCTGTGCTAGACTTGAAGAACCAATTTATAAGTTGAATGTAATGGTACCAGAAATTCCAACTGAAGTTTTAGTGATTTGATAATATATTAAAACACAAAATATTACAGATTAAACATAGAAAAACAGCTGCCAATCAACAATAGTTGTTTAAATATTGCACAGCACGGTTTTTAATGCATATTTTTCTCAGTATTATTCGAGAAAAAGTGTTTAAAGTTTTTAATTCTATTCAAATTTAAAATTAAAAAAAGTTTGTAGGTAATACAGATATTTGGAACTTTCTACTATTCTACTGACAAAGAAAAGTTTCCTGCGAAAAATATTTTTTTAAATTCTAGTTTCACATGCTTTTTTAGCAAATTAGTCATTATAATAATACTAAAATTCCGTTATCATTGTTTTTTCCCATTAAAAAATCATTTTGACATAGTATTCGAAATGTGTGACAGAGGGGTTTCACATACAAATATGATGTGTCTCTCTGTGCCGCTTAACATTACAATTTGATCTTTCTCAAAATCAATCAAAGAGAAACTTTCAATATAAAATTCTTTATTGAATTTACGAAAGATTCTCATTAAAATGGTGTACACCATAAGTGGGGAGCCTCTTTAGTATTAGAGGCCGCTTAAGCTGATTGCCTATGAAAATGATTTTTGTGAAATTATTATAGTTTTGTATAGGTTTAATCAATTTATTGCATTATATAGAATAAATAAAATGAAAAATCGCAAAATTACAGTATAAAATATTTTTTGAATCTCTTAGTGATTTTTTTGACTTTGTTTTTTATTTGAAAGTAATTGCATATTTGGATCAAGTTTTGTAACAAGTAGCTTTAATTGATCCTCTGAATGTATAGGGTGTGAAACACAAGATTGTTGATTTTTGGATTATATAGGGTGTACCAATTTTTCAGTATCGACATAAACTTTGGAATTTTGAATGGAACACCCTATATTTTATTGCGTTTTTTCATTTAGTGGTAAAAATTTCATGATTCCGACATATTTGATTCCCGCACGGTTTAGTAAATATTCAAGGTTATATAGATTTTGGAAAATTCTTGTATTTGCATAATTCCACAAAATAAAAATGACGCTAACTGGTATCATTTCCAAAATGAATTTATAAACACAAAACTCAGGTTTACTGAATACCCCATACTGGGCATCTTTCTTTTAATTGTATGAGATTGAATTTTGTAAATAAAATCTCATTTCACATTTTATAAAAAACCATATACTTTTATTTTTTTTACAAAATCTAAAAATTTATCACTTAGATTGTCGATAGAAAAGTAGAATGCTTCATTTGCATTTTTTGATAATAAAGTTTGCACATGTATTTCCGGTAGAAATAGACATTCTTTAGAATCTCTGAAAAAGTAATGTGATATTCCTAATATTTCCTGTAAATGAAAATTGTTCATCTCATGCCAAATATGATTACAAATTCTTAACTATATCTCCATTTTTTTTTCGGTTCATGTTTCCAGGATTGTATTCTCATATATACTAAGCGGTCCATTCATAAATTTACCTAAGCAGTACCTATATCAGTATTATTAATTTGAATCAAATATTTGTTCTTTAATAAATGTGATAATAAACAGTAGTGTTGAAACTTTCCAAAACACAATGTACAGTTTCGATTTCCTGAGTTACTTTATAATTTATAAAATTTTGAAAAGTTCCTATATGTAACCAATGTCATGCTAAACGCACTGTGTACTACTATTACATAAACATAATTAAGACTGTCTGATCCTTCGAGCATTCAATGGGTCGTTAGTTCACATCCGGCTCGAAGGACCAGGTGTTGTAGTAGTAATCAGTATGTTAATTACCAACGTTTTCAGAAATTTTAACTTAGTAGCAGTTTTATCATAGAAAAATAATGTAAGCACAAAGTTACTTAATTATCATACACAGAATTTTTACTATTGTTAAAAATATTTGTTTTTCAGTATAAACTAATTATTTTTTATTAAACACTGGAATATAAAAATTGACTTCTTAATTTATAATAAAAACTGAAATTTTATTTCAAATTTCATTTTTTATATCATAGAAATTGTTTCTTGTATTTCTGGTCATTTTTGTAGTAAAAGTAATAAATTAGAATTATTAGTAGTAAGTTTTTCTCATCCTTATGGTCCAAGTCAACTTTCTAGTTTTCCTTACAATTAATACAAATTTTATTTTGATATTGGATTTGAACAAAAATTATATTATCACTATTCATATTTAACCTGATACATGTGTAGAGTAGATTTTTTAATTCACTTACTTCGTCAAGGCCTAGTATTGCCAAATGGCCACAGTAAATATATAATTTTACAGCGCGAATTTCAAAAAAACTTAGGAAAGATTGGATATATGGCAGCATATATATTTACTTGGATGTATATTATGTCTGATGAGTAGTCATAAGGCACGCAAAGTTTCGATTTAAAATAATAGACAATTTTTTCACATTTTTCTTTTCAGGCGCTCTCTTCTTTAGAGGAAGCTCTTCAAATTGTATATTCTGATGAGTTACCAGTGGACTCAATAGACATTGAACCCCCGACCCAAGTTCTCTTACTGATGAAGAATTGTGGGATGAAGATTACAAGGATTGTAAAATAGATATGCTTCCTAGTCGCCAATTAGCAGTTGACATAGAATTGGTCCTACTGAAGAAGATATGAATTAGTGGGAACTAAAACGTCCTCTAAATGCTTCCAATTCTTCATCAATTGTAAGATATTCGTTTGGAGTGTAGACCTCTAAGCAATTTTCCACAAAAAGGTCAAATATTGCTCTTATAGGGGCAAACGTTTCCTTTCCTCTCGGCGTTGTTATCAAATCGTAAACATTGAAGTAATAAGCTGAACCTCTTTTGGCACATTGTTGCTCTGTAAATATAAACTCCCAAGCCATCAGTGGACCATACATCGTCTAAATTTTGCCTCCCCTAGCAGAGCTTTCAGTTCATCTAAAGTCATATTCTTTAGAAAATGAATAATTGTATTTTCAGATCTTGTTATTACCTTAAGTTTTTGTATTTCTTAAGCCATATATGCCAATAAAATCATTATCGTGTTCCTCAGATTCATGTATATCATCTTCATTTATTTCTTGTTCAGTGTCTGAGCCTGCAGATCTCACTTACATAGTCTTCTGCTCTGAGCCCGATTCTATGTTTGAACAAGGTTCTGTTTCCTCCCATAACTTCAATAGACGCTTTTGTTCCTCTTCATTAGACATACTGAATAAAATAAATAGAAGATATGGTGGGGTATGACACCAAACTATTTATAAACACTAAACGTACCGTGGGGTGTGAGGTGGAGCCGGTAATAAACATGCATATATATTACGACAGTTCACTGTATACTGAAATAAGCACGTTGCTGCACATAGACAAGACTAAAACGAAGATACTCGACAACTTGCGAAGCTTGTGTATGTTAGCCCATTGATATAGCATTTTAAAGTTAATTGGAGTATGCCAGGTTAAAACTAAATTCGTTTGCTGTTGTCATAGGGAAATAGTTCCTGGAATGGTTATTCTTCAAAGCAATAGTAATCATTTCTAATCTCATGAAAGTAAATTAACTGGACAGTATTTTTTTATTTTTTCTGTACCATATCAGAGGACTTCTCAGATATAGTGTTAAATGATATTATCAGTTCATTGGGTATTTGGAAATATGGAAATTGAATGAGGTGAATATAAGATAAATATAACAAATTATTTATATCAACATATAAAAAAATTCATATGAAAAATACTAATAATTAGAATTGAAAAAAATCAACATTGGTGAGACATTTTAGAAACCAGCAATAACTTTTCCTTTTTTTACAGCCTTTTGAAGTTTTTTGTTCTTCTTTTCCTTTTTCCTCTTTTGAATATTTTCTGTTCTCTTCATTTGTTTTTCTTTCTTAGCTTTTTCTACTTTTTCTATTCTTTTTTCCCATTTCTTTTTACTGGACCTTTGTTTTTGTTCTTGTTTTTTGACACTTTTTATTAATAAATGCGGATCATCTTTGACTTTCTGACCTTCAGCTTTTGCTAAAGCATTTTTCCATTGCGATTTCTCCTTAATTTCTATTGCCTTTTCAGCATCACCACTTTCTTTCAATTTCTGTATAGTTTCATTTTCGTTTTCTAATTTCTTAAGCAACTTTTTTGGATCTTTTTCTTGTTTGGGTTTTTTATGCTTACCAAGATTATCAAAATCGAATTTTGAAAATACAATTTTATCCTCTTTATTAAAAATTGGTTTCTTTGGGTTATGTTCTAACGTGGGTTTTTTTTCTTCTGTATCACCTTCTTCACTTTTTACTTCTACTTTTAATGCTTGTTTAGCAGCTCTTTGTAATTTCTTCTCAGCATTCCTTTGATCCTGCTGGGATTTCTTCTTTAATCGATTCTTTAAACCTTTTTTTGTTAATTTTTCCTTATATGTTTGTTTCTTCTTGCCTCTTATAGCATCTAATCTTTGTTGAAGTTCAATCAGTGACTTAGCTCTCGATGTTTTATTTTGAGCTGATTTGAAAGGCAATTTTGAATTTGTATCTAAATCTTCATCGTCACTTATTCCAAAATCTGAAAAACATAATTCTCGTTAAATAATAAATAATTACTATAAGTAAATACACACAACAGAAAAGACAAAAGAAGAAGTATTATATACTTTTATGAAAGAAGTATAATATGTAATTACAAATACTTTTTATGTATATATAAATATTAATATTGACAAAAGATTATGGACAGTCACACTCTTCAGAGGAGATGATGTGATATAATATTTGTCAAAAGTAATTTAAAGAACTGCACATATTTTCAAAATTATTTCAGAAACTAATAGTAGAAATAATTTATATTGATATATAAATATTTGTGTATAGTATAGTAAAATATTTAATATTAGGTTAATATCAGAGACCAAGAAAAGAAATAATAGAGAACTAGTAGAACTAAGAATTTCCAGAAATTAATTCTAATTATCCATATTTACTTTACCATGTTCTAAAAGAAAAACGAAAAAATGGTGGAAATTAATAAGAGCAGTAGAAGCATTAATTTATACTTCATAAAACCTTGATGACAGTATAATTAGAAACCGAAAAACTAAACAGAATCCAGCATATAAAGAAGTCTTAAACAATTATGTTGAAAAAAATTAATGATAATGAAGGTTGTAACAAAATAATACCTAAAATGTTGCAATGAAATATCATGCAACATTTAATACTTTCTTACTCTAATTATTTTTTTAAAGAATTTTTGAGAGTATTCTAGAAAATATTTAGAAATAAAAATTTAAGAGAATTCACAGGAGTCCAAAATGGGTTCAGAAGGTAATGAAGTGCTCAACATCATGAGTCTACAATATAATAATTTTGAGATAAAATAGTTTATTTTGTTTACAGGACTTAAACTGGAAACGAACTCCATTGAAATTTTTTAATATAATGTTTTAATTGCGTAAAATATTGTTAGAAAATAATATTTATGGGTTAAACATTTTGACAAGATTGATAATATATTTCTCTACCTTTTCTTTCTGGAATACAAGATTTTTTCAATAAGTCTGTTATGAAGTTGTTTTCAATTTTTAAGCACTGTTCCAAACTTTTAATGTCCATATTGTCTTTTAATTGCATTTTAAATTACATATAACAACCGTTAAATTATAAAAATATAACCTAATAATTTAACACATGTACGTAAAGTGCGTTCATCTAAAATGTAAGAGTGGAGTTTGTTTCGTAATGAACTCGCAGAGATCATAGATCAACCGTATCAGAGAGACTACTATTACGTTCGTCAGTGTATGTTTGTAAGCGTCACTACACAGATAACTTATAATTTATTTATGGTACTCCCTTTACAGTGCGACAGAATATCTAGTACATTTTATGCTAGATTCACAAAAAACTTAAACATTTATTCGATAATCATAACATGGAATACTGGGAAGAATAATAGAAAAAGTAATTATAATTAAGATACTATTGCGTCCCACACTGTATGTATGTAAGTAGTACTACACATAGACAAATGATACTTTATTTATGGTACTGTCTATAAGATACGACAAAATATCTGGCGTATTGATTTTGTTACTTTACATAGACAATTTTAAAAGATTATAGAGATAAGTGGAAAATGAGTTTTTTGGTCATATTCAAATATTACGCATTAATTTATATTGAATTGGTCGTGCATCCATCAAATCTCATAAATTTCAATTAAAATAACTGCCCTAGCACAAATAATTAATGCCCGTCTATGAGTTTCTAGAAAATTCTTAGCCTCACGTTTACAAAATCAAATAATTTAAAATACAAACTATTTTATGATAAAAGTTCAGTTCAGAGGTCGACCTTCAAGGTTATAAAAAGCGATAAGTGATTAATCAAAATTGAATATTTTATACTGTTATTTTTATCTTGCAATTTTACTCTACTTTTATATTAGTAGTGCAAGAAGCAAGTCGTCGATTAATTTTCCAGTGTAAGATATACAAGTATTAACTGTTAGAAAATGAGCACCACAGGAAAGGTAAATGAATTAATGTTAATTGTAACTTTATAGTAACATAACCCATAATTTGTTTTTCACATTTTAATTAATACATTGTACATTGTTTGAATATTAGTAAAATGTATCGTATAATTAAAAGCTAACGAGTCTTTACAAAGAGATTACATTTTAACTTCCTAACCTATTCACGTTAAAAACGGGTTTATCAAAAAAATTGTTTTTGAAAGTCAAATTTGCTTTGAATGATATTGCCTAATTCATTATATCATCCAATTATCAGTCTTATAATTTATTACGTAACTCTTACAATGTCACACTTTGTAGTAAGCAGCAAGTATATCCTGAATGACTATTATAATTCCAAATTTATTAAGTTGGATTCATAAACATACATAAATAAAGGGACTTTATTTTGGAACATATTATAGAAACTGGCAGAGATTTTGGCAGTTTCAGATTGAATAAAAATAATAAATATCAACGGTAGTTTGTACTGCCTTTTTTTGAAGATTTAGAAAGGAAAATTTGTTATGATGCAAACAAAAAACTCACTAGAAATCTATTTACGTCAATAATGAATTAAAGTTATAAAAAATATTGTTGAGTAATAACACAAATTAATGAAGATTAATATGATGAAAAGGATGTTTCTATTTTGTATGGGTTCCAATTTAAATATAGTTCCTTGCTTTCAAGGCTTTAACTATTGTAATTTTCTCCCCTACACTTTCGACTGGGCTTTTCCTAAAAACAGGGTTTATCTCTATGCAAATTCAGTTTTCTTTTCAAAGATAGTTGTGAATCAGCTACAATTTCTCCAGATATTATATTATTACATTACCAATATTGCTCATAATCTATTTTCTGAAGATGATAGTACATAAAAATAACTACAGTAAAATCTCTATAATTCAAAAGTAAAGGGAAATGCAAAAAAATTGGAATTAACGAGTTTTTGACAGAACAAGAACTTCCAGATACATGATTGTACAAGTCTAAATAATTCGACATACTGAGTATTTAGAGATTCAGAGGAAGGAAATGATATTTTTTTTCGATTTAACAAGGCTTAATTGTACAGATTCCACTGTATATTATTTTGAAGGTCATAAAATGTAAAGCTGCAGTTGCTTGGGGTCCCAAAGAATTACTTAAAATTGAAACAATTGAAGTTGATCCACCAAAGGCACATGAAGTGAGAATCAAGATCATATACACTGCTGTTTGCCATACTGACTCATACACTCTTAGTGGACAAGATCCAGAGGGTCTTTTCCCAGTTGTTCTTGGTCATGAAGGAGCTGGAATTGTTGAAAGTGTTGGTGAAGGTGTTACTAACCTCAAGCCAGGTAAAACAATTATTCTAATTTAACATTAATCAATCAATGCTTGGATTATTTTGTTTTCTAGGTGATCATGTGATTCCTTTATATGTTCCTCAATGTGGAGAATGTAAATTTTGCAAATCACCAAAGACAAATTTATGCCAGAAAATTCGTGTAACTCAAGGGCAAGGTAAAATGCCCGATGGTACTTCTAGATTTAGGTGTAAAGGGAAAGAGTTATATCACTTCATGGGCTGCTCAACTTTCAGTGAATATACAGTTGTAGCAGATATTTCAGTTACAAAGGTGATAATATTTTAATTATAAATAACATATCAACTTCTATTGTGTTTCAAATTAATTTGATCTACTAAGTTAATTCAGTGTAAAAATATATCTCACCACAGCTCTAATCGTGTCATAAGTAAAAAAAATTGAAAGTCTCCTTTACTTTACAATTTGTGCTAGAAAACTTGAAAATCTTATCTCTCATAATGTCCCTTAAATAGTTACTATTGTGGTAACTCTCAGTTTTCGAGAACCCATCTGAAAAATGGAAAATAAAGTTACAATTAATTTCAAACGCTTATTACTCGATAATTTCTTTTTTTGACTTTTGAGTGGAGGATATCTACTTCTCTCATATAGGTAAAACCAAGCAAAGTGTGTCAAAAAAAAGGTCAATAATTTTATGAAAAACACATTAAAAAGCTAAAACACTGAATTATCTCCTTCAAATTACTGCATTTATTCCAATATTGAATATATGACTGGAAACATTTGTGGAAAGCTTTTTTCCAATGGCTTCCATCTGCTGTATTGTGTGGTTCTCATTGTTTGGAATGGTGTCAAAATGTTTCCCTTTTAGTGCATTCTTTTATCTCCAACAAGGGCAGAAGCCACATGGTGTTATATCTGTGAGAAAGGCAGATGAGGGCAAACTTGCTAATTGAAAGCAACGTGTGAAGAAGGAAAAACTGTTGGCATGTTTGAACAAACAAGTTTGTCTACCTGTGAAGCATTTTCATCTGTTTTTAATTCCAAATGACGTTTTAACTCTTTCTCGTCCCTAACTGACTCTTTTCCACTCTTAAATTGCTTATACCAATTGTAAACAATTCATAATCAAAGTTACAATATCACTATATACAGATTTTAATATATATTTCGTTAGCTTTTGTGACACTTTTTCTCAACTAGAAACCAAATTTGAAGTATTGTTCAAGATCTGCAAACATATTTCACTAAAGTGGCTGTAGTAGCAGGGTGACAGACTGTAACGGGTGCAAATTTGTCATTGCTTGTTCTAACACAAAAAGGTCTGAATATAGTTGAAATATATGCGGCATAAGTAATTCACTCTTTTTTTTATCATACTTCATATCTATTTCTAGTTCGTTTGAACTACTTAGTTAATTCCAGGGTAAAATATTGATAAACTTAATTGATTTGAGTTCAATCTCCTCAAGTTATTTTAAATAATTGTTGATTTAATTTTCTATTTCAGATTTTTTATCACATTTCATTTTTACTATTATTTGGTTTCAACTTCATTTGAATTACTTAGTTAATTCGAGGTAAATATTGGAAAACTGAGTTGATTTAAATTTAGACTCTTAACTAACTCAATTTAAGTATATTGGCTGGTTTAATTTTCTATTTGATTTTTTTAAATTAAACCTTATATCCACTTCTATTTTCTTTTAAGTTTATTTGAACTACTTAGGTAATTCTAGGTAAACTATTGAAACACTGAGTTGATTTAAAATCTTAACTAAGTCAGTTTTTACTTAATGACAGGTTTAATTTTCTATTTAAGATTTTTTTAAATTAAACTTTATATATCCTTCTATTTTGTTTCAAGTTTGAACTACTCAGTTATTTCAGGATAAAATATCTGAATTGATTTGAAATCAAACTCTTTACTAGGTCATTTTAAGTAATAGCTGGTTTTATTGTCTATTTCAGATTTTTTTTAATTAAATGTTATATCTACATATATTTTGTTTCAAATTCATTTGCACTACTCAGTTGATTCAAGGTGAAATTTTATATCTACTTCTATTTTCTTCCATTAATTTCGGGGTAAAATATTTAAAACTGAATTCATTTTAAGTAATGGCTTATTTAATTTTCTATTTAAGATTGATGCAGCTGCACCATTGGATAAGGTATGTTTATTAGGTTGTGGAGTACCTACAGGTTATGGTGCTGCCCTCAATACTGCTAAAGTAGAAAAAGGAAGTACTTGTGCGGTTTGGGGGTTGGGTGCGGTAGGTCTAGCTGTTGGATTAGGATGCCAAGCTGCTGGTGCATCAAGAGTAATTGGAATAGATTTAAATCCAGCTAAATTTGAAATAGGTAATCTGATTATATATATTTTAAAAAACTGTTTATGTCTGTAACTAATTTCGTTAATCCATCATACTTGAATATTGAAACTGTTGTTGTTTCTAGCTAAAAACTTTGGTTTCACTGAATTCATCAACCCAAAAGACTATGAAAAACCTATAACAGAAGTTCTGGTGGAACTAACTGATGGTGGTTTGGATTATACTTTTGAATGTATTGGAAACATTCATACAATGCGTGCTGCTCTAGAGTCGAGTCATAAAGGATGGGGTGTTTCTACCATAGTAGGAGTAGCTGGTGCAGGACAAGAAATTAGCACTAGACCTTTCCAACTCGTTACTGGACGTGTGTGGAAAGGAACTGCTTTCGGAGGTAAATTTTTGTAAATAAGTTTTGTATAGATGTTTAAATGTTTCATCTTTGATTTACTATATTATTTTATAATAAATAGTAGGTAGTAAGTTTAGCAACTTTTTTAGTCCTATTTGGTATGCTCTCAGGTGTTCTGCTATGAGGACTTCAAGTTTGAGTGGAGGTGTTTTTTCCTCTTTCAAAATTTTTATTTTTATACTGCTGTGTCACCTTATATACACGACAGTAACATTATACCTTCTATTTTTTGTGCTAAACAGCTGTTTTCATAAAAACATTAGAACTACCCTCATTGACTTGCTCTCCTGGTGTCCATAATGATAGGGCTAATAAAATTACCACCTGGTATTAGTTTAATTTGTTTTATTAGGCCTGTCTAAGAATTTTCACTTAGAATATATTAGGATATGTATTAGACAAAAATATTATGTGTATAAGTAAATGTTATTTTTAGGATGGAAAAGTCGTGATAGCGTACCTAAACTTGTAGATGAATATTTGACCAAAAAATTGAAATTGGATGAATTTATTTCTCATTCCTTGAAATTTGAACAAATCAATGACGCTTTTCATCTAATGCACAAAGGAGAAAGGTAAATTGAGTTTCATTTTGGATTTTTTTAGAAATTGTTTTTATAATATAAAAACAAGTTTATGTATTTTTTCATGAAAATTGTTGGGTTTGGTAAGGCGCTCATTACATTAAAATATAATCTACATACAAGAAGAGAAACGTTTTTAATTTTTGTGAAGAATACCAAAAACTGAATGCGTTTTAAATTTTCCACAAACGGTATCATGTTTTTGTCAATTTGGTTGGTGATAAAGAACTGAAATATACTTTTTAATGCAATGAAAAGATGGAGAAATGCTACAAGTAATTCAAAAATGATAAATACTGGGATTAATTAGTAAATATATGAAAAGGAAAAGAGGGAATACTAAAAAAAGCTTCCAACAGCAGGATTTATAGGAGTTGATAATTCAATAACAAGAAGAAAGAGAATGAATCAGTAGCGACAATAATAAAAGAAGAACCAAATAAAGAAAACTGCACTATAAATAATTGGAAAAGATGAAATGGGGATAAAGATCCCATTCCACCTATAAACAAACGAGGAAGATTGGACAAGATATATAAATAAAATTGTAAACAATACACTAAATGACACATAAGTAGAAAACATCTTCACAATATGGGATATTCACACAGATAAATAAAGGTAAAAATAACCGACATATACAATGGAATTTGTATTGTGGTAGTTGACCTATAAAGGTTTTCAATAGTATTCAAAAAGAAATATTTCAAAAATGAATAGTCAGTAAATTACTAATAAATATAATTCAAATTATAAATGAGAAAGTAGCGTACAAAAAATAGTTTAATAATTGATAAAGGAATTAGAATCATTGTTTGAAATAAACAAGTAGATAAGGACTAAAGGAAAACACACATCAGATGCAAATCTTAGGTATTAATAATATATAAAATGGAACAATCACAGTGACGAAGCTAGAGGAAAAATTAGAAATAAATTGAAAGTAGCGTAGCTCAAACTACTGAAATAGTAATGCATAGTGATAATGAAGAACCTATTAGTCAAGGTGATATGGGAAACTGAAATAAATAAGATTTGAAGAATACTAACTAAGAAATGGAATGTAGAAATACCAGCTAATTGGAAAGAAGTATATTATTACACACTGTTTACTTCTACACGAAAATTCACAATTACACTATCTGGCGTGTGTTGCGATAAAGAAGGTATCACCTCTAGATATTGAAGGTAAACCTTTACCTTTTACAACTTAGTTTGGTAGAAGAGGGCTGTAATTCAGAAAAACTAGGCAAAAAAATTGTATCAATTACTAAAGAATTATCATCGCTAGACCTTCTGTTGGAGTTTTAAGCAGATTAGTAAGCAACTAAGTATGATTTATTGTACAGATTTTTTTGTTAATAATTTTTCTTTTTTTCAATCACCGTAAAACCGTACTGATATTTCATTCCCTATCGAAGCATATTGCAAATGTTATAGCAAATCGAATGGGCTATGAAAAGAGTGAGGTTGGCAGATTGAATTAGAATAACATCAGAATTCAAAAAGTTTTATAAATTTGGGTTGTTAATACATGATTGAAACCTCGGTGTGTTACAATGTGCATATCAAATAGAAGCTTATTAGTTTGATTTGTTGATAATTTATATTTAAAATGAAACATTTAATAAAAACTTTATTACTTTTATAATGCAAATATTTTGACTAGAATCTGTCATTAGATAAAAAATAGTGAAACTAGTCGAGTAGAACTTCATCTAAAAATGAAAACTATCACTTTTTTTGAAAATTATTAAATATCAAAATGAGATAACTTATTTTAGATGTATTTTTTTATGAAGCATTATAAATAGTTCTATATTATGTTTAGTTAACAAACAGAAACCCAGCATTAGAAAATATTTTCACACATACTCATATTTTTTAGAGTAAACGTTAAAAGTCGGTTATATCAATTATAACAGGTAACTAAGATATTTGCTATTGAAACAGTCATTTATATCTGAACTACATTGAGCAACCCAATTCTTGAAATTTAGGAAAACTTATTAAAACTGTTGAATTTAGTCTAATTATGGAAATAGTAATGTTTATTCATTGTTTTCTTTTTTCAGCATCCGCTCAGTCCTTGCACTTACACCAAGCAGCAGCCTCTAAAAATATATTTTTTATATTGTTTTTCAATAATAAAAATTGTTTTGAATGGTCATTTTATTTAATTTCATACTCTTATATGCGCTTAAACAACATTATATACGGGGCGGATTTAGAATTTTAGCGCTCCTAAGCCCAATAATTTTTTCTGCTCCTTTAGTCTGGTTAATGTTATTTTCGTAGAAACCATAACTCAAAAATTATTACCATTTATATGTTTATTGCTAGAATACTGCCCTAGTATCAGTTTTATCATTTTTTGAGAAATTTACTTGGTTTTGGGCTTAACAAAATGCTGTCTTAAAACAATTGGCAATTTTATGTCTTAAATAGTGAGCTCACATACGTGGGACTGACACAAAACAATCCAACCCGCAGAGCATTTCCGTTACAAAGCATGGCTATTGCTGCTGCTATTTCCAATTTAAGGTCCACAAACAAGAACTCAGTACAATATGTGATTTTAAGTTATATTTGATAAAGACTAAAAGAAGTCAAAACGTCAAATATACCTTAAATTAAATAAATAAATATAAATAAACCATATAATTATGTAAAAATAACTTTATTTGCCTGTAATCTTTTGAGCTAATACTTGACACAATCTAGAATTTTTAATTAATATTAAACGACATAGGAATTCTTTATCATTTGCCAAATGTTTCAAAGATCGATCAGTGAGGATCTTCACTAAAGTTAATCCCTCTTCTTCTTTGAAAGAATCTGGAAGTTTGGCCAATAATCGGCAGATTTGATTATTTACTTCCACTTCTAATTCCAAAGTTGAATTGTGGAGTATTTTTTGCTAAAACATATAAATTGGGTTACAATTCATCACAAGCAAGAAAATCTCGAATAGAAATATACAAAGTGCTTTATGTTTCTATTTTTAAACTTATTAAATGGTAACTGTTTTATTTTTGTTCCACAATAGCACGGAGTAAATATATTTATATATTATTTTCTGAAATACTTTTTGAACTGTTATATTTTGAGATTTTGGTGTTTTTAAAATTCTTATCAAGTCAAAAGATGTGAACACGCCTGTAACAGTTTCTTTCACTTTGCTTCCATTTGACACTGAAATCACTAATAATTAAACTGCAGGTCACTAGCCGAAGAAGCTGTCTAACAACACTCAAAAATCCATAGCAAATATTCTCAAATTCAGGTTCGACCATGCCTAATGCACTTATGGTATCAATTAACTTAAATAAATACTGACATTTACAAAAAAAACATTTACCTGTACTACTATTCCATAATTTCTAACACAGTTTTTCAAAGCTAAATATATAGACTGATTATTACTAACATCCTGGGTCTCAACTAACTGAGATAGTAATATCATGACATCTGTGAAAAGTTCCATACATTTGTTAGTTCCACATTTTTCAATAATATCTTGAGATATAAGTAACCATTCTCTACAAACTGCTGGAGGCAATAACTAGAACGGAAGATTTTCTATTATTTAATTTCACTGGGGATGTGAGGGAAATATGAAGGATGGTTGATTGTTGGAAATATGTAAACAATAAATGGAAAGCACGAAAGATTTCATAATAGTGGGAAAATGTAATACTACTCAATCACAAAAAAAGACTAAATGGAAAACTACAGAACAATATGTTTGCTTCAAATTTCATTTAAAGTTTATACCAGCGTTTTATAAATAAAATTGAGAGAATATCTGGAAAATAATATTCATGAACTCAGAAGACTGATAGAAGAGAAAATGCAAGAAGAATACATAGATTTGAGAGTGATTTAGTAAAAAGCGCGTATGAAACAGTGAGGAAAAATACTGTGAAGTAGTTGGGAAAAAAAAGTCTAACTAGAGTTTAATTGACGTTCTCGGAATGCATACCTCTCCCTCTGTTTATATTATTATGTAATCTAAAATCCGGAACCAATATTTTCCCAGCTATTCCAGATTTACGATGTTGTACTGTATACAATAACTAACTCTTAATTATTTAAAACTATTTCGAACATAATTTTGGTTTTGTATCAACCTTGTCTTCGCGTTAATTCAACTCAGTTCAAATTAATATTTCTGACCTTCGAGGCTAATAACCACCACAACCAATTAAAACTCAGTAAATTGTAGACATTGGTAAATATATCGAATGTGGAAGTTCAGAAAATGAACAAAACGAGAGTTATGATAGTGAACAAAAGGAACGAATGTGATTAAAAAAATATAGAAATCATTTTATAAAGACTACATATATAGAACCACTCAAATAAATAGACACAGTCTCATTGGCATACTTTTCAGGGATAAGATTATGGTTTTGGCGAACGTTAGAGTATATTTTGTTATGGATGTAGATCATAAAATGATAAACCATATTTTCAAATTCAGCAAATTTTTGTTCGGTAAAATTGTAAATAGTACTGATATGCCCTTGTCAATATTAAAAAATAACTTGTTTCAAGCAGAAACAAGGAATAGCAACAAAATTATGGCAGTAACAGAAACCTACAGTTATTTTATGGAAAATTTCGGCTAAATAATAAAATTTGGATTAATTTTGCTAGGATCTGTTCAGTATTAGATTTGGATTCATATTTACCTTCAACATGGTATTGACACAGTTTCCATAATCTTCAATATCAAAATTGCTACATACATTTTTAAATAATGACAATTCCTTCCCTCCCGATATAAGACATAATTTATAATATTCAGTGAAGTTGTCTTCATTTGGAACTGATATGTCAACTAGAATTTAAAGAAATGTAATTAAAATAAACGTTAGCAGTATTTTTTATTTCATCACCTTCAGAATCATAACTTGGTTTGCACACATCCAAACAGATATCTACAACATGTTTGGTGATTTGTTGTTTAAGTCCATTAAAATTTAGAAAGTTACATCGATTTTCATTCATAATAGTTAACAACAATTTAGTAATATCTTTAGTATGATCGACAATAGGCAATAATAACGTTTCACTCTAAAAAAAAACCTATAAATAATTTAAAACATGAACTAAATAAAATTAACTGTGCTCTATCACAGTAGCATTAAGCTCTGGAGTATATATTCTTACGGCAAATCTAAAAAATTAATTCTATTTTATATAATGCAAGATAACTAAATTTATATCTGTGGTATTACAATTTAGATCAAAAATACCTACCAGAAACATTTGAAGTACAAGATCCAGTTTCTCCAAATTTGTTTCCGCAACATATTTGTTCACCATAGGAGTTAAAATTTTTAGCAGTATATCTTCGCTATTGAAATAATTAATTTCGACGAGAACTGCAAATAATTCTTTATATTCATCGACATTTTGGGCATTAGGCGGTGTATTGTTAGCCACTGTAAACAATAGATTAACGCCCATGTTATTAATTTTGATAACTTCTTTCAAACATTTGAAAGTAACTTTCAAAATATTTGCATAGAAACTATTCTTAAGACATTGTTCATACATATGTGTAAGAACATCAGTAGGTTTCTGCAAGAAGAGAATTAAAATGCTTTTTGCTAGTTCTTCTACACAAGTACATTCGTTGACTTTATTTAATAGATCTATCAATTGCTTTGTTGTGTCCGTTGAACCCAAATTTATAATTTTATTCTTATAAAAATGTTTTGTTATCACTAGTGTTAGTTTTTCTAGATCTATGTGGGATATACATTTTATTATGACTTCAACGGATTCTTTATCGTTTTTATGAACACACCAATTTAGAAGGATGGAAATATCTTCGTCGTCACATAAATGAGACCATTTCCTAAAAAAAAAAATATGTGACACATATTTTTATAAATATAATTACATGATAATATGTTATCATCACTACACATGTTCTAATATTTTTATGTGAATTGATTTATTTTCTAGCCAAAATCATTGCTATAACTTTTTAGTTAAATTTTGGACTCGAATACTGATATTACTCACAATTTGAAAATACTTTGGAATACAAAGCAAACATTCAGGATTCATAACATACGGGGCAGTGGTTTGGTGCACCAGAACTAGACTGAACACCAAGAGGAACAATCTTTTGAAGGACTGGCTTCATATATGTAACCGTGGCCATGACATCATACCCAATAGCTGCACTAGAAGTGATTCTAAATCTTCTACCTCTCCATATAATATTGGAAATCGTGGCAGTAAAGTCACTCAGTATGTTCAGACAAGGAATTAACAAGGAAACACCGTTCTCTAGAAATGACAGGCAAAGACACTCCTGGAAAGCTATAACCTAAGATCTGCCGAATGTATCAACCTTGGCAAGAGTAACCTACAAATACTAACAATAGTCCTATTGGAGCACTGTCGCCTCAAAAGGACACCTGAAGATGCTAGACAGATTTTGTTGAGCAGAGGACGAAGCCTTTAACCACATTCTCTCGAGAGTGTATGATATAGAAGACAAAGATCTTTGGCAGCTATGGGCAACTCACACTTTAAAAATTTCTAAGAGGTGTGTTGTTAATAAATCATCCATATACACTGAAGATCCTCATTATTACAATGTTCAAATAAGAATCTAGAGTTATATAAATATATTTAATAATTAGCAACACTAACACTGATATACAGTCACAATGAAAAGGAATTTGCAAGCAACTGCAAGATTTTAATCAAGCGATCACAGAAATTTTCTGATAAGATTCTCCAGTGGAAATTTGAGTCTTCTCTTATTTGCAAATGAATTTTTTAAGTTCATGGTAAAAAACTTTGAAGAAAATCTTGCAGAGGAAGCGTAAATATCACCTTACTATACTCACCTGACGCATTCTCTTGATTCTGGATTATCGAATATTTGAGTTCTTATGAGAGCTTTAAACCAGTTCTTTTGATCAGCATCTTTCTTATTAATCTTTTGAATGATTTTATTAACATCAGCTTCGTGTATTTGTTCAGTTAAAGATTTAGGTTTTCTTGCAATAGATCCCAGTACAGAAATTAATTCTTTAGCTTCGGGAAATTTTTGATACATCTCTAATACTAAGTATGCCTTGTTTGATACTACTGTCTGAAGGACCTCATCTTCTATTTCAGTCTAAAAATTAGAGAAATAGTAACTAGATTCAAAGTTTTTTCTCAAAAAAAACATATTTCACCACTCCAATTTTCAAAACTCTTTTTTAGATACTTTTAGTGGACAACCTCGTTGAAAAATCTTGGAGAATAGAATTTTCAAGACAAGATAGGAGGAATGGATAATAACCCCAGAAGTTATTTCATAATATATAAAGTGTAACGACCTTTAAGGTTCATTGTGACTTCTTTCTTCACAATTACTCCATATGTAGCTCACTCTACAAGCTCAGAGATCTACCGAGTATCTGGAATGACTTCAAACAGATCATATCCTCTACATCCTCTACATCTAAGTGATCAGGAGTTTCTTAGGTGCGTCTTGATAGGGTAGCGTTGTATTAGAAAGACAGGGAGGAGGTATAGTATATTTTTACTTCAAGTATTCACAAAATCTTTCAAAATTGTTGTAGTGATCATGGAAGAATCCACGATGTTCTTTTTTCTCTTAAAATTTTTAATTGGCAATAGATTTTCCTGTAGAGATTTTTTCTATTTTAGTCTCCAGCAAATTTCATTCAATTCTGCGACTCTTGCAGCAAGACCATGACCAGACTAAGTAAAACTAAGACTACATATGAGGCTAGAAGACCAAGACCAACACTAAGCCGACCTTGCTACCAAAATTCAATTCTAACGAATATAATGGAGCAAAAATATTCTTTGAGAAATAATTAACGACAGATTTTCCTATAGAGATTTTTTCTATTTCAATCTTCAGCAGAGATCATTCAATCCTGCGACACTTACCGCAAGACCAAGACCACATATGACGCTGCAAGGCCAAGACTAAGCCGGTCTTTATCTTGTATTTGCTCATCAGTACCTCTGTTGCTACTAAAATCAATTCTGAGGAATATAATGGATCAAAAAATTCTTTGACAAATAATTAGCAACAGATTTTCCTGTAGGGATTTTATCTATTTTACTCTTCAGCAAAGTTTATTCAATTCTGCTTTTCTGTGTTTGATTTTTATACTTATATACAACAGTATAAATGTTAGTATTATAATAAAAGTGTTATAATTATATTATTGCTATGAAACATGGTACTGTGTTATTTTGATATTGCATCTATTACTAGGTTAACACGGTTAAAGTGATGGAGAAATGTCTTACCTCTGCCCATGTACAGAAAACATCAATAGTGACATTTTTAATAACGGAACAACATGTTCTCGTCACATTTATAATAAACTGTCTCAATACTAAACAATTCTGATCACATTGAAGAAGTAGATTGAAGAGGCTCAACAAACACAATCCCATATGATTGTAGATTTGATCTTTTTTCCAATTTTTTATTTGATCTGCATATATTCCAGATAAATTTAGTAGTATTATTTTTGTAATTTCACACACATTATCTAAATGTTCTTCATCCTGAAAACAACAAAATTGAAATTGCACATTTGTAAAATTATTTGAGCTTGACAAAATAATGGAGAGAATTGTCAAAAAATTGTTACAATTTGTAGAAAAAAGTGAGCTTGTAAAAACTAAAAAACAAACATAAAAATAACTAAATAAAGATACAAATGAAATAAAATTTCAATATACAGAAGAAAACCACAATGAGTAACAAAATTATAGGTAATAATAATAATTAGTGTATAAGTACATAGCAAAATTAAACCAGTATGCAGCATGCCCGGAATTAAATATTATTATTAGAATAGAAGGCACTTTGCAGTAAATATGCCCTTAAATTATTACGGAATGTGGGAGAGATTATATCGATTTGATTTCAATTGGCAAGTGATTGTGCATTTTTTTGCATTGTAAAATTTGAGCCCTCAACTAATTCTGAACGTGGAGTAGGTAGGTAAAGGTCGGGCTCCTCCACCCTCAACATCATTGGAAATTACATACTAGGAAGGACAATAATTTCAACAATAATAAGGTATGTAAAAGCACAAAAACTAAATTGGGCAGGACACATTATGAGAAGGAAATGTACAGAAATGGTGAGGAGAAAAACACTATGGATATCTGTATGGCTAAGAGGCAGACCAAGAAATACCAGGTGAAACCAAATTGAAGAAGATACAAGAATCCTAGAAATAGTAGACTGGAAAGCTAAATGCAAAAATAGAAAAGAATGGAAGAAAGCAGACAGATGAAGTTAGTACAAACAAAAAACTATAACACAAGAACAAGGGGAATAATCCACCCCCATTAAAGGGATATGTAGGGTAGGCGCCCCAAGCGCTAGCCGTAATCAAAAAAATTAAACGTTATGATGAAGATGATCAAACACTGCAGACTGATGAAGTAAAAACTTGTAATTTACAATTGGAAACTGATAAAACATTTGTGTACAAATATTCTAAAAGACAGCACATGATGGAAGAGTGGTGCAGGAATTAGTAAGAAATGAAACAGAATATCATCGGCTTAGTTCGTAAGCCACATAACTAAACATGCTATGTTTATTATACGACCATTTGAACTTTGAAATTAAAAAATTCATATCTAAAAATGGGGCGACAACAGAGTGCAAATGGTGAAATAGGTAGTCGAGAATTTGGATATTTCATATTTTTCTCACACTAGTTGTACAATATACTCTTTCAACTATTAATATTAGCACAAAATTATATATATTCATGTTATTGTAAAAAAAACAAGGAAAAACTGGAATATTAGAAATATTTTCTTCTGAGTACACATGTTCTAAATAAATTTTAAGTAAATACCTTTTTGGTGAAAGTAGTTTTTGACAACTTATTCACTGTGGTTGTTAAAAACATTTCAGTATACTCCAACATAACATCTGGAGTAGATTTTTTTAAGCATTGTAAAACTTCATCTAACAACTCTGCACTATTGCTGATTGGTAGTTTTTCTATAACAGTGCAATAATATTGGCACAAATCCAGACCATACACAATGTTTGAAAACAGACATTTGGACAATGGCACAGTTACATTTATAAGGTGAGAATACTCTTCCATATCTAATGGATGTTTGTATGAGGTATTTAATGCCAGGAATAATACTATTTCTTCTAATTGTTTATCATACAATCTATTTGGTTTATTATCATCTGTAATATATTTTTTATTTTTCAAGAATTTTTGAATATCTAACATAATGTTTAAAATCACATCCTCATTACCTACAAAATACAAAATACCTTTAATTTTGGTATGAAATATAACTTATTGTTTTAAAATTATTTGAATTGTTTAATAGAACAAAATTTTAACATTAACACATTAAAGGAACATATAACTAAAAATTAAGCAAGTTTGATAGAGAATTATTGAATGTAGCTATTAAACACAACATTTACGCACGTAAAACAATAATAATATTGAAAAGCAAGGGGGCTTGATCCAAATTACCACGACAGTATAATATTTGAAAATGTTTTGAAATTCACCAAAAGCACAATTCCAAACATTTTCCAAATTAAATTACCCATTCAAAACGTACCTCCTTTGTAATTAATCCTTGTAAATTCTCCTGTATTTTTCATCAAACGCGATAAAATACCCTGTATACATATAAGATCGCTGGTTAATTCCATTTTTTATTTGCAATCTTAATAAAGTACTGGTTATAAGTCCTAGTTTTCGAATACTTTTATTGTTTACCGGTATGACAGAATGAACCTATTTCTTCTTTTTTATTTTTAGTTAGGCTTATGCAGTAATTGCCTGGTGAGCTATAAAACTTTTATTTTTTGTATGCAAATCTCACCAATAAGGTTTAAAATAAATATAGTTTAAAAAAACTAAAAAACACGCCTTTAAAGAACAACAATAATACTAGTATTTTTCATTCATTATTGTTTTAAGCTTATTTTACAAATTATTTTTAACTCTTTATTAAAAATTTTGAATGAAAAAAACTTTTCTTTAAAGCGTGGACGAGATTTGAGCCCACGACCGGGAAATCCGGAGGCTGACGCCTTAGTCCGCTCAGCTAACGAACGCAACAATTTTGGTGGGATATACTTACAGTGATAAACCACAAAGGAGACATACAAACAATCAAACGAGCTCACAAACCCACATGTAGATGGAGATTCAATTATATTCTTCTGATTCAGGCTCGTCAACATACACAGTTAATGAGAAGAGTACCGTTCATTAATACTTGGCATTTGAAGGGCTCAACAGCTGCTGCTCTTTTTCCTCTTCCTCTCTCTTATTTTTTTATAGATTTTGGGTTAGGGTCTCAACTCTTTTCCTCTTTGTAGCTGAAGGTAGTGGTTTTGTTTCACTACCCTTGGATTTATGCACCAATACCTTGGCTCTTGCTTTCTTTGGTACAAACCTCTTTGTCGAAATAACGTAGATACCATCGGAATCTTGCTCCACTGAGTTCACATTTCAGTGGATCATCTGTTCTCCCTGTTTCTCGTGAGGTATTCTAACTTGAGAGGTGGATAGTTTCTCAGTTTTTGCGGTTTGTCCCCGCTATTTTTTCTTTCCTTTTATTGTCTTTCTTTATGGTTGCTATTGGCTATTGAATGGTTGATCCACCCCAGCAGAGCCTCGCATGTCGGACAAAGTAAGGTGCGACCCATTTCATCAGGGGAATCGTTCGAGACAGCAATCACCCTGCTGCCATTCAGTCGTCGCCATGATGTCTACAACCTTAGATTTTGGGGATGTTTATCGACATACCGGTCTAGATTAGCTAGATTCAGTTTTAAATGGGTCACCACAAGAAGGATGCAATCGAATCACATATAACTATCGTATGGGAGTATCTAGCTGTCGTGCTGGCCAGTTTATGGAGGTGCAAAGTCTCCATCCTCCGTGTACAACCTGGCTGCCCGATGATAGTCTTCCTTCCGTTCAGTTTTATCCCGGCTGGAAAGATTTCCAGAACCTCTCGACTCCAAGTTCGCAAAACGTTCGCAAGCGAGTTATATCACTGCATTAAGCGAAAAAAAAAATCGATTAAAAATCACCAAACAATCACATGTTTATAATCCATAGATTAAACACAAATTAACAATAAGGTTTAGCCAATCAAAGATTGTGAAACGTTTAAATTCCTCCCTATCGAGCGGTCTAGAGATCTATAAAAGTATTTAGCTGCTGCCGCATTTTTGAACTTTGCGTTATAGACATATGATTGTTTGGCGATTTTTAATCGATTTTTTTCGCTTAGTGCAGTGATATAACTCGCATGCGAACGTTTTGAAAGACCCCGTAGATACAGAAATGAAAAAAGCTTGGTCGTATAGGAACTGTTACTTTTGATGTATAGAGCGAGTTTAGGAACAGTAAAATAAAATTTAAAACGCCTACACTTTATAGTATTATTATGTTCATTCACTATTTTTTCAGATAAAAATCCATTTTTTAATAATAAACTTTTTCCATTTTGTTATCGTCAACATTTCTCATTTAAACCATTTTTGAAGACTAATTGTACCTAGATTTACGCAATAAATTTTATTCCTCATTTTTCAAGGCATTTTAACTTGAGTGTGGGTTTTAAAAAAATTCACTCAATTTCTTTACGCAGTAAAATTCGGGATCGCCTGAAAGTTGATATGGTGCCTGTCTCTCTAAGGACCACTCTCCACTATTGCATTGGCCGAGTGACTTCGATTTTCTTAATAACATTTTTTAGATGCCAATATACTTATATTGAAGCTCCTTAGAAAATATTTATTGATTAAATGTTAAAGCGGAAGTTGGAATTCGTGTGGGATGAATCCGATGGCAAGAATTATTCGTTGGCAGTCTGCTGTAAAAGGATAAATAGGAGCTTAGAACAAAATTTGAAGTTTGTGACATGATATGTAACTTATAACACGTAAAGCTATGAGATTCGAACATTATACTCAATAACTCGCTATTTATAAATAACTTTTTATCCACTAGAAAATATCAGATTAATTTTTAATTTAATAATATCTATCTATCTAATATCTAATAATAAAGGCCAGTTATTGGGCCCAAATTAACTCAAACTCACCAAGCAGCGCGTCTACGATTAGCCAAAGAGCACCTTAATTGGATTCGTGATCAATAGGGCTCCATTCTCCAATCAGAAGAACCACCCCTGTAATCGCTGACCAACTATTATCAGTTAGCATCCAAACATCAACTGATACATATCTCCGTTGATAACAAACAAGAATTTTACCTGAAAATGAACACAACATGAGTCAGTCTGCTGTTTCCAGAGTTTACCGTCGTGTCGTTACCAAGAGACCGGTAACTTTCATCGAAATCGCGATTGCGGAAGGAAAAGTTGCACATCCAAGACAGAGCATTCATTCGTTGCTCAGAGAAACGCAAGCAGTGGCTGTGAGTAGCTGGATAATCAGAAGAGGACTTAAGATAGCAAACCATGAGCTAAAAATGCCAGTTATTGGCCCCAAATTAACTCTAGCCCACCGAACAGTCCAGTCCGTCTACGATTTGCCAGAGAGCACGTTAATTGGACTGACGATCAATGGGGCTCCGTTATCCGTTAAGAAGAAAGCACAGTGTGTCTGTTTGATAGCTATAGAAGAGGACGATTCTACGAAAGAACTGGAGAAATATTCGCGGAGTGTTGTTGAAAAAAAAACGTGCTTTTAGAGGAGGTTTTTGGATGGTTTGGGCGGGCATTTCAATGGAAGCAAATACTCAATTGGTTTTTATCGTAACTGGTGGTGAGGCGGGAATCACGTCGTTCCTTACAACAGTTTCATTGGCGAAAACTTCTTCCTAATGCAGGACAATGTCCGTCCACATACTGCAGGTTCCGAACGGCAGTATTTACAAGACGTCGAAATTGTCAGCGCGTAGCCCTGATTTGAATCCTATCGAGTATTTATGGGATGGACTTAAGAGAAAAGCTGCTATTAGGGCCAAGGGAGGGAACAATTTTGACAGATTAATTTCAAATAATTGTAGTTTTGTTTTTTCTTTACTGTTAACTATAAACCTTTATCATTGTTTAAGATTTCTTTTCGTTTGATATGTTTCTTTACAAAAAAAAAACAATATAGATCACTCATTATGGCTTTGAGATGCTTTTGACCACGAATCGCTTTTTTGGCTCACGAGTAGTATTACCATACATTTGAAAACACGGTCATTTCGTTAAAAAATATGAAACCCATATCTTTATTGTGGTAGAAGTGAGGAAATTACAAATTAAAAAAAATTGTATGTGGAGCTTTACCAAAATAAATAACCGTTCGAAGGAAAAAATCTCTATGATATAAGTAAATCGTTTCATCAGATTGTAAGGCTCGCCTTATGTCAATTCAATGTTAGAGGTCATAAATAATCATTTGTTACAAACTCGTCCAAGACATGGACGGTGACGCCGGTCCTGTTCAGTAATAATGGAAGTCTAAAATTTGGTGATTACGCCGAATACGTCGGCGTTTATGGCCTTCATTAGATGTTTTTATCACAACGGCGAGTTGATCATATTATTTTTTTAGAAGTAGTTTCTAGGAAAGTGTTTCATTTATCTCCCTGTTTATTCATTCTGTAGAATTTCAGAGAAATTCATTTCGAGTATATAAACTAATTTATTTAGCAGCTAAAGTTAGTTTACAATAAAAATTCGTAGTGAACTAAACAAAATAGAAAAGTAACTAGTGAATTTACATAAATTAGAAAAGTAGTTAATAGTTAATTATATAGAGTTAAGCTTAGTCCAATGTTTAAATAAATTAAGTAAGTGAAAGACAGTGTATAAATTTACCCCACCGTTGAAAAATAGTTTAAATAAATTAGGAAATAAAAAAAAGATTACACATTGAACAATGAAGAGAATTATTCTATATTTGGTAAAGCATTGTAAATAGACGTAGAGTCACCAGATTGTGAAAATCAGTGTCAGAAGTATTATATAAAGTTCATTTCAAAAGATATGAAGGATACGAGTTTTCATAAAAAAGTTTGTATAGTATATTTAGGCTCTTTTCAGTGAATATCAGATTAAAAATTTTCATATTTTTCACGTGTTTGAGTAAATTAATCTTAGTATTATGTATGTAATCGATACGTCTTCCAGAAATTGTTAGTTTTCTATAACAGTTCATCCAAATTTTATTGTTTTCATTTCTAATAAATTTAGTGTCAAGCTAATGGTTTTTCCACATATTGTCTTTTTGTAGTAAACTGTATATGACTACTGAAACTATTGAAGTAAAATAATATCGATTTTATCACTTCACGTATTTTATTAATGCCCTTCCGAGGATTATAAATTTCTATTGAAACCAGAAACTGGCAATTTCTGATTTTATCATCTGAAAGCTTTACTCTTAGCTTTATAATGAGTCGTCTACGAGGACATATTGAAAAATTCTGAGCCTACTATAAAACCAAACAAAATTTCAATGTCGAAATATTTTATTACTCAACATATTCTCCTCTTAATTGGATACATTTATTTCAGCGAACCTGCAACGTCTCTAGACCTTTCAAAAAAAAATGTTTCTTCTTGCTCTGCAAACCAGACCTCCACAGTTTTTATTATAGAAAATTTACGACCTTTTAAACTTTTTTTCAGTTGAGGAAAGGGATGATAGTCGTACGGAGCCAAATCTGGTGAATAAGGGGGTGTTCTAGTAATTCAAACCCTAAATCACGAATTTTTTGTATGGCAACATGAGATTTGTGTGCAGAAGCGTTGTCTGCGTCTTTAATTTTTTCCCGTAGAGTGGTCAGTAATGTCGAATAATAATCTCCAGTTATTATTCTACCCTTATCCAAAAAATCAATCATGATTACTCCATGACAATCACAAAAAAAAGCAAGAACTTTTCCAGCAGATTTTTGGACACGAAAATTCTTAGGTCCTGGAGAACCAGAGCGTCTCCATTCCATCGATTGTTGCTTTATTTCTGGATCGTAGAAATGTACTCAATTCTTATCCATAGCAGCAATTCGGTTTAAGAAGTCTACATCGTTTTCAAATCGAGCACAGATCGAACGCGATACTTCTACCCTAACACGCTTTTGGTCAAAATTCAAACATTTGAGGATCCATTTTGCAGCAATTTTTCTCGTGTCCAAATTGACGTGACGTGACGTGACGTGACGCTGCACGAATCTTTCTCCTGTTCTTTTGTAGACTCGTCCTCTTCTATAGTTATTATGCAGACACACTCTGCTTTGATCTAAACGGAGAACGGATCCCTATTGTTCGTCAGTCTAATTAACGTGCTCTCTGGCAAATCGTAGACAGACTGTTCGGTGGGCTCGAGTTAATTTGGGGCCAATAAATCCTCTTCTGAGTATCCAGCTACTCACAGCTTGCGTTTTTCTGAGCTCTTGATGGACATGAACACCAGTGAGGGCCAGATTTCTCATCGATGTGCTGACAATGAATCAGTTATCTGTCTCGGATGTATAACTTTTCCTTCCTAAATCGCGTGTTTGATGAAATTTACCAATCTCTTGGTAACGACGGTAAACTCTGGAAATAGTAGACTGACTCATGTTCAGCGCACTAGCCACTTCTAGCTGACTCTGGCCTCGTCGCAAGAGGGTGACCGCTTGATCAGCTTTATCATTCGTTGTGTTCATTTTCAGGTAAAATTCTTGTTTGTTATCAACTGAGATATGTATCGGTTGATGTTTGGTGGCTAACTGTTAATAGTGGGTTAGGTAGATAACATTGTATAAGGGTCAGTTACCCCTAATTAGCATTTTTTGAAGCAAGTATAAAAAAATGGTTAACGATTTGTTGTTAGACTGTGAGAGCAAAAAACATGACATTTTTTGAAGCTTATACTATTAAGATTTGAGATTTTATCAAAAATAAAATTCTGTGTTCATCTTTTGTGTCAATGACTTGCGATTGTCAATTGAGTTGTTTTTTTTGCTCACGAATATATATAAACGTGACCATATAGTTCTAAAAACCATGGAAACATGGCCATTGTTGTGTTATTAACAGCAAGCTTGATACTACTAGGTATGTATTGTGTTAAAAAATGTATGATAATGAAAAATGTGTATTATATTATCGCGCTTGGACCGATCTCTAATAGTCTACTCGTGCGATAATTTCAAACAACGTATGTCCATCATGTATCGTGAACACAGCTGCTGAAATCTTTTGAAAAGTTGAAAAGAAGTTTAAAGTACATTTCCGTATCTTTTTGATACATTATACAAGTACAAAGCAGAAATTGGTCGCAATTATCAAAAAATTTAACATCATTCACGTGAAAATGTTATTCGTTACGTTATGCCAATTGAAAAAGTAAAATCGATATGAGTAGGCAACGACAAGATTTAAATAGCCGATTCTGCTTATGAATATTCAAATATTAATTGGATAGTCATATGATTAATCCTCCATGACACAATAGAAAGATCCATGTAGTCGTTAGTGGAGTGTATAAATCGAATCGAAGCATTATAATGAAGAAGCTCGAACTCCCAGCGTTAGGGTGTTAAATTTGTTTTAACCGTCTTCGTCGTGAAATCTACCGAATATCGCATATCAATAAATCAAAACTCTTCGAAGTATGACGTAGTTTTGGATTAACATTTCTCTCTTAACGGGGATAAACGAGAAGGATATTTTGTTGTGTAAGAATTTCAACAAGAATGAGGATTTCCGGATGATCAAGCTACGAGCATTACTTGTTACTTAATATGTAATTGCTGGTGCAGAAACGGGGTGAATTACAGTGCAAAATGTCACATTTGATAAAAGAGATGGAGTCGTGGTTATATAAGACATGAATTTCAGTTGAGTATTGAGGAATATTGCTCTTTTGAATGAGAATTAAAAGTCGTATCTATGATGGAAATACGTCGATTTGGAATGGAATTTCATACACTCCATAGTGTTCATTGGATATTTTATCTTTGACGAATCTGATTAGGTGAGAGAGTTTCTGATGGGTTCGCAAATTGTAAGAATACCGTGGGATTTGAAGATTGTACCAATTCTTTTTGTTATACTTTCAACATAAAGGCAAAGGAACACTTGTTATCTGTCAACAATTCTGATATTTCCTCCACCCTTTTCCAACATCGTGTCCATACCTGATACACAATCGATTTCAGTAGAACCAAAACCATCGCCTCACTCCCCTCATCAATAGTCCAGAATAATTTGAAAATCTATTGAAATATAGAAACATCCAAACTGATAGCCAGAGATTAACTAGGAAACATCTTATTCGCCCACTTCGTTCCAATTCCACTTCGACACAACATTTCCTCTAAAGCCCCTTGAGAAGCCAAACTCCAAACCTTTATTTCCCCTTCCCCCAATAATATACTTCCCAAGCGCGCCAAAAAGACAAAACCCGCCAATAAGTCCAGTTAGCTCAAGACCAGCACTAATAGTAAGCATTATATTTTTTATTTCTATTTAATATATTCATTTCTTATTTTTTGTTTCAGCTTTTCATTTCCTTGGAAAAATTTCAAGGATTATGCAGATTGCGGCCTTGTAATCAAACAAGAAAGGAGTGATTCGTTGTGTGGGGCAGATCTATTGAGACGACGGAATCGAATCACTTTATACTAATGAACGAATAACCACCATATCTTCACTCCTCTCTTGACAATTGCCCCAAAGTGGGAGCCGAAACGTCGATAATTTTCTTTCAACTTTGTTGAGTCCATGAATCTAGTTCTTTTAGACCGGGTAGTCATTGAGTGGAAAATAGAGGGAAAACACCTGGGACTCATTCTAGGTACTAAACTCTTCGGGAACAAACATGAGGAGATAACCAGTAGAGCCATGGAAGCCTGCAGAAGCTTCGTGCTTCTTAATTACAAGAGCTAAGATCGGTTGGTAATGTGAAATCGAACAAACCTCAGATAAACAACTAGATAATTTTCGATGTACAAGAAGAAATTTATGAAGTACTAATTTGAATCGAGCAGCGTTCCGGTACAATTGAAATACTGATTACAGCGTTCGCATTGGACCAATGGACGTTGTTTGCGAATATTATTGCTGATTGAAGTTCACCAGAGGAGCACCAGGAGCAACATGAGCCATTGCATTCATTGCTTTGTGGTGAAACATCAAAATAAAGATATTTTATAACAAATACTCGAAAATACAATGGTTGCTTTCAAATGACCATTCCTATTTATTTGGATTTACCTGGCTTACCAGCGCAAAACTTAGGATTAAAAGTCGGCTTCGTATTAATCATGCTTTGAAACATAAAGCAACCAAAATTGTGCCATGGATCGTGTTTGGTGGTAAGTAAAAACAATGTGATTTACGCGACGTTATTCAAAGAAAAATTTTAAGGTGAGGAAGTTCTCATTCCGAGGATCCCGATGATTCCAACCGATTTATCGTTTGAGTTTGAACGACTCCAATTTCCAATCCGTCTTGCATTCTCCGCGATAGTTAATAAATCACAAGACCAATTTTGGAATGTTTGTGATTTGAAACTGGAAAATCTATGTTTGCTTAGGGTCAATTATATGTGGTATGCTGAGGGGTCGGAAGACCATCAGTGTTATTTATTCTTGCGCCTGATAATAAATCAAAAAAATTTCATCTATCACAAGCTTTCCTGAAAAGTGCAACCTGTGCACCAAAATACTTGGCCAAAAAAGAATCATTAGAATACTTGATTTTTTTTATTTATTCAATATTCTAATAAAAAATTGAACTTGATAGAATTCAAAATCTGCTCATTTATTGCTTAAAAGGTTGAAAAAAATTTGCCAGGTTACTTAGTATTTAGAGATATGCAATATAACATCAATTATATCCTATGTAAGTTGTTATTCACACTTACAGTTCCAAAATAATGTATGTAAATAACGCTGTACACCTCTATTTTAGGCTTCCGCTCCAACGTATATTACTGAATTTTCACGCGGAAAACATTCAGTTTTCTCATAAAGTTCGCGAGTTTTCCTGACGCTTTGCGCGTTTCTAATCTCGACCGTAATTCACGTGTTTTTGTCAGTTACAAAGTTGGTGGGTTTAAAACTCTAGTCTGTGTCAAGAGGGGTAGAATAGCACAAATTCGTGTACATATGTTTGAAATTTCGTAAGTCGTTCAATCTCAGTTTTGTATTTAATTTGTGTTTATTATTTATGAATGAATTGGATTTACTAATAGACTAGTTACAGAAATTTTATATGTGTTTTAACACGATTTCATTAGCCGGTTTGTATCTATGTATCTACAGGGTGTTTTTTCTAGAATAGCAACTGTAAATTCTTCGAAAAGTTATCCATAAAAATTGATGGGTATATTTGGAAAATATGCTGTTTTTTATATGGTAGCTTGTAGGTATCTGCATGAGATAGCAAATATACGTTTGTTTTTGAATGCGGGTTCTATATACTTCTTCACATTAACATTAATCCTATAATCCTTGTTTTTACAATATGCAGTTTTACTATAAATTATACGCCTTCAAGCTGCGAAATCTAAACTTATATTTATATAAATTTGTGAAACTTTACCACTGGATCAGTTCCATCTTTCCATTTAAAAGCATCGCAATAGTGACATTTTTTATTCATTGAGCCAATGATAATCAAATGATGATTATGTTATACAATTGAAGGATTATATTAAAACCCAGTAACATTAAATGCCGACCAATCCTTACGCATGAAATTTCAACGGCGCGTGGTCTGCATTTCTGCATTTTGAATTCTTCTCGCTTGCTATTGTTTTGGCGTTTCTATCGCTCTTCTAACACCCTGCATGGTAGCTTGTCTTTCTGAACGAACTCGTACCTGGAAATAAGTTTCAGCTACTTTCAAACCACTTTGTCGCTCTGCTCGCTGTTGTCTTCTCAGCTCTGCTTGATTCTTGCTGCACGCGACGAACCTTTGGAAAGACCAGATTTCCGCTTCCGAGGAATTTTTAAAGAAGAACAGAGTAAGACATAAAACTAAAGAATAAGATCTAAAATAACTATTTACTATTTATTTTTGAATATTCTTGAATTTACTCTTGAATTTAAGCCTCAAGTCCCGGATGACCCTGTATATCGAAATGGCTAAAGTCCATCATCAGCCATTATCATTTCTTTTCTAAGACTGATACTTGAATCTTATAAGCAAGTAAGAGTGAAGCATGCTTATTTTGAGTGTCCCAGATATGAAGAAGCACGAGTGCGAAATGATTTTTTACCTTCATTGAAATATTTTGTATATTAGTACTATTTCAACCTTAATGTCCCCACCTCGAAAGTTGAGGTGAATAAAACTGGGATACATATGGTGTGAACAATTGATAATAAATTGGACGCCACTAGCTTTTAAAAGAAACGAAATTAAAATGAAAGAGCGAAAAGCGGGAAACATCTAAAAATTTAATTTACTTGAACAAATAAAACTATCCTTGAAAACGATTCTCCAAATTGATAACAATTACTGAAAATAATGAAAAAAGTCCCAGTAATAATACTTTTATTCGCAAAAAGTTTGAAAAACGCACTCGTATTCACGAAGGCACAAGCGAGAATACGAGAAGTGAATAATTCAGAATCAACATAACTCAATAAGTCGTGTGACTAATACAAACACATTTTTTGTCAAAAATCGATTTTATTCATCAATGTTATCTCCTTAAAGAGCAATACAATCATTCCAACGCTTCTCTAACTTCTCGATGCCGTAATGGTAGAACGATTTGTCCTTTACCTCCAAATAGGCTTCAGTTTCAGCACATGCTTCTGCATTTGAGTTTAATCTCTTACCTACGAGCATTTTTTGAGATCAGTGAATATCGAGTAGTCACTAGGGGCTAGATCTGGCCAATACGATAGATGAGGAAGCAATTCGAAGTCTAATTCGTTCAATTTCACTATCGTTGCCATCTACTTGTAAATCGGTGCATTGTCTCTAACAATATTGATAATTTCTGCATCATAATCGTCGGGTTCATCAAATATAAAGTGCAAATCTTGAACCAATTTACCAAAAGCCTTTATAATATTGTAAAAATGTGAACAATTTGAAAAAGTTTGGTTCGGATTCTCAATTTCATGTTGAACTAAAGTTTGTCGGAAAACGCCAAGTATAAAACGCATAAAAATGATATTTGGGGTTTGGTTAGGTTTGATTTTTAAACTGCACTTGTAAAACTTGGCATAAGTGTTCTATCCTACGTTTTAAAAGATAAATCTTTTTGGGCCGACCATGAGAAAAACTTTTTCCAAGCAATGAGGAGCCACAGTGTTGATGCACATTTATTTTAAATTCAATATCTGTGCTCTCTAACCTATTTTCATTGTTACTAATAAAAAGGTTCATCGGATAATATGCTTCACCTCACTTTTGAGAAAATTTAGCAGAATAACTCGACTTTTCATCTATAAATACCTCTGAGAATCATCAGTCATATGAGTTATGGAAAATTGTAATATAAAATTTCATTTCTGATGTGCAAACGCGATTTGGAGAGATAATGGAAAAAAAATCGTGGAGCAGCGTGGGGTTATATTTTATATCATTAATTACCGTAAGGTGGTAGCTATACAATATTAAAAATTTAACCTGGATTTTAGATCAAATTTTCCAAACCGTATTATAATAGAGGAAGGCTCGTCTTGGGATTGAATTCTGAATGAAGTAAAAAACTTCTTACTGTTTATAGTAAGAGTTTGAAAAAATATTATATCTATAATCGATCTAAACAAATCATATTTTTGGAATTGACTGCCGTATACTTTACTTGTACTTAACGTTTACCTGTGAAGCGGTTCAAAGTTCGCATTCGCATATTAATTGACGCCTTTCCAAGCCCTTTAAATTTGAACTCTTTTAAAAAATAAGGGCTGGATTTTTTTGTTTGGTATGGTATTAAAAACCTTAGAATTTCCTACCAAATACTTTTCCCACAAGTTTTTAGCATGAAATTTAAGAAAACATACAATAAAGGCGATTACAGCGGATGGTCAAAACGTTGTCCATTTACTTCAATATAACAAGCCATGCGCATTCTGCAAGTTTGCACTACATTTTGCAACATCCCTGACTGCTCAATTCTTCTTATATCTGTGGTAATCCTATCTATCTTTTAATTCCTGAATATTGGCAGGTTAGGTTTTATAAACCATTTTTTTAAGTGATTCCACTGGAAATAATCTAAAGGATTAATGTCGGGTGATCGCGGGGGCCATTCGATAAAACCACGCCTTCCAATCCATCTTCTGGGAAACACATTATTTAGGTATTGCCTCACCACATACATTCAATTCATCGGGATATTGGGTGTGGGATTCACGCATCCAACGAGGATTGTTACGTGATCAGTTTCTATAATGCCGATTTACGTTTCCATTAATACAAAAACATAACATTAGTTAGAAAAATTGGATCTTTTTGATTGCAACATTGCACGTCTATAAAAATCTTCATCTGGAAACTCTTGAACCAACATTATGGATGAAATTTATTATTACGTAAAATTTTTCATTACGTATGGTGCGAAATATCAAGGTCCTTGGATATTTGTCTAGTACTGAAGTGTGGATCGTCTTCTAACAGGACAAAAATATCGAAAAATTTGTTTTCATTTGATGCAGTTTTTCTACGCCCTGAGTAAAAGATTTATTCAAAAATCTTTTACTCAACCAGTTTCGTTAAACTTTTCTACTAATTTACTGACAGTAGATCTTGTTATGGAATTTCGGTTAGGATATAAATTATTAAAGATATTACATCATAATATTATTAAAATGGCAATTCGTTCTTTTTAAATACCTAAATATATTATTTTAACTTCGATGGAGATAACGCAAATGTAGCTATAACTCCGAAATTATGGCATTTAGGTATAGAGAATATTACATGAAAAATAATCAGTATTTCTTAAGGATTTCAAAAAACACAAAATATATAGGGGGAATGTAGATACCACCATAATACCGGTCAAATCACAAGACCCTTGCCAACAAAAATTTATATAAATTGAACAAGCCGTTTCCGAGATAATTGAGGCCTTTCATACATAAAACTCTGTATTTATGTATGAAATACGTTTTAAGGTGTAGCCAGTGTTCTGCTTTTGTGGGAAGAGTAAACATGTGGTGTCATATTCTTCTTCATTATTACTTATTCATATCATGGTCTATTTATGTTTCAACGTTATGAAAGTTTATTGATTATTTATTATCAAAATTTCCAACTTTAATGAATACGTTTATATAAATTTTGTCTATAATACATGCATCGTGTTATGTTTAGGGTAATTTTACATCTTATAGTAGCGTATTACTTACTTTAAGGATACAATAGACCACCCAAGTATAAGTAGAAATGATTCTGCTACAAACATGTGTCGAATTCTGATGAAAAACTTCCAAACTTCACAATCACTATTAAGGGTGAAAAATTGTAATGTTTTTTTTTATTTATGTAAACTATTCCTATCTCTTACTTACTTAATTTATTTACACACTTACACTAGACACTCTCAATATTTATAATAATTACCGGTTACTTTTCATTATTTCGATCTGTTTACTATGACATTGAAATATACATTGAATTCCTGCTGGTAAGCAAACACGTATTTATACCAAAAAAGAATTACCCGAATATATCTAGAAAGTAAACAAACAAACAAATAATTAAAAAGGCCTAGAAATGGATTTTGAATACGATATTAACAAATTGCCACTGTATATAAAAACATATAGAAAAATTTTATCAAACGCTTTCTGAGAACCGGAGCATTCGCCAAACTTTAGACTCTTTTTATCATAACTGGACAGGACCAGCTTCACGGTCTATGATGAATTTGCTGCTCTCCAGGGATAATTGAAAGTGATTGTATCTGTCGAATTAATCATAAGGTGTGTTAAGATATCTACAAAATAATCGAAACCAACTTTATTTTGAGCTAAAATCTAAGATTTCAGAATTTTTTGTAATTAGGGGTAGTTTTCACCTCTCGAAAATAAAAATCACGCTTCGACACAGGGTAGATTTTTAAGCAGAACGTGTATAGAACCTGAATTTACGTGGTCATGAAAATCGGTAATGTTTCTCAAAATTGCAGGGTTTTTAATTATCGAATGATTAATTATTTATTTTACGTGGTAGGTTGAGGAGTATCGTCTAGTTTTCAAATCAATTGTAACAGAAATCATCGAAAAAAACCTGTATACAGATCGAGCTTAAATGAAAACTTGGGATTTTTAAATTTTTTGAACCGTCTCGTTTTTTATATATATATTTTAGAATGTTTTATCAATTTTGTGAAGAAATTTATAGAGCTAATTTCATTATTCTCCCAAATATGTTTAATTCAAACTAATATAAACAGATGTGTAACTGGGGCTATTTAGAGCTCATTTGGCGTATTTACGACCCTTAAATTTGTTATGATTTTTTAGTTTTTTCTTATCAGGCTCATTTCAAATTTCTTCTTAATATAATCTCTGATTTAAGAAATTTTTGTTACATAAAGATTTTTATTATTTAGTATTTTCCAGATTCGTATGGGACTGTTAATTAGAAGAAGCAATAAATTGTCACTCATAAATTTATTTGACAGATTGCATTTTTCAAAATAACACCATAAAAATAACATGTGGTTAAGCGAGGGTGCAATTTTAACGGCTAAAAATAAAGATATGAATGACTTATAATTTAAAATTAAATTGATAGTTCTCTGCATTCATTCAAATCTATTTATCATGCTTCGAAATCTAGAATTAAAGAAGAAAAAGCAACGATACATAAATGGAAATTTAAAGATGAGAAATGTTCCGAGGATTCTAAAGTATATGTCGTTTGAGTTTTAGCGAATTCTGTTCTCAATTGGCCATGACGAATAACAAATCACGAAGCCAATCCTTGACAGTTTATGGTTTCAGCATAGAAAATCCATGTTTTCCTCATGGTCACTAGTACATGGAATGTTTACCTGTCGGTAAAACATCCGATTTATTTGTTTTTACACCTGATAAAAAACAAACAAATGTCGTATATCACAAGAATTAAAACGAGTACATTCCATGCTGCACACTATGTTCACAGTTAATTCAATCACGTCTTGTCACGCGATTGATATACCTAGTGTTTATAAATGAAAAAAGGGGTTTTATTCAATACCTTAAATTTACAGATATCCATAATATGATTGAAATGATAGAGACACCAAAAAAAAAATATGTTTCCATAAAACTCACATCAAAAGTGACATTTTTAATTAAAGCTGACATGATTAAAAATTAAATTTTATAACAAAGCGTGCGTATAAATACTTTTAACAATAGTTAGAAAGGACTTTTAATACTAGTGTTAAAATAATAGTTTTATAAAAAAGAAGATACAATATCACTCTGTTTGTTGCCTGTTCGATGGCCAATGAAACAGCAGTGTCGGCCATAGATCAACCACATTTTATAGATTGCCAATTTGAGTTTTCGTTTCAGCGCTATCTCTTGGTTCATTAGCAGTACTAAAAGTACATAAAAACATATTTCAAATTCAAATTTTTCAGTTATGTTTCGAAACGATTCAAGTTGTAGCAATTAAAACGATCTGCTCTGATCTGGGGAATATGGGGCTTCAGAAACGAAACAAAAAAAATGAGATAAACGAAAAAAAAAAAATAAAAAAATCAAAATAAACATATAGATAAATACATGCAGCTAATTAAACCCTTTTCTATTAGAAAGTTCAGAATGTGGGATGCTTCCAGCTGTAGTACTCTGGAGTTCGGGAGTGTCTGGGAGAATGTGGATAGAGGTTTCGTTCCCTGCAGAATCTGCACGATCTAAAATCAAGACAATTTATCAAGAAAAATATATATAGGTAACGGTCTAAAAAGTAAAAAGTTGAAGAAAGAAAAATATTTCTGTACAATGGTCAATTTGTACATTTTGATGGTCCTACTGGAAGGCCTAGTATTTCATCGACAGTGTGAAAAGTTGATGGCTTAGGTACAAGTGTAGAAACTGTAACTCAAAAAAATGCAGTATGCTCCTCACATATAATAGTAGTTACATATATGAAAATATAAAATATAAATTATAGACGAAGCAAGTTAAAATAGTCAATCAACTAAGTGATCCATTCAAGACCAATAAAGGAGTGAGTCAAGGTGATGGACTATCAGTAACACTGTTTATAATTACTCTTTAATATCATTAATAATTTTGACCAACAGGATAAAATATTTAAGATGGCACAAGAAGGAAAGTTAGACTGGTAGTGTTGTTTGCAGGCATTGAAGAGAAAGCTAGAGAAGTCGGACTCATTCAACGAAAATAAAACGCAGTATATGATCGCTACCAACAGAATAAATCTTGCAATGGAGAACAGAGCTTGGAGGGAAGAACAACTTTCGAGTATGTTGGGAATCTTATTCTTATTCGCTCAATAGTCACATACGATGGTGAAGCATGGAAGCTAACAAAGAACGACAAAGAAAGATTAACAAGATTCGAAAGAAAAAATCGGAGATGAATGGAGAATCAGATAAATATATGAGATAAAATCCTACAAAACCGAGACTTCCTAATGTCAAAAAAAGTTCTGAAGTGTACACTACGAGTAGAAAAGGAAGGCCAATAATGAGATAGTAGGGATGATCTCCGAACTATGTGAATTACTCGATGGCGCTTCAAGTCAAGGGACGAAATTCTATAGGAGTTTCCCTACATAAATCTCTTTTATTTTCCAATTATTGAATACAATATGTAGCTATGTGATTAATATATCAAATGAATTTTTATTTTCAAATCTAAAAAAAGTATTGTATATGACTCAACTCTATAAACGGAAATTGACTCTTTCAATTTCCACAAAATATCTTTTCAAAATCTATTTGTGACAACAACGTTTAACAAACGATTTCCTCTGCTTACATGTACAGGCGTCATTATTAAGTTGGCGTTTCAAAGTGAGCGAATTATTGGTAAGGTAACGTCTACGTAAAAGAGAATCTGTTTTGTTCGAAATTTTTAGAATGGGTTTAAAAATAGAATGTCAGTAACTATATTTAAACAAACTATTCCATTTGTTTTTATTAAACGTGTATTGTAATTTGGAAGGATTAACGATGAGTGTGAATGATTTCTGGAACGCGGCATGTATATTTTGTTATATTTTTTCACAATCAATCACTAGAGACTCGGCTCCCATTATTTATATTAACTTCAATTGTGTATTGATTAAGAAATGTGGAATCAGCTGAAAGTGGGTTCCACCTGCTTTGAGGGTATTCATATTTTATAATGTGAAAAATATTTGATGTGTGATCTAAGAGGATCTAATATGCATCTTACCAGCGTTTGAGGCAACTCTTGTTGTTGCATCTGCAACAGTAACTTCAATTTCAGAAGATCATATTCCTGTAACGATTTTGAATTTCACTTATAAATAACTCTGTATCAATATCCGAATCTCCCAATGATGCCATGATGATATGATTGAGCACCTACGTCCTCTCATGTTCGTGTCTCGTTACGGACCGAACTATTCGCAGCGATCTGGTTGCGCGTTCGCAACAAATTCGCTGCACGTGCGCGACGTGATCGTTACGCGCTCGATGAGCTTAGAAAGCACTCGTAATCTCTAGTATGATAAGGCCCAAAATTTCCAACAATTCTTACAAAAACAGTATTGGAATATTTGTCTGAACATGGAAATATTTACGGATAACGATTTTAATGCAGACGATATTAAAACATATGGAAATAGAACAAACTGAAAGAGATTTTCTCACAACCCAGCTGATTATTAGAATCGCTTGAAAACGAAGTGGGTATTTCTCAACGTTTTTTCTATAAATGGTATGAAATAATTTTCTCAATATACTTCAGAAAATTGTTTCAATTTCAATTCAAAATTAAACTTCAACTTTGTAATTTTTTATGCGATTATTGAAATATTTTCACACATATAACTTGTACAGCGCATTTATCAACTACATCCATGCACAGAAAAAAAAATCAATATATCGTAAATATGTTCGGTTATTAATATTTTATACACGTTTGGAAATGATTCTGGTTCACTTTGTTAACGGCGCTGTTTCGCAACGACTAACAAGCAAAAAAGAGTTGACTATTTCCAACAAATAGGAAAGCGTGGTTTGATTTTTTAATTTTTCCTCTATTATTGTTGATTTCGATCGACGGTTTTCCATACAAAACAAAGGAATACAAATGTTGCATTACAATCATGGTCAGTAGAACGATATTCGCAGGGGTGGATATGCCATGTGGGAAAACGGGAAAATTCCCGGCAGGACGATATAAACATTTCATACGGACTGAATTGGTGCGTTGGGGTTAGTAGTTGTAGAATTCTACCAGACCGGCAAGAGGATTAGATGTGCGCCAACGTAAAGATTCCTAAATAGAATATACAAAATGGACGCTAGATATGCACATTTTTTACGATTTTGCAGCAACTACTCGCAACATTAAACAAAGAATCACAAGCAAATTTAAGAAAATGCTAATAAAATAGAATTCAATTAGAGTAGGTGTTCAAAATGTCATCCGTCTATCTTTTTTCTAAAGAATCCATAAATCCATAAAAGGTTGGAATTAGCTATTTTTTCTTTTATAAATTATCTACCTTTTCATTTGTAATTTATCATGACTTCTAATTTCTTAATTCACTGCTTTTCTTTTGCTTCCATTCATATTTTGCTTCCATACATATTTACAGATTTTGCAAATCAGACCAAACTTCGATTCGGCACTCGATCATATCTCTCCTTTTATCCGACAACGAGTCCCCAGCCATTCTTCCAATTTTCCGTCTACTTTTAAAACGATCAATCCAATTCACCGAACAATCATCATTGAAAATGTTCAACTCTTTAAGAAAAAATTGCTTTTCATCGAAGAATAAGTTCATTTTCAAGTAATCCCTGATAACGTTATTCATTGTATAAACGGCGAGTCAATTTGTTTTTGAAACTACACAATCACTCGATCAGATTTGAAAGCATTTGTATTGATAAAGACTATATTGTGTTGATTTTTGTTAATTGTGGATATTCTCTAATGCTTGCAATAGTTTTTCCTCCTTTCTTTTTGTAGAGGCCAAACAGTATTACAAACAGCGACGTGTAGGCAAGATTGGTACGTAGGGCAGAGAGGTCTTCTTACTTACGATTTATTTGTAAACACATGAACAATTTTGTGTGAAATTCCTTGTTTAAAAGCGGGCAGTTGTTGTAAAACGTACGCACTTTCATTTTCTTACACTTAAGTCGTTGAAAAACTGTTTGTTGTCATTTTAAACAGGCTACACTGATATGTTTTTTAAACGATAAACATACTATTGACTATAAGTTGTTTAGTTTCGTTTCTAATGGATCCAATACACCTTAACGAAGTCGATCGAGGTTAATCGAATAAGATAGTGTATATATAAAGTTCACTTCGTGCAGCCTCACCTAGGCTCGATAAACATCGTATTATTGTTGGTTTGGTTGGTTGGTACAATACTCATCCCACTTCAGTTTGCTGTCATACTTCATTCATAGTGGATCTTCCTGTACATTGCTATAATCTTTTCGTCCATTTTATATTAACTAGATGTTAAATATACGCGTAGTTATAAAGACCTTGAATACATTATGCAACATCAGCTGCCACTAGAACGTCTATGTTGCTAAGTGCTCGGACTCCGAGGGACTGAGGTTGAACGAGTATATGGACATGCGCTTCGAGCATCAGTAGTTTTCTTGAAGCGTCAAAGCGAGTAATATATAAATATTTCGATGTAGGAGATTACTTGGTTGGTGATTACTGAAAACTCAATAAAAATCTAAATATCAAACAACATCAACTTCATCTAGTTGTTAGATGCTAAAAGTTATGAAGGTTATATTGAAATATGGGGGAGCACCGATGATCTTTCAGAATTAACTCGCCACGGAGTGTTTCACAGGGAAGAACCGTACTTTTGGCTACCGTTGAGCGGCGTAAACTTCGAGAAGCTTGCAGAAATTATGAAATGCATTGATGAATTCGAGGAGACTCGTGCAATTATGGATGAATAACCATCGGGCCGACAAAGAACAGCATGAACTGAATAAATCATCAACGTTGTGGAAGGGTCAGTTCGTGAAAAACCCATCCAGTATATTCGTAAGCGTTCCAAAGTATTAAACCAACCCTAATCAACGTTTCAACGGTTTTAACAAATATGATAAATTTCACCCATACAAGACAGTTATTAAAGCAACAAGAAGAGCAAATTTCATTTAACAATGTGTTCTCTGATAGGGTTCACATCAACGGCCATATCAACAGGCAAATATTAAAGTCCCTGATGTCACAGGGGTTACGTCGCAATTTGACACCAGAGTTGCAGAATATTCCGGGTTCAATACCTAGACTTGTTTCAATAAGATGATGTAACTGCTCATATCTATATATCCGTCCATCGTCCGTCAACTTTTCTCTAACAAATTCCTCGAATAGGAGACGTCTCCTGGCTGTCACCATGTCCGAATCTGAGTCAAATATGAATTTTTTCTATATGGTTACCTTAAGAATAAAGTCTATGAAACAAACCTGAGGTAAATTGATGAAATTTGAGAAAATAACAGACGAGATACATGTCACATATTACAGAGGTCACTTGATGGCATAAAATTATAGTTATCGTGTATAAGTATCCCCATTTGGGTAAAGTGGTTCTTAGAAAATAAAGTTCCTTTTACGTAGAAGAGTTTTATTTTTTTTTTAGTTCACTTATAAAGGCTTATGAGACAACCAGTAGTAGCAGAAAGTATATAAAGCGGTGTCACGATCGATACTAATTTAAGTTGAGTTTTTGAATTATTTAGTCCGGAGCCATTGACAGATTTTCATGTCCAATTTCCTCTCAAGTGAAAATTCGTAAAATACAATAGGAATTTGTGTAGTGGGGCAGGCAGCGGCAGCCTCCCACGCACGAAGAAAAAAAAAGTTTTTTTAGTCATTTTCTCCCATTCTAAAATTTCTCTAATAATAGTTTATCTTGAAGGAAAAATAAAGTCAGCTGACCATAATATGGCGGATTATACGGCAGCTGGCCGCTCGAATATGTAAAAATAATTTATATTTTCAATGATTTCCTCTCAACTTAAAATTGATCTGGTGATAGTTTATATGTTACTGTGAATGAAAATTAATGTCAGCTTGTTGTATCTCAGTGGAAAGTTCGTCAGCTGGTAACTTGAAATTTGTCACTGGCTCCCGGACCAATTGGTTAAAGTTCATATAAATTATTCAGTTCTGAGAAACATGTCCGATAATGGAAAAGACCGCATGAATTTTTCGTTTCTTTTTCGTTTGTATTAGTTTTCTATTTTCATTGAAAAATGTCCATCGTACAATAGGCGCATCCTAAAGAACGAATTATCTTTGTTTGACGTGAAAATTTTAAATTGAATTCTCTCTTGCTAGCTTGACATTGACTAGCAGTATTTTAGAAAGGAAAAATAATGTTTGTATTTGTATATGTGTATCTCCAACAGCGAAATCAAATTATGAAAATCACTAAAAAGTGAATCCAAAATTATATGGAATCTGAAAACCTATCAGGTTTCTCTTCATCCTCAGCAAATTACTGGAAAAATCAATAATGAAGAGGATCATACCAATAATCGAAACAAACAGCATGTTACCAAACCACCAATTCGAATTTAGACAACCATATAGTACCATCGAACAAGTACATAGGGTAATGGACACTGTAAATCGTGCATTTGAAGAAAGAAGCTATTATGTAGCAGCCTTTTCAGATGTGAGCCAAGCCTTCGATAAGGTTTGTCATCAAGGTTTATTTTTAAAATTAAGAAGCAGTTCCCGCACACAATATACCCCATTTTAGAATCATATTTACACTTTTTCCACTAAAAATGGGAGTGCACCAGGGTAGCGTACTTGACCTATTCTATACTTACTGTTTACTGCTGATTTTTCGACAAGTAAAAATATAACTACCCCATCATTTGCTGCCACATAAGCCCTATCTTATCAGTAGCATATCTATATAAACCACTGACAAGAATATGGAATCAAAGTTGATGAAGTAAATCACTCCTAATCACCTTCACAAAATGTAGAGGAGTTACACCTACAGTAACGCTGTATGGACAAACCCTTTCACAAAGAGACAGTACCTGGGTATTCATTTAGACAAAGGACTGTGCTAGAAAAGACATATCCTCACTTAACAACTTCCCGAACGAGCTAGAACGAGACAACAGTGATCGAACACAAAGATTAAAAATAACAAATCCATTGAAGCAGGTCAATCACTTGTTGAAAATAACCGAGGTGATGTGAAAAATATTGAAAAACCGGGTAGAAATATTCAATTTACCAATGGAAAGAAGTTAGATGTACTTTTAGAGATTGAGGAAAATCCGCAAAGACAAATCGAGAACTTGACGCCGACAATAATGTAAGTAAATCATCTATTTTGAGAGTTATGCATAAAGAAATACCACCTTTACAAAGTTTAGTTGATTCAGGAGTTAAATGAAGATGATCCTGATAGAAAGCAAGAATTCTGTGAACTGATGATGGACAGAATGAAAGCAGATTTGCAGTTTATAAACAAAATAGTTTTTTCTAATGAAGCGACATTTCATTTAAACGGTTAACGAACAGAACTGTAGATATTGGAGCAGAGAAAATGCTCACTGGATGTGTGAGGCTCACAATCAATATCCTAAGAAAATAAACGTTTCTTCTGGTATCATTAACAATAAAATTATTGGCACCTTTTTTTGAGAGCACAGTTAATGGTGAGGTTTATGTAGATTTTTTGATTAACTTCCTAGTACCTAGTTTTCCTGGTGTGAATGATCCAAATGGTATAGATAGATCTATTTACTACTAACAACACGGAGCTCCACTGCATTTCGCTCGTACATTTAGTGACAGTTAGTAATTTAAACGAGGTATTTCCCAATAGGTGGATGGGAAGACGTGAACTTTCGAATGGCCGGCTATATCCCCCGATTTGATTCCTCTCGAATACTTCTTATGAGGTTATTTAAAATCTGAAGTATAGAACCAGACCAGAAAATATTGGATAAAGGAAAAAATTGACAAAATAACCCCTGAGGTCATACAAAATTGTATGAGAAATCCAATATTGCCTCAGTTATTGTCAAGAAGTTAATGGTGGTCATTTGAACATTTGAACATTTGAACATTTAATTTATTTTATTATCTTCATTTTACGTAAAGTTATGTGATAGAGATATCAAAATTTTACATCTTAACAATCAATTTTCTTAGTTAAAATTGTACCAAACTTAAAACGTTTCTTCTTATATAAAATTTTCGAGAGGGTGCTCATAATTCAGAGGGGGTGCTAGAGGGGGATAATATTTTCATACTGTAAATTGTCAATTTAAGAATAAAAATCGCCCTGTTTCAGGCTATTTCACATTGTACTTAATAAAGTTAAAATTGAATTTATTACATACATATGGACCGCATTGTATAAATAACTAACTTAACTGAACATATATCTTTACTTTAAAGTGCCTCAGCCCCTGGAATGTCAAAATAACGTGGAGAAATATTCGATGTGACGTGTGAAATACCATGTTCGTTGGTTTTGTTGTTATCATCGAATCAATCATTATTTTATACGATTTCATACACGTGTCAATATTTGAAGATGTATGACGATGTAACAGGGAAACAATAATGAATATTGAAGAGGATCACCTGTTGGGATTCACGGAAACTTGTAGATAATATATTATCTGTTTTTAAATAGAATATTCTGAACGGAAGTGCCAAGAAATTTTATTAGAATATTCGAATATTATATAATGTTTCTTGTATTTTCATTCCATTTATTCTCAGTAAATGTTTCAAGGGTTTTATTATACAGAGCATGACTAAATTCATTATTTTCCAATCATTGATTCAACCAAAATTATACTCCCTGCTCTTAATCTAAAACTGAAACATATGAAAAACTTTTTAATAGTGATGGATAAGATGTATTTATTCACAGAATTTCCACATCTCAGTACAGCAAATATAAAAGAAGCGAGTTTTCACTTATCCACAGGTAGAAAAACTATTTAGAAATGAACATTTCATAAACATTCTCGATGGCGATAACAAATTAGCATGGGATATCTATTATGTGTACAAAAACTTCCTTCTATATATTAAGGCAGAAAACGATAAAGATCTCGTGGATTATCTTCTATAGTGCTATAATAGACTGAACTGTGACATGTCAAAATCCCTATAACATTCTGAGTGAATTTAAATTTATATTTTTCGTGTTGTCGCGTCTTCGAATCGACTATGACTGAAAGTATTGCTTAAACCACAAAACATAAGAAAGTCAACTTGCATGTAAGTTTCGGCAACACAAATTTAGTTCTGCCACTTACCAATCATGGCGCTAGTGTAATAAAATGTATCATTACTGTCAATTGTCAAGATAACTTTGTAAAATTTCAGCATCGAATTATGACTTGTTTGGAAATCATTTTCTGGAAAGTGATTTTACAAATTTCTATAGAAAACATTTGAAGTATAAAGCAATCCCATCTATTCCTACCTCTCATGTCTACTTCAACTTATGATTGATTTGTACAGTCTTCAACTGTTTACATTCAGATTTCTTCCCCGAAAACTGTGGTGCTGGAAGCGAAGGGCATGGTGAACGTTGCCACTATGAAAATATGGAAGTAATAAACTAATGAAACTAGAGTAATTCCATGTAAGCGGATTACTGCTCGACAATCATCAAAGAATCATCGTCAAATGAATAAAGAAGGCATATAAAGCGATTGTGGCCATCGGTGACATTCCACTGAGGGAAAATGCATACTTAGAATATATAAATGTTACATCTTTTATTTTTAAAGAAGAATTTTGAGAAACAAGAGCTACATTTGCATTTTCATTATGACCATGCTCAGCGTACAATAAACCATTAATAAAACCTGAAGAAGAAAGCGGGCATGCGCTGTAGGTGGTTGCGAAGCTCTCGCACTACACACTTCGCCATTGTTGACATTCAGGCGTCAGTTGGCGTTGTGCTACAGCCACGTAAACATGTCCGCCATTATTGATGCTCCCGCCTAGGGTGAATTGCGAAATGTGAAGGCTGAAGGCCATTGAAGAATGAGTCGTGTGTATGGAAAAAACTGCATGACGAAGGGGGCCAAGGAGGCAATTCTATCGTTTGAGATGACCTGGTTGAACGAGTTGACAGAATGGTTAAAGAAAACCGCATATTCACCATTACTGCTTGTCTACGGAATTTCCAGAAGTTTCAAGGTCTGTTTTGTACTTTATTAGTACTGACCGGTAACCTGAAAAATAACCGTAAGGGTACTAATCTTTTTGTAATAAAATTATTATTATTTTATATGAACTTTTATTTACAGCCTATCGGAGGCTGAAAGAAAAACGGCCCTCACAGTTACAGAGAAATACTTAAATGTGACTATGTGCAATACGCAATTTATTTATTATGTTATAAACCAAATAGTTCGAAAGTCCATCCATGAAATTGAGATTTATAGATCGTACAAACGAGAATTTATTGCAAATCATCTTGACCACTTATTTTCAATAAGATACGTCTTCGATACCCTTAACAAGCGTTATGATTAATCTACGTGTCATATTACAGTACTTCGTCGTCTTCGAAATGATAGGAAAATTGTGGATGGAAAAATATATTGATACTTTCAGCTTAATTTATTGATGTGACGGAAAATTGAGTATAATTTATAAACAGTATACGGTGAGTTGATGATAAATTATTAATAAGCTAAAAGAAGTAATTGAATCCAATTATTATTGAACAAGAATAAGTATAACAGCAAGATGATCAGACTTTATCAATAAGAAGATATACTATGAACATATTCAATCAGAACGCGAAGTTCTTGATTTAGTAAAGATGCTCATCAGTTAATTTAGATCTGTAAACATATTTTGTGTACTTCATTTTGGAGAAGGTCTTCTCACACAAATAAGTAGTACCAAAAACAGAAAACAGCCCACGAGCAAATTTATGCAAATTATCAAATTGTGTCAGTGGAAGACTCTTATAAAATTCCAACAAAGATAAGTTTTGATATTTGTTCTTAATTATATCACTGCACTATAGATCAATCATTTCCATTTGAAGTTCCGGGGCTATGGTTTCAATGTCAGTATCAAAAGGATTCCGAAAAATCTTAATTTGATTCGCAATGGCTTCAAAGTCCGAGAAACGAGTATCAAAATTTATTTTCAAAGCACTCAAAGTTTCGATTGCAAAATCGATAGGAAACTCAGTCTCAGTGGTGTGGCTGTTTTAAAATGTGAAAAACATTTACTTTGTAGTTGTGATTGAAACAGTATCAATTTCTTCCGAAATAAACCAGGAAGATGCTGGTTTTCTCCTTGCAATCTGAAATTCAGTTCGTTCACATGTTTTGTCAAATCAACATAGAATGCTAACTTCCACAGCCATGCATTGTTTTGTAATTCAATAAGAGGGCGATGCTTTTCATTCAAAAAAATTTCGATCACTGCTCGAAGTTCAAAAAAGGACTTTCCCACAACTAAGCCAACGTACGGCAGTATGATAAGGTAAGTCATTTTCTCCAATCTCTTCAATAAGATGTCGGAATTGTCGGTGATTCAGCCCAAAAGATCTGATAAAATTAACAGTTGATATATCTGGTTTCAGAACCTCAGACATATCCAAACATTTTCCTCACAAAGAATGATACAATGTAAGTCTAATGGTTTTGAACCACCCCTGGTCTAAACAACGCCATATTTCTATTTATTTTAAGAAATTTATTAATTGCCTAACGACCCCTCTGCTTATCGCAGACTGTCTGGCAGGAATATTTCGAAGAAATTGTGTACATACGCCTTCCGACAGCTTCTGCCAAAATAAAAGCATTTATGTTTACGATGCGATGTTTTCATCGTTAAATGGAAATATGTATATTGAAACATCTTTTACGTTAATAAACACATTTTCTCATTCCCCATCAGATAAAATTGAGCTGCCACTGTCGACAACATTCATAATAACTGGCACATCAATGACAATGTCTATATTCCACATTGTTTCAATCTTTTCCTGGACATGTTGAATACCCTTCTCCCACTTATCAGGTATAATTCTCTGAATAGCTTCGTGAAAAATATTTTTACCGTCAGAAAATATAGAAAGATACTCCTGAAAAGTTTACTGTTTTAGAAATAACGTCATCAACTGTCTTGTTACCATTTTCTTGCATTTCATTTTTAAAAATATTTACAATCATTTGTGTTTTGATAGCGATGCTATGAAACTTTCTAGCTCTCTTCACATGTGAAGAATAACTACTGTCAACAAATGATGCAACAGACAAATATAAATCGCATCAGTGCGATAATACAATGCCGTCCCTGTACTACACCTGATCTAATGGCTTCTTTAGCGATGCGGTACCACGTACCGTTTTATTTGTGATATATTATGGACCCACTGATTTATTTGGACCAATAACGATGCTGTGCCACGTTTCGCTTGGAATGTTCACGTGATTATCAGACACTGATCATTGTTTTGATTTACTATTTTTCTTCGATAAATATACTTTAGTGATTAAGTAAATAAATGACAAAAACTTAACTACCAGGTTCCACTAATCGTCTATATCTGTACATTTCTCAAAGGGTTTTCGGAATTGTCCTGAACTTGATCTTTAGTAATTGATCGAGCTATTTTTAATTATCTTTCGGTTCTTGTTCTTGATAAACTATTTGTTTTACCCTCTCATTTACAAAAAAATCCATTTATGTAAGTTATGAGGATCTAGCAGGTCAATATGTTTCATCCATTTTCAAAAAACCACCTTTTACCAGACTAATTATTCAGTCAATCTCTAATCATTTGTGTGGAATAAACAGAGCAGCCGTCATGTTGGAAGAAACGAGTCTGTTGAATATTAGAAACTCATAAATAGTGGCGATTTCCAATTCATTAAAATTATAATCATTAATTAACAAGAAAATAATTAATGAAGGGATATGTGGCTGACACTGATGATGTATGAACTTTTCATTAAGAAAACGTTATTTGAATGATTAGCAATAAAAACCTATTAGCGGCTAAACTCGGGAAATATACTATTAAAACTTTATACTTTGAATTCAATAAACCATTAACAGAGTTCATGTTTTCGAGCTCCAAAGGAAATTAATTTATAGCTCGAAGACAACAGAAAATTTAAAAATTAATATTTACGCTCTCAGAAAAGACTTTTTTTTATATGGTGACCTACTTCTACCGCTAAAAATTCAATACATCGTATTTATGCTGTAATATCTTTCAAGTAAAAGTGATATGTACATACAATGCATCTTATTACATTCCGTAATTGGTTTCGTGTTGCTTCCACACTTGAAGAACATGCTTAAATTGGCAAATAATATCCCACTTTGTTCAAGTTATATGCAGTTGATCAAATTGATCTTCACTTTGACACCGAATAGTAAATATTTATATAGAACTGTGAAAAATTTCAGTATATAAGGTTAATTTATAAGCTTTTAAGCTCGCACCCGCGTTGGATTTAGCGCGTGCGTTGACGTTCTCGTTGGCGTCACGTTCGACTTCACGTTGGCTAGTCGTTGGAACGCGAACGCGCGCGTTTGTGTTTATAAATCACACTGCGTGATCTATTGAATTGATGTTGAAAGCAATAAGGGCGTCAAAGCGAGCGCGAGCGTAGAATTTTATAAGCACAAACGCTCGAGTTCCAATGCGTAGCCAACTTGAAGTCGAACTTATTCAATTTTCCTATAGATTTTAGTTAAACTTCTTTCAATTAGTCAAAAAACCGCACTTATAATGTCACAGTTCACAAAAGCGCAACACGTGGAATGGACCACGATCTGTTGAAGGCTAAAATAGGATTCTCACTAGAACTGGATTTATACATTCCAAACAACCGAAACATTGAGGAAAATAGAGCAAACACGTTATCACTTGGACAATCTAAAACACAGAAGCACCAAAAACATATATACAGAAACACTAGATTAACAACGAGAAGGACCACTGTATAACCATATGAAAAATGCTCAAAAGACGCATCGTGCGAAGCGTTGGATATATAAGTAAAAAAGCGACATAGAAAACCATATGAGGAAACCATATTATTTAAATCAAAAGTCTGGGGAAAGATCACACATGAAAAGAATGGATTAAAGAAAAAAAAATTCACAAAAATCCAAACGTGCCTTGGTGAAAGGAAAAGAGCAAAAAATTAGAAATTACTAAGTTCACTTTACTATTATTTTTCATTCATTTTATTTGTAGTCTCGTCATTTGATATTTCTCTAGTTTCAGTGTTCATAAGGATTCTATATTATTAAGTTCTTCGTTCTTCGTTTTTCCAGCATGAATTACTGTTGGTCTAATAGCTGTTCTGTCGATTTGCATTTTAATATGTCTACTTATTTTTTGCACAGCATTGGAAGCCAGCATGTATGGTACGAGGATTGCTATTTATGTTTGGAGATAGAGAAATCAAAACAAATATTTATAATTGGATGTGACTTCATTATTTTTCGAAATATTCAGGTGTAGAGTTGAGCACGCAATTCATTTTTGATCTGCTGGGATAGAAAAAATCATTGGGTGACAAACAAGGACTGTACGGTGGAAGACTCATCAATTTGATGTTTTGTCTGTTTTTGTTTGAACTAATGTGTCGCATTGTCGTGGTGGAGAATGATTAGTCTTCTGTGATTGGTGTCCCAATTTTTTCGAACACTTCTGGGAAAAAATGCTGGGGTACCATTCAGAACTGAGCTCTAATGGAACGGTGGCGACATATCCAGTTATTCCTAAAAAACAGGCGACCATTTGCTTCGAAATGCTTCGCGCATGAACAATTTTCTTGGAATTGCCCAAAGATGTCTCAGTTTATTTTTTTTATTATTTAGTAACCCAATTTCAGGACACAATATTCGCTATAAAAAAGTTCGAATTGCTATGTTAATTCTTTCCAGAGAAGTTTCTTATTTCGGCAAGACCCTGAAGTTAAATTTACATCAAACATTTTCCGGTTTCAAGCTCTCATCCCACGCTAAGGAATTTAATCCAATGATGTCCTTGAACTCAAAGCAACTTGTTAGAAAACTAATTTCTCCGGAGTCCGAAAACGGATAATGTTTTAACTTAATTCAAATCTAATGTGATCACGTCAGTATTTCGAGAAGTTCCAGAAAAAATAGCATTTTCGCCATTTGGATGTTATGATCAAACCAGCGAAAAAAATTGTGGTTTCTGTTTAATTACATCATTCAATTCTACTTGTATTCTCCTTAAATTAGGAAACGGAGAGGATGTATATCTGACAGTGCTTTTCTTTTGCTACGAAAACTGATCAGTCCTCCATTTTATTTGTGGAAGCGAATGTAGAAGTGTATTTCATTATTCTAATACTTTCTTCTCAAATTTACTCAAAAATTTGATGTGAAATTTAAGAATAGGATCTTGTTGTTGTTTCAAAATGGCGTTACTCGTATTCGGAAGAAACTCAACTAGCGATCTACCATACGCCTATTAAATCTAAGTAGATTATAATTGTTATTCTGAATTCGATTGGGAAACCAAATTAATACATAAATGTTCCCAAAATCAGAGATTTTAGAGGTGAAGCGGTAAACAGTTCTTTATTCCGACCCCAAATATCCAAGTTGTCGGGATACTCATAGGAAATAACACCGCTCATCCTTCTCAACTCAAACATCACGTTTGACATACTTTCGAAGTAGTTTACATGATTGTCATGACTCTCAATTCGCGAATTCCTATTACGGACACTTGGAAATCTATTTCATCCATCTATTTTCGTAATTTCTTTGGCGTAGGCCAAGGCAACAATATGAGAAGTTGGTTCATAAGAGGAGATGCTTTAAATCGATAAAGATGATGAATTGAAGAATTACGTGATGTATAAACATATGCATTTGTGAGTATGCTTTCAAATTATTGAATTATATGTTATGATAAGATATAGTATAACCTACTCTTTGCAATGACATTTAAATACCAAAGCAGAATACTATCTAACACAGAAAGACATGTGTTTACATTTAAATGTAGGTTAAAAGTTAAGTAGGACACTGATTTTTTTTACAAAACATTCTGAATAATTGTCAAATACGCTGGGTAACTACGAGGAGCTACTCTACGACAAAAAGGCCTCAAATTATTGAAACTGGTGTACTACGATCATTTATTGATTATTAGGTAATCATTCATATGTTTAAAGTTGGATGGGCGTGAAGTTTGATTGTTTATTGATGAGTTTTGTGTTTTTGTTTTTGAAATCAACTCTATAGAATTAATTCTCACATTTTACTGATAAATTCAAGAGTATTTTCTACCCATTGCTTGTAGTTGATCACTAGAGTATAAAAAAGCTCTCATCAAGATAAACAATTTTTATTTCATTATACTAATACTAAGAATGAAAAAGTCTTGCCGTAATTTCCTGGAACCCTTTTAACTGCAATTGACTTCCCGGCTATAGCCCCTAGGGGCTCTTCAGAGTTAGAGAAACTTCAGGACGTCGTTGTCTTAAATTGAAGGCTCTTTAACTTCTACTTCAAATCCTAAGATCTTTATAATTTGTTATTAAAAGCTCGACAGTTGTAGAGGACGTGTACGAGGATGTATTGATATCTAGTTAGCCTAGACCAGTTCCATGCATAAACAAAATATTGCGTTACCATAGCAACGAACAATAACTTAGTAGAAGTGTCAGTGTAAAGTTTGACGTGAAAAAAATAAACCAGAGCTACGCAATAGATTAAAAGAAAAAAGATGTCCACCGAAATTGTGAAAATCGAAAAATTGGTGTATCGAGCCATCATCAAGTACTTGTATTTAAAAGGGTTAAGAGGTAAGCAGATTTACGAAGATATGCTTAATTCCCTTGGTGATCAAAGTACTTCGTGAAAAATTGGACTTCAAGCTTCAAAAGAGGTAAATTTTCCATTGAAGATGATGACCGATCGAGAAGGCCAGTTTCTGTGTCAGTCCTCGAAAATATCGATGAAGTTCATGACATGATTTTATCAGACCGTCGAATTGGGCTAAAACGGACATCTGAGGCTCTGAATATTTCATATGAACGCGTTCATCATATAGTTCACGTCAATTTGGACACGAGAAAAATTGCTGCAAAATGGATCCTCAAATGTTTGAATTTTGACCAAAAGCGTGTTAGGGTGGAAGCATCGCGTTCGATCTGTGCTCGATTTGAAGCCAATATAGACTTCTTAAACCGAATTGTTAGTATGGATGAGACTTGGGTACACTTCTACGATCCAGAAACAAAGCAACAATCGATGGAATAGCGACATTCTGGTTTTCCAAGTCCTAAGAAGTTTCGTGTCCAAAAATCTGCTGGAAAAGCTGATATTTGAAGTATTCAGCGATACGTGCAGGTACTCTCCGGCTGATTTTTTCTATTGTATCTAACATAAGATGACCGGTCCTGGTACATCGTTTAATTCTCTTTCCACTTATCCTATTACTTTCCATCGAGAGAAACAATAAAGAAAGGACTTTCATTGAGGATGTAGCTGTATTTATATAAAGGGTTTGGAAGGTATACCAAATTTGGAAAAGGGTGGTATATGTGAAATTAGCTGTGGTGACTGACCGGAAGTATATTGGATAGACCAAGAGATCGGTCAATCTGCAGTTTAAAGAGCATATAGCTTATTTAAAATATAGACGGACCTAAAATGTAGAATTGTTAATGTAAGAAAAGCTTAAATAGGGACAAAAGGCCAATTCCTTACAGCCCACTCTATAATTTAGTAGTCAAGAAATAAATGTGAGGATTTCCGCCAAGGAGAAATTCTCGCTGGAATTAATTTTCGTGGGAGAAGGTTTATTGGTGGAAAATATCACCAACGGTTGCAGAATTTCCAACTTAATTAAAATTAAGCATTAAAAAACTCCTGTGAATATGTTAAATTATATATTGTACATAGGTAAGTCTAAAAGCGTGCAAAAAAGAACAATGTTTTTAAATGGAAGTTTGATTATTACATTATAAATGATGCAAGACAATGTGCAAGAAATTGCATGGAATTTCTTGCAAAATCAATTCAATTGACGAGTATTGCACTTCACTTGACATTATGCATGTCCTTTGCCATCGCGACTAGATTGCCACTAATCAAAATTCCATAAGAAAATATAAACAATTTCCTAACCTCAAAAGTAAAGTGAATAAGAAAAAGTGCATCACTCGCAATAATAACAAGCCTTGGAATTAGATGAGAAAAACATACAAAAATTATTCGAGAATGAATGAAGATAGATTTGAAAAACTCCTTTTGAAAATGAAACATAAAATAACTAAGTAATAATTGGCAGGAGGCGTAATATTAGTAGATTAGAAACTTATTTCACTTTAGAATTGCCACTTGCACGTAATAAAAATAGCACCAAACCGATAATGTTTTTGATCAAAAAATATTGCGTCTTGCATTCAATTGCATCATGTCAAATTTTTGCAATTTTGTATTGTGAGTTTTGTCAAAAGTTCTGTAATTGTAATAATTTTGAGCTGTCATAAAGAATTGTGAAGAGTCACCGTCATTTTGCAAAATATTTTTCAAATTTTTATTGATAAAACACTGATTGTTAAGCTAAATAAACATAGAAGAAGAATCTGATTGAACTGAAATTACAGAATTTGCATGCGATGTAACTCAGAACCTGCTTCCTGAAAAATCAAGAAAATATAATACAAGGCATATGGATTGCTTGGATTGGTGTCACACTAAAAAAATCAAATATTACATGGGCAATCTTCTTATTGCTTATTTTTTGGAAAAGTCAAGCCAATGGAAATCATCAACGTTATGGTCTCAATATTCAATGTTGAAAACTACCATAAATTTAAATATTCATATGAGTAGATTTTAGTATTTATTAATGTGGTTGTAGATAAAATATTGTATGATACTCGAACGTGAAATACTTTTGCGCACTTGTATCATAAATAACTATTTTACCACTCGATTTTATCTCTTCGTCTATATGATAGTAGAGAAAACCGCTTATTAAAGTAACTTTCTCATTGAAAAGTCACCCAACCGTTAAACCGTATATTTTTAAGCGAAGTTTCCCGGTTATTTTACAACACACGAAACTACCTAGGAAACGAGCGTTCGTAGTTGCCAATCTCGTGATAGACTTTCATATCCACTGATACTTGATGCAAGAAACAATAAATTGTCTTGACCTCTGCAAAGTGGATGCGGGATTAATTTAGCATTTGTTGAATCAATAGAATAGTAAAATATCTAAAGCTAAAGCAATTACCGAACCAATATTGTTAAAAAAAGGAAACTTAGAGTTGCACTAAAAATCATTAGCAATTTATTGCCTTATTTCTAAAACGGTACTTGCAGGTAATTTACGGAACAAAATATAATGAAAATCGTATTAATAAGGTACCAATTCCAAGCCTTAATAATATTTTACGCTTTAACCTCACTTCCCCGGCTGGAAAATTTTCCTCAGTAAGTGGTGATTGGCATCAATTAAAGTATACAAAGAACTGATACTTAGTTGGGGTGGACAATTAATATTAAATTTTACGCCACTAGCTTTTTAATGAACGACGTTAACAAATTAATAAAAAAAGGCTGGAAACACCTTATGAATTGAATTAAAAATAAAAATCAAACAATCCAAAACTATGCCCAGACACGATTCTCCAAATTATTATTTATTGTTAAGAACAATAAAGAAAGTTTCAGCAGCAAATAAATTTATTAAAAAAAAATAATTAATTCGTGTCAACTGCGTATCTTAGAGCGTTCAACGAATAAAAGCAGTTAAATTAAAAAAAGTCAGATCTCTATATATTAAATTAAATTGGATCTATCACCGAGCGACTACTAAGGTCAAATATACATAAAAAGGAACAAGATTTGAGTCTACTGAAGCTGTGAATGAAAATAAGGCACGCGTCCTCAAGGAACTCACAGAAAAAGACCTCCTACTCTGTTTCGAACAATGGAAGATTCGCATGGAGCGATGTAGGGATAGAAGAGGGGTATATATTGGTAATAGATATATATAATATTAAAATAAATCATGAATTTCGTTAATTTCTTATTTTAAGCCTTTTAATCTGTTCAAGATTCTAAATATTCTTGATTTTAGGTCTCTTCTGTTTTATAAATCAACATAGAAATTTATTTTTTTCATATCAAATATGTAACAGTAATTAATTACATTATTTGTAGTTTTATTAGAATTTACAAAATAAAACTATAAATTTTACTTAAAGTATTTAGGTCTTTTTTATCATTTAGAGCTCTTTCGTTCTTATGAATGTGAACCATTTCTAAAAATTCTGTTTTACGTGTATTAGATTCCATTCTAAAAAATTTTTGCATCATTATAATGGAATCTATGTTTTCTTGATATTTCATTTTTCGTTTATGCAGTTTTATTATTTTTTTATCGTATTGATGACCTTTTAGTCTATTAGTTAAATACTGAGATGTCTGCCCTATGTATCTATGTATCAAGACATAAAACATTTTTTCTTACTATACGTACAAGGATTTTTCCAACAACAATCGAATTATTTCAATAAATATGATATTAGTATAAGTCATAGAGGACATAATACATTATCTAAATATTTCACTAAATTAAAATCTAAAACACCAAAAAAGCAAAAGAATTAATATTTTATATCAAGTGCCTTGTACTAATTGTGACGCTGTGTACATAGGGCAGACATCTCAGAATTTAAAAAGTAGACTAAGACGTCATCATTCAATTATAAAGATTCAAAAAGTTTTTGGAGCGGAATTTAATACACGAAAAAGAGAATTTTTGAAAATGGTCCACATTCATAAGAACGAAAAAGCTATAAATGATAAAAACGACCTAAATAAAATTTATAGTTCTATCTTGTAAATTCTAATAAAACTACAAACAATTTAATTGATTACTGTTACATATTTAAGATGTAAGGATTAAGGAAAAAATAAATTTCTATGTTGATTTTATTTTTATTTTGATTGTCAGTGTCAATATCATATTTGAAGAAAGTCGAAACGTCAATTTTTATCTTTCTTTCTAGAATTATAAAAAAAACTAATTTTAAAACAGAGGACTAAAATCAACATTTAGAAACATAAAAATAAATTATTTTATATCACCAGTCTCGTTATTGTATTTATATTTCATAATCCTAATGAAAATCAATGAAATTATATATGAACTATATTGGAAATATTCTTTTGATATTATTGTTAAGTGTTCGAAAAAATTTGCTTTTTAAATACTAAATCAAGTTGACTTTCAATTTAAAGTGAAATATAGTTTTCCATCTTTCCAGATGTTTGTACTGGCAATGAATACAACTTCACCAAAATCGTCGTTGGCGAAATTGGGACTATACCCTCGACCTAAGACCCTTAAAGTTATGATTCTCGGTCAAGGTGGAGTGGGGAAATCTGGTAAGTTTCTTCATATACCTTACAACCTGATGAAAACTAGATGTTATTTTTTATTTCCCAAAAATCAATATACCGTGGTCCAGAGCTATTACAACGCTAACGAATCTGCTCACTGAGAGAGACTCGTTTGTTTCATTGGGCGAAGGAGGGACATTTTTTTGTGAGGTAAAGTGTACTGTGGGAAAGGCCTGATATAGGAAAATATTGCCTCTACAGAGCTATGATTGTAGCGATATTTAGGAAGAGGTTTTGGCTTTTCCGAGGACATTTTTGTCCACAAACTTATTGACGATGAATATCATATGCGGCCACATTCCTTATCAATAAAAATTAAATCATTGCTTGCATGCAAATTTTCTTCCTATTTCAATCTTCCCAAACCGACTAGCAACTTTCACTATCTATCCGCTTATCAATTATAGGAAAAATTGAAATGCAGCGATTCCAAGCCTTGTGCCTATAAGGCCTGTTGAACTGTCTATATAAATACAACTTAATTTTATAAGTTAGATGTCTGGATATATTTCATACCTCCTGATATCCTTTCCAACTAGGTACTACGTCATCAGCGCCTATTGTGCAGGAGAGCCTATTTGACAAAATGCTACTGGCTGGGAGAAAGGGTCGTTATTTTGAAGACAAAGAGTTGTCTGTTAAAAAATCAGCGGCATGAATCAGATAAACAGACATATCGATAAAATGACATATTCATGGAGCAAAAACAAGAAGATTTGCTGTGCACGGAACTTCTTAATTCTGAGTTAGCAAGTTTTAAAATTTAAACAAATATATTATGTTTAATTTGGAACAAATTCGATTTCAAGTTTTGAATATGCTATTTAGAATAATTTAAAAAGTATCAACTTATCTCAAAATATTCAACGAAACCGATTATTTGTACTTGATAGGACAGTATTCCCTTTACTGTTCTTTTTCATTGCATCACACCATAATTCCATAATTTTTGTCCCTTACGGATACTTAAAAATACGTTATTATATATAGGATGGTAAAGCAAAACAATGTGGTGTGGATGCTGCTGTATCGTGGCGGGCGAAACTCCATCGGCGCTGGTGACGTAAGCCAGCGATTGGCGCGTTATAGGGAGAAATGAGGGAAGAGTAAAAATATTTCTCTTTTAAAAATGCATGTATTGGTACTATTATGAGATCTAGACGCGTTTGGTAAATTGCAAAATTTATGTTACCAATCATTAAAATACATAACTATTTTTATACGTCCTAAATACTTATTTTCATCAGTTGTTTGGGATTACTAACTACTTATTCAGAAATTATTACATACAGTAAGTACCCGATGTTTATTGGAGTCAAGATGAAATATCTAAAAATGAATTAACAAGAATTATACGAAATATCATTTACTGACTCTCTTTTTACCTCCTGAGTCGAAAAATCCATCCAAATATACGTTAAAATATTCCGTAATATCCTCTATGAAAAGTTATGCTTCCATAAATTTTTTCTTAATCGATTGTATTATCCTAACACATTATTTTTATTGTTGGAAGATATGAGTGCCATTTATTTTTTAATGGGACAATACAATGTTAAAATTATATTGAACACTTTATAAAAATTACTTTTTTCTCTGCAATGGTATAATATTTGATGGGAATAAATTGTTGTAGCGCCGAAATAATTATAGACTTCCACAACAGACTAATACACTCTCTTCTTCCTTTTTTTGTTGATTGTGGTGGGTGTTTGTTTCGTAAAAAAAAGAGTGTTACAATATAACAAAATACAGGAAGTGGAAAACCTCTCAGAGCTAGAGGATATCAGCAGAATGTATTTCAGAATCAAAAGGAAACACCGATCCCTGATAAATTCTTATAAAAACAAAGACAAAGAAATTAAAAGGTGAATAAACAGGTAAGTTACCAAAATACGAAGAAGAGAGTCTTCCAAAGCTGCTGAACTGAGGCAAGACAACATCAAATGAATGGAAAAATGGTAGGAATCAACTCTTGAGGATAATAGCGAATACACGACAATCCAATGTTGAAAAAACAATAGGAAGGTTCCAAATTTTCAGGGTTAGGAAAGACTTGGAAAAGTTCTTTGAATGAAATAAGTAAATAAATTTCAAGCAAGCGTATGATTGTGTTTAATAGAGGAAACTTATTATATTTGAAATGATTTTAATGTTCCTGGAATGATAATGAGACTTGTTAAAACCCAGAGGACGCTCGCTAGAAACTTAAGAATCAGCATTTTATTAAAAAAGGCTGATGTATGATCCACTATTATTTTTCAGAATTAAGTAGCAGCAGAGAAAAAGCTGATATAAAAACTAAACTAATACAGTGGCTCTGACATATGGGGTGAAATAGCTACGAAAAATATCTATATAGACCAGGCAAATTAGACCATTTAAGGACAAAAGTTCTCCGTTGGACAATGTATATAAAATGCATCTAAAAGGGCATCACTTTCCCAAAAAGTTTAAAATTATATAAGGGACGGGAAAAATCGTCGCTCGCTTCGAATCCAATACCCGAAAATGTCACCGAGGACCCGGGCGCCTCCATTAGAGCAAAGGGTCCAGTCCAAAATGTCAAAATTACAAACATAAAGGATGTCCATGCACTATCGTCACCCGTAAATTTGTTTTGAATTCAGCGCCTATCATATCTACAAGTCTGTATGGGCACTAACTGCGAGAATCCATCAGTTGCGAGCTTAGACATTGACGAAGAATGCGAAATGAATTATAGTAACAAATGAAACGATGGTAGCGAACATAACGAAGATAACGAACAAAACGATGACAGTGGATTCAATATTTCAGCGGCTATAAAAGAAGTAGGTTCACGGGTTGGAATTTTGAAAATTCTCGACGTTTCGGCTCCTACTTTGGAGTCATTACCTAGAGGAGGGTGGGGATATTAGTAAATTAGTAAGAAGTGATCCAATTCCGTGATCTTAATGGATCATTTTGAAAATAAAGCACTGTCCTCTTCCCCTCTCCGACCAAGCTGTTGGCTACGATATGTTGATGACACTTTTGTTATTTTGCCCCATGGAAGAGATGCTTTAGATTCCTTCCTGCTCCATCTGAATGGCATACATCCTTTTATACAGTTCACGATGGAGATGGAGGAGTTATCTCTGCCATTCCTTGACGTCATAATCAGAAAACTTTCTCCACACGGTATCTTTCAGTCCACCTATCGCAAAACAACTCATACCAATCATTTCTTCAACGCTCAATCCCATCATCATCCGGCCCTCTGTCATTGATACATTTGTATCAATACCATCTCGTTGACTGACGAATCCAGTCGACCATCTGAAATCAATTTTTTGAGACAAACATTCATTCGAGATGGTTACAACAAATCTCAATTTTCTAAGAGCATCTACAAATTTTCATTTCCAACATCCTCCTCTACTGGTTTGAAAGATCAACTGAGGGTGTCCCTTCCTTACATCAAAGGTGAAAATTTCCATCTGTCTTTAAAAAATTATAAAAAAACTAATTTAAGAGACGATGTTACGACAGTTCGATTGTAAAATCACAGGTATTTATTCTAAATATAATGATCCATTTTCTCTAGTAAATATTTCCAACTCCAGACGCGAAACAAGCACCCTGATTTTGCCTAGTCATTCGGTAAATTTGTGATTTTGCCCTTCGGCGCATACCCTGCTCTTAGGGGCCGCCCGAGCCCTCGGCTATATTTTCGAGTGTTGGAATCGGAGCGAGCGCCCTCAAAAATCCCCGAGCACCATTTTTTCTAGTAATTCTGTGATTTTGCCCCTTGGGACTGGCCACTCTATCCTTAAGGGCTGCCCGGGCCCTCAGCGAGATTTTATGGTGCTGGATTCAGAGCAAGCGCCTTTGAAAACCCCCGAGCAACGATTTTTACTGTTCCTTATATATTTTTTAATCTTTCGGGAAAATAATGTACTTTAAGATGCACTTCATACATCCTAAATACAATGTCTATAACTTGTTTCTAATTTTTTTCTGAAGACAATGCAAAAAACCGCATCTGCAGATCGAGAACTTTTTGTCTAGTTTGCCTGGTCTAATAGAGAAAGAGTAGAGTGGAAAATATGGATTAGACGTCCCAGAAAATGGTCGTTAAATGAAGTAAAACAAACAAAAAATAATGATAGTTAAAAATTGGAAAAATAAAGTCAGGGCTCAGGTTAAGTGGAGGTATGTGATGAAGGAGGTCAAGGTCCTCTATGGGCTGTAGAGCTGTGAAGTACGCTCATAATGTGGGAGTATCCCTGATTATTACTAGTAAAGAGTGGTCAGTGGATATCATCCTTATTTTATTCCGAAAACCCTTGTTTATTTTAAATCCAGTTAAAACCCTCACATATTTTGGCTAAAAGATGAAATTTGAAATTGAAAGCGATAAATATTTTATTCAGTTTCCACCATTATCCATATTTCAATATCTACTTGTTTTAGAAACAGAGCGGTTTCCATTTTTCAGTACATGAAACGAATATCTGTAAAAACCGCATATGATTTGCGTGAATTTTTTCCTAAAAATTTTCTACTTGTGTTTTCCATGTGTTACCACATGTTTCTTTGCTCGGCAATATCCGAATTGTTTGAATTATTTTCCTCTAACCATAAATATCCTATTTTGTTTCGTGATGTTTATGATATTATAGTATTATACAAAAAAATCAATTTATCATTTACCCACTGTCATCATGATGAATAATTGAGACGTCGCTTCTCTCTTTACTAATCCTTCATTCGAATTGTCATTTCATGAATTGTAAAAATATATGAGATATTTATTCATCAGTGACATTAGAAGGAATAATTTATCTTACTTGGTATTTTGTTAATGTGATAGCCTAACCAAGGCGTACAATTATAAATGTAATGCTTTCAAAAAGCTGCCTTCACCGTCGAAGCAGAGCTGAGAAGAACTCCGCTCCCGGTCGGAACATACTCTCGAGAAATGCAATGAAAAACCTGCCAGAGACAGCTCTTCCTAAGCTTTGCGGTCTATTTGACGCCTGCTTGGCATTTTCTTATCTTCCTCAATCTTCCGGCCACCCTTATATACATCGCAAACAACAAAATGTGCTTATTCTTTGTTTTGTAATAAGTAGAGTGAAAAGTTTCACTCGATCCATCTATTTTTGGAATAAATGCATAAAGAATGAAGAAAGTCTTTTATTTTTGCGAACTACGTGCAACAGAAGTTTTTAGAAAGTTTTTTGTTTCTCCGCATTTTCGAGGCATTATTTATTTCCTTCAGCAAAAACTAAATTTCACCCTGGAATCCTTCTAAAGAAAGATACAATTGATTTTACTGTAATTTCTCCTGTCCGTTTTTGTGTTGAATCTAATGTTTCCGGCTGGAGCTTTCTCCCCAGGAAGTGGTATTCAGTCTTTTTCAGATTTAAAATATATACTGCATAATCAGATGTTTTATTTTGAACGAGGATACACAATAATTAATTAATGGACTAGGAGCAAACATTAATAATTATACTAAAAGATGGACTGATAATTTTTAAACAAATATTAATTCATGTACAATCTTAATAGTCAATATCTTTGTATTATCAAAAATTTGAACTAGACTTCAAATATTGAAGGGATTTGAATTATGTTGATGAAAATAACTCAATTAACTAATATCTGAGATTATTGAGTTAGAAATAAAAACTGAATAAGTTCTCATATCATTACCCTTCGAATTTTACAATGACAAAACAGATTATTTAGTATACAAAGGATTTTGGATGAAGTAAAAGACAATAACTAACAACGCAAATTGAAAAGACTCTGAAAAACTCTATTGGTTCAGACAGATTACCTTTTGCCCTAATAGAGGACGGATAATAATGTATAACTAAAAACGAAGGTAATTCTAAGAAATTTTTGCTTTGAATCAACATTAAAAGTGCAAGAAGATATATGACGAATAGTTAAAAGTAAAATCAAACAGCCCTACTTAGGGATGGCGATTCTCTCCGAAAAAGATCGATTTTCAAATCGATTTGAATTGCATTGCAGCCTGATGAATCGATTCATAAAAAATCGAGGTCTACAAGATCGATTCTTTCCGAGTTTTGTGTCTACAATGTGAATATGAATCCATTTCATGAAAAACAAAAAAGTATTCGATTCGATAATAACAAATAAGCTGGACACTCATCCACAAGGAACAGATGATCCCACGAGTTTTTTTGTTCTTGGCAGAAAAGTAGAAGATCAAAATTAGTACGCATCGTTTCCATAGCAAGTGCTTTTTTTACAAGCAACGGAAACTAAATAAACATCCAGTACATTCAACTAATCATAAATAATGTTATGGTTTTTACCAAAAGAAAAAAATCGATTTTCAAGGGTGAGATATCTATTCAATGAATCGATTTTTACAATATATCGATTTGAAAATCGATTTATTTGGTCCGAGGAATCAATTCCAGATCAATATGTCTATATGAAGCAAGAATGTATACTGAGGATAAAAACACTCGTTTGCTTAGATTTGAAGGGCAAGCTTTAATGAGTATTTATTGATCAGCATCACTATGTTTATTTTCTTCAATTGTTGTTTTCACACCATTTGGAATCTTCACAATCAGTCATAGGGAGAGAAAGAGTACGAGGATTGTCTGAAAAGGTATCGATCTCAACCTGATCAATATAAGCTAAGAAATATATTTGCGCTGAGAGATACCCACTAAAATATCAGTGATTTTGGATGCTTAGTTTCTGTTTGACGACTGTGTTGGTGAGTTGTTCTAAAAATGGAAACAATTTAGTATATAACTACTATTAAAGAGGAAATCAAAGAGGAATTAGACACTGTGCACATAGATTCGGTACTATCATTTTTGGCGGTAAAATTTTGGGCAGTTGATAAACGACGAGTGTTTGAGATGGCCAAAAACTGCGAGAACCAAAGACATAATACAAGATGACCATTGGATTGAAATTAAAAATATAGCAGAGGCTATATCGTGACACTCCTACTTTCAGTTTGATTGTCCAGATGTCTCCAGCTAAGACAGTATGTGTCTATGTACCGCGACAATCAAAGAGTTCTATTTGGAATTGGTGCAGTAATAGATTTGATGATCACTCAAGGGTTTGTCAGCAATTTTCGCTTGTTTTAAACACATGAAAATAATGTATGGTTAAACGAGGGATGAATCAGAGTTTTGATCACAGAAGTATTGATCTTTGTATAAAGATACTCGATGCTTAAAACTTTTTTAGGCCATAGACAAATATCGATTAGAAGCTTCTCCTCTAAGGTTCAGTAACTCATTTGAGCTATTTAATTATTTGATAATAGAATAATGTCCTTTATAAGCAAAATTTGAAAGACTACGATTTTTTTTTATTTTCTAATATCGTGCTCTGATAGAAAAAACAATTACTCATGTTAGTTATATACAATAAATTAACACCAGCTGCAAATGTGGAAAGTAATTATGGTTGGTTTTAGAAAATATATTGATTATTTAATCGTGTACCACAAGTATTTTTGTTTTGATTGTTCATTAATTGTATTTCTTCCTTTACTACTCAGCAATGGTTGTTAGATTTATCACAAGAAGATACATTGGTGAATACGATCCAACATTAGAAAAGGTCTACACTTTCCATACAGTCATTGACAATGAATTGGTATATTTCGAAATCTTAGACACAGCAGGACAACCACACGTAAGTAGAAAAATTTTTCAAATGATGATAAAGTTAATTAAATCTTTAGTGGCTATTAAGATATAATTTAAACAACAACATGTACAAGTTGATTTCTGGTTTAGGAGGGTTCTGCTGATAGTGTTTGGTTCTCACATTTTTTTAATTGTTAGGCAATTAACTACAATTCTTCTTTATTCATACATGCTACGAAGGTTGTCTGAAAAGTTTCCCAAACTTTTCAGACTAAGTCACACTTACAACTTTTACTGTATCTTTAATTTAATCAACTTTTAAAGTATTCTAATTATTACACTAACAGTATCAGAGAGTTTCATTACCTTCGGAAATATAATATCAACTGCCATTAAAACTTCTAAAAACATCTTTGACCACCATTGTCCATATCTGAGGGTAATTATAGTCACTATGGGGACAATGGATGTCAGTCTGGCCTAGACAACAATTGTCACATACGTAACTTTTTAGCGAATCCCACCTTGTGCAGTTACCGTGTATCCATAAGTCACAAGAAGTGCATCTGTATCATAACTGATAGCAGCGACTAAATTTATCATATAGTAAGCATTTAGTCAAATCGTCGCGTCTTTATCATCGTCTTATATCTGATTTTAAAGAAGTGTTTAGATCAACGGAAGTCATCTGACTTATTTTGCTTAAACTGCGTCAATAAGGCATAAGAAAAATCGCGCTGCCTTCTTTAGGTTGATGTTAGACAACTCTCGTATCTGAAGATACTCAAATCCGGTAATTTGTGAATGTTATTTCAATAGGATGACAGTGATAGATGATGGGATAATGAAGTTCAACAGATTGTCCAGTTCGATCACAGGACCTTATACCTTCCGATTTTATAGAAAGGTTTCTCGTAGGTTTACGCAACTGGTTCTGACAATTTTGACATTTTAAAATAACGTATTATTGCAGAATGTGACCTCGCTTTGCATACAATAGAAGACGAAAATAGACATTAGTATGTTTTCAAATTGATACACGTACACAGCAGTAGTCGTCGTAGGTCGCATAGTCAAGTGAAATGATGTTCTATCTGCTAATTAGGTCAGCTTAGTCCGGTTCACACCTTCAATGTTGGGCAAAAATGGGCGTTCCTCCTGGTTGATATTGTGAATAAGTTATTATCTTCAAAGACTGAGTTAGATTGTAAAGTCGACAAGTCAGATTTCTAACTTTCTAGCAAAATAACGAGAATACAACAACGGTATATTGATGTTTTCAATTTTGTGCTTCAATAAAGTTACATCTTTGGTTGCAAAAGTAATTTCATGCAAAAATTTGTTATTAATTCATAATTTTGTGGATATACAAATCTTATCAATCATATAAGTGAATCGATATAAAGGTTTTAAAATGATGATTGGTCGGAAACTTTTCAGCAACCCTCGTATGTCATAATCATTATTTATGAATTTTATTTCAACGACTTCAGTCTGCATTTTCTATGGGAATTATTCCGTTCCGAAAAAACATCACATTAACTGATTACGACCTTGAGGGATTTCTTTATTCAAAGAGGAATAAAAATAAGGAATAAAATTTATAACCTATTCTACACGGAAAGTTCTCAGAATCAGCGAACGATTCAATCTATTTGACACGAAAAATGTCTCTTGTTAATCTGGAAAATTTCATCTAACGGAGATCTTTTGTGCACACAAAATGAATTTCAAATTTCGCATGACTTACTGCGAATTTTACAATGTAAACACCATAAAAGCTAGGAATAGAATTAGAATTTTTTATTAAAAAAGGAAAGAATTCCGTTTCACAGTATATGCCTGCATATTCCGAACATGAATTAGTTACTTAACTAAAAAAAAAATAAACTTTTTTCCGAAATCGGCAGTAAAGTAAAACATTGATGCCGATTGGTTGATAGAAATTGGCTATGAAATCGCTTTTTAGGGACTAGTCACTGAAATAACTGAATCTGCAGTGAATGGCCTAGTGCCAAGGCACTAAAGTAACTGAACTGTCGTCTGCTTCTGTTCGACAGCAGCCAATTACACGTAAACCAACTCACAAGCTTTCAACATTACGAATAATTCAAACTTTCTTTTACTATTAATATAATTACATGAAAAGAAATAGGATTAACATTCCGGAGTCATATTACTTAGCTCAGTAACTACTCCTATTCTCCTCGCTTCAATTCCAAATATTTTCGCAGGTATTTCTGAATCCAGGGCCGGATTAAGCTAGGGGCTTGGGAGGGCTATAGCCCTGGGCCCCAGGTCCAAGAGGGCCCCATCATTTGGAAATCATTCTGTATTTTTTGATGTGTATTGATAACGTATTGATATTATTTTGTGAATTTTTCCGGGTTTTCGAATTCCTTAAGGGGGCTCCGTCATTATTTTAGCCCCGGGCCTTATAAATCTTAATCCGGCTCTGTCTGAATCTCTTTCGATTTCGAAAAAAATATAATACGTAACGCGGCACTAAATTTATACTTTTTGCCACTCGTCTGAATAGTTGCCGAGACTAAATGGTGATCTATGATGCCATAGTACTGTCGGGATCTTTTCTAAATATACTTTTTGCCCACTTTCGACAGACATATCTCAAATTCAACAATATTTCTTACGAGACGCATTAGCGATGCTAGAACACCGATAAAAATGTTATCTTTGCCAATTTTTTATTGCAACTGGGTCAGGTGCGGATAAAAAACGAAAACCAGAGTAATGCAGCAATTTTTTGCTCGTCATTCAGCTTAACAGGAACCTATAAATATTAGTAGAAGTAAGATCGTGAAGTTTTTGTTGGAGATATTTGTTAGTTTGTGTGTCACTTTTGACTATAAACTCAAATTGAGGCTATTTATTGTCTACTAATACAATGTATAGTTTAAAATGATGTCTTTGTCAATTTTTTATTGTAACTGGATCAGGAGCGCATGAAAAACAAGAACCGGAGTAATGCAGCAATTTTTCTGCTTATCATTCAGATTGACAGAAGCCTATAAACACTGGTAGATGTAAGATGGTGAAATTTGTTGATTTGTTTGTCACTTTTGACTGTAAACTCATAGTTAAGCTATATATTGTCTACTAACACAATGTATAGCTTTTTATTGCGAAAATTGCGTGCTGCAACACAAGGAACGAAATGATCCATAAAATGAACTTCCATTGTTCCGCTGAAAGGTAAAATCTTGGAATGCTCACTTCGAATATTTATTATAGTTTTTTTTTTGTTTTTATCCTATAAGATTTAGGGTAACCAACTAAATTTTTCCACATTTCATTTTTTTCAGACAGAATACTGTCTGTAATAAGCTTATTCTCTAAGACCACGAAAGGTAGTGCCAGAGTAAACAGTGGGTACTACCAAATGATCCAAGATCAAGAACAGCTCGCATAAACAAGTTGAAAGTGAAAAAATACTCATATGCTTCTTTAGCAATCGCAGTATGATCTCCAATGAACTCATTTCACTTGGATAAACCGTGAATTATGTATTCTAACTCCAAGTACTTGATAGACGTTGGAAAATGGGTAAACAAAGTGCGCAAAAATGGGTGCTGCATCACGACAATGCACCCTGCCGCTGCTAGTTGAGTTTGACACAGTTTTTAGTTTCCAGAAAGATTCCAGTGTTAATCCAGGTACCCTCAAAAATGTAAAATGAATGCATTTTGAATCCAATAAAGGAATCAAAACAATTATGACGACGGTGCTGTCGGAGGTTCCAGACAATGACTTCCAGAATTGCTACAACGTCCATAATAATATGATAATGTGGTGTAGTGATAAGAGGATTAGTCTGAAGAAGTTAGCGAATGATTTGCAAATAAATAATTAATTGTCAGACAAAGGCGTCGCAAAGGGAGGGGGCTGCGGGGGCATTTGGCAGATGATCAAATGTAGCTAGCCGCAAAGCAATTGACTTCGTTACCAATAATAAATTCCAAATCGCATGACAAATTAAGGTTTAATGTATATTGTAGACATATTCAGAATAATATTAGGATTTTGACATCCGTTTTTAAAATCCTTTTTGTGCTTCATATTCCACGCTCTGATATCCCTCCTTGAACATTTTTCTCCTTTTATGAAACACTTACAAATACTTCTAATACTTCACCGTTTGTTTTAATCGCCGAATCCCGATCACGACGCTTTGATCGGGATTTCTCTTCTCCATTTTTGTGACAAGCACCACCAACACACATGTATACAGGGTGCTCCGGAACTTGATGCAAAATATTCGGGAATAAGTAGATGATTTTTAGATTGATGTACATGTCAAACTGTACGCCATAAAGAGACATTCTGAAGAAAATTATCATAAATTGTAATTGTGTAAGTGGGCACCTTGCACTTCTAAACACTTCCGGAGTCTACGGAGGATATTTCTTTGAAGTTGGAAGAGCGTTCCAATATTCAGTCTTATACGTCACCAAAATAATTAATCCATTGTATTTAATTCAGGGGAACGAGGTGGCCATGCAAATGGACCTCCCCGACTAGGAAAAATGTCAATTTTTATCAATTGATTATCAATCTCTTTAAAGTTTTTCCTTATACCAGTAATATGATCTTCGATAGATATCATCAAGTGTTTATTTATTTATTCATTAGTTCTCCAAGAAATTTTTGATTGTGTTTTAATACCTCCGGTAAGTATTTTCAATAAATAATCACAATTCATAATAATTTTCTTCAGAATGTATTTTCTTGGCATGTAAAAATTACACTATATGGACATACGTAATAATTCTTTAAAAATTCATAATGTTCGAATATATAATTTAAAGGCCGACATCTAAGAAACGAGGGGTCGTATAAGAATTTTTTCTTCATATTTTAGCATTATTTTAACGTCATCTACTCACTCCAGAATTTATTTGCATCGGAACAACCTCTGTAATTATTATTATACATTCTATAATATGACGCAATGTATAAGTTTGTGTCTTATTCGTCATAAATATAACCTACCAGAATATTTGAGATGTTGCTTCTTTGCTAAACATAAATAAATACAAATCCAATATATTTTTTTACCAATCGTTCACCTGATAGCGGTAGGATATCATCATGTTGCCGGCAGTATCCTTGTTTCTGTGTAACATTTTATTCGCACTCGAATTCGAACAAATAAAGGAATGCTACTGGGACCAGGAAACGCGTTGAAATAACTCTGAAACTCGAGAAACGAAGATTTATTGTCAGGATCAGGCGTTTTATCTGAAATTACGCTTTATTTTCTATTTTATACAAGCACTCGGCGTTCCTCTTGAGCACGCTGTTAGGTATTTCTTCCTTCCTACAAACAAACATATTAGAAACGTTTTAATTGTTACTAATGATATTATATTGCATGTAATTATATATAATTGAATTTTCATCGTACGAAGAAGTGATTTACTGTCAATATTCTCGAATATTTCGAAAAATATATTTTCCTACGACCTTTTATGAAAAAGATAGATTGCACACTCACTTTTACCTAAGAAAGTAGCTTATTTCACACATGTACTAAAAAATAACAAAACACACTTGTATTGAAATTCTACTTTTTCTTATGTTATATATGGTCTCGAACGATAGAGGGAATACGCCTTTCGGCTGGGTGCCGAAAGGCAAAAGGCCAAATTTAAGAAGAATGAAGAAGTAGACAATATGATTTACAAAATCCATTGCAATTTAGTAATTGTTATTATAACAACTTTAACTTTTATAATGTCTCAGAAAAAAGTAAAACAAAATCATTAAAAATTATTTAGTTCTTGTTAGTTATCTAATGTAGTTACAAAATATTTATTGTTCTATTGGTTCTTTTTGTGTTATAGTTAGTTATAAAATATTTCATAATCATTATTTTCGTTTTTCTCATCTCTACTATTACAAAATAAGAAATATTTTGTAGGAAATATACAGGCACGGGTCTTAGAAATTTGTAATTAAAAAAATAACTCGAAAACTAACAAGAATTCGGAAAAAACTGCCCAAACAAAAAATTTAAAGCAATTTTCTACAAAATAGGTGTCCACTCATTTTTTCGTTGAAGCCACTATTTCTGAGTAAAACTTCTTCAACGCCGAAAGTGAAGCTCGTGGAATTCCTTTATGCCAAAGCCATGTAAATCCGGGATCATTAAAACATAAGAATCTTTTCAAATCAGCTCCTATAATGCACGTCAACCAACTGAATACGTGAAGGAGAAAAAGATGGAATTAATATTTCACTGACCGTATTCATCCGATTTATCACTTAATAACTTTTTCTTGTTCCCCAATATCAAGCGAAAGATACGCGGATAGCGATTTTTTATCACCTCAAGAAGCTGTTGAAGACTTTGAGCAAAAATGTATAGACGCTAAGGGAAAAGCAATAAAATACTTTGTTTCGAGCTTGTTCGTTTTTGTTTCATTTCTTGTAAAAACTTAAAAGGCAGCCCTCTTGATCTTAGAAACCCCGAGTATACAACTAGATGTTTAATTAAAATGAATGTGTAAGTATTTATCACATTTCTATATGGTAATACGAAGTAAACATTGCGCTTAAACCAGAAACGCTTTTATTTGACATAATAAAGGACTAATCCCCTCAAGAACTTTATGAAGGTTATAATTTGGATTTGTGGTCTCATTGGCTTATAGAATACTCTTTGATCTAAACTTGCACGACCGCTTTTACGGCGTATATAACATTGAAGAGCCTTGACATTACGATAAGTGATTCTTGAATGGATATACATTAACGTAAACACAAACAAGTAGTTTAAAAAAGAACTGACTGATTGTACGGGTGTGATGTGAGTTATAATTTTCACAGCTTATTATTTGGAAGCGACGAGGCGTCAAAATGGACATAATCTGAAGTTAGAAGTACAATGAGTGACTGCCCTTGCCCTTGAGAAACAAATAGTTCAATAGATCCCAAATTTTAGTGAACTAATTATAGATGAATTTATCTTTAAAGAGGACAGACGAACTAATTTTCAAATCATTATTTATTTATTAATAAATGCCTAGAACACAACGTTAATTGTGGTGCCAATGATGTTAATTGATCTTCACTTTTTGTTTGAAAAATTCTCGTAGTGGTGCGACCCAACAACTTCTGTAGATTCACACTGGTCAAAAGGATTTTCTTTGTATTTAGCATGGGAAGAAGTTCCTGATTCGATCGGCGTCACTTTTGATTCGATTTCAACTGAAAATGGCCCTTTTAGCCCGTTTTCATTTTAGTCCATAAATCTGTCGTTAGAGATGCCATTTTTTAGTAAAACTAAGCAAGTGATTGGACGCAGTTGCTCTATTATTAACTGATCAGATACCTCGAGGTTGTGATAGGATCAACAATAACTTTTATACACTTCTCGATTTTTAAAAATCAATATTTCCACTAATTTGATATATGAAATTACGAATTTTTACATTTCAACTAAATCTTTTTACCCAATCTTTGAAAACACGATAGTACGAGTAGTCTCTGCCAGAAATACCTGGCCCAACAAAAAAAAACAAATTTTTCAACGATGTATTAACTACCGACATCACCTCTCCATTGTTGCCAAATCTCTGACCGCCGAGCCATTTTTTTAAGTCTGGGAACATAAAATAATCCGAGGGAGTTAAATCTGGCGAATGGGGTGCATTCATTAATTTTGTATCAACGGATGTTGCTGGTGCATTGTCTTGATAAAACAATACTTTCTTCTTAGCCAAATTCGGCCATTTTTGCTATATTTGTTCGCTCAAAAATTGCATAATACTCGCCGTTGATAATTTTCCTTTTTCAGGATAGTCAATGAAAATTAGCCCACGCGCATTCCAAAAAAACCGACGCCATGACCTTGACTGCGGATGGAACGGTCTTTGCCTTCTTTGGAGCCGGTTCTCTCTTTTCAGTCCATTGTTTTGATTGCTCTTATATTTCGGGTGTGAAGTTATGGACCCAGCTTTCACCCATTCATCAATTCAAGCACTCGATGGAAACATCTTCAAAACGATGCTTTTGTTGCGGAGAGCTTTTTCATGGTCAAATTTTCAGTTAATATGCAATGTACCGCACTTTTTGAAATGCCTACTATATCTGCTAGCTCGCGCTCTTTCAGTCGACGATCATCCAGTACCACTTTGTGGATTTCCTTCAACATTTCTGGATTCGTCACCTCATTTGTATTTTCTAATACAGTGGTGTTTTTCAAGCAACTACCGCTATATCTAGGTCACGCCAGTTACTTCTGGGACCATCCTCGTATATAGTTAGCCGAAACTATAAATTGAGCTAGTCCGCTTCAAAAAAAAAAAAAACAACTGGAATGAATATTGTTTACAGCTTGGTGTTTGTAAATAGTGTAAATCAAATAAAAACATCTCCCGGATTATATATTTCGAAAAAGGAAAACCGTTTTTAAAAATGTTATCTATTATATTAACAAATTACAATTTTACAATGAATTTTACACCGAATCTTATTTCACAACATTCCTCTTCATATTAAAATTTTTTCTTAAAACATATTTACAAATATGTCTTTTTGCGTTTCAATAATTTTGCATTGTCCATATTTTTTTAGATGTAACTCCCATCACAATAGTCGCAGGTGAAAGCAGATAAAATGTTTTTGTTTATTTACAAGAAGGATTAAAATATTCATTTATATAACTTCCAGCCCACCGCATGAATCTAAGACCGAACAACCAATTTGGAGGCTGCAATGAAATATGTGAAGTGATATAAATGATATCTAGTGCAATTTGGAACTTGGCGGTGTAAATTATTTGGAATCTAATCTGCAAGACCTAAATTAATCTTCACCAAAAAAATTGTATACCTTCTTTTTTTTTTATAAATTACGTAAGAAGAAGCAAATTTTGAAATATAGGAAAAGACATTCTTGTATACTTGAACCTCCCAAATCCCAAATAATTTATATACCGAACAAAGCTTATGACGCAGTTCTGCCACAATATTAATTAATGTAGGAGGTGACATCTTTTCACCTAACATCAACAATATCATCAACCAATAATGTTACAAATGCAGCAATTGACTTTTAATAACTGCACAATTCAAAATCCTTATATAAATCAACCAGAATAATTACAAAAAAAATTATCTGATTTTCCTAGTTCCCATAAATAATTATTTAATTATAACTCAAAATTTCATGATAAATATGATAAATTTTGGAAATAAAGTGATTGTTTTTCATCATAATGATTAGTCGTGAGAAAAATAGTGTATGCAACTCGCATTTAGCGGCTATTAAGACACTCGTAATCATACATCGTGTTTTATTAATGATTATTGCATAATATGCGTCACGGTGGATGGAAATCCACAACAATGACCGAAAGCTACATCAACGAATCATTTCAAAATAAAATCAACATAACTAATTAAACTTCGAATTCGATTGACACAGTCAAACTAATAATGCAATAAACATTACCCATTAACATCAACAATATCATCAACCAAATAATGCGACAAAGGTCGGAACGGACTTTTAATAACTATACAATTTAAAATCTTTAAATAAATCGACCAGAAAGTTATAAAAAAATTATGACTTTCCAAAAATTTTGTAATTTGCATAGTTCCCATGAATAATTCTTTAAATATAACTCAAAATTTCATGATAAATATGATGAATTTTGGAAATAAAAGGATTGTTTTTCATCATAATGATTGTCGTAAGAAAAATAGTGTATGCAACTCGCATTTAGTGGCTATTAAGATTAATCGTATTCGTACATGTTGCTCTTAATGATTTCGCTTACGTAAAATTGAAATGAAAGGATATTTTTTGTAAAAAAACAACTTCTAACGTTCTAATAATTATTCGGAACATTTTTTACTAACGAATGTAATTATTTCAGTTTGTTTTAGGTAGACGCCAAAGAAGTATTATTCACTTCGTTGATGTGATTATACGCCACTGCATTTCAAAATTAACTCCAATGGAAGAGCCTTTGATCTTTTAATGTATTTAACTGATATTCACTTTTTCAAAATATTTCCCTTTGAAATGAATACTTTTAATGTTTTGATATCCAGTTTTCTGTCATATTCATACGTTGCATTTGAATTTAAGAAAATTATCGACCGCATGGACGTGCTTTGTTTACAGCATTATCTATGCAGGACGAGACCTTAATGCATACTGAACTATGTCCTCCTTGCACTATTTTCATAATATCGATTCTAATAAACATTGCTGGTACAATACAAGATGTATGAAAAAAATAACGCTGATTTTTTCTTTATCGAAGTTTTTATTTCTTGGTTATTGACAATATCCCCAACGGAATTTATACACTTATTTATTCCATTGTGTTTATTTTTATATTTGAGGTTTATCGACACTTTTTATTGTTATACAAATAATTTCTGCCATAACTTTATACTTTTGATAAGCAATTTACCTCGTTTCAAGATTTTACAATCGACCAAAAGGTGTATTAATGAGTTGTGGCACAACTATATTTGTGAACATTGACGTTTGTTAATGCTAATCCAGAGATAATTTAGAAATTAACTGAGTTAGTTTCTTAAAAGGAGAAAGAGAAAGAAACCATCCATGAAGGCTTAGGCTAGATAATTTTTAATGATTTTAAAAAAGGCCTCACTCAACACCTAAGCATAGAATCGTTTCGTGCAACTTTGGTTGATGAAGAACCGTCAGAGAAGACTGTTAATAATTGATTTGCAGAAATGCAAGTTCAAAAGATAACAACTAGAATCAATTAGAAGATTATGGCGATAAGAGGTACTGCTCCGGAATATTCATCGATGTAATTTTTTCCTAATTTTTATATCCTACTTTGGAAATCAATACTTTATGGTTAAGTAGCATGGTCAAAATTCAACAATCTATACAGTATATTCTATTATTCTAATGTCACTAGTTTAGTAACTTGATACCAAGACTTATTACAGATTCTTCAATCAAATTTATTTCGACAGGATACAGAAATGGTTGAAAATATGGCGAAAGTTAACGAATTTAAAAATATCCACATGACCTTCACAAACAGACGAGGAAACTCTTTCTGTGACAAAACGAACTTGAAATTCCACAGATGAAAAAAACTAAATATCCTGAAATCAATATATCTCATCACAAAGAGAGATATTTTGGGATTAAACTTAGAAAACTTTATAGGATAATTGAAAGAGAATCCTAACTATCTCTAGCTATATATGAGAGACAATACTTAACCATATTTGGACATATGAAATTCAACTATGGGCTCCACCGTCTTCATCGAGAGATTTCAGTCAAAATTTCTGAGGATGATAACATATTCTCCATGATATGTGCCCAATACCATAAAATCAAGGAATCTAAAAAGCCTCTCAGCTACAGAAGAAATTAAGATAACCAATAAAAAGTACAAAGAAAAATCACCCTTCCTCAATGGCCAAAAACCTAGTATTAGAAGTAGAATCAAAATATTTATATTCGGTAATATTCTCTTTGTTTACCATAAGATTTTGATATGTCTTGATCACGAAATAAAACTTCCAGCTGTTGATATCATAGATTGCCTTAGATGATGACGATGCTTCTATGACTAGAAATATTTACTGTTCAGACTTGTAGAAAACTGTAATATCAAAGTCTATGAGAAAAACCCATAGATACAGGAAGGGGCTTACAGAAAAAATTGTAGCTGAAGCTGAAGAAGTACAGGAAAAGAAAAAGAGGAAGACACACACACAAAAATAAAGATGGGACTGTTTACAAAGAGAAATGAGACACCATCAGAAACATAATTTGTACAAAAACCAACAACAACTCAATTCTTCAAGCGTTCTACATCCATAAGATGTATAACCAAATACAAGATTGTAAACCAAATTTGAATTCATCGTAATCCCTCTGTAAAATGTTAAAACGAAGTTTATGTGGGCGTTACTTCATATCATTACTTTTGCATTTTTTATGCAATAAATTTTTGAGATCGGTTAAAATCAATCTCAACGTAATCATGTTCCTCATTGCATGTGTTCAATGACACGGGGTCCGGACTATCTACGATTTATGGTGAATGTCAGTATGCCTGAGAGAAATGTATTAGAAAGGTTGTACATTTTGTGATAATCTTTAACTTGTAGCACTAAATCAGGTTCAAGCCCTACATTTTTTGTTACTGGAGTGTGAACGAACTTCTAAATCAGTAGCGCTGGAATTAAAATTTTCGTATCGTATTGGAAACAAGTTTGTTTAAGTGATGATAATGATGAAAATGAGCCGAACAAACATTAAATATCAAGAGTTTAAAAAAGTGTTTAATTAACAAAAATCTGTTACTCCGATTCGGTGACTAATCAAAATGACACACCAAGTAGAAAATTTTGTCATAATTTCATCAAATCAGCACAACTGAATTAAAATAGTTGGATTGAGCACTGAACTTCTCGAACTAGAACTTTAACATAATAGTTTATTATTATTATAAGTTTATTACTTATTTGACTTATTTGACGCTACTTCAAGTTTTTGTTGATTTAATATAGACCAGGTATCAGCCGATTTCCCGTGGAATTTTGATAATCAAGGTTGATTTTCTTGAAAATTGGTATGAAGGTAGTATTTATAATATTCAAAATCTACACTGTGCCGAAGGGTGCTTTTTCTCTGGCCACCCCTTCTTGGAGAAGAAAATAAATTTCATCAAGATAATCTCTTATGTCGATAGAATGACTAAGCAACTTTTACTCCACCAAGTTTTCTCTAAAGTTGGTACTTTTAGAGCTATTAACTATTGAAACTGCTCATTTGTCATTGAAAAAATGCATATTTTTACAGTTATTCATGAATAACTTAAAAAGTTTCCATTTTATGAGCAAAATTGTTGATAACTTAAATGTAGCTAATTAAAAAATAAAGAGATTCCTTTTTTAAGGACCTCTGTAAATTCAATAATGCTCAGTGAAGAATGCCTATTTTTGGGGAACCCGTAATTGAAAACCTTTAACCTCAAATAAATTGAAATTGATGAAATTATAGGAAAAACTCAAGAGATCTTTTTCAAAGCACATAGAAAAACCTTTAAAATGGGCTTTGTCAAAAGTCTTTTGCATAAGAGTTGACTGACTTATAACAAAAATAGGGTTTCTGGTTTTTTCTTCATTGAAGAAAATTATACCTTCGCCATTACCACCATGAAATTAATCGTAACCCACTTGCAGTTAACTTGAAAAATTGAAAACTGCATTTCCGTAATCTTAAAAAAACTAATTTTTCTCAAATGAACCCCAAAAGCACATCAAAAGGCGGCCGAGAGGACAGTTTGATTGCAAATATTAACAGACCATGCTTGGAGAAATGAATGACTCATTCAATTCATCAGTATGGGGCAGAGATCTGGTCAGACGCACTGAGAATAAAGAAATACTTCAAAACGATGACGAAGGTACAGAGACAAGGTGCACTGAAAATCTCAAGCTCCTAGTAGTGGCGGGTGTAATCCCCCTGGACCTCCTGGTCCTGGAGGATATACAGAAGCAGCTCAGATATAATACGACTGGATGCGGCAACCATCGAACGCACTAGAGCAATATAGACGTGACAAAAACGGTGGACAGGAGAAAAATCAGGTGAATGGACGCGACAACTGATAAAAGATCTTAGAGTGTGTAATGAAAGGAAGTTTGGAGAGGTGAACTTCTACATTACCCAGCATCTAACGGGACAAGGTTACTTGCGACGGTATCACCACAAAATGAAGGAAATTTAAACACCTGAGTGTACGTATTGTGAACACGGCTCAGATGATGTCGAATACACCTTCTTCGTGTGTAATCACTAGAGAGGTTTAAAAGAGGATGTAAAAAAGACTGTCGGCAGCATAAGTCCTGATAATATCGTCTAGGTGATGCTACACAAGGTAGAATGGTAGAAAATGATTTGTATCTACACTGAAAGAATTCTTATGCAAAAGGAGGCAGAGGGTTGCCTGGTATGACGATATCTTAGAACAGCATAAATGGACAGATCAACCCACCAGAAGTCTGCGTGATAATAAAAGGCAAAGTAATAGGAAAATCCGAGAGAAGGCTGCAATTTTCATAAAGATGCCCATTATTCGACAAGCAGAAAAATAAGGGATAACAAAGGAAAATCTAGGAAGAAAAAAGACTATATTCAACATGCATAGATCTGAAAGCGGCTTTGCAAACTAGGAATAGAGAAGAAATGTTGAAATCCTTAGAGATGGAAATAGCCACAAAATTAGTGGAAGTAATAGAAAATACATACGAAGGATTGTGTTAACAGATTCGGATAGGGGGTTGAAGAAAAAGCAATAAAACTGGAAACAGTTTAAATCCATTACTTTTTATTTTGATTATGGATAATACAGTGGAACGAGTTGAAGAAAAAGGGAGACAACTAGATAAAATAATATTTTCTCGCAATTAATTGATATTATACATAAAATGTTGTCTCAAAGTGAATTGCAGCATATCTCTAGAAATAACTTCTGTAAGATAAAGCTATAACTCGAAAAACAAGGCAGTTTGTTAAATAAGGAATCCTCAACAATAGAGTACCACAGAGAAACAAATAGAATTCACGTCAAACCATTTGCCATATAATACGAGATTTTAGGATTATCAACCAACTCGAAAATTATTTTTACTAATAAGTGCAACTGCAAAAATTTCTACAAGAAAATTTCATGGTTTGTGAGTTGAATAATTTCTTGTAAATTGAACGCGGCTCTTCCAATTTCTACTGTTGTTTCTTCTTTTATCACGAATTTTTCTCTTCTTTTATAGGAAACAGAATGTATGGGCTTGGAAGCGAATATTCGATGGGCGGAAGCGTTCATTTTAATGTATTCCGTGACTGACAAATGTTCATTTGACGAATGCCATCGTCTTAAATTCCTAATAAATTATAACAAAAGAAGAAGAAGACTGGGAAGTGCAGGAAAAGATGGCTGCGGTGACGTTCCTGTAGTGCTAGTAGGTAATAAGACAGATCAAGTAGAAGACCGAATGATATCCTTAGAAGAAGGACAAAGAAGAAGCAAAGAGATCGGTTGTGTTTGTTTCCATGAAATTTCCGTGAGAGAAAGTATTGAACAGGTAAGTAAATATTGCTACTATCGTAGGTATCGATGTTTTCAGTGCGTTGCAATTTGAAAGATCTATATTTGTATCAATATGACTCTTCAGATTATTATTCGGAAACTTTCGTTTAGTGTTATTTCGATAGTTTCACGCATCGATATCTATTCCTTCCAAATTAGTTTTAAAGAAGCACTTAAAACTGACGTATTCTGCACTTATTATAAATAGTACATTCGTGAGAACATTTCTAATTTTTCTCGGAAAACGTAACTAGACACAATGGTCTAAAGATTGTTTGAAACGAACTCAATTAGTTTTGAAAAATTAGGCTGAATAAACTGGTAGTTAAGTTCGTTGATATAAAGTTCAAAGATAATATAAATTAAGCGACATAATAAATTTCACTGCCACGATCTTAAATCACAGTAAAATATTTTTAGCGAAGTTAATTGCAAAACAAGCAGTTTGTTTGAAACAAAAATGTAGAACAGACTTTCCATCACTTTTTTAAATACGAAAAAGCAAGAAATTATTACGCTAAATAAAAGTAATGAATATTTATCAAAAAAGAAAACATTGCAAGCGCGTCATTGTCAAATGCATTCTATTTCTGTAATGCCTAAAAAAAAACACATAAATATAAATATATGCGGTATAAAAACTTATCTATCTATAAGGTGAATAAATTGATTAAAAACAAAGTAAAATAGTAACATAAATTGCGATTTTAATTAGGAAGTCAAGTAAAAAAAAATTCCTTTGTATCAAGGTTCATTTGTTGTAGTAGAAGATAAGTCAAATGTTAGTAGATATGAATAAGAATCTAGTAGAAATACATGAGAATAGAATTAAGTTATACAGAGTGAGTTTTATATATGGAACGCCTCAATTATCTCTAAAACGGCTTGTACGATTTTTATAAATTTTTGCGTACAAGGACCCCTTGTGATACGGCCGGTATTATGGCGGTATTTATATTGTTGTCAGATCAAACAAAAAAAATATATGGGCTGATCCATTTGAAATAACAAAGGTCAGGAAGGAATATGACAACAATGTAGATACCACCATAATACCGGCCGTATCCCAAGAATCTTGCGCACAAAAACTTATAAGTCGTTTCCGAGATAATTGAGGCGTTCCATACATAAAACTCACTCTGTATAAAGAGAGGTGAAAAAAAAAGTTTACAATAGTTAATATTTTTTCTTTTCCTCGTAGAAAATGTATGTTAAGTAGGACTTGGTACATTATCAATTAGAAATACCTAGATAACGATAAAAGGTGGTAATACGTAATAAGCATCGAATCTACAACATTTCCAAGGTAAAGTTGAAAGCTTCGGTAATATGATGACCTGAACATAACGTTGTGAATTGTGTATTGTAAGAGGCTCCGAGGTCTTAGCCCCCCTTGTGTGGAATTTCGATTGACCAATTATACCATCGGACAGGTCAAAAATTGGCCATAAAAGGCTTAGAGATTTTCAAGGTCAACCTTTCAGTTGGTATTATTAGTCAATCGAAATTCCATACATGAGGTGCTGAGATCGCGGAACCCTTTTGAGGACTACGATAGAATATTAAGTTTGTATTAGGAGACCAGTTGGTTTTGATTGCTCTGCCTCCTGTTCCTACCTCGTAATTCAAATGCAGAAGGAATAAAAATGCAGGATTGGAATCGATTTTAGAATAATTCGATTCCAGTCATTAAGAATTTGGTCTTAATTAATATTTTGCTAGAGAAATAGGAGGAGTATCAGTCCATGTAACTCTAGGTATAAATATTGTCCATTAGACAGAATGGAGCCCAAAATCTATTCGAAAACAGATTATATTCTGTTGGAATTATAGATAAGGTAATAATGTCTTTACAATGTTAAGGATATCGGAGAGAACTGACTACAGTAGAGTCTCGGTCATTCGACCTTCGGTTATCCGACCTTCCGAGTTATCTGACCTACTGGTTCAATGTCATATACAGTTCAATAACATGATTTTCCATAGATGGCTGTACACGAAGCAGCCCCGACTAAACGGGCGCAGCAAAGGATATGAATGAGTAGTTGGCCCAAGATGAACAGTATGAAGTGACAAATGAAGAAATAGTGAATATGATAAACGGAAGAGAAGAAGACGATGAAGAGGATATGGTGTTGGAAGACAGTGCTCAGAAAGTTTCACACAGCGAAGGACTCAAAGCTCTAGAAATAGCGTTAAAGTATGCAGGAAATGTCTTCTATGGAGCTTTTACTTCTTAACACGACAAGAACACGACAAACAGCGGGGAAACAAAAGAATATAACGAACTTTTTTTACCAAAGCTTAAGTTTGGTTTCATAGTTGACGGAATTGTACAGTATGTGAGTATCTACATATTGTAAAATATATGTTATTACTTTTCTGTTGGATGTTATAATTTAGTTATATTCTAATTCAGCTATGTATTTGAAAAGTTTCCAATGTTTGAATAAAATTAACTATATATTTCAACGTCGTTTTTATGATTTTCCGTGTTATTTGACCTTTTCACTTATCTGACCTTGGTGCGGCCGGTTTAGGTCGAATAATTGAGACTCTACTGTATTTACAATAATTTTTCTATGGTTCTCCCTTAACTTAATATTTTGGGTCTGTATAGACTATTCTATATTTAAAATTTGTACTTGGCTTTATGACTTGTTGCTCGGAAATCTTTATTTTTAGGAAATACTAAAATAAATTCTTTTACAAGGCTGAAAAGGTGTTTATACTGGAAAGTTGTGCCAATTTTATCCTCTGGCTTAAGGTTGAGCTATCCTACAAGAAATTGAAAGGAACACTTGACAGAGATAGCTCTACCGTGACTTTATTTGTATCTCAATCTAATATTGGAACACGAATTTTATTGAAAGCGCAGTATGTGTTTACCAAACGTTCTTCAAATAGAAAACTTTCACTAAAAATTATATTAAACTAAAAATATGAAAAGTATAATATCTTAAAAGAGAAGGATTTTTGCACTCAATATTTCTACATTTTGAAACGCGTTCCTAGCTTAATGTAATAATTAGGAATGTTAATGGGAATCAATTTATAAATCTGCGTATCAGAGTAACACAAAGTAAGGATGTTCGGATACTTTGATCCGAGATAAAGTTATTTATCTATGAGTAGATTGCGGATCCTAGCCCAGAACGAAGTTTTTATCAGATTTTCCGGACGTCGCGTTCCGTTTTCAGTGGTAATTTGAAATTTAAAACTCAACCTACAGAAATATTTTATCTTTATTACTTTAGTTTCGCAGTTTACAAACAAATCAGTTGTATAACACATTTAATCTACAACTAATATATAATCTATGAATTACTAAGAGAATATTGAGACAGTTCTTACTTTTGTGAATGGAATAATATTGACAATACGATGGAATAATATTATTTAATCGTTGAGCCAAAAATTACGACAATATTGAATCGAAATACATTATTTTGGCGCAAGTAGAGGTCGTGCGAGGTTGCTATAGAGATGAGATTTGTTTTTACAAACATTATTTGTGCCCTTTTTTTATTTTTCAAATATCTACAAGCAATTATAACAAAAAACAAACAAACAATCTGCTAACTACCAAATCTAAGTATAATGCCTCATACAAGAATTTTATGTATTGGCAGGCAAGGCAAAAACCACTTGTGCTAAACTAAACAACAATTACATATCGTCCTGACTATAGGCTTTTTCCTCGCTGCTAAAAACACTGAATATTCACCACAACATTCATCTGGAACTACATGCGTTCCTAAAACACCAGTCCGAATACCATAGACCAAAAAAAGTCATTAACTTAACACCGGAGCAACTGAATAAATTTTTTAAAGAAACACTAGATCATCCATGTCTTCGGACCAATGTTAATGATCAAAAACGAAATTTTGAAATATTTTCCAGTTCTTTACACAGGTATGAATAATCATGAGTTTTATAAACGGGATACATTTCATGAAAATTGAGGATACAGAAGATTACAACGAAGATCTAGTCTGTCACTAAAACCTAACCAATGGTTGACCATATTCGTTGTATCAAAACTACTTTGAAATTAACTTTTTACTGAATAATAAAATAAATAGTTAGATGTGGTTTCAAGAATCCGATGACCATACTCCAACGAACGCCAAAATATTAAGACATCTATCTGTTTACAAAACAGCTCTTAAATACTGAAAAATCCTATTATATGAAAGGTTATAATTATCTATAAATATGGTCGTTAGAGTCATCGATACAAAATACAGTACGTAATTTGGAACTCTAGTGTCTAAGGGATCCCCGGAATTAATCATCTATGATGTGGGTCCCTATTAGCATCGTGTACCATAAATCTTAATACAATACATTCTCATTAATATAAGACAAATATTTGGTAATTCGAGAGGATACGTTAATAAAGGGTAAAAATAAGGAACGCTTCTGTGTCCCTAAATGACTAACAGACTTACATAAGAGATTGTATCTCTGTCTTGGTTAAATTTGTGCAATGTTTTCAAATTTAATTTTTTTTAAAAAGGGAAATTATTATGTCAAAACAACCGTGGCAAGTGATTGTACGGAATTCGGGAAAAATATCTTTCACTGTGACCTACCCAGATCAAACTTTTTTATTTTTAAATACTATAATTTTGAAAATGGTTTAAATAAGATGGTATGTTCGTAAAAGTGTAATATCCTACAACGATTATTCATTTCATCGACCATTGGCAAAAATTTAGCTGTCAAAAAACTAGGGGAAAGAGAAACAAAAAAAAAATACATCGACGACGACTTAAACAACAAGTTTAAGGAAAATTGTATTATCTATATTATACATAGTGTTAATAGTATTGCAACTACCATAAACGAATGAGGATCCAACAGACGATGGAATGATATAATAAACTGAGTAACTATTTAGCCCTTCTTATAATGCTGTGTTGTTCGTCGACGTCCATATGTATATGGTCAGCCAAGAGATATTCGTGATTTATTTCGGTGAGATTAGGAATTATGCTTAGAATCAAAATGTTAATCAACACCACAATCATGTTACGGATTCGACCACTGCTGTTGTCTGATAATATTCCTAGCTTATTGGTTGCAATTCCCAATAACTCCTACACTGCCCATGAGTAAAGGCAGGGTACCATTTCATTCCCTTTTCTTCACTTAGTCTACAACACGCTTTATTGTTAGGGTTGTCAAGGATGGTCACAGCTTTCGATGATAGAAACTCCGTGAGTGTAATTAGTAAATGGAGTTACGTTTTTGTGGCTCTACACATTAAAAGGTAATCATTATAATCATTGATGTATTTTAAAAATTAATTTTTCGTGGACTCACTTTTTTATGGCTTTGTTTACAGAAAGATTATTGTATTTTTTCTAACATTTTTTTTTAATCTGAATAGAAAATAAATACAGATCATGAATGGAATGGTACCTATGAATGGGGCATTTCATTAGACACTGAATATGTTTGCGAATAATATTCAAAAAGAAATAAAGTAGAAAGAGTTGAAATTTTCCATTTATTGAAGTAGAACAATGTAATATTCTGCTTAAACCAAAAGTGTAACATATTATTCTTTGTTTTTGTTATTAATCAAACACAGAACCGAAGTAGCACGATACAAGAAAATCAGAGGGGTGGGTATCACATGGCGTAGGTAAAAATCAAACAAAAAAAAATAGTTTATTAAGGCGGTGGAAGAAAAATCTTTCACTGCAACTGATCTAATTGTATGCAGAGTATAATTTTATGTCAATACGTCAAAATGTATTGCCCATTCCAGGTAATGAAAAGTAAAACGGTTGTTATTAAGAACAAGGGGTTGTAGAGTACCTCTATAAGACATAACTGCCCTCAACAAACGTAGTAATTTTCATTGTAGTCGGTAATCAGTAATATTATTAATGAATATCAACCCATAAAATTTTTAAGTGAGTTTTGAACTACTAAAGCCCCTCAAACTTTTCATTTTCTAATCTTTTTACTTACAAGGGTTGCTACGTTAGTTTAAAGATGAATATACCGACATGCATATACATATAAATGAAAACAGATATTTATAATTAGATGTGGATTTTTTGCTTTTCAAAATATCCTTCGATAAGATCAATACACTTTTACATGCATTTGAACCAATTGTCGGAACATTTTTTCCATTCCGTTTGAGGTACCTCCAAAACATGTGATTCAACACATCAACCGCTTCTTCAGGTGTAGAAAACCGTTGACTTGGCAAATTTTTTTGATATGAGCGAATAAGAAGAAATCATTGGGTGCTCAAAAAGGATTGTACGGCGGATGACTCATCAATTCGATTATTTGACGGTTCAAAAACGTTTCTGTTTGAACTGATGTGTGAGAACTCGTATTCTAGTGGTGAAGAATGATTCACTCTTTGCGATTGGTTTCTCTGATTTTCTCAAACACTTCTGACAAACAAATGTTGGTGTACTATTCAGAATTGACCGTTCTACGTTGCTCTAATTTGCTTCGAAGTGCGTCGAAGGCGAACAACGTTTGGTTCGACTTGAAAGACTCATAAAGTCGATTGTTGCTTTGCTTCAGGTTCATATGATGATAGATCCATGATTTGTCACCTGTCACGATCTTATAGACGTCTTTTGAACTACCGCGATTGATTTGTTTCATCTACGGTATATTACATGATGACCTTCCAACATCAGTTCACGCACAGCATCGATGTTTTCTGGCACAACAGCCGATTTTGGACGACCTTCACGAAGCTCATCCTGTAACGAACTGCGACCACGATTGAATTTGGTGGCTCGAGATGGTGCTTCATAACCAAAAATCGAAGCGATTTGATCGGCACACTACTATTGGTTTAATCTACGTCGAAAGTGATAGAAATCATCACACTAAAATGTTGTAATTTGAATCCACTTTTTGACCAAGCTCAATGTTTCAAGTATATGCACCACGCGTATGACATCACTTTCTGAATACGTTCACCATTAAAAATGTCAATCACATCATCAATTCACATCAGTGTTGCCATATCTCAAAACTCTCGTAAAGAAAAGTTTTTATCTAGACTATTTATCATTATTCTTCCAAAATTCTGCAGTTTGCAATTCATCACTTATATAATAAGTAGCTTTATCAGTTACATACTGTCAATTGAAGCTTTCAATTATTGTACATATCAAGAGTATTAAGAGAAAATTGAAATTTCTGTTACAATGATTTACACGTTTGCAGAAATGGCAGATACGCATCTAATTCTGGGTAAGTTTCATCAAGCTTGAACGAGGTTTCAGATAATTAGTGTAGTTCTGGTAATTATAGGAGAATGGCAAGGGAATTCCTGATCGGAATATACCAGACAGACGATTATTTCTTTTTATTGATCGTCGTTTACAGGAGATCGCAATCGCAACGATAAGGAGATTTTATAATTAGTGGAATAAAACCCTGAACACGGTAATAGCCGCTAGGCTATATATTGGTCTCATGGTGGTTTGGAAAAAACTGAAGAAAGAATAACTTCATACTTATCTTTTATCAAACGTAAACGTTAAAAATTCATTAGATGAAGATTATCCTGAAAAAAAATGGGATTTTGCGAATAGTTTTTGAGAGAAAAAAGCGCCGAAAAAAGTCCCCGTGCAAAAATGCAACCAACCACCAAAGGATTTATGAAGTAAATGTTTAGGCATTGTAAATAATTTATTGGGGCCAGTTTTCATTAATTTTTACATAATAATTTACAGAAAAATGTTCTTCCTTCTTCCATAATAGGTTCCTCCCCTCATCCTGGGTCTATGCTGTAACCCCACTTCTTTCGAGGTTAACCTCCACTATAAATTCCAATTGGAGATTTATCCTTTGCTATTTTCGACTGAATTTCCACTTTTATATTGATTCCATTGTTTTTTTACGCTGTGATACCCATTCTTTAATATCAGCTTCACATTATCATCTGATGCTTTCGCTTCGAAAATTTAGGAATAAGGAAAAATATGTGGTATTTACAAGATGGAAATCCAGCTCATTTAGATAACAAAGAAAATGTCTTTCCGATCTTTACCCTGGACGTTAGGTTGGAAGGGGCTCCGAAACACCTATTTCTTGGCCAGTCAAAAGTCCAGATCTTAAAAAATTGCTGAAACAAAGACAAGAAAGCAGAATAATTCAGCTACAAAGAGCTCATAGTGAACTGACGAGATATCATCGTTTTCCAAGCATGCTAAGATGTTTCAAGAATAACACGCTCTCATTCGACAACAACGTCATGTTCTCATGAAGATATTTCATCTCTTCCAAGTACCAATTTCAACGATTTTTCAAGAACATCGTTTAAAAATTCACTGACATTAATGTAAGTGCTAATTGTTCTTCTGGAGTTTCTTTTTTAGCATTGTTTTTTTGAAGTAAATTTAATATATACTCAAATTGTGTTTCATTTAGCCAGAAAGTACGTTTTCAACATATTATCATCAAACAAAAAATTGTTTTCTACCAATAGTGAAGATCCTTCTTTACCTGTAATTCCTAGGTGTTTTTTGTTTTCTTTCATAATAATAATAACAACAAACCATCGTCTTATTATACCTCTAACAGTACCTGAATAACTTTGTATTCCATTACATTGATTATAATTATCAAGAAGACAACTGGTCTCAGCGTACAGTACAACGGCCACCATAACTGTTGTGAGGTGTAAGGATACACTCGAAAAAAAGAAAATCAAAAATCTTGGGCCGGTTCATAGCTTAACTTTTGTATTATAGTAATCTTGAATTGGTTACGATCTGGTTGGTCAATGAATAGAGATATGTTCAAAGTTATGTTCATCAAAAATCTAGATTACTTATCATCTCCATGAGGATCCAATGGTTCTAAATACTGAAAAGTTGGGAAAAATGGATTATTGACTGCACCGAGTAGTAAAACCCCCTCTAGAATTGATTTGAACGCAAGCCAAATGACATTAATGTTCGGGAAACACATTTCGGATAACAATAAATTTTATTAAATCTGTCTGCAGTTTTATTGCAGTTCAGCATCCAGATTTAGAGAGACAGCCTTCGGGGCCCGAAATAATCGATAACGGGGACGTTATAAAATATATTTAAAGTTTGATTCGATCTATTACTGAATGCAATTTCATTCTGGCAGATAATTGAACATATTAATGAATTAAAACTAAATTTCGATTGGCGATCGTCCAAATCGGAAACGATAAAATATATGAGTAAATGTTAATAGCTCATACTTCTCCGTTTGACATCTGTTGATTTAACTGAATGGAAAAAGATGTAAATAACCTCAAATATTTGTGACATTGAATTAATTCATATTATTATTTATGAGCGGAAAAAATAGTTAATCTTGGTGCCAAAACAAAATGTCTCGTACCGAAGTAGTGTTAAGGATTTATAGGTGATTATGCTATTAATAAAGTTTGGAACATTTAAGAGGAAACAATTCACAAAAAATTGTAGAATCACCTATAAATACATTATTAAAAAAGTCATTTTAAAAGTTCAATAAACTCACATCCAATCTACTAAAAGGGAATTTCAATATAAGAACTCAATATACAGAGACTCTTCTAAGTAATGTCGGTTTTCATATATGACAATTCCTAATTTGAACATTTCCTAACTTATTAACACTAGTATCTATTGCTTCAATCATTCTTTCTTAGTTTATTAACGACGCGAATTTTTATAATAAATAATATTGGGTGCGATAAATATGAAATTTGTGTGTTGTTAACACGTCGTGCAAAATTATTTTTGTTGTATTATTACACTAAAAATAGAAAAAAAATTATTTGACATAAAAACCGCGAAAAAATGATATTTTTTGTGTGCGGTTCATAGACCCATTCTAATTACGAAGTACCGCTAAAACTTTTCCCAGTTATTTTATATATTGTGATTTTTCAAGTGTAGTGCTACAGAAAGTCAACAAGACCAGCTGCACAAAAACATTCAATCCCAAGAAGACTAAGAGTGTACTATTTTCGCTATAGATGAGGTAAAAGCTGCTGCCTCGCTGCTTTAAATCATTTTTGGAAAGAAAATGCAGAGGTTTCACGGCCATCATATGGGTATAGGATCTTCAAACTAAGACTAACGCATTTGTGGACTGACACTGCCAAAGGATTAAAGTACCTACTCACCAGGAAATTCCAAATCGATCTTCTTTGCAGAGAGGAATAAAACCAAGTTCAAGTCAGTTTGCTTTTAGATGGTGGCATCCTCTAAATGGAATGTATACAAGACCCTGGAAAGGTACGCCAGAGCGAGCTGGAAACTATACTAACAATTGCTTCAAGATCAGGAATGCCTGTAGGATTTTCCCATCCTGGAAGCTTCTATGGGCTAAGCAGAGGGTGACAGAAGTGAATGCAAAGGGATTACCTGACGGGACCTCCCCATTCATAGTAATGGTATAGGCTACTAGAGACAGGATTTTTCATGTAATTTGGAAGTTCTTGCTTAAAATATAGTGCTTTCAAAAGGATTTCGTTTTGATTTCAATGAACAGCTTTAAAAATATCTCAGTTTTGTACAATCGGCTGGAAAACAGTGGCACCCAATATCTATATTGATGACGAATATTTAGTTGAAATATATATTCCAATAGATTCGGATTAATAGTATCATTGTCATTATTAGGATTTTTGATATGTATAAATCACAAACATAGCAAAAACTGTTTGTACAAATGTGAGACATGTTGATTAATAATTTTGTTATACTATAGTGCAAAAATAAATACTTTAATTCACATCTGCCTCCGTAAAAGTTGAAAAACATGCTTATTTCTAATTTTAAAAATTCTGTCAGCTTCAAATGCAACAAAATTAATACGTTTGGGATAATCGAAGTAGGTGATTTTACGATATGTATTCATAATTTTAATGATATTTTTTAGAGTTGTCAATTTGTATAGTAAACGAGGGATGCTACTTAAATTTTGAGATTGACAAATAAAAACAAATATCTATAATTGGATATGGCTTTATTGTTTTTCAAAATATTCTCCATTAAGATCAATTTATTTCTGATCTGCTGGAAAAAGAAATCAAATAAGGACTGTACGGCGGATGACCCATCATATCTATGTTTTAACGGTTAAAATTTTTTTCTTGAACTGATCTATGAGAGCTTGTATTGTCGTGGTGGAGTCTTTCGCGACGGGTTTCCCTAATTTTTTCGAATTTTTATAGCAACAAATGCTCGCGTACCATTCAGGATTGACCGTTCTACGTTGCTCTAATGGAAAGGTGGCAGTAGCGTCCTGGTCCTGGATCTGGAATTCCAAAAAACCAAGCGACCATTCGTTTCTGAATGCTTCGTATGCGAACAACTTTTGTTTGATTTTGCTCATCTTGTAAGACCCATACAGTCGATTGATTTTCAGCTCCGGGTTGATATGGATAGATTCATTAAACGTCACCTATCATGATCTTATAGACGTCTTTTGAAGCATTTTGATTGAATTTTTTCAGCATTTCCTAGCACCAATCGACAAGAGCCTTTTTAGAATTTGGGCTATCCATCACGCAATATTGAATATTTGTTTTTTACCTTCACGAAATTCATCCTGTAGCGAATTGGGACCAGGATTGAATTCTAAAAAGCAGCAAAACACGGTACCTCGAGATGCTGCAACAACAACAAAAGTCGAACCAAGTTGATCGATACGCTGCTGTTGGTTTAATCAACGTCGAAAGTCATAGAAAATCATCGACGCAAAGTTCCATTTTTTGATCAAGATGAATGTTTCAAGTATATATAGTACTTGTATGACAACATGTTCTGAATACGTTCACCATTAAAAATGTCAAACTTTATGATGGTAATGTCAGATTTAACATATTCACATCAGTGTTGCAATATCTCCAAACTTAAGAAGCAACCCTCGAATAATATATATAATTTCTTTGTCAAAAAATACTTTTTCTTGCGATCTCTGTTTCCTAACAATTGATTGTTACTTATGATTTGCAGGTATGGAACGTTTTCCGCGACGTATGTCGCTTTTGGAGGGTACATAGTAAAAATCCAACAAAACTTCGACGTAGCGGTACTGAAAAAGAACCAATATCACCTGATACCATCAGATTACTGTGTTCCGCAGCTGTCTCCCCGAGTAGTTTAATTCCTTACAGTTGTAGGCCTACAGGAACTATAGGTAATTTTAATTGCGTGAGAGAAGATATATTAGATTTCCCCTGTCTTCTCCATTGACAGCAATATTATAAGCTGAGTTAATTATTCCTTGAAATAATGATAAATTTAATCTTAACATCAGTAGCCAAACATGTGAGGGAACAAAAAAGCCATACCATAATCGAACTTAATACAAATAGCTTTAAGAAGCTAATTTGCCATAGCAGTCAAGAAAAGTCAAAATCATTTGTAATGGAGTACGAAAATTTAGTTATGAATGTAAATTATATTTGAAACTAAAACTTACAATAGTATGTGAAAAAGCCCTTAGAATTACTTTTTTTTAAGATATCAGTTTGGTTGGAAAATATATAGACGCAATTACAAGGTGTTAACTACATGTGTGCACAATAAATATGTGCACACAGTACAGATAAAGTTGACATGACAAAAATGGATCTAAGAACCCTCAAAGTAGTCCACGGCTACAGCCACCATACGCTGCCAACGATGTGGAAGGCGCTTAATACCATCAGTCTCATCATTAGCCACACCATGTGTGGTCACTTTTTGACACATAGCATTAACAGTTCTTCCGTGTTGCAGTTTTATATGTCAAATAAGCTAAAAATATTTTATTTGAGAAAAGGAAAGGTCAATCTCTAATACAATTTATAGATACGAATGTTTCCTTTTCAGGTAGACGCTGGACTGAAGAAGAGCTTGAGGAAGAAGATGAATCGGAAGCAAAAGACAGCAGTACATCAAGTTCGCTTGAATCTACACCATTTAGAGAAAGAGCTTCGACCGATGGCCACCTGCAACAGAAACCTTTGAGGTGGAGGTACCCACCTCCGTCGAGTTCAACCGATCCGATCGGTTATTCCTCTAGAGCCAATAGGCGAATGAGTATATCCATGAAAGGAAATAATGCCAGCTATTAATTAGTATGTCTACTGGAGAAATACAAGAAATTGTTTGAAGATTTTCCTGATTCTTTGTGCTCTTTTTTATATTGTCAAGTCAATCAAATATTCCACAAAAGCCATTTTGAGGAAGATGTCGTATTTAAATTATCTATAAGATCATTTTTAACATGATCAATTTCCATGGAAACAACAAAACTTATTGATATTTAATTAAGATGGAAAACCGATGCTCAAATATTTCCAATTGTACCTCTTTGGGGTTTTGCTATTTACCGTCCTCATAAAATCTTTTTATTGCCCACTAAATCGACTGATTAGTTTTGTATTTATCGATTTAGCTCATTCTCGCTCAGTCATGTGAATGTTACGGGAAACGTAGATTCTGCAGGAAAACCAAAAGATCGATTCATGAACGTTTCTGTTTGCGCTTACCTTCCACTTAAAATCATTGAAATGCGTGAGAAATTTCAAAAATATGGTTTCATAATTTTCTGTTGGCGTCGTTCTAGCATAAATCAATTTTATAAGCGAGTTAATTTTAATCACACGTATGTTATTAACACCCAAGCAATCAGCAAACAATCCAATTCGAGTGAACGAGGTTTACGACAATAAACGTTGTGGCTATATACGATCGCGCGCGGATCGATCTGGTGAACGTGCAGGACAATAGATATCTTTGAAAGTCAATCAGGAAATATATAACGACGTCTACAGATTCATTACACATGAATCCCAAAGCTTTATGATGTGGCAGTGAAAATATACTGAACATTTCAACATAACTATTTGAATGTGAAAGTATGGTAATTGTAGCAACCACAATTCAACCTAAAGATATCGAAATATCGAAACACCTTACCGTAACTACCAGTAGGATATTAGCTACCCAAAACCAGCAGCTCTGCTTATTTATACACCTCTTCAAATGGAAATGAGCTTCATAATAGAAGCCAAGAGAGATCGTTGGAAACTTAATCACGATACATTCACATACTGCATCACTCAATAAGTCGTGTGACAGACAAACAGATGGCGCTGCCATTGTCAAATCCATATGACGTTTATGAAGCACCAACTTTCAAAAGACTATGTGTAAAATTTCATGACATTTCGATTAGTCAGAAAAAAGTGACAGCCATTTAAGTGAAGCTTGTTATTTTCAAAATAATTTCGTTTGTTAATTTATCATCGGTTTTTGATAAAATACTGTACAAGCTCAGAAATGGCTTCACAAGTTTTATCCCCACTCTACTTCATCGAAAAGAACCATTTATTTTTGGTTTGCTGAATTTAAACGAGGTCGTACAGTCACCGATGATCGTGAACGTTCTGTTCGTCCATTTGAGGTGGTTACTCCAGAAAAATCCACAAATTGGTTAGATTAGGAATTTTTGGAATTTTCGCAACAAACATTGTAGTCCAATTTCCATTTCAGTACATTTAAAATAACTGTGGGAGACACGCGTTTTTTGGATATATTTCAATGTAGGGAAGGTGGACGTTGGAGACGAAATCGAGCATTGTTTTCGACGTCAGCGCAAGATATTTCTGAGCAAGTTAATAATATAGCGTTGAATCATGGTCTCATTACTATTGGCGAGGGTACTGATGTATAATTCATAAAATTGTTCCGTTTTCCGTTGCCGTTCGCGAGTGATGTTTTCCATTTGACGTTCCTAGCAAATTCTACACCCTATTCATAAACTTGACGTTGCTGCCGTGAACCTAAGATTTCGTTATTCTGTTTGACGTCTGTACTGCTTATTGTTTTCATGATATTTTTGTGTTTTTTCTATAATCCGGTATTTGTGGACGATACTATGAAAAATAACGAAGAGAAAACAAGCAAAGTCCAAAGAACACCATAAACAAACAAACAGAGAAATGACCCTAAAACCACGCCCTAAAGTCATACGTCAAAATCACGTTACAAACGCAAAAGGAAAAGGTAAATTTCGTTTAAATTTAAAGTCACCAACGGCAGGTCGATCTGAAAACGGCATATATGGATGGTCTTATGCATTTCAATGTTTTTAATAACAGGAAACGTTAAATGGAAAGTCAAGTTTATGAATCGGCCTAAAAGGCCTAGTTAAATCTTACTAGGAAACGTTGATTTGATTTTCAATCAAATATGGTTCCAGTAAGACTTTTGCTAACAATATTTTTTCCCTTTGACAAATATATTACGTGTGGATATGTATATAAGTTATAACATAAATATGTCTTTCAATGTTTGAAAATTTTGTTCTTAATATATACTTTATGCATGTTGATATATTTTTAGACATATTATACGTGTAAAAACCACTTAATAAATGAAATAGTTTGTATCTTTATCTTAGAAAATTATAGAAAACATATTGAATGTACTGATTTCAACCAACTACGAAGGCCGTTTTTTCTTCAACCGATAGGCTATAAATAAAAGACAAGTTCTTATAAAACAATAATTTTAATACCAAAAAATTGGTACACTTACGGTTACTTTTCGACGTAGAGATTGAGACATTTGTCATATCTGTGGACAAGCTTTTCTCGAAAAAAGTGGGCCAATGTAGTCTAACCATTCAGTAACAATAGAGTACAAAACAGACCTTGAAATGGTGAATCTGCGGTTTTCTTAAACCATCCTGTCAATCCGGCACTCGACACATTTGCATCCTTGGCTCCCTTCATCATGCATATCATTACGGCCATCTTTCGACAGCATTCACACACAACACCATCACTCGTGAAGTTTTCCCCATACTCACAATTCATTCTCCGATGGATTTCTTCAGCACTATCGCCTTCAGCCTGTAGAAAACGAATCACACTTCGCAATACACACTTGGCGGGAGCATCAATAATAGCGGACATGTTTACGTGGCTGCAGTACAACGCCGACTGACGCGTGAATATCAACAATGGCGAAGTATGTGGTGTGGCAGCTTTGTAATCGCCTACAGTGCATGCCCGCTTTCTTCCCACGTAGTATCTGCACGGAGCGATTGGAGGTTGAAGAAAAAACGGCCCTCGTATAATATAACATGCAAGATGATTAACTGAAAATGAACAATACTGACTTTCCTAGAGTCACACGGTTTAAAATTTGTTTTCCAGGTTCATTTTGTATAATTTTCTAGAATAAGAACATGAGCAATTTAATTTCGAAAGTACTTTTCACTCTAAATAAATGTGAAATGTAAAATATTATTACAGTATATCTAATGTCAATAAGAAGAGAAATATTTCTAAAATCATCGATAAGCCCCCAATGACGTGGGTACATCTTTTATGGATGCAAAAAAATAATTTTTTCGTTCAAATCGATATTAGAAATTGAAATAAGCATGCATACAAAACTAGAAACTTTTGGTATACAATTTTCTGTAAATTCAGCCACAAAATCTCGAAAAATAGTCTGTCTATCAAAAACCTCGATGTTTCTGTCAGGAAAAGAATTAAATCGAGAATGTTAGTAAGAATATGGACCAAATCATCAAGTTTTCCACTGACACAGTTAACAGACTTGATTTGTGTCTATGCAAAATATTTCTCTTCCAGTATTCCATCTTTGCGTTTTATTTTATTTGTATTTTTATCCTGTTGTTTAAAGTTTATAATCATCACTTTAGACTGAGTTTCCATTGGAGGAATATCTAAATACCTTACTGCTAATGAATAGAGTTATACCTTTATTTTATATATTTTTTTAAAAACGTTACGAACTGAATAAAGAAGAATAATTGTAGAGTGAGCTTAGCAACTTTGGAAAATACATTTGACAACCTTGCTTTTTATGTCTCAGCATTAGATATACTATACATTATATGCACATTGCTTGCATTGAATGTCAAATGAATATCTAAATGTATTTAATAAAGATATTCGTACGAATAAATAAACTTTTTCGACATACCATGTACATATAATAATAGTATATATTATTAATTATATATTAATTTTTTCTTGAAAGTAATGTTGTGCCACATGACACACTATAAAAGTTTTAATTGAACATGGTAGTCAAGACAAAAATTTAAATATAATTGCATTTTGTCCCATCAATGTATTTTTTTTTCATACTGTACTTTACACTTTACAGTTTTAATTTGAGTTCGGAAAAAGGTACTTTACGGGAAAAATCAATTAACATCAATAACTAAACTTTTATTCTAATTTTTGAATGTTAATAGTAATGGTGCAGCTACTGTTACCAGAAATTTTTATTGTATTGTATTACTGGATATACTTCTTTATTTTCAATAATTCTAAAAGATTTGTGGCTTTGGTTTAACACTTGTACAAAAGTTTTACTCCTTTATATCCTTCTTGCTATTTTCTTTTTGCTCTCGACGGATTCTTTCACATATTTTTCAGCCACTGAAGAACTCTCCTATTCACCATGCCGTGTTAAAAGATTGGTATTAGCCCCATCGTTGGCCAACAGCGCTGACGAAGTCCTTGTATTTTTCTGGATGCTCAAGATTGAAGAATTCAGCAATTATTTTAGGTGCCCCTCTATGACCTACGCATTGTTCTTGTCTGTAGCCTACCAAAAGTGCTTTTAATGAAAAGTGTTTTCGCAAATTTTTATATTTTCTGAACACATCCAATGTACGGCATTGCTGTTGATAACAGTAAAAACCCGTCGAACATGTGTAATTAATACGAACATCTAACTGAGAACCAGTATCCCCTACATCGTCTACTTCTAAATTATAAATGTCTTCCTTTCGACAATCTCCGGCAATGCCAATTAATGCGTTAACTTTCACCAGTAAATAGTCTTTGTCTGGGGCGTCCCTTGTAAATGTTTCAACTTCTTCCTTTGTCAGCACCTTCAACTGGTTTGGATGGTAGTATACATTTTGTTTCAAAAAAGCTATTAACTTAAAATAAAGGGAATTATTGACATTCTCATTGACCATAATCATTGATTTGACCATCGAGTATTTAGACCATAATGAAAAGGTATTTGATGGTTGTGACTGAAAATTTAAGGTTTGAAAAGAATGCTTCTAAAAATCAACTGTTCTTACCACATCAAAAAATAAGCCAACATCACATTATCATCAATTTTTTTATACCTCTTAGTTCTTACGCCAGTCGCAAAACATCGCATATTTTTTTCATACCTTTTCGTAAACTTAATTGGAATAATTTGCCTTCCAACTTCCGCACTTTCCTCGGCAATTTTATCTCAATTATCAGTCATTCTTTCGGAAAATAATTTTTGTATTTCTAAAAATTGAATATGTCTTCCTTTGATTACAATGTTACCTTAGTGACTTCTGTTAATTTTTTTTAATGCTTCTAAATGGTGATTTTAGGTCTCTTCTGTTTTAAAAGTAGTTTTTTTCAATAATTGTTTAAAGATTGATAAAAAATTGACTCAAGTTAAGTCAAAACAAAAAATTTTTTATCAATCTTTCACAAATTAATAAGAAAAAACAAAATTTAAAATAGAAGAGACCTAAAATCAAGAACATTTACAAGGATATATTGAAAAATTCTCAGCCTACTATAGAACCAAACAAAATTTCAATGTCAAAATATTTTATTACTCAACATATTCTCCTCTTAATTGGATACATTTATTACAGCGAACCTGCAATGTCTCTATACTTTTCAAAAAAAAATGTTTCTTCTTGCTCTGCAAACCAGACCTCCACAGCTTTTATAACCTCCTCGTTGGAGGAAAATTTACGACCTTTTAAAGCAAGAACTTTTCCAGTAGATTTTTGGACACGAAACTTTTCATATTTTAATATAATTATGCTATTTATTTAAACCGAGAACAGTATGAAAAAAACATATTATCCATGAAGTTATTACGGTACTCGATTAGATACTCTTGCCTCGGCTTCTTCGTCTCCTCGTCCATAAACATCTATCTCGTACCATACTAAATCACGTCCCGGACTTATAACGTAAATAACTATTTTGACATTTCTTGTATATACACAGGTTACAGTATTGAATAACATTGATAACGCTATAAAATTATTCCAAATTCATTCAATCTTATCCCTATTTGTTCATATCAAATAGAATATAGATAAATCATAAGTGAGTCTGTGTTGTTGTGATGATTAAATTGGTTTAATTTTTGTCTAGTACTGTTTTCTAAAGGTCACAAGTTTTGATGTTTCTAAATTGATTTTTGTTGATTGATATTATCTTTTTAATGAAAGAAAAATTAAATTTTTATTTTGGTTTGGCTTCGTCCTGGACGCGCCTCATGAAGCGCAGGGCACCAAATTCATATTTCGTCCCTTGTAGTGTCATATACTATTAATTTTCTCCCTCATAACACCTGAAGCTTCTTGATTTATTGTCACCGTACGTAAATTTAAACACAAAGGTAACAGAATGCAATCTTACTCAATTCCCATTTGATTAAAACTCTTTTAGATCAGTTACGCTATTTTTTTAAATTATCCTTTTGTTCCCAGCTACATAATAGTTTGATTTGTTTATATTCTATCAGTTTTTCTAGAAGCGAAACTGTTTTAAATTTTACATTGCAAATAGAATGTTCAGTACGGAAACACACAATATATAAAGGTTACTGTAAAATTATTCAATCAAATAAACATACATACGAGTGTATATTTTTAATTTTTGTAATTTTTATCTGACATATAGGGCGTTTCAAAGAAAGGTGGTATAGATAGAAAACTGAAAAATTTTTGGGGTTTGCACAGTACAAAAAGCCAGTAGTTGCGGCAAAATCTTAAAAAATGTGTATATTTTTTTTCTTTAACGCTATTTATCTTGAATACGATGGCGACAATTTTTTACTGATCAAATCCCATATATTTTTCAGTTTTCTATGTATCCTAGAAACGGGATCACCTTCTTTATAACACCCTGTATATCTATCAATTGTGATTTTTGTTATTATTTTGATACTTCTTTATTTTATATCAAGTTATTGTTGTATTTAAAATAAATAATATTTTTTATAACGTTTTTAAATTATACATATATCAGCCCAACAGGCCTATCTGGAACTAGACTAGTTTGTTTTTTTCCTCATTTCCCTAATCCTATACTCCCACTGTGCTCAAATCTCTTCTAATCTCACCCAACCATTTTTTCCTTGGTCTTCGTCTTCTTTTTTGTTCCCAACTTCTCCACCTTTTAGTACTCGTTTCACACATCTTCTTTATATGATTCTACCTCTATATCCAAAATATCTCGCTCTCTATATACTTTAACTAAGCTGGGATTTCTGGAACCGTTGGTGATTGGTGTTTGAACACACTGTCCACACTACCACTACACCAACACTCGCAATTACACTGTCTGACGCGCGTTTCGATAACTAAGTTATCGTCTTCAGGGACTGACGAAACTAAGCTTACTTTCAGACCCCGAAGACGATAACTTGGTTATCGAAGCGCGCGTCAGACAGTGTAATTGTTAGTGTTGGTGTAGTGGTAGTGTGGACAGTGTGTTCACGATTTCTATACTTTACATATATGGGTTATAATTAGATACTTATAAAATTCTAATTCTTGTCTGTTTTGCCTCTTTCTAAACACTCGATCGAATTTAATTCCACCGTAAATTTTTCTAAGCATTTTGTTCTCATATTTCTTGTCTATTTTGATTTTTTTTTGTTCATTATTCAGGTTTCATATGTGTTAGGTAACTGACGGTCTTATTAGTGTTATCTTGATAGTAATCCTACTGCTTTACCGTCTTTTGCTATTTTTTTGTAGCACTTTCTTCCTCTAGTTAGTCCCAAATATTCGATTTGCTCCACTTTTTGTATTCTGTAGCTATTGTTTCCATCACAATTTATGTAAAAAGCCAGCACAAAAGGGTACCCTTTTATACTTCTGTAGGTCATAGTGCTCGAGAAAGACGTACCTTGGTAGGCGAGTCCACAGGCTTGCATTTCTCCAAAGAAATTATGGCTTTAAGCAGAATTATGTTAGACAGCTCTGAAGAGCCATTGCCGTGGTAGGATCGTTAAAACAGAGTCAGCGACATTTTTTCTATGCTCTAAGCTCTTCAAGTTTCTGGCCAACTCTGGCTATTACTAGACAGGAGCAAATCCTGTGCAAAAGTACCAGCCCTCTTTCTAAAAAAAGCAACCTGGGTCTTTGCTGTATTAGACTCAATCGGATTGCTTCCACGCAATTCCAGAATGTTTTCAAGATTGTTATTGATGGTGATGATCTGTTGCTGCCTACAGATTTGGCTAGTAGCCGATTTTATTAAGCCGGTTGATTTCAACGACGACACCAGTGTGTTATCGTCGGCAAAGCTATAGATCGGGTTTGTAGTTTTGTCGAGTAGATCGTTGATGTACAGAAGAAAGAGAGTAGCTGACAAGATGTGTCAATCGATAGCGAACTGAATGGATCCGTGTTTGAGAAAGCTACTAATACCTAGGTAATATCGGTTTCCTCATTATTTTTAATTATCATGTATTTTGATTCTTTCTCTTTGAGCACTAGCCCAAATGCCTACTATTCTAGTAGCTTAAATAGACTTTGAAATTTTTTTCTGGATCTTGCCATGTCGTCCGCCTATATCATCCTAAAACTAAGGTGAGTCTTTCATGTCAATATAATTAGATACATTTCGAAAATTTTGACATAAAATTATACCCAACTGCTTGACAAATATGATTAATGACTTAAAGTTGAAAATAATTAATTTTTTCACGATTATACATTTTGATATACCGTATTTTTGTATATAGTTTGATAAGAAAGTTTTGCATAAAACACCTCCAACGGTAAAAAATATTATTTGCTTTAGTCGGTGACATTGCACTGTCAATATTTCATTTATAATCTATTTGGCGCAAGTTAATTTTTATGAAAAAATTCCACTCTTTCTCCGTATACGAATCATTAAGATATACAATGCAGACAAAAAATAATCCGATTAATAGGGCTGCGTAAATTATTCCAAAAAAAATTGTGGATACAGTTTACGTAAATATTATAATAATTAGCCAAACAGCGGTAATGACGTAACAAGAGTAGCCTTACTACAAACAACCAAACAGAGAGTTGGCTGTCCCTCTCACATATGAACCTTGATTCATGTTGATAAGGTAGATTTGACGACGATAACCTCTAACGTGATTTTTCAAAAGCTCATTTAAAACCGCTTATCATTCAGTTGCGGACTAATCAACGTAAGTGTCAGTGGTGGTGATTTAGTAAATATATTTTTCACAAAATTCTATAGTGATATCTGTTACAACACTCATAAAAATGCCGAATACATTAGAACAACTTAAGGCTGTAACGACTGTAGTTGCAGACACTGGAGATTTTGAGGGTAAGCAAACTTATTTGAAAAAACATATTTTGTATTTCTGAAAGTTGAATTACTACTTTCGAAAAAATGTTGGTCCTATTCGAATAGTAATTGAATGTTAATATAACGTATTTGCTCCAAATAATAACAAACATGTAAGCTATTCAACAGGTTGTCATTACATTCTGTTCTATATTAAGTTTTCGTTTATATTTTAATGTAGTTTTTGGATACAATTTTGATTTGAAGATGAAGATAAACTCATTCTATAATTGTATTTGCGAAATATTAAAAAAAATATTGTGAAAGTTCTAATATTGGGTCAACATAAAAGTTGTTATTGGTCAAGGTCAGAACATAATTATTGTTCGATTAGTGTTATATATTTGGAAAATATACTATATAAAACTACATTTGATTTGTGTTCGCCTCTTATTTCATCTTCAGTATATGCTAAGTCACTTGAATTCTTGAAGTTATTCTTATCATAATTGTATATTAAGTATTAAATTCACTTATCTAACCAATAAAACCTTGTGATTTATTCGTGATTATCAAATAATTTACATTAACCAAAGTACCTTAATAAAACTCATATAAATAAATGAGTGCACACACAAATTTTATTTTCTGTATGATATTCATTAACCTTGTAATATGAGAACAGGGTTTTAAATGTATTATACATATTATGCAGAAGTTGCTTAAGGTCGTGAAGAAAGAAATATTTATTACATTAGATTAATTTACAAATGTTCCCTAAATTCTTATTTGATCATTAAAATTGATTTTACATACTTTTATATTAACATTTTAGTATGCTGTTGAAAAACAACTACCTATCTGTAATTGGTACATATGTAAACTATAACATGAGATGCTATTGAACATAAAGTCGAAAATAAAAAATAATATCATTACTATAGGCTTTTTAAATGACCTATGATTGGAATAGATGTACTTATAGCCCTTTATGAACTACTGTTTGACAATGCATATTAAATAGACTTTTTTAACTAATACTTGCTTTATTCAAACAGTTTGGTATGAATTAATGATTACTCACATATAATTTTCGACCTTTTTTTATATTGAATAGGTACAAACATTGGTTCATTACCATCCTTTTCCATTTTTATATTTGCTTTTATTTACAGGTAGACTATTGTCTTGATCCATAGTTTTCCATTTCTAAATGTATGTTCTATTATCTATTATACAGTTTCATCTGCATATACAAATCCGCCTATTTTCACAGGTTCTAGGATTTTGTAGTCATTATTGTCTCCAGTTTATCTTTTCTTATTTCTGTCATCCTATCCATGAATCTTATAAATAGAAGTGCACTTACTCTACTCCCATTTCCATCCTAGACTCTCCCTAATATTTTTCTGGGGATTCCTATTTTCCTTTTCTTAAATAAAGAAGTTATGAATGGTAATGTAATATTTATATAGATTATTATTCATATTGAAACAAACGTCACAAAATAAATTCAAAACTATTTGAATAAGAAAGGTTACATTTGACTTCAAAGGAGTTGAGACATTGGCTCCTTGAAACTTTTCAATTTCAGTTAGGGGGTAGAATGATACCTGCTTAATTCCTTTCAAAAAAGTATACAAAAATGTATCTATCTGGAATTTTGAAAAATCATTCTATCTCTATAGATTCACCAAGATAAAGTGTAAAATAATTATTCTCTTATGAAACATGAAACAACTAACAATGGAAAAACTAGTTGTGGTTGGAAGTTATTACTAGTAATCATCTATAAGAATAATTGAAAAGGTTTATAGTTTGTTTTTCACTTATTTCCAGCAATGAAAGCCTTCAAACCCACAGATGCTACAACAAATCCTTCACTAATTCTGGCTGCAGCTTCTCTGCCTCAATACAAACCTTTAATTGAAAAAGCTATTCAATATGGAAACAAATTGGGAGGAGAACTTTCAGAAAAGCTGGAAAATACTATGGATATGCTCTGTGTATTATTTGGTGTGGAAATTTTGAAAATTGTCCCTGGAAGAGTTTCGACTGAAGTAGATGCCAGGTAAAATAATTTTATATATTATTTTGGAAGGTTTGTTACATTTCATATACATTAACTGAATAAGTTTCTGTTCACTAAAACTTTCACACAATTTTATAAATTAAATTGGCAACATAATTTGAATGATACCTTTTTTTATTGGAGCCTCATAAGATGTTAATTTAATCTTGAAAGCGACATTAAATATAGTGTGCAGAAATACTTTAAAAATGAGAATATTGTAAAACTTTAAAATAAATTATAGGCCTACATTTGAATTCCAGAATGATTTTTTAATGTAGATTGTGGTTTCTTTTTCATATTTACTTCTTTATACTTAAGACTTAGTACTAACTACATACTAGGTTTGATCAGAAAATATGTTGAATTATTTTATTCAAAACAAATTATCCCATGAATGGATGACTTTAATTCATGACTGAAACCATTTCTGCAATAGAAACAGCTTTTATTTTGTTCTGTTTATCACATGGTGCTAAATAGAAATGAAGATGAATATGAACAAACAAGGAAACTTTTAGCAACCGAAAACTAGCTAATCAAAAATAACTTGTAGCACTGTGCATTGTCATGATGAAAGAGAAAACCATTGACTTATTTTTCAGGTCTTTTCATACATCGTTTTGGAAATTTCAAATGCACCAGTCACCAGTTTAAGTTTATCCACTTTTTGCACGTTTTTGAGGTGGTTTCCTAATTCACTCAATTTCACTTTTAATTCGCTCATATCACTTAAAACCAGTCTCGAAAGTTACTACATAATCACCATAGACAGGTTGCAAAATTTCAGAATTATCTTTTACAATCTGTTGTTAAAGGTCTATATTGACAAACAGGGTCTCACTAAAACAACTATACAAGTAAACTGACAAGCCAGAATGGAACTAATTGAAATAGTTACAGCAAAACTGCTGCTATAAAAATTGAAACATCCTATGTTTTTGAGTCTTGAATTGTATGTTTTTTAGGTTATCTTTTAATAAAAATGCTAGTGTAGCAAAAGCACGTAAAATAATTCAACTTTATGAAGACCAAGGTATTTCTAAAGATAGAATTTTAATCAAATTAGCTTCGACTTGGGAAGGAATACAAGCAGCAAGGTAAGTATCTAATTCAATCAGAAATTTAATTACAATTAAATCAACATCAGCAAAACTAATTTAAAAGATTTTTTCAATACTTTTCTTTATTCTTGGTAAAATTGGCCTCAGTCCTGTTTAGAAGTTTATTTTTAATTTTTTTTTGTATAATTTTCAAAAAAAAAGTTTGAGTCGGTTTGTTGGTTTTTTAAAAAAATAATTTTGACAACTTTTCATGTCGAAAATAATTTTTCGTCACTGCTTTTAGTTTAAATTCTATTTTATAGGGAACTAGAAGCTAATCATGGAATACATTGTAATTTAACTTTGCTTTTCAACTTCGCTCAGGCCGTAGCATGCGCAGAAGCTGGAGTCACCTTGATATCACCTTTTGTGGGAAGAATTTTGGATTGGTATATCGCTAATACGGGCGTTAAGAGTTTTCCCGGAGAAGAAGACCCCGGAGTTATTTCTGTTACAAAAATTTATAATTATTACAAAAAATTCGGATACAAAACAGTTGTTATGGGAGCATCATTTCGTAATGTAGGTGAGTATCACATTATCATTGACAATATTCTATGTAGTCTTGTCAAATTAAATGGCTTTTTCAAAATTTGTTAATATTAATTCACGTTAGTTCAACACAAGAAAAATTTGATGTTATTTTTTGTTCTAAAACCAAAAATGAAATATAAATTCCTAAAATTGATTACAAATTTTGGTTACAACTTTTTGGTACTTCATAGTTCTGAGCAATCTAATTTAGTGTTTTCTCAATATTTTAGGTGAAATAAAAGCATTAGCCGGTTGCGACTTGCTGACCATAAGTCCTAAATTGCTGGGTGAATTGGAAGCCAGCAACGAAAATCTTCAGACCAAATTGAGTGTAGAAAATGCATTAAAATCTTCTTTGGAAAAAATCGAAATCGATGAACCTACTTTTAGATGGATGTTGAATGAAGATCAAATGGCCACTGATAAACTTTCAGATGGTATCAGAAAATTCGCAGCAGATTCTATTAAATTAGAAGAAACGCTCAAACCTTTGTTGTGGAACTGTGCTGCAAATAAATAAGAAAAACAGAAGTATATATGTTATTGATAATATAAAAATATATATTTGTTTAAAACTCCCTTTTATTCACCTTTCTTAATTTGAAATAACTTCTCAGGCATTACTTTCAGATTCTGTGGATTGATTTCAAATTCGCTTGATTGATTTCTACCTTATAATTTGGTTAACAGATTTCCTTGAATTTAACAATAATTAATATTTATAAGCATACACTGGAGGCCAAAACTTTAAAATCACCTTAATTCAAGTAGAAAATGAAATAAAACACCAAGAAAATATCAAATGTTTAATTGAACTGTTAAATCATGCAATAAAACAATTTATTTTAATTTTTTTTGTACTGTTCCTTTTTCATAATTCCGTCAATTTTGATCAAATCGCCAGTGCAATCTCTAAAAAAGCAACCCCAGACCATATTTTAGCCATGCTTGATTGTTGGGACTATACAGACTGGCATCATCTTTTCTTCATTTTGAACCCGAAAGGCTTAAACTTGGATGCGTTGGTCCAAAGAACTTTTTAAAAATCTTTTTCGATGGGCAATGGCCCACTGCATCTGTTTTTTCTTGTTTTGTGAATTTAACAAAAGTCACAACCATACAACTTCGCAAATGAAGTTTTCCTCTAAGTTGGTGAGCCTGGGTCGACATAAAAACAGTTAAATAGAAGTTACATCTAGATCAGCCCAAAAAAGAGTTAAATATATGCTAATAGATGATACTTTTACTTAACTCAGGTAAGTAGTTATTTATAGGTAATAGGATTATTAGGAAAATTGGAAAGTAACCACGAAGACATCGATATTCTAGCTCTAATAATGGGGTTTTCCGTTCATTTGCATATTGACCGGTTACAAATCCAACCCGGCTCGAAGGACCATGAAGAGGAACGATACCTAAAGTTTTCTTTCCATTTAATTTAGTTATCTGATATATCAAGATACGAGAAACAACACTATTTATTGGATTTATGTTCTTTCTACTATTTTTTGGTGTAGACATTGCATGACAGCTGTTATAATCATTCATTTGGTTGATTGTTAATTCCAAAGTAATTTCGGTTATTTTCTGGATACGAATTTATTGTAACCGGCTGGCATTTTCATATCCGACCTGTGCTGACCTTAAGAAGTGGCGTTCGGTGATGTATTAAGTGGGAACCGCCAGTTTACAAGCTGAAATGGCGCGCACCTTATCGACCCTGTTTTTTGTAGCCAGCTCCCCGTCTATTATAAATTAAAAACAACTTAAATTTCTATATATTAAAGATAAGACAGGGACTTGTCTATGGGAATTCGAGAGAGTTGCAGCCCTCAACTGAATTCCCAGTTGTTGGAGTTAAGTTGAATTTGTTTGTTTGAGGTGAATCGGTTGAGTCATTTGGGTGTAGTTGAAACTCCAACAAAAATGACAAAAATAGTGGGCGATTATGCCCTACTTTTCTACCTCCTAAGGGGTTTCGTTACAATTGATAGATAATTATATTGTTTTAATGTGGTCTGAAACTTTTGGCCGGCATTGCAGATATACATGAGAAAACTTCTTAAAAAATCACACAATTGAAGATGTGCAAAAACTATTTGTTCTTTCTTTAACCGGCGCTATGGTTCTTTTAGAACCAAGGCCTTCTCAATCGACTGCCAATTCTTTCCGTTCTGAACATGATGCCTCCAACGTTGAACCTCTAGCTTGATCAGGTCATCCTCAACGTCATACAACCGCGATCTTCCTCAGTTGCCATCCTTCATATATGGCTCTGCACGGGTATCAATCACAAGGCCTCCTCTACACGTGTAGCGCTGAGCATTCCTTCGGATCTTCCACGCATCGTTCTCGCAAACAGGGCCAAAAATATTTCGTAAGATTTTCCGTTCCCAGCCTAGCTGTTCAAAATCCGCTCACTTGTCGCCGTCATAATTCATGTTTCGCATTCGTATGTGACCTTTGTTATATTCTGTAATTCTTCTATAGCTTTTGACAATACTGTAAATCCATTTCCATGTCAGAGGTAGTGAAACTTGTCACAACTATATCATTTTAATACACTTATTCGAAATTCCGTTGGAAAAACGATTAAACTTTTTGAAACACAAGATTGTTAAAATTGTTAAATGCTCAAACTTATTAAAACAATTACTTTTTTTCTCTTTAAAACACAGCCTGTTCCCTGCAAATTTGTCTACCCTATGAAATAATAAATTTTGAATTAGTATTTTTATTAAAATAAACGGTGAAAAAATTTATCATCGTGCATTACAAAAAAAGGAGCAAAAAATAATACATACATTTATCACTGGAAATCATCGTATGCTACATAAATGAGTTAATAAATAAAAATGTGGTAAAAAATCTTATAATTAAATAGTGCATGAAAATGATTTGATTGAATAATGCCCACTTGCACCGTAATCTCTGATTCCACTGTTTAAAATAACAGGCTGTTAAAGTTCAAACAGCGGTTTGAATCATAATAGCTTGCACCGTATTTTATGCGGTTCAAGTTAAAGTTATATCACCGATCTAGGGAAATTGAATGAATTGGCACAAACACTTATCTTCAAATCACACATTTTAAGTTATGCAAGCAATTTTTTCGTGTTTTTTCTATTTTATGAGTTTCTTGTGAAATTCGATGCGTGAGATCATAAAGTTTTTTTCTAATGAAAAAATACAACCAATTAATATATTCGCAAAATTCAAAAACGTTATCGAAAACAAAGAAATAAACAAACATAAAAATCAAGAAAACAACTCTGTATGGGAGACTTCACTTTTTAAACATTTGATATCTACATACCACCACAGAAGTGGCTCTCCCAACTAAAAAAAATTAAAAATTCTATTTTTTGTTACCTAAACCGAAAATAAGCCTTTCTAATACATATTTTTGACGATACATATATGTAATACACACTTACAAGTCATTAGGAATCCCTTCAACAATATATTATTTTGCTAACGATGAATAGTATAGCCAAAACTTTTGAAGTACTCATTCCGCAACATTTAAGGTCAAAACCCACTAGCAAAACGCCACCCCACGCCATGCGACTTCGGTTCACGTAATACATTGTTGAGTAGACTTTTGTAACACGCCACGTAACGACACGCTCATTTTATTCAATTATTTAGGAACGTTATGGAGAGTACTAGTAGTACGTCTAGAGTTGCTGCTGCGGCTGTGGTTCTGCACCACAAGATTTTGACTACATAAAATCAACTAAAATCTTTGTTTAACACACGGTACAATTTAAAAAAAAGAATTAAGCCAGTTTTTGAATTTAAATCATTGTTAACCTTACGGTGCAAGTGGCCATAAGTTAATAATTGTATATAATTAGTACCTATTCTAGTAATGTATATAAAAACACTCTTAAAATTAGTAAGTTGTCGGTTAAATCTTGGCAGATTATAAAATCACATAATATTGGTATGAAGGTTTTATAATTTTTAAGAAACATTCTTCCCAAATTAAAAAAATTTTTACTTGGAAGTAAATTTATATGAATTTTCAAATTAATAGACACCAGTTAATATCCCTTCAGTTTCTGAAGGTTTACTTTCAGCAAACTGAGTTTACCTTCAGTCTCTGAAGGTGTACTTTCAGTAACTTGAATTTACCTTCAGCCACTGAAGGTTTACTTTCAGTAAACTGAGTTCCCCTACAGTCTCTGAAGGTTTACTTTCAGTCTTTGAAGGTTTACTTTCAGTAACTTGAGTTTACCTTCAGTCACTGAAGGTTTACTTTCAGTAAACTGAGTTACCTTGAATCTATGAAGTTTTACTTCCAGTAAACTGAGTTCACCTTCAGTATCTGAAGGTTTACTTTCAGTAACCTGAGTTTACCTTCAGTCTATGAAGTTTTACTTCCCGTAAACTGAGTTCACCTTCAGTCTCTGAAGGTTTACTTTCAGTTAACTGAGTTTAACTTCAGTTGTCCGACAGTGTAATTGTGAGTGTTGGTGTAGTGGTAATGTAAACAGTGTGTTCAGTATGAATATCACTAAGGGTTCCGAAATTCGAACTTTGTTATAATTTACATGGTCAAACATGGAATGCTTCCATTGTTTACTTGTTACAACCTCTGGTTAGATAAATGAAAATATTTCGTATAGTTACTTATAAGGAATATCAGTGGTTCAAAATATTTTTTTGCAGATTTGCTATTTGAAGGAAAAAATGAAGTTTGAATTAGTCAATGTGCAGATGTGAAACAATTCTCTTACAATTATGTTTTGTACTGTTCGCGTTTTAGGGAAAATTATAAAACCATAACATCGGAAGAGCAAGTTAAATTTTTTAACCTAATTTCTTTTCATATGAACACTATGTTTTATTAGTAAAAAATAATTTTTTTTGGGTAATGTGTTAGTCAAGATAATATTCTGGCAAGATATTGGGTACCAAAAAATATTTTGAATGCCACTCTTTAAAGAAAAAATATCACGAATATTAAGTATAGATTTTAAGTTTTTTATTGAAATATCTTTGACAGTATGTATTATAACGAAACTAAAAATATTCTTCGTACCTCCGAAACTCAGACGGCATCATGTATTCCAACCTCGGAATACAGATCCATGTGCCTTCTCGCCACTCTTCAATAAGGTGATCCAGTTGTTAAGGAAATGTGAGCTGGGTGAAAGAACAGACTGAGAAAACGAAAAAAAGGTGGGTGCTGCGATAGGAATAAACGTGAAGAATGCTTTATTCACGGCATCATGGGCTTTGATAATAGAGGAATTACTTAGGGTCGGAATGAGAAGACAAACCAGGTGTATAGCATTTGTAGAAGATATGTTCATATACCTGGAGAATGAGAACCCGTATGGTTTAATGGATGAAATGAATAATGTAATCAATATATTATATAGGTGTATATAAAAAATGGATTAGAGATTGCAAGACAGAAGATTTAGACAATCATAGTGAATGGGAGCAGAGATAGGCGATAGCGTGTGAGATTTGATAACACCGGCACCGAAATAGTACCAGTCAGATCCATATAATATTTAGGCATATGAGAGGCTGGGGTTTACAGACCACGTAAGAGCCCCAACTGTGGGAGGCCACTCAATTATGTTGTATGAAGCGCTTGTATGGAAAGGTGTGATGAGAGAAACAGCGAATGACGAGTATGCAAAAAAAATTGTTGAATAATTTGTTAGTAAGCTGGATTTTTAATCGTTGGTTTAAAAGTATTATTTGCCCGTAGATTGATATACTTGAATACTGCAAACGGGAGACATAAAACCCAAATAATTTTTGTGTAGACTCTCCGTCTACTCTTTCAATAATAACTAAAAATTATACCACTAAAGCTTAGCAAAATAAAAACCACATTGCCACCTCTTGTTCATAACCTTATATGTTCATGAAAAATATTTATATCTAGTCTAAACACCGGGTGACATCAACAAGTGGAGGTCGATTTCCATGAGGGACACCTGAAGATAAGGAAGCTTTTATCAGAATTTCGGGTTTCAAGAAATCCAAGAAAAGAATAACAATCGCGATGGTAAAGTGGCTATACTCGGCTACCACATTCCCTCATGCATTGATCATTAGACTACCTGCAAGTGCCAACGAATGTAAGGAACATCGTCGCGTTGGTATTGGAGAATAAACACAAACAGGTTTGCACCAACACACATTGAATCCGGAGTGCGCAGGGCTGCCTCCTGAGTCTGGATATCCTAAATTTTGTTGTAAATCTAGGAGACTCGTTTTCTGTTATTAAATAAACTGAAACTAAAGGTATATTGCCTTTGACATTTAGTTTCTGGCAAATTTTTAATAGCAGAAGTATCTTAGCAGCTACGCCCAGGTAAGGGTTTTGTATTACCTGCAAAAAGTGGAAGTTATATTTAGTTCTGGCCTCTAGATCAGGAGAAGTCTAATTAATTCTATGCAGAAGTTGCCATTATTGCAAATTTTATTTTTTCTGGCTTTTAGCCTGAGAAGTGTTTCAAAGGCATTTATAATTAATTTTTTTTAAATAGGGTTGAAAATAGACACTAGTTTAAGACAAATACAAAATGTCGCACTGAATAGATTCACCTAATTAAGAGACTGTTTAAAGTGGATTACAAATTGAGGTTAGTTAATCTTTTTCTGAAAATGGCATTCCAAATTTTTTTAGTATATTCTTTTATATTTTTTTTATAAAAATGTTAGTTGTACATTATGTATATATTAGCGATTTCAGACAATTTTCAAAAATGAAACGCTGTAAAAAAAATATATAATCACTGGATATACTCTGTAATGACTATTTGTAGAAAACCTCTATGTTTAGTTTTCTAATAAAATATTTTTTCTCCACACTTAAATCTAATCAATTCTAATATCTTTTCCTCTTCATTACACAGAGTGTTTCATGACCGTTAATAATGTAATTGTAAAATTCTGTGCAGAAAATATGACTTAGGTAACTTTTTGGAGATATCTACTTGAATATGTGAAGTGCATTCAATTTATGCCATCACCTCCGCCAGTTTTTTTTTTCGATAATAATAATTGAAACAAATATCTTTCTGGCCATATAAGGTAATAAATATTGAAGAATTATTCTTCATCGAACGTCGATCGACCCCTCTGATAGATTGCACTTAAAAATATAATAAATGATGATAATAAACGAATACAAGACTTAGATGATGATAAACCGGAATGATAAGACACATAAGATCAAATTTCAAGGAATAAAACCTTCAAGTACCTTAGTTTGAAAATAAAACAAGAATACAAGAGATAAACTAGAGGATTGGAGCAACTGGAAGATAATTCAACGCATCAAGTTACCCTTTCTAGCTAAAAAGAAAACACCAAAACGAATAAAAACAGAAATACATAAAAAATAGCCATACTCATATTAACATATGGACACAGAATCAATGACCAAAATACACAGGAAGTACAGAAATAAGATTTTTAAGAAAAATAGATATTAAAATAATATACAACAAAAGAACGAATAACTTATAAGAGAAAATTTAAACTTAAAATCGAAGGGCAACCAGTGAAGGATTTACGCCTGAGCTTGCGAGGTCCGGGCCTAGGGCGGCATGAGTTTAGGGGCAGCTATTAAATTAATGACTATTATGAAATGATTTGTATGTTAGTTTAATTTGCATATTTCTGTATAATAAAGTAGAAAAAATCGTCTTAATATAAAATACTACATTTGATATATGCCTATACATGTAAATGGTTAATATTACACAAATGCATGAAATAAATTGTCTGTAAAGTGTATATCTAAGTTATCTTTAACTTTTGAATAGCAAATTTAATCTCCTAATACACAATATTTGAAGTGAAGTGTATATTTTTGCTTGCATAAATATAGTATCGATATCCAAAAATGAAAGGAAGACTTGAGATTCACACCATTTACTGAATTAATAAAAAGTAAAGTACCAACACATTTTCTTTATGCAGTTTAAAACCTTTTTTACTATGACATCCTCCTATAGTCGGACCAGTGAAGCTGTCCCGGCTCTTTTCCATATTTGACTGCTACATTTGACTAAAATAGACTAGTAAACGCGCATTCTAATGGATTTCAGAAATTATAGATTACTAGCTCTGAAAAGGTTGAATGGAAAAAATAAACAGTTTTATATCTTAAAAGATGCAATGAATGTCGCTTAAAATGAAACCATACCTTTCACTAATTCAGTTTTAATTCCAATATCACAATCGTAGTATTAATTAAAAAACATCACAAATTTGGTTAAGTGTTAAAAAAATTTAGAAACTATTCTTGTCACAATGATTGTGAACTTTGTTATTCAAACAAAAAAAATTGTTATTTTGTATAATTAAATTTTATATTAATTTCGTTGTAAATGATTCTCTTAATATATGACAATTAATTACCTTTCATACAAAGATAGAACGATATAAGAAAATCTCAAATTACTTGAACAAATAATTTGCTATTATCTTCTCTTTTATCTGGTCACAATTTGGATATTCTAAACTGAAAATTTTGTGGCACCAGGTCAAGATTTAAAAAAACATGAACACATGAAAATATTGCGTTTTGTATTATTTCAGACATTCCTATCTTCCAAAATGTGGTAACTTGGATTTTTTCACCCACATTATGTACCTGATCTATCCTAGTAGTGGCTTCAGACTTCAGACCACTCATCATAGTTATACAACAAAACAAAAAAAAAGGTTATCACCATTTTCTATAGATAAATTTCTAGTTATGCTTATTAGTCAGTTTTACGTTATTTTTTCGAAATAAATTAACTATCCTTAGACACAACCGTACTCATACCAGATAGCCGTTTCCTTTGCATTTTTCGGGATTTTTTCTTTTTCACCGTTAGTTGTTTCTTTATTAACATCATCGGAGAGTTGAGGTTGAGGCGTGGATACACGTTGAGGTTCTCCAATCACTGTTGATATTCTATTGTACACTAATAAAGGAGGAGTATTGGAAGTACGATTATTTTGAGATAGAGGTGGTACTGGGGTACTGTCTTCTTCTGAAAGATAAACGGTACGGCGAGTACCTACCGAACCCAAACTTAAGTTAGGATCCTGCACAAACACCTGATCGCCTGAAAAAAAATTGGAATTCGTATTTAAATAGAAATATCGCAGCAAACTAAAAAAGATATTCAGGTAATCAGAATGGTGAAAATAAACTACAAATACATACCCAAATAGAAAGGATCACTTTCAGAAATTATTACGAAAAAAACTAAAATAGTATGAAAGACATTAGAGTCTAGATTAGATTTATATGGGAAATGGATATGAAATTATATTTTATGGGGGGTTTGGTTATTATGGTTAGCATTATTATACCTTTTTGGGAAAGTTCTTTCTGTATTTTTTTGCTTATTTAGTCAGATCCTGGCGATTTTTTGTTATTTGAACGGAATATTTCTTTTTTAATTTGCTTAAGAGTAAACATCTCTGTCAGCTCTATAGTGTCGAAGTTGTGAACTAGGGATTTCATTATTTTTTGGTCATCTATATTATCATTAGGTGTGAAAATTTCCGCTAGGTGTTTTGCATGTCCGCCTTTTCTTTGTCGATCTTTGCCCAGGGTCCTGGAGCGGGGATTTTTTTTAAAGGATAAGGGGTTCACTTGTAGTGGTTTATTTATAGCTTAAAATTGTCAAATCGGTTGAGATTTATCACATGATTATTTTTTCTTTCGTTCTTGGATCCTTTGCGATGACAAATCCTAGATGTTTGAGTTTAACTACCTTTTCCAATATCAAGTTTTCATCTACTTCTAGGTTATTAACTGTTTCATCCGATAGTGCAATATATTCTGTTTTTCAAAATTTATTTCAAATCCTACTTTATCATATTCCTCCTTTAACTTCATTAGAATATAACCCATATATTTATTAACAAAATGGTTCTTTCCCTCTGAACCCACTATAACCAACAGATTTAACACAGAAAATGAAGGAATAAACTTACCAGCAACACTATTTCTATGGGAGGCCAAATCTCTATAGGAAGATCTTCTTAAAGCTACTTCATCTCTTGGTTTGTGTCCGTGTAGGCTTCCTCCTCCAGATACACTTCGTTTAAATGGTTCTGATCGTTGAACAGTTGATTCTTCGTTACTATTGTCGGAATTATTTCCATTCGATTCACCCGAACCATCATTTAATAATGTCAATTGAGATTGAGTCAATCTAGCTGCAGTATCCTCGTGCCAAGACCGGCGATTCTAGAAAAAATTGATTTTTATTTTGACTAGTTTGACAAAATAATTTTTTATTGGAAGTAGAGTTTTGAAAAAAATATCTATATATTAATTATACTTAAATGCATCTTCTCTAGTATTTCTTGAGCTAGAAACTTGTTCAAAATAGTAATCATACCATGATTGATGCATGTCACTGTCTTTATTAGTCTCAAAACTACAGCAATATAGAAAAGTGGTAAAAATATTCGAAATGTTTGTAAACCATAAACTGAACATATACTCTATACTGTGGATAAATTATTATTATATAATTGAAACGTACTAATTTAATGTCAAAATGAACTATAGTTAATTAAACTTGAATAGTTCTACTCACCCTACTAGGGACTTTATTAATAATGTCTGAACCAGCTTTTCTAACTCTTCGGACTAGGGTAGCACCAAAACCTTTTCTGAAATAATAAATAATTAGATTTTGTGTAGTTCTTTTGGTATTTGGAGCGCTTAGGATTATGTATAATGCTGAATAATTCTTGAAGAGCACTACTATAGTGAACTTTGTATTCTCTTGTTAGAAAAAAATATTAAGTTTTTTTATTGTCAAATACAAAGTAATATTGTCAGTTTTTTCAAATAAATGATTTATTGGAGCCTTTATGTATAATTTTCCATACAAATTAATAAAAGATTTCCATGAACATCGAAGTTACGTGAATACTTTTCTGGATTGTATAACCTGCTACTTACTAAGAGAGAGAGAGAGAGAGAGAGATAAATACTTTATTGTTAAAAAATTGTTACAATTTGTAGACAAAAGCTTGTAAAAACTAAAAAACATAAAAATAACCAAATAAAGATACAAATAAAATAAAACTTCAATAAACAGAAGAAAACCACAATGAGTAACAAAATTATTGGTAATAGTAATAGGTAATAATTAGTATATAAGTCCATAGCAAAATTAAACCAGTACGCATCATGCCCTAAATTAAATATTATTATTAGAATAGAAGCCGTTTACAGAGTATAATGGTATATTTTTGCATTGTAAAATATTGAGCCCTTAACTAATTATGAACGTGGATTAGGTTGGTAAAGGTCGTGCCCCGCGTTCCTAAGTTAAAAGCCGTAAGGTATGAGCTTGCCTTGTGAATGCATATGTCATATATGTACATAATACCGTAAGGGTAAATGAAAAAGCAGTTACAAGGCGAGATTTCACAATTAAAGTATGTGAGGATCTAATGACACTTTGGTATGGTCAGAGACTAAGCATCCAAACTTTGCAACTCAACCTGAAGAGGAAAATTGAAGATATTTTAGGGAAAGATGAGCCAGTTGTGGAAATATAGGTCTAAGACGATCAAAAACAAAAAATCTACCCTTAAAAAGAAAGCAGAATGACACGGTTTCAGTGTTACGCAAGGCAAAAGTATGTACAAACTGTATTTAAAAATATTAGGGTTAAATAGAAAGTAATGTTTCAAAGTTCAACTACAACAATATTCTAAAATAAATTGAAAAGAAGCCATCTTACTTTTTTGAAGAAGCATTATCCAGTTTCCTGTAATGCTCCATTATTTTCTCTTCAAGTTTCTCTTTTTGTCTACATAAATTGTTAACTTTATCCGTATACAACTTCTCTTCTATGTGGTAATGTTGTTTGTCTTCCAAAGAATGTGTCAACAGAGAATGATATTGAGAAAGGAGTTGAGATACATGATCCATCAGTGCCCGTCTATCGGAATCCAAAGATTGGTTCATTTCAAATAACATCTAAAAATTTGTATTGTAAATTTTTATATTATGTTAGACCAAAATATGTGGAAAGGTACAAGGCACTTTATAAGCTGGCTGGCGAAACGGCGATAGAAATGCGCTGGATCGCTGGACTTAGGGACAATGAACTAACCGTTGACCTGACAATTTTGGAGACACACACAGCTGCTGATAAGATCCTAGCATACAATGGAAATCCCTCACTCACGGATTAAGAAGAATAATATTTCAAGTGGAGTAATATGGTTGGAGACATGCCATAACCCTCAAAGGTTAGACAAGCCTGTCAGATTGGGTGGTGGATATTAAGGGGATGGGGGATATGAGTATATTGAAACTCTTGTATATTATGAATTGGTATTCATAGCAGAGCTCTGAAGAGAGCTGGAACACAGAATTGAAATCCAAAGGTATCAACGGAGATAGGGAGATGGCTCCCATATTGATAAGGGCTGGTTTTAAAATGTGGGATGTCTCTATGTAACTTGTTTTTAGACAGTGTAACTACTTCAGATCAATTTAGAGGCGATTTGGCAATAATGGTAATGGAATCGATGATTCAACAGTCGGCAACAGTGACTTCAGACGCAGAAAGTGTAAGGAATGCGTGAATAGTCATGACGTTTCCAAGAAGAGTACCAGGTATAAGTATAGATATCATAATAACGATTTAGTAAATTACAATAGTGACAAAAATTCTAGAGGAGTGATAATCACTACATTTCTTTGACATACAAAGGAAGCTTTGATTTTATTTTGCGGAAATCCAATAAAGCTGCAGTCAAAGAGGTTTTAAGTCGGACAGCTGTTGTGTAGTGCCAAATGACTTGCTGTTTGGAAGCAAGACAGCTTAATGAAGATGCTGATGGAATCGATCAGCAGTTGAAAAGAAGATCAGATCGACATGGATGAGTTCAACAAGTGGTATATCTTATGAGGAATAGTTTACTAGTTACTTATCTTTCTTCTGTGAAAAAGTGTTCTATGTTTATAATATATAATAGTCGAGAGATAATAAGAATGGCTACACGAGCAGCACATGATGGAAGGGAAATGGCTAGACGAAAATTTTAGAAACGTTTGAGAGAAAATTTTTGATTTATGTTAATAAATAATAAAAACTTAATGTGCTACCCTATAAAAAACATACATCACATTTTTGTTGAAGTTTGGCATTTTCCAATTGCTGACTGGCCATTCTGTCCGATCTTAGGTTGAGCTCTCCCTGCATTTCCGTTCGACCAAGTCTCAAATTTCGCGATTCCGTTCGAAGATTCTTCAATTCCTCTTGTACTGCCCTGTACTCTTGTTTTAGACGTTCGCTTGCAGTGAAGAGATTTCTAAAATCGTCCTAAAAGAAGAAGATGAAATTAGGAATTAGTTGTAGCCCAAAAATATATAACAAAGTGAAAATTAAAAAATTCTTTACCTTCAATTTAGAATGTTCTGCTCTCAAATTTGCCAAACTTTTTGCATCGTTCTTCAATATTTCTTTTTCAGCTTCTAAATCAATAATTTTACTTTCAAGGTTACTATTTTTCTCTTTTACTGTCCTCATTTCCGACCTCAAATCTCTACCAATCTTCTTAAGATTTTCTTGCTCGGTTTTGGCTTCTTCATATTCTAAACTGAGTTGTTCATGTATGGTTCTCAGAGTGACTTGATCTAACAATAAAGTGTCGTGCTGTTTGCTTTGGATTTGTTGTTTCTTACATAACTAAAAGACAAGAATTTAAATAAAATTGTTTAATTAAATATTGAAATGGTACAAATCAATCAGTTAGTTTGTTACTGTTCGAAAACAAAATAATTAAGTTAAATTAATTGACATTGCTGCTGACTGCTTCATTGATGTAACTAAGGCATTTAAAACTCTTCTAAGACATCTTAAACATATAAAAAAACTTTAGGTTTCCGAAAATGTTATGAAAATCATGATGATTTGGCGACAATTGTCGCATGTCGCCATGCTGGCGTGAACCTTAACTGTACATGAGTATTTTAAAACTTTAAAACGATTGTTAAACAAACCAAGACGTTGTTAGCCATGCAATGTGTCCACAGTACAATTACACAAATTATAATAGCACTCATTACTTACTAAAATTTTGCGCAGTTGCTTTACTTTCTGTAAAAAATGTATCTCAAAGATGTTGTATATCAAAAATGTCACTAAATTTCTCACATTTTGATGAAAATGTGAAAAAGCAAATACTTCAATTTATTATAGTATATAATTACTAGAAATAATCTTTATGACAAAAAAATGTGAATAAAAGAAAATTTAAATCAATCTCTAATGTCTTGATAAACAAAATTATAGCACTGGTTACAATGATTCATCAACATAGCGGAATCAAACTTAGAATATTTCAAAATTTGATGCTAATTTGTTGCATCAAAATTAATTTTATGACTGCAGGTATTCAAAAAAATGACAATGCCATTGTCACATAAATTTTCCATATTTTAAAAAAAATTAAGAAAGAAAACTCTTCCAATACAGGTTAGCTCAACGTTTAAAAGATATAAATCATGCTTACTCGGGGGAAAATTAATTATCTTATTTGAAGAGAAAACCTATAAGAAGGCTGGCCATAAATAAAAACTTTGTTCAAAAATGGGACAGACAGATTATTTTTGCGGTTGAGGTATAGGGTACAGGAAAGAGCTCAAATCTGCCGGAAATTTCAACATTTATTTTGCATTTAAATTTCAAACCCTTTAAAACATCAAAATGTGTAAAATATTTTTGGGATGTTTAATTCACTACACAAAACACTCATTATGTTTATGAAATTAACAACACTAACAACAAAACAAGTTATTTACATAACTTTAAAATATCCTCTTACAAACTTTTTTCCCTAAAATAAAACAAATTCACAATTAAATACTAGTATAAATGTTCTATCAACATGTATACCAATGACAGTTCAATCAACAGTTTCACTTGAATGTCCTGATTGATTTGTGTTTCTTTTTCTTTGTTTCAAAAATACTTGTGGGAACTGCTATTTTTTTTCAATACACTTTTGTTTTTTATGAGCATTTTGTAAAAATAATCACAAGAATGATCGAAATTCGCTCGAACCATCAACATGGAAATTACCCAAATATTTACCGAATGTGTAAAAAGAAATTACCAAGTAACAGTTTTTACTTACTTAATAAAACTTAAATAGGTAATTCAAAGTTTCGTATTACTATCAAAAAACCGGGACTTTTCGTAAACCAACGAGACAACCCCAAAAGCCTAAAATAACGGGACTACCCCATTAAAAGCGGGGTGTATGGCCTGTCTACCTAAAAGGATCTTCAACAAGCTTTTAACTTCAAGTACTAAAGCTTTATTAACACTAGTTGAACGTCGTCAGGGGATAGTGAGAATTATGAAAATAACAATTAAAAATACACAAGTTTACAGAGTTCAATGAGTGATGGATTTTATTGACCATACACTACAGATAGACCCAGATCTATTCATAACACCATTACTTAACTCATTCAAATTGCAATGTATATGGAAATTTATTGAAAAGCAAAAAAATTTGTCCTGTTGTAGATAATGACGTTACAGTCTTGGTACACAACACCTGTAAACAAATTTTCAGAAAAATATTATCAGTTGCTTCCTCCCATCTGGTATTTCAAATAATACGTATCAAATTATTCTTATTAATACAATTAGTTCTATTTGATAAATAATACTAACTTCATCCTTTTCTGCTACTAACTGGCTATTGGCAAGTTGTAAAGCTGTTTGTTGAGTTTGCAATGAATTAATCTGAGATTTTAGAGTTGAGATATCAACTTTCAACTTAGCGTTTTCATTTTGGAGTACATCGTTAGATATCTGGAGATTTGATATTTCAGCTAAGAGTTTTTCGCATTGATTATCTCGTTCTTCTGTAGCAGTTTGTCTAACTATTTCAGTTTCGCCCAAAATGTCCTTGACCATAGGTCCTATTAAAGAAAAAATGAGTAAAATGATATTATTGATTCTATTCGATGATTCAATAGTTGAAATATTTTCATTTATTAATGAAATAAGTATTTTTGATTATGGTATGAATCCCTCACCTATAATTTTCAATAATTCGTTGTTATTCAACATCTTTTCGATTACAAAAGACACATCATTATCCAAAATATCCGCATTGAGACCTAGTTTATCCAAATTATTTTTCAATTTTTCACTAGTAACTTTTTCATTGATCAGATCTTTTTGCAATGTCGAAATAGTTTCTGTATTCACCGACACTTGGGATAGCAATTCTTGAGCTTTCTTTTCCAATTCTAAAAATTTATCTATTTGCGCAATTAATTCTTCATTATCTTTCGTTAGTCGTTCGATGTCTTTTTCTTGTTTCTCTATTTTTTCCATGTGTTGATCAACGATGACATCTTTCACCTACAAAATTCAAATTATGGAAAAAAATGAATAAAATTAATTTATTAAGAGAAGTTTGAGGTAAATGGGACAAATTAATAGTAGCATAAGGTTATTATTCAAACAAGATTTAATATTTCTTCAGAGAGAAATTAATTACATGTATAGTTATACTGCCTTCTACCCCTACACTAACAATCACATTTACAAAATTACACTGGTCTTTCTAACTTAATATGAACTAGTGATCCATAAAAGGCTGGAAAAACCAAATGGTGTAATTGGGTGGGTGTTGGTTACCTTTGACGTCTAGTGTTTACACTGGTGAATTATACAGTATCCTTCAAGCTTTCAAACACATCTTTTCTCCCCATAAACATATTACCATATGTACTAACTCTCAATTATAACTATAATCACCGACCAACTTCAAAAATTTTGAATAGAAGAGAAGATGTGACAATAAGAAGTTTCCGCATCAACCACATAGAACACACACCACAGCTATTTGATATCGTCAGAAAGTCCTCCTGTCTGCCAAAGTTGTCACATTCCTGTGTCTGTTAAGCACATCCTCACTGACTGCAGACACCTCCACCGTATATCATTAGTTTGATACTAAAAGAGACACTTAACAGAAATAAAAAAATCCTAGAGTTTTTTTAAAGCTATCAAACTATATAAGAAAATATAATTAATTTATGCATTATAATAGATTTTGTAACAGTCCTTAATTCGACTTATGTATCATATGATTGTTTTTATGTGTCAATGACCAGTGCTGTTGAGGCACGTTAAACTGAAATAAAAATTTAAGAAAGCCTAAAAATACATATTTACTCTACTCAACTACTCAAAGTTGAAGCATGAAATTTCAGATACGTTTCTAACAAGCAATCGACTGTATCTTGTACTTGTATATTGTTTTGTATTATATACTTTCAAGCTGAAAGATACATTCAGATCAACTACAGAAATACTTATACAAAAATAAACGGAATATATTATTACGAACTCGCTCAATGATATAGACCGTGGGGCAGGTCCTGTTCTAATATGTTGATATATGCGAAAGTTTGACGGAAGTGCTGGGTACTTTTTGTTAGATTTGTTCACCTTTGTTACCTGTTTACATTATGTTATGACTGTTTTTATGGAGATAATTTCTAAGAATACCTTTTTATTAGGACACTCTAGAGATCTGAGCCTGAATTAACTAGAAAACTATTAGATATAAACAAACGAGAGTTTAGCAGCCAAAGTCAGTGAATAATTGAGTGTCTTTGTGAACACATTAGGATAGTAATAATTAAACCAATAAATTATATAAATGTTTATTAATAAGTGTTAATGGATAGTTTAGTGTATTTAGTGTAAGTTTGTAGATAAATTCCATAAGTAAGATACATCATGTGTATAAATTCACCCCATCGTTTAAAAACTGTTTAAATAAATAAGAAGAACATCATAATATGAAAACTGTATAAACTGTATAAACTAACCTCTAAAGCCTCCTTAAGTTTTCCAATATCTTTATTCATATTCATATTCTCTTTTTCTAAGGTTTCTACTTTTTCTTTCATCTGACTAGTAGCTCTCTCAAATTCTTTCCATTTCTCAGATTCTGCTTGTAAAGTTAGCAGTTGTCCTGTTACTTCGGTAAGGGATTTTTCAGCATCGTCTGCCCTTTTTTTGATTGTATCACATAATAATTGTATCCTTTGTTTTTCTTTTGTTACATTGTCAATGTTGTTTTCCATTTCACCAATGCGTAACCTTTCGTTGTTGAGTTCTTGATTTTGTCTGTCTGATATCACCTGAATAATATACAAAAATATCGAGTAGAAAGCTACATAAATTTCATTACATCCTTCCTAAACTTTCATTTAATTGTTTTTAATCGGAGCTGGGGGCCCGGACCTGCAGCTCAAAAAGCTTTCTAGTAGATCTTGCCTCTGAGTATTTGAAAACTATTTGAAATATTATTATTGAAATATTTTCATTCTAAAGTTTGCAATACATTTTAAGTGAATGCAACTTGGATTCGATAACCACATTTTAAGGAATTTTTCAAAAGTAGATATAAATACCAAATTGTATCACAAATAATTGTAGTTTACTTACTTTTTGTGTATCCAAAGAATCCTGGAGCTTTCTAGTCTCTTGAATAGCATTTTTGAACAAATTTTCCAGTTCTGCTTTTTGTTGGGTCAACCGTTCACAATTTTCTTCCAATTGCTCACATCGTACAGATAATTTTTTCTTCTCTTTTTCAAGTTCTAAAATTTTACTAGCACTTTCTAAGAAACTGTTTTCTTTCAACGCTTCAATAGATGTTAATAAACGTTTATTTTCCAGTTCCAATTTCAAAGCACGCGCCTGCGCATTGCTTGTTAATTGTTCTGATAAACTGTTATCTCCAGAATTACTTTCCTCCAAATCCGAATCTAAGGAAGCATTCAAACATGCGGAATCTTGGAGAGCAGATTTCTGAAATTGCTGTAGTTGAATATTTTCGTCCAGGAGTTCTTGAATTTTATCTTTGGCTGCATCTCTTTCCTAGGAAGATGAAAACGTGGGAATTTAATATAACATCAGAGATTATTTTAGATATAAAACATTTGACATAAATTTGGATATTCTTAAAGTTTTTTTTATTATTAATTAGGTTATAGATCAGACACTTTTATTCCTATTTTTACATTCAATCTTTAACTATCACATTGTCATGACACCAGCATCTTGACTTTGCCAGTAACGTTATTGGTGGCAGGCTAAGGCTAGCGCCAATTTTACAGATCCTGTATTTTACATAAAACATAGTCGTTATTGGTACCTAAATGAACGATTAGACATCGTGCCATTTGTGTTCTGTATAAACAACATTGGAGTCAAAGAAGAGCGAAGAAAAAAAAATGATGACAAAAGTAAAGAAAAACATCTATGGAGACCATATGTTGGTGAACAAAAACATCTGCAGTTCATTGGAAATGATGGTCCATAAATGAATTTAAATCCTTAAATGACTCCTTGAGATGCTTTTCGGCTATTTGTAAACGAGGCAGTTTTCAATTGATCATTGTAGAAGCAAAAATTTAGAACAGATAAAGAGGTTTTCTGGCATATCAATTTGGATGGGTCTGTTGCAAAATTTGGAATATATTCAAAGGCATACACAGGGAATTGCAGGAAGGAAACAAGTTGGTTTAGAAAAAAGTGTTGTCATGAATCTTTATTAAGGGCTTCTAGGTAATGGTCGGACCTTTTTATATGTATTTTATAAAAGTGTAACTTTAACGCTAACTTTACTAAACTGATATACACATTGCATGGGAACGTGTAGAAAGAATAGAAAAACTGTTTTGACCAAAACATTTCCGATAGGAGAAACATATAGAGAAGAAAATTAAAAGGGAATAGCAGTACAAAAACACATACATTGATTTTCAAACGACGCTTTAAGTCTCATTATGCTAGAACTAGAAATAGAAATATTTTATATATTATAAAAAACTGTTTTGAGGTCCTAATTGTATAAAATTACATAAAAAAAATAATACACATAGCGGTATAAGTGTTAACCACCATACACCATCATATACATGTCATAAAAGGTTTGACAATATTTCTTTACTTACGAGTACAACGTCATTGATTGCTTGCTTAGCTGACAACAATTCAGCTTCCAATTCTAGTACATGATCACTTCTTTGTCTTGCTCGAGCTAATTGTGTTTCTAGCATTTCCCTAGTTTCTAAGAGTACTTTATTATCTTCTCTTAACTCATCTACCCTAACTTTATAAAATTCCGAGTCTGCAAGTCTTTCTCTATATCTTTGTACCTCAATTTCCAGTCTGTCCGCCCTTTCAATTTTTTCCCTCATAGAATCCACTTCGTCTCTATATGCCTTAACTCTTCTAGCTTCTGTTAGTAATTCAGTATTCTATAATTATATAAAGATTATTATATGATTGAAAGAATAACTGTGTGTTAACTTACTTCTAACCTGAGTTTTACCAGTAAACTCTTCACGTGCTCTAACTCTTCTCTACATTCTGCTAAAATTTCAGTCTTTTCCTCTCTGCGAATAAAATTAAAATGAGAAGAAATTATTTTAATGGAAAAAAGTATTCTAATCAACATACAACTCTTGTCTTTGTTTCCTCATACGAGCTTTCCAATCTGCAAGTTCAACTGCCAAATGATTTGATTCAACTCCTTGATCACTCAAGCTTTGTATGGGATTGGTCTCCTGTCCTAAATCAATAACCCATTGTTGAACCATTTTATCCCTTTCACCAGTGAGGGTTCTAATGTGAAAATACAGCTTCTGCGGTTCCTGATCCATCCAATCTTGAGTAAGAACTATACTTTGATCTTCAGTAACCTGAAATTATTGTCAAATTTTAGATACAAGAATATTTATTTTAACTCACACTACCGATCAAAAGTTTTTGCCCACCCTATAGTTTGATTGATACATAACAAATAAAAACAATTTCAGATATCCCAAATATTTTTAAACCATTTGAGATATTTATACCAAATTTCGTTAAATTTTGAGAGGGTCATGTTTACATCCCATGTTGATTTCATATGAAATGACCCATTTTTCAATATATTTTATTTTGAAATTTAATGAATGGATTATGGTGTGAGCAAAAACTTTGGACCAGTAGTGTATAATGGAAACATCAAAATATAGGAATCAAACATACTTACTCTTTTAATACATTCGACAATATCATGCTGATCATCTACAGACAATTCTTTTATTTTAGAAATAAAAAGTTCCTTTGTTGGTCCCTGTACTGCACATCCTAAGAGCAGTAATATTAGTAACTTTAACTGTTCTAGGGCGGTTTGTGATGCAGGGGCTCTACCCAGTACCACACAATCAGGTACTTTGATAATGATTTGTCCCAATTCATCTTCATAGACTGCTCTTATATTTTTGATTATACAGTGGAAGATTTTCGTCCTAGCTGCTGTTATACTAAGTCCTTGTAAATTCGATATTGAAGGCACTGGTTGAGATGGTTCGGGGTCGATTTGAAGAAGCACTTCATTTACTGGTGAGCCGTCAAAAAAAGTTTCATAAACTTGAAGGCTTTCAGGTTTCTTTACACATGTAGATATCTTCAAATAAATGAATGATTACTTAAATATTTCATTTACAAAAACAATTTCGTACCCATTTTACGAGAGGACCAGTCAGGAACTCTTCTATATCACATGCCGCTGCTGCCATAGTTTGAAATCTAGTCTAGATCTAGAGATTAGATGGTTATAGAAATTGTTTGCGGCTTTGAGCATTGTTACGCATGATTTATAAAATAAAAGGGAATTCATGTAAATTACTAAACAACAAAACTTAAATGATTTTTAACAATGCTTGTCATTCGTCATACGTTATTATGTGGTGACATCTATTTTCGAACGATTTCACATCTTACTTTTATGTTTAACAGATGGTGGTAGTATATAATTTCTATAGTTTCCTTTCCCCTTTTTTAAAGATTTCTTTTTTAAATGTTAAATGTTAATAAATTTTGATTTTTCAATAAAGCTATGAGCTTAGAACTATTATTAGTTTTAGCTTCTATTCGATAGATGTCTATGTATACAACAAATAATTGTAAATGAACAAAAACAATCTGAAAATCCAATGAATTAAGCTCTACGGAAACTATTTTGGAACTAGTACACTACAGCTATTTAGATTTCTCTCAAATTGTAATAACTAGTGTTTATCAAATATTCATCATTTTGCAATTTAGTGCGAATATTATTTTCTATTTTAAGAAGTATCCCAGGTTTGTATATACTTATATGTAATATTTTTTAATTGATATGTTCGCAATCTAAAATCATATAACCCAGTTCAGGAAATAATTAATTGAAATACAAATTATATTTTAGTCATCCAAATTACATTACATTGTTCTATTTTTGTATTTTTTAAAATAATTTACTCATATAAATGATTAATTTCACGATACATTCTTTCAACGCATAATTAAGAATTGTATTACTTGCGAATTCTCTTTTATATCTCCTATTGAATGGAAATAAGTGTGTAGAAAAAAATTGCAATTAGCTATGATTTGAGTAGTTCATAACTGATTAAAATAATCGACAAAAATTCACTTTTCTGCCCAACAAAAATGGAATTAGCTGTCCAACTAATTTTGCTTATAAAATTTAACACCGAAAGTAATAAATCTGTACTAAGTTTTTTAATTTTCATATTATTAATTTATCATGCAATGTTATTTCAATTGAAATGATATATGTAGTGCGCTCTATGAGTTCTTGGCCTCAATTTTAATAAATAGAGTGTGTTTCCAGAAATCTTTATACACGTGTCAGTGGCAAGTCTCAAGAAGCTTTACACAAAGTTTTAATTAGCTGCTTCAATCCACTTTATTATAGTAGAGGTCGAACGACAAATGTCAATTGAGTTTCGCGATGTTATAACATTTTTGACTGAAGAAGCATTAACAACAACACAAATCAAAAACGATCCAACTTGTTTCGCTGGGGACTAGAATAATTAGAAAATGACTACCCGCGGAAGGCCATGTGACGTTGACTACTCCCGAAAATATTAAATTAGTGGAAGAAATTGTTGTAATTGACCAACCTCTAAAAACAAAAGCAATGGTAGCACAGTTAAAAGCAGTTGCAATTAATTCTAATTTTATTTTTCACTTTTCGAATTATAACTCAAAAACTAACAGGGCAATGGCAACTATTTACGTGACATAATTTGAGCGACCAATAGTATAATAAAAGATATTTTCTAATTTTTTGAGTTATGACACTATTGGTGCGAATTGTAACGAGTGATGATGATCCAACATCCAAATGAGATTCCGTGGAATGGCATTGGACAGTAGAGCCGGTACCAAACAAGCAAAGGTCACGAGAAACACCAAAAAAGTGATGGCTACAATATTTTGGGACTACGAGAGTAGCCTTTTGATTGACTTTAAGGAATCAAATACAACCGTGAACGTGGGTAATTACTCTGACTCACTGACAATTACATCGAAAAAATAAGCAAAAAAAAGCGCAGAAAAATTAACCGAAGTGAGCATTTGCTTCATTAATTATCCATTCCTCAGTGCTTTAATTTCTAAGGCTACTGTACCCGCACGTGGCTTTTCAGAGATTTAAAACCCACCGTACAGCCCTGATTTGACCCCGTCTGACTATTTTTTCTTCGTAAAGCTGAAGGCCGAGTTGAGTGGTAAAAGATTTAACAGCGACGATGTACGAATAGAAACTTTGGTTGGACGTTTTGAAAAATGATAATATACTGAAAAATAATTAGTATTTTATTTATGTTTATTCTTTCTATGTTAGGCTAAGATTTCGTGGACGCACTACGTACATTTTTTACAGCTAGTACATGATCAAACCATTAAATATTAATGAAAAACGATGACAAGAAGTCACTTTCTAATATTGAAAGGATGTAGCAAAAAATTTTAAAGACACTTTTATCAATTTATCGTGCAATGTTATTTTAATTGAGATGATATACATATTTTACAACTAGTAGAGAATCTAATCATTAAATATTAATGAAATACGATGAAAAGAAGTCACACTATTCTTTTATGGCGTAAAATCTTCTGTCTTTAGAAACCAAACCGTCAATAGTTTCCCATCGTTGCTGCTTTCCAATAACTTCAATGTCAAGTTTCTAGAGTCTCAATGTCTCCTAGATAAATCCAAATATAAATGAAAATCCTCTAATAGAATTGTATGATTTTTTCTTCTTATTTTCTTAAAAATATTTTATCACTTTTATAAATATTTTTCAAGCTTCTAATTTATTTCAAGTAAGCTTTCATTCATTCACTTTTCGGATATGAGGTCCAATAAAAATGCCTTCTTTAATCTTAACTGCATTTAATTGTGAAGAAAATACAAAGTGTTTCGAAAAAAGGTCTACAGGTCTACAATAGTACCTTTTTTGTGTAAAATTAAATGATGTTTAAGTTCACTTGAAATTTTGCTTAATAAATCTAATATTGAAGAAGTTATGGTCAATTCTACCGGGTACGAACCGTGTAACTAGCGCCCTCTATGAGAGTAAGGCATAAAAACAAATTCATTGGATGTATCAGCTTCCAAAACATATTCGTGAAATGTGTGAAATTATATTGAAGTAACCATTGTTTTAGAGAATAAAGTGCAAATAATTAGATTGAAACAAACAGTTCTTACGGATTTTTGTCCCTATATCCTTAATTGCGGATGTAAATAATTTATTAATCGTATTTTTTTATCACACTCGTGTTTGGCAACATCAGATACTTTCAATAGCTATCGTATAATTTATATATATAAGTAGTACTACATTAATTTGAATATTAGTTATTTATGGCACAATTTCTCCAATTTTTTTGCAAGTCACTGTAATGCAACAAGTGTGATAAAGTGATTATGTTTCTGTCGACTGAATGAATATTATCTTATCACCAAATCGACGTATCGCACGTACTTAGATAATTGTTTTTAACTCGTCTCTCTTTTTCTAAACCAATATATGAAGTTATTTCTTACAACAAACATGTTTTGAATGTTGTGTAAATATTAATTTCGATAGTTGGTATACTGAATGATGATTTCTCCAGTCAGTGTAATTTTATTCGTGGTCCAATTTTGTTCTGTAAGGACTTTGGAACTGAATTATGTCGTTTAACTTAAGTTGTATAAAAACAAAGAGTATCCGTTAACGTGTGGTTCTTGTGCGGCTTTTGTCGAGTATTTTAATGAAAAAATATTTCATGTAGGTTTGATTTTATATTTTTAATAATTCACAGTGTCATCCCCAATTATGTGTAAATATTTTACACAGAAAATAGCTTAAGTAATGACGATTTAATCCAGATTATTCGGATATTTTTATATTTTTAGTCAAAATACAAAAAATTGTTTCCTACATTTTCTTTGGATATTTATTTATAACACACTCTTTAATAAGATTGATACTGAAAAAATTAGTTGTTATAAAAACATACCATAATATTACGATCCCCTTCAAAGTAATTCCATTCCCATTTAGACAAAATTCGGCTTGAGGCTTTGCAGCATTTCTATATCTTGAACCTACGACATCACCATTATCTCAGTTATTTGGATGTTCCCAATTGACTCAAAATGCTTTTCTTTTAGGACGTGTCTATTTTGAGGATATATGGGGCGAAAGGGGTGGATTTGGCAATACTAGAATCTTTCTGGAAAAATGCATCAGTCTCAAGACGCAATGCGCAATGACATCTTCCTTGAATATTTTATCCGAAATAAACACTAGTATAAGGCTCATCGCATCATGATCAAATGTTTCAATTTCAGTTGCCAAATCGCCCAATTTCGTACACAATTTGATCGGGACACTTTTCCAATTTGTGACAAGAACCGCTAACAGACCTAAATAAAAAACACAGCAAAAAATATGTTGTCATATTAGTCTGTAGAAGTTTAGTTGTTACAGGGCTACAACAAACACGAAAAATATAAGTTTAATTACTCAATTAACAGAGTTAACACTTGGTAAAGGCATTAAGCATCTCAAATTGCATTGAAGTTTGTTGAGTAATGGAAGAAAGGGACAAGAAGTCATTTTTTTTCTCCAATATTTTCATGTAAATGACATACTTCTTCTTTGTGCCGTTTTGTGTCGGATTTTTGTAGATATTCACGGTGTAACATAGAGCTTCAAGACTGTACGTGGTCAAATTTGAACTTGTTCTAAATATCTGGAATATATCACTCGAATTTGGACATTTTGTATAGTGAATTTTTCTTTTGAAGCTGCTATTATGAGAGATTTTATAGACGCACTGTATATTTCTTAAATGAAAAGACAAAATATCTAATTCGAATGCCCCATATCTGCAAAACATAGATTCCTGACCTTATCCTGTGTTTTCCTCATTATTCCATGTGTTACAAATAGGGTTGATGACAGACTATTGTTTGCTTATCTGATAGTCCGTATACTTTTAAGATTTTCCATATTACTTATCTTTTTATCGAGTTAAATGCTTTTCAGAAATATATAAAGTCGAACCAGATATCTCCATTTTGTTCTTTTGCTTGCTCGAAAGGTGCTCTTCAACGAAGTCTAAAAATGAAGCAAATAACGAGAGGGCCAGAACAAAAAAATATAATAATTCTCTATAAAAAATTGTAATGATTGTAATGTCAAAAACTATCTTGAAAAAACTGGACGCCCTGATACCCTGGAGGGTATTCCATATCCCCTGGAGGTTCCGTGGTTTTATGTCCAGTCCCTTTCCCCGAGCAAAATTCTAGGACGCCACTGATTACCATATCGCTTCTATGGGAATTAGTTGCTCTATAGGCGAGCGGCTACTACCAAAAATGCATAGTAGTTACAATGGTTAATAATGGCTAATAATGGTCGATCTTCTCTAAGAGGATTTTCTAGAAAAATTTTCGATAAACATTGAGTTATAATTTTTTGCGTTCAACTCGTGAAAAATCAATATTTCTTTATGAAATTTTAATAGCATATTCTTCAAATATTTTTTAAAGTATAAAAAGCTAACCGACATTTCCCAAGCATTTTCCGGCAATGCGGGAAATTTTCTAAATTTTTGTTCATGGTATTATGACTACGCACATTGAAATAAAAAGATGAGTGACAAAGTTTTTAATTACCCATCACAACATATACAGTCTAAAAGTACATAGTTTAAGGAGGTTTTTCATAAAATTCGAAATGTATATCAGAGGAGAAAATTTCAGATGAAGACTTGAATAGACCTACTAATTTAGAAGACGTCCTTTTCGAAGACGCGATGAAGATAGTCAGCAAATCTTTGTTATACGATCCAAAAAATGAAGCTAAAGCTGTCCAATTAGATGTTAATTCTTCAAGATACAATTTAGCTATGTTCAAATATGTACTGAAAATTACCACCATCCCATGTCTTTGGCAAATTAATGAGTGTAAGCAGGCCAATAGTTCAAATGAAACTAGTAGACTTGAAAGAATGTGAACGGTTAATATTTTCCTGATTACTAAATTAGAAATTCAGAAATGGAATATTCGCAAAGTTTTTGTTGTTCATGGAAGCTGATTTGATTTATTTAGTGGCAGATTCGTGTTCTAATAAAACAGATCCAATAATGATGATGGAATGAAGTTTAAATAAATTGTGTTTTAATTTTTTGATTATCTTATTATCTTGATTAAAAAAAAATAATTTACAAGAAGTATGGGTAATGGGACCTTTAGGATTAGCCGATGAATGTTACGGAATTTCCATCTGTGACAATTGCTTCTTATAATTCATTTTTTAATACATAATTTATTCTTAGACGTTGTATTTCTATTGCTCACTAGTGTATAATTTTATAACGATTTAAATAATTAAATTATTTATAATAATTGAAAGAAATTTTTTTCATTAAGAAAAAATTCATATTCGTATTTGTACTTAAATTATCCAATTTAGCCCGCGAAGTTGAGTAAGATTATAAATTAAATGCTGGTATTTTCTGGAAATCTTCCTTAAACTATGTTTTTTCAGACTGTATATGTAGTGATGAATAGTTGAAAACTATGTCACTCAAATTTTTTATTTCAATAAGTCATAATACCCTGAAAAATTTTTCCAAAATTTCCTGCTTAGCCTGAAAATACTATGGAAATTTCGGACAGCTTTTGATACTTTACAAAATAATGGAAGAATATACTATTAAATTTTCATAAAGAACTATTTATTTTTCGCTGACTTGTCGCGAGTTGAACACAAAAAATGATGATTCAATGTTTATCGAAAATTTTTCTCAAAATTCGATTTTGATGTCCCCCAAATTTAATTGAAAACAAAATTGATATTCCTCGAAAACATTAAGTTACACCAATTTTAGTAATTTTAGTACGAATCTGGTCGCTTTTTCGTGTTTCTAAGCGACTTTTTGGGGGTTTTCCACTCGCCTTCTAAGAATGCTTTTATGAATATTGGAGAAGTTAAATTGATAAAATTTTGGTGCTACAGTTAAATGATTAGAATATTCGTATCTAACTTGATTGAATTTATAGCATTCTAGGAAAAAAATGAATTTTATCTTATCTATCAGTACTCAAAATGTACACAAAAGGAAGAAATATAGTAAGAATAGGCTCAAACACTGAAACATACAATTATGCGGTCCTAGAATCAAACCACCGATATGAAATTATCTATAATTACGTTTAATTATTCTAATTAACATGAATATAACCGAGATCTAATACATATGGGATTTTTTATACGGTTAAACGGGTAGATAATTTTCTATGTGAATTTGAGTCATAGAAATTTCCAAAGAAACTTAACTCATCGGATTATACCTAATTAATTATTGAAATTGAGTCAAAAAGAAAAGAATAGTTATGTTTTTTTTTAATAGAATTTTATTAGTTTCACGTGTATATTTGTATGTGTGTAACTGACTTTTTGGCTTCCATTTTGTCCTATTTTGAACGATCAGATACTTTACACAATTGTCAAATATTAAAGAAAACGCATTATTTCGATCAAAATATTCGATTATCCTGATAAGGTTCGTCGAGATTCATAGATTTTCACATGTATGCTTTGCTTGAGAATAAGTGAGATGGAACTAGTGGGCGAATTACGTAAGTGTGCAGCCCCTGACCTGAAAAAATCGAGATACAACCATCAACACATCTGTAAATATGAAAAACGGGCTTAAAGCGATAAATTGAAATAAAAAGCAAAAAATATAGTTTCAAAACACCGAGAAATACGGTTTTGGACTTAGTTATATCAAAAAATAAATAATATATTACAGTTTAGATAAAATACGATTTAAAAAGAAAAATATACGATAAGATTTGCAAGGAATCATAAATTTTGCATGTATGCTTTGCTTGAGAATAAGTGAGATGGAACTAGTGGGCGAATTACGTAAGTGTGCAGCCCCTGACCTGAAAAAATCGAGATACAACCATCAACACATCTGTAAATACTAGGAACGGGCTTAAAGAAATAACTAAACCATTGATATAAACGCTTTTGAACTTAGTTATAACAAAAAAATTGATAATAAATTAGAGTTTAGATAAAATACAGTTTAAAAAGGAAAATCCGATTCTCCTGATAAGGTACACCAGAATTCATAAATGTTTACATGTATCCTTTGATTTAAAATAAGCAAAATGGAACTAGTGGTCAAATTATGTAAGTGTGCAGTCCATGACCTGAAAAAATCGAGATACAACCATCAACAAATCTGTAAGTATTAAAAACGGGCTTGAAAGTAAAAAAGTGAACTAAAAAGCATAAAAAACAGAGAAATACGGTTTTGGATTTAGTTATATCAAAAAATAAATTTTTGGTAATTATTTAGTTTCGGTTGCATACGCCCGATTTCCTTAAAATTTTAGTGTATTGTGGGGAAAATTATTCTGATCAATTTAATATTTATATAGGGTGCGGAAGTTATTCCTTCGCATACTTTTTCGAGGTTGAAAATTTAGATAGGTTAGGTTAGCGAGATATTTGTGATAACATACCTCGTTATGAAAGAACTAGATCTCATTATCGTCAGTATTTTGTTCAACATATATACATCTTCTTTTTCAGCATAAAAGGCTGTATAACATATTAAAATTTCAAGGAAATCGGGCGTATGCAACCTAAACTAAATAATTACCAAATTTTTTATTAAATCCATACAAATATTGATATAAAAATAAGATGAACCCACCTACAAAAATGTGGAACTAAATAAACGAGATTATTTTTAGAAAATACTTAAAATCTGTTTAATTTTACCCACTTTCTATTTTATTACGGTATGTGGAGGTGGAAAAAATAGGATTTTTGCATTATTATCTTCTAAAGATAGTTTATACATGTTAGTTCGCGTTTAACGATATTGAAATGATTACAAGTGATAAATAATAATAACTTTTAGAGTTGTTTTGGTGTCAACGCTCGATTACAGCAAAAGATAAAAGTGAATTTTTTCGCTAAATTTATCTACGGGGGGGTTATTACATAAAACACTTCGAATACGATATTCCCCAATCAACGTGTATTGATAAGAAATATGATTTATATTCTTTAGCTTAATGAATATAAATGTGGCACTTATTCTTAATGGAAATTTATGTTCCATAAAATGTTTTATTGTGATGGCTCAGTGATTGTTTTGTTGATTGGGTAAGAAACATTATCACAGAATTATATCACTTTATATTCAATTTTTTCTTATACATAGAGATAGAGATATAGATCACGAACAAATATTTGCGCAGAGAGCAGTTTGTCAAATTTTTCAACTAAAATATTTGGTAATTATCTAAAAATCATCCCCCATCCCCTATCTACTTGAAGTTGTGGGGGGTGTTAGAGTGAGGTAATTACAATATATGAAGGGTGGAATAAGCATATTTGTTTTCAAGTTAGGTTAGGTTATGTTATGTTAGGTTAAGTTAAATTAGGTTATGTTAGGTTAGGTTCTACTCAAGAACATTATTTATACAATATATTTCCGTGCTCTTTCAACAAACCCTCTGCCACACACCTTGATCCGTTTGTAACCTATTTTACCATAAAAAAATAGTTACTGAATTTTCAATTTTTCCACATTTTTATGATAAAATAATAATTACTTATGGTTACGTCAATTAACAATTATAACTGTTCATATTTCCACTGAATTATTTTCATATATTTTTATATATTGTTTATATATTTTCAAATAAAATTTATAATTTGTTAACACACGTAATTTCGAAAATGTCAATTTTTTATTCTTTAGCCCTCTCTATTTTTTTCAACAAGGGATGACCGACGGCTGGAATATTTTTTTTGCGTTCAGTACACTTTTCTCTCCCCAGAACCCCGAGTCGTTAGGTTAGGTTAGGTTAGGTGGGGATGATTTTTAGATAATGACCAAATATTTTATTGAATCGGTAAAATTTGATAAATTCTGGATATTTGAATCAAATCGTTCTATACTAAATACGTACGAAGTACAAACCGCGAAAACATCTGTTGTTAATGGAGGGCTTCTTTCTAATGTAAACAAAACAGTATAGCCGTTTCTGTGTTATTTCGTTTTAAGTCGTCGAAAAATGTCGAATTGTAGTGTAATTTCGTGTGAATCTGCATGTTTTTGAGTGGTTGAAGCATTATAAAGATGGCCAAGATGACATTCTAGACAATTCTCGCTTAGGTCGGTGTTCCACGTTAAAAAAACAAAATCGGAAATATGATTCGATCTGACCGTCGTCGGTATGGCTATCAAATAACAAGACTGTCATAGAAAAAGTGTACATGCCTCAAAAGCTAGATACAAGCAGTTTTTACCGGGAAAGCATATGTTGCTAATGTAGTGCTTCTGTCTAATGTGAACAAATCAGTATAGCCGTAACTTTCATTCGCATCTTCGTTACTTTTGAAGTGTGTGTTACAGTAGATTTGCGAATTTTAATGAAATTCCACGTGGAATTCAAATCAAAACCTTTTGAAAAAATCAAACTTATGATTCGATATGACTGTCGTAGTTATGGCAATTGAATATGAAGACTGTCATTTAAAATAATGTACATTTGCTAAATGCTAGATAAAGACATCATTTACCGTGTAAACTTCTGTTGATAATGTAGTGCTTCTGTCTAATGTGAACAAATCAGTGTAGCCGCAGCTTACATTCGCATTTTTTGGAGTAGTCGAAAAATGTTACTAGCGAATTTTAGATAAATTACACGTGGAACTCACCTCAAAAACGTTTGACTAAATCGAAAAAATTTGTAAATATGATTCGATGTGACTGTCATGAGTATGGCAATGAAATAACAAGATGCCAAACGCTAGATACAGATAACTTTTACCATGAAAACTTGCTAATGCAGTGCTTTTCTCTACAAATCAGTATAGCCGTAGGCTTTATTCGCATCAGTATTTTTTTAGAGGCCGAAAAATGGTATGTGTAGCAGTTGACTGGCTAATTGTAGAGAAATTTCAAGTGGAACTGCAACTAGTGCAAATGTTTTTGAGTGGTTCGTTCCAAGTTAAATACATCATTCGATATGTTGCATACGTGAGTTTGTTTTTAATTAAGTTACATAACTTTATGGCAAATAACCAAAATACATAACTCATACTTTTCATGTTTCATTCAATAACCGGTTTATTCAGATTTTAATTTTTGTATCAATGATTTTTATTATAAAAAATATTGTAAAAAATTGATTTCAAACAAGAGTCTGTGCTAGATTGATTGTCCACTGTAATTATTTATTTTCTAATTTATGTCCACTTAACACTATTTACATAAACATTTTTATAATATATATAAACAACATTTATCTTGACATTTCCGTACTGCTGAAATTAATTAAACTGAACTATTTTGATAACGTTGTGCTATTTATATTAGAAAGGTGACCGTTCCAGTGTTGATTCCAATATTCTAGATTTTTTTCAGGCCAGGCTATGACATATTTAGAGAATTTCACTAGACAGGTTCGTTCTGTTATATAAAGTAAGAGCAGGGCTGGAGTCATAACATTTAATTGAATAAAACAAATTACACCACTTTTAATTATATTAATTGTTAGCTATTCACAATATTTTATTTCAAAGCGACGTTTGAATAAAATATGAAATTAACGTGTTTGCTATTATTTCTACGTAGAAATTAGAAAAATATTTAATATCATTAGACCACTCAGTATAAATTATACATATTGGATCACTGTTTATTATTTTCTATAAACAGCTTTGGGTATATTAATTAAATTTCTTAAATGGTTAATACTAAAAACGGATCATAAAATCTTTTGATCTTATCTTGGAATATTGAAAATTGAATGTAGTATATAGAAATACAGAATAATAAAACAATAACAAAAAGGAATGTTCGAACAATAGCTAATATTCTGCATGACCCCTATTTACATGTATCACAGCAGCACAACTTCTTGGCATCCTTTCAAGCAAGTTGTTCAATTAATTGTATACGATTCCTGCCCTATCTTCTGCAAAAAGAAGCTTCTGCATGGTTTCTGTAAGTCGTCAATGTGTCAGTATGTTGGGCACCACTTACTTGATTCCTGTACACCCATCCTGACATGGTTTTGTCCAATACAATCAACTCAGTACCGCTTGATACAAATTCCTGTTCAGACTATAAGTTTATTCCCTTGAAAAGGTTGAATTTCTTGAATGCAAGGGCGTCAATAGATTTATCTATACTCATTCTCGTCTACCCTCAGAGAACAATTCATCTGTGAAGATAGTGTTTCTCCATTCATCACTCTAGTTCACTGATGCTCGAATTTGCAAGCTAACTTTGTTGTCTACAATTGGGTGTCCTTGAAGTAACCTAGATCTTAAATTAGCATTAGGATTACATTCTCTCATTGTTGAGATTAATATAGAAGCTTTTCTAGCAATACACGTCCTTTCCTTTCCAGGATTCTGTAGGTATTATAAGGATTTCTACGAGCTGCTGATCTCAGGAAACGATAATCTTCCAGTTCTTCGTGTTCTGGCAACACTTTTGTTTTTCTAGAACGAATTAAGCCTCCTCGAAATGACACTTTGGACAACAGTTTTGATTGAGCCCGCTTCGAGTAATCGAATATCTTGAAAGACTCTTCTTTAGTTCATTTTGTTCTAAGCAAACTCTTTAAAAATTTTGAATTCGGGTTTCTTATCACAGATCCAAAAAATCAAATACAAAAATTTCCAAAAAGGCAACATCGAAATGAACTTATTTATTTTCTCTCTGATAATAGCATATTCCAATAAATAATTTCAATCAGATCGATTAGTTTCGAATAGAATCGATTTAGAATTTTAATTTGTGAATGAATATACTTTTAAAATTAACTTCAATTACCGTTTAGACTTTTTTTGTCTATATTAGTCCATTAAAGTTTATTGTTAAAATTATTATTCTGAAATTGTATATCATCCGAGTTAATCTCTTTCGCAAATACATATATTATGTTTGTTTAACATCTAGGTGCTATATGTAATAAAAAAGGTGCTCCGATTTTTATTGAGTGACTAACAGTAACTGCTGATAATAAAAATCGGTTAAAATCATAACTGTGATTAACATGCTTACGTTTTCCAGTGTCTCCAGAAAACATTTTATAATAAGGGGGCCCAATCACCTAAATCGGAATTGTTTCGATCATGATGGAGATCTATTTAATTTTAAAGTTTAGACCAGGGATTCCCAAACCATTTTAGGCAAGAGACCCATTTCCCTGAACTGATATCTCAGACTCCCGTAATTACTTTACAATTAATTAAATAATTTTATCTCTAATTTTTTTTTCTATTGATACAAAATACCAATTTAGAAAATATGCCATTTGACGAAAGACAATGTCGCCTTAGAGACGTATTTACGAAAATGTTTCCTAATAATAGTTATTCTCAAACCATTTATTGACTTATTAAAAACAAGTGGTTAGCACTCTTTCCATGAAATAACTTTATATAGAACCAATGATGACATCATGTCTCTAAATCGATATACATTAGGATTATATCTGCATCAATATGATTAAAAATAAATCGAGCATCTTTACGAAAACAGTCTTTGAAGTATTAACTTTTGGAGGGATGGAAGATATATCAACAGTATGAGGCTCCGCCCTATTGGCACCTCATTCTAAAAGGATTTTTAACTGAATTAATTTATCAGCGTTCGATTAGTCACAGGAATGATGAAGACCTGACTCTACCAAGCATTTCCATTGAGTTTAGCTACTGCATAGATGTTGGTAGCACAAGATACATTGGATATTTATAATGCATTAAAAAATACTTTGGAACACCTCAACACAGATTGCTCATTTTTAGGATTTTACTTAAATAATTACGAAGTTTTAAAAATGGGTCATTTAAGTTTACTTGGATTTGTGCTGGTTTTTTTAGGGAGACTTGAAGGGGGTGAGATCAATCAAAAACCGACTTAATTCATTTTATCTATTTATGAAAGAATGACTTTACCAAGTCACACAATTAATTAAATAAAAGATTAATATATATTGAAGAAAGAGTTTGCAATTTTGAATTGGGAAAATGTCTGTTCTACACGAAGGCTGAGATAAGAAAGAAGAAGCGTTCATATCTAAACGAAAAGAAAAGTGCGAGAAAGATGATACGTATGCGAAACTTCGGAAATTAAAATTTTCAATTGGCAAGCTCTTTGATACCTCGGTAAAACCATCCTTTGGGTTTAGATGGAAAATTTATCGCACTGCAACATCTCCTTTGGATACAAACTTTTCTCTTGCAAGAATTTCATCATATTTCTGAATAAATAGTAATATGACGGTGCAAGGTTCGGACTAAATTGCTAATGATAATTCCTGTGGCAGTATTCAGCAATTATTGTTGATCTTACCTTATGATTTCAAATGTCGATGTCGATCTTTACATAGACGGTCCAAGGGACTCCGATAATCGGCGAGTGCTGATACTAGATCGGATCTACAACTTCCCTTATATTCTAAATATCCTACGCAGTTGGACGACCTTAGGTAACGGCTCTTCATTATCAGGCGTAAATAATCACAAATCTCAGTTTTATGGTTGCTAACTTCAAAATCAAATCATAAAAACAGGAATAGGTCAAGACATCAATTTTTTACCTGGATTAGAAACTCATTTTCAATTAGAAGAGATGTGAAATCCAAACGATTTAGAAGCAAAAAAATATAGAAAAAGGTCTAAAAAATAAGAAATGTATTTATCAAGCGTGGTTTCTGGAAAGCCTTTTTTATTTCAAGTAAGCAAAATTGCCGATTTTCAAAAACATAAACTACAAAGATAATGTGGTAAAGTCAATTAAAACCTATATTTGGAGCATAAAATACGGGAAACACCTGCATGTATATTATAACAACGAGCAACGATTTTCACTCGATAAATTTTAAAAACATAATATTTATATCAAATTTTTCGAATACGCGATTAGAGTAAATTTGTGTTTTATTTAGTGATCTCGTAATGTAATGTAATTTAAAATTAGTCTGTTTATTATTTCTTTCTGAAGCGTGTTTAAACAAAACCTTTAATCTATGCTAAAAAAAAGAAAAACAACCATTAGCCGAAAAAAATTCGGAAAAGGTTGTTCTGACAAAAAATTGTTTATTAGATATAATATCACACAACACTAATTAACGTCACGACAACATAAGACAAAGAATAGGCCAATCTTTAACTTTTAATGCAAATTTTTGTCACGGAGAATGCTTTCAAAACTATAAAAACTATAAAAAAGATGTATTAATGGACAAACATTTTGAAAGAAATACCATTAGCAGAAGGTATAAGGTAAGGCTGCAATTCTGGATCGATCCTCTTCAACTTAAAACTTTATGTAGAATGAAGATAATAATGTCGCATAATATTTAGAATGTACTTTACAATTAAATTAAATGTTCAAAATGACTACCATTCACTTCTTGACAATAACCGAGGCGATTTTGTACAACATTTTGTATGACATCAAGAGGTATTTTGTTAATTTCTTCCATTATCCTAACTTTTAAATCAGTAATATTGTCTGGTCTGTTAAAATATACTTTAGATTTTAAATAATTTCATAACAAGTAATCGAGAGGAGTCAAATCGGGGGGTCTAGCATATATATATTCACCCTCGAATATTATGTAATATTTTATCTATTCATATCTAAAGAATTTCATAAAAATATAGCCAAAAGTAAAATGATACGGCAGTACTATTCAATACCAAACAAAAACTATCAAGGACATAAATTTTTTGGTAATTGTCAACAATAAAAAGTAGGATATTAAATAATTTTAAAATGCTAGGTACATGAAAGATTGCTATTGTTAGCGAACTAATTTTCGCAGTTATCTAACAACAATTTTAATAATTTGTGTTTCATGACAAGTTTCACAGTTTTTTTGCAATTATATACTTAAATTTATTTGGATATTTTAAAATCTTTAACAACAAGTTAAGCAGTATGTACCTGTCTGTTGATTCAGATGAACAAAAAGTGGTCAATCGTACAGTTCCACTGACCCCATTTATAATTCCTATTTCATTATTACAGAGTGAAGAAACCCGAAGTAAGAAAAGAGAGACCAAAGAATCGTACCGGAGGATGTCGATAATACCACATGTAACCTTCTCAGCGGTACCATCGACCATCCCGACATGATTTGCGACCTAAAGCATTCTTCTTCGGGCCACTCCCTCCCACCAATCGTGTTTGGTATACCAGAAGATGGCCAGGACGATCTCAGAGTGGGGCCAACGTAACTTCAGTCGGTATTGTAGACACCGCAAGTGCAAATACGACGCAAAGATAAACTTGAAAAGATGCTCAAGTACTGTACTCGATGCTTTTCGGCACGGTGTCGCTTTTTGCGCTCCAAACCTTTAACTGTCATCGCGTACCAACCCTTAGTTGACATCGCGCAACCGGCCAAGTTATTCTAACTAGCCGATTAATTTTTTATAAGAGTGATGTAAAAAAATATATTTATTTTAGTTGTGGTACCGCTAAAAATTGACAAAAAAAATGATTATGAGGTGGTGCATTGTGATAATTTTAATGGGTACCTTCGCCGTTGAGGCTTGCGGACCGGGTCGCGGTGTCGGTCGTCGGAAAATTGGTAGAAAACTTACCCCTTTAGTTTTTAAACAGCATGTACCTAATGTGCCGGAGGTTACGCTAACTGCTAGTGGGGTTGCAGAAGGGAGAATAGGAAGAAACGATAGCAGATTTAATGATTTAGTACCGAATTATAACGACGACATTATTTTCAAGGATGAAGAAGGTACTGGAGCTGATAGATTAATGACCCAGGTGAGTTTTTTTCTATTTATATTTGAAACGTGAAATTTTTTAACTAGAAAAAAAATACTTATTAGATTATTGGAGATATAATTTTTCTATCTCTAATATATCAGAATTGTTAATTGTATTCCTATTATTGAAATTTATGCGTATCTTAAATTGTTATGATTATCTTCTTATATTCTGAATTCTAAAGGAGAAATTGCACTGATAAATATCCATTGATATTTTTTGGAGATGAAGATGGTTAATATCTGTAGTTTTTATTATTGGAACTCGAATTTAAATTTATCTCTTTTTACAGAAAATTCATTATTATATTCCTATTCAAATTTGGGTTGCGAACAGCTGATTTTATGTATTCATATTTGAAATTTGGTTCATGTTGAAATATTGTGAAATATTAGAATAAAAATTTTGATCTATTGAAATTAATTAATTATGTTTTTGTAATAAAAACAATATTCTATAGTTAATCTAACTAAAAAGTTAATAAAAATAGTGTTCCAAAAGCGTAGAGTGTCCAATATTAATCTTTAAAATTTTTAAATATAAGTTAACTTTAAAAAAATGTCACAGAAAGCACCCCACACATATTTAGTGAAGTGATGTTCCTTCCCGTCAATAATTTTAATCCGAAATTAAAATATTTTTTTTTTTTCAGTTAATATATTATAACATCGGGTTTTCATTGGCCCTAAGCACAATTTATTTGTTAAATTATAAATGAACAAACTTTCGTTTATCTAATAAATCATTTAGCAATTTAATTATTTCATCTAATGATTCATTGGACTAAAATAATTCTATTAGTAAAAAGTTCAAGTATCATGTGCGAGTAAGTGCTATTACATAAGCTTATCCAGCATTAATTAGCTTAGAATTCACTAAAAGGACAACATGATCAACAATACAGTCTTTTTGACGATCGATGACTTTAACCTTTTTATATGAAAAAGTTTCTATTAATGTAACGCCATCTTCAAGTAGTGTTTTATTTAGACCTCCCCTATAGTAAATTCAGGTCTAGTTTTCAGAAATAAATTGTTAAATCTGGTGATTTAAATTAAATTAACATATTATCGGTCCCGTGTATAAAATTTAGAATTCAATTAATCGTTTGATGTGATTAAAAATCGATTTCAAACATTCTGATAATCCTACTAATGATAATAGTAGTAACTTAGAAAATTAGCGTATTATCTTTGGCTCTTGTCAAACATGCAAAATTTTGTTTCCATTTTTTCGTTTAAAACGACAAACAATGTGTTTTTTCTTCTTTATTTTTTGTAGCTCATTTTTGGAAGTATTTTATTGAGATCAATCTAAAAATACAACATATATTTCCTTTTTGTATCGAAAGGCTTGAAATTTTTGTAATTTCTAATTCAAAATCTACAAATTTATCATTAGAAATAGTTCAGCACTAAACTTTTCTTCACGAAAAAGTCGCTTTTGAATCATAATGCTTCAATTTTGCACCTTGAATAACATTATATTCAATACAAACCATTATTTAAACATTGCGAATGAAAAATATTATTAGAATATTTTCAAATTTAGTAGATAATTTCTTTTTCATTTTTATATGTTAAATCAATAGCTTTTTAAATTAAGTCTGTGCACTTCGTAATAGATTCTTTGAGAAAAAAATCAGATTTTAATACTACAGTTACAAGTTACATTTACAATTATAACTTATCTGTGGTGTGGAAAATCCAAATGTTGGAAATTCATCAATTAGACAATAATAAAACATTTATAAATACTTCAAATCAAATCATACATTGACAATTTTTCAATCGCGATGAGTGCCATTGATTCACTTAGTATCAGCTGTAAAATAACACAAAGACAAAAAAGCAAATAAGATTCACTGTAACAACCTATACTTTTAGAGTTGTGGGTTAATTACTAATATTTCTTCAGCTTTCTTCACTTATATCTTCATCTATATCAATTTCCAATTTCTTTTACTATCACATCTTTTAAATTGGCTATGTATACTAGACTTTTTCTTGGAAATACCTCATTCGATCTATTTGACCAAAGCTTCTCCAATTTTTTATACTGTTAATCTTCATATTCCGTTATTATTATTTTCCACTCCGTCTCCATAGAATCAAATTCATTCTTGAAACAGACGAAATAGAAAATCTGTTTTTGGAGTTTTTTGGATCAGAATTGAACTATTTAGTAATTGAAGATTGAGAGTAGTAGTATGATACTTTAAAATGAAGAAGTAATTATCAGTTTCAATTTAACTGATATTCATCGTTTTTACATAATTTAAAGTTTAAATTTTTTTGTATAAAACAAAACTATAGCTGGGTTCCGTTTGTGACTATATTTGGGAATAATCGATAATCGTGGAGATAGAATATGCTCTATATAACGTGAGCAGAACAAAAGAAAGGCAAAATTTCTGGGATTGGTGTAGAGAATAAATTTCATTGTTGAATCTGTAATAGAACACAAACAAATGCCTAATAACTTTTCTGAAACTTTTCCCCGCTTTCGGGAAAAGACAATCTTATACGGGAGAATAAATTTGTTAGTTGAAGCGCTTTAATAGAAGAGAAGCAAATGCCTGATAACGTAGTTTAAAGGGAGGATAATCTTTTACCAGAGGAGATAAGGCGTTTTCTTGAAATAGATTCATGGCAGGTTGAAATGAACTTTACTCTTGTTCCAAAGGGGAAAGAAAAATGGATACCATGGTAGAGAGGTCCAAAGAGGGAAAACCACTATATATCTTGCTTTGTTTTCTCTAATCTTTATAGGAGCTCAAGGAATTACATTGGAAAAGTTTAAAAAGTTTTCCTCTAATATGCTACGAACTTCTTAGACTTATTATTTTATTAGTAAAAAGAGCGAAAAGATCCGGTTGAACAAATTTTGAAACTATTTTTCAGAAAGTGAATTTCCACTTTGATTTCTGCGAATTTCCTCTGTTACGAGATGTCGTATTTATAAAACCAATTGATTCTATATACCAGCAAATATGAACTAGTAAAGAGCTTTATAACATTTTCACAATAACTCAGATATTTTATTCACTGTGGCAAACTGTAAGCTTCCCATTTTATTTATAGACACTATTCTTATTTACGAACCACTTAAAAGTATAATTTTCTAATATTCAATTGGTTCAATCAAATATTTTCCCTATAAATTTTGCAAATGTTTTGAAACTATATTTTGGAGATACGTATTTTTGCAAAAATATCTCTCATTAACTTAAATTCAAATTAAATTGACATTTGATTTTCTAACGTCTATATTAGTTCAAATTTCATATTCACAAAATAAATTTTCTTCGTACACGTTGAAAATACCATTGAAAAATACTTGGGACTTCTGATAGCGTGGTTTAGATTTAATAAAATACCGGGACCTTGCTTGTAAGATGAAAATAATAAAAAACAGTCAGTAAACTTTTATGATCCGACTTGTTTGTCATTTATTTATATTTTACTGTTCGTTACAATAATTATCAATATTAACTATGAAATTATACAGGAATAAAATAGAAAAAAAAAAATATTAACATAGTTATAGAAATTTTCGACCTTGAGACATAGCGAACTTTTATTCTCATGATTCTGGTCTAGAAATTGGGTAGAGATTATGTACTTCTAGTCTAAAACATGTTAAAAATATTCCTTATACAGCGTTGAATACTTATATAATTGTCTTCTCTGTATACTACGTCTAATAACTCAATCAAGTAGTTGTAATTATAATTGAATGGTGTTACATAACCGACTATTTATGTGCGTTTAATTGATTCATTAAATATACGCTAATTATTGTATGTAAACAAACAATTTTAACAATGCGGAGTATGAATATTCTTTCTTCGTCTCGTTTTAAGGATTTTAGACTGAATGGAATCATTGCTTTTCTAATCGATTCTATACACTCCACACTTGTATTTCTAATGATCAGTTGTTAAAAAATATGCTACATGGTTTGAGAAAAACTTTCTCTCATGATTAGCTACACGTCATCGTAAAAGTTTGACTATTCGAAAAATTCTGCAAACTTCGAAATAAATGGTAATCAAATGGTGCCAGATCAGGGCTGCATAGAGAATGTGGTATTACCTCCCAGCCAAGCTCCAATAGTTTCCCACGAGTTGCCAAATATATGTGGGGCCTTACATTATCATGGTGGAATACTAAACCTTTACGTTTTGACAATTCTGGCCGTTTTTCTTTGATTGCTTCATCCAGTTATCGTACCACATTGACAGCATGAGCTTTCTTTGTTGTTTTTCTCTTCGATGTAGTTTGTGCTGATTCATCGTGTTTACTCCAATTTTTGTTACAGTACAGGACCAATTTTTCATCACCAGTGATGTTTATTTTCAAGAAAGGGTGGTTTTCATTTCGTTTAAGGTGCATATCGCAAATGTGGATTCTTTGTGTTAAATGAATTTGTTTCAGTTTCTGAGGTAACCAATGGTCAAGCTTCTTAACTAGCCCAAAACATTTTCTGTGTTTTTCAATATTTATACGACGATCCACTTGAATTATGACTTTGATTTTGTCATATCAACTTCAGTACTTCCCTCACCTTTGAGGAAAAAATCTCCAGAACGGAATTTTTTATACCAATTCCGACACGTGCGCCCAGCACCATAAAGTTCACACATTTCTTTGTGATCCGCAGCAGCTTTCTTTCCATTACGGAAATGTGACCAGTACTACGTGACAAACAGCAAAGTACAGCACTAACATAAGTTATTCAAGAAATAAAACAAAAACTACGTGAATCAGGTGTCAAATTTTTTTCCAAAAAAACCATCTAACAAAATTTTATCAAATTATTGTTGGTTTAAGAAGAAAACCAATTTTGAATCCTGCAAAACTAAAACCAAAACCACTGATTAGACTGCAAGACCTAGATCAAGATCATATATATATGCAAGACCAAGACTAAACTGGTTTTGGCTTTGCGCTTACTCATGATTAATTCTTCAGTATTGAAGATTTCAGTATTGAAGATGACAGTATTGAAGTTTACCACGTTTTGTTGTTCAAAAATTATCGCTTCCAATGTTGGTTTGTAGCTTTACTATTCTAAAAGCCAAGTGAACAGATGAGACATACATATTTAATTTCGTTCAAAATCAAAGCAATAGTTGTATATTCTTTTTCTACTTTTATAAAATGTGCAACGATCCTAGTTTATTCCCTTTGTCTAATAGAGCACGGAACTTAATTTTGTAATCCCATGAAAATTGTTACAAAATACATCTCTCTACAGCAAAATATTTTTTCCTTTTGTGCAGTGACAAAAAAATTAGATAGTCTTGGTTTATTTATATTACATTAAAAATCGCTATTACTATAATCAAGTATATAAATAATCTCTATAAATTTATAATACGTTGTGTTTCCTTTCCCTTGAAGTCCAAAACCTCTTTTACTTGAAATACGAACCCCTCTATAACTTAAACGAATAATTTGGGCTTCGCACCTCAGTAACTCAAAGTTGTAACGACGACGACTTTGTAACTTCCATCATCTATCAAAGAGTGATTTTGAATGAATGTGGAAACCAAAAAGATTCCCTATAGACCACTGTTATTGTCCAGTGCTTACATATTTTTACCAAATGGCTTCAAATGTGAGCAATAGACCAAATTCTAAATATAGTGACTTATGTGGCAAATCAAAGAAACCTCGTTACTTTGCCTGTACAGCACATTCTGACAAGTCCTAAACAAAGCTCAAGATCGAGCCTCTGTAAGTAAAAATATAAACCAATACATACGCTTTAACTTAGTAAGTGGAAACCTCTATCACTCAAATCATTTAACGTTTCTTAAGAAGGACCGACTTGAGGTTCAGGTGATATTTAACGAATCAACACAGGTCTATGTATAAACTCTATTCACCTAATTTTTGCGAAATCTAATGCTTGTCTTCCGTTTTTAGCGCGAACAAAGAAATTTTGGTAAGCATTGATTACGAAGGTAGTCACATTCAAACGGTATTCCCTAAACATATACATAATAAACCTACATAATTCGGAACATTCACACAAACTGCCGAATCGAATTATATTGAGAAAAATATCAATAAATTGATTGCATTAGAGTATCATTTGTATTTCTTTAGAGTTATCAATAACTGAAATAAATTTATCTCAATCATGACCTTTTCCAATGGATCTGCAAACGAATTGCTATTTTTAACTGTTTACATACTTTTTTTAGATAGATAATATTTTATTAATTTATACTATTTTGTTTATTAACACCTTTCAATTGCAATAAATGTTTTTATCGATATTCGCTTCAATGATAATTATTAAGTATGTTTTTATTGTATTAGCAAACATATATGCAATGCAAACACTTGATAATTTTGTTTATAAATACTCATGTAAAGATGTTTTAAATAAGAAATATTTTTATTACTTATTTTCAACCATAATAGTATTCAATTATACTGTTATCTAATATTTTAGATGATTAAAAATAAATAGTAATGATGCGCAAATAGTTAAGCAGTTGGGTGTTGCTGTTTATCCTCTATGCACTTTTCCTTTTCAACTGGAAATAGCATTTATTTAGAATTGGACCTTCACTGACGTCGTTGAATCTGTAAAATTCTTAGAGCTTACATATTGCCGTATTATCTAAAAAATAAAGTTCTTCCTGTTTTGCGCTGAGATCAGTTTCCAAAGAACTGAACTTATCCACCTCCTTAACAGTTTTTTATGCCCTTATTGAGTCGCATCTCCGATATGTCCTTACCTTCTCGGGTACGTGTGGTGCGACTCAATTTGAGCGAATCTTTAAACAACAAAAGAGAGCTGGTTGCTATTTACTCGGACTAAACAGCAGGGACTTTTTTAAAATTTCTGACTCCTTCTTTAGTCATCTTTGAATCGTTGCACAGCTATCCACTTAGGAATGCGGAGCACGACATTTACGTACCTACTCCACGTTCAGAATTAGTTAAGGCGCTCAATATTTCACAATGTAAAAAAATGCACAATCACTTGCCATATTGAAATCAAATTGTAACAATTTTCCTCTATCATTTTTACCTTCGTTATCAATAACATCTTGCTATCTAGTATGGAAATTTTCAACACCAAACCGATAAAAATCATTTGGTTTTTGAGTGAAATAGTTTGAGGAAGTCCGATGATGAGATATCGGGCGAGAATCGGTTACTTGGAATTGATATTCAACATCTAGTGACTAGACGATCTAACTGTAGATAGCATTAATTTGGAAAAGGACCTTCAATGGTTGAGTCATACAAGATAAAGGGTAGTAGTAGGGTTCATGAGGTGAGGAACTGATAAAAATGTATTATAATCTTCCTGCGACTTTTCTGTGTTAATATTAAGATCAAATGTGAGATGAAATATGAAGGTTTTGATGTAAAGGTAGATCAGAATACATCCCAATGAATTTTTTGCTATTTTGCACAATCCATGTAGCATGGAGGTGATTTAGTTCACAATTGCTCCAAGTCTTGTTTCATAGTTGTCCAAATGTTAATTTTTCTATTGAACATAAAAAGTACAGTTGATATTGTTTGTAATATTTATACTTTGGTTTTTAAGTTGGAGGAAATTTTGTTAAAATTGATAATGCAAACATTTTCGAAAATAAACCAAAGTATTTTGGGTGCACTTCATTTAATTGTTCTATGTTTGACTGAATTCTTGAATTTCCAATATGTTATGTATTGCTCAACAATACAGAAGACACTTATTAAAGGCATATTTGTTGATGGAACTGTTACAAAAATAACGGAACCGAGATATCAAATATCAAGTTTTACTGCCTATTCTCTCTAAGCAGTAATAAAATCACAATTTTTACGATTTAAATGTTTCATATTATCAGATCAATACTTACTATTCGAATGTCATTATGTAAATGTTTATACGTATCGGTATTCTATTGTTTCAACTTTTATTTCGCTTACAATAAAATTGTTTTCCAATAAATAATTGACATAAAAATATTTTAATTGTACATAACCAACATGTTTGATGAATTAACATACACTTAACCTAAAATACGGTATAGAGTGAACAAACCAAATGTTACTAGCACTTGTTGAATAAGTATTTGGCACTATGATAAAAAGATCTGTGTTCGATGTAGTTGTACTAACATTTTCTGCTAATTTGAACGATTCACTTATTTTATTTGTATATAATGAAATTGATTCTAAAAATTTACGATCCATAATGCTTATTGTACGAGGATGGTCTCAAAAGTACCTTGCATAGACAATCTATATGTTTCAAGTTTGAAGACGCCACATTGTTTAGTATTTGTTTGGAAGCCATGAATTGTGAACTTTTTAAGTGAAATTAGTCATCATTATATAGTACAACACTTTTATTTAAAAGGCCTTAGCCCAACCAATATAAAACCTGAAGTAGATTCTACCATGTATAGAACTGTTCCAGTAAAATATTGGGTAGCAGGGTTTAAACGAGACCATACAAAATGTCAAAACCAGCATGATAGTTGTCGACCAAATGAGGTGACAACTCCAGAAATGTTGAAAAAAATCCCCAAAGCGGTACTGGATGATCGTCGACTGAAATTGCTCGAGCTAGCAGACACACTAGGCATTTCCATTAATGCGTTACATCACATATTAACTGAAAATTTGGACATGAGAAAGCTGCGTGCAAGATGGATGCCGTGTGTTCATAATGAAGCGTCATGAAGATGTTTTCATCGAGTGTTTGGGAATGTTTCATATAACAAAAAGACAATCAAAACAATAGACTGAAAAGAACCGGTTTCAAAGAAGGCAAAGACCGTTCCACTGACAGGATTAGTCATGGCTTCTGTTTTTTGGGATGCGGGTGGGATAATTTCCATTGACTATCTTGAAAAAGGAAAAATTATCAACGACGAGTATTAAGCAAACTTATTGCAACATTTGAGTAAAGAAATCAAGCAAAAATAGACGAATTTTACTCAAAAGTGATGTTTCATTAAGGCAATGTCCCAACTCACACATCCGGTATTGCAATGGCCAAAATTAATGAGTTTAAGGAGCTTCAGTTTCAGTCTGAAAATGAAGAAGAGACATGGGTAGAATCGGAAGATAGACTTGATAATCTGCATCCAGAGAGTGAACAAATCATAAATGTCTCAAGGGGTCTCAAGATATGTCTTTGAGAAAGCTTTTCTGTTCAAATTGAATATATAAAAAATTTCAAAACCTAATTATATGAAACCTTATTCAACGTTCAATAAATAGTATGTTTAGTTTATTTCATTACTTTTGGGACATCTTGTATAACTGGAAATAATTTAAGAATTTAAGAAAATTTTGAAAAATGTCATCGTATCAAATATAGGGAGAAGAAAAATCATACATACACTTCACTATATATAAACTTAGGTCATTGAAAGAGTGCGCAGAACACGTTCCTGTATTACATATGAACAGTAATACTACAACTGTGTAAATCGGAATTCAATTATCGACTATTCAATTAATTGTTTTTCAGGGAATTACAAGGCAACTACGAATTATTAATTTATATTATTTTCTTCTGGATAAGTTATAAAAAATGTAGTATTACTTCAATTACTATTTTTTAAATTACGTAACTATCATTTTTTTAGTTTGAAAGTTGAAAGTTCTGAGCACTACAGCGCTTATGGACTAGTTACCTTTGAACAAAATATTTCAAAAACTTCATTTAACGTCGGTCGTTCATGTACCGTGTTTTATTAATATCTTCTTCTTTTTAAATCTTATCAGTTATTAATTTGCTAGGATCAGCGAAATATATCAGCAGTGGTTAAAACTTAAGCAGAGTTCGTGTCTAGTGAAAGAGTATTAAATTGTATGATTGTAGGCCAGTTAAATAACACACGATTATAAATATTTTGAAAGTAGAAGCAGATTGATGAAATATAAAACGGTTGTATTGGAATTTTGTATATTCACAATACATCTCAACAGCAAGCATCGAAAAAGCTTTCATCGCGATGTTAATCAGAAGGATCTATCACTCAAACTTTCAAGACAAATACCAACAAATGTTATATCTATGTTTTGAAAATAATTACGGGAGCAGAAGATCCACGGATGTTTACTAGCACTAGGATCATGTACGAGTAGTAAATTTTGGAAAGTACCTATCGATTCCAAGCTTATCTAGAAATACCGTAGTAAACACAAGTCTCAGGAATAAAAATAAGTACTTTGAGGTGAGGTTTCTTGGTCATTTAGAAACAAATATAAAAGTTTTGAAGGTTTGATAAACAATGTGCGGATGTTTTTCCTGCAATTATTAGCAACCCGTTTGTTAGCAAAACAACAATTTTACCAATTTGACATTGTTTTACAAACTTATACACGAGAAATACAACTGTAACTAATGGTTGATACATATAGAATTTCAACTGAGACTACAAAACTTAAGGTATCCATGATAATCATCGTAATATTTAAGTATATTATCTATATCATCATCTAATAATAAATCATTGATGAACCGCATTAATTTTTATTGAAATATGACCCATATTCCTTTTCATGTTTTGAAACAAATTGAACGTGATACATAAGAAATTTATGTTGCTCATACAGTCATAATTACTTAATTTTAATGAGTAATGTCGATAAAGTGCGAAGAATTTCAAAAATTGAAAATAATATATGAATCATCTAAAAATTACGAGCTTTCAATTAATATCATAATCAAAACAAACATTTTAAATTTTTCCATTTTTAAATACATTCAATGTAATCTTGATTATAATTCACAAACTTTTAATATTTTGTTTCCCTTGTTTTTATATTTGAAATTATCTTTATCTTTATCAGTTTATCAGATTCGTTCGTTTCCAATAAGATGACTTCAACTTATAGTAGGTATGTTGCAAGTGAGAAAGAACGAAAATCAGCCAAAAATTTGAGAACAGGCTGAAGGAATTAAAGGGCTCTAAAAAAACACTCAGTCAGACGAAGACGAAGTTTTCCTGGGAAAAGTTAAAGGATATGTTAATTATGATCCAGGAGTCTGATTTGAATCTGAATTTCCAGGCTCTATTACAAGAGCCTTGCGCCTGCTCCCGTCCTTGGTTTTGAATCAACTGTATATTATATGATGGTTGTTTTCCTTAAAAGTTTTTTCTTAATAACATCATGATGGATTAAATTCGATGATGAGATGTACTTGATGTCATTATGTTTATCTTTTTAAGATATTCTAAGAATGGGCATCGTGGACTAATTTATCATCAAGTGTAGAGGTGGGACATCCATCATGACCTAAAGTGCTCTGGTTGGATTCTTACAGCTCTTGTGATATACCCAAAAGCAAAACTTTATAGTTTATCGAAGGTTTCACACGTTCAACACTAACTCACTAAAATAATGTATTAGCAGCAATTTAAGCTTACTTACTGCCTTAAGTTATTTTTTAAGTATTTGACCTTAGCTTTTCACTGTATGACAACTCTTTTCTGTCTTATTTCAAATTTAGGAGGATTGGAGAATTAAAATATTTGATTTGTATTAAGTGGTTATTATTAAAAGTTAAAGTTAAATGCAAGCTTGACAGTATTTTTATTTCTTCGAACTTTAGAAACTGGCCTAACGATAGTTCGTGTCTGTTCAGAAAAAAAGAATGTTTCGAATGCGATATATGGCTATAGAAATATGAATGCAAAGCCCAAACATTAATAACACACGATATCTGCGAGCGATTGAGAAAAAAATGTCAACTATAACACTTTTATGATATTGAAATAAATCGTTTTTTGTTGGCATGTCCTCCCACGTTAGGATGTGTAAGAAATTTCTGCGTGTCTTTGCAGGTAGATATTTACATCTACAGAATGAGTCCCATATTAAATTTAATTAATATAGGGTGACGCATACAGCCTACATTATACAGTTTGTCCTAGTTCAAATAAAAATATCCATATCCAAATACTTGATGATATGTTCAATTTTTTGGAGGGATACAGAAGCAGAGATATGAAATCGTTCTATCTCTGTTTTTCCACTCATCTGTCTTGTGGCCTCCCTTCACATATATACAGAGTGATACAAATTTATCGGAACTCCCAAATTTATTAATTTTCATTCGGTATTACACACACTGAAGCAATTACTAAAGCTGCATAATATCGATATTATTAATTATTGTTATAAGTTCGTCGACATCTATAGAGAGGTAACATGCTTCAAGTTTGACAGGTATAGGATTGAAGCAGATCACAAAGACGGATTATCGTCGCCGTTCTGTTACTATGAGACTAGTGCATCGTACGTATACGATTTCATTTTTAATGGAAAATCTTTCGATCAGTTTTTGTAAGATGTTCATATAACGTTGCAAATTGTTAGTCAAAATTTTCATCAGATAATTCTTACTTGTGCAAGAAAGATTGTATACTTACCACATCGCTTTGAAAGCAACCACTATTAGTTCGAATCTACAAGAACGAATTCTCATCCAGTGTAACCGTTGTCTAATTAAAAGTAGAAATATTATTATAAATTAAATTTTCAGACGTTTCACAGGTCGACGTTAATATTAAGGATGTCTAAGAAATGAACTAGTTAGGTTTGGGCTGAGAAAGGTTATTTACTATATTTTCAAAACCCACAATTAGCATTTCTTAGTTTTATGGCGTTGCAGCGATGAAGGACGGATTTAATTTTAGGTTGGGCTTTTCCTTCATGCACGAGATCAAATTAAAGTGTATCGTTTAATTGAATAGTTATCGACGAAAATGTCGAATATAACATATCTAGAAGATACTAACCATTGAATGAACGAAATAAATTATTCCAATATCTGTTTTCGATTATGTTTCAATAGATATTCGTAAAATTGACTAACGTGACAAATCTTAGACATTAATTTATTGACAAATCTAATTTTTACAATGGCCGTGTCAAAAAGAGCATCCATATTTATTTTGGGGCTTATTTAATTCCTGAATTTACTTATACGAGGGTTGTTTGAAGTTTCTGTTTGAGTATCGTCTAAGTCAGACTAAGCATTCACCATATACTGATAGGAGAATTATGGACGCGTAAGCAATTCGCGCATTGGGTGACGCGTTTGCTCACTTTGGATCAGAGGCGCAGTCAAATTAACACTTTCCAGGCGTTTAAGTTTAAGTAAAGTGAACCGGACTCTTCAAACGGAAAAACTGTCAAGCCGATGGATTGTGAAGAGCGAATCCGCTTCGAAAAATGGATCGGAAAACTGAAGGCGACGTTGAAGGTAAAATAATAATAGGAGAATATTTTGCATCATTGGTGAAAAGAGATATTGGAATCGTATTTGAGAAAAAGAAAGCGCTTTTTGAGTACAACCCACCTTCTAAGACTAAATTCACGAAATGCTCTTCGAATTGAATGTCTATCCACCGTATTAACTAGATCTGGCCCTCAGTGACTTCTTCCTATTTTCTATCCTTCAGGATTCACTTACAGAAACGCGTATTTTCCGAAGGAAGATGGCAACTATTATTTGGAACGTTTGAACAGTTCAGATCATAGAAGACTATGTTTTCAGACAATACTCGGAATGGAACAATAAATTTGTGGCTCTTACTTACATGCCTTTGAATTCAATGTATGATAAAAACAACCAGCTTACAATACGTTTGAAGTGAGAAAAACATGTAGCAAACGCTGTGTTTTTGTGTAAAATTGACAAAGATCAAAACAGCACCCGGGGGAGACTTATAAAGGTTGTTTTCATCAAAGTGTTTAATTGAGCTGCAAGGAACATTCTTTCAAGTGTCCGTTTCCAATCATTCAAAGAAAAAAATTAATAGTTATGAGTATCTCTTGTGACTAGTAGTTGGTAGAAACAATATAATGCCATCAAACTCGATTGTCCTCATGGACTAATTAAAAAACGCGTTTAGAGATATTTATATGTTTTCAAATAGCAAATTTTCTACACTATTTACAATAATATGAAGTTGCAAACAGCCTTGGCATTGGCAGTAGCCGTGGTAGCACGCGACTTTGATTCAGTAGCGTATCAGGTTATATTTCGTGTACTCGATAATTGTTTCGTAAGTAAATTGCATTTCTAAATGTTCCTAAAAATAATGTATTTCTCTAAGTTTGTTCTTATTTTTGGATTCTTTTTCTTTTCCCGTGAATGGTGTTCGACAACTTACAAACGGATCAAGAAATTTCATCATGATGAGGTTTCTGGATACTTATGCATCTGGGCATGTTATTATTTCATCTAATAGGACTTGAGTAATTTTTCTTATATAATTTATGCGTCGATCTATATATTGTAGTGAAAAAGCAATGTACCGCCATCTATTAAAAGAAACCGTGAAACTTCAGACAATATAAAAGCAATCATACATCCAAAAACTATACATAAAATAACAGTTCAAGAAGAGGGACTCAAAGCGATGATTGGGGAATTGAACTAAGAAACAGCAAAAATAGGATTACAAATTAATCACAATCAAATAAAACTATGACATGTTATTACATAACAGAACAGAAAAAGTTGAAGTTTATATTTAAGATATATCATGAATCCAAATAAAAAAATCAAACTTAAGGAAATAAGGGAATAATAAGGTTGGTATTGAATTCATCGGGAGAGCTGTCATATGTATAACTAATAAAAAAATACCTTCAATACATACAGCTATCAAAACTAGATATTCACGAAAGCAAACATAGATAGAATAGAGAAAACCATCAGATCTATGGACAGACTAATATTGACCATCAAACTGGTAGGAAGAAAAAAAACAAACAGGATCTTTCTCAAAATAAATGTAAAGGATGTCTTTAGGAAATGGAAAAGTTAAAGTGAAAATCCGCAGGACTTACGTTAAGTTAAAAAATGACCGAAGAAATAACATATTGGAGACGGTGGAACTACAAAAGAAGACCACAAATACGTTGATCAGATGATTTGAAAAAGCTCACTGGACGAAGATAGACACAACTCTTCCAAGATAGAGAGGAATGTGTTCAAACATAGAATGGCTGATAACATGATGTCAAACTACAAAATTCAGTTATCATTTCTCATTGTCCTGAATCGCTTTTAACTTATTTGCAAAAGAAGCCCAGAAATTTTTAATGAATAATTTAGTAATGAGGTAACTATAAGAAGTAGACTTTAATTTTCCATTTTTTGTTTTCATATGTAGATGACTGTATTAGTGCCAAGGCAAAGATAAAATTGAGAACGTAAGCCAAATAATAATCAGTTAATCACTGACTATTATGTTTTGAATTTATATTAGCAGTTACTTAAACAGTATGAACCACTCGAAAAAAAGATTACAACAGATACTAAACATGGAAATGTGAATTATTCTCAAAGCAACGCGTCTGTCGTGGTATATGGATCTGGATCAACGCGTTAACATAAAGTTTTGTTTTGAGTATGAAAGAATGTGATAGAGAAGTTAAAGAAATTTTAAAATAATATAGTATCTACAAGACTGTTTAAAAGTGGTATAAACGATTTAAAATCTATTAATCCTCCTCTTCTCAGAAAGTTTTTGAATTGATTGGAGAAACAACGGCTGATAAAAGTAGATTTTTAGTACATCGTAGGTACATATTCCCTTAAGAAATATTGGTGCGACTATAAAGAAGAATGAGAAAGTATCAATAATAAGCTCAATTGATAAATGTCAAATTTTATGATTATAGTTTGGTTAGATCGGCTATGCGATAATGAATCAGATCATAATATAATGGGTGAAAATGTGAAAAATGTGAAACAAATGATTGACTATTCAAGACTTTAGGTGAAACGTGAGTTTCAAATTTGACTTTTTACTGATAAAAAAAGGAAACGTGTTAAGTTTTCATGGAGATATATACTGAAGATAGTAGGTGAGTTTACAGCTATGACCCTGAGATAAAAATTCATTGAAAAATATCTGCATCATCTCGTCCTAGAAAGGCTTTTAATTCTAAATCGAATATCAATATTATGGTCATCATGAGAATGTACTTTTCCACAAGTCGCTTTTCATTCAGCAGTTTTGTTGTCTTTTTGTCTGCTCACATCCACCTTATATACCGTATTCAGCACTACGCGATTCCTAGCTATTTTAAAACATGAAACTGAAACAGAAAAATTTTGAAATCATTTCTGTTTTTGCCACAATAGAACGATGAAAACCATTCCGCTAGAAGCCATGCTGAAATGCTTCTAGTCATGGAATCAACGTCAAAGTACATTGCTACTAACCAGTATATGTAACTTTTTAATAATTTACAGTACTTCCCGATGACACCTCGTGTATTTACCATGTCGAAATGTTCCTTTTAATATTAATTTATTTTAGATATTATAATAAACTTCATTATGGTTTCAAGAATAGTTCTTTAAATCATGCACATCGATTAGATAAAAAAAATAGTCTGTTGCCACACATACAATATGAATTTACCGTTAGTCATAAATGACATAGCAAATTGCCTAAATATTTCAGTAGTTTGAAATCAGCGATATTAAAGAATACATTCACACATAGTTCATTGTAATAATTGGAATGCTATTTACATAGGACAAATACCACGATGATTTAAAAATAGATTTAGGAGTTATCATTATAATAAAAATATAAAACTGTATTTATTAATGTTAAAAGCCAAGCAGTTTAAAAAAATGTGTAATTATATTCACATGTATTATGAATAAATTAAATTGTTATCATTTATTTTTTGGTTGAATGGTTTGATATTGTATTAGGGAAGGTTGGTTATTATTCTGCCTTTGACTATGCGAACAACGCAGTTATTGAATATTCAAGAGTGTTCTAGTTTGTTTTGACATTTAAGAGGACAAGAATAGACATAAAATTAAAAATAAGAAACGATTAATAAACCTGGAAATAAGTAATTAAACTTTAGAGTGATCCAGATGGTAAATATTTATTAATAAGGAATTGATGTGAAATATTGAAAAAATCGCATCATATTATCTCGTGATTCCCCTAAATACCGCTACTGATCACTGTTAATCTCTATGAGGTAGGTCAACATTCCTTACCAAAGCCGTGATCGATTCAATGAATCTCATTTATACAAATATAGGCAGTACTTTGATCTTTTATCATTAATTGTACCCACTACCCCATTTAAGATGTTTTCGAAGAGCTGAAGCTGGTCCGACAGAACGTTTCGGAATGTTTATAGCACTTCGGACGATTTTCTGCAACATCGCTGTTAATTACGTACATAATTCTTACTATTATCGGTAATAATCTACTCGATTTGCCAGCTATCACTTTCAAGGTAAATGATTAAGGGGAATAAAAGTGATAAAAATGCAAGAAAATGTCGTTTTAATTTATATTTGAGATCGTACGAGACAGTTTTTACGCTAATTAAACTTATATTTTCATTTGGTATACGGAAATGATACTTTTTTTGTTAAATCGCAATTAAAAGATTTCTGTTAATCGATTTTATCAGCGGAGTACAAAGAAAAATGTATAGTGTGTTTTATTTGTATCAGTAAGACAAAATTTGAGGTTATTCTCATACAAATTTTCCGAATAAAAACCTAGTTATCTAATCACTGGTCAAATTTTAAAACAAAATACTCAAAAAAGCAATACTATTTTAATAAATGCTACTGAAGTACGTACTCAGCCCTTGGAAAATTGCGGAAGTTCTAGCCGAAAAAATCTACACATGAAGCATCGTCTTACATATCAATCTCATCACTGCTTTTTATATCGAAACTATTTGAGAAACTTTTACTTAAAAGATTAAAAGCCCCCATCAAAGGAAAATAAATTATTTTTAATAATTTGGATTTAGAAATAAGCACTCGACGATCTAATAAGTCCATAAAATAACCAACATTCTAGAGAAATGCTTAAGAGAGAAAACATTTGGGTTACTGTTCCGATCTTAAAGAAATTAATGCTGGAAGTGTTCTAGGACATTACTGTACACATGTAACACTCCAGAGCTGAAAAATAATACCACACCCACCTTCTATGACGACACTGCTATTATAGGTATAGAAAAGAGTAATGAAGAAGCAACCAAAAAGCTGTCTTAAAATTAAAATTAACGAAATTGAAACAGAATAAAGAATAAACTAATTTCGCAATCAAACTCAATCAAACAGACTTAGGTATTATCTTAGATGTCCAACTTCGATGGAAAGTGCATGTTTAAAAGGAAAGAGAAAAACTTGTACAGAAATATAGAAAATTGTACTGCCTAAATGGAAGAAACTCCTCTCTGTATCTATATAAAATAAGTTTATGCTTTATAAATTGATAATTAAACCTGTATGGACTTATAGTTTCCAACTATGGGGTACACCACAGCAATCAATTTAGTAATCATCTAGAGAATCCAAAACAAAACACTGGGGAATACAGTAGACGTTATTTGGATCACAATAGGGAACTTCCTAGGGACCTGGAAATGGATCATCAAGAATCTAATCATCAGTCATGAAGAAAGATTCCATCATCACGTCAATGTCGAGGCTAGTCCTTGATAATTCTGGGTTAGAAAGATCTGATAGGTGCAGCTTAATCTATACTACTGAACTTAAGGAAAGTTGATTAGTATACTTTAGTTTTAAATTTCGAACTCTATTAAATTATTTTAGAATTGAATTGCTGATTTGTCACTATTGACCAGATTCTAATATGCTATACCTTTATGGGTATTTAATTTAAAAAAATCTTAAATTATGTTTATTCCATGATTATGACCGACAGTTTACTGGGCAATAGCCTATTTATTGCCCAACCATATTTCAAATGCACTACATGCTCTCTAAATCAGAAATTAACAAATCTCTTAGTTTGCCCAACATACTCCTTGTTTGCTAATTCCTCAAACAACACTCTTTTAAATGTTTATCTAATAATTGAAGTATTGTCCATCACCCTATACAATTGTGTGTACAAATTGAATTAGAATTTTTTAAAATAATGAAAACATTGGAAAGGATTCACTGTTTATTTTACCAACCTTTATTCTCATTGATTTTCATATTTTGGAATAACGGTACTTTAAAAAGTGATAATATTATTGAAAAAACCTATAGAATACTTTCGTTTTCTGTACTTAACATGGACATAAAAATGAGAGTGTTCAATAGTCGGGGATCACATAACTTTTAAGAAGACCGCTAAGGTAAATACTTCTTCGCAAAGACGTACGATTCCATGCGAGTTGTTAATTTTTTAGTAAAATATCAATGTCATAATTATTTATTATTTTATTGTATGGCTATGCACGGTCTCAGTTGGTAACAATGCATTGCATTGTTGGAGTACAGGAAAATAATTTTCTTCAAAGTTTCTTTAACAATAGGGCTCTTGTCATATGCTAATGGAGGAGCACGCCGAAAGTAGACTCGTACTTTATGCTCGGACTACATTTTTTTAAATTTCACTTTTGTTTAATAACCTCGATGAATGTTAATATGATTTTATTGTTCTATAATGTTATTTATTTACTGGATTTTAATTTATCTCTTGGTAAATTATACAGGACAGTCATAAATAAATGATCAAATGATCTTAAAATAGCTCTAATTTGATAATTAATTCCAAAGATAAATTTCCATCCACAATACTGGAATTACTAGATATTTACTAAATTGTAAACCGGCTTAAAACTTCTTCGCAAGAAGTGATATTCGGTCTTAATCAAAGTGTAAAAGTGTATACCCGGATTCATGGATATTTGCATGCCATCAAATTTTAACGGGAAGTTTCTGCCCACCCCATAATATATTTATAATTCACTGAAATTTCTCTTTCATATCGTGAAGTCAAGGTCGAAACGGTATTTTACAAATTTAAAATAAAAGTGTCCATTATTTGTTTACTTTAAACTAGTTTATATTTTGTCGTGTAGAACAAGTTAAAACTTGCATATGCAAAACATATTCTTGTGAAGTTCGTATAAGAAAAGTTTTAAAATAGGTAGGAACTATCGGTTGAAACATCGATGTACAGTGGACTACAACATGAAAAAATATGTATCCACCAGGAGCTTTGGCGATAGAAAACGTTCAGGGCTGCCTCGAGAAACCACAACTGCTGAAGATAAACATATTCTATTGATCAGTAAATGTAATCGACGACTACGGACCCAGAGATTGAAAAAAGTTAGTCTTTTTGAAAGGGTAGCAGTTAAGGAATCTCTTTTAAGACGGCAAAATAAAATTAAGAGGTTGCAGTGAGCTAAAGATCTAAAAACATGGAAGCATGAAAACTGAGCGCGAGATTTTGAGATTTTTAGGTCTAACAGAGGAGTGTTTGTGAGCAGGTCAAAGGACTCGGTAATGGTTTGGGAATGTTTTGGAGGAAATGCGATTGCCTGTTTTCAATGTTCACTTCATCTACTAAATAATTATAAAAGTAGAAAGCGATAATATTAGAAGTAAATCCAATCATAATTTATGGTTTTAATACAAGTTTTTTGATACCTTGATAAACCCATTCGTTGGATTTAGATGTGAAAAATTTCCGCTCTACTTTTTCAGTATCTTCTTTGGATTCAATTTATTTCGCTATTGATCTAAATAAATAGTAAACTAACGGTGCAAGGTCTTGACAAATGCTAGATGTAGTAGAATTCAATACCACTAACTTCGATCTTATTCTATGTAACTTTTGCAATGTGTAGCTTAGCATTTTCTTGAAGTGAGAGTATCCAATTATGGTTAATTAATACTATAGATTTCTCCAAAAAAAACCTTATTTATTCGCATTAAATGTCCACTTTATACATCGGCATTGATAGCTCGACCATCTGAAATGATTTCGAAGTGCACTGAACTTTCAAAATTCCACCAGTCACACAATAAGACTTTTCGCTCAAATCGACCTCTCTTTCTGTTTTGGTAAGTTTTAAATGGCGATGTATAGTACCTCTAGAAGTACCAAAGAAGTCGAATAATCAGCCAGTGCTGCTACTAGGTTTGTTTTCTACTGTTTATCTCAAACTCAATATTCCACACTGGCGATATGGATTAGACACAAATTAATTTCATTATTTTTAATTTAACTTCCTATAGCCCATTTATAAGCAGACTTAAACCTTTGGTCCTCCATTTATTAATCATCCTGGATAGTGAATACACAAAACACAATTTCTAGATTTAAGAGATGAGAAAATAGGTTTCAAAAATAAAGACTCATTTATATTTCATAGTTATTTTATTCATACACACAAATAGTTATAAGAAACAAGTTGATCCAGATATAAAACCGTAAAAATATATAAATTTATTTGAAAGAGAGTCATTAACGTCTTATTGTTATTGCTTCCAGTCTGGCAATTTTCTTTTAGCGTTCAACGAATGGACTATAATAGTTGTTATCATCAAAATTTGAATCACATTATTTAGTTGAGTTACTTCTAACGTTTCCAGGTTTTCACAACGATTTTATTATTTACACAACATTTACTGACATCTTTATCGTCGTAAAACATTTCATTCTAATTCCAATATTTACACTTGCCGACACTGTTGGTTTTTATAGCTTTACTTATCATATCGGGCCTGTCTTCGGTCGCGATGATTCAAAAAAATTGTTTATTATTTGCTTGGTTTAAAAATCTAGAGTAATACTTCAGAAGTTGGAGAAACTCAGTAATCATTTTATTGTTGTTTCACGTGTAGGTACCATAATATACACATAGAAGCAAAAGTTTTCACTTATTTTAATCTGGAAAATCAATTTTTTATTAACGTATTTAAACGCGGTGTATATGATTGCACTTTCGATCTTTCAAGTTTCAAGATATTTAAATTTTTTGATTACAATCAATCTTTAAAATTGCAAATTTGTATTAGTTTAATTATCACTTAGAGTTTAGGTGCGAGGAGTGCACGTGCATCGAGCGCACAGGCACATTTAGAAAACATTTTGTGCATCTAGTGCACACTACCTGTGTCGAATCCGAAAGAGTGTTCGACGAGCTCACAAGAAATTTGATCTGAAGAAGTGGAAGATGGGAGTCCTAGAGAAGGGGAGAGAAGTCCTAGAGATGGGCAAACATGCGAACTTTTGAATAAATATTATCATTAGGACCAAACGGAAAACCATTAGCAACATTTAAGATTTTCCAAAATGAGCAAAAATTAATTTCTCTAAGAATGGTGCATTTTTAGTATTAGGTTCAAAATAATTAAAAAATTGCGTATTTGGAATTTTCCACAAATAAGCCTTTTAATTTAAGAATGATTAGGTTAGGTTAGGTTACAATAGGTTAGGTTAGGTTAGGTTAGAATAGGTTAGGTTAGTCTAGGTTAGGTTAGGAGACTATGACTATAATCGCATGGATGTTACTCTGTTGTTAACTCTCTTATTATTTTTCTTCTTTTATTTATGGTAATAAACAATTCAAGATAATTAAAGGGATTGAAGATATCGTCTTTGTACCTGCAAATGTGCGCTCGATGCACCCTCCTATATAATCTGTGCGCTCGAACCACGTGCACTCGATTGCAGGTATTCAAACATACTTTGGACATGGTTGGGTTACGTTATGTGAAGTTAGGTTAGGTTGGGTTAGTTTAGGTTAGGAGAGGTTAGGTTAGCTTAGATTAGATTATATTTTGAAGTTTCTCTACATTACAAAATGCTCACAATAAGTTGTGGCTATCATTTTCATATTTAACTGATTTACTTAGGAGGTAATGATATTTTCTCAAAATGTATTTTGCCTATCAAATGCGGCTAAAATAAATTTTCTGTCTATTACTTCAAATTAACGTTTCAGAGATTTTTTAATTACTTTCTTTTTAAAGAATTTTTATTCTTTTTCAAGTAAGTTTGACTTCATCCCTTATTTTTCAGTGTTTATCATTTAAAGTCGTAACGAAATAAGGATAATATTTTGGGTGCATTAATTTTAGATATGAATCATTTAAATGAATTTGATCGTGCTAGAATAGTTGGAGAGGATAGATCGAAAGATTCGTAGTCAAAGAGAGAATTCCTTTTTCCAAGTATAGATTATCCATAGACTAATTCCATTTGGGATAGGCTTCGGAGTGATAGGAATTCAATCAAATCAATACAGGCAAAGATCTATAAGGCAATGTTTGGTTGTCCAAATATCTGTTTATACATTTAGTCGAGGAAATAAAGCAGTAGAAAGGGCAAAACCTAGGAATTTCTGAGCAGCAAACAGTTCAAGATCGAAATCGAAAAAGCCTTAGGAAATTTCGTGAACAAAATGCTTTCTAAAAGTGCATTTAGAATGGTTAAAAAATTTATAACTGCAATTTTACTGCTCGGGGATTTTTAAAATCGCTGAATACGAATATGATCACAGAAAGGAGTACAAGGTATCTAGTTCCCAGGCTGGCCGATATCTGCGTCCTGAAGTTCCGTAGAATGAATCCCACTGATTAAGGATGGGCAGCATTCACAAAAATCAAACATTTTTCTGACCCACCACGCATCCTGAATATTATATTTTGCGGACCCAAAACCTGGCAATGCATGTTGATGCAGAAAGAATGGTTTAAACTTGCAGTGTCCTTGCAAAAATTTCTTAAGCATTGTAGGAATAATGAAAATTATTCTGCCAAAGAAAGTACTGACAAAGAAAATGAAATGGGAGGCGACGAAAATAAAGAAACAGAATTATAATTTCTGTTTCTGAATTATAATGTAGCAAAGAAATGAACATTATTTGTTAACTATTTAACTATTAACTATTTCTGATGGCCGAAAAGAATTAGTTTTTGTTAAAAGCACGATGACTGGTGACAAGTGCAGAAACATAATTCACAGTCATAGTGAATGAATGAATGAAAAATAAGTAGTATAATGAAAATTGTGGCTGAATCCTTGAACAACTAATGTAAAATATTATATTTCGTCTACAGCGATATCATTATTGGGATACGGTTTGTTTTATCGAATTTTGTAGCAAAAAAGAGGTCAGTAAAGGATTGAATGACGGATTGTTTGTGATTACATTATTCATAATGTTTGTAGAAGATTTAATTTTTGCGGCTAGTATACTCTAAGTTATGCAATGGTATGGTTTGTGGTCGGTAATGTTATGGGTTCGCTGCGTATTATTAGTTGTACACACATATTAACAAAAATACACCAACGAGTACTGTTGCAAATTCTAAAATTGTATTTGGTAAGAAACCAAATGATTAATATCACTTAATTATCTTATAATTATCTACTAACATTGAAAGCGTTATAATCAAAAGAAAATACTACTTGGCAGATTATTTCCCATTAAAATGAAAGAAGAATGACATTAGTGAAACAATGCACTATGTAAACATTATTTGTCTTTTGTCTGGTACCATCACCATCAGGTTTACCAGCGTTCTTTAAACAAACGAGCCAATGTTTATATTGATATTTCGATTCTCACGCTCACCTCTCAACAAAATGCATCTCAAACTTTCAATATTTAGACTACAAATGCAGGTTCGGATTTGGAGATACATAATCAGTACTTTTCATAATCCTAATGTAATAGAAATTTGGAATCAAAAGATTACTTTTATAAATAAAAAAATTTTATCCTCAGCTGAACCGTTATTTGGACACTTACAAACATTTTAAAACTTAGTAACTAACTGGTGATAGATTTTACTTGAATATTTAAACGTTTTCCAGCACAGTCAGGGAGGATTTCGAATGTAAACTATTATTAACTAAGTTCTAATTATAAATGATAGTTTATGATATATACATACAAATTTATAAATAAAACACTTTTTTAACAGAGAATAGTTTTTCACCAATTATATATTTTCCAATTTGCTCAATGACCTTTCGCCATTTTTCTTTCAGCTTCATGATTCCACGCTCATAAAATTTCTGGTCCTGATCAGCAAAAAACTGAACCACGTGCGATTGAAGGTCGTCGTCATTTGTGAAAGTTTGAACATTCAAAGAATTCTGCGAACTTCGAAATAAATGGCAATCTGAAGGTGCCCGAATAGAAATGTATCGAGGATGTGGCATCACTTTCCAGCAAAGCTTCAGTAGCTTCTGACGAGTTGCCAAAAACGTGTGACGCCTTCCATATTATCATGGTGGAACACTAAGCCTTTCCGATTTGAAAATTCTACTGTTTTTCTTTGATTGCTTTATCCAATCTCGTGAAATTTTTCATATCAATTTTGACACGTGCTCTGTTAAGCAATCAGCACCATAAAGTTCACATATTTCTTTGTTAGCCGCAGCAGCTTTCTTTCCATTAAGGAAATAAAGAAGTAAAATATGCCGAAAATCTTCATTTTTGCACTAAAAGGTCAATAATATTGCACAATTCGTAATATTGCGCAATAAAATTCATTGTCGAGGCCGCCTAACATCATAAGCATTGTTATTTTATCAATAACATTAAGCTGAAAGTTTATTGAGAAAAATTGATTATGGGGTATGAAACAACAACAACAAACTACTTAGTACCAAACAAAGATTGTTTTGCCGTTTTTAAAACAATGCAAGTTTCCATCAAGCATATGGTGTGAATATTCCATGCTGAAGTCCACATTTTTATAAAGAAAAATAAAAATATTTACACGGATCCTGAACTTCATGCATAAATGTAAATAATGCTTATAATTCTAAAAATTTCACTTTTCATGTACTTTGTTAGTTGGACGTTGTTTACGAAATGAAACTTGAAGGTATTTTCTATGTGTAGTTGGAACTTAATTATTATAGGGTTTTTTATTAGAGATTTTTTATAACATACCCTTTTTTATAGCATAAAACCACTTATATTAGACTTACATTTGTCGTAAAGTTGATACCTTTTTGACAATTGTCACTTGCGTATTTCAAAACAATGTCAAAATACTTTGTTTACAATATAGAGAGGAGAAAAAATGTTTCAAATTTCACTTACATTTGTTTTCATGTTATTCACTAATTTCTCAAACTTTTTTTAGTTGTTAATTCAGTTTCTTTATTGTTTATTGTTGAGAATAATTTCATTAAAATACCTACTTATTACAGAACACGAAAAACATGAAAATTGTATTTTTAGACATTTAGACATTTATAAATTGGCAAACAATATTCAATAAATATATGGTTCAATCAACTGGTCACGAGTTTACATTTTTAATTCTCACTTCTATTTATTCATTAGTTCCCCCGCATTCATACGAATTTTAACAATTCCCTTATATGAAAATTACAAATTTATATATTAAGGCATTATTCTACTAGTAACTGTATTTGATGAAAAAAAACTAGTACACTGGGACCAGAGTTACTATCCAAATGATCCTTTTTAAAGGGTTTATAGTGTACTCATTCCGATTTCGGAGCTTCGAATAAGTCCCTTATCGTTATTTTTGTCAGACTCCCTCTCAGGAATCGAACCCTGATTCCCCGTTACACGTTACAGTCATGGTGGACGCTAAACCTACCATCGACAGTTGATAAGGCAGACATTTGAAAGATGTGCGATCAGCGAAAATATATTTAGAGTCACCAAACTATATGATTACGAGCAATCTCTCTACCGATTGGTTTCTCCACTTTCATGTATTAAACCTAGATTTACTACAGTTTTCTTAGTAAATGTTTGTACAATCTAAGGAAATTATTCAATGAGCCAGAATCAACCAGGGAACTATTTCTATTCTTAACTATAGTTTTATAAAGTATGATAGGAAAATCGGAAAGATTTTATCAGTAAAAACCACAGCTCAAACCTGGTTGGGCATCATATAGGCCTAATAATAAAACAATAATGATAATTAACACAAAATGTTTAAGAAGTTATACGGATATTCTTAACTAAAAACCACGGTACTGTGGTTTCATGTTAGTGTCTGGTTGATCAAGGAAACTAGTATATAAGCGCTGCAGTACTACAGAGCCCCATTATACTTAGATATACAACTTAGATAGTCCATAACTTGAAATAGCTCGCCTTCTTCAGATTCAGGTTGTTGAAGTATTATTATTCATCTGGGATACACCAACATGCTCTGCGCGCCGTTTTCATGACCTACGATGACCCAGAGGTCTAATTTTAACAATAAGTGGCCGATTCAAATGAAGCAGATCACTGTATATGATGGTTTAGGTTTGAATATATTTTTTCGCTATTTTTTAACTAACTAGTTACTTAAGACAATTTGAACAGAATAACAATATACAATAATAGAGAGTATTAGATGATTTGATAAAGTATAAAAGGTTTTGTGAACTCAATAAATACTCGGATGTTTCGTAAATATTCGTACGAAGAAAATAAAGAATCAAAAATGAAAGGTAGGCCATTATCAAATATTAGTATGGAAAAAACTGATTTAAATAAGGAAAAAAAACTACTTAAGAGTATTTAATGAAGATATTTGCACCAAAAATATTTAGATTTGTGGTTGTTTCACCTGCTTACTATTTGTTGGAGATAAAGCTTGGTGTCTCTAGCTTAAGTTTGACTCAAGTGGTACTATACTGTCAATAACTGATTAGATTAGGGAGGAAACTCAAAATAAGCGCCCGGAACGAGCATCGTTTTCCATTATATAAATCCCACACCACACATATTTGTGAAAACTCGCCAAAAATTGCAGTTGCGGAAAATTATAACAAACATTCCAAACACAATCTCACTAAACCGGCTTTAGTATTAAACTGGCAAGTTGAAGCGGGCTCATACTTATTACTACCTATATTAATATATGATATTATGAGACATAGTAGTAGAAGTAGATGCTGCATACATTATAGTTGCTATACGTGCAAATGTAACTATTCTAACTTCAATTTCGATTTATTAGAAACGATTATTTTCTAAATAACAAAAAATAACCATTTCGGAGATACATTTATAATCTGAAATTTTATCAGGATCATGTTTTTTTACTTTTTAATTCATCGTTAACGAGAAGAGTTAAAAAAATTCAGACCCATGCCTGCGATTTTGGGGACTGATTATTTGTATATGACTATTTGTATTTGTGATTGGTGGCATTTCTTTTTTAAGGTGATTTGTTTGGTTTTGAATATCTAATTTGACTGGACTAATACATACGAATATGTAATTAAACATATATTTTACACAATGATTAGCATTAAGTGAAAAAGTTGGCGAATCTACGGTCGTATGGCATGAGTCCATCATGGCGGACTTCTTGATGTCGAGAAAATTGAAAATTTAATGAGGTAAATTCTTTTGTTGAGAAAGGGCACGTTCTCATACTTTATAATACTTACGAACCTCGAAAACGGGTTTTATTTATTTCTGTTCTCACGATATTTCTTCATAAACATTTATAGGGTTTCTTTCCTGTTGCATTGCCTTCACTTTCACGGTTTACGTTTTCTGATCATGTTCCTTTTACCATGATATAATATATATTATAGAGGGTGATTTGAGATATCGAATGCGATATTATCGTAAATATAATTCTGAAATTCTGAAAAATTTTTATCAGTGGAACTGATAAAACGGATGATGTTGAAAATTTGGTGACTGATAAATAGGAATTGATACGTGTGAAATCTTATTTTCTCTCTATTACTATCGAAATAAATGCCAAATGAGAAATCTCTTTCATAAAGTATCTCTATAAAAATTATTACCTATCCTCAGGACGTGTACCAAACTTTATATCGATGTTTGATATTATAAGGTTCGTTCCAACTCATCAAAAAACCGTTCTTGGTACGGTGACGATTCTGCGCAATAGAGATTACGTGTTCCAACCGGGCAGTTACCGTTATACGAACGATTCTGTTTTGCGTTCTAGAGGACTTAGGTATCGTTTGTGAACCGGTGGTTGATAACAAGTACTGTTACAAGAACCTTGCATAGCTGGAGATTGCGCGGAAAATATCTATAAAAGCTTTCAATAACCGTTCCAAGAACGGTCCAGACTAGCATATTGGAACAAACGTATTATCACCTCGTTCATTTTGTAAAATCTTGAATAGCGTAAATTAGTATGCCGTTAATATTTTATTGCCGTGTTGTTATTTAGAAAATTACAGTTTTATATTATTTGAGGCAAATTAGAAACTAAATATATTATACATAAATAATTTACTAATTATTTAATGCAGTTTGAGTTTTACTATGTAGTAGCTTTTGCTCGAGGATTTACTCGCGCAGTTTTAAATAATTCTCAGAGAAAATTTGAAAATTAAAAACTGATTTAGAAGAAAATAATTATACTGTTAAAATGATAATTAACTTATTCGATAAAAGGATAAATAGATATTATCAATTGAGAAACAAAATAGAAATCAAACATAAAAAAATATCCTAATAACTATCGATTTGAACTGTTAATACAAAATCAAGACAGCTTGAACATCACTTGAACTACTTCAAAGGAAATATCGAGAATGATTAAAGTAAATATGAACCCGAAGAAAGCTCCTGGCTTTGACAGAATGACACGGGGAGATATTAAAACATTTACCAAAGAAAGCTATAATCAAATTAACGCAGCCTTCCGACTTGAGTACGTACCAACCTTCTGGAAAGTAGCTGAAGTTATAACGATTCCCAAACCAGGAAAAGCACCAAACCTAGTAGTAGATATCAAAGCTATTGGAGAAAATATTACTAAAAAGATTAAGTCCTATATTTGAAGAAAGAAAACTAATACCTTCACATCAGTTTGGCTCCAGGGTAACCTCACTATAGACCAAGTACATAGAATAATCGTATAAAAATCACTAGAAAGGAAGAAAGTTTGTCCTTCTGTTTCCTTAGACGTGGCTCGAGCATTTGACAAAATTTGTTATGAAGGGCTAAAATACAAACTGAAGAAACTGTTGCCTTGATTTGCTTAGCGGAATGTATATAATTTGTTGCCGTAATGTATTGAGATTGATTTACTCAATTATATAAGTATTTGGTAAATTCACCTTATAAACCCAATAGCAAACCAATGACTTCGAGTTTGGTGTACGCTTTCTAATGATGTTCTTCGTAATTTATAAATTTCATTAATTTCCAGTTTGATTCAAAGCTCTCGATATAACTTACTGCATGTCCTATTCGTATACATAATTTCTTATTTCAGTTCTGCAATAAAATAGCTACCACACTGTATTCCCAATCTCAGGTACAACTTTTGTTTCCCTTCTATTTCGAAGAATTCCGTGTAAACCTAACTTCTGCTTCTGGAAAGGGTAACTTTCTGAACTTGACAAATTCCTCTTTTGTATATAAGTAATAAGTAAGATCTAAAAACTTCTGCTTCAGATCTTGATACTGAATAGTCTGTTTACACCTCCACTACACCAAGATTCACAATTACACTGTCTGACGTGCGTTTCGATAACCAAGTTATCGTCTTCAGAGACTACTAAACTATAGAGTGGGCTGTAAGGAATTGTCCCTATTTTAGCTACTCTTACATGAACTTTAAACCGGACCATAACGGATCTCTTAGTCTGCCCAATATACTTTCAGTTACAGTCACCAAAACTAATTTCATATATACCAGACTCTATAGTTTAGAAGTCGAGGAATGAATGTGAAGATTCCCGTCAAGGAGTTTTTTCCCGCTGGAACTAATTTTCTCGGGAGAAGGTTTATTGATGGGAAAATTTAGTATAAAACAGGTAATTGTGAGTGTTGGTCTAGTGGTGGTGTAAACAGTGTATTGTGTATGAATATCGCCAACGGTTCCAGAAATTCCAACTTGTTCAGACCCTGATAATTTCATATCTCTAATCAAATTATTTGATTCAGCTTGATTAAGTTTTCTTGTGCTTTCTTGGAGAGATAAATTTTCCGAATCACTACAAATAGATTCAACTTCATTGTCATCTTCTAATTTCTTTTTACTGCAATTACCGGAAAAAGGTTGGATATAATATATAATAAGAATATAATGCCTTATTTTTTTGTATTCTATATCACTGTCTTAGTAACATAAAAGTTACAGTCATTTTCATAATTGCTAGTTTTATTTTGTTTTGCTATAGAAAATCCAAAATAATGAAGATATGCAATTATTAAAGAATATATTCTCCGAAAATTTAAACTATCCACAAAAACGATAAAAACTTTGCATTTTATGACGAAATTTCAATTAAATCTAATACGAGACATCGGACAATTAACAAGAATTGACGAATATTAAACTTAAGCCACCGTGCAGGGTAGTTGAGGGTAGGTTGACACATTTAAAAACTTTTGTTTCGGGGTAGTCTAAAAGAACTGGAAACATGAAAATTGTTGGCAAGATTAGTCTTATATTGATTACTTTTCCTCAGTTAAAATCGCTTCGTACTGTAAACGAATGGATTATAAGAAATAAATTCGAATTAGAGCGAAAAAATGTACTTTCAATTACATGTAAAGTAAGCCGCGTTACAAGATACTTTGACAAAGTATAAAAATGTTCGAAAAGAACCAAACTGCTATTTCGTTCAATTCAATAGAGGAAAAATATTATAAAAAGACTATTGTGTAGTATAAATTACAATACAACCCAAATATCACACGGTATAACAAAAAATAAACAACTCAAAACTAGAGAGCGTATAATCTTCAATCCGTTCATCCCTTATCTGATCATAGAATCTATTTGGTTTCATTTTTAATTTAGTGGTAATTCCATTCAATTGTTTGGCGTTTGGCGTTGTAAGCTTCATGGAAGTCAACAAAGTTAATCTCTGAAAATAAGTGACGATAATGGTAATGCTTTTAGGAATGTTAGGATAATCTTCTTTTCACTTCTCTTTTAAATAAGCTTAAATGCTAGACAAATCTGCATGGAAACATTGATGAATTTATGGCTACTTTTTTAAATTTCTGCTCAATTCATTTGGGAATACATCTTTTGTTGGTTTTTGAAGATATGGATATTTATCATTAGTCAGTATTGAACTGAATCAATTCTTTTCCAAATATAAAAAAAAATGGGAAATTTTTGTTTTCTAAAGATAAATAAAATATATTTTTATCCTACAAATAAATACTCGTAAAATTTTGATAGATGGATTAGTATTATATTGATTTACTATTCTCGGATTATCTTTTTAATTTTATATATTATATCGTTGGGTTTACATATAAAATATTCTCAATATTTACATAAACTTTATTGAGATGAATCCCTAGATTATTCTAAAAATAAAATTTATCATAATTCAGTAGATCGCCTTTATGTAACTACCAATAAGAGAGGGATAAGCTTTATTATCACAAAAAAATTTCATATACAAATCGAGACAATTTTAAATTAAATAATATAAAGTAAAAATTTGGCTTAATAATAATTATAATACAATCATATCTTACTCCATACTAAATATTAAGTTAATGGTAGATTTTTGAATTCTGCCACCGAATAATAAGTTCTTTCAAGCAGAAATGCCTTCCTCAATCTCCGGATCTTATTAAATGTATTTGCCACTTTTAATTTTGAAGCTGATTATAGTTATTTACGTTATAAATCCGTGAAGTGATTTAGTACGGTACGAGATAGATGTTCATGGACGAGGCGACGAAGAAGCCGAGTCAAGAATATCTAATCGATTACCGTAATAATAAATTATATTAAAACATGAAATGTCATATTTGAATGAAAAAAAGCTCCTTTGATTCACTGATATTCTCTCATTATTTGAAAAAATAAAAATTAACAGAAGTCTCTAAGGTAACATTGTGAACAAAGATGTTTTATTTCTAATTATTTCGAACGGGATTGGGAGAATTAAAGAGTACTGTAAAGTACTAGGAGATCGTAAAGTGCCATTTTCCGGATTCATATGTACTGACTCTCTTTCATCCATACCTACCAAACTCTCATTGCTCTTGATATAACAATCCCTCTCATCTGGCTTCCATCGCACACTGGAATTGCTGGAAACGAATGTGCCGATCGCCATGCCAAAGAAGCCACAAAAAATCATCTTGAAATCCCAGTATAGCTGGACAATGATCTGAAGATTACTTTCAAACACCTCACTAAAAAATCTTGACACGATACATAGAGCAAGAGCACTAAAGCACTACATCAAATCCACCCAACTACTTCTCACATTTCCCTAAACTTTCTGAATAGGAGAGAAGCTGTGACAATAAGAAGACTTCGCATCAACCACACGAAACTTACTTACGGCTATTTAATGTCGTCAGAAAGTCGTCCTGTCAAGTTCCTGTGACTGTTAAGCACCTCCTCACCGTCTGCAGAGAATATTCCACCGCATATCAACAGTTTGATATGAAAACCAACCTCCAGGAGACACTTAACTTCCCGACGGAAATAAGGAAAATCGTGCAGTTCCTGAAAGCCACCAAGTTGTACAAGAAAATATAATTTAATTTATACATTGTAACATATTTTATTTTTTGTATGTAAATGTATTTAACTGTGATTTTGTTTTTATTTAATTCGAATGTATTTAACTTATGATTGTTTTTGTGTGCCAATGACCAGCGCTGTCGAGGCACGTTAAACTGAAAAAAAAATAGTCCCTGTAAAGTTCTTGTTCTATAACCCGTCTCATCACATCATGAATTCCTAACTTTTTCCTGACTTCTCATTCTATCTTTAAGGCTCATTCCCTTAGTTGTTCTTAGCGTTTTCTTTCTACTCGTCCTCATTTCTCTTTGTAGATCCACGATCCACATCTTGCTTTGTGTATCTAGCATATTGTTTTCCCATATTACTTTTCTCAAATATTTGCTGACTCTCTACTCTAAAGTAATATAGTCTCATTGTTTGTTGTATTGTGTTATTGGTTGTTGGTTCGTATTTGTTTAAATAATACATTTCTCAAGAATTCTAGAGGAGATTGCACTCGTGATTTTTTTATTTATATAACTATGACAGCAAGATCGAGAAATATCAATCATATTTCATCAGTATGTGATTCGTATTTGAATATAATTTCTAAAAAACACAAAATACAGACTAAAGCTGGGTTATCCAAACCCTAAGTACGAGGACATAATGTTTGTTGAAATAAATACTCAAATCAATGTACTTTTTATTAGAAACACTAATAATCTGAAATATCAAAAGATATTAAATAAAGCATTTTTTCAAATGATTCTGTACCTAACAATTAACCAGTACCATTAATTTTTCAATTTTGCTCATTTATATTAAACACCGAAAAAATTAAATGTAAAATCTTGTATCATTATATAAATCCTTTATTTATTTTTACTTTTTGTGTTGGAACCAGAAGGTATCTTTAATCTCATTTATCTAACCTCTTTAGTCACAATTATTAATTCTGTTCTGTTCTCATCGATGTCGATATTTTTACAAGTTTTATTATCTGAATGCGAGTTTCCCAAAAACGTTTTGTGTGTTCCACGGCTCGTGTCAAACAACAAGCAGATTTAAGCGAGATGCAGTTAGCGCTGAACACAGAAACTAAAACACGATCACAAATCTTTAAAAAGCTGCTGGACAAGCTCTCGAGCCATTGGCGTTTATTCGTAACGTTTAAAAGGGAGAAAAAACTGACTAAAATAAAAATATATTTCATAAGTTATATTTTGTAATCGATATCTATTAATATTCATTAGATATTGACTGTTACTATTTTTATCTAATTCCGTTATCAAATGTGACACTTTGAGTCACTCCTTGACATTAGGAAACATCACATTTTTCATAAGCTTCATATATCAGTTATGAAAAGTAATTATGTAAAAACTTTACGTAATTGTTTGAGTTTCGAAGAATAATTTATTAATTACTGTAAAAACTGACAATTACTTCATTATTTCAACTCCCAATTAACTCATTATTCCAATTCGATAGTATTTTAAGATTCATAAACATTGGAAACAACATTATTGGAGACACAGTTAGTTATAGTCCTTATTCTTCGGAACTTCTTGTCTAATGTTAATTTCATTTGAAGTTGTGACATCTACATGTATACCAGGAGCTTGGCCCAGAAAGTTTTATGAAATTCTTGTCTTATTTTCTAATGAACTCTCAACATAGCCTTCGGCTACACTGTTGGATTACCATCCTCCGTGTGGCTTTATTTTCAGAATGTCCGCTCCTAAGTCTCCCAGGAAAGACACTGACGAGCGTATGAAACAACGTACTGTGTATCCTTTATAATTAGGTAGACCCAGGTACTAAGGAATCTTTGCTGGTAATTTTCCAATGGTACTTTGCCCACGGGTTGTATGCCACATTTTCCATTATAATATCGCAAAAAAATATATCGTGCTTCACAGCACGAGGTCTAATATTTCTATACATTTTGAGGAAGTCAACAAGATTGACACCAGCAATATTTCCAGCAGTCAAGCAGTGATCACAAATTCGCGAATAAAGTGTATTTTGCTTCAGGAATTGTAATTTTAAAAAAGGTGCCTTCATTAAGTACGTCTCTTTCTCGTAGGAGATGTTAATTAAGTCGTTTTTTTGCAAATAGAAATATTTCATCTTCAGCCCCTTTTATAAATCTTTCTACATTCTCCTTCGTCAAAATCACCGATTTTTTTGCATGGTATCCTACTGACCGCCTCTTTAGCAAAGCCAAAAGCATGGTGTACTTCTTGATATCGATATTTTGGCGCACAGTGAGTTCAGATAATAATATTGAATTTGTAGTCCACAAACAAGACGCCTTCAATGTTCGCCAGTGGCCGTTTAAAACAGCCCTAACGCGTGCAGATTTTTGAGACAATACCATATTAATATTAGAGCACTGATTAAACTGAATTTACTAAAATATGTCAAAAATAAACATTTTATGGGGCGCCACTGTCTGTCCACTCCAATCCTAATTCGAATTCAGCGGTATGTTAATGTGTGAGAAGTTTTGAATAGAAGGATTTATCAAAAGGACCACCATAAAGCCGAAAATAGAATTAGTTAAAATAAGTGAAATAGTTTCGAGAACAAAGGTTTTTTTAATGATCTAATTTAAATTAAAAAAAATTATAAGTTATCAGTTTCGAATACAGGACGATATAATAGAGCTGAAACAACAAAAAGTTTATCAATAATATTGTTATAGAACGATGGTATTCTCATTTGATTGATATTTCTTTTTTCGAACCATTTTTTCGGGTAAAAGTAGCCAGTAGTTACCGGAGATCCTATCTGGAGAATATGATGGTTACAGAAGGAACTTGGAAATCAATTATGATATAGAGCATTGACTTAGTGAAAGGAAACTCTTTATATGAAGCAATTCGGGTTTCAATTATCATACTGTGCATTATCTTGGTGATTTCTATCATAAGTCATCGGTTCAGAATATAGGACGATATAATAATGAGGCTGAAATGATAGAAAAGCGTTCCTATCACATCATTACATGGTTATGGAATGGTAACTTCATCATTTCATTGATATTTCTGCTCTTGAATTTTTCTTTTTGTTCTGAAAATAGTCTGAAGTCACTGCGAGTTAGGGTTGCCACCTACTTGCTTCATTAAATCAACTTTATAGTCAAATCTGTAGTTCCAAGAGGTTTGCAGAGCTATTAACTGAACGAAAATGGCAATCAATATCTAATAAGAGTTGTAATAATTTTTTGATCTTGCATAAAGCGATTCCACTGCTACTGTCGATTCCCGCCACGTCAACATTCACAAAAGGAGTTTTTTTGTGATAAATAGCACATGGTCAGACGAAAGAAGCAAAGCGTCTTTGAATTTGATAAAAATTGAATCATTTATTTACTTTAAACTAGATATATACTGCAAAAATGATGAGCAATTATTCAAGAGAGATACTAATTCAAAACTGACTCCAAAAACCGACAAACATATGTTTTTAAACGTAATAAAATAAAGGTGTTGCGTTCTAGCAGTATCAAGTTCTAATGATGCACCAAAGGTTCTATGCTCTAGCAACAAATTGAACTTCTGTACTAGTTCTGACCTAGCTCGAGACGAGCAAAAATATTTTGAATGAATTTTAAAACCTATTTAAGTTTGAATATTGTGCTTTATCAGGATGTGAGTACTTAGTTAGTGGAGATTGAAGTGAAACGTCCAGTGAAACTATATAAAAACAAAAATGATGATTTTCTTTTCTCTCTACCTGTGTTGAGTACGTGCTCGTAATATATTATAATCAAGCTCGAATTATGATCAGAGCATACTGCTGGAACCCACCTAAATGAACATAAATTGTAATTCATTTTGATACCATTTATTTTATGGTGGCAACCCTACTGCTCACACACATACACACACGTGCGCGTGAGAAAACACGTGCCTCTAAGCATCCACCCCCGGATAAATCCTCGGATGGGTGCGAAGAATGACATTCCACCAACCCCCTGTCTTTTCGACAGGTCCTGAACCTCATCCGCGTCGCAGTTTCGCGCCTAGAATCCTTCCTCTCCCCTAAGTTCTATCGGAGAATCTAGGATGTCTTATCTTTATGTTAAAGGATTAGCCTGGTGGCTAGACACTCTTAGCTTCTTGTTCTAGACGTCTTAATGTGTGTGTGTTTCGCTGCCTCGGATAAATATTTTCCAACCTTCTTCGGCAAGAAGAGATCTAATCCGAGTGGTCCCCGATGTATAACTCTGCACTTGCTTATGAAATTCGGATGTTTTTCTGTGTTTTTGGTAATTTTTTACTAACCTAACTTAACTTATCATCCCGTTTTCCTCCGTTTTACTTTACCTGTTGGGCGATGAGTGTTACTATGAGTGTGCATGCCCTGCAGCACACTCAGTAGCTCGGGCGTTCCTTGTCCTGTCGTTTTCTTAGCAGCTAGTATATAGTCGCGTCCTGCTTGTGTGGTGTTCGTGGCTGTTTTATTTTCCGTCCTCTTTGGGTGTTTCGGGCACCCCCTCAACCCTACTGCTAGTCAAATCAGGAGAATATGGTGTGTAAATTGAGATAGGGTGCATTCTTTTGTTAGAAGAGAACTATTCACTTTTGTGTATGGGGTGGTTTCTTTGCGATTTCCTTCAGAAGGTACCTTCTATCTCTCTACCGTCAATCGCAGTTTTTGGCCGTCCCGACTGGTCATCATCAGTCAAGGTGATGAATTCACCTGCCCAAAATTGTACGGTCGTAAATTATGATGCAGAGTATCTATACGTAGTGTCTAACTCCAAAATGGCTGAAATTTTAATGACAATCTCTCGACGCATGCGCAAATATATTTTTAAACTTCTTTTTTTGGAGCTGGTTCGTCATTTGCTATCCTTTGCAAATTATACTGATAAGAATTTCAGGTCGGAAATTTTTCGACTAAATACTGACAAAATTTTTACTAAAAAGCGTGAAATGTAAATAATATTTTTTGTTGGAGATTCCGATTACTGTTAAAACGTTAAAATATAATTAACCAACAAAAGAGGTCAAAATTTGATGTTGAACAGTTTTACAAAAAACTTCATTTTGTTCGTGAAATTGTTCCACTCGTTACGTTTTTTTCGTACACTTTTTCGCTCACAAAATAACACTTTTAGAACTTTATATTATAAACAGCTATTATATCTACCCTGTATTGTAGCAACGTGTGAGTTGAGTGTATGCGGCTCATTTAATTTTCAATTTAAATACCTACGTTCTTATGTATCAGGATTATTTAAAAATAATATGCTAATATTTCATTTAAAATAAAAAAGGGCGTACTAACGTCCTTTCTGTTGTAGCAATGAGCCTATAAAACATGTAGTGAAAAAAGAGAGGCAATTTAGATGAACACGATTTAAAATAGGCATTTATGGCTGTCATTCGAGATTCTGCCACCTTGCATAAAACACCGACCGCTAACTATGGCATGAAATGGTTTATTACGTTGGTAACAGTTTTAAGTTTAATTGCACTTTACAAATTGATATTTGATAACTATACACACAGGAAAAATGTATTTTTTCGATACCAACAATTGAATTTTAAATTGAAACTTTTCCTTTTAATAGTTTTAATTCAATTCTGTCGATATTTGTTTTCGAAAGAGACTACGAACTATACGATGGGGAATTTGGATAAAACCAAGGTACTATCGGTTGAAACTCGTGCATTAATCGCAAGTCTTGGCAGAGTTTTGGCAATAGAAAACGTTCATATTGGCCTCGAAAAACCAAACCGCTGGAGATAAACGTATTGTATTGATGAGCAAACGTGATCTACGATTCACAGGTCTAAAGATAGTAGCTCATATCAATGAACCTAGAGAAACTGGCATTTTTGTAAGGGTGGCAGTGAACACAAATCTTTTAATGACCTTAAAGAGTGAATCTAATTACTAGTTTATAAGTTTTTCTTACTTGAGATATTGCTGATTCACAGATTAGCAGGCCTCTGGTAGGTGAACTCTGTACTTTATTTGCTCTTTTTACCTTATTTTGGCTTCATTGCTTCATTTCCTCGGCCTTAGTTGCCTGGAGTAGCCTTGCCTGGTATATTCAGCTCCCATAGCTAGATGTTGGAGTCATCATCCTAAGACCTAAAATCATCTTATGGTTGTTTTCTAAATGATTTTTTCCAACTTCTTTTGGTTCAATTCTCTGTACCTTGGTTATATCTTAATGTACTGCTTGCCTCAGGCTGATTTTTGCTGCACTTGGAGCTTTTTGCGATCAATTTTGTATGTGTATCTTCACACTGTAAGTGCGAAAAAGATGATGCGGATAATATGAATAATAAGGAGCTTGATAAGGTGAAATTTCAGCTTGAATAATCCTCCGATGTATTCTACATGTCATACTCTTGCCTTCTTCGTTCTTTACACTTAATAATTTGCGTGGTCCATGAAGTCAGTACTTGCTCCAGAATGACAATTATTTGGCCGTGGTCGTCCGGGTGACTACTTCTTCACGTTGTTTACTGGTAACTTCTTGTTATTTCTGAAGAATACTCATTGAGTCTTCTCCGCGGTAATACGGATCTATCATATTGTGCATCAGCTTCGATTCCATTTATGGGTTCTTGAAATCTTATCACACCAATAAATTGTGTTCATTAAACTTAATCGTTTAACAAATAGCTCGAATTAGAAAAAATTTAATAAATAATAAATAAAAATTTCTGATGCTTATCAAAATAAACAAAACGATACAATATTTACTATCAAGCAACAAAAAATCTTATTTCAATATATTTATATATAAAAATATAAATTTGTAACTTCTATTTTGGAAACATTTCTTCACTAAAACTAATTTCTAAAAAATCAAATACTAACAATTTACAAAATGAAGGAGAACAATTATTGTGTATTAACCTTAGTATTTTCAGAAAAAACCCAACAACTTTGTTTTTTTTGAGTCTTTACATTTATTTTAATTCAAATATACTCAAGTTTAAGAATTTTTTCGCTTTATATTATTACTTTTTGATGAGATTATTTGATTGTGATACTTTATACGTAGGACAAACCTCTAAATATTTGGTAAATAGTCATATTGTTACTACTCTCAAAATGTGTCGACGTTGTCCACAAAAAGACCATTTTGACAAGCAACAAGTTTATAATGTAGACATTTTGTGTTACTTGAAAATATAAGAAAAAATTTCGCATGCAGTTTTCTACATCTTACATTTACAAGATTGTTATATATGATTGAATTTGTCTAATAACTTTGATTAAATTATTGCAACGTTCTAATCTCAATAATACGTATAACGTACGGTTATTGAAAAAGCAACGCTGCCGATATTATCACTAATTAGATGATAAATTATCGGTTGAATCACGGAAATAAATATTTCTCCTATGCCTGAACATAAATTAATGTACAAGAACTGTTATGATGCAGGAACGAATCTTAATATTTGTATAAACTGCAGTTGTTACGACGATAGCGACGATAGTTTTAATAACGATACAAGTGTAATTGGTGTGTAAATATAGTTTAATAGAAGATTACTCTTAGGATTTATGTAATGTATTGGACAAAGGTGAAAATAATCCGGATAACGGAAGCTTTACTTTCCAGCTAAACTCATTCCATTTAAGTGAGGATATTCATAATAATCATACAAACTACGAATTTGATATACTTTACCATCCTGCTCTAATATTACCAAGAAAATGGATACAATTTACACTTTAAGTAAATAAATAATTGTTCGACAGTTAAAGAAAATGATTCAATTCGATTTTAAAAGCTAGAAAAAAAAATATGTCCAATATCCAATTGTTGAATGCCAAAACAGAGGTAGATGAAGAAAATTTTGATTTTATACTTCTTCTAAACCCACCGCATATCATCAATATAAATAAAGTGGGCAACGTAAGAAATTATAACAGTATGTGGCTATATATGGTATATCAAATCCTGCTACGGTCAATCAAACATCTTTCTGTCCAGACCATATTTGTACCTTCTTGCACAGGTCCTAGATGCGAGGGCATCAATGAATTCGTTATCGTCTACTAAAACAATCGATATCTAGTGTCTTCTTTGAAAATCTCTTTTCTCTATCGTTGGTGTTCGAATGTATTTGTAGCTCATCCACAAATGTCAATGGTCCTTATAAATCAACATTACAGATTCCTTTTATTGTTGAGAGCGATATAGAAACACACAAAAGACTCTACAAATATTACGAGGATTACCACGAGCCTTAAGTCTCAGGTAACGATCGTCAATGGCGGTTATTACTTTAAGTCTTTGTGTTTAGGCAACAGTTCAAGTTTGAGCATCCTCGAAATGATACCTTGGGGAACATTTAGTGGATTTGGAACTTCCGTCTGTTGTAAAGATGCTTCGAGTGATCTAACAGCCTGAGATGACTTCCATAACCTAACCTAACTTAACCTAACTTTTTTGTTGTTGTGGGTGAGAAAATCTTCAAAAGACGCCTATGAAGGTGTCCCAGGTGTGCTGGAGTCACCCGTTACCGGGCGCCTACTAGCTAAAAAACCCACCCTCTTCTCCACCGACGCATGTGGAACCGATCTTAGCGAACATCGCGTCACATGCACCGGAACTTAACCTAACCTAACCTAACCTAACCTAACCTAAGCCAACCTAACCAGGCTTTCTCAATGGTAAGATGAACAAACGAAGAGTGAAAGTGCCACGTCATAGTGTTACCAACTCTTTGTCAAAATTTCGAGCTAAACAGTGTTTTCCAAAAGACCAGTTAGTTAAACTTGTGAAATAAAAATAAAATTTAAACTGAATTGAAGTATTGCATCGTAACTGTAAAAGTATTATTGAGAAAATTTCATTAATAAAGACATAATGCGACCCCTGAAAAATTTTTTTGCTTCCTTGCTTTGCGAAACGCCAAAAATCCTTTCAGATACACGTATTTTACATATTTTATATTTAAGTGTATGTAAAAAATTGAAGGTGATTTTGATGGTTCCCGTTTTTGGAAATCCAGCCAAAGGGTCTAAGGAATAAGAAACTGAAGGAACTTATTCTGATATTTTACACACAACTCGTATATGAACGGAACTTTATTGGATGTATATATAGTTACAATATTTCATTATATTAGTTGATTAATTTATATGTTAAAATTTGCATAATAATTTGTCACATTGAATGTATTTACTTGCAGTAAAATTATTAATATAAATAATAATTTTATGTGTTGTTGAAGTTATAAATACAATTAATTCTTATTATTCGTTAGTAAAAAATATCGTTAAATTGTGTCATTACTTTTTTAACAAAACATGATGACTTAACACTTTTGGGTTTTTTGTGACCACAAATCAACTCAAACATAAAAAAGTCTAAATAAAACAGCAATAAATGATAAAACATATGATTATATAAGAGATTACCTTCATTATTACTATTATTATTAATAACGTCAACAAGTACATAAATTGAAATATGAACTGTCTCTTCATTTTCTGCACTAAAACAGATATTCTTGTTCTGTATGCATCCAATGACCTTTTAGAACGTTTATAAAAAAGTATATTTTTTATTGAAAATAAAAACAACTTAATGTTATAAGAATAATGTTTATTTCAAGTCAATATGATCAGTATTAACAAAATTACTAAGCTTAAAAGTTTGGATATATATTATACCACCCGAAATCCGTTCCAAATAAGTACTACATCATCAGCGCCGATTGAGTAGGAAAGCGGCCGGCCTGTTTGACTAAAGTCTACTGGATAGATTAACTTGTCGCTATTTTGACGACAAAGAGTTGATTTGATGGAATTGAATTGATAAAAATGGAGCTGGGGTTAGTTCAAGGTCCATAAGACAACTTGCACCAAATAAATTCCCTTGCAATGGCTAGTTATTTTGTCATAAATCACGATTTTCTCACTGTTTAAATTCACGTCTTGAAAGGTAATAAGATCTCTTCTATCTCTCTCACCATAATCCTACGGGCGTCAAGTATCAGTTGGAAAACTTTTACGATGATATCGCTAGTTGTTGCAGTATTTGCAAGTCTCTACATCTCATTGTTCTGGTTCCAAAATACGTATATCTAGAAGATTGCATTTGATGTAGTACTGACCTATCAGAAGACCGACCACCAGTTTCATGTCATTTCTGGTCATCACGAATAGTTCTTCATACTTCTTAGCTGATATGGTTATGAATAATTTGGATTGTCTTCGACCTGGAGTGTTTCTTCAGTAAGAATCCATCTGATTCTGTTGCTATCTGTTCAGTTCGTTATTGATGTGGTCACATTAGATCTCTGTCGTTGCCTCTTTTTTAGCAAGGCTCTTAAATAATCAGGAAAGTGGTAAAAGCTCAAAAGACATATTTTTACTCGAAAAACATAGATTTTTATTGACGAATTGATTGGTCGAATTGGTCGTGGTACTTGAAAAATTTTTTAAATCATCAATTTTTATACTGTTAGACTCATACGTATATAACAATTTGAAATCTAACTATTATCTTTGAAATTTAACAGGAATTTAGTAAATATTTCTCGTTTTTTAGTTTTCTAATGACCTTGCTAGTATTTCCTTATTTGAACTGTGTACTTTTATGGCTTATTACCTGCTTTCGACCCTTTTCTTTAATATTTTAACAAACACACTTAATTATTGTCGGTTTATGTAACAAAGCGTTGGTAATATGCATATTACGTAATATTTACATTTATGTAAATGAAATTATGATTCGTAATCGAATCATTATTTTGCCAAAATACAGGGTGTCGCATTATAATTTTCTGTGCGATCAGACAAAACAGAAAACAGAATTTTGAATTGATATACATTCATCACAACCTTATTGCACACAAAGAATTGTAGTTTGAATACTAATAATCACTAGAAAAATTGTAACAGCGGTTAATGGTTACATACCTTTAAATTTGAATAATAGAGGACTCCACCAATAAGGGAAGGAACAAAAGTAAATATCCTACCGTCTTACAAAAAGGTACAACTGATAAGGAAGATTCACCTATCGAAACTCGTCAACAAAAAAAACAAACGAATCACCATGTTTATTTCAAATTAAATGCTCAATGCTATTTTTAGATTAGTTTTACTAAGTCAGTTATCTGTTATTTGATTGGGAACACCCCGTATAAACCCGACATTACGTAACTGCCTGTCAAGACTCATTGAAAGTAAATTCTTCAATACGGTATTAAATTTGATTATTCATGTTGAAGGTTAAGAACATTTGAGAACACACATAATTATTCCACTATTAGAGGCTATACATACGTTCAATTTGATTGATAACATTTGTTATGTTAATATTGCAATTTCGACATTTGGAAAACCTTGCGATCGAATTTGTACCGGGCTATTCACTATAAACTGATCCCTCTTTAATTGTGTACCAAATAAATATATATCAAATCTGCCCATTTTTCTTTAAATGATCCCATAGTATAACATAAAAGGTATTTCATGTTTCCAGCTTTACAGAAACACCCTGTATATGTCGGTCTCTTCTCTAAATTACTAAATCTACAGTTTCAAAGTTTTTTGACAAACAAATATTACTAACAACGTTAACATCGACGCAAGTGCAACGCAAAACTGAGCTGCTTAAAAATTCTTCTTAGCTTTTTAGATTGTTCCACAGTTTAGAAGATAAATCTACTTTCTAGTTGCTTCGTAATGGAAAACAAACTACAAATCTAACCTAATCAACACTTCTTAGAGCAAGGATCTTTAAAACTATTATGTGGATTTGAAATTTGATTAGAAGATGTACGTCATCAATCCAATATGAGCCATGAGGTAATGAAGTCCTTAGAACCACATATTTATAAATTACACACCTCTCTGACTATAGTCTTGAACATCAAGAAAGTTTGTAGATGGCGGTTCATCTACAGCCGAAATGTACAAAAAATCAGGATCTTTGTCCAATATGTTATAGTTGTCACAGTGGGTAGTCCCGAACCGCTGCGTACATAAGTCACCTAATAAATAAATTCCATTGATAGCGTTTCAGTTATTCGTTGGTTGGTATGAAGTGTGCATGTAAAGAAACGTTTTGCTAAGTTAAGATGTGTTGCTAGTATGTGTGGCCAATATTTTTTAGATTTTTTTTTAATTTGAAAATGAGGAGAGGTCTGACTGCGAGGCAGTGGACGAGGCCCCACGTCCACCATCCTACTGTTTTTTTTTATAAATTGAAAATACTTTAGCAAGAAACATTTTGCACAGTTAAGCTGTGTTGCCAGTCTGTAACCAGTGTGGTCAATATTTTTTAGGTTTTTATTTAATTTAAAAATAAACAAAATAAACAGAGAGGCCCCAAGAGGCCCTTCACGCCCGAGTATAGCTACGCTACTAGTTTTTCTTATAAATTGGCTCTAGAATATCAAAAATTCATCGGACATCGATGAATTTTTTTTAAATCTTCGTTTTTATGCACTCATTCACGTATAATTGTTGATAACTTTTTTCCAAATAATCAAATAAAAAACGAATAAATTAAAAAAAAAATTTATACAAATGTTGATTCATCATGTTTTTACAATTGAAAGTAATAAAAAAATTTCTCTTAAAATTTACCTTTTCTCACAAATAATCGTTTGTACCTTTTTTATTGAGTAATCATTGAAGTTATATGTACAAAAACATTCTTAAAATCACTTATTGTAATCAAGTTCACAATATTAAAAATTAAAAATTTTCACCATTAAGGTTAAGGTTAGGTTAGGTTAGGTTAGGTTAGATTAGGTTAGTTTAGGTTAGGTTTCTGCAGGGCATAGCGAACTGTATCGGCAATATCGCTGCGGACAATCTCGGGGGCTGTAACCATACACATCTTAGTGGAGAGAGGATTAGGTTGTATAAAAAAAATATAACAACAATTATACGTGAATGAGTGGATTATAATGAACATTTTTAGCCCCGAAACCAGTACCAAGTTTTTTTCGTAAATCCGCCGAAAGCGGATGATTTTTCGATTTTATAGAGCCAAAAAACGAGGGGAGAGGGAAAGTATAAAATTACATATAAATGATTTTAATGAATGTCAAACGCGTCTCAAATGGTTGCTGTTTTTTATCATAGTCGGCAATTTCTGAATCGAATCAGGTCGTTCTTAAAATTTAAAACTCTGCGTGTATCATTTCGTACAGTTTTTTTTTTAGAAACATTTCTCTTTATTTCTCTGAATTATCAGAGGGATTAAATTATAGTAAAAGACCCGGTATATTCTTAACCTTCACGCTTTCCCTAATAGTTAATATCAATACATTTTATAATTATTAGGCAAACCGAGTTCTTATTTTTTAACCTATTATCGTCTAATTAATACCTTTTACCTGCAACGAATCTCAACAACACTTCAAATTTTTTTTGTTAACCGAAGCAAAAACAAATGAATAAAATATGCGGCAACAACAAGCAAAACTAACACGGTTGTACGACCAAATTTCGTCTCTGATTAAGTAGGTAACTTAATCTAGTATCGAATATGATATCCAGTATCCCGGTACCGATGAAATGAAATTGACGTTTATGTCAAAGTACTGTGCAGGGTATGCTCCGATGCACAAGACGATGTTCATTCTTTTTTCGTGGGTATATTACTAGTGAGGTAAGATTGGTATCACTTGCTGCATTTGACCCTAATATCGAAGATTGAGCAACGTACTCCTGCTTGGTTTTGTATACAGGATGATTCCACTGTAATAATTTATATCAGAAATATATTACGAGGGCCGTTTTCCGTTTTTTTTTTCAATCTCCCATAAGCTATAAATAAAAGACAAGTTCATATAAAACAATAATTTTATTACCAAAAGACTGGTACACTTACGGTTACTTTTCACCGAAAAGATTGAAACATTTATCATATCTGTGGACAAGCTTTTCAATGCCTTCTTCAAAGAAAGTTACCGCCAATAAACAGACCTTGAAACTTCTGGAAATTCCTAAGACAAAACGGTAATGGTGGATCTGCGGTTTTCTGTCTCGGCACTCGACAGATTTGCGTTCTTGGCTCCCTTCATCATGCATATCATTACGACCATCTTTAAACTTTCGATACCGTCACTCATGAAGGTTTCCCCATAAACACAACTCATTCTTCGCTGAAGATCTGCAGCACTATTTCCTTCAGCCTGTAGAAATCGAAATCACACTTCGCAATTCACATTTAGCGGGAGCATCAATAATGACGGACATGTTTACTTGGCTATAGCACAACGCCGACTGACGCCTGAACAATGGCGTAGTGTGTAGTGCGAGAACTTCGTAGTTGCAGTTACAGTGCATTGAGGAACAATTAAGTACCTCAAAGCTCAAAATTTTGTCACGGGATTCCAGATTCACACGAAAACAAAGAAAAGTGAAGAGAAAAATGTAACTGCTTGTAACAACTTGAACTGAAAATGCAGAAGATTATATTAGATATTGGATTGAGAACAATTCAATAGTAAATTATTTAAAAGCAGACAAGTATCCAAAATTATCGATTTTAGGAATTTGAGATCACAACAATTGAACACAATTATCATATACAGTTTTATAACGAATTCTTTCTCTACTGTCCCACTTTTGCGTCTCCTATCTGATCGCTGGCCAAATTTAGCTCAGTGCTCTTTTTTTTATTATAAAACTTGAAAATTCGTGCATGTACATCCTCCCAGAATTAAGCTCAAATTAATTTTCAACACGCTTTTATTAGCTTCGTCTGTATGTGAATTTGTGAGCTTGAGAGTTTCTTTGTAACCCTCCCTTGGACTAAGAGAAAGTGGCTTATTTAATAAAAATTCTAACCTCCGATCTCCGTGCTGAAAATGAAGCACTGCGACAACCTTACCAACTACACCCATATGGCTCGATACAGGTTTCGACGTGGGTGATATCAATTAAGAAACTAGAGATTAGATATAGTTATAAAAAATCTAAAAGCTTTTAAAACACATCGATCTGAAAAATTGTGAATAATTTTTAAAATAATCTCAAAACAACAATGAATGAAAATACTAGTATTAGTGTGAAAAAAGCGTAGGGTACTTTGTTAGTATTTTTCACTCATTATTGTTTTAGGCTCATTTCAAAAATTATTTTTAACTTTTCAGTTTTCTTCTAAACTATATTACATTCCCTTTCAGATATTTACAAATCTAATTGGAATTTTTTTTTGATTTCTTTAGCAATTCTAGCGCAGTCCTGTTAGGAATCAAATTGGATCAGTTAGAAATGAACAAGTATTTGCTCTACTCGAATTTTAGTTTTACGTTGTGGTACAAATAAATCATAAAATGCAAAACAAAACGAAATATGGGAGGCTTTGTTTTGAATATACATTATTATTCTGACATATTCCTACAAATGATAGTAGTTCAAAGAAACCCGTATATCGAAAGAAGTGGTTTTAAATAATAGTATTATAACAAGAAATTACCGGAAATCGGTAATTGAAACAGAAAAATATCGATAATGGTTTCAAAGTATACCCTTTCAATAATACGAGGTCTGGCTATTAAATAACGAGACTGCGCGCCCAGAGGGCGCCCTAGACGGGTGGGTTTCTCGTGCCGAAAACCATGTGTGTTGAAAAACAGGAGCAACGTATCAATCACAAATTTCTCGTTAAATTGAAAAAAAAACTCTGACTCAGTGCTTTAAATTGTTGCAAGAGGCCTATGGGGCTAATTCTATATCTCGTTGATCGTGATGACTGAATGGGTTCCAGAGGGTCAAACTGTCAGACCCGATTTGAATCGATGGAAGCGATAAAGCAAAAAACGGCACAGCTTCCAAAGCACTTGTAAAATAGTTGATATTATCGTAAAATGGTATTTTCTGGATGATACTGGAATATTTTTAATAAAACTAGGAAAAACTATAAGACCAATTCAATGAACAATATGGATATCTTATCCGATCTGTGTGATCCTCAATATTAATCTATACATTTTTATCTCAAGCTAGACTTGACAGTGGGCTCGATTCGGCTCTGTTCCTAGATAAACCTGCTGATGGTGTTTGCCCTCACGTTAAAACGGGCCACCTGAGTGTTGTTTTAGATATAATGTTCATTGTTTACGTATCGCAAGCTTTTTAGTCTAACAGGCCCAGACATATTTTTACGTGAGTCGTTTTAGCATGGTTAAACTCAATTTTCCGGTTTGTGATTTTTCGGTGGTGTCGAATTCGTGATTTTTTACAGAAATTTGATCGTTTTGATCCAGATTGGGATCAAAATCTGAGAAATCAATAAAGAAAGGGAAAGTTTGTCATAATTTGTGATATGAATAAAAACAATGGAATGGAATTAGTTTGTTATGGTCACAAAAAATACGTTTTAAATTACTAGTGAAGTAACACCTTCAAGGGCAGCCTGCACAATTGCGGCGAAAGTTTCGCTAGAGCTGAAGTCTCGTGTAATACATTCTTGTAAACGGCGTCTATCGAAATTTTCAAGTTCTAACGTAGCTGTAATTTGGTGTTTGATGAACTACGTCTATATGTCCTAAGAACGACTACCACGGGGAAATAATAAAAATCTGGCATTGACAAAGCGAAGACTGAAGGTGCACCAGGTAGCTGAGTTAGTAGATACTTCAAAAGATCGTGTGCAGGATATTTTGGATATAAGAAAGCAGTCCGGGTGTTTGCTCACTTCAGAGCAAGGTTTTACACTGTTTAACCATAAACCGAAGGAATTCTCCTTCGTTTTGTAACAGTCGACGAAACATGGATCAGATTCCACACTGAATTAAGAAAAAAACGATACTATTTGAAGAAGGAAACAGTGCATTTTCAACGCATCGACCCACATAGCCTCACCACGGCCTAATTTGTCGAAGTAGACGACGATCTTGTATATAATGCTCAGTATCCACTTATTTGACTCTGCGCATTACTTTTTGCTTAAAAAATGTTCAATTTTCTTGTGTAAGCTAAGATATAGTACCATCCTCATATTGTTTCCGTTATATCAAGATTTAGTCATGAATATGGGGTTATTTGATCACTAGGTCTAATTTGCCCCGACATTAGAGCTACCCTAGTCGTTGGACCACCTACACTTCGACCTCAAATCCTCCAATGATAAGTTTAGGGAGAACTTAGCCTAAAAGTTTCTCATTCTATAACTAGAAAACCCACAGTCTCTTTCTTTCATTCATTTTCGACTAGACCTTGCTGCACGAGTCGGCAGTGTCGGCGAGGAAGCTCCTGAAAATACAGTAAAGTTCGAGAAAAACATTTTTCAATCATTATTGCATCTTCCAGTGAAATTTCGACAGATCATAATGACTACATATTATTTTATCAGTCTCTTTATAGTGCTATAATGAGAAAATGTGCAAAAATATGAAAATTGATGTGAAAAGAATAAAATAGAACGTAGAAAATTCTTGATAACACGAATTAGGCCAACAGTTTCGGGTTGATGACTATATTGAGGAGATGTGTTCCATTACGTTTGATGAGTTTGATCGTATTTAATATACTACGCTAAATCAAAAATTTCTTTTTCTGAATTTTCTTCCACTTTCTCCTTCTGTGGTTCAATATTTCCAAAACCTTTACAGATATTTCAAAAATGCACGTATAAACGTATTGACCTAGTAATTCACACTTTTTTACTCAATACAATCAAATTAAATGAACAAGAAATTGTTTTGAGAAATTGCTTATTAGTTTATAGATGAACTAGTCCTGAGTTATCTCATAAACAGATTAGTAGAAACTTTTAGTATTTAATGCAAATAACGCAAGTCTATCTAAAGTCGATGTAATGAGATATATTTTCAATTTAATTGATGGTAAACGTCAACCAATGGTATGTATATGTTGTTTCGAAAATAGAGAAATAACTTTATTATTTAAAATCGAGAATAGAAAATGAAGCTATTCATACAGATGTAATAAATTTTTGCATGAATGGTTCCTAAAAATCAAGCGGAACATTGAGAATTATCAGAAAGAAAGTAATTAATTGTTAAAAAAGAATAAAATTAGTCTCGAGTATTATATATTTGTTCCCTATTGTTAATATATTAGGTGAAAAAGAGACTTTTGGGGGGATTAAATAGTTTCCTTTGAAATGTCTCGTCAAAAAATATCGGTTTGTGGTTAACGTTAAGGTATGATTAGCGACAGGGTGACATTTTCTAAATATTTAATATTTGCCAAAGAAAAACGTCTGCGTCAGGTAAAATACAAAGTAAATACACGCAGAATGAAGGTCTATTTGATTTTGTTGCTCTCTGTTGTATTTATTTAGAATAATGCTAAGTAAGAACAGCCATAAAAATAACAACCACCAAATTATTTTTGGAATTCTCTGCCACGGGTTCGTGTTGTGTTTACAACATTTTTTTTCTGAAATAAAGTGAAATGTTTTGTTGTTTGATTATGTTCCGAAAACGACAAGCAGTGTAATCTGTTTATGTGTACACATCCTAATTTTAATCTCCTAAACGTCAGAATCATCAACTGCTCTTTCAAATAAAATACTTTTTAAGTGGATTAGCTCTTGTAAGATATGGAATGCACTTCATCCAAAATAATACAAATTGACTAAATAAAATACGAGGATCGTCTGGAAAGTTTCAGATCTAACAACGAAACAAGACATTTTCCATATTCATTTTTATTTTTCACAACACAATCTCCTTTCAAGTTAACTACACGTAAAAATAAATTCAGTTTGTGCTGTAGAAACAACGAGACAACTAGCCAGACAGATATAAGTGTTAAATGTCAACGGCATATAAAAGTGTATCTTGCAAATTGTCAATTTGGTTCATTAAACTTGCCGTTACATTTAAATCTCAATTTAAGTGCTTTACATCCATTGGAATAACATGAAAAATTAGTGTCAGAAGTGGGATTGTTGTGCGAGTAGTTGAAAGTCAAGTGCTGGAAAAGAGCCCTCCATCAGAAAGGACTCAAGGCAGATTTAGCTCTAGCTTGGCAGTCAGATTTAGACGAATTTGATTACGAAGATGCACCAATCAACGTTAAGTAATCTTGAAGCATGAAGAGAATAGACAAAGTAAAAAAAGCGTTTTAAAAAATCGAAAGTTTAATGACGCAGTAGTAAGATAAGCTTCTTGGTCAGTTTTTATAGAATATTCAAGAAATTTATGGACAATTCAAACATAACGTAAACTATGTTAAAAGTTAAATACATTTCGAAAGAAGTCGATGACTTGAAAACATACCCAAGTTGTAGTTTGAAACTGTAGCAACAAATAATAATTGTAGTGAAACCGATAAATCAGCAGCGCTATTTGGGGTTTTAAAACGTTTAAAAAGCAGGCATCTTACAAATAGTTTATTGACCAAGTTATGGTTATTTAATGAATGTTAGAGTGGCCACAATCATAAAAGCGACATGTTTTTTTAAATTGAATTAAAAGGCTGAACCCAACGTAGTGTCGAAACGTTGTAAAAATAAGCCGCGGATATGGAAATATTGGTTTGAGAAATTAATAAAAGCAGCGATTCAAAATATGGACTTTTAATGATGGAATTCGCGATCCGGACATTCATTGACATTGCTTTGGAGTGTACCTACAATTTGTAATTTGTATTTTTATGAAAGCGAGTCTTGATTTAGATTGGTGGATTAATCTGCTACATGAAGAGTGAATTCAACTTGACAACATTCATTTTTATATTTACAAATTCTGTATTAAGATGGAAACAATCGTAATATCAGGTGGACTTGAGTCACCAAATATATATTTTGACAAGACGTGGTGTATCATATCAACCGCGAGTAAAAAATAGGGTAGGCACTCTGATTTTCACTATTTCTGAAGATTCCAGTCCAGGTTGTCATATTCCATTTTAGTTCTTCGTGCATGAGGTCAACGCCAATCTTGAGTTGGTTTAGTTTAGTTGGTTCATTTCTTATTTCCTTTTTTTTAGCTATGGATTATAAAAAATGACAAATCGGGTTATTGATCTTTTTTGGTAACAACAAATGCGTAACGATTAGAGTATTCCACGAAAATATTAGAGATATTAAATTGGAAAAATAATCGATTGCAAAAATAAAATCTCTCTGCTATTAGGTTAAATAAAATTGCAGGAAAATCACGATGAACCGTATGAGTATACTTTAGAATGGTGTATAGGTCTTGATTATAGAGTTGCGTTGAGTAGAAAGAATGAGGCAGTGCTTATTGAGCCGAATTTACGAGCAGTAGAACCAATGCGGGTTTTGTACTGAAGCCGCCGGGCGATTTCAATAGTGGGTCAAGTCCGGTACCCACGCGTCTCAGTGGAGATGGAAGACAAGCTACTTTCCGCACATCAGAGACGTATTTAAATACAAGGAAATCCAGAATTGCTTACAAAAATAAGGGTATTACTTTTTTTAAAAGAAATAATAAGAGAAATGCAATCCTTCAAAAGTATGAGATAAGTACTTTATTTTTATACGTATCTTGAGACGGTTTTGATTACTTAATTCGAAAGTGATTTCAAAGTATTAGAATAATACATTTAGGATCATCAACCACCTCATCCCATGATAATGCAGGGTAGTTTTCGAAAGTTAATAAGATTCTTCACGTTATTTAAATAGAATACAGTAAAATGAAATTTTCGGGCGAAACATTTTGTGCTGGAAACTAGTAAACACTTTCTTAATAAGATTCATTTTGAGAAAAAAATTGTTTAGCTAAGAAGGGGTGGCGGGAAGCAAAAAATTTTTAGTTAAAATACAAAATGTATTTTTTTATTATACTTTGGAAACCTTAGAGGGAAACCCTTATAGAATGAAAAGTTATTGAATTTCTTACAAATTTCTCCCTTTTTTCGTTTTCACACAAAACGCGATTGAATGCCTGGAAAACTGCCTTATATTTCCGCGGGATTAATGCAGTACAGGAAAACAAACTTAAATAACTTTGGTGTAAATCACTTTAGACAAATATTAAAGCATTTTTCGAGCCTTTCAGTTTATTTTCGAAATTTCCAATTTTTTTGGAAACGCCACCTTAGAACTGGTTTTTTATTAATTTCAATAAGACTTTCCGTTGTTTTTCAGGCGCCTTCTTGAAATTGATGAAAAATAAAATCAAGTTATATTTATATTCACAACTTCTAATGTCAATTATGTCATTCTCGGGCTTGTTTTTAACAAATTAAGTAAAAGTGAAAATTGAAAATCAAATTTCCTTCTTTCTCCCGATTTTTCCGGTAAAAATTTTATGGATTTACTACACGTTTATTAAGTTGATTATTTATTTTAGAAAATACAAGTATATTAAAACAACCATTTTTTTAATTTAAGTAATTCTGCAAACTGTTTTTGAGAGTCTTCAAGAATTTTTTTTGTTTGTTTTTCTAGTTTTATTTCTTCAGTTTTCAGCAAATCTTGTGATTATTGATGTTTTTGAGCTGTCTTTCTTGGGTAGATACCTTCTTCTTTTAAATTTTCAACCAAAATCTCCTTATTGACAGAAAATCTTTCCTCTGCAATCGCATTGCCGTGAGAAATTATTAGAAGAAGTTGCAACACCTTTTTTAGACTACTGTCGATAATTTCCATAAAAAAATCATCTACTCTATCATTTATGGAATAATTTTGCAGTCAATAAAATGTCAAATGGATCGTAAATCTTAACTTTCTGGTTTAGTTAATTCGAGTGCTAAAAGGCATTTTTTCAAAAGTTTAGATACGGTATATATCAAACAGATTCTAGAATACTTGCGAAACATGTCTTTATCTTTGACCCCAATTCGTTTAAGTCGCTCTTACGGCATATCCTAAATTGATATGTTGCACTTTTTTTGAGATTTCAGAACAAACCATCTGCATCTTTTTTAAAAATGTATTTTATTAATTAATTTTTCCTATAACGAACCACCTCATAAATTATTCAGAATCGAAATCGGGTTGAAAATTTTTAAGGAATAGTCTAGCTCTTTGGATAAGGACTGAAAGAATGCTAGCTCAGTCAATAATAGTTTATTATGCGAAAACTTTGAAAAACAGGTTTTCTAACCAACGCACTGAACAGAATTTCGGAGGAAATTCAAATCAACCTGTAATGAATAAGATCATTCCTTATATGGACTGTCGTTGCACAAATTGTAGCATGCTCTCAAATTAGATAACCATGGATACGTGAGCCCATAAGAGTGCAGTTACGAGGGAGGTTCAACATATTGTGTCGATTGGATGATACGAATTTCGAGATCAATCGCCAGGTTGTTAATCTATTCCAATACTATGCATGGTTGGTTCACTCAAAATCCCCGAATTTCCGGTTTTCCTCGGCTCTACGAAAATTCCGTCGTTTTACAGTTTTCCAAAGCTCCTAAGCACACTGAGCTCTCTCAATAACAAAACTATTATCTTATTCAAAACTCCAGTTTTCCATATCACAGAAAATTAACTATATTTTGACAATCGATTAAACAAAAAATATATTGGTGCCTACTAGTAGATATAACGCGCTGTCTTGTAGTAGAAATTCAGGTAGGTTACTCAACAACCTCCATACAAGGAGAAGGAAAACATTATAAACAATTTTTCATTATTAGGAGTAGGTTAAGTTCTATATCCTGACTAAAAATAATCAGCAAAAATCATTCAGAATGTCACATGCTGCTAGAATGCTTTGATGCATTTATTTTTGTTTACTAAATTAAATGTAAGAATAATTATTATCGATACTTTCAAATATTTCTAAAAAAAAAAAACAATTATTCACTTTTAGCTTGACAATCATATATGCGCTATTATGGCAATATTTTTTCTTTATTTCTAATAGAATAAATACTTTTTCAACATAGCTTGTACTTATAACAAATTACTACAAATTTCAGGTCCTAAATAATTAACAAAAGATTTTGATCACACAAATTTAATAAAAAAACACCCATATATTGAAATGACTAACGAGGTGGCAACACTTAAATCTTGCGACAAAAATTTGGTTAGGTTAGGTTAGGTTAGGTGAAGTTAGGTTATTAATGTGGCGAACTATTATCAATTACTTATTTATTACTATGAACTCTAGCCTCATTAAATTTATCATCACTATAAATTGTTTGTATTTTATATTCATATATTGTCAACTTTAACCCCATTAAGGTATCATCTTCAATTATTTATTATTCAATTATTATTAAGGTGACTGTAATCAACCATAAATATCTTTACTACTTGTATTGTAAGATAAGAACTAATATTTAAAGTCTGTAAACTTATACTTCGGTCTTAGTTTGATATTCGAGTTATTCAATTTTAGCATTATTGCAATTAACCTAATCTAACCTAGCTGAACCTAAGTTGATATATTGTTGAAAAACGATATCATCATCAAATTTTTACATCACAAAAATCACCTTTCGATTTGGGAAATACTTTTCTATTGACTAATAACAAAATGTAATCGATATCTCATATTGTATAACAATTTTTTTGTCCATGTTTCCGTTTTGTTTAACAAATTTCTGTCAAGGAGTTGTGGATTTTGACCCTATATTGTACATCCCTTTAGTTTCATTTCCTTTTATTTATAATTCAATCTCCTGCTTCTAGTGTTTTAATTTTTTTTAATCTCCAAAACTGAACACCAACTTTTCAATTAATAGGACATCCTATATAGTCTAATAAAATATTTTAATGACCTGATTTAAGTGTACTTTATCACATACTAAATCTATTTGCACTCAATATAAAAGTTATGAAATCAAGGTATTTCCGTTCGACCTAAAAAATTCCAAATATCTTTCGATGGAGTATTTTAAAGATGCAATGGCCTCGGAGTAGGCGGAGAAGTCTTAAGGCCGACCCATAAGCAGTTTCAGTTGTTTTTTTTGTTAGTTATACGCGTTCCCTGATATTTCGGCTCTACAAAGACCTGGAGCTCTGTCGGTATCTTTGAGATATTGCATTCGCTCACGGTAACCAGTCTACGAACCAAGAATCCCCACCACGATACCGAGTACAGTCAAGTTAAGATCGAAAGATTTCTATATACCTATATGTTTTCAAGTTTCGACTCCCAAATTTTCGTAACAACAGGGTCGGAATCATCGTTTGAATTTATAGCTGTCTACATTCATAGAATATATGCACCAACTTTCTTTATATTATAAATTAAAGTGAAAATATGGATCTATATTTGTTAATTCATGAATAGTTTCTGAATATCTTCTAAATTATTGGATCAGTCTTGTTATAGTCTTGTTATAGAGGCAAATCAAATTATCTGTATCTAATTGGATTCTTTCTCGTATTTATTCAAACTTTGATTTTCACTGCTTTGGTGCTCAAAAGTACCGTAACTGAAAACTCTAGCATTTTTGTATTCATTTGAACTCACTAACATTATAAATCTGTTTTGTACATTTAATCAGAAGTTTATTATTTAAACGGAGTAAGAAGTTTATATAAACAGATAAAAATTATGCTAGAGCTAGGAAACAGCTGTAAAAAGGACTAAAGGAAGGATGTATATTGATCACTCAGCCCATTATTATACCTTAGTATTAGAGAGGAATAAAGAGAACAGAGACAAATAAAAAACTATAAATTTGGACACTAGAAGACATCGAAATTTTTGGATGGACAGAATCATGGGCATTTACAACAAAGAAAAAAGCGAAATACAGAGAAATGAGATATATAAAAAAATAGAAAATAAAAGAAAAATCTAAAATTAACTACCTTATCCTATTTATCCAAATAAATCAAAACAAAATTGACGAAGGAAGGCTAAGAGGGTTTGGCCAGGTCATAAGAGTGGAAGAGCAGCGATTCAGATAAATGTAGCACGACTTGTAAAAATAAAAATGAGGAAAAACATCGCAGAAAATAGAACAAAAGATACAGGGTAGGAAAGAATGGAAGCAGCCCAAACAATGACTCAACTTTAACAACCATTACATTTGAAAATGTAGGAAGGCATCAGATTTAGGTTTTTATTTAATAATTAATTTAGGTAAATATTAGTATCCGTACGTGGAATCGCGAAGAGCCGACCGTGCAAGTCGATAGATATATAGATACACATAGATGTACCTCTTCACATGGAGTAATAATCGAGACGAAGGTACACTGATGCTATGTAGAGATTTTTAAGTTTTGAGTTCATTAAATTGAGTAACAAGCTTCTGTTCAATAAATATGAGTCTCTAATTATTGCAAGCTTTAACCTTACCTTCAGTTCAAGGTATGTTAAACTTGTTTCGATGTGAAGAAAGGAATTATTAAAGTGTATGTTGAATAATTTATAATCTATTACACTTGATGAAAATATAATTTCATTAAATAAGTTTGTCGGATATGATTCAAAATGTTAGTTATAGTACCAGAATTTCACAATCACATTTAGAAATGCAAAAATATCGAGTAATACACTTCGGAGAAATTATAAACTTGCTGGACTAAGTGTGTACATGTAAAAAACAGGAGTAATGTTACTTTTTTTATTGACAAGTTACTTAACTATCAAACCTTCCAGAGATAGTCCAGTGAGTACAGCCCAATTAGAGCCAAAAGCCACGAAAATTAGTTATGTCGCTGATTTTCTGGATTTAGGTAGTTCTGAGGGTGCTCTATCGATACTGTGAAAGTTAGCATCAAAATTTTGGCTGCTAAGCGATAAATTTTTGTTTAAATTTTAAAATTTCGATTTTTGTGAATAACTCGGAATCTATGTCGAATTTCGAAAAAAGTGAGGCGGTCAAAAATGTAGTTAAAAAAATTTTCTATAAAAAAGTTTCCGTGTGATTTTTTCCTAATTTCAAAATTACAAGAAACGAATATCGTGTTACTGGATTTTTTCAACAGTGTATTTTTTGCTGATAACTCAAAAAATACTTGAAATTTAGAAGCTAATTTCTGAAAAAAACGCTGAGCAGGAAATTACCTCCGAAGAAGCTTAAATATGATTTTTCCTAACCTACAGAAAACTCTAAAATGCCAGAAATTCTCTTTTAAAATCTTGATTGTTGTAAGTACTCTAAACTTAAGTGAGAAACAGGAATAATCCTTAAAAACGCAATTTTTTTGTGAGAACTTTATTTAAACATTTATCAAAAATATTAAAATATTAAAAATCGAATATAAGAAATCATTTGCAATCTATCATGCCTTAACATTGTATAATCCATCATTAAATTATAAATATATTATTAAATTATAAATATATAGCGGCTCCTTGTTCTCCAGCATGCCTTTCCACTTAACTTAAACTGCTATCCTAACCACATTTTATAGTAAAGCCTCATTTCACGACTCGAGACTCTGGGCTACACTTGTTATGAATATTTACATCAAACTCGTCAAGAAAGTCTCCTGCATTCCCATATTTATCGAAGAAAATCGCGATCAAAACAATAAAACCAATTCAACATTTCACTAATTAAAGAGTATTTTGATGTTGGCATTTACGACACTTTACGTACTAAAAAAGAAACACAATTAATTTTTTACCTTGAAGCACTCCCATTAGCTTCCTTTTTTGCAATTTTCACTATTTCACAATTAACATTAAAACTGTCTGTTTTACTCCGACGGTGCCCTCTACACCCGTAGAATCTTAGGCTAATGTATTGAAGAAACTCTCCCTTGTTTTTTGTAATGGATATCTAAATAGGGGATGACTGTGCTCATCCGATTCTTTATCACGTCAGCTTTCGTTTTCCCCCGCATAATACGTTAAAACCAAACCCTCGAAAATCCCAAAAAGATTTAGGAAAAAAAAGTCGTTTTGGAGCTCTTAGCGAGTTTTCAAATTTTTGATAGGTAACCGAAGCTTTTACGAATTTATTTGGGGAGGAAATTGAAGCTCAACAACTCAGCTGAAAAATGCTCTAGTTTTCTCTAACTTGACCTCAAGCAAGGGTTTGCTGCTGGGTGTAGCAGAGTCACAGACACAAGTGTTTCAAGTTCTCCCAGGCAACCAGCAGAAAATAATCCCGTTCGTGTTGTTTTCCAAGAAAATTTTACAAGTTTGAATTTTTTGCAGATGCAGTTGAAAAGTAGAGACTAACGAGTAAAATGCATTTTATTTCGTCTCGAAATGTTGAGTTTTCAAGGAGATACAGCAGTTTCTTTTTTCCTTCAGACTCTATGTGGCACCAAAACTTTTTAGTAAGTTGCGACCCCAAAGTTTGCGCGCATTTTACAAAGAAATGACAACTCTTAGGGAAAAATTACAGGGAACCTTTTTTGTAGAAAATTTGATAAACTACATTTTTGATTCCTTCACTTTTTCCGAAATTTGGTATAGATATCGAGTTATTTGCAAAATTCGAAATTTTGAAAATTTAAACAAAATATATCGCTTAGCGGCCAAAACTTTGATGTTAACTTTCACTGTATCGGTAAAGCACCTTAAGAACTACATAAATCCAGAAAACTAACTAATTTTCGTGGGTCATGAGCTGTGATCACTGATAGATAGGATCAAAACAGAAATTACACGTCTATATAGTATAATTAATTGATTATCAACCAAAATTAGCACTTCGAATTTCTTGCTTCCTATAAGAACTATCGAGATATATTCGATTGTATCTCAAGCTTACGATGGTCTCCATCATTTAGAAAAAACGAATTCTAAATTCTCAACAAAATGATTCTATGTAACAACGATGATTTTAAGGTAGAGTCCACGTGGTGAGGAATTCACCGTGGTCGATATTAGAATCGAATCAAAAAAGTTCCCACCGTGTAATTAAATTTCAATTGACCTCAACGAAGATTATGTATAGACTCACCACGACACACACAGAAGAAATTCATGCATACACAACTAATAGACTAAAATGTATTTTTATAGGCGTCGTAAATTGTAGTTTTAATTATGAAACTATGTAGTTAGTTGGGTATTAATATCATATCACAAATGAGCCCATCTTTCAATCCAACAAGTTTTTTCACTGAATAATTTGAAGTCATAAATATTGAGACGTAACTATAATAGATAGTACTATGAATATAATGTTTTTAATGTTTTATCGATAGTTTCTGCATCTAACATGAAATAATAATTTGATAAGCAGTTTTTCTATACCCTCGCTTTTATTTATGAAGCTTTTTTAAGATTATCTTAATTTTTATACAAAAAACGTACCTTTTGTTCCTCAAGGATAATGTACCTTTCGGTTGGCAAAAACTTATTTCAACTTCTTTTTTCATTTGTCACCAAATTTCAAAACAAATCTGAAATTTATTCAAGGTCCGAACGCATCTATCATTTTATTATCTAAAAAATATCTTCAGTTCTCAGGAAAGAAGGAAAAGCGATGGCAAAAAATAAATATTATTACCAAAAGATGTAGGTTAAAAGAGAAAATTCGAATATCAGCATTCATAGAATCACACTTGAAGCTGCATCTTATTCATACATAATTTGAAATACAAAAAACTCTTACTTTTAACGCATATTTCAATATCCATTCCAATCAAGAAATGAAAAATAATATTTACCCCCCGTATAAAATTCGGTAAACATCTAACAAACCGTCAGTCCACGAGGACTCATCATCTGCACTGTTTACCAATGAAAACATCGAATCGTAAACATAAATGCATTTCTATTGGTCGAAGCTGTCGGAAGGCGTTTGTACACAATTTATTTGAAATATTCCTGCTAGAATCGGGCTCGGTTCACGTCTGTTACCCTGTTTAAATTAAACTCCCCTACAGGCAGGTACATTTTAGTCGTCTATTTACGTTTTATAATTTAATATTCACTTGTAGCAAGTTAAAGCAAGTAACGAGGTATAATCATGATTTTTTTCCAAATTCCAAGTAGGACTATAATTAAGTGAATCTGTCTAAATAAAGGGGTATAATGTGGTCCAATTCAGAATGATTCTATTACCTTTTAAATACTTTTGAAAATAATGAATTTATAAAATGAGTTATCTACGCATATGGTAAATCAAACAAACTTGTCGGCAAGGGTTTTTATAATCTGCAATTGATTATTTTTTTGTAATCGCGAAAGTTTGATTGTTTGATGGAGATACGTGTAGAAGAATTTTTACGCATAAATTTTTTGTAAGTTTCCTTCTAACAAACAAAAAAATACTTCACTTACACTTCAATATTTAGAAGTACTTATCGTCTATATAAACAAAATAAAAAGTTTGTTGTCATATAATATGTAATGCTGAAACATAGGACAAACATATCAGTATTTAGAAAATTGGTTAAAAAGTCATTAACCTTATGAGATTAAAAAAAAACAATTTATTATAGATTTTTAAATCCTTTAAACCGAGTCAAATGCAATGCAAGGAATTCTTGGAAATAGTTCTTGTAATTTTGAGAAACGATAAAGCTTCCAATGGTTGAAAGGACTTGAACAACTTTTACAATTTTTTAAATATTTTCAAATTTAGCTATAAATAAAATAAATTGATAATTATTCTTTCTTTCCCTGCTAATCGTATTTTTAATTTAACAGCTGAATACAATTAATTTCTTTAAAACTGATTTTGACTTTCGTGTGAGATCTTATATATTAAACTGTATAATAAGTAAAAATTTTCACTCTTTTCTTAAATCCTTTCATATCGTTTTGTTGCTAAATTATCTTGCTTTTAGGTATCCGATTCAAAATGAGTTTTTATAACAGATACAAAATTGACGTTTGGACTTGTTCGAAAATCTAATATTCAATCAAAAGACAATTAATAATAGTTTTCTATAAAATATATTAGGTAATTAAAACAAGAGTTGTACTGCTTCTTTTACCAAATTAAACTGATTTCCTCGAAATTTCTTTCAATTGTGAACCAACGTTAGTAAGTTCTGTCAACTAAGATCACTACTATTATTATTAATGTTGATTAATCGTTAAAACGAATCGGTTGCTAAATCCGCTAACGTTCGTTAATATATCCTAACGATTGCGCCACTTAACTTTCTCCTCCTTGAAAAAGATTTTTAAAAATAAATCGTTACTTGTTTTTGTTATTATGGAAGGATAAAACAAAGTAAACAACTAAAAAGGTTAAAATTAAAAGAAGCATTTTTAACGCAACTCGAATTCTGAATAGTCAAAACAAATTGAGTGACTGAAAAGGTTGAAAATACATAATAAGTAAAAATATAATACAATATGTGTTAATTAGGAGATAGACTAATTCAGCAATTTATTTTGGTGTGGTAAAGATTTTTTAGATTTTTGACGTAGAGCACTTGGGTAATTTGGTGCGTTTCAGGAAGAATTCAAAAATCTTATTTTATGGGTACATATTTTGTAACGTGATCATGATTTTCGTGATCATCAATTAAAACAAAACCTAAAAATTATGCATCTGTATCGTTAATAAGATCAGTCTTTTTTGACATTTTATATCTAAGTATAATTTTGATATTGATCAAATAACCCCTTGCTCCGTCTCTTGAAAATAAAAACGAGAGAAGCCATGGGAGAATTCTTTGTTACAGGTACCGTTCACGAACCACGAATCACACGGATCTAATGGTTTTTAGTGTCCATGAATGAAAGTCAGTGAGACTAAATTGTTTTAAAGGATTTTCGAAAGAACAATGAGTAGGTGGTTTTTTATAATAAGTTATTCTTTTTCTTATAATTTCAACGTTGACTTATTTATTGACACTAGATAATGAGAAGTAATAAAAAATCATGATTTAAAATTCTGATCCTTGTATGTATGATTCGACATAATAGTAAAAACAAACTAATTAAAAATAATTATCAAAAGAAATAAAACAATTGCGATGAGAAATAAAATCAAATTGACGGAATTGTACGGTAATGAGACGTTAAACAACTTATACGAGGGCAGTTTGACGAAACATGATTTTTCAAACTGAATTCAAGAGAATATTTTCTCTGACACTGTAGATGAAGGTTGGGTATATACCATCACACCAATATGCCCTATTAACAAAAATGCTTCTAAGAAAGCTAAATCTGATTGTTTGGCAAATAAGGTCACGACCACAAGATCAATTCCCAATCATGAAAAGTATATTTTTTTCTAACATGAGAGTTTCTAATATCCGGCATCGCACAATCGATTTGAGGATGCTAAAGAAGCATCGAATAGATTCGAAAAACAAATTAAACAAAGTTAAAATTAAACAAAAATAGAAAAATTAGTTCATAATTTGAGTAATATTCTTGAGTTGTATTGGGTTATATTGAGTTGTATTAGCTTAATAACACAAAATGTCGGAGCATCGTTAGGCACCGACTGTGTGGACTATGTGAAATTATATCAGGAGGGAAAGAAAAAAAATATGTATCCAAAATTACATTTTTTGCTGTTTTTCATCGATGCCACGGGTAACACGTATTTATTTTTGAAGATGGTGTTCATTTGCAATGTCTTTGGCTGTTGCAGAAATTCATTATGTGATTTTCGCTTATACAGGGTGTTTCTATATTCGACCCATACCGCTGTACCACAGAGAGATCTCAATAAATGATTCATTTTGATATAGGAACACGAACCCTTACAGGTACTAGTTGCTGAGATATAGATTTATGGCGAATTTTGGATTTTGGTTCAAAATTTTGGACACCCTATATCTCAGCAACTAGGCCCTGTAGACCTCAACTTCCAATAAAAATATTGTTTTAAACATCATTGATAGCACATTAGTGGAAGTGCAACCTTATTTCCAGAAAGAACTCGTTATTCACATATAAATTAAGTTCCAAATTTCTTTTCTCAACGGATTTATCTAACCGACAGGATTTTCCATTGTATCGCAAATTCTAATTGCCTGAAAGCTTGAAAATGTTCCAGTTGTAATGACACAGACTAAAATATGCATGATCATCACTCGCATAATGTACTAGTATGAAAACATCTTCCATTCTATCTCTTGTAGACTCAGGTCATATTCTACTCCAGATTGTTCTACAAATCTAATTCAAAATAATCTTAGACCAAATTATAGAGATTAAAGTACTTTCTCCTCAGTGTTATAACTAAATTATCACATCCAATGCATTCAAAGAATGTTTTCACTTTCCGAGGCAATTGAGAGTCGATAAAAAACTCGAAAATTAATTTGTAAACAAGAAAAGCAACTTTCCATGGAAATTGCTGGTTGTATAAACTGAATCACAATTTAAAATAACAATGAGTACGGTGCCTACAGCACCGTTTTAATGGCGCTGAATTAATAATTACAGTTATTTTAGATGATTGGAAGTGTTATACGCCTTTTTTGGACGCCATTGCATTTCTACTGGCTCCATTGACGATTATTCATTTCTCCCGTTTAGTTGGAAATTCCGAATTAAGAAAGCATCTTATTTATCAAGTCAAAATATGTTTTGTCTATTAAAAGTGTCTAATAAATATTCAGTAAAAAAATAAGAGGTCGTAGTACCTGCCTGTCTTATTTGTGCACGATTTTGAACTGAACCAAAGTGGCGAATAACTGGTTTCAGATAATATTTCTGAATCTTTTTTATAACCTCGAAGATTAACTGGTCGAGAATTTAACTTTCTTTATGAAATGGCATAGATCAGTTTCCATCTTTGAATTCTACATTGTATCTTCAAGATAAATAAATTTGTAGTTTTCCAAGTTATTAATTAATAAAAAATAAACAGTACGATAGAACAATCAAATTTAAGGATAAATTATAGAAAGTAAAGGAAAATAATGACCAAAATTCGGCAGAATAATGTGAATAATACATAAATTTGGTAGTAAATATAAAAGATAGAACGTTGATAACAAAATGGTTCCCTCCAGCAATTGAAACTATAGAAAGCAAAAAGAAAAAGACACCGACATAGGAATTTATTATTAAAAACTTAGAAATATTAATGAATGACGATATGAAAAGATCATTTTTGAAAATTAATGTGTTAAGTAACATAGAAGAGATTACAAAAAACCTAAAAACCAACAATGTCCAATTTCGATTTCTGGTAAAACTACAAGTACTATCAAAACAAAATTCGTTAAAAGGCAATCGAATCATTATAAATTGGACTGCATTATACGCCGTTATTTAGACAGATGCACTTAATTAAAGTCCAACTTGGAAAAAAATTATAATTATACCTCGTTAGCTTGCTACAACTGAATATTAAATTATAAAACGTAAATAGGTTTAAACAGGGTACCAGACATAAACTGAGCTCTTTTTGTACCCCATTCGTCTATTAGAACTTCGGTATTCTTTTATCTGACGCTAATAATCGCTATCGAACTATCCTTGACGATTCGGTTATTGCCATCCGTTTATTCAGTTTTTTGTGTTTAAAATCATATGCTGACAAAACTTGATGTAATGTTTGTAAACTGGTATATACAGTATTCCGTATAATCTACTACTATGTGCAATTTCATTGTCTTCATTCGCCCATGGTCTAAAGAACGCCAAATTTCTATTAATTTAAAGAAATTTATGAATTTAATAAATCTCACCAAACGAAGCCACTGCTTATCGCAGAAATTGTGTACACATGCCTTCCGACAGCTTACGATGTTTCAATTGGTAAACAGTGGAGATGATGTCCACCTGGACTGATGTCTACCGAATTTTATAACGGGGAGTGAACATTATGTTTCATTTCTTAATTTGGTGTGAGTGTCGTGCGTATACGTATGTATTGGAATCGAGCACTTGGGAACTTATCAGGAGCAAACTTAAAAAATAATAGTCCTGCCTGGTCTGTCCATACTTGCACCCCCAGAGTCTACGCCCTATGCCTTGGCACCGGCGGCACCGCCGTATTTACGGCACTAATCTATATGTTTATTGCAACGATTCAGAAAAAAATCTGTATAAAACATCTTGAATGTCAAAACTGGACATTTTACTAATCACTTTCTACTGAATCTTCTCCTAGCGCTCTGCTTGTATGTCCCATCCAATTTTATTGAATATTTTCGTAATTATTTTAGAATAGTTCTAGCACGTATAAAGAACACACCAAAATATTTATTAGCTGCAAAATTACACAAGAAAAAACAAGCTATGAGTAAAAGAAGAATAATCTAGCTAACGAACTAGGAAAACGGTGTTTTTATGTCTGAAGAACAATAAAAGAAAATTGTTTTTAATCAATAAATCATCTATCCAATTTTATTACAAAATAGTATACACTCGAACTATATTTTAATTAACAAGACCTTGAATACCAAACAAAAATACGTGTATTTTGCAAAGGATTTTTTTTACCAAAAATAGATTTTTACTAAGGATTTTAGTAGAATTTATACGATTTCAATAAAAAATACATTACAAACAATTCTTCGATTTATATGATATGCAGGTATTTAATATATATGGCAATTGTAAATATATTTTCAATTGAGTAACGAATTAATGACGAGCAACTAATCATCTTGACAAATGTGACAGCTGTCGAGCTACCGTGATTCGATATGTTGGAATATCATCTTGCGATTACAATGAAGAGTCGAAATAGAAATTTATCTTTCGCATTTTTCAAGTCAATAATAATTGGTTGTTGTCTTCACTTTTCTTCTTGATACAACCGCTTGAAGATAACAAGTTAATTACAAACGTGGATACGATTAAAAATTTAGAAAATGTGAAAATTTATTACAATGCAGTGGGGTAATTGGACGACGTTATGTTTAAGTAGATGAAGATTATGAACAAGCTTTTGATAGCGTATACCATAGCAAACTAAAAGAAGCAATGACTGAAATGGAGATACCCACTAGATTGATCAATATGGCCATGATGACAATCCAAAGATCTTGTACTAGAGTTAAAATAGGTGAAAAACGAGAAGATAGTCATTTACTGATAAAACTGTTCGAAGAAAGGAAATGTAAAACAGCTCGACTTATTACTGAATCTAAAACTGTATTTATGAAAATGTCGGCATCCGATGGAGAAACTTTCAGAGGTGTCAATAAATTTAAATTTGAAGTTGAAAATCTACAGGACTCTAATAAAGACAATTTTTAATTTCTACTAGATCTTTTGATATGTTCATGATTTTAAATGTCCTTGATTTTAGGTCTATTCTATTTTAAAATTAGTTTCTTTTATAATGTTGTAAAGACAGATGAAAATTTGACTAAAAGAAGTCGAAACGATAAATTATTATTACCCAAAATTATAAAAGAAACTAATTTTAAATAAGAAGAAACCTAAAATCAAGAACAATCTTAAATTGGCAATTAATGTTCGGTAATGACACCAAAAGACCAGGAAAAATAAATAGAATATTTCAAAGAAAAATATCAGAAGAATTGGGAATGAAGAATGAAAGACTAGGCAATGAAAACATTGTTTATTCATTCATTGAAGCATAGAGGTTGAGATGGTTCGGCATTCAAATAATTAAAGTGCTAAGAGAATCATGAATGCCGAAATATACGGCAGTAGAAAAAGAAGCAGACTCCGTAACCGATGGACAGATCAAGTTCACGAAGACATAGAAATAATGAATGGGAGAGGATGGTGAACGTTGGTAGAGAACAGACTAGTTTGAAGGCGAATTGTCGAGGAGGCTAAGATTCATACCGAGCTGTAGTGCCAAATGATATGCTTTCATTATATAACTACAAAGACATTCTGATCAAACAGGGTTCGCTAATCCCTATTTGTTCTTAGTAATAGATTTTTTTCTTGAAGTTGCCAAAGTAGAGATGAAGAACAGGCTAAAACATAATCAATAAAACTGTTAACACCAAATATGGTAACACGATTTGAGTGGATGAGGATTTTCATAGGAAAAAGATTCATTCAGGGTAGTATGGAAACTACTAAATATTCGTCCACTTTTAAAATATCACGTTTAAAAAGTTTCTGCAAACTCAGATCTTTATAGTTTTCATTAATTTGAAGTTATACATAATCTGATTACTGTAGGAGTTGAAGTAAATCTTAATTTACCATTTATGGTGCTCACATCAGTTTTATGGAATGGAACACATAATAAGATGTTTTCGAAGTATTATGTGGCCCAGCTCTTTAAATCGGTATTAAAAGTTCTCTGTATCCTGGTTATCGCGATTATCATACAACATAAGAGATTTTTATCATCGATTATTACCTAAAATTTATACCTAGGCTACTGCATACCTGTTTGGTCGGTGAGATTCTTGTCATCTATTTTCCATAGAACTCAAACTACTAGTTTGTGCTTTCCATCTTTTAGAGACATACCATTCATTTTATTTCGTGGTTTTGTCATTAAACTTCTAAATTATTGAATCAAATTTTTAAGCGCACATGCCAAGATATCTTCAAAAATTATATAAAAATGAATAAAAAAACTTTCCGGCATGAAGGAGGAATTTTAGTCCTAATCACACACTTCAAATAGGTATGCCAGAAATCAACTTTTGGAAAAAGGAATTTTCGTTTTGTTACTTTCCGTTTGATGGGTATAAGAGTTCCATGGCGTCGAAGTAATGACTCGACTGGAATATTATGGAAAAATACAACAATAAAATTATAGTTTAAACTAAATTATGAGAAATTCTAACCATCACTAGCACTAAGGTAAACCAACCGGACGTAGATGACTCATTTTCGTTTTGTTGGTGTATGCAATAGCATGATATTTGGTATTTTATTGACACCCTTCGAATAGTCCATAGTGAAGAATTCTGGCGCCTGTACCATCAGTTATTCCTCAAAACGTGTTAAAATAAGTAATGGTTACTGATAGTCCCTTTTATATTCTTTCATAAACTTTATGTCGCTTTTGTGATTGTTCAGTATAGCAATAACAAAATATATTTTCAAAAGGAACCGAAAAAAATATATAGATCCTGTAAAAACCAAGCAGTTTCCGTATATAATATCATTGTCTTACTTTTCAAAAGGTGCGACATCCTGTTAAACCGCAATAATATAAAAGATAGATGAGGTATCGTATAACTCCAGGTAGGCGAGAGCTTGCTAGTTATTCAGTGTTCAAACATTTATTGCCGATATTTCTCGAGGAGTACTTACTATTTAATTATACTTTGATGTTTATCTCGAGGTCCGTCATAATAACATTGAATAATATAGGAAGTATAATAAAGTTTATATCCTTTTGTTGGCAAACGTTGATAGGCAAAAGCTTATAGCATTCTATAATGTAACTGCAAAAAATGCTAAGATCGCATTTGTTTTCTTTATCAAATTGATGATCTATTTCTCCTATCCTTCATGTATACTGTGAAGTATGAGGAAAGCGAAAATAGAATTCATTCATAATACCAACTTAAAGTTGAGTTAAGTTGAGTTCACATTCAGAAAATGTTAATGGAAAAGTAAATGGGTTCTAACAAAAAAGCTCTAAAGACTATACATTCAGGTAATTCCACTAAAATTGATAAAATCGCTATATTTTTTTCTAAAACTAATTTATTTGTTCATCATTTACTTTCCGAACATGTTTTCGTTAATTTGAATGGTTTATTTTCAAATTCTTAAAATTTCTTTTAAGCGATAAAAGGTTCAGGTTCAATACAAAATGAAATTTCAGCGTATATGCATGAACTTGAAGGTACCATCGTGGTTTTTAGTTAGTTATCGGTATATCACATGTCACTGTGTATATGTGTCAATAACTACCAATGTTCCATATAAATGACCAACTGTCAATTGTTTCTAAGTGTACATAAGTCAATATGTAACAGCGTTGCAGATAAATGTACAATTGTCAAATGTCAGTGTGTATATGTGTCAATATATACCAATTTTTCATATAAATGTATAATTGTCAAATATAACTGTTTATATGTGTCAATAAGTACCAATGTTCCATATAAATGATCAACTGTCAATTGTTTCTGAGTGTACATAAGTCAATATGTAACAGCGTTGTAGATAAATGTACAATTGTCAAATGTCACTGTGTATATGTGTCAATATGTACAAATTTTTCATATAAATGTATAATTGTCAAATATAACTGTTTATATGTGTCAATAAGTACCAATGTTCCATATAAATGACTAACTGTCAATTGTTTCTGAGTGTACATAAGTCAATATGTAACAGCGTTGCAGATAAATGTACAATTGTCAAATGTCACTGTGTATATGTGTCAATATGTACAAATTTTTCATATAAATGTATAATTGTCAAATATCACTGTTTATATGTGTCAATAAGTACCAATGTTCCATATAAATGATCAACTGTCAATTGTTTCTGACTGTACATAAGTCAATATGTAACAGCGTTGCAGATAAATGTACAATTGTCAAATGTCAATGTGTATATGTGTCAATATGTACCAATTTTTCAAATAAATCTATAATTGTCAAATATCACTGTTTATATGTGTCAATAAGTACCAATGTTCCATATAAATGACCAACTGTCAATTGTTTCTGAGTGTACATAAGTCAATATGTAACAGCGTTGCAGATAAATGTACAATTGTCAAATGTCACTGTGTATATGTGTCAATATGTACAAATTTTTCATATAAATGTATAATTGTCAAATATCACTGTTTATATGTGTCAATAAGTACCAATGTTCCATATAAATGATCAACTGTCAATTGTTTCTGACTGTACATAAGTCAATATGTAACAGCGTTGTAGATAAATGTACAATTGTCAAATGTCACTGTGTATATGTGTCAATATGTACAAATTTTTCATATAAATGTATAATTGTCAAATATCACTGTTTATATGTGTCAATAAGTACCAATGTTCCATATAAATGACCAACTGTCAATTGTTTCTGAGTGTACATAAGTCAATATGTAACAGCGTTGCAGATAAATGTACAATTGTCAAATGTCACTGTGTATATGTGTCAATATGTACAAATTTTTCATATAAATGTATAATTGTCAAATATCACTGTTTATATGTGTCAATAAGTACCAATGTTCCATATAAATGATCAACTGTCAATTGTTTCTGACTGTACATAAGTCAATATGTAACAGCGTTGTAGATAAATGTACAATTGTCAAATGTCACTGTGTATATGTGTCAATATGTACAAATTTTTCATATAAATGTATAATTGTCAAATATCACTGTTTATATGTGTCAATAAGTACCAATGTTCCATATAAATGACCAACTGTCAATTGTTTCTGAGTGTACATAAGTCAATATGTAACAGCGTTGCAGATAAATGTACAATTGTCAAATGTCAATGTGTATATGTGTCAATATGTACCAATTTTTCAAATAAATCTATAATTGTCAAATATCACTGTTTATATGTGTCAATATGTACCAATGTTCCATATAAATGACCAACTGTCAATTGTTTCTGAGTGTACATAAGTCAATATGTAACAGCGTTGTAGATAAATGTACAATTGTCAAATGTCACTGTGTATATGTGTCAATATGTACAAATTTTTCATATAAATGTATAATTGTCAAATATCACTGTTTATATGTGTCAATAAGTACCAATGTTCCATATAAATGACCAACTGTCAATTGTTTCTGAGTGTACATAAGTCAATATGTAACAGCGTTGCAGATAAATGTACAATTGTCAAATGTCACTGTGTATATGTGTCAATATGTACAAATTTTTCATATAAATGTATAATTGTCAAATATCACTGTTTATATGTGTCAATAAGTACCAATGTTCCATATAAATGACCAACTGTCAATTGTTTCTGAGTGTACATAAGTCAATATGTAACAGCGTTGCAGATAAATGTACAATTGTCAAATGTCAATGTGTATTTGTGTCAATATGTACCAATTTTTCAAATAAATGTATAATTGTCAAATATCACTGTTTATATGTGTCAATAAGTACCAATGTTCCATATAAATGACCAACTGTCAATTGTTTCTGAGTGTACATAAGTCAATATGTAACAGCGTTGCAGATAAATGTACAATTGTCAAATGTCACTGTGTATATGTGTCAATATGTACAAATTTTTCATATAAATGTATAATTGTCAAATATCACTGTTTATATGTGTCAATAAGTACCAATGTTCCATATAAATGACCAACTGTCAATTGTTTCTGAGTGTACATAAGTCAATATGTAACAGCGTTGCAGATAAATGTACAATTGTCAAATGTCAATGTGTATATGTGTCAATATGTACCAATTTTTCAAATAAATCTATAATTGTCAAATATCACTGTTTATATGTGTCAATATGTACCAAACTAAACTTTTATCATCTAGTGGCATTTTATAAAGAAGGCTAGTTAATTTACATAATATAACTTTAATTTTTTATGTGATTTAAAGTGTGATTAGGTTTGATCACGACGTCGAGTAATTTCTGCCTCTCCAAAATTGCATTTTATCTCATTTTCATTTAAACATTTTGTGTTTAGATAACAAAAATTAAATATTTTGTAGATTTTATAATATATTTACAACTCCAATTGAATTTTATTTTAGAGATTTATAATAAACTGTATTAACACGACCTTAAATACAAAGGGAACTATATGAATTATTTTGGCACAATAGGAAATAACTTTTTTCAATAAAATCCATTTATCATGTATTTAGGACATAAAAGTTGTGACAACTGTTTACCTGGCTGTAAAACTAGCGACGGACAATGAGCTGCGGCCTGCGACTCCATAATTCAGTCAGTTCTCTTCAAAGTGGTTCATTCAGAGAGACTCGTTTACAGATTAGCCCATTTGTATAGACCTGTTTGCCGTCCGTAGTCGTACATTGCTTTTACTATTGACTGCAGTTGTTTGTGAGCATGTGTTACTTAGTTAGGTGCGATTCTCCTTTTAAATAAACACTAATTAATTCATTGTTATGTTGTGTGTTTGTAATTTCTGATTTGGCACCTGTTCTCTTTCGTCTCTTTTTCACTCCTACTTTCACAGTTCCAGCTCAAGTTCGTTTTATAAAGCGATAAATTTACATGTTGCACTTGACATTGGTAAAACAAAAATTAGAATTTAAATGGATATTGAAATTGATTACGTCCGTTATTCATAGATTATATAGAAACAATTTATTCAATTTGAGCAAATACAAATTATATTGTATATATACTAAACCATGTAAACATTTGTTTTATCTACTTTGCTTGATTAAAATTTTAAGTAAAACTATAGTATCAAAGAATTATGTCAGTCATCTTATATATCGTGACATATTTCAAAAAATCACTTTACCGCTGACTAGCAGTTTGATTTGAAGACACTTAACTGCCCACAGAAATAAAAAAAAGTTTCTTGAAACCACAAAACTGTATGAGAAAAGATAATTCATGTGTTGTAATGGTTTTTATAATAGTCCTTATGTACCATAAGATTGTTTTTGTTTGCCATTGACCAGCGCTGTCGAGGCGCGTAAAACTTGAATAAAAAAAATATTTTTCCATCAATATTTGGAAAATATATACTATAAAAAACTTTTATAGTATAATAGTAAAAAAAAGTATTATAGTGGAAAGTTTTTTTAAATTTGTTAAAATATCTTTTAAAATGGATATAATTATTTTTCTCATTATCTATTTGATATATTTCTAATTTGTTTTCATTGTTGTTTTTTTCTTTTTCAAAATGTAAAGGTCAATGGGGATGCTGTATCATCGTTAACTGGCCGGGTGTCCGTTAATAGCATTTTGCGGAACAAGAAACACCAAAAACCGAAAAACCATATTTCACAGTGTTGTGACACGAAAAGAAGCCGCAAACTGTAATAATAGAAAAATCCCAAGGGTGGGCCTCAACCACACAATGCCAAGGCATCAAAACTAAACGAACAAACATTGCTTGTGTACACTTTAAGCTATTAGTCCATTTTAAATATATTGCCTTAAAAAGGTGCCGACCTCCATGAGGGCATCCGCGTTGGTTACCTAACTTGGACCAGTTGATATTTTTAGTAGTTTGAAATATTTGTTCAGATATTGCGATCGCAGTAAATGGATACCAGTTTGTTCAAGAAATTGTAAAGTTATTCAAGTATCTTTACTTTCACTGTAACAATAATATTTTCACAAAAAAACATATTAGTCTGCTTGTTGATAAAAATAACAAGATCAATTTTTTAGCATAGCAAAAAATGCGCTCATTAAAAAAAGAAAACGATTAATCATCAAGATTTAACCTAATTCTCTTTTTTTAATCCAATTTTAAATTATCTTACTTTCTTTTTAGCAAATACTTCGCTCATAGAGGACCAAATATTTAATTTTTGCATTTAATGAGTTTTATCTTCCAACAATATTTAAATTATGTTAGTTGGTGGTACTGAATTTAAATATTATATTCCAACAATCCTTTTATTAAAACATAGGAATGTTTCACAATTTTTTCATAATAAAAAAAACACAAAAATCAGTTCAATCTACATCGCTGCTATGCTGTACAAGGCTCTGGAGTTGAGGAACAAATATCTTGACTTGGTGGTCTTACACGATTTGATGAGCTTGTTTCGCGATACTTATAAAAAAATATATTTCATTATTTTCTCGATGGGTAAACTTATCTGAAGTTGAGTTGAAGTTGAAAATTTCTCTGATAGTTCAATAGTGAAATTTCTCATTCTCTGGTGTGCATTTATACAGTTGTATCCACTTATTGACTTTCTATATTCATGGGAAATGATGATATCAACTCATAATGATTTTTTCTCGAAATTGGAATTGTTTTATTTTAATTAGAAGATCGAATGAGGTGAGAAAGGGAATATTATATCAGAAAGTATGAGCATCTGATGAATAAATATCCGTAAAAATAGTTTATAAGTTTACAGATACAAGTTTACGTGCACATATGAAGAGTTGATTCGAGAAATCTACATAAACAACATTTTTAGTAATACATATCACCTAAGAGATGGATCAACAGCTGGCAGTCCACCTTCCAGCAACTGATACAGAGGAACCTGCAATATAAGACAACAAACTCTTCTTTGATCTAAGATTACATTTATAAACAAATTAATTGAAAAAAAACCAACAAAAAGCAACAAATCCAAGAACAGTTTTCTCAAATGATAATTTATTGAAAAGAGCAAAGAAAAATCACCAAATGGAATGAGTTATATGTAATATGATAGTAAATTAAATGAAGAAGATGAGAAAAAAGATATAAAGAAATGATAAGTGTAGTAGTACCAACATAGAAAACATGACACTATACAAAGCAACAAATGAGGAAAAACTGAAGACTAAGATAATGGTAAAGTTAACAAAGACGAATAATCTAAATGATGTCATTGAATTTTGTGACAAACAGATATATGAATAGAAAATAAATGGAAATGATATCACACAAGATATGAATGTGAAGCTTGAGTTAGAAATGGCAAACAAAACAAGTATCATGGTATAAAATATTTGAAAGATAAAGGTATACGATATATTGTTTACACGAGCCGCAAAACAAATGAAGGAGAAATATGTCATTTTGTCGCGAGTCGTACACTGTACTCTTTCTACGGATGCGTCGTTTTTATCGGTTCAAAACGAGGTTTAGCATAAAATCAACCAATCTTTATATTTTACTCAAGTTTGTGACTCACTGTTATATCTGAACAATTTTGGAAAGTAATTTGGAAAGGTATTGAGTTTGGACAACATATTATTTTAGGTTATAGTGACGCCAGAGGCTAAATCGATTTTTTTACCCCTTTCAATATTTTCATTTCAATAGCCATAGAATTTTCGATGTAGGATATAAGAATATTTTATTTGTGTCTTTATTTAGTTATTTTTATGTTTGTTTCTTAGTATTTTACAAGTTTTACAAATTGTAAATAATTTTTGGGTGTCGAAGCCCTATGGTGTTTTACAGTTAAAAGATCTAAGGATGGAAGTTTTATCTTATAAAAATTTATAAAGACACCCCGGAAACTATGATCGGGTTGACCCGGATCACGCTCATTACTGTTCGGAAACTGATCGAGTTAATCGGCTCGTAGTCATATGTTATGATCTTTTCTACCCTGGTAGACCGGTGAGTTGTTTCATTTGTGTTTAGTTTTTTGAACTACAATTTACTTATTCCAATTAAATGTCTGCCAACTACTAATTTTCTTAATTGGCGTCATTCGTGGCTTACTTAGGTTTATGGTTTCATTACTTTTCGGCATTTCAGCATAAAAATAGCACATTAGAATTAAATTTTAGTGCAAGGCTCGTGTGAGGGGGTAAATCATTGTTAATTGCTCAATAACAATTATTAAGCATCTAGAATCTATCAAACAGGTTAATAGATATCATGGTACAATTAACGTACAAAAAATTAATAAAAATATGTCAGCATTGACATATCATACCTGCCATATCAATTTGGCATGTGGCAACTCGTGGTTAACTTGACTCATCATAATAACATTGAAAAACTATTTCTAACAACATGGGATATTTCTCCTCGTATGGAAGCGATGAGAAAATTAGGACATTTTATTGCTGTTCAACGATATATTAGCTGTGACATACTCCAAATGTTGATTCAGACATATAGTAGCATCATGAAATAAACGAGAAATCAGTTTTCTCTTTTGAATTTTGTTTGTGATAACGTCTTGTCATGTTTGCTTGTGACCATATCCGTAAAATTGCAAAAATCATTGTCATTAAGTATTATGATTGAATTTTTAGTGATGCAATCGAATTGTTTTAATCTTAAGAGACCAAATAATTTGTACATATTGACATGTTCAATAATTCCGTGAAAATTTCTTTGATATGATATACATCAACATTTTTTTGGTAAATACTAAATCAAGCAATTTCATCGTAGAAAGAATTTCAAAGAACTCTTCTCAATTGCATGGTTATCGTTTTCTAGCTACAGAAATATTCAAAAAGTCTCCTAAACTTATTTAACTCATTCAATTGAATGGTTGTCTACACAGCCAAGTGGAAATTTTGAGAATTGAATTTGTTAAATATACTTATGTTTATCTTGTTGTTAAGTCAATTGCCTTTTTATGAGAATTAAACCAAGCGTATAATGGAAAAAGTTGAGAGTATTGAAATTTTGCGGATGAAATTACCTGCATGGATTAAAATACCGACACGGAGATTTAAAAACTGTATTTTTATTTAAATGTTTCTGCAAAACATTGGCTTATGCTATTAGTGATTCCATTATGTTATTCAAAAAGTAATTGCACTCACAACTGGAAAATTGGAATAAATACAACAGTATAGAATTGTTTGTTTCAGACTTATACGTATAGCGTAGAAATTTCTAAAAATGATTTCAAAACTTTCAAAAAAACATCATGAAAAGTATTATAGATTAGATTTCGGTTTTTGTATTTTTATTACAATAGTATAGGATTAAACCCGAAATTAAATTGGACGTTTCAGATTTTCCAGATTTTCAGAGGACGTGGGTAACTGAACAAGCCTAGCAACTCTTAACATATTTACAGGTACGGGCTTTCGAAATTATGGAACTTGTAAGTAAAAAAATTTGAAACGCGAATAACTCGAAAATTAAAAGGAATTCGAAAAATACTGTCTGGGCAAAAAATGTAGAGCACAAAATTTTCTACAAAAAGGTCTGTAATCATTTTTTCGTTGGAACGAGTATTTCTGAGTAAATCTCCCTCAACGCCCAAAGCATCCGCTCGGGAATTCCCGCCAGTTTGAATTCAAGACAATTCACGTTCCAGGCGCACATGGAAACTACTCTAACTCTTCGACAACTAGCATAATATTCGACTAGTGAAATTTTCGAAAATCTTGGGAGATGCATAAGTACTTGAAGTTTCATTAGATATATTTCATCATTCACCATATTAACAAGTGAATCCAACGAGTGATTTGTCGTTCGTATTATTATCTATATTTTTATGTATATAACACACTTGAACTACTTTAATCATATTTTGTATTTCTAGCCATTTCAAACCATCCATGTCAAACCAATCGCTCTTTTAACCGCGCTACAACCGACTTTGTTTCCAATTTTCAAAATCACTTACATTAATGTTACTAGGAAGCCAAAATTGTTCTGAGAACGAGTCACCGCCCAGTGTATATTTATGATTAAAACAGTATCTTCCACCTTATGAAATCAGTATGTGAAAAACCAATCTGTTAATTATTCCCACCATTTACAAAATCGAATAAACTATCATTCGATCTGAACATTAACAGTAACAGATTCAATGCCTGTTGCTGCCACCTTCCAAAACGAAAATATAAATAATTGTTTAACACACACCATTAGAACGTTCTGGAATTCCTATCTGTTTGGTTTAGTGACCATTAGAATATCTCAAGGTAGATAAGAATCTAAGAATTTTATACAGGGTTATGCACATGAAAGAGGAGGTACTGTTGTCAAATGATAAATAGTTTTTAATATGTTTTGTTTCTATCATTTGAATTAATGCTGAGATTGATGTCATGATATCTTGAGGAAATAACGAGAGGGATCTTCATAAATGTATGGTAATAAAAATGTTTCTATTTTTTCCGAACTCAGTATAAGGAATAGCTACACGAAGAAAAGGTTCTTAATGAAGGATAAATAGAAACCAATCATCAAACAACACGAAAGATGATGAACAATTCAAGGTCAATCACTTATAATACATATTTTTTAAGCCACACTATATTGGGAATACATTCAAAAATTGAATTGTTCGCATTAATTATTAGGAGAAATATTAGGAGAGGAAAATTGCTCCTATACTGACTGTCACTTCCAATAATTGACTGAAAATCCGCTATTAGAGGAAAGTTGTTCCTTTCAGTATAATTCCATCAAATATAATCCGCTTCAATAAACTTCAATTGCATATGTAAAAACTATTGTGGGTTAACTTTTCGAACGATTACAAGCTCATGATTCAATTCAGGGTTTTCTAGAAGCCCTTTTAATTGTATGGACTTTTGAAAGCGCTTTTCATATGCTTAGGACAAATTTCTGGCGTCGCCAAACGGCCGAAGAAAAAGCTTCCAAATCTATTTATCTGGTATTTCTTGAGTACCTCAAACCAAATTTGTTAAAGCTGTAGAAATACTTATATTAACACACGTTCAATTTGAGAATAAAATATATTACTCAGTAAATTTACTTGCTGTACAAGATATTTGACCTTCAGTTCCTCTGATCCTATATCACAAAAAAGATCAGTGATTGATAGTACTATCCAATTATCATATCCTGATGCATAGCTACAATTGAAAAAGCAAAAGCTGCATTAGGAAAATAATTATTCCGAAAAAATGGAAATAACGTATTCAGAATAAACTGCAATTCTTTGTAATAATTATGATGCTGTTTACATAGCTCAGATATCTCAATATTTAGAAAATAGATTAAAAAGACATATTAAATTAAAAATAAATCACGAAATATCAATAAACATCTGAAAATTGTAAAAAATCAAAAATCCTCCAAACAGTGTTCAATAAAAGAAAAAGAAAATTTGTAGAAATGGTTCACATACAAAGAAACAAGTAAATTGTCAATAATAAAAAAGGCCTAAGCTACTTATTTGATGCGAAGCCTGAACCCAAATGTAGCAACTGCAATTGTAAATTGACTATAAAACACACAATCGTATAATCTCTTAACTCAGAAAGATCATCATCAGATCTACCACTCGAAACAATACGTGAAATTTTAGGACCTAAATACAATATTACTTACCTTAAAAATTACCTTAAACAGATATATCTCTATCATAAATTTAATTTAAAAAATATTTATAGATAAAATACTTAATTTCTACTAAATCGCTGCTAATAACGGTTGATGGGCATTTTGTAATAAAAAGAAGGCCTAAACAATATAAGTGAAATTATTAATCCTGTTTCATAAATTCCAATGTTGCCTTTAATCGTGAATTCATAAGAGATTCAACATTTTTGTATTGCTTTTCAAAATATTCTCCATTAATATCAATAATACACTTTTGCATGAATTGGAACCAATAAGAGGAAATCATTGGGTGCCAAATAATGACTGTACGGCGGACGCATTGTCGTGGTGGAGAATGATTCATCTTCTTGGATTGGTTCCCTCATTTTTTCGAACACTTCGGGTAAACAAATACTGGTATACCGTTCAGAATTGACCGTTCTACGTTGATCTAATGGAACGGTGGCGAAATGTCCAGTTATTTCTAAAAACAAGCCATCGGCTTCGAAGTGCTCCGAGCCCTAACATCTTATGATGGATTTGACTCGTCTTACAATCGATTGTTGTTTACTTTCGTGTTCATATACAAAGATCCATGATTCGTCGCTTGTCACGATCTTATAGCCCCGATATTGAATTTTTTCAGCATTACTTTGCACCAATCGACACAAGCGATGGTGAAATTATGCGGTATCCAACGTGAATAAGTATTTTTAACAGTCAAATTTACTTGCAATATTGAATGTATGCGGATGGAACTAATGCCCAAGTGTGCCTCAATTTCATGGTCTGTCACACGACGATCTAAGTGACTCCACGATTGAATTCTAAAAACCAGCGAAACTCTGTGGCTCAAGATGCTGTTTCATCATCAAAAGTCGAAGCGAATTGATCTGCATACTGTTGTTAGTTTAATCCAAGTCATAGAAAATCATCTACCGAAAATGTTTGCGATTTAATTTCAGTTTTGAGCTAAATGAATGTTTTTAGTATCTGTAAACAATTCAAATAGCAATCGTATTACCTTATCTCAAATTGGCAATCCTCGGGAAACTGATTTTATTTTCATAATTATGTAATAGGTATTTATTCATATAACTATGAAATAGCAGAATATATTTTGTTAAAGACCGAAATTTCTTTTCAATTAATTGAGATATAGAACCAAGACCAATTATATACAAATCAACCAACAGGAATAATGACCTGGTTAGAAACCTTACTGATAAATTGAAAAAATTAATCCTGGATATTGCACAACTAAATACAAATAATTTTCTGTTTTAAGTGAACGGATGATCGATATATTAATAGTTTAAGATTTATTCTATCAGTAGTTCACATATTTTCTGGAGACTGCTATATGAAGACTTTAGAACGGTTACAATTAACTATTCAGAGATTATAAAAGAGATATGCTTGTTTCTTTGTTCGCGTGTGTGGATAATAATTTTTTGATTAAACAATGTTCCACAAGTATCCTTTAGAGTATTCCGATACGATGGTCTAAAAACATTTCAAACAATGAATGGAATTCTTGACTTGTTAACTTCCTCTTCCTAGAAATACAATAGAAAAAAATAACAGTTGTTCATTCCTATAATACCTGAAAAGGTATACAATTCATGTAAAGTAGTTTAGATATGGCACTAAGCAAACCGTACCTTTGAGGTATAACGAATCCTTTTATAAGTACCTACTTCTATCCCTACGGTTTAAGCTTTATAAATGCTTTTTCTGCAAAAGGAAATTGATTTCACGTATGTCACTCACAATCTAAATGTTTACCTTAAATAAATGTAAACAACAAAATAAACGTTCTCGGTTTGATTGAGTTTTATTATGGACGACATTGCGGGGGGTTGCTTGACAATTGACAACGAGAGAAAATATTGATGAATTCCTAAAAAAAATTATTGGAAATATTCATCTGTTAGCGATTGGTCGTACATAAATTTTCTAATAAGCGTTTCTCGTGTAAAATGCTGATTCGCATAAATCTCGATATATTTCAAATATAGCTTGATAACCTAATATATTTACTTAGCATAACATAGTAATGAGATGCTAAATCCAATCTTTCACCATTAGCACAGCAAAAACGTAATTTTATACTCTAAAGGAACAATCTTTTTTGAGCCTTACCTACATGGTTCTGAAAGTCGATTGAATTTCCTTAATTTTGAAAACCAATAACATTTTTATGCATATTAGTCAATCAGTCTTATTTTTCAAGCTCTTAGCGATACAATTTGGTAAAATTTGGAAAAAAAAACAATAAAATAACTTATTATACGAGGGTGGCAACTTAAGTTTCAAAATAGACAAACGCAAACAAATGTATATCACTTTATTGCTTTTCAAAATATTTTCCATTAAGACATAAGAATGTCATCAATTCTCTGTTGACCCAAGTAGGATTGAATTTAGAAAAAGAAGAATGTGCTGCTTGTGTCAAGAATTTCTTAATTTTGTGCGAAGAGTGTTTTATTTGTGAAAGTGGGTTTGAACTGGATACAAACCTCCGAGAGTTTTATTTGAAAAACGTACAAATATCGGAAGAGTTAATTTGTCTTGTGGAACTGTTAAGCAATCTTCTTGTAACAATTGTTTCTAGGTAGACACTTAAGAATTTCTGCAAGTTCCAACGTTCATAATATAAAAGTTTTATGCAGGAAACCAGTTGAAAGTTTGGTTTCAGACATGTGAAAAACGCAATAAGAATTTGCTTTCCTGAATCGAATTCTTGTCAAATTTGGCAGGTACGCTGGAAAAAGCTGCTGATTTCTCTTTGAAATCCAAATTCGTTTGAATTGAGAACTGGTCAATAGACGAATCGCTCTTTTTTATATTGTTTGACAACGTTCTTGTCAAATTTGGCAGGTACGTTAGAAAAAGCTGCTGATTTCTCTTTGAAATCCAAATCCGTTTGAAGAAGAGATGAATCGCCTTTATGAAATTCCAAACTAAGTTCCAAACTATATATTTACATAATTTAGTTTTAATTTTAAGAGATAACCAAAATGTTTTCCCAACAACCATTGCATTTAAAGAATTTTCGAAAGTAGTATTGAACATAGATTTAGTATATTCAAGAGAAGCTACAACAAACGCAAATACAACAATTAATAGAGGTTTTGCAAAATTAAGTACTCATAAAAAATTAAAATGAGAAACGATAATATGAATTGTTCACATTAATGATATGACATGATACTTTTCGTTGTCATGGAAACTGAGAAAAAATGAGTTATAACGCGCTGATACTTCTATAGTCAAGTCCATCAAATGAATGAAAAAGCAAAATATGATGAATACAGATGAAAAAGTTGTATAAGCTGACCTCAGAAAATGAAGAGTACAAGTGGTTTATCCATAAACAAAGATTGATTATCATCTGTGTCATGAAGATATTTAGGAGGAGTGACGTCGCTAAAAAGGCGTATATATTCGAAACATCTATCGTCTAGATCTTTCACAAATACCTTGATCAATGTATATATTGGAAATAAATTGCAGTTTTTGCTGTATTAAAGATGTAAAGTATATAGAAACTAGCCATCCTATAGACATTTGAAATTACGAGTAGAACCAATTTATTCCGAAGAAAGAATGCTAACTTCGAATCAATATTAATTCAAATTAGACATTTAACAAACTCAAATGAAAAATACACTAAAACATACCGACAACAACGAAAAGCGATTGCTACTGTCAAAATTGATGTATTGAACGACGTACAACCTTCACAATTTTCTTTATCAGATTATGTTTGAGTAAATAATCATATTTTAATATTACCGATAATATGTAAACAAAACATAAACAGTTTGTCTTTTCATTCACCTTTTTTGTGCTATCTAATGTAAACAATCGTAATGGCAGAAAAATTACCATCAATATTTTTTTTCGTCTCCTGATAACATTTAGGTGACAGTCTGCCGATGGTTTGAAGTAATAGGTATAGATAAAACGTAACACAACAGTGGTGTACTCCCATTTTCTGTACTTAGTTAATTAATGAATGGTATATAAAGTTTGAGAGATTTTTTGGAAACTATGATCGTATTAACCCGATCATGATCTGAATGTTCGGAAACTGACCCGGATCACGTTCATTGTTGTCCGGAAACTTATTTAGTTTATCGGGTTATAATCATATGATATGATCCTTTCTACCCTGGTAGAGTGTCAAATATCTAGAATCTATTATGTAACTAAATAAATACAAGGTGTTCCAAAATTATCTTTACAACTTCGAAAATAAACAAGATTTTTATATTCTGTCTTTTGCATGTATTACTGCAACTAATAAAGTTTTTTTAGTTTAGTACACTTCAATATGCCTATCATTGGTGGCCCTAAGCACTTCTAGTATGTAATCAATTTCACGCCAGGTACGCTGTAACATGTCGCCTGTGATTGTACTAAAAGCTTGTGTAATGCGGCGTTTCATGTCATTAACCGGTGTCCGGTAAACAATGTCCTTTAAATAACCTCACAAGAAGAAGTAGAAGGGTGTTATGTTTGGAGACCTATGGAATTGGGCCATTGCGTCCAATCCATCGGTTGGGAAAAGTTTCGTTGAGGTGTTCCCGCTGTCAATCAGTGTGGTGGTGCACCATCCTGTTGGAAGTAAACAATCGGCTGTAATTCTTCCAACTGAAAAGAGCAAAGTTTTGAAGCATATCCAGATACACGCCGCCAGTAACTGTTATTTCTATGGAGAAAAAAGGACCAATAATTTTGTTGTCCATAAGTCCACACCACACATTAACCTTTGGGCTGACTCGTTGAAGCTAGACTACTGCATGTGGGGTTTCAGAACCCCAAATTCGTACATTGTGGCGGTTTATTGTACCTGACACATGGAACGTGGCCTCATCACTGAAACACACTTTTTTCAAGCTCAATACGTTGTAACATATCTACGGCAAATTCCACACGTTTTGGTCGATCTGTTGGTAAGAGTGTCTGCAGCAACTGTACCTTTAGGCATACAGACGCAACTGTTTATGAAGAACCCTGTGGATTGTGGTTGTCTCTCTCTCTCTTCTAGCCGTTTTCTATCCTTTGGATATAGGCCTCTCTCATATTTTTCCAGTTTTCCCTGTTCTGTGCCACTTGGTACCAGTTAAGTCCGGCTGTGGTTGTAGGCATTTGCAATTGCCTTAAAGCCTGACGAATTGAAGTTTTCGGATTGTGCTGGAATGTTTGCCGTATTCGCTCCACATTTTCTGGATTTGTGCTGGGTCGTCTGGTTGGTGGGTCTCTTTGGAATTTTGTCCTGAAGTTCCATTGAACCTTTGTATCTGATTTCGTCTCTATGAACCATGGCACGCCGTGAGCTTTCTGTTGTGATGTTCACATCTTGCAAAAGACAGAATATAAATATTTTGTTCATGTTCGAAGTTATGAATTTTTGAAGTTGTAAAGACAATTTTGGAACACCCTGTATAACGGAGGAATTGACGCAAAAACAGACACACAAGTCAAATGTATTTGTAGAATAAAGTTTTGAATGCGAAATATCCACCGAAACTTAAACGCGATAGATCATCGAAATATATATTTTTTTCTTGAATTCGTTATTCAAAAATACTTTTATAGACTCAGATGCCTTAAATTAACTATATCTGCAGATAATTTGATGGCTTAAAATTAAATTTTGTCAAGTAACGCTACTGTAATAGATGTTGATAGAATCGGAGCTTAAGTTGTGTAGTTATCTTTCGATAATTTTGTTTATGTTTATCTAGTTAGTCATTCAATATCGACAGAAGGACAATAACCTTTACAACTATTTATTACGTGAATTTGGTTCACTAGAATATTTATTGGTTGTTTTGTTTTTAACACGCTAGGGAAAAAAAGCGGAGTGACGCGTCTGGAAATCTAGAAAGATATTTATAAAACTGATTGTGTTTACTATTCAAAATCGTGTTACAACAACTTGTTTGTGTTAGTTCGAAGAGAACAATACTATTTATAATTCAAGAGTTTCGAAATTATTGAACTTATATAGAAGAATATAAACCCTTTAAATGAGAAGTAAGGTTATGTCAAAAAATAAAATAACAAGCATTCATACCAGTGAAACATATTAGTCTCAGAAACAGATATAATATGTTTAGATATAAATGAAATTATTCCACGTGACTCATACAATGCGTTCTCCACGTTTACTGACTATGGTGGAATATTAGAAGCTGTTCTCTAAACCAATTATCAGATGAATCGCTGTTATGTATGCATGATATGCCGCACATAATAAATTTTTCCGACAAATAATTGTCTTTGGTTTCAGCGTGTAGTATTATAATGGGTTACCTTTTAGCCAATCAGTATTTCAAGCAAAACCCTGCAATGTTGTGGACGTAACTATCGGAAACTGATTTATCATGAAGAGCTGAAATATAATATCAAAATATTTGCCAACTAGTTTTTGAACGTTACCTTTGTGGGATTGTGGCAATCTAACAACAATGTGTACTCTTTTTAATATTTATTCCAAGCTTCCTAATACTTATGTATTTATAAAAACTAATTAATCGAGTGTGTTGACATTTGGTATAAATTATTAAATTCGTGCGATTACAAAAACAATATTTATTCAAAATGACACCCAACATAAATAAATCGATGAATTGATTCTTTAACCATAATTCCCGGATGATGAATACATAAGTATGCAAAAGGTCGGAATATATATTAAAAAGAGTATCTTCGTTCTAATTTCTATATGGAGGGCAGAATAAACACAATTAGGGATGTAAATTGCCCTAATCAAATTTCCGACAAGTAGTAACTACAGATTAATCAAAGGAAAACTAAACCTTAACACTCCTACGAACGACTGAATTAGTCAGGAGACCGATGGTAACTGGAGTTGATGCTACCAAACTAAATGAGAAGTAGTATCCAAGACTGGCATTGGAAGAGGCTTCAGTACTATCTGTCACATACATACGCTGAGAGAGTTTATGAGTGGAACAAAAAAAATATGATTTCGGGAAGCTAGTCATGATATGAAGACATCGTCCTAATTGCCAATAACCGCGTAGATCTTCAACAACAAATAAATAAACTCAATTCAGCTAATAAAAAGCAGGCCTAAAAATGAACCCAGCTAAAACCAAGGTACAATGAACTGGTAGATAGTCAAGATATCTTGATAAATAATACTACGCTGGAAGGAAAAATAAAATTGTCATGGAGTGCATATGGGGGAAACTTAATAATATTCAAATCTAGAATACTACTTTATATAAAGAAATGATTATTCGACCAATGCATTTACCAGTTATGACATATGGACACTCAAGACTGAACTTATTAGGAAACTCCAAATTACTCAAAGATCAAAAGAACGCAATAAGCTAGGTATAACAAAAAGACCCAGGTAATAGACGTCATCCACAGAACCAAATCCCTCAAATGGTAATGGCAAGGATACTTGACCAGAAATACTAATGATGGATGACCATGTTTAGAGAAGATAGCAGGAAAATCTTGAGGCCGACTAACCAATATTAGACATCAATTGGCTCAAATGGAGGACCGATAGATAAACATGTAGGGAGACCGCTACGTGGAAAATCGGAAGAATAGCCTGCATATCATGATGATGATAGATGTTTTAGTTTTGGGATTGCGACAAATAAAATACCGGAGTGCTATAATACTATTGAATAATTGTGTATTCATCATATAGTAGAAAAACAAATTTACAAGGGATTTATTCATCAGTAGTACGGTTAGTCAGGGAATGCAAGATGTCTTTCAATGCACTCGGGCTAAACTACGAATCAATTTTGTCTGAGTAATTAATAATTACTCGTATTTTGTTAATTATTACATATATGTGTGGTAAAATATGCTGCATTAATTTTTCGATATTTGATATTCCGTACAATGAATTAGAAGGACTAATTGACAATTTAAGTAGATATTAATAGAATGTAAACACACCAAAGATATTTTTAGCGTTAAATATTTAATGTATTAAGAGTTATTTGAACTCGCCTTTATTAACATTCCGACATAAGTTTACCAAACTAATGAATTGTGTAATAATGGAAATTTGACGCCTGTGTAAATAAAGATATGTCAATGAATTTCTATTATGAACAATTTCTTCGTGACGTCATAATAGGTTAGGTTTTTCATATAAACATCAGCTAAACACCCTGTTTCCAGATGTTGTTACTATATAAAATTCAATCGAGTTGAACTGAAACCTCATTAGGTTCTCTTTTTGCCACACTTTATTTAACTTACTCTCTCTGTTTATCTGTTTAGATGAAATTTTGTAATAAAAATTTTTAATCAACCTCTTAACTTAAATTTCGTATCATTTCTCGCTTTTGATGACAACATATGGTTCAATTAAAATATTGGTGAAGTATTCAATAATATCCCAAGAATAATTCGCGTTATTTTTATAAGAAACAGAAAGAAACTTTGCACATTCGCTGATAGATGGCGCTACAATTAACATATGAGATTCATAATTTCACCAAAAGACTGCAGTACTAATTTTGAAGTGATATTACTAGAGGATTAGCTCAATTTAATTTTTTATTGACTGATAAATATCATCAATCAAATGAAACCTAGCCACGGTTGCGTGGCTAGGTCGTGGCGAGTCCCAGTCTGTCTGGGAAACCTAAACATTCTTGAAAATTGATAAATTAATATGTATGCATTACATTTCAGGACTCATGGCAACTTGAATGTATGTATGTGTGTATGTGGATATTGGGGTATCATGTACCCTCTCAGAAAATCCAGAATCCAGGAGATCTTCGTCTTCTATTTCACACGCTCCCAGGTATAGTTCTGTAGTGTTTCATAATTTGAGAAAATTTCTAGTATTTTCAGATTTGAGCCGAAAGTGCCCCGATAGGGTTTCTGTTAGTATTCTTAGATTGTTCTTACTTATGTTGATACATTCAGCAGATCTATTCTGGTTATAGTTTCCCAGAAGAGTCTTTGCCTATCTCAGCCAAGTAAATTGTCCCAATAATTGATCTTGCTCCTATCTACCTTTTTTCACTGCTTTTCTATTGTTCTGTAGCTGGTACTACTGGAGGGTTCAGGTTCTATGAAAGGTTCATCTGCTCTGGCTTCAGCGAGCTTATTAGCTATTTCATTTTCCTTCATTGTTTCACTCCTTCACAATTTTTCATGCTTAGCTCGTTTAATTCTTCTAGGTAATCCCTAACGAGTTTGGATTTTGGACAAGATGATCATCTTCTATTTACGATAGTTGGTCTCTAGATTGAACTAGACACATTTTTCAATTGCATAAATTTCTGCTTGAAAATGCTTGTTGTATTCTGAGCCCATTGCTGAGCTCTGTTGTGACATAAGAAGTTAGATCATAAATATTTACCATCAAGACGTAAAGTACAGGTTCATATTCTCTAAAAAGATTCTCACAGAAATCTTATGGCTGAATGGACATATCTAGAGAGAGGTACTTTATTCCTGCAGACAAAAGAAACTACCACATTATACAGTAGCAGCTCCAAACAAAAATGCATGCAAAACTAAATGGCCCCAGTATTTTTTATGGGAATTTTTGGAAAAAGGTCTGCAACAGATGATGAACTAATACCTCAGTTTAGAAATTAACATATGTGATAGTTCAGTTGGGAAAAGGAATACAAACCATATAATGTATGAAGAAGAAAATTATTTTTATTGAGTAAATTTAAAAACAATGAGAATAATTCAAGGACCAATCGTTGTAAGAGATAAGCAAAAATAATAATAAATAAATACAGTATTAATTAGTAGATGAAAATTCATAAAGATTCATGAAAGCATTAAGCTTACATAAGGTATATAAAAATAGTTGATCCCCATCTAGACTAGACTAAGAGAAGGCCTAAAGATGATGCAACAGATACAAACAGAGAACTTAAATGTGGAAAAGAAGACGAATGGCTTAAGATAACAAGTAAAGCCAGGATCCGTAGCATAAGATGAAAAAAAAAGTGAGAAAAGGAATCATCCACCTGATTAGCTCATTAGCATAAGCCACAATCATTAAAAGTATGGCGATCTAATAAAGTAAGATGAAAGTTAAAGAAAAACTTTTTTCAACGACAGAAATAGCAGTTGAAAAATTATAGGGTGTGTAAATATTATATGGAATACAGTGACTAATTATTCACGTTCCAAATAACAAATATTGTCTTTGTGGAGTGCAACCCCATTACAATAATTGGTGAATTCGCTTTAATCAACGCCATTATTTTATATGTCCTTTCGCCAAAATATCGTTATCTTAATCTATCCGTCATCAATAAGGTACCGTACTATGTCAATCAACTGAAATAATGGTAACGTTTATATTTATGTACGTGAAAATAAAAAAAATCACTTATGTACTAAAATTAATTCATACGAGCAAATCAGAAAAAAAGTCTCAAAAGATCACACTCCAAGGGCTGGTGTAGTGCTGGTGCTTGTAGTCGATCTGAATATATCTTCCAAGATAAATTTAATATTCACGAAACAAAGAAAATGAAGTCTAGCAACAGTTTTATAGCTTAAAATAACTACAAAACAGATATATTGTAAAAGTCTTTATATTATAATCACTCATAGAAGTGATTATATCAACGCAAAAACTCTACTTCAACAAATACTTACTACTGATAAAAAACTTTTTTGTCAGTATCAACATCCAAAATAAAAGACGTCTAAAATTCGTTCTTAATTATAAAAACTAGAAATATAATAATCAGATTCATCACAGTTATGATAAATCTGCGTGCTCTAAGTTAGACCATTTGATCTATTTTTCGCCAACCTTACTTTCAGTACATTCACCCATACAAATTACACAGAAAAAGTCTTTTCTATCCAATAATTATGATGAAGTCTTTATTTTCATTGCTTCTTTCTTTGTTTATCCCTTTTGGTTCAGTTCTTTTATCTTTAAGCCTTCAACCGTTCCTCATCTTCATATTCTTGTCTAACTGAATTTGTTTTACAAGTTTACATGAGAATTCGAGCACGAAAAACTTTTTTCCAAATAGATCCCTCCTTTTCTTAAAATTGAACAAAAACAACGATAAATATATTATTCAGAGTGCTGTTTGTATATATTTGAAAGGAAGAAAATGATTTTTGTATCGATTTGTAATCATTAATAAAACTTATATCTCAATCAAAACGGCAGACATTTGAGTGTACTGAAGCTGACAGATTCATACAACATTATTATTAATGACAAATAATAGGCCCCATATGCAGAAGAAACAAAATTTGTTTCACCAAGATAACGAATCGTGTTGACAGAAACGGTTAAATTGAATGATTTGAAATTCTTCCTCTCCCCCAAATTTCCAGATATCACCACCAATGATTCCTACATGAAACAAGTGGCCGAAGAAACACATTTTTCTGTTAACTAGAACTTATGTGAGTGACTTACATTTCCTCTTCAATTTAATAGTTATTCTCGTATCATATTCCACGTGTATGAAAGTGTGATTGAATTTTTTTGAATGAGGGTAACCGATTTTATATTTTTTTCTTTTATATAAAAGTATTATTAACGATTCAACTTAATTTCGGCCGCTATTCACTGACCAAATAACCAAGTTAACATAAGTTGATGCAGCATGTTAAAAAATAATTTTATTCATTTTTTTCACAACTCGGTAACAACAACGAAAATGAATATTTACTATATCTACTGTGACATTAGAAGTATTACATCTAGAAGGTATAATTTCTTGACCTTGGCTTCTTTCTACTTATTTTTCCTTGTATGATAAAATTTTCTTTTTAATGTTTTGTCAGGTCACTTTTCTATATATCTTTGAAATACTAGTAGGACTACAATAATGTGCCTCTGTAAAGAATAACAGCGTATAATGCCGTTCAATTTATAATGATTCTTCCTTTTTCGTATAAGATATAAATATTTTGAAGAAAAGTATTTATAAAAATAATAACTTTACAAAATGATGTATCTACGCCTATGGTAGATCAAACAAAATTGTCGGCAGGGGTTTTTATAATCTGCAATTGATATTGAGTATACTATAAGTATTCAGATCTATCAAAATAATTGGTCAGTATAATGCAGTTAGACTTACATTCATCTGTTTTGATTGGCTTAACAATAAAGATTACTTACTTAAATCGGAATTGACTTGTGCTTACTTAAAATGTGCAATAAACATTTTTTTTTATTTAGACTGGTGTCAGTTTTTAGGCGTTCTTTATAAAAACAATGCAATTCATAATGAAATTCTACTCCTGGTAATTTGGCTCGCTCATAAACGGTCAGACACCTTGTTTTATATATTTTCATCTTTAAAATCTCTTATTATCTTACAACGCGTCCTATTATTATCCTTTTCTAATGAATTCTATTTAAAAAAAATATTTCATAACCTCTCTATCAACTTGTGTCTCATTATTATCCGTTTATGACTAAAATACTTTTTGTTTCAGAGATGTAAAGAAAAATTAAACACCCTCGCCATTTCAGTGATGAACATGTGGCCTGGAGTGAAACTTCTCGTGACGGAGGGCTGGGACGAAGAGGGGTATCACACTCCTGAATCGTTACATTACGAGGGCCGGGCCGTCGACATCACTACCTCCGACAGGGACCGGTCCAAGTATGGAATGTTAGCCAGGTTAGCCGTAGAAGCCGGCTTCGACTGGGTATACTACGAGAGTCGATCTCACATACACTGTTCTGTCAAATTAGGTGAGTCTTTAGAGCGTATTTAATGGTTTGTAAAAGTTGCTAATTATATTTGCGAGAAAAAATGCCGTGATGTGTTAACGAGATAAGTCTAGATTATACTTCTTACTACTTAATACACTTTAAATGCGCACAGAGATTAGCGAGTTGGTTTCAGGGAGATCGATTGACTACGATATAAGCGTAGAAAACAACATATATACAGGGCAATAAACATATACGACATATTCAGCGAAATAACAAAAAACATAAACACAATTGATGAATTGAAATATTATAAATGTTTTTGTTGTTATTTTGGCATCAAAGTACCCTCTTTTCGATATATATTCCGAGATATTAATTAATTGAGAGTTGTGTATTGATTCTTTTTTAAATAATTGAATTCATATGTTTCAAAATTTTATATTCAAATGATATAAATATGGAGTTTATTGATTGCCACAATCCCATAACAAAAACGTATTTAATGAAGGGCTTTGTTGTGAGTCTGTGGCAATCAAACAACAGGTGTTCTCTTTCTAATATATATTCCAAAATTTCGATTAACTATATATTCATCATCAGGGACTGAAATTATACATACAAACAAAAATAGTTATATAGTATATAAATCCATATAAATTTCTTTAAATGTTAGACCTTTTGATATGTTTATGCTTCTAAATGTTCTTGGTTTTAGGTCTGTTTTGTTTTAAAATTAGTTTTGTTTAATAATATATTAATTAAAAGTCAAAACGTGAATTTTTATTTGTCTTTAAAAAATTATTAAAAAAACTAATTTTAAAACAAAACAGACCTAAAACCAAGAACATTTAGAATCATAAATATTTACAAATATATATATATATATATATATATATATATATATATATATATATATATATATATTATTATAGGTCCAAATATATTGAGAATTATTTAAATTAATTGAACTTAAGTAATAATTTTTTGTTTGAAATTTTTAATTCATTTAGTTCAGAAAACAACATTCAAAATGACAATAAGAAACAAACATGCAGTTTATTGATTTTGGTTGCTATTGAATTGTTTTTTAATTTGGAGTTATGTTAATTTCGGTCGTTATAAATGACGTTGAATTTTAATAGGTCATTCCAATTCGAATATCATTGCATTTTTGCAGAATTCGTTTTTTCAACAACGGCTCAAACCTTCGTTATTGTTTAAATCTTCCCATAAAATTATCAGCAACGATTTGCTCCTTATCTTGAAAATATGCAATAACTTACAGGTTAGATCATACCTGCTGGATAAAATAAATTGTATTTTTTAAATTATATAGGGTATCTCGAGTATTAAGTTTATAACATATATTTATGGGGTGTGCTAAAAAAGTAGACTCAATCTCTCAATTGTTTTAAAAAGTTCCACCTAGATTGTATTTTCTTTTTTTAATTGATTTTGGCATATATTTTTATTTTTGTGAAGCACTCCCTTGTAAATTGTAAATTACTCGCCATCAAAATTGCTTGAAACGTCCAGCTCAACATAATCTGCGGTTGCTTATGATTAAGAAATGTTGCATTTTCCATTGCATTGCCAGATGTCTTGCATCATAAGATAACTTGACACTAGGCAAAACAACGTGCAAGAAATTGCATAAAATTTCTTCCAAAGTCCAATTATTTCATAGAATAATTCCACAAATTTCGAAAGTCAAAGTTTATTTATTATTTTATCAGCGCTTTAAAAATGAAAATAACAAAGCTGAGTAAAATGAAAAATAGTGCAATAATTATATCTGCTGCTGTTTCGCTTTTGGAGCCTGATGAACAGATTGGTTGTTACGCCAAAATTGCAACTTGCATGCAATAAAATTGGCATCAAATCGATAATGCAGAGACCGCTTGACGCAATGCAACGTGCAATGTAATGCAAGGCGCAATATTTCTTGAAGAGCTTGGTCAATTGAATTTCAACTGATTTTTTTATGCAAGATCTCGCACTTGCAACATCATCGGTTCGGTGCCATTTTTATTACGTGCAAGCTGCAATTCTAGGGAGAAATCTAGTTACGTTTGGCTTAACCTTTCAACAAAATCAATCTCTGCTTGCTTTGCCATTAAATCTGTGTCTGACCAGCTCGATTCTCGTTAGTCGTAGGCTTACTACTCGTTATTCGAATCGTATCTTCGGTATGGTTTGCCTTTCTTGTAGTCTTGTAGTTTACACCTCTTCGATTCTATTTTCGAGTTACAAAAAGAGCTATTCGTTGTATTTATGGTTTAAGTAGTAGAACGAATTGCGAATTCTATTTTAAAAAACACAAAATTCTAACACCCCCCGCTTTCTTCATTTTAAAATCTGTTTGTTTGGTTCGCAAACACTTCCACAACTCAACTGAGACACCCATGCATACCTACCCTACTAGAAGAAAGAAGTTGAACATTTACTTGACTATACCTACTTGTGATCTGGTGAAAAATTCCATTATCTTCAGGGCGAAAAAATTATTCAATCAGCTACCTTCTGAAAAAAAAATGGCAAAAACTTTTGATAAATTATCATTCGGTAGTTGCATTCTACAATTTACCATAGACTCTAGAGACCGGCATAATTCAATTTGTGATGTAAGATATTATGTACATTAGATAATGAATCAAGTTTTAGGTAAGGTATTTGCTTACCTCACTTATTAAATTTTTATTATTGGCAGCCATAATGCAATGACAAGAGACATGCAATATTTTGACCTTGCAAGAAATTGCCTTATGTCAAGCGGCCTTAAAGGTCACGACAAGAAATTTCAGACAATTTTATTTCATATTTTGTTTTCAATTGCTGCCTTGCTTTTGGAGTCTAATGGGCAGAAAAGAGCACCTAGGCGATGGAGGGCCAAACCCTGGCCAGATAGAATAAGGAAAAACATAAATTCAGCTATAGAATTAGTCGAGAAAACATACAAAATGATATTTGAGAATGGATGAAGAAGCATTTAAGAAACTCCCAAGACAAATAAAACATAAGGTAACTGAAATCCTTTACAAGAGACGTAGTATCAGCAAATCAGAAACTCATTTCTTCCTAGAATCGCAACTTGCACGCAGTAAAAATGACACCAAACCGATAATGTTGCAAGTGGGATATCTTGCATGAAACAATCAGTTGAACTTCAGCTGCCCATGCCTTTGATCAAGAAATATTGCGTGTTCAATTGCATTGCACGTTTTATTCCATCAAGTCAAGCGGCTTTCAGTTGAGTTTCGTTGCAATAGTCTTTTAAACATAATCATTTTATTCTAAAACTGGAATTTGAATTTCTAATTCTCTATTCCACCCAAATTCAATTAGGTATTCAAAGTTCCGACACTGTTCTCACATATAAGTAATAAATTAATATGAACATAATATATTATAGGAGCAATGGCCTAGCAAAATTGTCTCGATAGCTTTTTTGCTTATTAATATACACGTGATATTCAATCGTTGTTTATACATTTTTTTTTCTCGTTGCGATAGGTTAGTGTTTATTATGTCTCGATAGAAAAGTGCTGATGTACTTTAATTATCTTTACGAAAACAATAGTTAACAGAACTGTAATGTTGAGATAGGTCAATACATAACATTTAAAAATTTGTAATACAATGCTCAAATATGCGAAATTGAGTCACTTCCCTTCGCATTTTTTACTATAATGCTTTTTTCTATCACGAATATTGTTATCTCAAATTCTCGAAAAATTTTAAAAAGCATCCATAATATAAAATCTCTAAGCTACTGAAGCCATCTGCAACAGGTGATTCTTACAAAGTTATCCAGAATATATTAAATATTATTAACAATTTTATAAAGATATCTTTGGACTCAAACATAAGAAGAGAATTTATACACGCAAATAACTACAAAATCTTCAAAAACAAAAAAAAATTTTCACTAAGAGGTTAAAAAATCAAGATAGAGCACACTTAATTACCAAGTACCTTATATCGGAGACAACGAGGGAAGGCTTTTAATAGATCCACAAGAATAAAGTTGAAAGATGGGTTCATTACATTAAAGGAGTATTAAGTGGATAAGAAAACCGGAATAGAAAATTTTAAAACCATCAGGGTGTAGGAGAGAATGGGATCCCAGCAGATATTATCAAATACGAAAAACTTTGCAGAATAATACAGAAAATGTAAAATTAAGAAAAAACGCCTGAAAATGGAATAATGGAATAATATGTACAATATTCAAGAAGGGAAATGAAAGTAGATGGGAAAATAATAGAGAGATACCGTTTCTAGATGTGGTGTACAAAGTTATGAGAAACAGACTCAACGAGTACCAAGAAAACATAGTCGGAAAATACCAAGGAGGTTTCAAGAAAAGACGTGGAACAACAGATCAGATATTTACCATTAAGACGATCATGGATAAAAGCTCTGAGCGAAATCTAGGCCTTTATATTCTGTTTACAGTTTTTAAGCAGGCTTATAACACAGTAGACAGAAAAAAAATATATGCTGCCTTCAATTTACTAGGAATCCCGAAAAAATTAGGTAGTTAGATGTTAATATGATTAGATAACTCATATAGCTAAGTAACGACAAATGGAATTGTATCAGACAAATTTAGGCTTGAAAAGGGATTGGAATAAGGAGATCCAATACCGACACTAGCTTTTAACTTGGTGTTGTGAAAAATTTTACGAGCTAGCAATAAACTAGCACCAAAAATAGCAAATAATTGTATATGCAGACAATTTCGCATTGATAACCAGAACAAACAAAGAAATGTAGAAAGCATTCTGTGAACCGGAAGAGGCTGTAAAGAATTATGGATTAAGAATAAACCTAGAGCAAACAAATTATATGATGCTAAGACAAAACGTGATTGGTAAAAAGGAAGATATAGAGAGGACAATAAATATAGAATAGAAAAAGGTTGTGAACTCGATTACCTGGGAGCAACACGGCCAAATAAAAATGAAGAATGTGCAGAAATAGATAAGAAAATAGCTAAAGAGAGTAAAGCCATGAGCCATTGGGGAAAATTTTGGGGAAATAAAAACAAAAAAAGAGCTATGGAGATGAAATACTAACGAAAATCTGAAGGATTCGTCTAGATACCCATCAAAATAAGGCACACATAAAAGCACAAAGGGTGATATGGTTGAGACATGCTGAAAGGATGCCGGGAAAAAGATTTGCAAAAAGGGCCATTGAAAAAGTGAAAAGAGGTACAAGAAGGAGAGGGAGACTAAAGAAAAAATGGTTGGATGCAGTTGCTCCCGAATAAGTCTATGAAATCTGTATTTCACTTTGATATTATGAAAGAGAAATACAAAGATCTCATTTCCTTCCATATCCTGCGTCGCGTAATTCTTTGTAAATATCGTTTATATACCTAATTTAGCAGCACTTTACTCCTTTTAATACTTTAGCTGTAAAGTTTCCATACATTTCTATCTTTTATCATTTAATTTGTCATTCTGTTCTTTGCTGTACCAGTTATAATCACTCACTAGCTAGAACCTATTTGTTGCTTTCTGATTACCATACTTGTGGTATTATTCTCCTTTCTGCCTGCTGTTTAATGAGTTTGTGTGAATTCTGTTCATTCTTTTCATCTACTTGATCATTTGTTTTGTCTCGTTTCAAAAGGTTAGTATCGAAAGAAAGTTTACGTGTAACGAGACGTAATCTGCGAAAGCCTATAGTCAAGTAAATCATCTATCAGCTGATTGCAGATTCTAACCCAGAACCTGATTTTGATCACATTTTTCGAATGTCGCGTTCACTTTTCGGTGGAAATTTCAAATTTAAAACATTAGGTAAAAGAACTTTTAATTCATTTACTTTATTGTGAGTTAATTCTTCCAAGATATTTATTTATTTGTATAATATATTCTAAAAGCTTAATAATCGTTATTGATTAGTAGTTATCAACTCATATGCATTTTGCACTAGTTAATACTAATAACCTCATTCTATGTTTGAAAACTATGAAAACCGCAAACCTCAGTAATCTATCAACCAAGCTTCTCATAAGAATTAATAGTAAACAGCCATTTAAGGAATATAAATAAATGAAACAACTTGTCAGCTGATCGCATTTACAAGGTAAAAAGGGTCATAACATATGACTATGACCCGATTAACTCGATCAGTCGAACTACAATGAACGCGATCCGGGTTAGTTTCTGAACATTCAGATCGAGTTAACCCAATGATAGTTAAGTCCTAATGAATTTTAAAAAATCCAATTTCTTTTCTTACTTCTCAACTTAGAGCGTTCCCAAAACAAGGAAGTTTGTATACATACATTTTTGATTAATCCTACTTAACCGTTTTGACGTTGTCCTCGTAGTTCTTCTTGTGTTTAAGGCCCAAGTTTTTTTCAAATATGAATAAAAGTGATCATTGGGAGCTAGATCGGGACTATAGAGAAGACGATTGAGTTGTTTCCAACTGAATACTCTGATCTTGGGTTAGATTAGTCGTATGTGGACGGGTATTATATAAAAATGATTACTTTACTCAGCATGCTGAACCTTTTATTTTGATGGATTGTTCTCAAGTCTCACCACATGTCGTTGGGCTCATATCCCCACGAGGAAAAATATTTGACGTTCATGTTTCGATTATGGTGAAATATAAGCCATTTTAATCTAGATTAGAAAATCAGTGCCTTCTTGGTCTTACCGCAGAAGTTGAAATACGACATAAACAATTAGTTTCGTATACTTTCGTCAGCATTTTTGGTTCCAGTCGTCCTAAACATAACCGACAGTTTAAACGTTCAGTAACAATTTTGTACAGAACACTGTATATTTTCTGTACTTAAGGCAACATTTATCGTTTATACTTTCTGTTCTTTTTCTACTATCTATTTAATTTGAGCCAACTAAAAAATGTATGCTCACTTGTAAGCACGCAAGAAATATAATTACTCTCGTACCAGAACAAAGATATATCTTGTAGATACTCTACGAGTTTGTGAAAAAATATTATGAGATTTATGTATTTATTGAAATTAGTTTTAATTATTCTGATTATCAAATTCTAATAACAATTTCAAAAAAGTTGAAACAAATTTTCTGAAATCCAACGGAAATCCCAGGAAAAACTGAATTTTCACGACGTTAATTTTATTTCGAATCTTTAAAATCCATGGGTTATTGAAGAATCCATAATATCAAAAAACCATGTATTTGAAAGGATACATTACAAGAGCAACGAAACCGTAGAGCGCCAACAACGGTCTACCGACGAAGAAGAAGACAACCAACGTCAACCGGTTTTGAAAATAAGCAGCTAAACCTTTAATATGTCGTAGTGACTAGTAATACATCGACCGTGAAAATATTGAAGTATTCGAATCTTATTCACAAAATATAATACCTACTCATAACTAATCAAGGAAATAAGTAAAATATTATTGGTTTTGAATGGGTGACATTTTTTAATCCGTATCCTTAGAGCTAATGACGCATTTACCGAGAAATACTGTTGACGCCAAATGTTATATTAAATATTATTTGTTATTATTCGGACTTGCGCGACGCTGCGAGCTAAGATTTAGTTAGTACATTTTAAGCCTTTGGCTGTATCATGGCTTTGCCATTGCCTAAAAAAGGTCTTTATCATACGGATCAAGAATTAAATAAAATTTCCACCAGAAAATGTTTTTTTATTGTAAAAAAATGTTATAACAATCATTTTATGTCTTTGAGAACATAGCGCTTGTCCAACAATAATAAAGTTTTCAATTTTTGTATCATTTTCATTATTATTTCAAAATTCATCCTTGTGAACTTAAGAAATAATTTTTAATCATTATACTTACATTTCTGAAAATTTCATGTAAGAAATGAATTGTTAGATAGATAGATAGTTTATTGACCCCATTTATAAATAAAAGTTAAAAAAACGGCCGCAACCTAGTCTGAATCTGCTCATACAGATAGCTGCAGCAAAAGGGTTAATAAGAAATACAAACTGTACATCTATCTAGCTCGAAGAACAGAATATTAGCAACGAACTCTTTTGCCAAATTCCATTTTTTCGAAACAAATTAATATTCTGACGGGTACACAGCCGAACACCATTTAACGGGACCGGTCATAATTTAATGGAGTTGAAATTGTAGAAGGGGATGTGTAGCTCCATCTATTATTGGGTAACTACTGTTCAAGATGATCTAAAAGAGTTAACTGTGACTAGACAGGAGTTTCTGCAATGTTCTAGAGCTATCACAAAAGCCTATGAAAGACAGGAGCTCACTGTACAGTACTTAGTTGAATGTCGAAGATATTTCTAATTTTAAAGTGAAGTATTAACTATTAAATTGTGTGATACTGATCCAATGAAGTTTTAAGTTCGGAAACAACAATTTTATCCACGATCCTTTAAACCGAGAAACGTTACAATATCATTAAATTAGACCACCATTTTGTGGAGTTATGTGTTTATTGGACTAATGTAGTCATTTCTTTGTGATTTGCTGTTGAATCGATCCTCATTAATTTTTTCTTTTTTTAAAAAAAAAGCCGATAAATAATTTGCTGTGGTTATTCCACATACGGAAGCTATAACCTTTCGGCAGATTTTTTTCCTATCTTTTGGTGGTTTTCCATCGCGGTTCACGTGTTCTGGTATAACCGCTTCTTTTGGACTGTGAATAGTTGATATTGGAAAAGTTACCAAATTTTCAAGCCAAATATGTCATTAGTGCTGACCTCTGTCCGTCAAATCAAGATATTTTTAAATCGAGGATATAGGGATAGAATTATTAGTTTCTACTAACTGTGAAGTTGATATATTCTGGGACTTGGAACAATTCTTGAAATGATAGGATGGTGGGTTGTTACAGTAAGGAAAACAACTATCATATGAAAGAAATAGAACACAGGAAGAAAGAATTTAATTTTATTCCAAAATACCATTGTCTGTTGATGATGTGACTTTACCGTAATGTTAGCCACTACCTGTTATCTTTGGCAGAGGAGAGACATACCTAGTTAAGGTTAAAACGGCAGGCTAAAGGTACCCAATCCTACTAAAGTTGCACCGGCATTATCATCAAATGCCAACTAGCCGGTCATTTGTTACTCACTTTCCAACAAACATTTTTTTCGGTCGGCTGCGAACGCGGCGGACCACTTGAAAAACGATACTTCGGACGTATTTTAAAGATCTTATCTCTTGTGACATTTGCTGCTAGTTTAATAGCCTCAAATTAACTTCACTAGTTCATTTTATCTAGTTTCTTTGTATAAATAACCACAAAGAGACAATTCTCCGAGTGGGCTTTTTGACGAAGAATTATGTGGTGTCGAAAACTGACCCGGAAATAAATTATTTGTCACAGTAAAACTGATATAAAAAATGAGTGATAGATATTATCTAATATGTGTAAATTCTTACGAAGTCATCTATATTTTTATTTGTATATAAATTAATTGCAATTTGTCTCTATTTCTATTATAAATTGTTGTACAAAATTTGAGTCCGAATTTTCTTGTTTTTTAACCTATTTTAATAAATACTGTTATACAAAAATCTTCTCCAATGTTTCGGCTCAACTATGGATATAATCAATGAATTTTCCGTTATTTCATTAGATGTAGTATATATTTACAAATAACCTCGAACATGGACGCCCTAAAACGAATAAATAACCTCAAACAAACAATTATAGAATATATTGAGAAAAACCAGTTGATTTGGTACATGCAAATGCAAAGGGTGAGGGAGGAAAGATTACCAAAAAAAAATAATGAAATGGATCCCACTGCATAGAAAAAGGAAGAGACTACTTTCCTGGCTAATGCCTAAACGACTATTGAATTACATCTCCTCTGAGGAGCGTTTTCGGAATCGGAATCTATATTATCGGCGACTAAGCTAAATTTCTACATGACCAGTAGTTCATAGTTGGAAGTGAGGATGGCGTCAGTTAGCGTTCGCTGGAGAATGTTTAACTACATATACCAAATAGCGACGCTTTTTGACGTTGTCTTCAGTTCGGGTCTCAAGTTCGAACGAGGGTTGTAAAACTGCTCTGATGAGACGTAATCATGTCGAAACTAGTCAGTAGTTACAACCTCTCCTTGCAAATGCGACCCATTGGAGTTGTTACTAAGGGTCGATTCACATCACGCTCTTCAGAGGAGCTGTAATTCAATATTCTTCGAGGCCTTAGCCAGGAAAGTAGTTGTTTTCTCCTTTGAACAACGGCAGAATATATTTTCGAAATACTGAAATATGGAATATATATATATATATATATATATATATACATATGTGTGTGTGTGTGTGTGTGTGTGTGTGTGTGACCTATGATGTTATCCGAAGCCTGAATGCCACTCTTCCTGTCGCTACAGTTTCTATTACTAATTAAACACCAAAGTGTACTAACTCTAATATATTCCGAGCTTTCGGATACTTCTGTATTCATCGCCTGAAAAATAATTAGTCAAGAATTAAGGTTATTGATTATAATAATAAATTATACTATCACTAACATTTTTAACTCCATGTTTGTCTTGCTTTTCCATTTATTGTTAAGTTATGATTTCTCTAATATTGAATATTAACTGGCATTATTCACAACTATTACTCACTAAAATATGCCTCAAAACATTGATATTAATTATTACAACAAGCCTTTCTCTATAAATCTTCTATTGCTCTAAATATCTATGGGAAATTGGTAAACTTAATTTGAAACAAGTGATTTATGATGTTATATTGTATACAACAAATATTCTTAAATAAACTATAACTCTACTACATATTTCGAGATGGCCTAGCAAATATTCGGACTACTTTGGTAAATATGAAGCTAAGGGAACTATTTAACTAAATATTTCATTAGTCTAATATGCAAACTACCGAAAAACGCCATATATCAAACTCTTTATGTTACTTTATACATAAGACAAACATCACAATGTTTAGAAAATAGATCAAAAAGTCATCAATGAAATAAAAAACGATAAAACAATGGTTTCTGTAACTGCTTTTTATTTCCTCCTTCCTTACGTGAAATTTTGATTCGTTAAGAACGAAGGATTTATACAGAAGGTGGACAAATCAGTCGATAATTTCTGCAATAAGACAAGTATAATGTCAGAAAATAATTAGTCACGCCTTTTTCTCAAACCTGTAAGTGGTGGCGCCTACATCAATTTAATGCTTTGAGTTTTGCTGTGTTACCTACAGAGTAGACCCTATCAATTTTATCTGTGTTGACAAAATATGCTGTAATTAATTTCCTTCCACTCTTTTGAGTTTTTAGGATCACGCCGACCGATATTCAGTAGCGTCCTTCCACATAAATCTAAAGTGAAATCATGATGTGTAGTGTAAATACATAATCCCGTTCAAACAAATTTTTGTTTCAGATTTTGTATTTGTACAATAAAAAAATTAAATATATTGGATTGCGTTACAAATTTATGTAAATTAGACAAGCCTTTTGTATTCTAAAACAAACTAAATAACACCAATAAACATGAATGAATAATTTTTGAAATAAAATACTACCTACGTCTCTGTAAACGATAGGGACCACAAACCGTATGAACAGTAGGTACCCCTCTTGTCTTGAAGGTATTTCTTTTTCGGGCATTTGATTGAAAACAAGCGTGTTGCGGTGAGAAATAGTATTTAATCTTTTGAAGTTCATGTCAAAACAAAGAATTCCAGGTATTAATTTGGTGAAGAACTGAAAAAATATTTATAGTTAACGTCAGACCGTTGCTTTTAGTATTTTAAATAGCATTTTTTTGTCGATTGTTCTTTAAGAAATCTGGTTGCTACCTACATTGTGGGTACTACCACAGTTTGAACTAAATGAATATTTCTCAGTAGTATTATTTTTAAACCGTGTATTTGAATATTAGTGAATGTTCAGATGCACCAGTGTATGTCGACAATCACCAATTTCGATAGTGTAACTCGAAAACTGTTCCTAATTTATACATGAATCGGACATACACCGGTGAATGTTAACATACACGGAGGAGATACTGTGAACTTTAGATTCGGCGATTTATAATTTGTGTGAATGAAAAGCAAAAACGTCATATTGTACTGTTCTCTATTTAATATACGCTCACTGCTTCACTCACTGAACCGAAAATGTCTCGATGCGCTATTTTGTTTTAACACATGTAACGAAGAGGTTATGTTTGTTTAACCTAACCTAACCTAATCCTAACTAACCTAACCTAACCTAACCTACCTATAACTAGAATAGCTCTAGCTCTATAGCTCTATAAACTTTTTCCAGCGATACACATTTTAATAATAAGAATCGTCAAGCCATTAACTGCTGACATCATCTCTTCATTGTTGAAAACTCTTTACCACCGAGCCATTCTTTCAAGTTTGGGAACAGACATTAATTCGAGGAGGTTAAATCTGGCAAATAGGATGCATGAGATAGCAATTCATTAGTTTTGGCCATTGCAATAACGGATGTGTGAGCTGGTGAATTGTCTTGATGAAACAACACTTTCTTCTTAGCCAAATTGGGCTGTTTTTGTTTGATTTATTCGTTCAAACGTTGCAATACGTTTGCATAATACTCGCCGTTGATAGTTTTTCATTTTTGAAGATAGTGTAATGGAAATTATCACACGCGCATTTCAAAAAACCGACGCCATGATGTTGCCTGCTGATGGAACGGTGTTCGCCTTCTTTGGAACTGGTTCTCCCTTTTCAGTTCATTGTTTTGATTGTTCTTTTAATTCGAGTGTGAAGTGATGTACCCACGTTTCATCAATAGTTATGAAAGGACGCAAAAAGTCGGCTTTATTTCTTGCCAAACACACGATGGAAACATCTTCACGACGCTGTTTTTGTTCCATTGTGAGTAAATGCGGCACCCATCTTGCGCACAGCTTCCTCATATCGAAATTTTTAATTAATATGCGATGTACCGCACTTTTTGAAATGCCTACTATGCCTGCTAGCTCGCGCATTTTCAGTCGATGATCATCCAGTACCGCTTCAAACTGTTGATAATGAAGGAGCAATCTCACCCAGAGTAGAATCTAGTAAAATTCAATATTGATAGCTGGCTGCCAAACAAATACTAAACAACGTGGCGCTTCAAACTTGGAACATAATATATGCTGTATAGATTGTATACTTTCTAATACACTGGTATTTTTTAAACAGCTACTGCCATCTCTAGGTCAGGCCAGGTACTTCTGGGACCATCCTTGTATCTAATTATGGTGAGATTATTAAAGATAACTAATACAAATTTATTATTTTCAGAGTCTTCGCAAGGTACCAAATACGGTGGCTGCTTTCCCGGTGACAGTACAGTCGTCACATCTACTGGCAATACCAAAAAACTATCCGAACTTAGAATAGGCGAGAAAATCCTATCACAAGATCCATCTACAAACAAATTGATTTTTAGTGAAGTGCTGTTATTCTTAGACAATGATCCCAATCAAAAACGAGAGTTTTTGAATTTAACTCTTTCCTCCAACAGAACATTAGTGATCACTCCAAATCACTTGGTGCTAAAAGAAACCGCAGAGGGTGTTCGAACAGTATTTGCCGAAAGTATTATTGTAGGTGATAAGCTTTTAGTTAGTGTATCAAACAATTCGAATTTAGTTAGTGATAGTGTGATAAGTATAACTGCTGTCTTGAGGACAGGAGTTTATGCACCCTTAACGGAAGTGGGGACTGTTGTTATAAATGACGTAGTGGTTTCGTGCTATGCCACAGTAGACAGTCAAACAGTGGCACATTGGGCTTTCTTACCACTCAGGTTGGTGTGGAACTTCAAACAAAGTTTATGGAAAGCGTGGTCCGTAGTTAGTAATCCATTTAGCACTAGATCTACTGAAAATCTTGTTCCAAAACAGATCGGTGTGCATTGGTACGCAAAAATTTTATATTCTATGGCCCATTATGTAATTCCTTCACATTTAAACGATTAATTTTGTATTGAAATGAGGTTGCAGGCCAGTGAAAAATGTACATTGAATTATTTATTGTGTTAATATAAATTCTTTTTGTTAAATTTTGTCTTGTAAAGTGAAAAAATGTAAATATATTTGTATATTGTGTATAGTATATCTAGCTATTGATTTGATCGACATTTTTCAAGTGTTACTTATTATTTTGAAAATACATTACTCAAGTACCGCGACTATTTATTTTGTTGATGCTTAATTTGCTATTCCTTCCTCACAGCAAATTTTAATATCACCAAAAGAAATATAACTACGAAATTAATATTTATTACCTTATTATATATCCGCAAGCATTTTAAATATTCATAATGTAGGCGTTCTTCAATTTCAGATCCGTTATGTGGTAATGTTTTGTTTTTTTTACTAGTAGTTATCACTTCTTGCATTTTTTGTCTCATGGTTTTAATACTATTATCATTTAGAACTATGTGTCTGTGTCATTGTCATATTCAACATTCGTGTGAACTCGAAATAACTTTTGGTTCTTAACAAAATGCCAAAAATAGTAACACTATTAGAGACCAGCTTATCTGATAATAATGAATTAAGAAAACTACAAGCTGATATATTCAATGATTGCTACTTTCCAAAATACACACTTATATCTAACATAATGTAATGATTTTCGTATTTATTTACACAGTTTCTATTCGTGGGGTGAATCAATAAAAACTGCCTTTCACATTCTCAGTTTATTTACACACTATACAATACACTTAACTCTTAATTTACCTATAAATATCTTAAACAATTTTTGAGATTACTTTTACTAATTCGTTCTTTTCGCTCCGACTATTTATTTAAAAGTAACTATACTGCACTACATAAACCAATTTATAAACCACAAATAGAATTTTACAGAGTTTTAGAACAAAAAGAAACACAAGAAATAAATAAACTTTCCTAGAAATTATTTAATAGAAATACTGTAAATAAACCGTCCCCTATAATAGAAACTTCTAAAAGGAAACATCAAAGGCGATTCCGCCATTTATAAAAAATGTGAATGACACCGCGCGGATTCGCCAAATTCTTAAAATTACATAGTAGCTGGACAGGGCTCGCCTAGGGAACCATCTTGCGAACTAACATTCACAGTTTTCCAACATTTCCTCTTATGTGTTCTACTCATCCATACTTCTTTAATGTCCGTTTCATAAAGCAAGAAGACAAAGTGCAAGGTTAACATATAGCTTAGGGTGATTCTTGTATGTTGGTTTAAGTATCTTGTTACTCCATCACAACTACCAATAACCAAATCTAAGCTTTTATTCAATTTCTTCATACACATATAATAAAAGGAAACAAATGAATAACAAAAAGAAGTCACTCTAACTCTAGCTCATGCAGGCCATCGAAGCAAGGTTCCTACGCTATGTCAAATCAAATATTTATCTCCTTGTGCTAATCAGAGCTTATCAGTTGCGAACGATATGTATCTAGTTTCCTCTTCTATTCCGGATCAGGAGCCCTGCCTGTATTGTATCAGTATTAACCTAATTACACGTACCCTGTGATCACACCTACCAGAATTCTTGCAACTCCTCTACTTTGATTTATTATTTCCACCGACAAGTTTGACGGATTTGTCCTGCAGCCATATGACTGGAGTCATGTCTTTTCTTTCCTACTGCTGAACGATCGTTCCTTAATCAGTGACTGAGAGATCCACATTGCAGATTAAGGTCCTGTTAGGGGTTCAAGCTTACTCAAGTCGTCGGAAATTTATTATGGCTGAGCTGCCTATGTTAAGAGATCTAGAGCTTTATAGCCATTACCAGAGCTATGTGCATCATATGATTTCAATCAGCATTCCAATGCTTTGTATTGCTATTAGTAGCAACAAAACAAAACAAAAACAAAACATCAGCAACAAAAATAAACTTCAGGATTCGGTTTACCATTATAGTCTGAAAATTTACTCGAAAACCCCAATGTGTAGTCCATAGCTTTATACTTCTGTTTTCTATAGACATTTGTAAAATAACTTTCCAGAAAATTATTTTCACAGAAGTGACGATTTGATGTTTTATTTTTTATTACACTAGCTTTTACCTGCTTGAATGTCCGCGCCTAGCTCCTCTCCAACTCAACCGATATAAGTGTTCAAAAAATCAAAAGAAAGAAGGTGTTTTAGCGAGTGTTCTTAAACCAAAACGAAGTCTTTATCTTGAATAGAATCTGAGATATTGAGGATAGAACGTGTGTATATGAAAAACTCCCATAAGTAATGTACAGGGGGAAATCGCATTTGAGTGTAACTTGAGGATGGTAAAAATTAGATGAAATTCGATGGTTGATGGCTGATCTGTGCATCAATACCTTTCATTGAAAAAAAAAAATGTAGCAAATCGGTTGGGTAGAACGCCTGAACGGCCTCGGAATGGAAATCATCAATTTTTTAATATATAAGATTAGCGCCACGATTGGTAAGTGGCCCAACAAAATTTGTGTTGCTGAAATTTAGATACAAGTTGAACTACTTATTGTGTATATTTTGTGAAATTACCTGTTACAGTTTAAGTACTGTTTATTTCTCACCGAACAGTATTTAAACTGTGGATGATTTTGATTGATATATACTACGTATTACATTATCTTCCTGCATTTCGACGGCCTTCTAATATTTCCATTGAATTATTTTTAATGTTTTTTCTGATATCTCACAGTACACCAACGTCTTCAAAATGTAATGTTACTGCGTTGATTTCTTGAATCCCTTTTTTTCCATAGTTTGTGATAATTTATTTTGTGAATGCTTCATTATTGTTGTTAAATTAGTTTTAAAAAACTATTTTTATTATTTTATCCGACGAAAATTTATTTTTCCATTATACTGCATCAAATTAGTAAATTAATCTGTGAATATTATCACAGTATTCAGTTTCTATCTAGATACATAGATCTTTATTGATATCTGGTTTGGATTCAAGATATTTTGTAGGATATAAATATTATTAACGTGTTTGATTTAGAGATACTTCCGATGCTTGTTTAGATAGTTTATAAACTTTAGATAGAGGTTATCCAGCTATCGTGGGTTAAATACTAAGAATACTATGAATAATATGCCGTGAATATATTAGAAACACGTGGAATTTGTTGATAGATATACCTAGATATGCTAGAGTGAGTTGTAGGTAAATAACTTAACGTTATTGCCACTGTATGTTGACTTATTTATTCTCATGACTTCGTTTTCTAGTCTTACAGCAACGATTTTTATATTAAGAAATCTATTTTACCTACCACCAAAGCGCTGTGTAAAAATAAAAAAAAATCTGTGGTTTTTTTAATGAAAGTTTTTGTTATTTGAAAAAATTGTAAATGCAGAAAGTCCAACGACATTTCACGAGTTCAAATAATAATCCATCATTTCCGTGTATGGAAAAAAAAATTATTCATAGTCAAAGGTGAAAAAAATGAGTTTATCGCAATTTTCAGCGAAACGGTGAATTTTATCTTAAAAATACCTTAGACAAAAATTGAAGATTATAAAATTATCTACGAAAAACGTATGAATACTTTTTTCGTACAAGACACTGTTTCTGAGATATAATGATTCAAAAAGTTGTGAAAGTTGTCGTTTTTAATGGTTTCACCAATATACTTTCAGCAGTAAACTATTCTTACAGCATTGAAATGAACTGAGACTTGTGAGTATTTGTAAGAAATTTTTGTTGACTGGTTGGAACTGTCATAAGCTCATCAAATAAATTATCATTTGACGAAGATGTTTCCAAAGTTCTGCAGCTTTGGTATTTCTCGTGCAATCTCATAGCCTTTTTGAATCGTTATATCTCAGAAAAGGTGGCTCGTGGGAGAAAAGTATCAATACATTTCTTATAAATAATTTTATGATCTCCAATTTTTGTCTAAGGTATTTTTATGTTAAAACTTACCGTTTTGCTAATAATCGCGAAAAACTCATTTTTTGACCTTTGACCTTGAATAAAATATTTTCAATTCACGGAAATGATAAGGAACAACATTCAAATTTTATTTTCAATTGTGTATTAAGCAATTTTAGTGATTTTCAGCTTGATGGGAATTTATGTAGCTTCACTCTTAGTTTTTAGTTTAATTTAACCGGACTATAATGTAAACCAATCATTTATCTTGTACTACAATTATTTAATCGAAACGTCGTGGGATAATCTGTTTTTTGTCTTAAATTATTTATCTTAATTTATTGGATGGTACTAAACATATTGAATTCTTCATTACTAAGATGTATGTTATTAACATAATTGTATCTACAAGCTGTATTTTTTGTACATACACATAATCTAGTTACTCCAGCTTTGTATAGCTTCAAACAATTGTACTTATTTTCTTTTTATGTATATATATATATATAAATGAATCATAGTACGACTTTTATTAAACATACCGTTTTTTACGATATTTATAAACATATAACTATCAATTCAATTAACGAATTGATGAAGATACTTTTCGAATCTCTGTCACAAAGATGCCATTAAATTGTTTGTTTCCAATGTATTGAGGACCGTAAAGTAATATAGGTCATGTCCAAAACAATAGTTAACGATACGCAAAGGGCAAAAGTTAAAATAAATCCATGTCAAACATTTTAGGACATCTAAACACTCTTAACTAACCTTGGTTGGCCATTCGAGAAGTTTTGCTGCAGATTTGAAAAAAAAAGCAGAGCCTTGGATTCCCCAAAATCTACCCGAAGAGATCCAAACCAACAATCATTGCATCACAGCACATGATCGCTTGATCGCTGTAGATTAAAATGAGACCTTTATGACATCCAAAAGAAATGAGTTTGTTTTCAAGTACTGGACAAGAAATTTATTGTGAATAATTGAATGGAATGTTCTATATCTTTATTCGAAAAGTATCCAATGATAGTCCACATAAAACGCATCTATGCAAGAACGTACTGTGCAAGACAAAACTTGAAAACAATTGATGAATTGAGGTGGACGGTACTGCCTTACCCATACTTGCCTGATATAATAACCTCGATTCCCCATCTATTCAGATCACTAAAAAAATTTTTTGGTCAAAAAATATTTTGGATGAGCAAGTTAAAATGTTAATTTAATTCCGAAAAGTAGTACTTCTTTGTTATTCCCCTGAGCGTGGAGTATTATCCTCCCTTTTGTCCAGATGTCGATATTTCTATATATTTTTTCTATTCAAATGGTTCATTGAAATGGTCTCTATCTGTCGTCTTTTGGAAAAGTTGTTTTACCCTCAGCCCAGTCTAATTTCTACTATAGCTTTTTGCGAACTATCCGATTTCTTTCCTCAACCTGTCCTCGCATCATACGCCCGAAATAATTGACTTCGTTTTTATAATGATCAAGAAATTTTCTAATGGTCATAAGCAGACAACAACACGGCGAAGCTCAATTATTTGTCAATGGAACTAACATAGAGAGTCAATAAATTTAAATACCTTGGATTTATGTTAAATGAAAAATGGGATTGCGACGAGGAAGCTAAAACTCGGATAACAATTGCAAAAACATCTTTTACAAAGTTTAATAAGTTCTTAATCCGCCGAGATGTCCCCTAAGCCTTAGATTGAGGGTGATAAAATGTTATATTTGGCCAATTCTTTTGTATGGTGTGGAGACGTGGTCCCTGAAAGTAAGATCCTTAAACACAATAAAAGCAATGGAAATGTAGCTGTTGCGCAGACTTCTACGGATCCCATGGACCGAGCACATGACGAATGTAGAAGTACTGAGGAGAGCGGGTGTGGAGAAATAACTGATCGCAGTAATGAAACAACGAGAAGTATCTTATTTGGGACATATCTTGCGAGGACAGAGATATTCAGCTCTCAAACTCATTCTAACGAGAAATATCGACAGATGGAGAGGACCATGGCGTAAATAACATTGCTGTCTACGAAATATATGATAGTGGTGTAGCTTTCAGGGTGCGACAACAATTTTTCGTCGTGCAGAAGAGGGTTGCCTTCATATAATAGATTAGAAGTTTTGGACAAGAGAGGGGGTTTTCGATAATTATTCAGCTGTCTAAGTATCTCTTCATTACTGGTATGTGCGTTCACGGGATCTTTAGGATTCTCCTATAGCACCATATCCCAAACGCTTTTATTTTAATAATGATATTACGTTGAGAAAGGGTATCGTTTTGCTGCATGACAATGCCCGTCAACATGTGAATAATCGGACCAAAGATCTCATCAAATCTTTTCAATGGGAAACTATAGATCATCCTCCCTACAGCCCTGATCTGGCGCCCAGCGACTACCATTTGTTCCTGCACTTGAAGAAACACCTGGGCGGTCAGCGTCTTCAAGACGATAACGAAGTCAAAACAGTTGTAATACTGTGGTTAACAAGTCAGGAGGAGGGTATTCAAAAACTGGTGCCACGTTATGACAAGTGCCTCAATATTCACGGAAATTACGTAGAAAAGTAGATTAAGGTACAGGCTTTCATGTAAAAATAAAATTATTGCGATATCTTTGCACTTCTTCTTTTAATTCCAAAACGGTACTTACTTCAAAAATATGCTTCGTAGCTTTAGGCATATAGGTATGTATCACATACTTACAAAAAATGCTCCATATGGAACAGTGAGGTTTCTATTAATAAAAATTTTTTTCCAGTGCCCAGCAAGCTAACCAAATATTTGAAATGTGATATCAGTTGTGTCCGTTGATTGTAATTTCCATTCTAGCTACAGTCATCCATTTCTTTTTCTTGATCTTTATATTAATACATGGGCTTGGGCTGATTAAAATCAAGTGATTAAAATCAATTTTTTTTATTCAGAAGTATATGCAGACGATATAGTAATAGCAGCAAATACAATCAAGAAAATAGAAGATAAAGGAGATCCTTGGATAAAGACAATAGAAGTAAAAGTCAAAAAATGTAATAGAAAGGTAATAAATGGAAAATAGTACATGGGGAAGACGGGAAAATAGATATAGAGATAGCGAACAGATGGAATATAGTCAATACTCTAAAAAAGCAAATTCACGGGAGTAATGAAATAGGCGAATACATTTAAATAGAAGTATACAACTTGATAACAGTACCTAGGTTATTATATGGAAATGGAAACTGGACAATCAACAAGAAGAGATAGAGTAGAATAGTAGCAGCAGAGATGAAACAGCTAAGGGAAATAGCGGCAAAAACGTAGATAGATAGAAAAGCTCAAACCAATAGGAAACAAAATAGATGCGTCAAATGGTACGGTATATGAAGAGATAAAAAAAAGTGACAACAGCAAAAAGACATAGGAATTGAAGGAGAGGAAAACACAAGAAACTTAACAACAACAAGTAGCACAGGAAAAAGGAAGCAAACGGAAAACATTAAACCAAATGAATGAAGTAGTAAAGTATCGTGAAGATTGGAAAAATGTATAAGAGGAGAATGAAAACTAAAAACCCCATACTCTGACAATCGAAGGGGCATACAGAGCTATAGAGAAGAAGGAGAAGAAGAAGAAGAAGATGTTGGGATTCACTATAAATGCTATTATTCAAGTTATACCAAGAACTATTGCTTACTTGGTATAATCTGTATTTTTTTCCTATCTTCCTTCATACCCACTTCGTATTTTATGATGTATTCCTAGAAATCAAAGTTTTCTTCAGTTACCAACACAATGCCAATTCAAGTTCCTCAAGTTGTTTATTATTCAAATAGATAATTTTCCGTATTTGCAGTTAGAGTTGTCTTAAACGTGTCTTTGCATTGAATTATGGGACACGCTAATGATTGTGAACAAGAAAAAGCTCGAAACCAATCAACTAATCATACAGCAAGCAAAAGTATTAAAAGGATTCTTTCAATTTGTCATTGTCTTCTTTAATACTAGAAAATAAGTTTACTTTATGGTTGTGGTATTATGAAGTAATTTCTACCCAGTTGACTATGTTCTATAAAACAAGATTTTCAAATAATGTCATCCAGTGGCATTTGGAGAATGGGAGAGATATTTGAAAATTTGTCGTGTGCAGATGAAGTTATCGTTTATATTGATAGTTTCACGTATTGGTAAATACATTCAAACAAAAATAGAAAAGAATATTCTTTAACTTCTTTTGCTTGTTGAAAATTGTGACATGTAGCGACATCTATAAACTAATTTATATATTTGTGAATTTTTACTTACAATTTTGGAAGGTACCTTTACCATATCCAATGAATGAAGAATTCGATTTATACTGCCATCTACCAAGGAATAATTCAGTTTACAAATGAATGTAACAAATAACTTTCATCTGCTCTGCCATCTACTAGCGAATAATTAAAATCTAATGGTTAATTTGTCGAAAAGCGTAAGAAAACTGTAAAATATAAGAATAGAAATGAATATATTTCACAAATGGTAGATAACTTTTAACAATATTAAAAGGTAACTTTGTAAATTAAAGAAATTATAAATTTAATCTATTCATCCATCTACTAGCGAAACGTACAAAATACTACAAACTGAAAGGTAAAGAGAAATGTATAATGGAAAGATACCTTTTCAACAGTTTTAACAGGTAACAATAAGAATTCAATTTATACTGCCACCTACAAGCAAATAGTCAAAGTAATTAGTGTGTAGCTGAAAGAAATGGTTTCTAATTAAATAGAAAACTGTAATTAACGGTATATTTAAAAAAACTTGTTGATTATAAGTTTTTATATATTTTTGGCTCGTTTAATGAAATAAATGTGAATTGGGATAGGTCATGGTGAGACTGGCCCAGTGGAACCAAAATAAACTACATAACAGTTAAGAGCCAAGTGCTTACCGACTATTTTGACCGTGATTATACAAATTCTATCTAATGCAATTAAAAAATAATCATGTGTTTTGTTGGCACTTTGAAAATGTCTGAAAAGTAAGTTGAATAATTCTACAGCGTTATTTCTTCACAAACATGTTTAATTTTTTACTCTAACACTACGTTAACTCACTTTATTTAATAGGGGATCGATACAGATTTTATATGGGTTCTTACCGTTTATCTAAACAAAAATGTTGTTTATTCTATTTAAATAATCGTATTTCAAGAAGCAGTCAAACAAAACATTTTTTACGATCGAAAGATTCAAGTTTATGAATGGGATAAATGTAAAAACTGAGAAAATATAGAACAGGTTGAGGAATCTGTTGAGGATCACATGTGTTTAATAAGATATAAAGAATTGAATAACTTGAAGATCTTTAGAAACCTAAAAATTTGTTTTTTGAGTAGAGGTTTGATTATATAAGGAACTCAAAGGAACCACATAGACACTTGGTGTTTATAACGGAGAAAAACTATAAGGAGGAAAGAAGTAACAACAAAAAAGGTCCCTTCCTTGTAAAGGGAACCTTTTTTTAAATAATTTAAAAGTTATATTGGATCTATATGAGTACTGACTACTCCAACCCAACCTAACCTTTCTCAACAGTAAGGTGAACAATCGATGAATGAAATTTGGGGCCGAACAGTGTTTTAAAAAAGGCCAGTTAGCCGAATTTGTAGAAAATTTCATTAATTAAGACATACTCCGACCCATAAATGATTAATGTCAACATTAAAACTAAACAAAATAATTTATTACCACCTTCTTTTGCGAGACTCCAAAAATCCTTTCGGATACACTTATTGTACATATAGTTGAGTGTATGTACAAAATTGTAGGTGAATTTTCGTTTCGTTTTCGGAACTCCAGCCAATATTTGTTATTATTTGTCTTTAAACTTGAGTAGCAGCTCTCATATTTCCTCTCCACTTCAGGAAAAAAATCTCGTAATTACTAGTAAGCAAACGGTTATAAAAGTGAAGAAATGAGTTTTAAAACAATGAACAATCTCAAATATGTAATATGTAATGTTATGTAATTATAATACCAATTGCTTAGTTTCATGTAAATTTCAAAAATGTTTTTTATTTCTGTATTTTTAAGTACGCCTATGACCTAATTAGCCATTTCCTTGATATTTTTCTTCAATTTGAAATTATATTCGACTACAAAAACGTTTTTTATCAAAACAAAAAATGTTTCTAAATAAATTTAATCATAAAAAATCTTAGCCGTCTTATCGCACCGGTTTTTGATACTTATATTTTGACAACAAACAACGAATTACGCGCTCTTGGATCTGAGAGAAACTAGGAAAGGTTAACACTTGTTCACCTACACCCAATGTAGGTAAATCTCCTAACACACTCATCAAGTTAAAAAACTCAAGGTCGACAACATAATATTCAGTACTATATATTATAAATGAGCCTTTATTATCCGCGGATTTGTTTGAGTTGTGTAAGTAGCATGTACAAAATTTTGATCTTTTTGTGACTGTCACGTTTTGAGATAATTCGTTCGGGACCTGACAAAGTTGTTGAGGTTTTTGTGATAAGTTTTAGTGATACTATAAACGTTGGATATTGTGTTCAAATATTGTTAGCATGGGACTGCTTAAAAATAAGAGAAAATATGTGTAAGTTCTGTAACAACATGTCTTTTTTATTTGCTTAACTAGATTATAGTTATTATTTATATAATTCATAATAATTCATTAAAATGGGCATTGAGATTACTTAATTGGGCTGCTACTCAAATTTTGAGATAGACAAATAAAAACAAATATCTATCATTTTCGAAGCATTCTCTCCATTCTGAAAAAACAGGCAACAATTTGCTTCAAAATGCTTAGTGCGCTAACAACTTTTGTTGGATTGATCTCGTCTTGAAAGAAGGCCCATACAATCGATTGTTGTTTAGTTTTGGGTTCATATACAAAGATCCATGATTCGTCGCCTGTCACGATCTTATAAACAATCAACACGAGCTTTTATTTGAGCTATTGTCAAATTATGCGGTATCCAACGCGAACAAATATTTTTTACAGCCAAATTTTCATTCAATATTGAATTTATGCGAGTGGATTTAATGCCCAAGTATGCCTCAATCTCACGGTATTTCATATGACGATCTTGCAATATCAGATCAATGTTCTTTGGCACAACAGCAGATTTTGGAAGACCTTCACGAAATTCCTCCAGGAGCGAAGTGCGAAGTCGAAACGAGTTGATCGGCATGCTGCGTTGCTTTAATCTGCGACGAAAGTCATAGAAAATCCTCACAAATAAAGTTTTAACTGCGTTGACGATCGTATATGTGTTTAGTGATTTCTAATTTTTTCGTATTTTCTTTGATAAATTTTGTAAAAAATACCTTCTGGCACAAAATACATTATCATCTCATAAAACAGATGAATGTTTCAAGAATCTGTAAACAACTCTAATACCACTCGTATGACGACTTGTTTTGAGTAAGTTCACCATTTAATTCACAATATAATAGCTCACAATAAAACTTTTTTGGCTGTCAACAATGCTCTCAGTTTTGACTGTCAATTTTAATATTTTGGCATCCAACAGTGAATGTACTGATCCGTTCGAGATACTTTAACTAGATGCTCCGGTAGACGTTAATAACGAAGCAGACCGATAATTTTTATATATAATGCGCAATTGTACGTTGGATGTACTTGATACATTAGTTTGAACAGGAGATTTACTTCTTGAGCAGTAATTATCTATAACCGAAATGTATAATACGAAATTACATCACCCTACATCAAAATCTCTGTCGGGATGAAAATAGATATTCTTTAAGCAGTTTTTCATGCCAAAAAATGACATTCGTTTTTTTATTCTACAACGTCTGGTTAAATCACAAATCGATAATTTCTATCGTGGTAATCCATTCGCGGCCATTGAATAATCAGTCACCCGCGACGCTAAATCTGAGAGTGAGACCAATTCATCAGAGGATAAATTTGCTCCAGAAAAACGTAATGAATCACAGCTGTTTACCCAGTAGAGTGAAATTATTTGGTTAGAGATTTAAACCTATCGAAAGAGGAATCTGAAGTTCTACGTTCGAAACTGAATAATCACTTATGAGACGTCTGAGCGGGGACTTTTTATTGATTTTTCTTAAAGATGTTTAAAAAAGGTCTCTCACAAATGGCAATGAATACGCCTCCATTCCAGTTGTTAATTCCGTTCATTTGAAGGAAACATATGAAAATGTAGGAAGCTAATTGGGCAACCTCAAATATGCGGAGCGCCAATGGCATGTGTGGCTACAGTTGAGATCTTGAAAAACACTGGTAAAAAATTGTGGCATTAGGGACCATTTGTACCAGGTATAAAAAACATCTTGCATGAACTGTTGATTGACCCTTAGAATGTTTTGATACCACCGCTGCATATAAATCTCGGATTGATGAAGCACTTTGTAACCGCTTTATCAAAAGAAGGCGCCTGCTTCAAGTATCTTTCAGGAAAATTCCCCGCATAACCTCAGAATTATGAACTTGGAAAAAGTTGTACACGGTTTTCAGGGCAACAATAAATATTCCGAGTACAAAAACCCAGTGGAAACAATGTGAACGGTTCCACCAAGACATAAAAGAAATGGAAAAACGGTACCAAGTAGGTGGAATAAAAATGTGATGTCTGATTACTGCTGGAATCTCAAAAGGAATTGCCAAGACACCCAAGAGATGTGCAGAAATTCAAAAAGACGAAAGCTGAAATTAAATACTATCTTACCAAATTTTACCTATTTCAAAATGCCTTCATGACTTTTTTAAAATAAATTAAAAACTCAACCTTGTACATGTAAGCTAATATTGAAAATAAATATGTATTGTTGTGTGAAAAAACGGATTTTTCTTCATAAAATACATAAATCATAGTCGAGTGAAATTAGATGATGAAATTGTTCAAAATGTAGACGTGATAGAGGAAAACGGAAACCAGATATGAAATCAGCATAAAAAATATTTCAGAAACAGCTATTTTCATTGAATCATATGCATGGGGGTGTAAATGCAATTTAAATGAACGAAAGTGTTAAGAATTGTTGAGAAAGGAAACAATTCCTATGTTAAGAAATGCAGTTTGCTTTAATTACGTTTGGTTTCAGTAGCATAATGCATCACCACATTTTAATACTGCTGTTCGAAATTAGTTGATTGAAGGTTTTCAAGAGTCAAGGCCACCATATTTCCCGATTTATCCTTTCGAGACTATTTTTTTAAATGCATTGTGCTAAATACAAAAGCTGAAATTTGATAATCCAAATGCTAATTCGTTATTTGACAAACTCTTATACGAATTCTATTTATTAGTTCATTTAATTATAATAAACTGAGAAATAGAACACTAATGACAGTCTGTCAAATAACAAATTAGCATTTGGATTATCATATTTCAGCTTTTTATGGTAGGCTTAGATTATTCTTACCATATAGAATTAATTTGACATTTCTGGAACCATTGTTTTGATAAGTTATCGTCTTCAGACACCGTATTTATGTACTTATGTATGTATGGATTTGGGGTCTCGTATACATTGTGACCCAAATGATCTATTGTGTCTTGCTGCGATACTGGAGAACTCTGTGTTTACAGCTGATCCATTAATCCCAGATCTTCTTCTTCTATTTCATGAGTTCCCAGGTGAATAGAGGTTTCGTCCTCTTTGCAACAAAACCTTCACGCCGCATTATCCGCTAGGTCTAGCTGCTACAGGAGGCGACGGGGCCCCGATAGAACTCCTGTTAGTATTCGTAGATTGTTCTTACTTAGGTTGATAAATTGAGCAGATCTACTTTGGTTATAGTTTCCTAGAAGAGTCTTTGCCTATCTCAGCTTCTGTAGGTTGTCCCAATAATTGGTCTTGCTCCTATCTACCTTCTTTTCCAGTGCTTTTTCCATTGATCTGTAGCTGATAACATAGAAGGATTCAGGTCCCATGAAGGGCTTTCGCTTTAGCGAGCTAATCAGCTATTCCGTTTCAGAACGTTTCGTTCTGGGTGCGTACACTCCTATTCCAGCTCCATCTACTGCTTTTGATCCATCCGTATACCATTTAATAGCATTTCTGTTCATTTCTTGTATGGTGTTTTGGTCCCATTTGCTTTCACAGTTTATTATTGAGGTGAAGTTTTTCTCAAAGTTAAACTCTTTCGATGTGACGTCCTGAAGAATGTCCCAGGGTTGGTCATTATTTAGGAACGGGTTGTTGGTGTAGTAGTAAGTAACAGTACATAGTGTGTCCAGTAGTATCAACTGATTAGTAGATTAATGAGTTATTTGTTCATGTTATTAATTTTTCTGGTTTTAATATTTATTTCAATAACTGTAACATAAAAAAATTTGAATTATACAGTATTGACAGTATTTTTCAATTAACAGATTAAGAAAAATAAACAATACATATCAGACGTAATGTAATACGAAATGATCTTAAATAACTAAGGGAAATTTACTTATAAGGAGATTTCCGGTTATAAAATTTTCGTTCAACATTAATTCAAGTGTTTTTTGATATATTAATGAAACTGTTAAACTGACAGAAACTGTAACAAGAAAATATTGGGTTTGAAACATTGAGAAGTGACTTACTCACAGATCTTCATCATCAGACATCTATTCATTATTCACTACACTATCATATTTTTACTTTCAATTACGACTCTTTTATCTTCTTTATGAGGAGAACCAAAATCTTTCAGATATCTTCTAAAAATTGCAAAGGAATCATTCAACGCTTCAGAAGATGCGATTGTATTATTAAGCCCAGTCTTATATATACTTACGTAAAATGGCTGAGTAAACATCAATAATTAATCATGGACATATAATGATACTAATTTAAAAGAAATGGCCAGGAAGGCAGGATTAAGAAAAAGCAGAGTGGAAGGCCGAGAAAGCGACGGTATGACCAGGTGGAAGAAATGCGATAAAATAAAACTCTGAAGAAAATGAAGGAACATACCAGGAAAAAAATACAGGGAAATGGATGGAGACAAATGTAGAGAAAAATAAGAATTTCCCAATAGAACCGTTGTTCATAAGATTTTATTCACTTCAAGTATGACGAATAGTTAAGAAATTCTGTTGCTATTTTCTATATAAAAAAATTTAGGAAATACTTCACTTACCTGTTTACTTAACGGATTATTAATTCAACACGAAAATTGTTGATTCTCACACTTTTTATAGAAAAATTCATGCAGAGACGATTTTATTGTCCATTATTTTGTGAAGGAACACTTGAAATATGACAGCCTGTCCAGTGAACATATTTATGGAGAGAAATAAATTATAATCTCGTAATGTCCTTAAATCAACCAGTGATAATTGGAATTAAACTATAACATATAACAAGTCCAATATTCTTATCAATTGTTTCATGGAAAATGGGTTTTAAAATGGATTTTACATTATACAAGGAACAGTCTACTTGTTTAATTGCAAAATTTGACATTTGAAACTAAAAATGGGTTTGAAATATTAATTAAAACCAGGTTGCATGAAAAGAAAATTATATTGTTATTAAAATGAAGCTTAAGCTTTTAGTATAATTCATTTCCTGCCGCAAGATTAGCAGCCATCTTCGTTTATGACTCGATTTCATTGTCTTCTCATTCAATTATATATTCTACTTGCATTATTTTTTCTTTTCATTAATATAATGTGACATAAAGTGACATCGTCTATCTAAGATATTTTTGTAGGTGATTATGCTAATTTCTTTTTCTTTGCCATTTAAATACACAGCCATCAGTACCTTTAGTCCTTTTGACTAATAATCCATCTAAAAGATCAGGTAAATCGTTATTCTCATTTCAATAACTCTTAACTTCCTACTGCTAGGTTTTAATAATTTTACCCAATCGTGTGAGTGATAGATTTGTATTTGTTCCCTCTTTTTTTCTTTTTGATGATACTGTTATCGTTTTCAACATCTTAGCGGCTATAACTCTGTGCTCTAAGTTAATATACCTCTAAGTTAATGAACCGGTCTCTATCAATATTCCGAAATAATTTGAATCGCCAGCGAATTATCAGCTGTTTGTAAGTTTAGCTAACATCTTTTATATCTACGCAACGCGAATGCCAAACTGTAGTTTCACTAAATAAAACTTAATGACTTTTGAAATATTTTTTAAAAAAGGTTTTCTTCAATTTCTTCAATCAGAATACTCTATGGGTTAATTTGCTCGTGAGTCTTAGATAATCTATATCATCATCGGTGATGTTACCTCTTATACCTCATATTAGGTCTATGGCCATGATGAACGCGTTCGTATGAAATATTCAGTGCTTCAGATATCAGTTTTAGTCCAATTCGACGGTCTGATAAAATCATGTCATGAACTGCATCGATATTTTCGGGGACTGAAACAGAAACTGGCCTTCCCGATCGGTCATGTTCAATGGAAAATTTACTTCTTTTGAAGCTTGCACTCCAATTCTTCACGGTCGCATACGAAGGATATTGATCACCAACGCTATTAAGCATATTTTCGGTAAATCTGCTTACCTCTTAACCCTTTTAAATACAGGTACTTGATGATGGCTCGATACTCCAATTTTTCGATTTTCACAATTTCGTCGGTGGACATCTTTTTTCTTTTAATTTATTGAGTAACTCTGGTTTACTTTTTGACGTCAACCTTTACACTTACACTTCTAATAAGTTATTGTTCGTTGCCATGGTAACGCAATATTTTGTTTATGCATGGAACTGGTCTAGGCTAACTAGATATCAATACATCGTCGTACTGCTTCAAAGTAGTATTTCTTGCGTGGCCCCACTTTCCTCCCATTTTAGTATTATGCTGGGAAAATTTGTCCGCGTGTTTATCATCACTTCGAATAAACGCTTCACTTAGGGTTGCTGTGCTTAGGAAGCACAAAGGTTTAGGTTGTTCATCAATACGTGAAAAGTATTCACAAGCCCAACCAACCAACCCAATTTTTTTTCCAGTAACCAACGTACTTATTTTGTTAGTACTTTTACCATGTATGCTGTTCTTTTGGCATACTTCCATAGAATTTGTTTTTGTTTCAATTAATTGATTTATGGTACTAATAGTACATGTTGTCCAACGAGGGTTTTCGTCAATATATGTACCGAAAAATATTTCTACTACAATATTGAAATTCGACAACTATAAACTGTAGGTAATATTACAAATTTTGAACAAGCAGCTACTTCGTCATATTTCGGATAAACATGGTTTCGTTTTTACGAAATTTAATGAAAAACTCTGTATATTGATCCACTAATGTTAGAGTCTCTCTTATATTGATTTAGAGATGACCAATTTTTTGTGGTAGGTTCTTAGAAACGATAAGCGTATCATTATAACTGTTTTTCATTTGAACAGCTACGAAAGCTAAAAAAGAACATAGCACTCTCACTACAGCTGCAATGTAGTTTTCTTGCACCCTGCTTGAATATTTTCTGTTGGAATTGATTGGAAAAGTGCTCTGATTATGTTTACATCGGTACCAGCTGGACCCTCATCCTTTGAAATGCCATCAAAGGAAAAAATCTAACGGGGTTATATCTGTATGAAGTATTATTTATCGCCGAAGAAGGTTTATGTGTGAAAAAATTTACAATAAATAGGTAGATCTAGTTTAGTAAGTTTCAGTTTATCTTCAGTCTCTGAAAACGGAAACTTGGTTATCGAAACGTGTGAAGTACAGTGTAATAGTGAGCATGGGGGCTTAAACAGTATGAATATCATTGTTTTTTTCCTTGGGGGATTTTTAAAAGAGTCAATATACATTGCAGGTTCTTCTGCTATAGATGATTTGACAAACTGAAACAAAGCAGTAAATATTCAAGTAACATGCACAAGAAATGTATGTAATAAGTTTGGATAATGCATTAATGGAGGTTAATTTTACTATTAACTGTAGTGTTAATGCATCCCAATTCTTTTTATTCCTGATCTCTCTTTGTTTGTCCAAATAAATTATTTGTTTGTTATTCATAATATTCTAGGTCCTTAGCATAGGAGTGTCAATAAATTTTATAAAAATGATACTATGTGACGCGAAATTTGACGTCACAACAAAGATGTTGCTTCTTTAAAATATATAATACTACCAATCGCTTACCACTACAAATTTCAATAGCGAATACATAGTTCTCTAGCCAAAACCTCTTGAAACATCATTCAATATTCTACTGGATTTTGTAATTTTTTCTTGAAATAAAGTATAGTTATAATACCAACAAATGTTTTTTGTATTTTTCTCTTTCCTTCTATAGATGTTACCTTAATGATAAAAATACGATTCGGAAAATTACCAATAATTCTGTATAATTACTATCAGTTAATTTAAGCGCTTATACTTGTTATTAGAGTTTTACAGTTGCTTAATTATATGTTAATATTACTAATGATACTCCTAAATACATTTAATTAGATATTGAAATTTAATCATTGTTGTAATTCATGGAAACTGGGCAAAGGCCAAATTCCAAACGGTTCATATTCGATAATCCATTGACTAAACGTTTGATCTGTTGAAAATGATGTTGGAATATGTGTAATAATTATTATTTGTTCGAATAAACGGGTAATACACTTCGAGTTGCTTTGAATTCTTCTTATAATTAAATAAAATAATGAAGGGGGTGATAACCGAAGTCTTATATTATTTATTTGCGGATATGCTAACACAACACTCAATAAGTCGTTTGAATCACTAAGGAAAACACATTTTTTTGCCAAAAAGCGATTAATCGACGTTAAATAACACTATTAAGAACTAAAATTACAATACAATATTGATTATTGATGATCGGTTTTATATAAGGTGATTGCTTGTATTAAATTAAACAAAGTAAACAACCTGTAGACAAAAAAATAAATGAAGCCACAAATTAAAAAAAAATGTAATTCAGCAGGATAATCAGCTCAATGAAATAGTTTTTTGCATTATGGATTAGCAACTTATGTTTGGTATGAGAGCCCGAGATTCTATACCATTTATGAACCAAGGGATAGCGAACTGTGGTGGATTAGGTGGATATTACTATTTGTTAGTAGTAAAGAGCTGTTTTCAGGAAAACCAAGTTTGATAAAATTGAATGAATAGATTTAGAGTTATCGGCCCTTTTTTATAATAAAATTACCACTATCCCTCATCCCTCATTTAACCAAATAACTAAAGGTTGTAGTATCAAAGTTATGCAGAATTTTTGAAGAATGCGATGATGGGTTGTGTGTAATTTGGACTTTCTAGGTTTTCAATTCGATTCTGATTTCTAGCGATAGACATACAAACTTGAAAATAAATACTTTAAACCGTTTTCGATATAAAGAAATTCTTAATGGAAAATCCAGTATATCCCTACTAGTGTGCAGGGACTGCTTCCGCACCTTTTGTCTGCTATACTTTGTACACCACGATGGTGACTTCTTGGAGATATTCTTGATAATGCTTATTCTTTATACCAGAAAATTCCCAGATATTTAACTACCTATTTTGGAATAATTCACCGTCTTTCTAGACATTTTTTTCTCTACAACTAACGAATTTAAACTAAATACAAAACTATTAAGTGAATATTAAGTCAATGTCTTCAAAGATAACATAAGATTTGACTCATTCCAAACCACAAACGATAACGAAAGTATTCGTCTTCTACATTTGCATTCAAACATAGATTTACACATGATGGTCGATTTCCTGTGTGTGTGTGTGTGTATGAGTGAAAAATGAAACTGAATAATTTTGATATCATTCAACTTTATAATATTCAAATGAAACATTTAATGTTTTCTAGTCTCAACGATCGTGATATCTCCAGCGGGATATTTTGTGCGTTGGAGCCGTTAAATCCTCCTGTTCGACTTGTCAGGCATCGATGGGGAACAAGGTAAGTAATTTTTAAATAATTTTTTATTGGCATTTTATTTCTATTAGAGTTTAGTGATGCTCCCTAGCAAAAAAAACTTCCAACATTTCATTAGTATAGTATTTGAAAACATTTACAAATGTAGTTTCTGCACACACCGATATTTAATTATCATTGAGCTCATTGTGTATTTCGTAATCATGTCAAAAACATTTTGAGGTTTTTTTGTGACTAGATAATGAAAGATTTTAGGCTTTTTTTTGAAGTTGGGGTCAAATGATCAACCAATTACCGGACTATCCGGAATTGTATGCTTTTTCTTTTTCGCAAGGATATTTGCGTGACAATTGCGAACAAAAACATTTCAGTTATTTATTTGAATTTATTAGATGTTCGTAAATACCAAATATGGTTCTTCAAGTAATCTCTGAGGTAATTTTCATCTCTCTGACCCCTATCGATTAGGAAGACCACAACATTATGTCGAAGAACATTTTTAGCTATGTAGACCTTAAAGTTATATTAAAGAAAGAGATATTTAAAAATAACAAAAATATTACACAAAAACCATATACCTTCTCATTTCTGATTACCTTTGTAGTTTTCTTGGCCGCCCTCTCTTACACCCATATTGATATATGCTATAGAAGCACGAGCGGACAACAAAAAAATTAAAAACATCATTCGAATAACAGAAATAAAAATACTCAGAAACATATGCGGATACACACTAAGAGACAGAAAGACAAACACAGACATAAGACACGAATGTGAGGTGGAAGACATAGTCAGATGGGGATGAAAACGTAGAAGGAACGAACACGTGGACCAGAGAAGGATTAGCAAAGATCGCACAAGTCAGTAAACCAGGGACACGACGACAAGTTGGAAACTGCAGGCCGTATCAATAAGGCCCGCGATCGCAATGTGTCACAGAAGGAAGAATCATGTTTTTTTAGAGCTTTTATACGGATGTATATAAATAATTTCAAGGGCAACGCGTGCCTAAAAAAGCGAGAGAAAAAGACAGTATCGCCATCTCTTAGCAGCCAAAATATCCTATTATTTTTGTCGAGAACGATAGAATATTTAACGCGCTTCGAGTCTAGACTAGAACCTTCCTTAACCATTAAAATGAGTGCGTGGCGCGACGTGAGTCAGTTGAGTCGAGTAATCGAAGCGATACAGTTTGAGAAGGATTTTAATTGTACTGCGAAAGGTGATTGTGAAGCTATTGTGCATTTGTTTGTGTCGTGCGCGTGCGATATCATTAATTGTTGTGTCGAGTTCCATAATTTTGGCAAACATAAACTTACGAATGAATATCTCCAATCAATTCATAAAATAACTACAACGAATATGATACCTGACATGAATGAGCTTCTCAAAATCTAGAGAAGTCAGGTATCTGGATCTTCCAGCTCAACATAATTATCTAGTATCATTTATAACTTTGATAGGTATGATTTTTAACAACCGTATAATTTATTAAATAAAATGTTATAATAATTCAGTTGCTTTTTTTTTAAATTTGGCACACTCTGCAAAATTGAGTTTGACTCCTCTGGCTTACAATAATTTCTAAATATTATCAATGTTGTTTCAATGTTTTTATTGGAACGAAATGGCCTACAGAACTTATTTGTACCACAGGACAATTTATATGTATCTAGAGGGGGTTTAAAACATTTATATCAATTTTCTGTTGAAACCTAAAATTTTTATGTGACTTTGCTACAAAAACTGATGTGCTTGTCCAGCAATAAGAACAAGAGTAATGAGTCTCTTAGGCGCCACCTTTCCGATGGTGTACTAAAAGTCCCACTTTTCCGATGGTGTACTAAAAGTCCCACCTTTCCGTTGGTGTACTAAAGGTCCCACTTTTCCGGTTAAGGGTTAATATAGACCAAGAAGAAAATGACAATGACACAGACAAACCCACACATATAAACACGATAACAGAAGTGTTAATAATATTCCTAAATACCCTTTGTTTATTTTGGTAGATTTTTATATAATTTAACAGGTTATCGGGATTATATAACCGAGTTTTATTATCAAAGTAAAATTTCTATTTCTCACGTTAAAAAAAAGCAAAAAGGAAGCTGAAAAAGTATAAACATTGTTATCGCTTCTGATAAAATTTTCCGCTCGTAATTACTCAGTGTCGACCTTCAAAACTACTGAACTATTTATTTATATCCGACTTCATTGTCAAAAAGTTATTTTTTCGAGTAAACTCGTAAATGTTTTCCTGATTATTATATAAGCAGTCCTTAAGGATACGTTACGTGTTTTTACTCTGATCGAAATCGCCTGACCGTCACTGGGAATTTTATAACAAGATTTAGTGGAATTACGAAGTTAATCTCATTTAAGTTTCTCAAGGGTATCATTACATATATCGGGAAGGTCTTTTATCAAGTGATCGTCAGATGTCTTTTGTTGTTTGTGTTTACCGACGGGTTTTCTAAAAACAATTCTTCCTACTATGACTATAGATAGCGACAATATGTTGAAAGTTCCGGAAAATGACGGAAATGGGACTGATGGTACCAGCGAGGATGAGACCGACGAAGATGAAAGGTTAGAGATATAATAAAATTAATTTAATCACTATTTTTTAATAAAACCCTAATGAAATAAAATGTGAAAAGCTAAATAAACTGAATTTAATATTTTGTTCATTAGACATAATTACGACATATCACGAAATATGTCAAATTAAAAATTTCAATTCGTCGATATAAAATTTAATCCCAATCTCAACTAGTTTTGAATGGCGGCCACAACTTAAAGCGAAATATGAATTTATAATAAATTGTTTTTCATTCTTTATTCAAAAATTAGAATTAGAAAATGAAAAATCAATTGAATTTCTAATTAGGATTACGGTGTTGCCGTTGCATATAAATATGCAAATTCAGTCAAAATATGCAACCAAAAATTCTCATATTACGTCACTCAATCGTGTGACTGACACACAGATGTCGCTGCCATTGTCAAATCCATATGACGTTTATGAAGTACCAATTTTCAAAAGAAAAAAGTGACAGCGATTTAAGTGAAGCTGCTTTTGTTATTTTTAAAAAGATGGATTCAAAACAATTTCGTGTGTTAATTTATCATTGCTTCTTGATGGAAAAAATACAGTACAAGCTCAGCAATGGCTTCAAAAGTGTTATCCGGACTTTGCTCTATCGAAAACAACCTTTTGTAATTGGTTCGCTGAATTTAAACGTGGTCGTCCATGAGAAATGGATCCATCACTTTACTCCTGTATCAAAACGATCATCATCTGAGTGGACTGTAGCCGAAAATAACCGATGGACAAAAAGAATTCTAGATTGGAGACCGAGAACAGACAGACGAAATCCAGGAAGACCCCCTAGGAGAAGGACTGACGTTATTAAAAGAATTCGGACAAGAGCAGAGAAAACTGGAAGCATTTGGAGGAGGCCTATGTCTAGCAGTGGACGAGATAGTGCTGAATGAAATGATGATTCCCAAAAGGGTTCCCAGACATTATTTTCAAAAAAATTAAATATTTTATTAGAGCTTTCTTATCTATTCAAATATCCTATTATGTAAAAACGTCACTTAAACCAAATAAACAAATGGGTACTGAAAGGGTTAGGGAAATAGTTGAGGTAAAAACGGTTCTTCAGGAAACTTCGAGGTATAATGTAAAGCAGTAAACGATTGCATACTAGTTATACAGAGACTTTGTCAAGGAAGTTAAAAAAATGTAGAAATATATCTCGAAACCGGAATTATTTTTAATACTGATAGAAAATGTGGAATAAATAAATTTATCTATAACAGATTCACTAATTTGAACTTGATAGTTCTACATCAGAAAATGTATGTCTTTATATGGCTCCAATTTTAACGAACCACATTTTATTTTTCAAATACTGTTGAATAATTCAGTACGTGTTTTGGGGTTTCCGTTTTAATGTATGTACTCGCATTCTTCTTCTTGGCGACAATCATGACTATTTGTATTTTATTCACAGTTGCTCCTAACAAGTGAATTGATTGGAAGTTAAACCACTCTCTTAAGTTTTACAGCCATGCTATTATTCGTCTATTCTCTAATTTGCGGGCTTTTATGGTAGTCAATAGTTCTCTTTGTGTTGTCAATTTGTGTAAAACTTTTTTAGTTGCCATTCTATCTGTCCATAATATTTGTAGTATTCTTCTCAATATCCACATTTCAAAGGCTTCCAGTTTTTTTATTATTGTTTTGTTTTATTATCAATGCAATTGTCAAAAACAAACTCAAAAATTGGCTATAAAAACCCAAAAATTAGCTATAAAACCCCAAAAATTAGCTATAAAAACCCAAAAATTAGCTATAAAACCCAAAAATTAGCTGGAAAAACCCAAAAAATAGCTATAAAAAAACCAAAAATTGGCTATAAAAAAAGGTTTTTGAGGTTAGTTTCAATCAATTATCAATAACAAACCCAAATCTAGAAAAAAACCAAGGTTTTTGAGGTTGGTTACAATCAATTATCAATAACGAACTCAAAAATTGGCTATGAAAACCCAAAAAAACATTAATATTTTCAAAATAAAGTAATCTAATAATAATTATGTTACAACGAAGAGCTACAAAAATTTTTATAATAGGTGAGAAGACGAGAAGTTTGAAGATTATATTTCTCCCGATGCCATTAACTTATCTTATAATTATTACCATAAAATTACCAGTTCTATGTAAATGAATATAATGGGCAGGGGCCGAATAAACGAAATGCTCATTTCAATATGAATTTTAATCAGAAATTAGCCAACTGTGTGAATAAATTCACGTAGATACAAGGTTATTTTGTATCCATTTATACAAAATAATTAGAAGAACGAAAATAGTCTAACTGAATTCTCATTATACCTTTTTTAATTATTCCTCCTATATCAATTATATTTGAATTTTCGACAAAAAATCACTCTGTGTATTGCAATTATGAATAAAAAATATTCACCGGCTGGCGGTGCTGGGCAAAGTGACGCACGTTGACCATTCCAAATTACATCGAAAATGTACAAAACAGTAATTACATCAAAATCAATCAAAAATTACAACTCAAAGATTTTTATATTAAATATAAGAATATTCCATCAAGTTTATCGAGATTTTTGTCTGTACTCATCTTTCTATATTTCGTTGCTTTTAGTACTGAACAAACTGTTTCAATTACCACTACACCAACATTTACAATTACACTGTCTGACGCGAGTTTCGCTAACCAAATTATCGTCTTCAGAGACTGCTTAAATAGTGATGGTGTAGTGGTAGTGTAAACAGTGTGTTCACTATGAATGCCAGGGCTGAGATACAAAAACAAAACATATATTTATAAATGGATATGGCTTTACTTCTTTTTCAAAATATTTTTTATTGAGATCAATATATTTTTACGTATTGAGGAACCTCCAAAAGATGTGATTTCAAACGCATCAACCTCTTCTTCATGTGTAAAAAGAAGAAATCACTGGGTGCAAGCTTTTCACTGTTCGAAAATGTTTTTCTTTGAACTGATATATGAAAGCTCCCATTCTCGTGGTGGAGAATGCTTCGTCTTTTGCGAATTGTTTCCCTGATTTTTTCAAATACTTCTGGAATAAAAATGCATTCAGAATTGACCAATCTATGCTGCTCTAATGGCATGGTTGCAACATATTCCAAAAAAACAGCTACCATTTGCTTTGAAGTGCTTCGTGCGCCAATAATTTTGCGGAATTTGCTTCTTGAAAGTTGATTGTTGTTTAGTTTCGGGTTAGAATGCATCCTTATTCGTCGCCTGTTACGATCTTATAGAGAGCTGCGATTGCATTCTCTCATCATTTTTTTAAACCAATGAAAATAAAATTTTTTTGAGCTATTGTCTAATTATGCGTCAATGAGAACAAACCTTTTTGACAGCTAAATGTTCATACAATATTGAATGTATACGAGTGAAAACAATCGCACGAACATTTTCGCGATTTGATTTCATTTTTTGACCAAGATGAATGTTTTTAGTATCTCAAATAGCACTCGTTTGACAACACGTTCTGAGTATGTTAACGATTAAAAATGTCAAACTTTAGTATCACCAATGGTTTCAGAAATTTCAACTTCGTCGCTTTTAGACTTTAGTTTTTTTTTCGTCACAGTTATTTACGAAACTATTTTATATCCAGAAATAACTTCTTACGTATGCTTTTTATTTGAGATTAGATTTTTCTTCTGAAAAATGTGAACCTAGACCATTTGGTGTAAAAAAGAGGAGTGATCAGGGTGATCAATCACACTCCTGTGTTTTTTTTTTAATTTGGAAAAAATCCTGTTGCAAATATGAATTATGGAAACAAGACAAGATTTATCTTATAATATACCTAACCTAACCAAAAGATTAAATAATAATTTCCACCGTTCCTAATAAAGAAGACTTGGACATAAAAAGTTATTATGCGCACTGAGGTCTAATCTAGTGTGTTTCAATTTTGCTAGAGCTATACTGGACGCATATAGCTCTTTGTATAGTCCCAAAGCATTTATGAATGCTCTTATTAGAGACATTTTCTCCATTATCGTTCACCGTCAAACCGATTACCCAGGCACGGACAAGAAGCGTCTAAGTGAATATAGAAATTCTGTGCTCTGGTGTTTCATATTCTTGTCTTGTCTTAGAAATTGAAATGTCGGTGCTTTTCATTTTTATCATCTCAAAGTATTTATGGATACTTATTCGCTCTATCACGGTCACAGTTTGCGAGAAGCAAACAGACTTCCATCTGAATGATCGATTGCGGTTTTATGTTTTCTTCCATTCTTCAAGTGAATTTGAAGAAAACAAAATGGTTCTATTCCGACGACGGAAGTCTGGACCTCGTTTTTTGCTAGATTATTCAAAATATATCAAAATATTAGCAAAAAATCAACAATATCCCAATTTAGAATCGTTTGGTATAAGAACTTCTCCCAGGTTGATCAAGTTAAAATTATATTTTAGCCATTGCGTTATCCTTATTGTCCTAACAACCCCCTATATTTATTATGATAGTGCTCAAATATAATTCCAAAGAATTTTTTTCTAGAATGGTTATTGTTAAATATCGTTTTCTCTTCTTTCAGGTTTGTAGACATATTCCAATATTTAATGCTTTTTGTAATGTGGAAGAAAATTAAGATTTTTAGGATTTTCTCTTCAGGCATAGGTCGTGTATTATATTTTCTTACTAACAGCATTAGCAGCAAATGAAAATCAACATAAAGGAAAATGGATAGATATAAGGTAATATATTTTTTATTATGATAATATTATAGTGAAATCTAGAAATTATTTTTGATAAAAATATCACGGAATTTTATATAAAAAACAAAGTGAAAAATTGCGGTTAAATCGACAGATTTTAATATTTCGTGAGCTTATTTTACACCCTTTTTCCAATTTAAATCAAAATGTTTGATGTTAATGCATTGTTGAAAATCTATCACGTTAGAAACTGCAAATACGATTTCAGTTAAGCCGCTATATAATTTAAGAAAGGAGGAGTGCCAAGTATTTCGTGATATTCCAATTATGGTTGAAAATGAAACATGAAAAGGGGGTACTTTGAGATGAAGCAATGTTTTCAGGGCCATCGTTTATGGAAATGCCTAATAATTACGGCAGAAACAAAGTTTTTCCAGTTTTTCAAAATATATCGTTAACGGGACAAAATATGAAAGATTTCTCTTTATAGGAAAATATGAATATGATCTTTGAGTAAATTGCCATACTCAAAGATTTCCAAAGTCTTACGAAAGAAATAGAAATAGTTCTATCGACGTCAATTTGAATGTAGAATTTTGAAACGTATGAATTTACAAATGTTTACAGGAATCAATACAATTCAAAACCATCGAAAATCTTGATTAATTATTTCCCAGACGTTAAATACATAAGTATTCGAAAGCTCGGAAAATATATTAAAGTTAGTCCACTTTGGTGTTTTATTGCCACGTTCCCAATATTATTAAAATTAAAGCTTTCCAAATAATATCAGAGTAGTTATAAAATTCTATAAAATTTTCGGATCATCACTTTTTCCTGTATAATGTGATCCACTCTAATAATTTGATCAATATGGAAAAGTCATAGCGTAAACTTCAGAATTCAATAACTTACACCTGCATTGTGTACTTTTATTTTTATCTCTAATGGAACTACGGCGTTTCTCTTCTTTTATCTTCCTTTTTCGTTCCTATTATGACTTCCCAAGAGAAAATTTCATCAAGTGCTCTGGTGAAAATTGAATTCAAAGTACAACAAACAGTTCGAACTATTGAAGGAAAGTAAAATGCGCTGTTGTCAGCAAATTTTCAAAGATATTGTAGATAATATAAGTATATAGAACGAATTTACTATGCTTATCATACAATAAGACTGGAAATAAGCTCTTTTTTATCTGCTTATATTTTTCACGTAAAACTAGAAATGAAATTAGGCAGCTATAATAATATATTATTATCAGTTATATGGAAACATTATTATTATATACCTATTACAATAGTAATAGGTAATAATTACTTAATGTATCTAAATGTTCTTGATTTTATGTCACTTCTGTTTTAAAAAAATTATAAAAAAAAAAGAATTTAAAACAGAAGAGACTTAAAATCAAGAACATTTAGATACATTAAGTAATTATTACCTATTACTATTACCAAGGCCGGATTAAGCTAGGGGCTTGGGGGGGGCTATAGCCCCGGGCCACAGGTCCAAGAATGCCCCATCATTTGGAAATCATTCTGTATTTTTTGATGTGTTGATACCACAAAGCTAACGTATTGATATTATTTTTTTAATTTTTTCACACAAAAGTGGGCCCCGTCATTATTTTAGCCCTGGGCCTTGTAAATCTTAATCCGGCCCTCACTATTACCTATAATTTTGTTACTCATTGTGGTTTTTTTCTGTATATTGAAATTTTATTTTATTTGCATCTTTATTCAGTTATTTTTATGTTTTTTTCTTAGTTTTTACAAGCTTTTGTCTACAAATTGTAACAATTTTTTGACAATAAAGTATTTCATTCTCTCTCTATTCAAATTAAGCCTATTTTGAATTACTTTTTTCTTATATGCCGTCATTAGATATCAACTACAATGGAAGATACAATACAGTGTTTTTTTCCAACTATTGCATATATGTCGTGATGGTAATTTCCAGCCTGTTTTTATTAGAACAGTAAGGAGCCATCATCAAAAAAACTGATCGAATTTTGGCAAAAATGTATTTTTTAGTTAGTCACACGACTTATTAAGTTATATGTGTCAAATCAACCAAATCTTGTAACATCTCTTTACAAATATTGACTAATATCGCATGAGTTGTTTCCAATATAAAGATAGTACCTTCGACCAATTTCCGAAATAATTCATTTAGTTGTATCACTAGCAATTTTAGTGTCGAGTTTTCAACAGTTTTGCATGGATACATTTAAAAGCTCGCGCTTTGTACGGCCTCATCTTTCAGCTAAGTAGGAACATCAAAGATGAAAACGTAATCGAAGAATTATATAAAACCGCACCAAAGGGCAGGTTATATGATTACGCTAATGGAATACTTCGCTAGAAAAATACAAAAACGCTTTTAGTAGATTATTTTTCTTTGCATCGTTTCTTTAGAAATAATAATCTGGAAGTAGCAACAAAGTAATAGAATAAATTTATTTGCTCAACGTATTTTCTTTTATTCTTTATGTACACTCCACGGAAGGAGTACTAAAGAGGAGAAGTTTTAGGTGAAAAATTAAATTTTTGAAAAGAAGTTATGTCCTTAGAAAACAATGATTTTCTAGTAATGTAGGCGGATGTGAAATCAATCAAATTGTAAAGGTAGATTCATAACTTTCAGAACATTGGCTAAGGACAGTCTATTACGAGTATTATGATTTTATTAATAGGACAGCTAAATCGTTATCATTTATAATCAAAATATGCTTTTAAATGACAGTTAAAATGATGTTTTATTAAGAATTATTCATATAGTAGCTGGCAATAACGGCTCATACGAAGATGATCCCAGAAGTATTTGACCCTCAAAGAAAACACAACAATTTTGAGGAAAAATATATTTATTTTCCACGTAATCCTCTTTTAGCTCCATAATCTTCTCCCAGCCATGGTCAATAAGTTCGATACACTTTTTATAATAAGAATCATCAAGCTCCTCAAAATAAGTATTAACTGCTGACATCACCTCTCCATTGCTAGAGAATCTTTGACCACCGAGCCATTTTTTCAAGCATAAGAACAAATTATGGCCATTACAATAACGGATGTGTGAGCTGGTGCATTGCCTTGATGAAACAACCCTTTTCTTGCTTGATTTCTTACTCGGCGTTGATAATTGTTTGTTTTAAAATAATCGATAAAACTTAGTGTATCCCAAAAACCGACGCCATGACCTTGACTGTCTTTGCCTTCTTCTCAGCCGTTTCTCCCTTTTTAGTCCATTGTTTTGATTATTTTTTTGTTCCGGGTAAAAAGTGATGGAACCACGTTTCATCCATGGCCATGAAATGGCCCAAAAATTAGGCTTTATCTCTGTGAATCATTACCAAACACCCGGTGGAAACATCTCTGTTTTTTTTTCTATTGTGTGAAAACGATTTACCGCAATTTTTCAAATGCCTACTATGTCGGTTAGCTCGCGAACTTTCATTTGATGATCATCCAGTACTGCTTTGTGGATTTCTGGAGTCGTCACATCATTTGTTCCACCATTGCGATGCTTGTCTTCGCAGGTCGCACGGCCCCAATATTTTACTATTGATAACAAAGTAGGAGTCTCACCCAGAGTAGAATCTAGTTCAGCTTTTATATTGGTTGGGCTATGGCCTTCCAAATAAAATTATTGTATCACATAACGGTGACCAATTTTCTCCATGTTTCCATGTCCAAATTTATTGATTTATTGATATTGATAGCTGCCAAACCAATACAAAACAACATGACATCTTTAAACTTGAAACATATGTTGTACAGATTGTGTACATTCTAATGCAGTGATATGCTTCAAGCAACTACGTATAACCAAAGAAGATCTAAGGAATGTATTGATCTAAAGGAGTTTTGGGGTATTTTCGCCTCAGGTTTCGCAGCCTGTACATTCTCTTGAACAGTGACAGATTCCAGAACATTACACACGTCGGTTATGAAATAGAAGATGAAGATTCTTAACAGTTAGAGCCATCCCATATCCCAAACTTCCCAAAAGGAGTGCCGCAATAAATCTTTTGATCGCAGTGGAAAATTTTTCGACCTAATACAGGGACAAGACATTTTTTATTTCTTAACATGGTCTACTTTTAAGTCGATACGCTTAGTCAAGCGACATTACAACCTTTTTAATAATATTTCAAATAAAAGGTGCCATCTTTATCTCCATAATGGAGTCTTCGTATGCGATAAGGTCCTAGACCTTGTGGGTGATCAAACAATTTGATATGTAATTCGTGAATTAGACGGCACCATTTGGCGTTTTTTTTTCGAGGAAATCGCTAGTGCCCCATTTCAATTTAGCTGCCTAAAATGTTGAAGTTGTAAAAGATGCGTAGGTGTATTGCATTCCAAAAACAAATATATCATAACATCTTAGTTTCTGGAACCGTTGGCGATATTCATACTGAATATACTGTTTACACCACTAGAGTTGGTGTAGTGGTGGTGTAAATAAGGTCCCCATGTTAAAAAGTTTCGCATATTATTAGAAAAATCCCATGCAAAGTAACCAATTTTTTCAATGATTTAGCGGCGCTCTGTATATCTAGCCGTAGTAGCCTACTGCATTTATTCTAAAAATTATTATGTCTGACCTACCTGTTAAGACACCTCTGATACGCCCATTTTGCAATAAATATGGAAATAATTCGCATAATCTCGAGAGACATTAGAATTTAACAACTGTCTCGAAAGCACTAAAGTTAATTCTTCATGTGGGCAATATCTAACCGGAGGAAGCGAACTTGATGATCGGACTGTCAGTCTTGAAGGATTATGTTCCATCAGAAATACATGAGCTGCGTAATTAAACTTGAAATTAGCATACTGGCTGGACTTTATGAATTTATAACAGGACCTATGTATAAATTACACTAGGAAATTTGACTAATGAATAATAAAATTCCAATTCTATATTTGGAAAATGCGACTTGAACAAATTGACTGTATGAACACCGAAAACATAAATTTAAACTGTATTAATGGAAGAGATAAAAACTGACTGTGAAGTTGTGAGTTGATAAGGATAAATTAAGTAATTAAATTTTGGTTAAGCCGGTACTACACGTTGCGTGCTAGATTTGTGCCAACATTCGCATTCCAACATGCGGCTGAATATTGGAAGAAAGGCTGGAACCTTACCTAAACTTACCTAACGAAATGAAAACGTGGCAAAAAATGATGAAAAGTGAATCCTGGGTATTGATATAACGACATAAAAGTAAAATTTAGGCTACAGAAATGAAATACTTTAGAAGAGTGAAAGGAATGATAAAATAAAAAACGTAGGTATAAGAGAAGACCTAAATACACAACCTACATTAGATTATATAGAGGAAACATAATTAAAATGGTGGGGACACTTGCAACGGATGAATGGAAAACGAGGTAGACTATGAAAATCGGGGGATGAAGTTATAACAAGAATACTGAAAGAATGAGGAATAAATTTATATAATATAATAATTTCGTCAAGCATGTCCTTTCATTCCCTACGATTGTGTTTATACCATAACTACTTTGATGATGATTTATCACTAATATAATTATTATTATAACTTTGCTGTCTCACCTGGTTCTCTCTCTGCAATTCAGCCATTTCTCCTGAAAATCCCTCTGTTCAACATAGCGCAGGAGCACACAAACCCCTCTGTCTCGATACGATAAGCTATTCAGTTCTAAAGACCGTCTGACGCGAGCGAGGTATATTATCGGAAACGTACCGCGAAATTGAGTTCACGCAAATAGTATGTTTTATATTATACAGACAATCACCGTATATCTAATTTATTGATAAATGGACGTATCGATAGGTATGAGGGCTTTGCATGTTGAAGTGTTTTTTCATTTGAAACCACATTTTTTTTTAATGTGATTGGTGTGGTGTGTACCTTATATCGTTAAAGTTTGTTTTCATGTATTCGAAGTTCATTGATTCCATTTATTGAATGTTTACATAGAGCTTCAATTGATTACGGGGTTGGTGAATTTATTAGTTGCTTTGCTCATAATATTTTTGATCGATAATTTAAATAATATTATTTCGTCTTGGATATGAAAATACGGAGTAATTATAAATGTTATTACAGTTATTCCTGTTTTTATCACTTTTTTTTTCTTAAATTTAGTTTTACAGTTTCAAAAATAACAAACACATTATTATTCTCAAACATACCTATTTATTTAGAAAGGTTTGTGATATTGAAGGTCAAAGAAACTAGTACCATAACTAACTCTCCTAGATACATCGTAGAACTTCAAAATTTCTCAAGAAAACTAGGCACAAAATTGATTTAGAAGTACAAGAAGTAAAAAAGACATGTTGAAAATCAAACTCCATTTGATGATCTTGAGAAACCACCAGATCATTAAAATTATACAGTATACAGGGTGATTGTTCAATGTGATAAAGGTCAATGCCTCTTTTATCCAATGAGATATCAATTCGAAAATTTGAGGGATCTTAGCCATCATTAGTCTTCATATTATTTACAATTTTACAGGGTTTTTCAAATCAAAGTTACCTTCTTCAAATGAAATACCTTATTGCATTTTTGGAATCAATTTGACCACCTTATAAGAATAATATAGGTTTTTGACTTGTTCTACGGAATATTTATAAATTTATAACAAATTTTCCATGAAAATCGTAACAATTTCTAATCTAGCATAATTTTTTTAAAACAAATTTTTATTAAGAATCAGAATATTTATTTACATTCCATGGGTTAATTTACTCGAAACTCGAAACTAACAACTTTTACCTCATACTAGATCTATTGCTCAATTTTTTAAGTCGTTTTACGTTTCTTGGTCTTAACAATTCCTCTAGTATTAGATTTGCATGAGTTTCTATAGTTTTGTGATGTTTGATGATCCTTTCTTGGATCACTTCTTTTACAGCGGGCACTCCTAGGTCCACGTGAGTGGTGTGATTTGTTACAAACCATGGAGCATCTACTAGTTGACGGAATACTTCCGATTGGGATCTCTGAATAATATTTATATTAGATTTGGAAGCGCAACCCCACAACCCCATATGTCCATATTGGCTTGATAATAGACTTGTAGATAAGGACTTTCAAGTGAGACTTTGGATTTTCTCCCTATCAACCAATGTAGTTCTCATTCTTTTATACTACTACCCGCATGTAGTATTTCTGTATTATTTACTATTTAGGTAGTGGTGATTTTTTAAAAAATATTTATTAATAAAAATAGTTTAAACGAATAGAATTTTTTAAAAAAGCACTCTTCCAAATTTCGTAGGTCTCCAGGAACGCCTGGTCCAGAAAGCTTCTCATTGAGCGTCGATTTTATTCTCGAGATTAAAAAAATCGATTGGGACCAAAAAGATCTTTGCAGATCGCTTTCCGGTTTTATTTTCTGGTATTTTTTTCCTATAGCAACACTCTCGACACCAACTTCGCGCACACTTTCCTCAGAGCTATCTTTTCTGCCACGATCTCAAAAACTTGGGTTTGAGGAATGCTCAATTTATTAGCAATCATTCTCATACTCATCCCACAATGACTGTTCAATAACTTTTTAAACCGCGATACATGTTCGCTGATCTTGCTGGTAGAAGTATGTCCTGAGCGGTCGTCGTCTTCGACTGTTTCCCTACCTTCTTGAAACAGATTGTGCCATTCAAAAACACCATAGATTTATATATCGTGAGTCTCACAAAATTTTAATGGTCCAGTACACCCTTTATGATTCTCAGTGACGAGGCGTTCAGGGGTTCACGGCTTTAAGGGCCGTGAGCTGACTGCTGATTTTTTTTTCGGCGTTCCCAATATCCTTATAACCAGTCCAAGTACTGTCAGAACAGACCCTGTATGTCTTTATCTCACCTATCGTTAACTGTACTTTTTCTAAGAATGCGTTGTTTTATGTGCGTAATTTTGGAAACTAATAGTAGTTCGTTCCGCATTTCGGTAATTAAAATATCAGCTGCGGTACTGCATTGTTATATTCAAGCTTTTGTGGAGTTTTAGAGTTGAAAGATCTGCTCTAATTAAGATCGTCGCAGATGACCTTTGGAAACAGTGCTCTATACAGAGGTCGGCATAAGTAAGACAACGACCACGAAAAATAGGCAACGTTTTTAAGATGGCAACGTTGTCGAAAAAGATTAAAACGAAGCATGTTCGTGCTTCAGACAATTGTGTCATGATAACAAGTACTCGACGAGTGGATAAGTTTTCAAATTGAATAACGGATACAAGTTCACACTTCAAGAAAGAGTTTTTTCTGCTACGTCATATCTGCGTACTGCGAAACAACAACAATTTCAGAACTTGTCGTTACACAATCGTTCAACAGTGTGGAAGACGTACCAGAATTTCTTAAAAATGGACTCTGTACGAACTAAAAGAAATATGGAAATAGTGGCGCTGGTGTTAATTGCTGATCCAAACCAATCTGTAGAGCGACTAGTGGAGAACTTTAAATATCCGATCGTTTTTTACGACGAATGCTGAAACGCACACAACCGAGTTTATGTCCGCCTCTCCTCCACGCTTTTCACGAGAATGATTTAGATCGCACATTGGATGCATTCATAATGATCCGTAAAATGAAACAACCTTCAAGCTGAACGGTACGGTCAATCGGCATAATTGCGTGTACTGCAAGGACTAGAATGCTCATTGAAGAAGAATTAAATCTTCCTAGGTTGTGTGTGGGCAGGTATCCATGCGGGAGGTCTCGTGGGTCCATATTTTGTTTAGAGTCAAGTAACGGGTCAAGGTTATCTGGAAATCGAATATTTACTTGGGCGAATGGACGACGATCCAACACTAGCGAACATCCGTCATTTCATGCAGGATGGACCCTCGCCGCACTACGCGTTATATGTGCCGGAGTACCTTAATGTTCATTTTGGAGAATGGATAGGCAGACGAGGATTCGTTGAGTGGCCCGCACGGTCATGTGACCTGACACCCTGTGATTCCTTCATGTGGGACCTTCTCAAGGACCGCGTTTTTACGAGAGGACCACGCACCCTTCTCGATCTCCGAACTGCAATTGAAGTAGAACTCTAAACACTTTTTCTAACCCCTTTTGTAATTTCTTTTAATAAATTCATTATGACCTGCATTCTTTTCTCTTAATGCAAATTTGTCGCCTCACTTATGATGACATCTGTATATAATGTCACATTCGGTAATTGCAAAAATTTTGCCATGATGCCAAATGTATTTATTCCCACGGTATGCTTTATACATTTGCCATTTCAGTAATTTAAAAAAGAACGTGTGTCGTCCGTGCATGATCGAAGCTTTGCATATTTCATGTTAATTTCATAGAATTCTCCTGTGACTCAAATTTCTGGGAACTTGTGTTTTAATACCGAATAATTTTATTATAAGGGCTGAACTGTATCTTCTATGTCGTCAATTTTTCATTTTCAAAGTTCATCTGTATAGGGCAAACAGTTCAAGCAGTTCACACTTTATCAGAAAATACTTTGGAATATAGAATCCGTTTCATTCTTCAATTCATAAATTAATATGAACAATTTCATATTTTTGTTATATATTGTCATAACGGTGATCTACCTAAAAAAACCAGAAATATAGTAGCGGTATACCTAGTAATATAAGTAATATCTTGAACAGTGTAAATTACTTATTAACTTCTTCTTTCATTAGAGCCATTATTTTGAACTACTCAATTATTTATTAGAATGTTATTGGTTTGAGATTTTGATTGAGGGGGTTAACCTTGACGCACTATCTAGTTGAATCGCTGAAGGCGGCATTTTTTGTTTATGTACAAATAGTTTTATAAAATTGGTTTTTGGTCAAATACCTCTATGTGCGACGATTGACGAGATGGGATTTGCGAAGGGTTTCTCCTAATGGCGATAGGGGAATTGTCGGGGAATGTAAGGTAATTTTCGGGAGATCTTATGCCATCGATAGCGGCCGAAGGAGAGGAAAGAGATGTTTCCTCTTCGAATTTGAAAAGAAAAAATATTTCAATGAAAAATGTTCTTTTCATATAAAATTTAGAGAAAGATTAGTAGTTGTTGCTTGAATAAGATTCATTATCTCCAAATAAATAATTTTTTACCCACCATGTTGTTCTATTTTGTATACGTTTTTTTCGTTTTATGATTTTCTACAAGCTACTGTACAGAAAAGTACTGATTCGTAGCAAATTTCACTAGATTTTCATCGAACACAAACTAAGTAATACAGTTCAAACAATTTAACATCCAGTATATATTTCATGAAACTCCAATAATCTGTTGGTTATGTAATGATGTAGTTCATTGCACTAATACTCGCCATAAATTGTGTAAACAGACAAATTCGCTTCATAGAATATTATTCAAAGCATAACCCATTTCTTCTCCAATATTTATTTATCCAAGTTTCAAGAATATTACCATTTATGGAAAAATTTATATAGAAAATAGCAATGATACATCTCCTGAATTGATTCACTTGTAAATTGAACAACTTGCAGAAATATAAAAGATTTCTCCGAAAAGTTCCTACCAAAAACTTTGAAATCGAATTCAAGACAGATAAAAAAAGGTTTTTAACATAATCGCATGAAGGACGGTGTAGTAACCCTGATTTGAAATTCAAACACTAGACTTTTAAACAGAAGTTATAGATGTTTCTTCATCAATATGAGATATTGAAAAATAATTGTTCTATTCTAGTGTCTAACTTGAAGAATATTTTCTTTCAAAAGCAGAGTAAACATTTTCATTATAAATGTGACGATTACAAAAAGTTATACAAGAGTTTACTCGACTATTTTAAATTTAAGAAATGCCTGAGTAGAAATAGAAAACTATTAACGATGGTAAGTCTGCTTGCAACAGCAGTGTCGTATAAATCAGATGCCTTGAGTTGAATTTTCAATTGTAATATGTAGAAATATTCTATTTTCTATCTAAACACTTGAAAATATTTCACGTACAATAAATGATTAATTAACATTTAAAATAAATAAACATTAAAAATAAATGAATAAACATTTAAAATGCTGCTTCATAATTGCGTTTTGCTAAAGTTAGCTTGTTTTTTTAATGTTTTTTGCCAGTTTTTTGAGGAATAAAAAAAGGACTACTTCATGTTTGCACTTGAATACGCTGGAATTAAGAATATTTTGTATGTTAACACTAAGAGCAGCTAATATAGGTTCATCGACCTAAACCAAATATTCAATTCTATTTAAAGATTGGCACCTAATACTTTAAACAATTGACCTTACTTTGAACATAAGAAATAAATAAGAAGATCTCATTTATAATATTCACCAGCACGTAATTACGTTAATTGATAATAAAATTAATAATTAAAAAGTGAAGTCATACGTGATATTTGTGTATAAGATGTATTATAGTGAATATACTTACTTTGTTATATGGTAAGTATAACAGAAGCAGTTCTTTTGTTTCGAGTATGAAGGGATGGACCGACGTTTCATCCATAGTTATGAAACGGTACAAAAACTCAGCTTTTTTTTGCGAAACATTGCCAAACACTCGATAAAATAAATATGGTTTTGTTCCATTGTGATCCAACGCAAGACCCATCTTGTGCACATCTTCCTCATGTTTAAATTTTCAGTTAATATGCGATGTACCACACTATTTTAAATGCCTACTATATCTGCTAACTCGCGCACTTTCACCAGATGATAATCGAGTACAGCTCTGTGGATTTTTTTTAACATATTCGAGTCGTCACCTCATTTGCTCGACACTTGCGATGCCGATTTTCGCAGGTCGTATGGCCTCGTTTGAACTCTGCTACTCAATATTTAATTGTTGATAACGTCGGAGTCTCACCCAGAGTTCATCTTTTATATTGGTTAGGATAATGCCCACGAAAACCAATTTTTTCCATGTTTACAAATTCACCAAAAATATTCACTAATGATGGTTGCCATATATGTATGTATGGATTTGGGGTCTCATATACACTGCGAACCAAAGGATCTACTCGTATTGTGTCCTCATTTCTTGCTGTGATACTGGAGAACCCAGTGTTTACAGCTGATCCATCAATCCCACTCCTTTTAAGAAGTCTAGAATGTGGGATGGCTTCAATTTCCAGAAATCATCGTCTTCTATTTTATAAGCACCCAGGTGTAGTGCTCTGGAGTTCCATAGTGTTTCAAACTTCCAGAGAATGTGGATAGAGGTTTCGTCCTCTGTGAAACAAATACTAAACAACGTGGCGTTTTCAAACTTGAAATATATGCCGTATAAATTGTGTACTTTCTAATACAGTGGTATTTTTCAAGCAACTATCGCCATTTTTAGGCCAGGCCAGGTCCTTCTGTCTAGTCTACCATTGATAACACTATGAAAGATGCCTATTTAGTGATAGTCCATGTACTGAATAAAGAAAGAAATAAGCGAGATAAAGTTTTTTCTATTGACGATTTCCTATGATATGTGCTTGTGACAACGGACTGTGCTTAATTTTCTTCGCAAGTGTTTTGGTAAGGTTAATGTTAATTTGACATGGACACGAACTTCTCTACCTCGTACCAAAAGCACAAAGCTGCAAGTTCCTAAAAGACTGTTACGCCAATTTTTAATCGTGGTATGCTTCACTTGCTCCGGGCAGCGCCGGTGAAGAAAATAAACTACTCCAGAGGTCTAATAGGATGACGACGATTTCGTTGAAGACAATTGAACAGATTTTACTCGACCTCCTGGATTGGTAACCTGGGTATTTGCTGCTAGGGTTATTTATAAATCTTCTGAGGTACGGAGCCGAATGAGAAAGCGAAACAACGGTTAAAACAATTTCCTTTCTTTAAAATCTATTCTTGGTCTTGTCTTCGCTGTAGACTGCGTGGTGGAAGGGCGGCTGGTTCTTCAAGAATTGCCTTTTCTCTTCCAAATATTAAAACGGCTTTCTACCAATCTGCTGAACCTGCGCAGATCCGGTTGAGACTTGAGAAATATTTCTATTTCCAATGGTTTTCCCTGGTTGGTTTTTTGCTTCGATGAGGACGGCGGAATGAATTCATTGCAATCATTTTCATCAACTTCAGTGCTGCTTTAAAGCAAGAATTCTTTAAAGTTAACTTGCCGCGATTCTTCTTTATGAAACTATGCAGAAATGTCTACTTTGGATAAAGGTAGACAGTTTCAGTTTCAAAATACATAATACGTATTCAACAACCCGCATTGATTGAATACATGTGTTTAAAAGAGTTGACACCAATCCAAATGTATCATATAACATATTGAACTGGTGGTGTCGTGTGTCGTGTAAACAGACACACACATCTTTGGATCCATTACTATGTTGTAGGGATCAAAATGGAACATAGGGAATGGAAATATCGAGGTTCACCACTGCCGAGAAAATTCAAAATGCAACCATTATGGTAATCGAATAATGAGATGCTGAATAATATCTTTCCAAAGGTTTCATTGTTTGTGGGTCAAGAGAGATATCAGCCTTCGATAATATATGAATCTTCACTTTTGAATCTTTCAGCTGCCATGTCATATATCGAAAATTCTTTTGTAAAATAGAGATAATATAACTTTCATACAATAGGAGACAATAATTTAAGAATGTTCAAAGGAACTACTTTAATTAGTGCGATTTTCATTTCGATAATTTGTGTTTACGACTGCATTTCGAAATATTTTATGAATATAACTAGTGCCCATGACAGAATACGTCGTACAATTCTCTTCTTCTCTTAAAAATAAAATCATCGTACTTTTCTTGAAATGCCGAAATGTTTTCAGAACCTAGTATTTCTATTGTTTACTTTATCATACGAGATGAATTGTTTATTTATTTATTTATGGGAAAATGGATATGGCTTAAGTTTTCGAACATATTCCATATCAATACACACATATACAAGGATGACTAAAGACAAGTCCTTGGAATAAGTGGCACAGTATCATTTTTGTGGTGTTCAAATGGAGTTGCACAAATCGTCCAGAGAAATCTAGGTAACGCCATGAATTCAATTTAAGTACACATCAGTCTAACAGCATGTGAAATTTAGAAGAATCTATTAAGTCGTTTATATAGGTTCTCAATTGTCTATTGTTGGATAAGCTTATGTAGTAGCATTTCGTAATATCCTTTGACGGTATACGGAGAGATTGCTCTAAATTAATGGTGAAGAATTAAGAAAATGATCATAAATAATCAATTCAACCAATATATTCCAGTTAAAACATCAAATTATAAACCAGTATAGCTGGAAAAATTATGAGGGTTATACTTTTTACACTCGAATAATTCGAGTGGTGCCTGCCGTGTGGAGATGCCTGTGGATATTGATTTTGAACGTTTGTAGGTTGCAGTGCTCGAGAAAGACCTGCGTTGGTAGCTGATTCCACAGACTTGCAGGGCAGCAGCTGTTGTTCTATGCTCTAAGCTATCCAAATTTCTAGTGAACTCTGGATCGCGTATAAGTCTAATGGCTTTCTTCTTCTCTATTGAGTCGAGGATCTTCAGGGTATGCTTAGGAGCCAAGCTCCAAATGTGCGAGCTATATTCCAAAAATGAACGAATCTTGAACTTGTAGAGGATTAATAGCTGTTGAGGAGTATATAGCTTTTTGGTCTTAGAGAGGGCTTCAAGTTTTTGTGAAGCTGCCCTCACTAAATCAACCACGTGACTATGCGAGGACATATTTCTTCCAACCACAACACCCAACAAGCGAATTTGCAATTGTGGTAATATTTTATGTCCAGGCAGGACCAAATCTTGAGCTGCAGTACCAGCCTTCTTTGTAAAAAGAGCAGTCTGGGTCTTTGCTGCATTAAACTCAAATCAGATTGCTCCCTTCCCATTCCAGAATGTTTTGAAGATCGGTATTTATAGTGGTGATTGGTTGCTGCTCTTGGTTTTGGGTAGTAGTTTGTTGGGGTGGTTGATTTGAACGACGACACCAACGTGATATAGATAGGGTTTGCAGTTTTTTCGAGTAAATCGTTGATGTACAAGAGAAAGAGAGTAGGGGAACACCAGCATTAACCTCAAACCTTTCTGAGTCGTGTCCATAGATGGCGACCTGGACAGATTGGTCTTTGAGAAAGCTACCAAGCCAGCCGATAAGTGGGTATGATAAACCGAACGATCCTAATTTATTTAGAAGTATTTAACAATAATGAAAAAAAAAAATGATAAAATACGGATTTCAACCAGTTGTTTATAACGCAGAGCCAACCTTTTTACAAAAAAGGCTGACGCTGCGTCTCCAGATTTGGTTGGTTCTCAGCTAGGATTTTATTCAGAACAACATAGTTATTTCAATATTTTTCCTCTAATTAGAGAGGATGAACGTGTTCTCTTGTAAGGTATAGACTGAAGCTACTTCTGTTTCGCATGTTTACAGTAATATATAGCACGCATTTTTTAGAATCTTCCCCATCAACTCATTTAATAGTGAAAACACAACCTTTTGTGACTAATCCATGCTCTTTAATTGAAATAGTTTCTTCAAGTTCATCATGTTTTTCTTTTAGAAATCTTCAGTACAACATTCTGTATAGTTTTTTTTATATTTCCAAAAAATTTTCTACAAATTTCATACATTCAGTGTCGGGAAAATGGGCGGATCACTGAATTTGTGGCTTAATCAAGAATTTTATGAAAAATTGTCTCAAAGAAAGTTTTTTGTATATTTTATGTATTATCTATTGGTGTTTGTACATTTTCTGTTTATATTACATCTATTGATATTATACCAAAATAGATTCTTAGATAGACATATTTGTATCGAATAAAATAAATTGAGTTATAAACGACGATTTTGGGGGAAAATATCCCCCAAATAATTGCGACCTATTTACGTTAATGGAAGTAGAGACAGCTACCCACGCTATTCTTCCTGTTTCCTCAGAGGGTAGAATTATGTTTCCTGTTTTGTCACTGTTTTTGCCGCTTGTTATTGAAAACGTGAATTCACGCAACCCCGAAATAATTCAAAGAATTACAAAATTTTTCTTTTCAACGAAATAAAAATAATATCAATTTGTAAAAATATCAGGTTCTAACGATACTAATAACGGTGAAAATAGTCAATGGATATAAATACAAGGTGTTTTCAAATTCATGTGATATATTTCAGAAGGTGATTGCTCGTATGAAATTAAGATGGGCCTTTCCTATAACAAGAGATACTAATTTCACCCCCGCATAATGTAACAGGAATATTGAAAAATACCCCTAGTTAGTCCTTTGCGAGTGCACGAAAATTACAGAATTTCAAGCATTACTGAAATTTTTGAAAAAAAAAATAAACAAAAACTCAATTTTAGTCACTACCTTTCAAGGGTGATTTCTGGAAAGGGGTGGGCTGAAGAAATTTTATTATAGAAAAGACCCATCTTAATCTCATACGAGTAGTCACCTCCTGAATTTCGTCACATGAATTTAGAAAAACCCTGTATAAAAATTAGTAATAAAAAAAATAGTTATTAAAAATTTATGTACTGTTTTTAAAAAATATGCGGTAATTTATGTTAATTGTTATGATTTCTCATTATAGTTCAGAAAAATGAGATCAACAGATGAATCTCACCTCAATTCAATCATTTTCCTGAATAAACTAATATATTTCGCTAAAGCTTTCAACGCCGCTTGCAATTACAGTATTTTAAAACCGCAGACACTTGGTAGTTCAAGAAAACTGAATCCAAAGTTGCTGACAGCTTGGTAAATACAGAGAACTGGACGACGAGGTCGAAATTGCTTACCTGGTGTACTCATAAGCTGCATACGAAAATACGTATCTTTCGATGGTCCATTGAGTAAATCAGGAAGCGGCTTCGACTTCGCCGTCCAGTTATCTGTATTGACCAAGCTGTCAGCAACTTTGGATTTAGTCTTCTTGAACTACCAACCCCCATCCCCTATACGCTTAGAGATGTCAGCAACCCTCCAAACCATTCCTAACAACACCCAAATATTCCTTTTTCATTGAACAAAAATATTGTCGATAATTGTAGGAAATTTCAACACCTGATATTGTATTGTCTAAAATTCACACAAACCTATGCAAATTGTCATATAAATTGTGTTTTACGAGTTTTTGTACTACTACCTGTCTTATTTTGAACCTCTGGGTATATCATTTTCTAGTTTTTTCGAAAACGAATGCTACGATTATATTAAAAACACCCCAGTGAACTTCAAACAAACAATTCTATTTTTGTCATTCAGTTTATAAGGATTTATTTTTTCTAACGCTACTATATTGAATACGAAATGATTTACTGTTACTTCCGTAAAAGTTCGTAGAACTTACGGCATCCCATTCTAGAGTGTTTCCACACAATATAAACTTGTGTTCGTCACGCTTTATAGATATTTTCTTTTCATCCATGGCGTACATAAAAAATAAGATGAATGGGGATATTCCAAAAATATTGTATAGATATCTTATATGTAATTTATTCTGAAATTCCTCTAATTTATTACATAAACATTTTTTTACAGTTTAAAACAGGAAATCCAATTTATAACTTATGATCTTGAAAAGTTGGATTGTCTTTGTCAGTTTGTAATTCTCTTCTTTTATCAGGTTCCTCATACTACTGGTAATGTTGTTGTTCCGATCTGGTCTCATCGTACATAGCCAATTTGTACCGCTTTCGTTCACTAGATAATGAGAAAGATTTTATCTTCTTCGAATATACAATTTAGAGGGAATCCTCTGAATGTGTGTAGCATTCTTGGTCTACCATCCTTATTTTCAATTAAACTGATACCCTATAAAGCACCCTTAAGTTATGAATTTTGATTTCAATGACCCAATGTTATTATTGTTAGTGATAAATGGTTTTGAAATTAAGTTATAAGAAATACGCTTCTTTCTGTACCAGTTGTAGAAAAAATAATTTCCAATCCACCGCAATAAACATGAATTGATTTCAGATTACTTCTTTATCGGTTTTTCCAAATTTATGAGAATATTTGCCATTGCAGATGGATTTTCTCGTGTGGCGCCATGTGTTGTCCCAGATAAATTCAATAAGACTTGACTTTCTATGAATATTCTTCGAAATAACTTTTAGAAATTTCGGTAGTTATGACTTATTTTTATTTTATTGTTTTTTATGCATGATCATATGAATGATGACTGATGACGATATTAGTAGTGTATAGCCATTTATTTATAACTATTACTGCTACTTTTTGCGATTATTTGTACCTTCTAAAATATACAAGGGCTGCTACTTAAGTTTTGAGAGATACAAATAAAAACGAATAATTATCATTCGATATCGATTCCATACAGATTGAGTTACCTTCAAATCATGTGATTTGAACGCATTAATCGCTTTTTCAGGTGTAGAAAAACGTTGACCTCGTAATTTATTTTTGATCTGCTGGAATAAGAAGAAATTATTGGGTGCTAAGCAATGACTACTGTACGCCGAATGACCCGTCGATTCGATGTTTTGACTGTTCAAACATGATTTTGTTTGAACTCATGTGTGAGAGCTCGCATTGTCGTGGTGGAGAATGATTTGTCTTAGTTTCCCTGATTTCTGGTAAATAAATACTAGTGTACCATATTTCGTTGTTCTATCAACTTTTGTTGAATTTGGTTAGTCTTTTAAGACCGTACAGTCGATTGTTTTTCAGCTGCGCGTTCATATGCAAAGATCCATAATTTGTCGGTCGTCACGATATTAAAGACGTCTTTTGAAGCACTGGGTTCGAATTTTTTCAGCATTTCTTTGCACCAATTGACACAAGGATTTTTTGAACGATACTTTTATTGACATCAAAATGTTCATGAAATATTGAATGCGTGCGAGTGGGACTAATGCCCAAGTATTCAATCGCAAGGTTTGTCATATGACCAGTAAAATACAGTGACTCGATATAGTGCTTTACCATCAAAACTCGAAGCGAGTTGATCTTCACACTGTAGTTGATTTAACCTACGTCGAAAGTCATAGAAAATCACCGCATGATTAAGTATAAGAATACTATACTAAATCTTGTCACCATTTTCATAAATACAATTTTCATAACTTGTGAAATGTTTATATTCAATCAGATTCTCAGAAAAAAACACTCTTATATCTTGGTTGTGATATTTTTCTTTTTGTTATCCTCAAAGTGAATTGTAAGTATTAGGAATATCTTTCAAGAGTTCAAAGCGACCAAAATATCTCTTAGGATTTCACAAACAGAACAGATCAAACATTCTTGCCATTATTGGTCTCAAACGGACTATGCGATATTCAATTTAAAAAAAAAATGTATCAGTGTGCGAAGGTTTTGTTACGAATATTATTGGAGAAAATATCTTTCAAATTCAGTTGGAAATGAATTATTCAACAAATAACGAAACAAAAACGCTAAAACATTCGACGTATTTGTTGCCAATATATAGAAATTCAATTCCTTGGATATAAGGCGAATTCTTTATCAAAAGCAAAGGTACTCGTATGTCTTATAGGTAAAGTAAAAGTGGTATCAGCAGATTAATCAAATAGAGTTCTCGGTAGTAAAGACTTGTAATGAAAGCAGTGCCTTAATATCCGATAACAATTATATTTTCAAGAGAAATAACTCCATCAGACAGGAAAATGAATTTAGCCTGATGGTCTATCGACCTACGTTGTGGCATGCGGTAATCTTCCTCAGACAATAAGAAATTACAGATTTCACAATAACTTCTCGTCAAACACTACATTTCAATACTTATTATTACTATACCGTGTCTGTCCGCCTTAGAATTATAACAATATACCGATAATTTGGCGTTGCAATTCATAGAAAAATATCTTTGTCCCGAGTTATACACTAATGTAAATAACCTAACCTAAGATTAAGTAAATCTGACCTAATCGAAGCTAAAGAAAACTAAACTCAGGTAGGTCTAATCTCCTGAAAATATGTCCTCCAAAATAAAACTTATCGAATAATTCGGAAATCCTATTCAAGATGCCGAATTATAAGTAAAACAATTTTATTATTTGTAAAAAAAAATTAAAAGTCTAACGCCTTGATAAATGGATTTAAGACCTTGAAAACTTCATAACTAATGTGTTTTTATCATGGTTATAAACCGGTCACATATGGAAGTATCTCTTTGAATAACAAAGGCCAAATTAAACAATTTTTCAAGGCTTTATTTGAAAACGTTACAAACCTTCACCGCCACCAAAACATCCAAACATAAGAAATTAAGAAGAGAATTATTTTTTTCTATAGTTTGTCAAATTTTATGGTTTATTCGCAATCAGAAGGTATCAACCAATTTCGATAATATAAACTGGTGAAATAGAAAAGTCTTAATATATAATGAAAAAACTATACAACATACCCAACGCATCGGTGGCTTTAGAAAATAACAGGACAGTACCAGAAAACAAAGTGGGCGTTAGGGAGTCATCTTTGACCAAGGATTGACTATTAATTGGACAAGTTGAGGAAGGCAGGAAACCGAGCTGGGACTGAATACCAAGCACCCTACCTTATTAAAACCATCCGTATTCCCATCATACTTGTCAATAACCAGCAGTGAAATAATAAAGAAGTCGTAAACAATATCTATTACAGGTTAATTTGTGGTTATTAGCAGGATCTCGAATAAGGACAATTGTAGCAAGTGAATTCATTATCCAAGGTCGTTTTAAATTTTAATAACTTTCTTCTAGAGTCTGTAGAAAAGTCCACCGATGAGAACGTAGCAACGTCGAACAAAAAATTGAATTTTATTAAAAATAGCCGAGCCTGGATAGTTACAACCCCAAGTTTTACTTATTTGACGTGCTTGGAACTGATAAGATAATAAATATTTTGCCTTGAGATTTTGAAATACTAAATAGAGACAATTATCACCCTGAGTTTGCTAAAGGTGCTGGCAAATGATATTATTTAGGAAGCGTAGTTTCATGTAAATAATTGTTACGTTGAAATTGAATTTAACACTCAACTACAAGTCCTCCATGTATCTAATATTTTACGAGAATTAGTGAAGATGATTTGAAACTTGAAACTTGACAGTTTATTTGGGTTCTCTGAATACACATATGGATGGGACTCCAATTGTTTTGGATTTCTATAAAGTTCGGTTTGAAACGGCTCTACAAAAGTGAATATTGGTTAGATCGAGTAAAACATATAGTTATACGCTGTTATAACTATTAGTAGTAGATACAGCTCTCTATTATCAAAATCAAACTAGACTAAGTTTTAGTAATCGTTGAATATACATATAAACAGTCAAAACTATTGAAATATTATGAAAATATAAAAATCTATTGCAAAATTGATTATTCTATATCTCGTAAACCGGTAATAATAATGATAAATTATGAGGTCCGAAATAAATACAGGCCACTTAGTCTAGACCAAACATAGGTGAACTTTTTAGAGGGAAAGCGAGACAGAATAAAAAATTATGTAGGCGTGCCAAAAAAACTCCGGCTTTTTGCTTCCGTTCTTCCTCAGTCACACGTTCATAAGTGGTGTTGTTATGTTTTGTCATGAAGTCATTGAATACGGCTACAGCTTCATTGCAAATGAGGCACACAGGTTTATCCTTTATAGAAGTTAATAGTTTTCCTAGTCCACTCATCTTTAAAAACACGACATTCTGCATCAACTACGTTTTTTACTTGTCGTTTGAACGATCAAAAGCAACACTACAGAAACCCAAGTCTGACACAGCCACAGAGGGCACTTGATATGTACTAAATACCTTGATAACATACGAAATGAAACTAAGGCTATCCGTCTGCTCGAGATCACTCCTAGGTCGATAACTGACCTAACTATACTGACCTGGAGAACAAACCTACGCGAGTTTGCCGCTCGCACGTCAGTTTATCTTTTTACGGGATATGTAGTACATCGATGTCTTCCTTCGTCCCTCACTCTTCGTTCACGAAATGTTACGGCGTTACCGTGATAGGATTTTGAAAAAATCTGACCACTGACCACTCTACAGGAAAAAGTTGAAGAGAAAAGACGTGGAAAGCTATCCAGACGTTGCAAGTGTTTTGTTTTTGCAGGACAACGCCCCTGCTCACAAATCTCATGTCTAGAGACGTTGCAGGTTCGCTGTAATAAATATATCCAATTAAGAGGAGAATATGTTGAGGAATAAAATATTTTAACATTGAAATTTTGTTTGGTTCTATAGTAAGCTAAGAATTTTTCAATTTAAATTCGTATGTACTTAGTATGATGAGGATAAGTATGGTTTTGATGATGTGGGGTTTGTATTGTCCAGCTTGGATCATTTTTGGAGCTCTCCCAGTCATTTTCTTGCCTACTAGATAGTCGAAGTGCTCATCAAGCGTCAGGCCAAATTGACTCACGGGTATTTGGCGTTAATGGATCTGGTGATTTCTTTTCCACTATGTCCACGTTCACTTTAGTGATTCTTTCAATAATGCTGTGACGAAATAAATTTCGATATTGTGTTCCTTCTACGGTTTTTCAGTTCTAAAATTGAACATTACTTCAGTACAACTTTAATAAAAAAGCACTACCACTCATTTTACGTTATAAAAATAACGAAAAATAATCAAAATTGATTTTGTAAGTGTGATTTTCTAGAAATGAAAAAGGAGGCATATACGGTTGCACAAAAAATTTAGGGAACAAAGCATAATTTGACTAAATATGCTATTTTCAATATTTTTTGTTGTAATCTACTTTATATTCGACGTTAATATTATAAATATCCGGTGTTCTTTTGCTAATACTGCGTCTTTTAGAAATGATAAGAGGATTACAGACCCTATACTAATCCTTGGAGGTCTCCACGGTTCGGTTATTCCCATTAACTGAAACAAGTTGCTTCCTCCCGCTCAAATCAGATTGAAACTAGTCCAAGATCACAACTCCACTACCAGAGACTGAAGTTAATACCATTGTATATTGTGATCTACGGCTTTAACTCAATTTATTGAATAATACATATCATCAAGAGCTGAGTTAATTGCATTATCAATGTTCAGGCTGGCATGTAAATCAAATTCGTTAGTATCTAATATATAAATTGAGTCTTTAGAAGGTCTTTTAATAAAAAAAGTAACTGAGTACTCTCTTTTTCAACCTGAGTAAAGAAATGGAGAAAACCGCGTGTGAATCGTAGTTTCGATTTAGTATCATTGCTAAATTTGATTTATAGATGATAAATGTATTTCGATTTAAAAAAGAAGTAGGATAATAACTTGTACCAATTCATGTAGTAATAGTATGACAAAGTACGGCAAATAGGTTATTTTGATTTTCACTTAAAAATCCAATTGCCTGTTGTGCAGTCTGTGGCGGTGCTTCGTGACATTAAATTCGCTACTCGCGAGTGCCTCTAAATACGGATTGAAATCGTCAAGATTTCGTAATTCACTTGAATCGACCTTAAAATCATAGTAAATCATAGCGTATTTCCTCCTATGTTTAGGTTAGATTTGCACCATCGCCCTTACAAAATTCAAGTGGTTCAGGCACTGCACGAAAACGATTTTACAGCCCGACGATTCTGTGAAACGTTGTTGGGCATGGTTGAAGGAAATGAGGAGTTTGTTGACAACCTCTGGATGAGTAACGAGGCACATTTTTATCTCTCGGGATTTGTGAACAAACAAAACTTTCGGTACTAGAGTGATCAAAACCTCTCATCAATTTCTGTCAAGATAAAGTTTGGCGCGCGATCTCTTCATGGACGGGGGCATCCTGTTATCGTGAACACCGAGCGGTATTCGGAAATGTTGAGATCATTCTTAATTTCTCAACATCGAGAACACGCAGCAAATGATCAAACCTCATTCCAACAAGACAGAGCCACCATCTCGTGTCACCATAAATATTGTTAATAAGATTTTCTCGAATCGTGTGATATACCAAAACTGTGCGATTCCTTGTCTCCCTGTTCACCCGACGTCAAACCATGTGATTTTTTCTTGTGGTGATTCCTGTGTATTGAGAACGACCTCGAATAATTGATGCTAAAAATTCTACAGCGCACGCTTCATGATGTGATGGACAGTTTCAGAAATCGCCTGCAAGGACGCATCATTTGGAAAGGCGCCATCTAACCGGTGTTACTTTTAAACGTTGATTGAATTATACTCACGTTTCGTCTATGCTTTCTAATACACAAGATTATAACAATAAATTTGTGAAAAATGCATCCGTTTGTTTTTCAAGGCCATTACAAAAATGCAGGATTGGATGCAGTAACCTTTATATCTAGACATCTAGACCCAAGCACAGCAATAATTTTCATCCATTCTTTTCTATTTCTTGTTTCTGCTTTCCAGTCCCGAACTCCTCTCCCCAGTCGTTTTCTTTGTTGTTCTTGAATTCGGCATTCTATCTAAGTATCTCAGCCATCCTAATGTTTTGGATCTTATAATTTTCTTTATTTCTTGATTTTTCCTTCTTCTCTTGTCCTCCTAATACCTCCTAAGTATGTTTTCCTCTATTATATTTTATATCCATGTTTCGGTTGCTTAAAGTACTGTCTGATTATTATCTTGTTTTTTATTGTGTATTCTATGAGTTTCCTCCTTCATCGCCTTTGTCTTTGATAGGTGTTATTTTTATCTTGTTAATATAACATCATCAGCATAAGCTAGCAACTGCGTTGTTCTTCAAGTGTTCCCGTGCTGTTTATTTCGCTTACTCCTGCTATCCATTCCAGTATTATGTTAAACATTGTAGAAGATAAAGGATTAACTCTATATTTGTTTGAAAGCTATCTAATGTTTTCTATTCAATTCTAATTTTTGTTTGAGTGCTTTCGATATCATTTGTAAGCTTTATCAATTTTATCGGTACTTCTAGGTCTTCCTTCACTTTGTAAATATTTTCTCTTGTACTGTGTCTTAGGTCTTTCGGAAGTCGTTAAAAATTTTTCCGTTCTTAATCCATTGATATCCTCCCAGCAGGTTTTCTTCATATTCTATGTTATTATTTTATACACTGCGTCCAAAAGAACAATTTTTATTCCTCTGCTTACTGGCATCATTATCCAATATGCCTTTAGTGTTATCTCATTTTCCCATATATTTGGTGGATTTTTTTTTGTCAAGGAATAAATTTCGTTCGTGACATTTGCCGTTTTTTTTTTCGATTTTGTATAATTTCTTCTACTTCTCCCTGATATTATTTGAAAAATCGATAGATTCAAAAAGAAATACGAACATAATGAATAATTAAAACCGAAAACGTAGGATCATGTTTCTGAATTTACCCTGAGGTATAATATTCACAGAGAGTAACTTTTTCCATAAAAAATCTAGATGGAATAATAACCCACGGAGTTGTGGAATATAAAAACAATCACCTAATGAGTGAAAATTCTATTGATTTGTAGGCGCTTCCAATTAAAGTAGATGTCTCAAAATGTGGGCTGAGATTCGTGTTCTTTGAATAGGGTGAATCAGAAAAATGTTGCATAGTAAATAGATATTTGAAAAATTTGAAAACAATTTTTTATAACCTCATTAATAAGATGAAAAACATAGAATAAATACAAATTTATGAATTATAAATATATATTTTTTCACCCAAGTGACATGGCAGCAAATACTGTAAGCGTTTTAATAGGTGATTGGTTGAAATTTGGCTGCTTATCAAATTGAACAAGCTGTAAAAGCCATCAAAATGTGATTTCTCATTCTAAACGGACGTTATTGTATAAACAATGATGGAGCATTAAAATAATGATGTATAATAGAAAACCAGTTGGAGAGATACCGAAGTAGCTTTCCGATAAACGGATAAACAGAATTCCTGAAAGATAAGAGAGAGGAAATATATATCTTAATATCAAACAGCTTTTGATTTGAGAGTGACGGATTTGTAATTACATAAGTTGACAAATTCGGGCCAATGTTTGAACTATAGCAAATAATAACAGCTGAGAACTAACTCTCCGTTTCAGTGAACATCATTTGGAACTTGTTTTCGTATTGTTATTGTATTTAGGGACATTTAAAAATGCATCGATAACATTACACAGTCGATTCAAACTATTTCTGATTAGTTTTTGAATATTATAATCTCGAAAAAGTATAAAAATCATAATACAAAAATTTTCATTAATGAGCTATGGGTTCTGAAATTGTTTTCTAATGTGTGCAGAACTGAGTTGACTAATGACCACTTCTTCAGAATGTGTACTTCTCATTTCTTTTCTTTTGTTCTGGTTTCATTCTTTTTTTGTTGTTTTTGTTCTTCTTTGGTTTTTTTTGTTCTTGGTTGTTCATCTTTTGCTTCTGTTCTGTTCTTGTTTCGTTTTTCTTCTGTTCTTGTTTCGTTCTTCTTTTATTCTTCTTTCTTTATTCTTCTTTTCTTCTTTTGTCGTTATTTTGTTTTTACTTTCTTCTCTTTCTTCTTATGTGTGTTGTATGTTGTTTTTCCTTCGTTCTTTTTCCGATTTTCTCCTTTTTTTCTTTTGTTCTTGTTCTGTTCGTATTCTGTTCTTATTTTGTTCTTGTTCGTTCTTTTTTCTTCTTCTTTTATTTTCCTTTCGTTTTACTTTTGTTCTCCTTTTGGTTTTCTTTTATTCTTCTTTTGTTCTTCTTGGGTTGAGTAAATGCAAAAAATACACAATAATAATCATTAGAGTCGAAGTAAGTACAGTGAAAATTCGTCTATATTGCTGACGAGCAATATAAGTGATTTCGCTTTGATAGAAACGCATTTGATCTTCATTTATTGAAAAAAAAAATATTTTTTTTGCATCTCGCTTGTAGGAATGGTAATATATTGATCCTTAAACACGAATTACTATACACAGATATAGCACGCGATTTTCCCGTTTTACCATTACTCAAAAAAGAAAATGTTCTCTTGCAATGACATCATTGTTTTATTTGGTTGATGAATACATAATACAAAACACAATAATAAATAATAAAAAGATATTCAAATCTAATTTCATTCCATCTCGTGTTATTCCTTATGTTAAAGAAGAAAGTATTATAAGTTTGACTGATAGACCTATCCCAATATTAGGTTAGGTAGTCATGCTTCACAGAGCCATTCGAAGTTGAGCTGTGGTAAGTATGGTCACTAGCTTAGTATCTTCCTTTCGTATAATCCTTGTTGAAATCTTTTCCTACCTGCTCGACTTTTTTTATCATAAAGTTGCGAGCAGCTGATCTCATTTTGACTCTATCTCTCCCAACTGAGAAGCTTGACCTTGAATTCTATCAAGTAAATATGTCCACTGATTCTTGTGCCTCATAAGTATTACTTTCACTTCAATTTTCTTCGGTTTTTGACAGTTCTATCCCATATGTGTCTTTTTGCCAGTAGTGGGTCTATGCACTATTATGCGCCGTCATACTCGGTTATCTTCCCCAGATCAAAGAAATGTAAATAGGCTAAAATATAACCTTTAAAATTCAACTATGGGCTCCAACCTATAGAACGGGTAGAAAAATTTAAATATCTAGGAACATGGCTCTGTGAAAAATGGTCGTCGGACGGTGAAATAAAATGCCGAATTGAACAAGCTCGAAGTACATTCATAAAATTTTAAAATGTATTTACACATACAGACTTTGATCTTGATCTTAGACTGAGACTTGTGCGGTGCTACGTTTGGTCAGTGCTTCTTTACGGGATGGAGGGTTGGACCCTTAAGGTGAAAAACATCAACAAATTAGAGGCATTCGAAATGTGGGTATATCGTAGAATCCTGAAGATACCATGGACTGCCAAAGTGAGGAATGAGGATATTCTCAGGCGTATCAATAAAGACCGTGAATTCTTTAACATCGTGAAGAAACGAAAGATTGCATATCTTGGCCATATAATGCGAGGCCATAAATATCAATTCCTTCAGCTGATAGTCGAGGGCAAGATTGAAGGTAAGAGAGGATTGGGACGGAAGAGGATGTCATGGTTACGGAACGTGAGGCAGTGGACGGGTATACAAGATATTCAGACATTGATCCATACCGCTAGAGATAGAGAAGCCATGAAAAATGTGGTCGCAAACATCCATTAATGGATAAGCATTAAAAGAAGAAGGGCTTCAGATACCTCCAGTGAGTCGCCGTAGCAACTACGAGGCCCCTGCAACTGCTTTCCAGATAGTACTAGAAACGGTTACTAATCAGGTTGATTCCTAGAGATTTATAGTTACTGTTATATTGCAGCATTAAATATCTTTAGAATATTTCATCACATTCTACCCTATTGCAGTGATTTCCTTCAGTAGTTCTTTTATTTCAATATTGCACAGTCGTGGAGATAGAACATCGGTTTCTAGGTAGCCCAACGTCACTCTGGCTTCGATGATGATTTTATTTTTGTTGGTTTTACAGCATTTTGTTGCTGAGAAGTTGTTTTCAATAATCCTGTTGCGGTTAAAAAAAGCGAAATTTTGAGCGTTTGTTTTACTCACTCATTCTTTAATTATTAGATGGAATCAAACTTGTAGTATAAACTATAAGTTGATTATTTCAAGAAATGTTATGTTCATTTGTTTTCCCCCTCGTAGATATACATATTTAAAAATAACTTCCAAGTTATTTTAAGGCAGCATTTGTTATAAGTTTTGTTTTCCTTTACTTTTAACTGTTTCCTATATATAGCGGAGGGTATTTTTTATTGGGACCTCCGGTACATAATCTAACTTCATATTTTGATACACATTCCAACTATTTCCAATAACTAATGTAGTTTGTATAAAATTTTCTCCACATTGTTATTGAAATATTGACTTCGCATCCATCTTCCAAACTTTTTTAACAGTTTCTATGTGAATATAACGGTCTAATTTCCATTCCAATCAATTTCTAATTTAGTGAAGATATTGGGATACAAGTATTATTGAAATGTTGCCGGTAAACCCGTGCCTAAATTAACATTGAATTAATAACACGCTATCGAGAATCGAACTAGTTTCAAGTTCAAATATTGACTGACAGTTAAGAATAAATTAGTAGTTGTAGTGGAAACAATAATCATATCCTTAGGATATTTAGGATATTGGGAAACGTACAAGTGAAATCAATGAAATACGGGAATTATTTTAAAAGATGGTTCAAATATAAAACACTGGACTTAATATTAGAATGGTCTGTAACGAAACGTAGAGAATAGCTGGGATCGTGTAACCTCGCTTTTTAATGTAAAATTCTCGAGAAATTATTAAAAATTACCTGAGGAATGAGTGCCTCTTCAAGACTTAAGTGTATAAATGGTATTTAGCTTTTCAAAAAGGCCGAGAGCAACAACATAGGTAGTATTGAGTAACTAATTCATTACCGGCTCGCTGATTGCGCTCCAATTAAGTTACACTGTCAGCGGGGAAGATGTTCGGTACCATATTTTGAGACATTAGAGGAGTAATTGTGGTTGATTCTCTCATTGTGTCTCTAATTGTGAACGCGCAGTATTTTAGTAACTTTCTAAAATACTATCACTGATTAAAACGACGCGATATTCCCATCCGAAGTGCGATATTGCTGCAAGACAACACCAGACCGCATACAGCTCCGCTTATGATTGAAACGTTGAAAGAATTGGGTTGGGTAACGCCGAAGCACCCTCATTATAGTCCCGATTTTTATTTATTTGGACCCGATTTTAACGAAAAAAGCCTTGGAAAACTTCCGAAAGGTGATAATAGTATGTAGAGTGGGACGGAGACTAACAAAAGATATATAAAAATATTTGATCCCTGTAACTTGATAATAAAATTTATTATACCAAAATTCTGGTTTATATTCGAACCATCCTCGTGTATCACACTTACAGCCACAAAATGGAATAGGGCGATCTACAGCAGAAACATTGATTTTAGTCAAAAAATGGAATAAGATCTTGAATACTTCAAGCTGTGACTTTCGAACTGGATCAAACCAACTTTTGGTGATAAAGCACCAAATAAAAACGTTTTTGAACAGTCATAATATCGAATTGATTGGTCATCCGCCATACAGTTCTTGTATGGCACCCATTGATTTCTTCATATTTCCGCAGATCAAAAATAAATTGCGAGGTCAACGTTTTTCTACACCTGATGAAGCGGTTGATGTGTTCAAATCATATGTTTGGAAGGTATCTCAATGGAATGGAAAAAATGCTTTCAAAACAATGAAGCCATATCCAATTATAAATATTTGTTTTTATTATCTCTCTCAGAACTTGGGTATTTACACAAAAATCAGTTTTGTTTGTTTATCAGATGAAATTTAGCCCGCACTAATATCTTCGTATAACTTGAGACCCTCATATAGGAAAAGGTTGCAACCCGTGGTGTATATAATTGTGTAGATGCCTTTCCTAACCGTAAATTACATACTACAAGAACTTCACTCTCACTAATAATTCAATCAAAAAGCGATGGAGCGAACTTATATCAATTAAATACATTTGTAGTAATCGATATAATGTATGGAGACTATTAGACTGAGAATTCTATGGGATACTATCGTAACTGATGTGACGTATATTCTCGGTAAACAATTCTAATTAGATAATACGTTGAAAGGAAACTGAGAATTGCAAACAGACACAAACAGAACAATTAAATTTCAATTAACGTGAGATACGAATAGAAAAATTTGAATTTTCTATTAGTGTAACAAAACTGACTCGCGAACTCGAAAAATATGATTCAGGGGACTGAAATACATTCATGGTCGGTACGGCAGACTAAAGTTCATAAGTCAAAGAATAATATTTTCATTACAATTTATTCAATGATACTGTTTTTTTTTATTTAGATGTAATTTCCTTATCAACCTATTGAGGCATAATTTCTCTTTTGATGATATGATTCAATGAAAAAATTGGGGGAGTATTTAATAATATCGTGTGGATTAATTTAGTTTTTATTTATGAATTGTGAATACTCCATGCATTTTTGTGATTCTATAAGAATGTTTTTGGTTAAAATAACTCGATTTTACCAGTTTCTTTAGCTATAGTTTATATATAGTATCAAACTCAAAATATCTTAGCTGAATGGTTCGTAAAGTTGCAAAACGTGAAAAATAGAGACAAAGGTCCTAAAAATATGAGCGATAGCGAAGGATTTTTGTGCAGGCAAAAAATTGCTATTATTAATAAAATAAGATTAAAGAAAAATGGTATTTAGTTATTAACTTGAGAAATTTTTATTTTTAAGCAATTTTGAAAAAAAAACTGAATAAAGAAGAGTGAATTTTCGATAAAAACTCCAATAATAAAAACCAAATATCGGAACTCTACCTACATAATTTATAATTTTAAATTGACGATAAACAATAAAAAACAAGTTTTAAAAAGTGAAAAATAGAGAGAAAGGTCCTAAAAATATGAGCGATAACGAAGGATTTTGGTGCAGGCAAAAAATTGCAACTGTTATTAAGAAAATAAGATCGGAACTCTATCTACATTATTCATAATTTTAATTTGACGATAAGTAATAAAGAAAAACTATTCTATTTACTACAGCATACGTACATATCTTTATTATCACAATAAGGGTTCGAAATGTTCTTCAACTCAGTTAATTTCTGTAGGTAAATGTGGTGAGGGGGTAATTTGGTTATTGTCTTCTTTACACACCACAGAGGCTCAGTTCATGTTTCCTGGAAACACTTACTTACACTAGTGTGTGGGTTTTCACCCATTAAATTAATTTTCTTCCGTCCCAGCTATTTTTAATTGTTCATATGTGTCATAATTAACCGAACCCGTGCGATTGAACCGCTCCATCAATCTCTCCCAGGTTGCTTTTTAGGTTCTCGCCTTTCAGGTAGTCAAATTCATTTTGCCCCTTGTTCAAATTGCTTAAAACATCAAAAAATGTATCAAAAAACAATAATGTGCCTATTGTCATGTCATGTCATTGTCAAATATCAGGTTCATCATTATCATTGTTTTGTATAGAAAAATCAAAATATTTCAAGAACTAATAATTTTAGGTATAGGGACTGTTCGTGAAAAAAAGAAGTGTGCTGGTAGTACTTTTAGATACTCATATAAAATACAGGGTAATTCATTAGAAAAAACCGAGAAAATTAGGTATCAGTGTTTTAATTCACCCTCTATCAGATTCAGTGGATATTATCGAAATAAATAATTTTCCAGAATTTTAACTACTATTTGAATGCTTTGGGCACAACTTCACTCTTGCCTTTCTCTTATATTGTACAAGGTATTGAAATTGTTATGAATTTTATAGAAAATGGGTTGAATTTTCCAAAATATTCTAAATTGGTTAAACCTTGTTAAATATGTAACTTTGATATGGCATAGCAATCTAGAACACCTTGTAAGATTATAAATAATTTTAAAATATATGTATGATTTGTAATACTCATTTTTAGACCCTTTTGGGATTATAGCTCCATATTATTTCTTGCTTTTATAAATCCAGTAATTTTGTTGAAAAACATTTCTATCTAAATGAGTAGTAATGCTCTAATCATCTTCTTATTTTGCGCTACAATTTTTACAGTTAACATAAAAATAATTATTAATTAAACACTATGTATATCAACAATTAACATACTGTGTAAAAGTTTCTCCCGAAATTATTTTAGGATGGAAGGCAGAATGGAAACGAAAATATACATATCATGAATGGTTGGAAAAACCTTTGTTTTGATACGTGAATGTAAATTTTCTGACTAAACAGGGTTTTATTGAATGTAGTAGAGAGATGTTCTGGTGTTATTTTCCACGTTCCATCAAAAGTTTTTTGAAAAAATAGTGGAAAGATTTTCAATATGAAAATTATGTTATTCATTTCGCAAAAATTGTTATGAATATGAACGGCTCAACAATTTCAAGTAGGTCTTTATGAATAAAACAAAATTCACGATATAATATAGAAATTCATTAATTAAAGAATACATAGAAATATAATTTTAGATAAAATTTCTGAATTAGATAAGTAAAACTCACCGTATGTATTTATATCACTAAAACCAAGATAATATTTGAATAAATATTCAAGCGCCAATGTTTCAATTGTTACTAAATAAGAATAAAGTATTGTGTAACAACCTGCCATGTAGCTATTTGGATAAATTTGTTGTAATTGCTTAAAGTACGTTACATAATGTAGTTTTTTATGTCAGACATACTTTTATGTCCATAAAATCGACATTTTCTTTACTTTTAGGCTTAAAAAAACAGTGTCTGTTTGTGAAAAAGGGCCTATAGAAACAAGAATAACTAACTTGCTTAACAATCTGGTTTTTAGCGAACAAAATCTAGCAATACAACGCCAATCAGAAAAAAATTACAATAGGTGGTCTCCGGTTCAAGACTTAGTCGTCTTCCTTTGTTTTGTTGCATATGCACCTAGGACCACACTTTTGCTTACATTCTACTAAGATCCCAAGTGAATCTTAAATAGTTGGGCTCCTTTTTCTTACATCGCGATTAGGTACTGTCCCCAAACTTGTCCTCCTTGGTAGCCTGTTCGAAGGCTGTGTTATTTTATTTCTCTAGACAATGGAAGAGCCTCCAGTGGCCTTCATTTCTTTGTAAATAACACTCTTCATCATTCATTGACGGAGTTGATTTCGTAGGTTTGATCATAAAGAGTCACAACAAAATTTCCAATAGCAAGCATCCCATCTGGACACGCCAATCACGTCTTGAAATCAACCTTTTTGCCTTTGTCTAGAGCTGCACAATTATTAACGACCGAAAAAAGAATTTTAGCTGTCAACTTCCTACCATTAAAGAAGCATTGTTCAGGTAAATGTTATCAGAATACTTACCTAAGAGTTTGCAGATATTGGTTCTCGGCGGCCAGAAATATTTTTTGCGCACGATACAGCCAGAACTAACATATAACTGTCTGAGGTTCTTATCAAACAATTAGAATGACCGCTTTTAGTTTGCCTGCCTGCCTCTTCGTGGTTCGATGGACTGATCTGCTTAATGAGTTGATCTAATGTGTAAGAGTGTAATAGTTTTGTGTGTTCACGAATCGCAATCAACGGCCAATTTTATGCATTACACTGGAATGTTTAACGGTTAAACTTCCGAAATGTAACGAAAAAGTTTTATTATATAATCTTTTAGGCTTCGGATAGTAATATAAACATTGCCATATTCCCCTTAGTTAAATTATTGGTTTAAATGTGATATGGTTTTAAAGAAATCATGCTGTTCATGTTTAAATCCACTTAAATCATCCTACCGCGTTTAACTCGAGAACGGATTGACGGATCCGATAGCGACAACCCTCAGATTGTATCCCAGGAACTCATGTACAAAGTGGCAACTAATAATAATTAAGTGCAAGGTTGATTCGGATTTTGCCCCTTAGCGTCCAGACTAATATTATATTCTGCTATCTAACCCAATTAAACTATCACATAATACAAATAAAAAATCCGAAATAATTCATGGTATGTGATTATCACAATGAGACTCAAATATTATCATTATTGTCCGAAGATTCATCATACAATGTAATTTATTCTACAACGGATGTGTACTAACCAAGGATAATCATTAGTATTAAATTTTGTTGAAGTTATCACTGAATAATAATGCAATTATTACATATGCCATCATCCTCCCATAGAAACATGTTTTGAATGACTGGATTTATTGCTACATATCCGGAAAATCGTTAAATATTCCCGGAAAATTATTCAATTATTTAAATTCTTGGAAAAAACAGAATGTAGCTGTGAGTCTTTTCTGGTGAGTTACAATATTTGAAGAACGGTGTCTTTTCTTTTTCTATTGCAGGTATTACCAGAGATAGATCCAGATATGTTCTTGTTCTAATAACTACATTATTCCTTTGTTCATTTTCGATAAGGTAAAATGAAGTCCAAACAATCGCATAATTTTAAGCGAAAACTGGTAAATACTTGTTACAAAATGGTTTCCTGGATTCTCTAATAAATTCCGTTGAAGCTTGCGCAGCAGCTTAAAGCTCTCGAAACTTTCACACTGACATTTTGCAGCTCCGTGATCTCAGCACCTAAGTTGTTTAGTATTCGGGAATAAAAAATTGAGTGTAAAAGTTTTACAAGATCATAGAGAAATGTTAACACCTCCCTTGTGAAAAAATAATAAATTGCATCTATGTGCAATCAAGAAGCATTAGAGGTCAGCTTATAGGAATATTTGTTCAATTTAATTTTATATTGAAGAAAATTTAATAAATCTTTGGCATAGAGCGCTTACTTTGAGGTAATTAATTAGAGCAGGATAGTGAGCACTTATGGACAGCTCTTCACTTTAAAATAATCGCATTTATATCTCAAAAATAATGTTTTTTCCAATGTTTTTTATATAAACATAAAAAAAGGCTTCAGCAAGCTGTTTGAGATCTTTTTTTATGCTTGAATTCAAAAAATTATCGTACTTCATTTTCAACATCCCCTTTGAATTCACTTGTTTTCCCACATAATCATTTAGCCATGGATCTGAATACAAAGTAATCTGACGGTGCAAGGTCTGGTCTAAATGCTGAATTTGATATAAGTTCAATACCACCAAGTTGTTCGATCTTATTCAGTGTAACTTTCGCAGTAAGTAGTTCAGCATTGTTTTGTTCTAATAGAACTCGCTTTACGTTAATTTAACCCGGATATTTTTCCAATAAAATCTCATACATTCGCATCAGGAGTTCACTATATACTTCGGCATTGATAGTTCGAACATATGGAATGATTTCGAAATTTGAATCCTTATAATTCCACCAGACATATAATAAGTTATACAATCATCAGCTAATCGGCAAATAATCTAACATTCCTGCATAACCTTGTAAAACTTCAACCCTTCATATGAAAAATTTTGATGTTGACCAATTAATGAAACAAACTTACCTTTTATGACCTATTTCTGATTTTTAGATGGTAAAAACTTGGACATTGAAATTTTATCCACGAGCTGCTACTGTTTCCATTTATGTGGCAAGTATAAATGTTGAATGAAAACAATTTAATATCTTCAAACTTTCAAAAAGAGGGTCGCTTAAACTGAATTCTCATTCATTATTTCAATAGCTCTTCGTTTCATGAATATTAACAACTTCGAGATGCAATTTGCTGCAATCTACAGAAGAAGACTAATAGTTTGATAGGCTATATAAGAAAATTTTCAACATTTCATCCATTAATATATTTTATTTCAATTATTTATAACATTTTAATTTGAAATATGATAATGATTGAGTGAAACACGTTGGGAAACTCGCGTTATGAATAAAACTGTTTTTATCTTTATCAAATGGTTAATAACCGTTTTAACAGTATCAACAATAGATCGATTGGAAATTAACTGAGGGATACGCAATTATTACAAAAGAAAGTATCCCGCGCGCTCCCTCCATATTCTACAATTTAATTATACATCTGTTTTACTTATAACACGATAAATGACTACTTCATAGCACAGATCAACCACATCCTCTAGATCAGGGCTTCTTAAACTGTGGGTTTAAAATTTTCTAAGCTTTCCTAGCAATACTAAATGTCAATGGAAACAACAGTTCTGCTGCTGCCGGTATATTACAAATTCAAATCTTTGGTCCAGTTATTTTTCGAAATAATTCAATTGTGTTGTATCATTCAAAACTATCGTGTTCGTACGCATTCACTATGTTATGTTAAATTAAATAAATGTTTTGTGATTGGTTGGAAATAATAAGCCCTTAGCGTCACCAACCGTTAAATCTATAAACGTATCAGTTGGGCTCATGAAGCAAGAGAGGTCACTACGGTTCATATTTCTCTCGCGCACCAACGAGTTTGCATACCCTGTTTTATAGTAATTCTATTTTTACTTTAAGAAGTGAAAATTAAAAAAGGATTTTGTGACTTGCAGCGGCGTCACTAAGTAGTATTATGATAGATAATAATGTTATGATAGAATTTTTATATTGGAATTACGACATGTGCGGTAAATCCTTTTTGATTTCCGATGTTTATTCTTGAGATCGTAGGTTGATGGGTATTTATACAAATTTTGTTTTATCCTGACGTATGTTTCAACTATGGCTTGCTTATGTGCAACTGGGGCCATTAAATCTTGCCCAACAACTGCACAAGAAGTGATTCTTCACTTTAATAATAAACTGTAAAAGCAAATCAAGATACCATACAAGAAATGAACAGAAACGCCATGGTATACGGATGGATCTAAAACAGCAGATGAAACTGGAATAGGAGTTTACGGACCCAAAACCAAACACTCTAAAAGCCAAGGCAGCGCACCAAGCATGCCTAGCATGCAATTGAAAAATGTGCTCAATACAATCTAGAGAGGAGCTATCGCAAACATCATCCTGTCCTATCATCAAGCAGCCATTAAGGCTCTAAGCTCCAATACCATAAAATCCAAACTCGTTTGGGATTGCCTGCAAAAATTAAACGAGCTAGGCAAGAAAAATAAAATTACTTGACAATGGATTCCGGAAAAAGAAAATGAAATAGCTGATAAGCTCGCTAAAGCGGGGAAAGAAAACTACAAGAATAATGGAAAAAGCACTGGAAAATAAAGTAGATTGGAGCAAAACCAATTATTGGGATAACCTACAGAGGCTGAGGGAAACTAGAACCAGAGTAGATCTGCTGAACGTATCAGCCTAAGTAAGAACAATCTACGAATACTAACAGAAGTTTTATCGGAGCTCTGCCGCCTTAAAAAACACCTGAAGACGCTAAACCTAGCAGAAAATGCGACGTGCAGGTTTTGTAGCACAGAGGACGAAATCTCTATCTACATTCTCTCGAAGTGTGAAACAATTAAAGCCATCCCATATTCTAGGCTTTTTAAAAGGAGTCGGATTGATGGATAAGCTGTAAACACTGGATTCTCTAGTATCGCAGCAAGAAAAGGGTCACAGTGTAGACGAGACTCCGAATCCATACATACATATATACAACTATGGTTTTATTATTTTCAAGTATGCCCTTTTCAAAATGCTCCAAATAATGGACTGAATGTCAGAATTAAAACATATAAGAATAAAATTAATAAATTTTCATTTATATAAGCTTAAATGTGCTTCAAAAACTTAGCTCAATACTTGTAATAGTAAATAATAGAAAAAATAGTAAATTTAAGACAAAAAATGTACACAACTTTGGGAAAATACTCAAACGTCCACTCCAACTCTAGTCCTATTTTAAAATGGCCATTGAAAGTAACATATTAATCCACTGCAAAGAAATGTTGGCCGTAAATAAATTGATATAATTAATTATAAAAATAAAACATGAAATTAAATACAAAAACCGCAAACTAAATCCGAAAAACAAGTTGAAACATTTATAATCCGCATTAAATACAAAATCACGAACCGCCACTGTCAACAATGGATACCAAACGGAATATTTTATTTAATGCAAATAATTGGACGGCTTCTTCAACATAATCAACCGGCTTCTTTGATCTGAACGCTTCTAAGAGCAAATATTCTTTGGCGACAATTTGGTTTCTTCCAATTCTATAACTTAACTAAAATTCACTATGTTTATATTATGAGAGTATAATAAGAGTTTCTTTAAAACTCGTTCCAGTATATTATGAAGTGCTTTTTATAGTTTTTCTAGTAGGAATAGGTAAAGAATAATGTGTTCCCATGTGATGTAAAATATTGAATTATCATGGAGACGTATAAACATCTTCTTTGTCGTACGTCAAGCGAAAATAACACGTCAATTAATGAAAAATTAAACTAAGTAAGCGCTTGAGAGGGAATTATACGCGTATTAGGATGTAATTGTAGTTTGATCCCTGAAAACACGTTAAATTCAACAGACGCAGTATTACCCGCTTAACGTACCCGTATATGTACCCTGAAAAGTTTTGTGATCACAGTGATGTCTATGCGAAGGTTAACTGTTAATGGTAGACATGTTGATAATGTTAATCTACTTTTGCAAATATGGGATAATACAGACTGCGACCTTGGAATATATATTGGAATATTTTGTTACCTAAATAGGCGGTAATTATAAATATACATAATTCAGAGTATTCGTATTTTTTTGGGTTAATGATTGAAATTAACCAGAACTCGCTAGTGAAAATGTTTCTCACAGTGTCTTATTTAAATACTTTTACCGTAAATTAATATATTTGAACATTTTGTGATGTTTTTTATAAAAAGAATGTGATGTAGCTTATATCCTAACTAAATTTTTTAATTCAAATGTATAAATTGTTTGAATACAGTTGAAAAATTACAAAAATCAAAAATGCACTTTTTACAAAAAGTAATAAATGTGCAAATAAAAATTTTTATACTATAAAAAGCTTTCTTATCTATATCAGCACATTTTACGCAACTGTATACAGTGTGGGACGGACAAATTGGTGTGTTGCAATTACCCCACACTTTTTTGGGTTTTTTGTTCTTCTTTCTTGGACAAAAAGCACAGAATTTGTCTCCCACCTGACTGGTATTTGTTTCTTCAGTATTTTAGTCAATACCCGCAATTATTTTCATAGCAATACGATCTTGAGGTTTCATATTTTGGACAGCCGATCTGGTAATAAGGTGAAGTTTCATCAAACTCAGTGTTAGTTCTTTCAAAGAAATCCTTCTTGGAAACGACAAATTATTCATGAGGTACCCGTTTTATTATCAAGAAATTGTTGTAACTAATTAATATTTGAATCAAAAATATTTAGAACTTGAATAAACTTGAATGAAGAGATTTTGGTGAAATTTTCTACCAATTTTGTTTAAAAACGGTTTTGGTAGAAAATGATGGATTATTCCTACTAGTGGTGTTATTTTTTTTAAGGTGGATGCGAGATATTTGGGAGAGAGAGTTATAATGTATTCATTCGTCATCCGATTGATAATGACATGTGTAATTGTTCGCTCACGTAATATACCGTAGGTGGATGATATACTTGGTCAGAAATATACCCTACGTAAATAGCATTGAATATGCATGGGATTCATGTATTCTAATGGAGATATTCAATCGAATAATCCCTTATATAATTAACCAGTGTGCAATGTCAGCTAGTTTAATGCATGCTATTATTACTCCGACAAATTATAGTCTAAAAAATATGAAAGATGTGCTTGCTAATTAAACAAAAAATGAAAAACCACAACCTTGCATCCTACGAACAGTCAATGTCCAACTGAGACTGATCATGATCATGATCAAACTATGAATCGGTATTCCATCTAGACAAGGTACCTAATATCCAAAGCCATTGCGTGTATGTGTGTCTCAAGCTCGTAGACTTTTCATGGAGACTTAACCTTAGAGACCGTTTGACATGATGCAGGACAACATGCAATGCAATTCAAGATGCAATATTTCTTGATCAAAAGCAACGAAGACAAAGTATAGCTAATTGTTCCATGCAGGATCACTCATTTGCAGCTTTATCGGTTTGGTGCCATTTTTAAAACGTACAAGTTGCAATTCTAGAAAGAAATGACTTTCATATGTTTCATATGTTTCTTCATTCGTTCTCAACTAATTTTGATATGTTTTCTCGTGTAATTCTACCAGGGCGTAGCTTTGTTATTTTCATTTTTGAACCGGTCACAAAATATTAAATAAAATTAGAGGTTAGGAAATTATTTGCATGCAATTTCTTGTCTTGCATCATGTCAAGCGGCTTTAACTCGGTATACTAGTTATATCAAACATTCATCAAGTCTCTGATCCTACATGCATATTTCATTTGTTAGTTGAAAATGGGCAAACAGGTTAACTGAATAAAACTCAAATACTGTTTGGGTATCATAGAGTGCCCTTTTACCTTATAGTGAAACAATAAGCATTTAGCAGCGTCTATAAAATAATTAAAGCCAGGAAATCTTACCTAATGATTCTCGAATAGATAAAGTTAGAAAGCAGTAGACCAAATGCATGGCATGAAGACATACATCCCATTCGAAGTGGTAATAAGCAATAAAGATTTTCCGCAAGGTTGAAATACTAGAGCAAAGAGGTGACTAGACTAGACTAGAATAAACAGGAGTGTATGGATAGAAACTTCTATAGGATTCACATTCATATTCTCTCCAATAGCTAAGCGACCTTGCAGGCCACCAGTGTAAAGGCCCCTCCACACTCTCGCGAAGATCTCGCAAGAACGCAAAAAACATGTGAGAAATGCGAATGTGGAACCGATTCGCGTATTTTTCTCAAGTTGTCGTGCTGTTCTCCTAATCCGGCGTTCTCCGGCAAAGATGGAGGTTTATTGACTCCACACTCGCATGTTTCTCAGTAACGAGCGAGACACCAATTTGAATGATTGTGTTGTGTACCACAAGTCATCATAATGAGCGTAACTTTAGAATATTTTCAAGCGGAACCGGTTTTATGGAATACATAAATTAAAGACTACAAAAATAAACTAAAACACCATGATGCGTGGAATCGTCTAAGTGCATTGATGAATTAAAAAACAAAGAAACTTCGTTATTTCCAAGCTACAGTGGATATAAAAATACAGTTAAGAAATCAGAAAACTCTGGAGGAGGTGTGGACGATGTTTATAAACCGATATGGTTTACATTATTAATTATTAAGGAATAAAAATGATAAGATAACAGCCTTGCCTTTCAAAAAGTACTTACTTTGTTCTATTACGATGATTCTTGTCATCCACCATCTTCTTTTTCGCCACTTCATTTTAATCATTCTTTTCTCTTTAATATACACATAATTATAATATGCAAATGCGCATAACAATAAACTTGCCGTAGTCACTTCAGCGTCCATCGTTATCGAGCGGAGAGCTGAAGTGAGAACTTTGTGAAAGTGTGTACCCAAAAGAAGTTCTCACTACGTTCTTGCTAAGAATCTCCACGGGATTTTCGCGAGAATGTGGAAGGCCATAAACCTGCCATTACACAATATTATCTATGGATTGTGTAATTGCTGTAGATGAAATATTATAGAAAATTGTGAATTCAGTAAATTTTCCTCACAAGAAAGCAAAATTATAGTTATAATTGAATTGAATTTTCCTCATTGCAATGAAGAGAAAACAATGACATACTGTTGTATGTGTATTTCTCCGGAAAATACATTTCAGTTGTGTTTAATTTGCTAAGATACACGGTAAGCTGAAGCTTGTTTCTAATAAAATATATATTCCATAAAAGGTTGTGCAAACTTAATTCTAAAAAACAAACTTTATTTCCTTTCTACGCTCGAAAATAAGAATAAAAACAAATTTATGCTGCAGAATATCTCGTAGATCATGTAAGGATGGCATTTAGTAAATCGGGAGCGGTCTACGAAGACACACTTAGTGAGCGGTTGTTAGTCTCTAAGCGACATTGACTGTCTCGAGAATATATTTTAAATGAAGATGAAAATGTGAAGTTTTTTTACTGAAATAAAATGTTATATGGTGCGAATACATATACAGAGTTTTCTTAAAGTAACGTAACTAACTAATAGTTCAATTTTCCTTTATATGACAGTATTTGAGTCTATTAAAAAAAATAATCAGTATTCTATTTCTCACTTCGTCTCGATTATCAGGTTTGGTCTTGTACATAAAACTACTATATATGACCACTGTATTGTGGTCCTTCTTCCTATCTTTCCGTTTTGGAAAATAACATATAAGTTATTTCGAACACTGAAGTTGGGGCAGCAACAAATCTAAAGATTTTGATCTATTCAAAGTGTTTTCCACAAACTATGGTTAGGTGGTGCTTATGATATGCACTAGAGGATTAACTTCCAAATACCTGTGTGTTTTATAATAACATATTTATACAGGAATCTAGGATTAGTATCTTTCCAATTTCTATAATTGTGCCACAAACATGTACTATTCAACATAGAGGTAGCTTCGTCAAAAAAGATCACCATACTTGTGAAATGAGAGTCCGCATCCTACCTTTTGCATCATAATTTTAACAAATTTCCATTCTGCCGTCATCTCCAGATAACTGTTGTACTTCATTTTAAGAATGTATCGTATTCTTCTTAATAATGTTACAGACTGCATAAAGTCGAAGAATTTCTTAGCGATCTTTGGTCGGCTAGTTGACTCCACTTCTTCAATAAGTTTCCCCACCCTCTTTATAGTAGTTTTGGTAATTTTTAATTTTGTTGCAATTTATATAAATTCACATTTTGCATTATGGTTTTACAGAATTTCAATTCTGCCATCATCCTTAGGTAACTATTGTACTACTTTTTAAGGATGAAATTTATTTTTCTCAAGACTTTGCATACGGTCAAAGAATTTTTTCCCGATCTTTGGTTGGCTACTTTAGTTGAATCCACTTTTCCAATTTATAATTTTATTAATTTGGTTGCGATTTGGTAACATGGAGTGGACGCAATCTGATTGAGTTCAATGTAACAAAGACCCAGGCTGCTATTTTTACAAAGAAGGCTAGACTGCAGCTAGGGATTTGGTCCTGCCTGGATATACAATATCACCAACATCGCAAATTAGCTTGTTGGGTGCTGAGGTTGGAAGCAATATGTCCTGACATAGTCACATGGCCGATTTAGCCAAGGTAGCTCTAAGAAATGAAAAGCCCTCTTTAAGATCAAAAAGCTTTATGCAGCTCAGATTTGTTCAACTTTATAATATTGCTCGCACCCAAGCATACCCTGAGGATTCTTGATTCAAAACAGAAGAGTTCAATTCGACCAGAATGGACCAGAAACTTGGACAACTTAGAGCATAGAAGAAATGTCGCTGATCTGACTCTGTTTTACCGATCCTACCACCAGGGGAATTGATATTCTGAGCTATCTAACATAATCCCGCCTAGAGCAGTGTGCAAGACGTGGCTATGAATACCGAATTCGTATGTAGGCGCCCAAAACTTCAATTTATGGGACTCATTTCTTTAAAGCAGTGTAAGCCTGCAGAATCACAAACGTGTACTCCAAGTTAAGTCAAGTGACTGGCCATTAAAAGTAACATCTTCGGAAGAGATTAAAAAAAGTAGGGTTGATCTTCTACCTCCCCTCATTCCCAAGGCGTTTGGTCAGCACTCTTGTACACGGCTAAGTATTGACAAAAGGATATGGTCGATATATGCTTATGGCAATTTGTTTGAAATAATAATAACTTCACTCAATTTCATTACATCACATCTGACATATGTTCGATAGGCTTTTGTTTTCGTAAACTATTACAGAATACCAAATTTGCAGATACATGAATATACCCTCAAAATTAAACAATTACTCCATGCTAGGCGAAACGAATCTCGACTAGAATAGAATTAGCTTGTTAAAGATTCATGAGCAGGACTTTCGTGGTAATATTACATCATAGTTTGTCGTTATGAGTCTAAGAGGGTAGAAAAACGATACATTTGCTTTTTTTTCTTCAGAAATGCGTAATAAAACTATTTGTTGTTATAACTATAGTTTTATGATAGTTAATTGTATCCTTATGAAAAGTAAAGAGCTGAACGTCAGAATAAACTTATGCAAAACGGCATAGTTAAATCAAATTCTGGAATTGATTGTACAACAAATTCCTTTCTGCAGGTATTATTGATTAAAGGATAAGTCCATCCTAATAACCTTCTGCTCCTGGGAATCTATTGCGATGAACTAAACAGAAAAAGTATTCGTTATGAGGGTCGTTTACGAATTAGGGTCTAATCTGGATTACACGATACTCCATTGTCTTGAGTAGATATAAAGAGGGTAGTAATCTATTTTCTAATGGTATCTTTAAATTTTCTATTGAATGATACTATTATGGAGATTATTTTGATTCGTACAGATTTAAACAGCGGCTGAAAATGCTTGGCGATTGCAACGGCGATAAGAGACACGCAATTTTTTTTTGATGGATTGCCGCTGCATGTCTACAGTAGGCATTTAATACGAGAACTCACAGTTCCCTTTTTAAACATGTTAAAAACGGTCTTTATCACGCACTCGGATATAATGGGTCATTAAGTTCCCAACACGATAGCCACAAGTACATTGCCAGTTTCACATATCTCTTTATACGAGGTCTGTCCGGAAAATACGTATAAAACTTGTTAACTATTTCTTTATAATTTCACAATTATAAAGATATTATAATATCGTCGTCCAAGTACTCTCCCTGAAACAAGATGCACTTGGGCCAACGCCGTTTCCACGATTGATAACTTCCACATCTCGCCCCCATAACACCATTTTGTGAATAAGAAGTCAAAAGGAGCTAAATTGGGCGAATAAGGCGGATGGTCTGTCGCGGTAATTGAGCTTCAGGCCAATATCTTGTGAAAGGGCGTGATAAGTGATCTACCTACTCCCTTGTGCCAAATCCGTTCGAACTCGCTCCACATAAGCTCTAAGACGTTTTAAAACTTCAACGTAAAAATTGGACCTTGATTTTCGCGACTTTTTTGTTCTCGGTTCTCTTGTTTTGAGATTTGAGCTCCACATCGAATTCGTAGAACCAGGACAAATCTCCAGTAATGACTTGGCTGAGAAAGTCCCCTTTTTCCTCCGCTTCCAACCAATCCTCGCAGCACTCAACTCTCTGTGCTTTCCGTTCTGGAGTCAAGAGTTTGTTTTGGGGATCGACAGCTATCATTCTGACTGCGGATCTTCGGTTTTAATAATACCTTTAACGTTTTCATCAGAACTCGATGTCGACGGGCGTGTTCGTTTCACGTTTCGCGGGTGGAAAAGGGTAACTTTCAACAAGTAGCCGTCTATAAAATGTTGCCGCTCCAATATGTGTTGCCGTATCGAATGCTACGTTGCAAGTCACTTAATTTTAATGAATCCCTCAACAAGTTCTATTTATGTTCATCTCCTCTTCTACAGCACGTTTTATGTTCTCATTTTCTTTTGCATCAACATTTCTCGCTTTTGTTACACTTTTTTCAACCTTTCTCTCCGTGTTCACCAACTCTATTGCTGATATTATTTTGTTGTTTCAATAATTTCTCTAATATATGTTTCACATTTTATCGGCAATAAAACATTGTAGGGCTCGAAATGAAATACATTAATGCAAAAAAATTTCGCAAAAAGCGTGTCTCTACTCATAAAATATATTTTATTAGGTGCTGTCTCCTGTTTTATTGCACGTCGTATAATTTCTCCCTGGAACAATTTCTATCACATTTTTTCCTGTTGCTTCTAGCCATAAACAAGGCAGTTAAGTCTCAAGTTCATCAACAATACCTCTATAACTTAGACGGCGTGGATTATTTCACTATTAAAGTTATATATACACATTTTGAGTATATTAGACAAATTTATTTGGGTATTGAAATATGCGATTTATGAAATTCTTGTTCATTTGTCATCAAACACAGAAATTTTTGTCGCAAAAGTAGGACTGCGTTAAAAAAATACTTTCTTACCCTATTTATAATATTTTTGGATAACCAAAAATGTGAACAAAGAGTAAGTATTTTATACACGGTGCTCTGGGACAATAGAAATTATCCCACGCGCATCCCAATAAACCGACACCATGACTTCGCCCGTAGATGGAACGGTCTTTGGAGACAGTTCTACCTATTCAGTCCATTGTTTTGATTCTTTTGTTTCGGGTGTGAAGTAATGATTTCACGTTTCATCAATGGTTCGGATTTATTTCTATGAACCAAACACTCGATGGAAACATCTTCACGAAGCTGGTTTCGTTCCATAGTGAGCAAACGCGGCATCCATCTTGCGCACAGCTTTCTCATGTCCAAATTTTCAGTTAATAAGCGATGTACCGCTTTATGGATTTATTCAAAATTTCTGGATTCAACACCTCATTTGGTGGACCACAACGAAGTTGCGACCTCGTTTAAATCCTGCTACCCTATATACTATCGATGTATTCCATCCAATATATCAAATATCGTTGAAAAATAGAAAACATACTTTCACTGGCAACTTGAGTCGAAATAAAACCTAACGAAAGTTTCGTTATGATATCATTTGATTATGAAAATAAGTAAGCTACTAATTTCATAATCAAATATTTATAATACGCGAAAATAATTATACAACGTAGCATTTAAATATTTGACTAAGGTGGCTAACTCTGTTTTATTTGAGAGATTTCTCAAAAGCTGCCTCTAATTGACTAAGAAGCAGATTGCAAGCCAAAAAGGGAACAAAATATTGTTTATACAAGGTCTAGATAAAACATATTGGGAATTATCAATAAAGTTGATTTGGTTTCTTTACCTTTATTGTTTTTATTTATATCAACCTAAACTATGTCAAATATTTAATATTATAAATTAGCTAAATACGAAAAAAACCTATTTTCATGATACGTTTATACGATATATTATAAAATATTTATGGAAAACAAAGTATGGCTATTAAGTAACGAAACTAGCGCTGCTACAGAAAAAATTACACATCTGACAAAACTTAACGACTCTCAGTTATTTATCCTGAAGCCTACTTTTTCGAATGCGATATCTACTGTGTCTGCCAAATCAGTGTAGCTGTAGAATTTGCTTTGTGTTTTGTTTTGTCGTAAAAACAGGGCAACGGATTGTAGTGAAATTTCACATGAAAGTTATAATTTATTGAAACAAGTCAATGGCAATGGATGTTTGTCGCGTCCACGTGTTTTTGAGTGGCTTGATCGTGTTCAAGATGGCAGAGAAGATGTCATTCGACATCAGGCTTGTTCGATCTGATTATCGGCAAAGTATTTGTGCGATTGGTGAATCTATAGGAATTGACAAAGAAATTTTTAACATGCGGAGAGTCTGCGCAAAACTGGTACCTAGAATTCTCTTGAACAAGAAGCTCGCAAAAATATTTGTATTGACAATTTGATTGGAAACCACTAAAACAAAGAAAAGTTAAGAACGTGTGACGAATCAAATCTGTATTAAAAGGAACTAGATTCGAGTTTGCGAAGTTGTCAAAGAAAAAGCGGCGCACTTACTGAAGGAGCTGACAGAAAAAGACTTCCTGCTGTTTTTCGAATACTAGAAAATTCACATGGAGCGATTTAGTGATAAAGGAGGGTTATGTATGGAAGTGATAATAAATGAAAATACATGATATTAAAATAAAATGTATTATATTACCAGTCTTGTTATTTAATAGCCACATCTCGTATTGTATCGAAAAAAAAAATCAATAGTTTTTTGCATGAACATCACTACATCAAGCCTCCCACGCAATTACAAATTAAAATATCTTTTGTGAATTATTTCACCCTCATATGAATAGTTTAAAACATATTTCCTAATTTTCAGTTATTGAAGTATTTTCCAAACTGTTATCCATTATATTTTACTTTTATAAGGCAGTTTAGGACTTTTTGAATTTATTATAGGCTGGTACGTTATCAAAACCCTGTATGAACACTATGTCACAAATGGCTTGGTTTACGTCCATCTATTAATGTGATCGAAATTTAATAGTAAATTTTTGCAGTACAAACCTGCATTCCATCATTAGTAGTATCATCAAATTAAACTTGATATTTTTCCATAACAGTTTGATCCGAATTTTGTGTCCAAAGAATGAGCTTATCCATTTATTATTAGTAGTATTAGAATTACCGTTCAACTTAATGTTTCATAAGCCATTAGTCTTCGTATTGTTGTCTTCTTTCATAAAATATTCAGTTCGAGAAGCTATTATTTTCTCGATAACGTTGAAACTAATGTTGACGATTATCAAAAGGATACTTTTCAAATAACACAAAAATTGTTTTATAAAAATATCTTTGATAATCGTTTGTTGTTCATTGTGGGCGAGGAGATATTAGATGTGGTAAATAAAACCAAAAAAATATGATTTATCGGGTATAAACAAGATATTAGCCAATAGTACTTTCATACGCAATTTGGGTAAGTTTTTGAATTATAAAGTTTGTTCTTCCTGAGAGTTTCGACAAAATCCTTGAATATTAAAACTTAATTTTATTTGTATCTTTATTTGGTTATATTTATGTTTATTTTTTAGTTTTTTCAAGCTTTTGTCTACAAATTGTAACAATTTTTTGACAATTAGTATTTCTCTATAATATGACGAAATTTAATTAAATAGTTACAATGAAACATCGAAATGTAACAGAAGGATAAGTCATGATTGATAACGTAGAAATAGATTAATTAGAAAAATTAACTTACCTAGGCACGCACACTTAAAGAAGATCTGCTAAGATGTTTGGGGTTCATTTGTGTATTTTATAGATATGTTGAGTTGATAAAGCTTAGAAATTTAGATATCATGTTTTATTTTTTATCGAAAATTAAACATACATGGTTCACACACCCTAAAAATTAATTCAAATGGTACTTAACACACTATTTACCACAATATTACGCCACGCGCATATTTACACTATCTGATGGGCGTTATAGTCTTCAGAGACCGAAAGTAGGAAGGGAATTTCACATTCATTTTATATGTCAAATGAATTATTAAACGGACTCTAATGAAGACTAAGTATTTCAATCCTCTCAAATTGATATATTTTCTATTTTTGTGTCCGTACATATTTCAAATCGGCTATATGCTCCTTCAACCGGACATCAACTGATCTCCTTCTTCTCCCAACACACTTTCACAAGAATTACAAATAATGTAGAGGTAGTGTAAATCACTCTTTTCTAAATCCAATATTCCATCCTTAGGATTCTCTAACAATTGTTTTAAAGTATTGCTGGATTTATAAACTAATTCTAAATTGCTATTTTTTTTGTCGATCAGCCGAATTGGAAGATCCATGATCAAATTTTTTCTTGTTTTTCATTTAGATTGTCGGAAAAAGTAGACTTACAAAGAGATTTTCTGAATAAATGACGGTTAATCCACTACTATTTTCTTATCGTAACCATTAAACCTCAATCAAGTTTTTAATTCTCTTCTTCTTTCATCATTAAATGAGAAATTAATCGAACCGGAAATAGAAACTCGCAATTTTATGTCGTATAAAATGGAAAGAATTAACTTGGATATACCTATAAGGAGCGGTGTTTTTTTTTGTAAATAATCCTACCCGAACCAATTCCTATTTACAATTAGTATCTTAAATTATTTTTTACATTATTTCACATTATTCAGTCAGTTTGAATTAAGTTGCAAAGGTGTAATTATGATAAAGCTAAAGTAAATGAAAGCATTGAAATTCTTGGATATAAGAAGAGTTTTACAGTTGGAATTTTTTGCTCAGCAAAGACGTTGGAAATTTTGAATAATTACCAGATTGATACTTTTGCTCCTCTCCTTAACAATTTATGAATCAAAATAATTATTTCCCATCGCGTGATTTTTCAACGTATTATACCACGCTAGCAACTGACATATTTGCACCTGATGAACAGTAGAAGCCCGAATTTGAGAGCCACATATAAGTAACAATTTGCCCAAGTATGCTTTAATCTCTCGGTTTTCTATCACAACAGTCGATTTTGGACTCCTTCACGATATTAATCTTTTGGCGATGTGCAATCACGAATGATTTGGGAAAACACGGTGGCTCCAGATGGTGCCTTATCACCAGAAGTCGAATCGAGTTGATTGGCACACTACTGTTGGTTTAATCCACGTCGGATATCATAAAAAATCATCGGACGAAAATGTTCGCGATTAATTCCACTTTTTCACCAAGTAGAATGTTTCAAGTATCTGCAAACAACTCAAATAGCACTTGTATAACAACACGTTCTGTGTGACTTTTGGCAAACAAATGCTGGTGTACCATTCAAAATTGTCCGTTCTACGTTGCTCTGACAGAACGGGGTGTCATGTCCATTCTTTAAAAACAAACGACCATTTGCTTCGAAGTGATTCGTGCGCGAAACACTTTTATTTGATTTGGATGGTTCCGAAAGACCCATGACATCGATTGTTGTTTTCAGTTTAGGGTTCATATGCATGGATCATGATTGTCAAATCATGCGCTATCCAATGCAAACATATTCACATCAAAGATGCCATATCTCAAAACCTAAGCTGCAACCCTCGTATTTTAAAGACATGTATCATATAACTTTTTCAAAAAGTGATGTCGTGAATTTGATTGTTGTACTGCTCGGCAAACAAAGCAAAACCGACATGCGTAGAAGATAATCAGAAAATTCAACTGTGTAAAGGGTAACAATAGAAGTGGTGAAACAAGTTAGGAACTATTGATTACGTATTCAGACCTCGATAGAATTATAAATTTCAATAATGCCATAATTTTTAAGATATGTTTATCATTTTTTTTTTGTGGATATAATGGCGGAATAAATTATTATTCTGTAATATAGAATCCAAAAAGTATCAGTGTGGCAGAGACACAAAACTAAAACAATCGTAAAAATAATTTCAATATTTCTACAATTTAATTCTCAACTAATCATTTTGTTAGAAGTTTTTCCTGTTTCTATTTAACAAATTAGTCGTTTGAACGTAACAAAAGCAGTTAGGAATATCTGAAATAATTTATTATATTCAGTTCAAACACAAACACAACTACTAGTTGAGAGAGGAATAATCGTAAAAGTTACTTATTGAATCACCCTCGTAATATGGTATTCTATTTATTATCTGGACATGCTGTTCCTAAAATTGGTCCTGATTAATTATATCTATTGAAACTTTTTTGTTTTCGTTTTTGTACGTACCAGTTTCTACCTCGGCAATGTATCTGAATCAATGAAAACAGCGGAATGCAAAATCGAGACAACAAACCCTTTCATCCTAAGTAAATGAACCATGACTGCAAAAACTTGTGAGGCAATTTGTTTGATTTCTTCTTATATGAAAAGCCAAAAAAGGATTTTACGAACGTGAGCCTCTAAATAATAGACACGTTATCAGGATAGGTTCGTAAGATCTTTAATGGCCATTCAGCGGCATTGAAAAAGTCCTGAAGGAAATTCAATCAAGCATCAGGCTTTAAGTTGAAAGTTTAAGATTGCCAAGTATAAAACTTTCGTAAAAAAACTGTTCCTTTATCAACAAACTCCACTCAAGCAAAAGAAGTAATCAATATCAAATTTAACAACAAATAACGTCAATGAATTTTATTTAAACTCCATATTTAATTTCTGATTAATAATAGGAATTAATCGATAATATGTTTCTAACTTTGTATACAAATGAGGAATATTTAAACGATAGGGTGCGGCATTAGTTCGTCGCAGATAATACAGAGGGTGATGTAACTCATTTAGTTGTTCTATGCTAGTTAGATAATATTCCCGGAAGACATCTACTTCTACCTCAGGCAGGGATGATTTCGAACCTAAACGATTCTTAACAGTGTTAGCTTGAGGGTATTATTAATTATTATTATTGAAATAGGGCACGAGTATATTTATTAAATGACGGATGTACATCTACTGATAAATATCTAATTTAGCACACAATAAACGTCTCCCTTAGAGTTAGACAGACTCAGCTACCAAAATTATATTATCAAACGTATAAATTCTCTGAATTTGAAATCGACATTAGCACTGATGAACTTTTCTAGCTTACTAATAGATGGCGTACAATTTTTTTCTTTGATATTTACCCCTGTTTGATAAAAGACTAATTTCGAACATAATTTTGGTTTTGAAATATATCCTCGGAAATGTTCACAAAACCTATTTTTATTGATATACATAATAATTTATATATTTGTATAAAATAGTATATTCCATTAGGAGTCGGGAAATAAAATTGTTCCGACCGCGCGTGACAAATTCTCGGGAAGTCATGGAAGCACCGAAAAATTCATTTCTGGACGTGTAATGAACGGTATTTTTTATTATACTCAAATGGAAAGAACGCTAAAAAGGATGAGAATTAAGTTTAGAACAGTTTATTTTTAAAGAAATCATAATACATGGTAAAAGTATCAAACATGATCAACATTTCCATAGCAACGATATATTTATTATCGGTATTATTTAGTTTAATTCGTGTTATTTCTAAAAATGTATTCGGAATAAAATCCAGATATTCCAAAAAAAAATATTATAGCTAGCGGTATAAGACAGTGCTAATTTGTTTCCAGCAAAATCCAGGTCGAGATATCAACACGAGTGTCAACTTTTTAAGTAATGACGATATCCAAAGAAAGTTCAAACTTGAGTGATGATATTCTTCTAGTTTATTTTGTCGAAAAAAAAAAGGTTATGAAACTTCCACGTTATGGAGACGATTCTCAATGCTAAAGAGATGTTTAGTTATAAAAGACATTGTTGGCAACACAAAATATCCTAAATCTATTGTTTTTTTTGCTATATATAAAAGGCCAGGCTACTAATAACAGAATAACTAACCATATTTTTATGCAAAGCGAAACTGCCATTCTATTTAGTTAATTGTTCCTTTGGATTTGAAATTTGAATTAACCAATCATTTGTAAAATGTTTATTTTGTGCATTTCCAACGAACAAGGAGGGTCCCAGAAATACCTAGCCCAACAAAGAAATTACCCTTTTTATAATCCGAATCGTCAACCTCTTCATTGTTGGAAAATCTTTGACCATCGAGCCATTTATTCAAGCCTGGGAACAGAAAATAATTTGATGGGGCTAAATCTGGTGAACAGTGTGTATGAAATAACGTTTAATTCATTAATTTTGGCCATTACAATAAAACAACACTTTTTTCATTACCAAATGCAGCCTTTTTTGCTTGATTTTTTCGCTGAAACGTTGCAATTAGTTCGCATAATACGTTGATAGTTTTTACTTTCTCAAGATAGTCGATGGAAATAATCGCAAAGGCATCCCAAAAAACCGACGCCATGACATTGCGAGAAGATAGAATGGTCTTTGCCTTCTTTGGAGCCGGTTATCCCTTTTCAATCCATTGTTGTGATTGCTCTTTTATTTCGGGTGTGGACCCATTTTCATCCGTATTTATGAAAGGGCGCAAAAATATCCTCACGATGCTATTTATGTTCCTTTGTGAGCAAACGCGGCACCAATCTTGCGTACAGCTGAATTGAACTAAAGTAGGCCGTAGTGTAGTCACAAGCTTCGAGTTTGAACTTCGTCTCACTTCGTGTCCTTTGAGTCGTCATCAACAACCGACAATGATAGCAAGATGATAAAGGCGAAGCAAGATAGCACGAACCGAAGTGAAGTTTGCTTCTCGATCGAATAGTATAGTGAAAGCTTCTCAATTTGCCTAGCATTAGCTGTTTCAAGGACATCGCCTTTTGCGACTTTTAAGTGGGGCACAACAGGCCGATTATGAATATAAACAAGAGCCTCATTATAATTATGTACCTAGTGAGATTGTCGCTTTGGTAAAACTGTGTGAAGAAGCTTTAAAATTACATCCCAGGGGATAAACTATAATACTGCTTCCTCTATCACACTGCGACATAAACAAAAAATATTTGGATAATCAACTTTATTTTTGTGATACACTGGAATCCTTCTTTATTTATATTGTTAAGCTATTATTATCAGATGACTTTTTATCTAAGATATATACCCTCAAATTACCTCGTTGGTAATAAATCACATCAACCTCATTACTTCGACTCCCCGTATCTTTCACACACTTACATCTATCAACACACAAGCACCATATTACACGACGAGAAGTTTGGGGGGTATGATAGAATACAAATCATATTTTTGCCGAGGAAAAATGAAAGACAGGGACAAATACGTTCATATTCATATCTTATTTTTGTTCGAGCTACCCCTCTAGCAAATCTTTCTGCTGTCAACAACATTTTTTCGTAATAGCTAATCGATATCTACGATGTTTCATACTCCTTAGAGCTGGACGTTTGAATTAATGACTGAATCAATTATATTTTTATCAACGAATGAGTGTCTTCTGCCTCTAAAATAAACAATTATACACAAATTGATAACAATAAAAATATGATCTAGGGTAACATATATGCCACTGTGTAATTGTGAACTCTTTCTGGCGATATTAAAATTCAATCGTTTACTATTTAACGATTCATTTCTGTATAGTTAACAAATATATCGACCAAAAGCTATTGCATCAACGGGTCTGTTCAGATTTCCATGAAAGTTAGAAAAAGATCTGCATAAAGGTAAAGCGGTAAAGCATAAAACGGCAAAGCTCCTAAATGCCTTCACCAAAGAAGACATCCAGCACTGCTTCGATCAATGGAAAAAACGTATAGAGTGGTGTGTAGCGAGGGGAGGGGAGTATATTGAAGCGGAACATTCAAATGTAGAATAATTTTTATAATAAAACCCATTTTCGTAACCCGTCTCGTTATTTAATAGCCACACCTCGTATATAATCTCATTTTTTTATATGAGTGTTGAAATGCTTAATTTTGATGGTGGTCGTAGATAAAATATATTCTATTTTGATATTGATGTGGTAAATGAACAAAAATACATAAAAAGACCCCAAAAATAAAAATTTTTTATTAAGCAATATATATATTTAAATAAGAATGTTAAATTTCAGATTTGGTACACCAAGCAAGCAAGCAATGAAAACGAAGACTGAATTATAAAAATCAGACATTCATTATGCAATAAAATAGTGTTCGATTATTATGTGTTTGAAGTAGTTTATCGAAATGAGGGAGACGGGAGCGTATGTTACAAAAATGGAAATGGTTGTGAATCATTTACAAAATTTAGACAGATTCAGGTGGTCAGCAAACCTAACTGAAGGTAAGTCTATATTCTACTAATCAATTGAATGCTAAAAAGAAGGTATAATTCATATTACGAGGGCTTAAGTTTTGAGAATTCGTCAATATTATCATAAAGTTGATATTCTTAATTGAGAATTGAATCGCAAATATTTTCGTGCCATGATTTTCTATGACTTTAAATATGGCTATTGTGCCAGAAAACATCGATGCTGTGCTTGAACTGATATTGTAAGATCGTCATGTGACATAGTTCCCCTTGCATACATCTAATATTACATTATCATTAGTTTGTGTTGCATAATTTGACAATCGCTCAAAAAACAGCTTGTGTTGCTTGGTGCAAAGAAATGCTGAAGAAATTCATTCAAATTGAAAGAATTTTATAAGATTGTGACAGGCGACAAATCATGGATCTATGCATATGAACCAGAAACTAAATAATAATCGACTTGTGACTTTTAAAATTAGCCAAATACAACAAAATGTTGCCTTTTTTTCAGAATAATTAGACGTGTTGCCACCATTCCATTACAGCAATGCAGAACGGTCAATTCCGAATGGTACACCAGTATTTGTTCGAAAAAATAAGGGAAACCTACCGCAGAAGACGAATCACACAATGCAATGCGAGTTTGCACACATCAGATAAAATAAAATCGTTTTTGAACAGTAAAAACTTCGAATTTATGGGTCATCCGTCGTACAGTCTTTGTTTGGCATCCTATGATTTGAAGAAGCTGTTGATATGTTTTGGAGGTATCTCAATCGAAATGGAAGAATTGGAAGAATTGTCGAAAACCAATAAGGCCCGCGATCGCAATGTGTCACAGAAAGAAGAATCATGTTTTTTAGAGTTTTTAGTCTTCATTCATTTCCTCTACGAATGTTTTAGGTCTTAAAATTAAGGAATTTACAAACTTTTCACTGGCTGTTGACGAGAGCACTGATACTGTTGACACATCTCAACTTGCTGTTTTTATAAGAGGCATTAACAGTAACTTTGAATTAACTGAAGAACGATGAAAGTGCGTTCCATTGACAGGTACTACAACAGCAAATGATATTTATTCTGTAATTGAGCATTTGATAGCAGAATATGAATTCGACTGGATTATACTTAGTAGCACAACTACGGATGGCGCTCCTTCTATGGCTGGCAAAAATTCGGGCGTTATAACTAAAGTAAAACAGAAAACATCGGGGAATTTTATAGAATTTCACTGAAGAATTCATCAGGTGTCATAGGCATCCAAACATTTAAAAATGAACCATGTTATGCAACTTATAATTAAACTTGTAAATTTTATAAGGAGCAGAGGACTAAATCACCGACAGTTCAAGCAATTTTTACAAGATTTGGACAAAAAGTTGAGGTTTTTTGAAGTCTCTTATTCAATCGAAGTCGAGGAGTAGTTTTAGAAAGATTTTTTGCGTTACGTGACCCTATTCAAGCTTTCATGTTAGAAAAAGGCAAAAAATTGATTATGACAATGACTAGTGAATTGATTGTGCCTTTTTAGTTGATATAAATAAACATTTGACTGATCTGACTATAAAGTTACAATGTAAAAATCTGATTGTCACTCAAATTTATTCATATATTCAAGCCTTTGAAGGATAGTCGGGACTTTCCCTCATTTAAAATTATTTGGCAAAGTGACCAAAATAATTGGATGAATATTCTCAACAATCGTTTTAAAGACCTTCACAAAATGAATGAAATGGAATTCCCAATTTTCAACAATCCATTCAATTTTGAAGCTTCACAGGTTCCAGTTCATTTGCAAATGGAGTTGACAGATCTTCAATCGGACAGTATTTTGAAAGAAAAATTTAATAAGATTAACGCTCTTACATTTTATGAAAAATATTTCAAGAGTTTGGATTATTACCTGGGATTAAAAAAGTATGCAGCACGCATTCTCTGCATATTTGGTAGCACCTATTTAGGTGAGCAGATGTTTTTCGTCATGAAAATAAATAAGAACAAACATAGCACTAGGCTTACTAATGAACATCTCCAAATCAATTCTTGAAATAACTACAACGATTATGATACCTGAATAATAACCTGATGATGAGAAAATATCTCTCTGAGTTATTTTCATCGATGTTTTTGTCGATATCAACATCCCCAATGGCTGGCATTTGCAAGGAGAGGGTTGGAAACACTGACTAATATCGACGTTATTACATCTCATTAGAGACTCGTTCGAGTAGATACTCGAACTCAAAACAACGTCAAACTATATTTTCGAAACAGTAAATTTCGAATTAATTTTAAAAGGTGAATCGTAGGAATCATATATTTTATCATATTTGACACACCTCTTATTCCATCGAAATTAAATCTATATTACTTTACTCTTCCTTTCCATTTTTTGCTGTTTTTTGTCGTGTTTTAATACAATTCTTGTCGTGTTTCTATATTGAAAAATATTATTTATATTCACGAAGAAATCATGTAATTTGGATGCGTGACATAGTAAAATAAAATCGAACACTTGTTTACTTAACCTTTTCATTATTTAATAAGCGTTCATTCTGCTAAAAACATGATAATCCCATATATTTCACCTAAAGAGGTTGTTTTCCAGCTCTAGCTATTCCGAGAAAATACTGAGAATAGAAACCCTCCTATAAGATGAATTATTTATTTTAATAGATCTCATGAGAGCTACTTTAGCAACAAAAGTTTCCAAATTCATATTTAACAAAACAACTGGGGGAGAAGAAACAGTTTGCACGAAATATTAAGGAACATTTCGAATAAAAGGCCTTGGGTGGATATAATCATCAATGCCCCTTAGAAAATTGCAGATGTAATTTAGCGTATTATTATTTTACGTTATTTCAAACTAAAAGCTAAGAAAACATACGATGTCTGGCTATTACATAACGAGACTGCGGGTCTATGCACGTCCCAAAACACGTTTCCGTCACTATTATAGTATTTGTACAGTAGTGGTTTGAAACGAACTTGTTTATTTTTCGTGACAAAAAACAGGAGCAACGTATCAATCACAAATTTCTCGTTGCATTGAAAAAAACTCTGACTGAGTGATAAAAATGGTTGCAAGAATCCTATGGGGATAATTCTCTATCTCGTGCACGTGTTTTTGAATGGTATAAACGCTTTAGTAAGCGTCGAGAGAGCAAATCGAAATTCAAGGCACTGTTAATCGTTTTTTTCGACATTAACAGTATCGGGATGACTGAATGGATTCCAAAGGGTCAGACTGTCAACCAGACTTACTATTTGTCAGTTTTGGCGACACTGCGAGAACGAGTTCGTAAAAAACGGCCCGATTTTGCACCAGGACAACGCGCCTGCCCATAACGCGCTATCCGTGACGCAGTATTTGGCCAGTAAGCGCACTCCAGTGCTCGAACATCTCGAACGGCAGAGCTCCTTAAGGCCCTCACCAAAGTAGACTTCCAGCACTGCTTCGATCGATGGAAAAAACATATGGAAAGGTGTGTGGCGAAGGGAGGGGAGTATATTGAAGGGGAGCATCCAAATGTAGAATAATTTTCATATTAAAACCCTTTTTCGTAACCAGTCTCGTTATTTAATAACCAGACCTCTTATATTCACTAGTATAAGCTTTAATGTACTAGTATGAATTGAACTAAATTATTTCGACCTTTATGGTGACTCGATACTACTACTTTTAAATAGTTAATAATAATAATATAATGTTAGTCATTGATTTTTGTCTCCTGTCTAGATTGTAAACAACTCATTTTAACACTGTTTAAAAAAGTAACAATTACCAAGAAGGTATTATTTGCTCTTGACGACGGGTTGCTAGTCAATTTACCCTCCAGAGTTTCAAGTCAACATACTACTCTTGGCGGGTAATAAAAAAATACCCTACATCCTTTAAGTTTCAACTTCAAGATTAAGAAATATTCACCTTCTATTCCTATTTTCGATTTCATCACCAATGTTGATGATTTATAAAAATTATTTAAATTTTCTGTTTGGTTTGATTTTCACTATCCCGATGGGTTCGTTATGACATCAAATTGTCTACTAACTCTACTAACAAATTGTTACTAGAGACTCGTTTACATGCACCATCATCAATTTTCAGAATCTTAGATTTCCTGGAAACTCAATAATTTACCGCAAACAAACAAAAAAGCCTTATAAATTGTATAAGCATAATATAAACAGGTCGCAAAAACAATACAAAGAAACAACCGCGAAATAATCAGTGGTTTCACCAAATTTTAACATCGACAAAAAATTGGAATATGACCGGCTACACTGTGTGTACTAGTGGAGTTCTTAGCCAAGATCGGATGTTTAAATCGGCAACTGGACTCATTTCTTCTCGTCTTCATTAGGTACGAGAGAAATAGCTGCCAATTTAAAATGTGGACACCGCTGTCATGAAAGATCATATCTACCATGTTCCTAACTACTTACCAATTCAACTGGCTGGTCACTAACTTATTCATAGCCGGTTTCTACACGCTGGATTTCAACACATGGTCTCGGAGGCTTTGGAGCGCTCACCAATTCGTGTAAATCGTCCATTTTCCTCCTCAATTGGATTACATAACCTCCTTCCGCTAGATTCTCTACATGCCGATAGCCCAATTCTAATTCACAAGGAAGCCTCGTTTCACTCCCAAACAGTTTGTCGCAGATATTTCACCAGTGAACTCATTGATAGCAAATCGACAAGACATTGCAAATAGGAATAAATACAATAGTGCTTTTCTTAAAAGCCGAATAATAGAGAACAAATAACGTTCTTTCCATTTTTAAGATATTTTAGTCTCTCAAGCACCAATTTTTCATATTATACAATTTCAAAATAAGATGTAACTTCTTGGGGAGGTATACCTAGCTTATATAACGTTATAACTTCTGATTCTTTCCATATCTTAGGTAAATATTTGAATCTGCGTGATGAATAAATAAGTTGGTTGATTTGACTAGCTTTTAGTGAAAATTGTTACTGAATTTCTCCTATGATGAAGTCAAATTCAGGGGCTTTCCAATAAAAATATTTGTCCTAATTTCCGTAGACTTTTTTTGGAGAAGTACGTCTAGTAACCATTTCCTTCTGTTCAGGTTTATTTTAGTCTTGTATTTCTTCACATTCGTTGGTCTGGTTTCTCCATAAGCTTTCTGCATATTTTCTCGTTCTAGTTTGGCTGATTCTAGAGTGAATAATCTGTACTCTATACTCTAATAAATATATCGAATGAATTATTAAAATACAGGAATGCAGATTCCAAAGAAAATAAATACATCTTGGAGTTTATCAATTTTTATATGAAACTATAAAAGGATTCCAGGCATGACGGTATAATAAGTTTCTCACAAAATGAAATTGTCATTTAATTGATTTGAATTTGTGATAAAACTTAGTTTAACTTAAAAAAACACAGTCAAGAGAAGGTTTTCATATAGATGAATTTAACGTAACAGAATTCTTTCTACACTGTGCAGAGTTAATTAAGAACGACAGCTGTATTTGAGAGATATAATTCTCAGTAGTGACGTTAATTTAACGTTTGATGGTTGGCGTTGAGAAATATCTCTTCATCTTCAGTTTAAGAGACGTATAGCACCAAAGTAGAATATAAATATTATCCCATCAATTTTACTAATTCGAACATCTCACGACACCGAGTTTTTTCCTCTTTTTTTTTAAAAAAAACAACAGTCTGATTATATGCATTCGAGTGTGTATTTGGAATACTGCAATGAAGGCGGCTTTGTTATTGAAACTCGTTCAATATTAGAGCTTCACAAGAGCTTGAGACGAGACAAGATATTTCCAGGACGATATTGAGGCCACAATCAAAATTTCCGATCCCTCAAAGAAACATAACATTTTTTTCCAATTTATTTTTCAACATAGTCTCTTTTTAAATCTATACATTTTGCAATATGCTCCAACCTTTTTAACTCTTTCAAATAATTGTTATAGGGGGTGTTTACGTATGCTATAACTTCTTCGTCCATGAAAATCTTCCTTCTGCTATTGAAGTTAGGAAACAGGGAAAAAGTTGTTGTGGGCCAGATCTGGTGAAAACGTTAGGGGGTCAAGCAATTGTAGATATGGCGACCACTGAAGATTGAGATTCTCCTAATGGAAAAGTACTTTCTTGTTCCTCAAATGGGCTGTTTTTGCAATGTCTTCCTTTATCTCATCAAGCTATGACAACTTCTTCACCACTTGATGCACCCATCTTTGCCTTTTTTGGAGCAAATTTGCTATTTGATTATGTTTCTTATAGGAGGGTAGTGGTAGTTTCATCTACAGTTATGAATCGACAAACAAAATCATACTCATTTTATTTAAACCACATCGTTAAGGCCTGAAAAATTCGAATGCGCTAACATATTTTTTATTGGCAAATGCCTCTTCCGATCCTTCTAGCCTAAATCCGACAATTGTCCAATGTTAAAATGTTTCGGCTACGTTTTAATAGAGCTGCTCAAAATTCCACAGTCGCAAATAATGATGCATAGTCTTCTCACACAGTGTATTACACCTCTTTGTATGAGCATATTACTTTTAAAAAACAAATGTTTGATAATAGTTCGGTACCGAACTTTTTCTATTTTCAAAAATCCTCACAACGACTTATTGTCATCATAAACAAAGCGTCCAAAATGAGTGAAATTTTAGTGAGAATTTCTGAGTGTACAAAAAAATCAAATACATTTGCCAACTTATATTAGTAAGGGCCGATATTTTCAGACATCCCTCGTATCTCTACGAGAGCAATGAACACGACCATGAGTATCCCAATAAAATAAAAAAATTCATTATAAATAGTTCAGTTTTTTTTAATAAGAGAAATAGAGTTGTGGTAGTCAAAAGTTATTGATATAAATTCCTCTTGAACCGTTCAAATTTTTTAGGTTTTTCTTGTTAGTTATACCGAGTTCAACAACAAAATTTTATCTTTTCTGTATATATAATATAAATAATAAAGAGAGGGTAACAAAAGTAGGTTAGGATGTAGGGACACACACAAACACACGTGCGCTTGAGAAATCTCATCCCTCTAACCATCTACCCCCAGATAAATCCTCGGATGGGTGCTAAGAAGGACATTCCACCGTCTCCTGTTATTTCGAAAGGTCCTCTCATCATTCGCTTCACAGTTTCTGCCCTGAGTTCTATGAGTGATTCTGGGAGGTCTTATTTTTTTATTAAGAGTTAGCCTGTTGGCTATACACTCTTGTCTTCTTGGTCTGGCAAGAAAAGATTTAATACGAGTGGTCCTTTTGTGGGTTGACTCGAAAAACCTAGGAGAAAAATTGTTTTTTGTTTTCTTTTTCCACTCTGCTGGTGCCCTGCTTTGCGCACCTATTATTCAATTCTAATTACTTATTAAGTTATGTCGAGCTGGATTATTTCACTGACCTTATTACTTGACATTGTTAAATGACCATTTGTAATTCTTATTGTTCCATGTTGACTGCCCGTTTATTTCAATAAAATATAATATGTATGAATAATTATGTTTTTCTTAAAATATCCTGGTTTTTGACATGTCCGTTATTTTTTTGAAATGATGAATATTCACCAGACATAATAATAATGATTTACACGCAAGCCACTCACCCATTAGTGAAACAATTACTATTTGCACGGATTTTCTAACAAAGAACGAATGCGTGATTGTATAGAAGGTATTTTTAAATGAGAAGTTTTTTATGGAATAATATATATTAATGGTATATTTTGAATTCACAACATTTCACAATCTCTTTTCAGTATCTCACATATAATATACAATTATTTATTATCTAATATTTGATTTAATTTAAGTCACATTTCCCAAAAAGACAGACCAATTTGTCGTGAGAATGTATAGTCTTTCGGGTATTATTTCAAAGAAATCTAGTAAGTCGGGGAACCTTTTTTTTGGATTTTCTTGCTAGTGTGTTGAAGTATTCTGTGAGTTCCTCTTTTTTGCGTGACAGTTTGATGGGCAACATGCAACTAATACTGTTTAGGAGGTATGCCAATCTTCAATGATGATGCTTGTTGTTTGTAGGAAATCTTTTGATTTTTGTAACAACAAACGTCAAAGCAAACGGCAAACAGGAAGGCAAGTTTATGAATCGGCGTTTACTCTATACATACTGAACAATTTTAGATTTGGACGCTACACATGCGTATAATAAAACTCATTCAAGAAGAGACATTGAGATGTAAATATATAAAAGAAAATAGTACAAAATGAGGAGAAATGATGGAAAACCGGAAAGCTTTTGACGTGATAGGCAGGTATTTTGATTGTAAGGGAAATGCAACTGGTGAATACAATACAATATGCAGTCGGTAATATAGTGATCTGTCGACTGATGAATCGTTTAAAAGCAACAGTCAATGTGAATCCTCCTGTATACTGGAGACGAGGCAGACGTCGCTTAGAGGAATACAATGAAAGTTTTGTCATCCGTGCAATTTAATCCCCACGGCAACATGATCAAGAGAATACGAAATACCATTGAGAGAATTTTGAGAGGAGAAATCTAGACTACTCTTCAAAGAATGAACTCTCGCGTGGAAAATTATGGGCGACAATTTGAACATTCGGGGCGTCACTAGATATTTTGATTTTATTTCACTTTTTATTCTACTTTGAACCGCTTCGGTTGTTTGAATTCATTGTACATTCCACCGGTTGTCTGTACGTCTTTCCCATGACCCATTACTTTTTTTTATTTTATTATTATAAAAGGGAATACAAATATAATCAATCTGTATTTGTCGTATTAGTTACACTATTTATAACTCAAAAAAAGTCGTATCGATTTGGTTGAAAATTGGTGGGAAGGTAGCTTAGAACCAGGAGAAGGACATAGGATACTCTTTATTCCGTTTCCGTGGGACGTGACATAAAACGTGGTATAAAAAAACGAAAAAAAAAACACAAAAACGAAAAATTTAGCAGTGAAAACTTCACTTTAGCTCTTCATTCTTAGTCGTTCGTTAAAAATGGTATAGAAAAAGCAACTGTGACCTAAACGTAATGTTATTAATTAGAAATTATTTAGAAGTTTTAAAGTTGACCGGTTGATATGTTTGTTTCAATTTTCTTTCACCTTATCGTGAAGATATTATCATTAACAATGCAGCGACAAAGGCGATCGAATCTTTCTAATCAAACCTATATTGAAATTAAGATTCGAAACATTGCGAATGAAAGGACTGAACAAGACTAAGAAATTACATGTGAAGAGCGCTGCGTGAGTATGGCTCGACTTGATGCTTCCCAATCACAAGAGGAAAGCTCTGTTGGCAATGCGAAATCGTCAAGCAAACCTCAGGGATCAATATCTAGATACTTAGATGAAAAAGAAATGTATGAAGAACTGATTTGAATCGAGCAGCGTTTCTATACGATTTCGGTATTAATTACTACGTTCGCATGCATCAATAGACGTTGTTTGTGAATATTGTAGCTCAATTTTCCGGAAAAACGCCAAGATTTTGCTTCTTAAGTGGGAAAGTGAAATGATATGAGCCATTGCATTCCTTGCTTCGTGGCGAAACACCCAAATAAAGACATTTTTTATTAAACACTCAAAAATATAATAGTTGCTTCTGAATTAACTAATTTGGGGCATACATTATCGAAGAACGAGGTTTGTTTCACCAGAACGTTTTTTCCGGAAACCATATACTCCTCCAAAATAATATGGTTAGCATCTATAATCAAATGATTACAGATAATTGACTCAAATAATTTGGCATCAATAGAAAAATTTTGTAACTAAATTGTCTCTAATTTATATCTATTCTAAATGAAAATTAGACTTCAAAAAAAGGAAAAAAATCGACGTTCCGAATTATTTCCGAATCAAAATAAAAATCTGTTGAAAACATATGGTATACAAAAGCAACTTGGTCCTTAATATATTTGAACTTGAATTCATATCCTATCATATGTAACAAAAAGAATCAGTGATTATAAGTTTGGCTGATAGAGCATCACAAAAGCAAAAAATGTATTTGAAGCAAATAATTATCTTAAAAATTAATATTTTCAAAAAAACAATAAACAGAAACTACATTCAAATAAGGAATAAAACAAAAACTAAGCATTAAAACGTTAAATACTTTTCTTTATATACAAGGACTGGTAATTTTATACTTTCGCGTAGCTCTCGATTTTTGGCTCTAGAAAATCGAAAAATCGTCCGATTTCGATGAATTTTTTGTAAAATGGATTAATAAAAAAAATACCTTACCAACCTTAGTCAGATACCATTTTTTTAAGTTATCTTTTAATATTGTATACTTGATTACAATAAGTGATTTTAAGAATTTTTTGTTTATATAACTTCATTGATTACTTAATAAAACAGGTAAAAATGATTATATGTGAGAAAAGGTAAATTTTAACAGAAATTGTCGTTATTTTTAATTGTAAAAACATGATAAATCAACATTTTTGTATAAATTTTTTTTCAATTTGTTGTTTTTTTTTATATAACAACTTCATTTGAATATTTGGAAAAAGTTATCAAAATTATACGTGCATTTTCATGAACATTTAAAGCCCTGAAACCACTATAAGCTTTCATTTTTTTCATTCCCATCACTTTTTTCGTAATTCCGCCGTAAAAACTAAAATTATTAAAAAATTTATCGGATGATTTTTCGATTTCCTAGAACCAAAAAAACGAGGCGATCGCGAAAGTATAAAATTACCCAAGGATTTTCCCAACAACTATTGAAATATTGCAATAAATATGAAATTAGTTTTATTAATATGGTACATTGTCGATATATTCCACTCAGTCAAAATCAAAAATAAAAAAAGTAAAATATTATATACCAAGTGATTTTGACGCTGTTTACATAGGACATATACCTCAGCATTTAGAAAATAAATTAAAAGATCATCAATATGATCAGAATACAAAAATCAGTTGAGAAGACTTCCGCATTCTTCCATCGCAAGGCTTTTCCAAAATTTTCAATAATTTCATTATATTTTAAATGTCTCCTACAAATTTGGGAAATGTTGAGTTTTCAATTTCTTAAGGTAACTTGTTTGGTACGATGTGCAACAACCAATTACCTTGGAAACTAATCCTAAAATTTCGATTTAAGGTATTCGTATACATATCCGCGGTATAAATACAGCTTTAAAGAATCTAAAAGTAATGCAAACGTTACTACTAACTTGTATTCAATATGACTCCATCTAGTATACCATTATTAACTCTAGATAGAACTTGTTTCTCACGGTGACTCGTTGAAATGAAGTTTACAGAAGATGTCAAAATGAAAGGCGGTAAACCAAACAATTCAAACCAAGAGATATCTTTCGCGATTCCATTGAATGTGTCAGGGGATTTTGTGATAACCTTTGTAGCTCTATTCACTCTATATCTGACGGATTTGCCGACAAAGGCGTTTATTTGACGCTAGCTAGTCAATCACTTGATTATATCTCAACTATAAATACCTATCGTTGCATCAATAAATCCAAAATACTGACATGACCCGGACTCTCATAAATATGTTTCATTTTGTTTACACTACAAATCACTTCCATAAATTCGATTGATCACTAAATACGGGTAATTGAGTAGAAGCCTGAAAATATATGAAAACTAAAACACAAAGTGTACAAATAAAACAAGGTTAAAAACGACAAAGAAATTTCAGCAATATAATTCTTTACAGTATTCTCGAACAATTATTTCAAGCTGGTTTCTGTTTGTTTGCAGTGAACTGTTTGTTTGGAATTTTATTCATTATTTACAATAAATGGATTATTACTTTTATTCCTAATAATATGACTTTGCATAGAATGTCTGTATTATTCAACCGATACATAAAGAAAATGTGCTCATTGAAATAGAAAATTGATCTGTAAATATTTCAAAAATATTCCACATGAACATTTATTACAAAAGTTCCAATATACGAGTGAAATTTCAGAGCTATGAGCTGTACATTAATTTTTTTTTCTGTATGAACTTCACTATTCAGATCACAGTACAAACACGGGTGAATCCAAAATTTGAGCTGAAGCTTTGAATTTCAAATGAATCGAAAAAATTGGAACGAAAGAGTTTGCTTTTGTATTCAAGGAAGTGCTTTAACGAAATCTGCTGTTTTAATTTTTGATTAAAAGTAAAACAATTCGAATTTAATGTAGATGTCCTGAGGATTAACATTTCTTTTTATGTTTTAAATACGCGCCCAAGTTGTTTTCGAATTGGTCTAAATGAGCGTGCAACATATATATTTTTAATGGCGTCCTAATTTGCTTTTTGAGTATGATTTAGCAACGTTGGAAATTTTTCATCTACGAAAATTTGTCTAATTTGCGAATCAAAAACTCTAGCTGCAACTTTTGCTTCTAATAACTCCATAGAAAACCTCAAGTTCCACTGTTTCATCAACTCTAAATTAATGTGGAGGTGTGGCATTAACAATTTGCTCAAATTTTCCAACGAATGCGGCCGATTTTGCTTGTTTTCTTCGCTCAAAAACGTTGAGATAAAGTCCCAAAATCCCGAAAAAAACCGATGCCATGACCTTGACTGCAATTAGAATGGTCTTTGCTTTCTTTGGAACCGGTTCTCCCTTTGCAAATTTACTGAAAACGTTCACTCTTGCCGGCTGTAAATCAAATACTAAACAACGTGGCGTCTTCAGACTTGAAACATATGCTGTATAGATTGTAAACTTTCTAATTCAGTGGTATTTTTCAAGCAACTACTGCCATCTCTAGATCAAGAACTTCTGGAATCATCCTCGTACTTGAAAAAGTTTACAGCTAGACCATGAAAAAGTAAGAAATTCCGATATCTTGAAGAATGAAAGCTGTCCATGTCATAAAATAATCAGAAGTTCATGATATACACCAACAGAAAACCAGTTAAATCTCCAGATCAGCTATAAAGAAAGTTACGACATCCAACAAGCATTTAACAGACATGGAACGTCTAGAAGAAGATGAAATGTTGGATAGCAAAGTTCAGCTACTTCTATAGTTTGTACTTTTATTTGGTATTGTTGTATTCAAATGTATGATTATGTATTGTCGCTCTTCTAATCAACTTCTAAACTAGTAATATATCTAGATTAATGTAGAAAAAATTACCTCTGAAAGTATAATTCCTGAGTTGTGGATGATATAAAGGTGAGGCTTAAGGCTAGGTTTAAGAACAATTGATTTACAATAATGATTCCAAGATTAATCAAAAAGGAGATGTAACAATCTAAAAATTTGTGGATGCTGAACTCAACAATAATACAAGTTTGTCTTTGCTCATTATAGAGCTGAACCGCCACCAAGATTTTCGGTTACAAAATTGTTAATTCTTTTAAAATTTGAGCCGCAATTAGTCAGCTGTCATTTGTTATAGTTTTTCATAATCAACTCTGTAAACAGTTTTCCTGTGCTCTGTTAGAAAAATCGTCGATATACATCAAGTATACTTATGAGAAAACGCGTTGAATATAAATTAGTCAGAACTTTCCGTTCTAGGAATTTTTCTTATTCACCAGGAAAAATATCGCATTTTTAAATAACATGTCGGCTGCCGTCATTCTACTTTTACCACTTTTAGTTTTTGGAACATGATAGTAACGTGTTCCGTTTGAAATATTAATTTATTTAAACAAACATTGCTAAAATTATTAAGAAAAAGCTAATTTCCTTCTTCATTGTTATATGCATTTCATATCTGTTAACTGCAAAGAAGGAAACTACATTAAGCTTTCACATCTCTTGCAAAATATATTCTCTTAGTTTGTATTCCACTTGTCTAAATTACTTCTGCAGGAAATTCCGAGTAAATGAATTTCTCTTGCAGATTAATACATATCTGTCGTGAATATGCATCTTATATGAGAATTGTAGCAAATTTATTTTATAATTCGCAAGAATTGAGTGCTGATCTTATTGTTGTTTTTTAATCTACGTCGAAACTCATAGAAAATCATCGCATGAAAATATTTGACAATCAATTTCATTTTTTGATTAATATGACTGTTTCAAGAATCTGTAAACATCTCAAATAGCAATTGTATGACAACTCCTTGAAGGACAACTGGTTCTGTGTACGTTTACTATTAAAAATGTCAAACTTCATGATGGCAATGTCAGATATAACATATTCTCATTGCCATATCTCAAAACTTACTTAGCAACCCTCGTACTTAATAACCAGGTTAAATAATTCTGATAAACAGATAAATATGTAACAGTTACCAACTTAATTAATTGGTTGAACGTGTAAGGACTAGGCTAGTATATTATTTTAAGGAAATAAAAAATTTAACAGTCCATTGCACTATAGTACGTCTAGTATTGCAGAATATCAGAGTAGAGCTTGTTTCTTATACCGATTCAAATGTTTCATTGTAACACAACTGGACGAAGAACTTAATTCGTCAACAAACGGATCTACTCTATATATCCAGGGCCGGATTATGATTTATAAGGCCCGGGGCTAAAATAATGACGGGGCCCCCTTAAGGAATTCGAAAACCCGGAAAAATTGACAAAATAATATCAATACGTTAGATTTGTGGTATCAACACATCAAATAATACAGAGTGATTTCCAAATGATGGGGCCCTCTTGTACCTGCGGCCCGGGGCTATAGCCCTCCCAAGCCCGTAGCTTAATCCGGCCCTGTATTACATTGTTATTTCTAATTTGATTTAAACTGGATGGTGACTTTTACTTGTTCTATCCAATAGATATATTCTGAAGGTCTGATATGGAAAAAAATTCGTCAAAGTACGCAATCTATAATCTATTAATCTGCTTTTGAAATAGACTACGTTTACAATACATTATTTCAACTAAAGCTTTTGCATTCAATAGGAACCAGCGAAATAACATACCTCCGTTATTTTTGAATAAATTTCTAACACATTCGGTGTTTTGTTGAAGCTCATTATTGTTATGCAGGCTTTTATGTCGTCGGTGCCGGTATAAAAATCCATTACTTCGACTATGAGGCTGTGTTGTATTTCTTTATTCATTTTTCAAGGCTTCTTGAGAAATTTACCAACACTTGCGAGAAATAAACACAGCTCCAGCTTCTAAATTCATTGCTACAATGTCTCTCTAAATTGGAAATGTTTTGTATTGTTTACGTTTCGTTGACTTTATATTTCATGAAAATTGTCTGTACAAACAACCTACATATTATATACAAATAAAGTGAGTATTTCGAGAAATGAAATTAGTTTGTATATCCTGATTCGATGCATTTAGTAAATCTAATTATTTCCATCAAATGTTGGAAGTTTGAATTACTTTTTTCACGTTGGTATTATTTATTCTATCGAAACAATGTTATTGTTATCTAACATACGAAACTAGCAAATAGAATGTTGTTTTTTCTCACTCATAAAATGTATAACGAATTTTCATTGTCAATTTTATAATGTTGATTCATTCGTATTGGTACTAAGTAGTTTCTTCAAAGTGAGGTTTGAATGGATTCTTCTTAGGAGTTCATATTTCTGGGATTGATTACAAGAAACATGTCCAATGCATAAAGATGTAACAAATAGGTTCCTAAACCTTTCAGTAGTGGCGCTGAATTTGTACACCAGTGTACAGTAAGGTTAATTTGGTGATCATAGGACCAATATCTGAAATTTCGAGTTTCCTCATATTTTTTTGGTTAAGCTGTTCTTCTTAGTTTCTATTATCATTGTTTATCGTCAGTTTTTTTCAATTAAAGATTTTCACCTAAGATATTTTATTAAAACGACCGCTCTTTTTCTACTACCCTTTGTAAAGGACGTTCTTTAGACACAGTTTAGAGTGTTTATGTTAATGTTTCCGTCTCGTTGTTGCTTTAATATCAAGCTCACATACGGCAGGTCTCAGGTTCAAGTTAGGCGCATTCCACTTTTTATTTTTGTCAATTTATTCCAATATCGTTTTAATTGTTCAAAATATTTTTCATTATAAATTAACAGAAGCGTTATAGTTTCTGCACTAGTTCGTAAAAGATATTTACGATATAAGTGTCGTAAAGATTCATATTACGAAATGAGATGGGAAATTTGTCAAACGAGGCCGTTAGGCCGGGTTTGATAACCCATTGAATATCGTAATATGAATTTACGATACGATTATAGTACATTATTCTACCTACTACCAATAATGTTGATTATTTACTTAAAATTAGTCAATAATCCCGAAATTAATGTTACTAGAATCATGTAACAAGCAAGTGTTACGCTCATTGTTGATTTACTTTGCAAACTGTCAATTTTGACGCGTCCACTACAGTTTGCTGGAATAAACATCACTAATTGTACAGGTGATGTGTTTAATTATTATAATAAATAATTTTTTAGTCTTGAGTTCATCCCACTAGTGCGGTAAAGTAAATTTACCGCACTAGTGCGGTAAAGAATCTCATATTAACTCATATTAGTATCATAATGTTTGATATTACATATTGGTAGTAGATAAAGAAAGTTACCATTAAATTTCGGCATTTTGATAAAATTTCCGCTAGTAGAAAAATATTATATGCAATTCGTGTATAAAGACCTTTTTTTGATTGTTACATGAGCCACAGGCCAATGCTACCATATATAAATAACTATTTTTTTAAAAAAAGTACCACAACTATTTTCATGAACCAAAATTAATGAATCATCCATATTACAATAATTTAACTTTATTATCATGATTTAAATTTATGGAACTAGAACTTTTATAGAGTATTGCAGTTTTGTTTTAATGAAGAACATTTAAACCAAAATAGCTCAGAAATCTACCTCCACTGAAATTAATAAGAAGGTATATAGTTTACTTTCCATTGGTAATTACCTGCGGGTTCGTGCCGGTGTACAAGAAAAGAAAAATTTGTTTTTTAATTTTTTCCTTTTAGCTCTTGCTTTTTTAAAATGTGGTCTTTATGAACTTATAATCGTTTCTAATCCTCATGAATCGTGAAAACAAGAAAGTCAATAAAAAAATAAAATTAAGTATCGGGAAAGCATGAACAAACATCTCGACGTTTTCAATTTTCTCAGAACAGAGCATATAGAAACTAAGTCTCGAGACTAGTCTCAGCCGATCTGTGATAACTTTTGGTCTCGAGACCACTTTCGGGCACAAGACTAAAAGAAAATTAAGTTCGGTAGCCCATGAGTACCCAAGATACTCATGGAGATCGACAAAATCGGCCAAATGCACTTAGGAAAGGACAGAATATTGAGTAATGACAAAATTTGATAAGCACACGTGGATGCGATTTTAGGTCTCTCTTTTGATGTTTCAAAACACGTGTGGAAAACGTTTCCACATACCTCAACATATTTGATACTGAAAATTTGCATAATTATATTAATCAATAGATCACCTACAACATGAATATTTAAAATAAAAATTTGTTTTAACCATAAAAAGTAGTGTTTACATTTCATAAATATGTAGCAATCATCAATTGAATTATTCTTAGTTTCTTTAAAATTAATATAATAGAACTATTAATTTTACTCAAATTGTTAAGGTCTTTTTTTATAATTGACATCTTCTCGTTCCTATGTATAAACATTTAAAAAAATTCTCTTTTTCTAACCTAACCAAATCAAGAATTTTTAGTTTTTCTGATTGGATGTTTGGTGGTTTTTTTTGATACTTCATTGTTCCTTTATACAATTTTATTTTTTCGTCGTATGAATGACCTTTTGATCTATTTTATAAATACTAAGATGTCTGTCCTATGTAAACACCGTCACATAATTACATGGTACTTGATATATAATATTGCCGCTTCCGGAAACTCAACATTCATTACAGTCTCGAGACTAAGTCCTAAGAGAAATAGTGGAAATCTACTCAAAGGAACAAGTTTATTATAAATTGTTTTATTTATTTAAATAGGTTCATGTCAGGCGTTCGCTTTTATTTTGACATACGAAATTGCCCAAAAACGAAGAATGGAAAAAAGGATTGAGGAAATGGGTGGTTTTCCACATTCGTAAATGAACTGAGGGTTGAAGATGCACAACAAAACTCATTCTTCTCATAAATATGAATCTCCATGACTTCAACGTTCGTCCACTATTATCCTTTTGTTTTCTTCGTCTTGTTTTGTCTACTTATCCAATCTGTTGCGAATGTACGTGGATAGTAAATAAATATTGATTAAAGTTGTTTAATAATTTCTTGATTGTCTGACGTAGATATTCTTCTACGTCTACGTACGTCTTCATATGTCGTTGTAAAACGTTGTTGGTCTTCCTAATCGATAGGAGTCGAGACAGATAAAGCTTACCTACTGGATCTGATGTTAGAAAACCATTTCTTGCTTTTACGAACTTGGATAACATGGCAAATTTTTATGACGGCAACTATCGCGTTACTACTATGATTTTATGATATTTTGCTTTCAACTGAACTGTTGCGTTGACAAAACATTATAGCCCCGTATCTCGACCACTAGCGTTCCTCTTCGGCACTAATCTAATGTTTAGTGCGCATTAAAAAAATTTATAAGACTGCACTCACACCTGAAATAAACAAATCTTCATTATAATAAAAATTTCACAAGATGTAAATTTTTTATATGGAAAATATGACAGAAAAGGATCCCTGATTGAATGAGACGGCAGTATTACATATCAAAGATATTACGTCTGCCAAGTTATAGTCGCTCGGGAGCCAGGGAAACTCAATCAAGGATATACTTTAATCAAAATATGACGGGATAAGTATCCGACAAGCTTACATGTAAGAGTGGACGGTGGCTTAAAGAAGGCAAAGGAAAATTACAGATAATAACTCTTATAGATATGAATAAGGGATTTTCGACTGATAAACCATATTAATTCGTGTCTAAGAAAACAGGAAACTGTCTTGAAGACATGAAGAAAGGTTTTCGGAAGTAATATCAAAAATAGAGTCAAGCTCCGTGATTTTTATGAATAATTATCTACATCGCTCTGGATTAGACAAAAAGTTACTTCAGAATGGCACAAAGCCATAATTCAGAATTGTCTCTAAAATATAAGCATATTGTTCAGAGACGGAATCATTAAAGAAAACCATCCCTAAATAATGACAAAACATTTACCTCAATACTAAGCTGTAGAAATACGTGGGATCATAACACCATACAAGAAATACCATTGAATGGTATACAGACAGAAATTAAACAGCAGACATAACTGGATTAGGAGTGTATGGGCCCAGAACCAAACCACTCTGAGAGCGTGGACAATACACCAAGATATTTGAAGCAGAAATTTATGCAATTGAAAAATGTGTCAAGCTCAATCTTGAGAGGACCTATCGCAAACAGGAGATCATCGTCCTGTCCGATAGCCAAGCAGCCATTAGAGCTTTAAGCTCCAATATCATAAAATCCAAACTTGTTTGGGATTACCTAGAAAAATTAAATGAGCTAGGCTACGCTCGCTAAAGCGAAGACAAACAAGCCCTTCATGGGATCTGAACTCTTCTATGGTATCAGCTACAGAACAATGGAAAAAGCGCTGGAAAAGAAAACCAATTATTGGAACAGCCTACAGAGACTGAGACAGAGAAGATTTGCTAAATGTATCCACCTAATTAAGAACAATCTACGATTACTAACAGGAATCATATCGGGTCTGTCGCCTCAAAAAACACCTGAAGACGCTAGACTTAGCAGATAATGCGGCGTGAAGGTTTTCTTGCACAGAGGACGAAACCTCTATCCACATTCTCTCGAAGTGTGAAACACTAAGGAACTCCAGAGCACTACACCTGGGAGCGCTTGCAATAGAAGACGAAGATCTCTGGCAATTAAAGCCATCCCACATTCGAGACTTTTTAAAAGGAGTGGGATTAACAAATCAGCTGTAAACACTGGGTTTCCCAGTGCCGCAGCTAGATATGGGGACGTAATAGATCCATTACGTCGCAGTTTATATATGTAGTATCAATGAATACATACACATACAAACCAGAATAACCAGACAATATTCATCGACATATAAAAAACACGTTGTGGATTGAATCGCAAACAACGAAGATATTGAAATACATCTTCGTCAACCGACGAAACCATTGGAATACATACATATTTATTTTCAAATGTACCCTGAGCTGAAGCTGGTTTATGAATAGTAGATATTGAGTACGTATTCACGGCAATAAGAAACATTGAATACAATGGTTCATTTTGTTTTGATATACAGGGTATTTCAAAAAAGGTGATGCCGTTTCTAGGATAGATAGAAAAATGAAAAATATTTGTGATTTGCTCACTAAAAAATTATCGTAATGCCATTAGTATTCAAGATAAATGGCGATGAATGAAAATATTGTACACATTTTTTACGATTTTGCCGCAACTACTTGCAACATTGTATTGGAATTTTATACGAATATGTGTTAAAAGCTGATACATCCAATGATATAATCAGTATAGGATCTTGTTTTTCAAAGTTAAATAAGTATGTACAATGAGTTATTGGAGGAGGCCTCAGTAGCAGAAATACCATTTTCTCTGAGCTTTCCATGGAATTGATAGTTATGACGTTGATTCAATAATAATTACATTTCTGAAACCTTCTTATTTGTTAAATTAGATATCGTTAATCAAAATGTAGTCAAATTTCGAATACATTGATATATTATTAACTTTGGGTGAGTGTTTAGGAAACTTAACAAGTAAAAATACATCTAAAGCCATTGAACGACGTCGTCGAGAAACGTCAGCTTAAGGAATCAGGCAAGACAAACAAATACATCTTCTTTAAGTAGTTGGTGGATACTTGAAGAGCAACAGCTACATCCTCATCATCTCAGACAAGTCCAAGAGCTCTTGCCATACGATCTACTGGTTAGAGTGGATTTTGTCAAACATCACAAGAAAGGACAGCTCTCAATCAAAATTTTTTAAAATGTATTCTTTTTACGGCCGAAGATCTCTATTTTTTATGTACGATGGAGCTCCACTGCACTTTGCTAGGAGGTGTCGTAATTGGATGAGTAACAATTTTCGGAATTGATAGTTTGGTAGAGGTGTAGAAGCTCCGATTCATTGTCCTCCTCGGTCATGCGAATTTAATCCCTTGGTCGTATCTTAGAGAAACATTTTATGTTATAGAGAATTGAATTCAATTCTATTTTATCATTACATTTTCAAATCTAAATATTCCGAAAACGATGTACAGTATCGTATTATATCAAAAGTACATTTTTAGTGTAAAATTAAATGATGTTCAAGTTTCCTTGAAATTTTGCACTATAAATCTAATATTGAAAAAGTTATGTTCAATACTACCGGGTACGAACCGTGTAACTAGCGCCCTCTATGAGAGTCAGACATAAAAATAAATTCATTGGATGTATCTGCTTCTAAACCATATTCGTATTGAATTTCAATACAATGTTGCCAGTAGTTGCGACAAAATCGTGAAAAATGTGTAAAATATTTTCTAATTTTCTATCTATCCTAGAGACAGAATCACCTTTTTTGAAACATCCTGTATCTGATGTATGTTTAGTGAATGGAAAGTGGTTTGCAGTAAAAAGTACAATTAATTGTGACTGTAACATATTTGGTATTTCCAATTGCAACTCTTAGTTTCTTGGAATCCCAAAATATTTAGACCCTCGTAGGAGTAAGAAGATGATCTGAATTGTTTGAAAAAACTTTATGGTCAACAAAAATCGAAATATTGCGAAGCTATGCTACTTTATGAACACACTATAAAGAAGTGGATTTTGTAAACTATTGAGATGAACTCGTTTAACATTAAACATAAAAAATATGATCAAATGAAATTTTATAACTATTTAGTAAAAAACACAACACTACTCTAATCAAAAAAGATGTTTGATGAATTAAAGTCAGTAACCTCATTTATATCTAAAGTTATAGAATATCCCACATAATAAACTAGGGAATTGAATATAACTTCGACTTCTAAATTCAAATTTATCTGGTTAAGGAGCCAAGTTTTTTTATATGGGACGTGTGCACTGGGAGAGAATAATAAAAAAGAAATGTTATGTGAGGCCACAGACGTGAATTAGAGGGAGCCAGTGAATTTTTTAGGACATTTCCACTAATAAAAATACTATACTACGTGACTTTGTTTTTTTGTCGATGTTTTACTTCGCTACTGGTTGACAAATATACGAGTACTTATGGGATCAATAAGAGATATAAAATTTGAAAACAGTTGAATAAGAAAAATAATGGAGTAGGACAAAAGGACGGCAAATCATTGCAAAAAGTTGCGTTTGCCAAGGAAATATTTCTCCTCAAGGCATTTGCTTCCAAGAAACAAATTATTGAAACAAAATTCACAGGGTAAGTAATTTCATACTTGTACCTTGTATTGAAGCCCTCAGAGAGGATATCATGAGGCTACTCCTCTTGTTTATTAAATCACAGGGTGATTTGTGAAAATGAATGTACATTTTAATTACAGAACACATTTGATTTTCCACATTTTCTTTTGGGAAAAATCAATTTATTGATTCGTTTTGAATATTGCAGCATGTATAATAGTTTTAAATACAATAAAAAAATTTCAAATTACATTAAAATCAATGAAAACGACATATGCGACAAAGTTGTAGCTCTTTTATTCAATATTTAGTGAACGATCACATCTTACCAAAAATTGAACAACCTTTATGATGTATCATATAATAAGGTATTAATTTGAACAAATTTTATTAATTTTAGAGTATTTTAACTGAAATAAGTACCACAACAAAATCTAATATGTAGGCCAAGTGCAAAATAAATTGTTTTTTAATTTTGAACAAAAATACAGATATTATTTCTTTAATTTTTTCAATTTCTTAGATCTTTTGATATATTCATGTTTCTAAATGTTTTTGATTTTAGGTCTCTTCTACTTCAAAATTAGTTTTTTTTAATAATTTTTTGAAAGATGGATAAAAATTGACGTTTCGACTTTAATTTTAGTCTTTAAATACAATATTGACACTGACAATTTGCGTATTTATATTAATCAATAGATCACCTACATCATGAACATCAAAATAAGAATAAAATCAAAATAAAAATTTTTTCTAATTTTTTTCTCAATCCTCACATCTCAGAGTACTCAACCAATGAAGAAATTTTTAGAAAGGGTCATATTTATAAGATCGAGGAAAATATAAGGGATGAAAAGGACCTGAATAATTTGTGTAAGGTTTACAGCTCTATTTCTTAAATCCTAATAGGGTTAATCTGTTAAGTATTGCTACATATTTGATAAAAAATATTTTTTTTAAATAATGCAATTTTAATGTCGTCTAGTTTTTAGTTTGGTTGTTTTTTTTAGAACTTATTTTTAAATTTTTACAATGAATAGAAATATCTAGAACAAAATGTAGTAATTTATGTATTTCAAATGCCACAAAATGGATTGATTTTTTCGAAATTATTTTCCTATACAATACAATGAATTCAAAAGCAGTCTTAGCTCATACCCTAAGCAGAATTTAATTCTACGTTTATTATCTATCCAGCTCTTCATCTTCCTAGACTGAATTGGTTCCTATAATGAATTGCAATTATTTTCTTATTTATTTCTACTATTTCTGTCGGTGGGGTGAATTTATAAACACTGTCCCTTACTTATTTGATTTATTTGAATACTTACACTAGACTTATTGATTATCAACTTATTTTGTATAATTAATTATTCACTACTTTATACTACTTTCGTTTCGTTCACTATGACCTGTTAATATAAACTAACTGGACATTTCTAGATTTCTAGATTCTAGATTTCTAGTTAGTAAAACAAAACAAATCAAAATATCTCCTAAAAAAATAACATAAACAACTCGCCGCTGTTTATAGAAAACATACACCAAACACACGGTCCGTGTCATGGACGAGTTGATAACAGTATGTTACTGATTGTTCTCCAAATATAAATATTTCGAATATCCAACTGTCTTGATTCTTATTGTTTTCAAATAGCGTAATTTCTTCATTTTATTTTTTCTCCATTATACCAGCTGACCTGAACAACATTTATTAGTTTGTGTAGTGACTATTTTTGTCCCTTCTACTTCGTCGATAATTTTTAATTCACAGACCCTCCAATTATATCACAGTGAGTGATGCTTTTTTCTCCTTTTTCTTCTGTTATTCTGATTGCTCTTGAAGTTATTCAACAACATAAACTGATTCTTTCAAAATAACTATTTTTTTCTACCATGGTTTGAGTCATTGTCTTCTTGATTTTTTTAACCATATCTATTACCTATTTTCTTACATTGTGCTCACTATTTTGTTTCATTTAATGAAAAGTAAATCTAAGGATTTAATTTGATAATGTAACTTATATATAACATCCACCCATTATGATTCCTTATTAGTATTTTTCTATAACCGTGATGAGGCTGAGTTTCCTTTATATTGTGTGTATACTCATTATTATTTCTCCCTTCAGTACCTTCATCATGAGGCCAAGCTTGTTTTGTAGTGAGGCTGCTCTATCCCATAATAATCATTTTCCGTCATTCCATCATTAACTTTTTTTGATAAAACTCTTTTTGATATATCAAACATTGATTGATTTACAATTTACTGCTTCTTAATTACCACTTCTTTGACAATTTTCATCTAATCTCATTTCTTTATACTGCCATTTCCAAAATTTTCCCTTAATAATTTTTTTCGCATTAGTATTACTTTCTCGTTTATTTCATGGTGTTTATATGAATTTTTATTAAAATAATATAGTTGTACGCTAATTTTGTCCTCTTCCTAGCTTTTCTTATTCTTATTATGTTCCCCATTTTAGATTAACTTTATTGAATGAGCTATTTATTTCATTCCAAATAATTTTTAAATGTTCGCATAATCGAAAGCACGAAACTCTGAATTATTATATCATTTTACAAAGTTATTTTCTCTGTTCTTGTCGTTACAGTAAATAATGAAAGTGGAAACATTTATGAAACATAAAATAAATATTGTATTAGCTCACAAGAGACATCTAGAAAGTAACGTTAGCAATAAAAGTTTCCAACTTCATCATTTAATATTTAACAAAACATCAACTGGGGATCGAAGATATTGCTATAAAGTTTCTTGGATATCAGTATAGTTAATCTACATGCTCCACTCACCAATCAACTTTTTATCTTATTCAATTTATATGAGGTACTAATAAAAAATTCAGATTATATGCTAGACCGTGTAATAGTTATTATTATGGGAGCCATGTTTTATCTGATTTTCAATTAAATAACGCGCTTTTAGGTACCAAAACACATTCTATCATTATTTTAATGAATTTAAATTAATATATATGATCGTTTTCGTAGTGAGATTGTGGCAATATTAAACACCAAAGTGTACTATTTCTGATATATGTCTAAAACCTATGTATTCATCATCAGGGACTTAAATTATGGTCAAAGTACAATGTATACATACCTATGCGGGTGATAGTTTTACTATTTAACTGATTCCTAGTAAAAGATTTCCAGTCATTTTTACTTTGCGCTAAAGTTTTCCCTTCTTTTTTCACATTTTTCTTAGCTTGTTGTCCGATGTTGCTCGGGGTGTTCCTTTTTTCCGTTTACCTTGCATTTTGTTTCCCAATTTTTGTTAATTGGCACTGTGCTTTCCATCTTTTGTAGGTGGCTATACCATCCCAGATGTTTCCTCCCTCTTGTACGATTTCAACTGCAGTCGCCTCTATATGCGAGTTTCTAAGTCTATCATTTCTAGTTAATCCTTTAACTCTTCTACAGTAATTCAAATTTGCTGCTCTAAGTTTTACTTTTGCTATAAATTGCTTTGTACACTTCCATTTTTCTTTCTTTGGAGATTTTTTTGAACCTGTTACTCAATACACTGATACCTTCTATTTCTTTATCAACTCGTCTGTGATTTTATCTTCTTCCGGTGCCAATCTTCAGCTGTTTTATTGCTGTAACCAATTCTTCTTTTGTTATAAGCTCTTCACTTCTTTCTTTTTCTTCTTGTAGAATTTTTCCATCTTCTTTCTCTTTGATGTTCAGTTTCAACGTGTCTTTTATTTTCTGTGTTAAGTAGTCTTTCTAAATACTCTGTCCAGCCCATCATTATATCTACTTCATTTTCAATAACTTCCCCTATCCGGCTCTTGATATATTTTCTTTCCATTTGTTGCCTTTCAATACTCTATAAAAGAGTTGTTTGTTTTACTGCCTAATACAAATTACTTCCATTTTTTCTTTTTTCATTGCAATACCAACTTTTTCAATTTTTTAATTTGTAACTTCTTTGAGTTTTTTGTCCTAGGTATGTTTGCTATCTCCTCTTTTGATTGTTTTTTATATAAATACTTTGAAAATAATGACTACATCAATGCACGTTTATAACCGAAGCTTCTACAACTCCAATGCTTGATGCTAGGTATCTTTTGGATTGCTCTAAAAAATTTTTGAATTGTTTTATCTATCCCATCTTACGTTCAATTTATTTACTATTTCGGATCCAACATCAAAAGTTGCCTCAATCGCTTGATACGTACATCTCGGATCTTATTGATCATCAGACTTCCATCATCCAATCGTGGTAACTTGGACGGCAAATCGTATGACCCCATGTCACAGAACTGCAGTCAAAGCAGAAAGTCTGTGTATTTTTACTCATCAAAATAATATAAAAACATACCGGTTGTCTCAATAAGAAGGAGCCTCATAAAAAAACCATTCACAGAGTAGCTGCGGAGAAGAAAACAAATGTGGCATCCAGAAAAATCTAGAAATTATTTTTGTATGTCTACTTTTTGAAGGTGTAATTGATTAAAAAGAGCAGAATTTTACAAAAACTCCAGGTATCAGGTGTAAGTGGATCACACTCCGTATATGATTGCTACTCATTCACTCAATTGATCAAAATTCAAAATAATTTCAAAAATAAACTTTGAATATATGCACAAGTGATTCTATAGAATTATGACGGTTCTGTATGCTAGACGAATCCACTTGAATTGACACGTCTCCGCAAATCAACATAGATACCCCCAGGGATGAGCAAATAAAGCAGGACACATACTTTGAATCCCTTTTCTCGATCTTATTGAACAGTGATGGCCTTTTGGTATAAACGAAAATGTGCAGTAAATTTCAATAGAAGCCATTCACCAAGATTAAGTTCGAATAAGAAAATTTTTATAAAAATATCAGATAGATCGAGTTTATTGGAAGGAACGGCAGACATTGAAAGCGAATTCACTTGGATTTGGTTGAATTATGAAATTGGATATTTGCCTATTTTTCTCTGAAGTTTTTCAGGGGCGGCTAATGCTGCAGAATTCTCAAAAAAAAGTAAGGAAAAAAGAAAATTACATAATTCGATTAATAATAAACTAAATTAATGCAACATTATTTATTAACAGTCGTGATTTAACTGAGCTGCATTCAGTCCAATGCAACGCATGATACGGTGGTTAAGTGTCGAGTAAATAGCTTTTTTCGAGACTTTCCATAATGTCTAGTTCTTTAGGACGATTTAAACTCAATGACAATATACTATAATAAAATGTGTGTTATTTTGTGCAGTATAGAGGTTATTTTTAATTTAATAAATAGCAAAAGATTTTATAAATATTTATACAAAAAATAGATAGAGTTGAAAGCGAAAGGTAGGCTATTACCGAATATTATTAGAAAAAAAAGCTTGTGTAAACAGAAAAAAAACTACACTAGAAAATTCACTCATGATTTTTAAGCTAAAAAGGATTGCATTTGTAGTTGTAATCAAAAATAATACATTAAATTGTTGGACATAAAAAGGTAAGTTTTCAACAAATTTCACAAGAAAACAATTTTTTTCGTAAAAAATAAAATACCAGAAACTTTTTCACATAAATTTTGAGGTTATGTGAAATAAGTGTGAATACAAAAGTTGTAGTTTCGCCAAAGATTGAGGTAAAACTATTTTTACCCTTAAAAACTCATCCCCTTCCACTCTCCGACCTCGTATTTCCCTTAAATTATCTCTCTTTTCATTTTTAATATATTTTATTTATTAACCGATGTTTGTTTCATCCCACTATTATTTTTTTCCATTTTATACCATTTTTAAAAATTAAACTTCTGCTCTATTCTTAACAATACAGAAGAAGATAAGCTAGATGTATGGAAAGGAAAATACTCAGGGGGTGAAAAAGTAAAAACATCTAAAAGAATAAAGTGGTTGGGTCATACAAGGGAAAACCAGATTTTAGAACAACAAAAAAAGAGACATAGAACAAAGAGAAACAAAAAATAAATGAAAAAATGGTACACAGAGGTGATGGAAAATAAAAAGTTAACGAAAACCAAAAAATTATAGAAATAAAATGACTTACAGTCTATTCTCTTACTAGCTGACGGTAGTAGCTCTCCTCTAGTTTTTACTTAATCAAATTTCACCGAAAGAACATTCCATTTAGCTTGCGGAACGATATTTCTCTTCTGTAAATCGATGGAATTTTTCACAAACACTTTTATATGAAGATAAAAGATACAAAAATTCCAGACAAAATTTTTGTAATTGCATATAATATACGTGATTAAGATTAACTAATTACATTATAGCTCAATAAGAATTTGCTTATTGACTCACACTTTGAAGAATCTTTAGAATCAATTACAAAATGCAAGACTTGCAAGGATCTTGCAGCAAGACCAAGACCACGACCAAGACTGGACTATGCAAGACCAAGACCACATATGTAGCTTAAATATCAACACCCACACTACGTATGCAAGTCCAAGACCAAAACCAAGACTAAGCTGGTCCTGGTCTTGCAGTTTCCTCATCAATGCTTGAAGAAGAGAAACATACGACGAAAGGGAAAAATTCCAAAGGATTTTCAATCTTCGGCGGCGGCGCGGCGTCTCATTCATCTCTTAAAATATCATGGTTGTATTATAGTAGACAATATAATGAGAGAATTATTTAGCAAATTCAAAAATGTGTTTTTGTATGTTTTGCGGTCGGAATTCTATGCCTAGAGGTTTGCAACATATTGAATTTATTTAATTCGAATTTTCTACGATTTCGTATTACAGGATTATCTTACATCGTCTATTGAGAATAGATTATTCTCATTGAAATGTACACATCATGTTTTTTTCTATTGTATAACCCGATTGTAACTACACCATACGTATGCAAAAATACATGAAAAAAGAGGAAAAAATGCAGATTATTCGGCTTTAAAAAGCTTAACAACGCGCTACTGAATTTGTTCGTATGTTCTTTGTCAGCGATATTTTCACATGGAAATATTGCGCGTTGAAAATACCTTTGAATATGAGATCGCTCAGATTTTTCCTACATGAGAAGTTCAAGTAATTTTATCGTAAATGGACCTTTTTTTTTCCTGTGTAATTTGAAATGTTTTGATATATACAGTGTGAATATTAAAAGCACACATGCGAGACGTATCCACTGATTTCAACTAATTTTTTTCCAATGTCTAATAACACATTATGGAAAAAATTGGATACCTGTTATTTTAATCCAATCAGATGCCTTGACAGATTGCTATAACAACAACCTGAACCTGAAGATTGATAAAACCAAAGTGATCGAATTATGGATGCCGGTTTTACTTTATATTCGATTTTTTTTTTCGCTGGTCTAATTTCCTATGTCTATCTTAAGTGATTTTACTAATATAAATTTCGATTGTTAACTAAATAACATGCAAAAACGAATGACCTATCTGTGTTACCATAATTAATTAATAACAATTTTATTCAAAAATATTGTATCACAAAATGAGTAACCGCGTATACCAAACAATGTTTTTTCTCAAATTAAGTTTTCAATAATTAATGTTAATATTCATAGATCTAAGAAGAATTTGTTTTCAAGAGTTTTATAGACTTTTTTTGTGTATTTTATAATTTTTTAATCAGTTTTATACAATTTTCAATGAACACAACAATTCATTTGAGCTGTTTTAATATTTTTTTACCTAAAAAAGCTTGAAATAGAATGATTAATATCATAATTTTTTGTATCTCCCATATACAAGTCGGGTGTTGATATACATTCAAAGATCGCATGTAATGGAGTGTTAAGTGGTAGCTTCTTAATTGATTGTTATGGTTTCATACATTTGTTTAGTTCTACACGCTGATAGTCATCGAAAACGAGAACACATTCTACGGCGCAATCTTGAATTTTTTTAAACAAGCTTCAAAGACATCACAAAAAAATCTTTATCGCCAATCACTTTATATATCGATCGAGGCTTGTTACAATTATGTTTTTTGTATACATATTTTGATTCCAGTATGAGCTTCGACTGTTCAATTTCAACAATAGTTGAGTGGTCCTTCCAAGAAGTAAAAAAAAACTCATACAAAACTATGGTCCTTCAACCTTCTAGTCCTTCGACAAAAAGTCATCAAAGGAAGAATAATAATTTCAAAAATGATATAAATAATAAAATAAAAGAAATTCACAAAGTAAGGAACATTATAACGTTCAAAGGAATTAATTACCAAAAAGACTGAGTACGTTTAATGCAAAGTTCAGAAACGTAGGCGAAGTTGAATAAAAAATTCAAGTTAAGTTGTCACGTCAAAGAGTCAAATCACAAATTAATAAATTCCGCGAAAGCACAAACAAACCAGAAATAAAGATTCTAAAGGTTTTTGAAATAAAAGAAGCAACTCAAATCGAAAACTTCATTATCAACTGAAATCGAAAAGTGAAAAATATTATGATGAACTTCCCCAATTTATTTAATTGTAGATAAATTAGAATTCAATACAGCTCATGAAAGATCGCAAGCGAAATTAGAAGATTTCTATGTTGATGTTATGAGAAAAAATAGCGACAGTCCAACAGGCAAATGCCATACAAAAATAAACAGTCGGTAAAATTAGGGTGTCTCAAATTCACAGCTCAGTGCAAAAGCAGCGTCGAGTAGAATATTGTGGGCGATATTTAGAACTTTTTCGTGAGGACCAAGAATTTGAAATCCGGTTAATTGTAACAAGGAGGGGGATATGATTTTTTTCTACGATCCGACATCCAAAAGATACTCCATGTAGTGGCATTAGAAAGAAGAGACCTTGCCAAAAAAGCAAAGGTCTTGAAAAGCACAAAAAAGTGTTGGCCTTTTTGAAAAGAATCAAAACATCCGTGAACGAGGCATATTTCTCTGAATTACCAAGTCAGTTGCGTCAAAAAATTATCGAAAAAAGGCACGGCAAAATCAGTCAAAGTGTGCGCTTGCTTCATGACAATAGTCCAGTCCAAACTGTTTCGCGTTTCAGGGCCACTGTACAGACAATAAAAAACCATGAAAATTTAAGTTTTTCCAATTTTCTACAAAAACCGTCAATTTGAGAAATATGAATTTACCAAAGAAGTCCCCTGAATTTAAAGCTTAGAATCCAATGGTAAAAAGAAAAATGGGGTGGCCATTTGAAAAAATTAAGTTTTTGAAGTTTTGAGATAGCGAAATTCGGTACCATTTTCTGAACACCCTATATAAATTGTTGTCAAAGTTTTACAAATTTTGGAAGCTGTAAGTATTATTTGTTCAAAACCCAAAAATATTAGATCTGACTCTTTTTTTAGTATAGGGCTGTATTTGTCCAAAAATTTCGAAAATGTGAAATAATTAAAAAATTTGGGTCCACTTCAGGTATAACCGGAAGTTTCAGAAAGCTGAAATTATTTTAGCTGAAACAAACCTATGCAAGCAAATTTTCAGAAGACTAGTCGCAGTACTTTCCCATATACATAAATGTGGATTCACACCATTATATATCTCTGATCTGGCCCCGTCCGACTTTTGTGCTTGCAAAGCTCAAGACCGAGTTGAGATGTAAAAGATTTGATAGCGACGATGAAATTAAACAGGCGGGGCACGAACATTTTGACTCTAAAGATGCAAAATATTTGTATAGTGGCATAGATGCTTTAGTCTGATTTTTTTCAAAAAATTTGTGAAAATAAAGGAAGAATATATCGAGAAAAAATCTTAGTTTTTTGGACCACACTACGTATATAGTTTGGTTGCTCCAAGCTCTATTTAAACTGCCTGTTCGCATAGTGAGGGAGGCTATACGGAAGGGTGAAAATGAGAAATAAAAAAATTATTCAAAGGTGTCGGATTCGAACGATCCCTCTATCGCTCAGAACCACCCCTTGAGAAACCTTAAATACTAAGGGGTGTCGAGTAATGAATACTTTATTTTTAAGCTGCTTTTATTGTCTACGCAGCTCATTTATTTTTCAATGATTTTCTTCTGGGAAAATTTTAATTCTTCCAGGGTAGGTTTCAGATATCTGATGCTCTTGTTCAAAATGTTTAACAAAGTTTTCGACTGAAGATCATAAAAAGTGAAATGCTCTTCCAAAGATATTCTTGATCAATGTTTTGGTAATTAATATGAAATGGTTTATCGTGCCTTAGAAAGTTTTGAAACCATTTCTGATTTTATTGACAGTAGCTTTCCATATTTTGACGCAAGGCTAGATAACTTGAAAAGTGAAGTAATAAAAAAGTTAATACAAACTGCGCAGGCGCAGCATTATCTTATTACTTTCACTATGACAGTCACAACATGAAAAAACTGCCTCCGTTTCATATGTCGTGAAGTTACCCGTCATCTTCTCATCGATAACAGATAATCATTGAGAAAAACCACTCATACATCTAGTAGAGTGCTCAACTGATGATTGAGAAACGTTCCAACGATACAAGATGTTAATGGTTCAAGAATTGTATGGAGATTATTATATCTTACCTTATAGGTCCTTTAATAACTCAAATGCCAAAAAATCATGTAAATCTCCATGGAAGTCAACCTTTATTCTTCAGATCGATTCCATTTTATGTTATACTACCAAAATCCCTTCAAGACCTCTGACAAAGAACCGTGACATAATGCCTTGAAGTATATCAGAAATATGGTAAGTATGTATTCATAATTCGCGACCATTTGTTCTACTGCGACGTTGGGGATTCTGAGTGTCCAGAGCTGATTTGCTGATCCAACTCCTTTCACAAAGTACGCTTTAGTTAATGAAAAGTTTTTACAAGATTTTGTCTACAAATTGTAACAATAAAGCATTTCTCTCTATCATTGCACTATATCTGTTCAATAAATTGTTTAAAACTGAACGTTAGATGTCTTTTTACAAGATGTGATCTGTACGAACACTTGATCAAAACTTTTACGCCCTTACCATAAGTTTCCCATAAATCAGGCATCACTCGACTGATCAAGTTCCCAAGTTCGCTCATAAACCACTGATTTTATCGATTTCTATACCGATTGCTGACGTTGCTTCTGTCTTCTGATGTGGTAGATTGCTTCTGTGCTCAGTAGTTTGTTGGCAAAAATTTAATGGTGCTTCAAGCTGTGTTTTACTTCTCGAATGAGTAGTACAAGTAAAACCAAATTGATATTTGAACACCATGTTATCACTCATGTTATTTTTTGTTTCATTTTCGTGTGTGATGAAAGATAAATGAGAATAAGTGCCTCATCTGGCGGGGGCACTGCTGCATTTATAGTAGTTGGCAAAACTTTTACAAAAACAACATTATCTCGGTCTCAATTGTATACTTGAAATTTATTATTCAATATTTTGTGATTAGATAACTTTAAGTTGTAAAATACACGAGGATGAAATTTTAACTTTTTACGAAAAGTATCAAAATATTTAACTTACAAATTCATTCGCTCATAAAAAACATGAAGAGACTACACCTGGAAAAACTAATTCCCGTACCCTGATATTCTGCACGAGTTGTTTTCAAATGGTTTTAACGCTGTCAAAGTAACTTTTCCGAAACTTCTTTGATAAATGGCTGGTATAAACGAAAACAAAGTTTTGAAGTCGGGAAACTCGGAGGTGTGAGAAATTTTCGCGTGTTCGTTTGAAAATATCATTTCTAAATGGAATAATGGCATGTGCTGCACCTAAAATCACATAGAATATCACTTAACAAGGTGTTTATTACTTAGGCACGCTGTTTATTTTCTATGTTGTATATGAATTTGTGTGACAAAATTTTTTTTTGTCACACATAGTCTTTAACTGAATTTTGAATGTACTGTAGCCACCAAACAATAATATTTCAATGGAAAAAAATTGACACACCAGGTTTCTTTGTGACATCAAGACAAATATTTTTATAAAAAGTACAAACATCGCTTAGAAAAAATAATCCTTAAAGTAGAGTAAATAGATATGATTTTAGTGAATGTTTGGCTTTTGGTAGGTACCAAAGCAACCAAATTCTTGGGGAATAAATCGAGATGAGAGTGCAGGAAATGTATTTTTGAAGACATATTACTTTTTGTACGTGTAAAAACGAGAGAAAACATTCCCCTAACATTCAAAATTTAAACGAATATTTGGATATCTTCAATCATAATCCAAATGAATTTTTTTGTCAATATGTCACAGTAAATTAAAATATGACATATCATTATAACCCTGAAACAAAAATACAGTCGAAATATTGTACTTCATTCGAGAAACGTGCACCCACGAAATTCGCTTTTTGTACACCTCAATATATGGCACTAATATATATTTTTTTCTTTCAGAATGACTCCCCCATGGTCTTGGGGTAATTTATCACCCCATTGAACCATGCAACGTTTGAGAACCACTTTTAAACGGTCCAGGACCCCCACAGCATACGAAATGAAGACTCAGAGCAGTTTAGAAGTACCTAAACAAGTCAGATCGGCGTCATTTGACGAAATTCAGCTAGAAGCTAAACGCTTACAAGCCGAAAAGGGACCAGAACAAAATGCGCTACTTAATATTCCACAGTTCCCCGGTCAGAGATCCAGAAGTGTTGATTCGGGAGGAAGCGAAGAGTCGGGCAATTACCTCGAGGTACCTTCTAGAAAATTTCACCGTAGAAGATCTTCTGGAAGTAAAAGTCCTATTTGTGTACATTGTATATGTTTGGAAGAGTACAATAGAATGCACAGTAGCGATAGTAGTCAAGATGAGAAGGAAGATGCACCACAACCTTCGTTCAGTATGAGCGAATCTTCGAGTGAATGCGAAGAAGAAATTCTATCGAACTGTGGCATACGAGTAACGTTATCTCCTGAAATACCTCCAGAACCAATTCAATCACCGCCTCCTGTGCCAATGACTCCTACGCAGTCCAGGAGAAAATCAATTCATCGTCAAGAAGCTTTTTTCGGGGACCCTTCTGGGGATTCCTTAGAAAGTATTTCAGATGGAATATCTGAAGCTTTTTCCTCTGATGGAGCAGTTTCAGATAAAACACCAGCGGGTCTTGTCGTTAAAGATATCTACCTCCAAGTACCAGATCTTAAAAGGGATAGAGCTGCTTCAGTAGACTCTTGTTTTTCCAAAGTATCCCAAGTTAAAACTGAGGAATTAGAACATTCAGGCGTAAGTTTAGAGGTACCTGTCGGGCCAAATGTTGCCCTTCGATCTAGATCCGTTGATATTGTACTACCGACTGATAAGCAAGCTAGGTACAAAGCTTTGGCGATGGCCGCTCCTTGTAATTCCGAGTATAGGTATGTCTTTCAAAAAATTAATGATGTGAAGCATGTTTTGCAAGTTCATATATTCAGCACCGTATTAAACTTTGTTTTGTACCATATTTGTTAGAAGGGTTTTTTAAGTAATGACGATTGCACCAATGCTCCAAGGAAGATATTGATAAATTACCTACGCTACAAACCTTTACTGGTTCTAACTTTTCGTCAATTTCGATTCACCTTTAAGTTATCGAGTTTTCATGAATATATATCTAGAGTTTTTGTGAATTATCCGGGAAATACTCACCAACATCCAATCATAATTGGATAAACTGCAGAAATTAGATTAGTAACAATTTCAAAAAGGTGCGTGAGTGAAATAAAATAAACCTAACAGCCAATATCTCGTTTCAAATTTGATCAAAATGTGGGGTAGTAAGCGGAAAAGTTCTGATTGTTTTTTTGTTATATTATGAAAACTAATAATCGTATATTTGCAACATTTGGGATTTCTTGTGTGAACCAAGTTAAACAGAGGGTACCACATATATTCTACAGGGTATTCCGAGATTCAAAATGTTCGAAGTGAGAGGATGACGTGAAAATAATCCTGTGACATGTTTTCATCCGACATCAGAACTTATTTTTAAGTATATTTTCTAAATATTCTCTAAAATTCTAAACATTATGAATTTTTTAAGGGTGATTTAGTATGTTTCAAGTAATAAATAATTCTAAACTACAATCTGAACGTCAAAGGCGGTTCATGCTCAATGGTTAACAATCCGTAACTTTACAGGGATAACCTGTACTATCTAAGAATAGCAAAAATGAATTTCTAATACCTCCTGTGAGTATTTCCAATGTACAACGATCTAATAATCTTCATAATCGACATTTTATCGAGTTAAACAAAGAGTACCTTTTTTTTGAAAAATCTTTAGATTGTAAAGTTGTCCCTGCAAAAGTTACATGTATAATTTAAAAAATATACTTAAAAATAAGTTCTGATTTCACAGCTTTAAGCGCCTATAACTCAGAAACGAGTGGCCTTATAAGAAAATTGTCGAAGCATTATTTTTACGTCATGTCATCTCACTCACTCTTAAGGATTTGAAGGAGATTTTAGGATCAAAATATGTTAGGGAATTATTGTTGGTTTATAATAAATGAAATTGTACTAAAAAAATATAAAACATTGTCATTTCTTGTTACTCTGCTATTGTACATACAAAGTAAACAAAATTTATAGGCTATAAAGTATTACTAAAACCATCCGTGATGAAAAAGTTCATACTTTTGGGCCAACTATAACCTCAGTAAAAAATATTTAACAACTCTAAGCTGGTGTATAAAAACCGTGTAATTGATGTCATAAAAACAGAAATTCTGTCGATTTCATCTCACCAACATGATACTGAATTCGATCTAGCTGCAATAATTGCTTCTTACTATTACATCTTTGTTATCAACATACATAATGTGTAATTGAACGGAAATAAGTCCTGTTGAAAATTATAGTAATAACCGAGACTGCGCCCCATCCGCGCTTTTTAAAAAATCACCCCCTTTTTAAAGATTTATACAAATTTTAACGCCACTAAACACACTTCTTTCCAACTAAGAAGAAACTGAATATTTTCAACACGTTTCAAAGAATAATTTGATAATTACTGTAAAAACTCATAATTATTTAAACTGACAATTAACTCATTATTTCAATTCAACAGTATTTTAAGATTTATAAACATTGAAAACAACATTTTTAAAGACACAGTTATTTAAATTAAGTCTGGGTAATTATTCTTTTGAGCTTCTTGTCTAATGGTAATTTTGTTTGAATCTGTAATTTACATGTACGCCAGGGCCTTGGCAAAGAATGTTTTCTGAAATTCCTCACTTATTTTCCAATGAACTCTTAAAATAGTCTCCGGCTACACCGTTGGATTTCCATCTTCCTTGTTGCTTCATTTTCAGAATGTGCGCTCCTGAATCTGCTTTAACATTAGGTAGACCCAGGTACTGAGCAATCTTTGATGGTAATGGTATTTATGCCCAAGGGTTGTATGTTACATTTTTCATTATCGTCTCGCACATAAAATATTTACAGCACGAGGTGTATCATTATCATTATCATTGCGACCTAAGGAACAGATTTATTTAATTATTATATAATTAAATTAAGTCGTACTCTTGCAAATAGATATATTTCGTCTTCAGCCTCTTTTATAAACATTTCTACACTCCTCAAAATCTCCGGTATACTGCTGACGGTCTCTTCAGCCAAGCCAGAAGCATAATATATTGATATTGACATTTTTGCGCACGGTGAGTTCAGATCTTAACATTAAATATGTAGCTAGCGCTCGTTTTGGTAAGTTAAACAATGTCGCTCTTCTCATAACTCGTTACATGAGTAACTATTAACAAGCTTCCACGTAAACAATCATTTTTAACTGTTATTAAAGCTTTTAACAGTTGATAGCTTGATGTAGCTCACATAGCTTGAGAAGTTACTGTACACTTCATAGACACCTAACAGGCTTCAGGCACCACCAGTGTAAACAAAGATTAATCATCAATACCATCCTAAAAAGAGTTTCGACGAACCCGACAGCTTTTTGGAGATACAATGTTTCTTATTATAAGTAAATGCGGATACAGTTGCGGTTGGAGGAAACGATATTCCTATCAGCGGCTATTTGACTGGTTACAGGAAAACCACAAAGAAAACCTACAACATCGACCATCGACGAGGTGGGGCTTAGAAAAGAGTCGCACCTGATGGAGAAAAATGATCGAAGTAATTTTTTTGGAGTTCTATGTAGACTTTGACTAGTAAAACGGTGTTATTGGGTTTAAATCGGCACTTGTATTGGTAGTCACTAAGAAGTGCAATCATCCACCAACGCTAGCATTCGATTCGATTTCTATTTTATTCCTCAATACAGACACATAACAAATAAACTTGTCAAAGTAATGCTAATAAAAACGTAAAATATATAATTTTTATATAGACAGTTTAAAAAAATGTCAAATATATTTTAACAATGGAGGGTTAATATGAACAGTTTCGTACTGTTTTGTGTATAATGAACCCGATTCAGAGAAACTGTTACAACACATGTTCATTACTACATAATGAAATGTGTGTTTAAATAATTCAATATCCGTCTATGAACTAGCAATTACACTCTGCACGCGAAACAAATTCATTAAAGCAAAACAAATATATATCGAAATGTAATAATAGAAATATCTAGTATTAATGTATAATAATGTATTGTTTTTAGTTATTTATCACTACTGCATGAACTAGATTATTATAGGTACAGTATAAAATTGTAATTAGTTTTGAAAATACATCTCATGATAGGTAGGAACTTAGGCAGTTGCAAAATTTCGTTCTATCTAACGTATTTCCCATTTAAAACACATACATATCATCTCATCTCAAATTAACATGCTTTTTAATGATGATTGAATTATCAGCGATTATAACTTGAATTCTATTAGACACTCTTCGGTTAGGAGAGTGTAGAGGCTTTCTCCATTGGTAAGGCTACTCCTTGAAGTCAATTCGAGAGCTGCTAAATTATTTTTCGTAACTTTTTTTCAATGATTCTTACGGGTTTTTTATCCCGTGTACAACATTACTACATTAGACGTTGCCAAGCTGTTACCAGAGCTGCTACTTAAGCTTTGAGATATGGCAACACTAATGTGAATGTCTTGATATTGACGTCATAAAGTTTAACATTTTTGATGATGAACGTACTCAGAACGTGTTGTCATACGAGTACTATTTGAGTTGTTTACATTTATTTGAAACATTCATCTTGGTCAAAAAATTAAATTGAATCGCGAACATTTTCGTGCGATGATTTCCTGAAAAATTTGGCTAAAAAAGATTTGTTCGTGTTAGATACCGCATAATTTAACAATCGCTCAAAAAGCTCGTGTTGATTGATGCAAACAAACGCTGAAAAAATTCTATGAGATCTTGACAGGCAACGAATCATGAATCTAAGTATATGAACCCGAAACTAAAAGTTCTTCGTGCACGAAGCATTTCGAAGCGATTGGTCGTCTGTTGTTTTGAAATAACTGGACATGTCGCCTCTCTTCCATTAGAGCAACGAAGAACGGTCAATTCTGTATGGTACATCGGTAGTTTTTGTCAGAAGTATTCAAATAAATGAGGCAAACACACATCAGAAGACAAAAACCTTTTTGAACAGTCAAAACATTGAATTGATGGGTTATCCGCTGTCCTTGATTTCTCCTTATTCTCGCAGATGAAAAATCAATTGTGAAATCAAAATTTTTTTACACCTCAAGAAGCTGGAGATGCAGTCAAATCACACGTTTTGGAGATACCCTAATTGGAATGGAAAAAATGCTTCGACAATTGGTTTTAAACCCCAGGAAAATTGTATTGATATTAATGGAGAATATTTTTTTTTATTAGTGTATCTCAAAAGTAGCCACTCTTGTATTTGTGACAGAAAAATTAAGCGATTTGTTCGATTAAATTTTGAGGATTATTGAACTTTGCTTAGGTTTATGAAAAATGAGATTTCCACATTAATGGGATCTCTGGAAACGTACATTCTAACTTCTGTTAATGTTGGAGTGTGTTACCATATTAAAGCAAAGTAATTCAATAAGACTTGTTATTGTGACTATCCGGGCTTGCCATTATCTGAAAACCTCTTATTCTACTGATAAAAAACACGTCCTACGTCAATTCAATTCGCTTATTTCTGCTTTTTTTTGAGCTAGTGAGTGCAATAAGTGTCGGAGGTACTTCTCAATATAAGGTGGAAAATATATTTGCGCATGCATTGAGACATTTTTACTAAAATTTCAATCATTTTCAAGGAGGCATTTATGTTTGACAATCGTATAAATGAGTCGTTGGTAAGATTTTTGTGTAAATGGAAAACTCTCACGTACAGAAGAATATGCTTGATAATCTAACGAGCGAAATTGCAAAAAAGTGACCTCATTTAAGAAATTGGGTATTTTTACATCGCGATAACGTACATTCGTAAACTTTGTTGATAACCATGTCTAAAATTCTCGAAATACACTTCGAATTAATTAACCATCTAGCGTATTCACAAAATCTGGCACCTAGCGACTTTTCCTTCTTCATAACCTCAAAGTTCCTTCATGGAACAGTTGAGAAGATAATAGTACCACAAGACTAAGTGGATAGACGTAAAAGAAGACTACGTTGAAAAAAAATTATGATTAAGGAAAAATAATGCCTTGTTTCTTTGTTAGGACAGAATATTTTCACACAATCCTTGTATGTGGTCTTTTAAAGGAAGCAAACGTGAGAGAGAGCCAACCTTCTCTTTTGTATACATTAAAGAGATGACAAACAAACTACGAAACCGAAGTCACTTACGAGTTTCTCATCAATAAATTTCTTTCATTAGAGTTGTTGGTATAACAATTTTTCTTAGTAGTGCGAAATTTTTTTTAGTTTTAGGTCACGGATCTCAACTTATTAAATTTTTTTGGCTGGTTTTGATTGACTTCTTGCTAACGTTTTTCTACTTTACGCCAATCTGCTTTATTATATTGCATGTTTGTTTTTGCAGAAAAGTAATTTTTCCTCTCAAAAACTAGATGAGAAAAACTAAGTATAAGTAATATGAAAAAACGATTAACTTTTCAATAAATTATTCGAAATTTTCAGCAAAACTGTTTTTAAGAGACTGTTTTATCTATTTCATAAGTAACTTGTTCTACTATAGAAATTGTACCCCATAACTTCGATCTCTAAAAATAGAAGCATTGTTCATATAGTGGCTTTTTCGAAACTACTCCCATGACAATGCAAACTGTATATATACCACGGAATTTTTCTTAAACAGAAACAATTCTGACCTCATTTAATGAAATAACATATCACTTTCTGTCAGGTCCCTACTAAAGCTTAATAGATCTGAAAGATACCCTTGGGCATGACTTTTTCTATTTTGGTATAGTTACGACGTGGAAATTGAACTTTGGCGAACAACGGTACAAAGATGGTGAAGGATTTCGAAGTAGTTGAAGTAAATACTGAACCGTGAAAATTACAGTATTTCCAAAAACGACCAAAGAAATAAATTGAAAAACGTGGAGGTTTAAACGTTTCTAATTTGTCGTTATGGAATGTCACAATTAGTTTTCGTTTGTTACAGAAAATCTACGGAAGTTGGGGAACGGGTGTTGCGTAGTACGCCGGACTGGGAAGAAACTGCTATTAATGGAGATCATCTGTGGGTACCAACATCAGTGTCTGGTGATTTTTGTTATGCAGGCGATTCAGACTGTACGGTAAGTTTTCTTATCCCTCATTGTAATAATTGACACTATAGTGATCAATTTGTATCATAATATTATTATAAAAAAATCCTCAAAAAATAAACAAGTCGCGCTTGCAGCTCTTAAAAAGAATAAAAAATTGAAAAACAAACCAATTGTGAATAGATCTCCTACGACGACTGAAATGCAAAGAAAAACTCTCGTGGGAGAGAAAACTCACAAAAACTTAAACGTTGATGATGTTCATGATATTATGGATGAAATATCTGAACGAGACAACATTGCTAATGAAATTACTAACGCAATTAGTAACTCAAGAACTAGAATAACAAGAAGGACTAGAAGAAAACCTACTGAAAGTACCAGGTCCTACTGAACCTTCTTCGGTGCCAGCCGTAGCGATCTCTAATAAACCAATTAAACCGGCAGCTAGAAAAGTGAACAATGACGGTGATATGAAGGAATTGGAAGCTTGGGAATAATAAAATTGGTGAATGAAAGTGTTTGTTTCACCAAACCAGTATAACTAAGATATATAACAAAATGTTTGTACTTCTTTCAGTAATAATCTGAAAAAATATGTCATTATAATACAGATCAAGCTGTACCGATAAAAGTGATAGATTAGCAATGAAAAATATTTGGAGAACATTTACATTTTAAATCCGTCTGTACTAAAAAGATTTATATTAAGAGTTTTAACGTACGTTTCAAAATTTCGAAGCTTTACTTAATTTTCGATGCTCCATTAAAAAGAATCGAACAAATTCCCGACATTGTGTATATACATATATAATCACGCTATGCTTATAAATTAACTAGAATATTCAATTTATTAAATTATAATTATTTTTGTAGTATATAAGTTTTTATTATCATTATTGTAATTAAATAGAATATTATTGAGGTGTTAAGATAATACTAAATAAAAAATAAATACTAAAAAAGTATACTTTCGCGTTTGATTTGCCACAATCCCATAACTATAACTCTCATAAACTAGTTGGCAAAAGCTTCGTTCTCATTCCGCTAGTTTATGAGAGTTTCGTTGTGACAAACATCAGAGTGTACCCTTTTTAATAATAGATACACTGATCTATTTAAGGAATATAGAGCTTTCATAGAAAACCCGTGAGACAAGCAAGCATCTGTCAGCGTCATTCTATGAATTATAGTATAATAGGAACTACTAGAAGCAATTGAAAAAATATAAAATATTGGAAAAACCATGAGAAACGTCGTTCCATTCGATCATTGAAACAAAAATAATTCGTTCTTTACTTTGACTTGCCTGATTTGCGATAAAATTCGTATTTATTAAGGAATTCTCCTTAAACCAAATTAATGCACTAAAGTCGCTAGTCGGACGCTGTTTATCTAAATTTTAACTCGTAGTTAGGTTTCCGAAATTTTCATTATAAAAGTTTAATCGAATTAAATACCCAATTCTACCTGATTTAACCGCTTGTTCTAAAGAAATTTCAAAGTTTTAATTAGCACAACTTTCTCGTAACCAATAATATGTCGATGTTAAAGAAGAGAAAAGAACATAATAACTCTTGAGAGTTTTACTTCTAGTTGTAAAACTTTTCGTGGACATATTCTAAAGTAAAATCAGAAAAGTTTCGAAATTAACTAGAAACTTCTACTCAGATAGATAAATTGAAAAAGAGATCCGTGAAAACGACTCGTGACGAAATACGAGAAGAGCAACAGGGAAATATGTCCTTTACGAGCACGAGTTTATAGATGCATATATCAATCGATGTAGACAACTCTTGTTGCTGGATTTGCAATAATGGCTTCAATTTTATATAACCATGATACTTTGAAAAAAAAAATATCACTAGTTAGCTACAACATACGTTCAACGATTTCCAAAAGGCAGTGCAAACGTAAGAAATTATAACCTTACTTCTCCGGCTAGAAACTCTTCTTCAGAAAGTAGTACCTATTTGATCTTAGTTAAAGTATATACTTGTAAATAACTGGTACTCAGATAGGGTGAACAATTAATATTAAATTAGAACGCCACCAGCTTTTTAACGAACGACAATAAAAATAAATAGAAAAAGGCGGAAAAGCTGGCAACACCTTATGAATTGAACTAATAATAAAAACTAAAACTAAAACTATCCGTGGACACGATTATCCAAATTGATATTTATCGCTATAATAACAATAAAAAAAGTTTCAGCAACAAATGAATTTATTATTAACTACTTATCCAAAAGAACACAACGAATTGAAGCAGTTATAAATTAAAAACTCTGAGATTTATCTATGAGAATCCAGGATGGTTGCCACTCTCAACTGGATTCCTAGATGTTAGAGTTGAATTTGTTACTTGTGAAGTTCCTCCGGTTGAATTCCTGGTTGTGGTTCAGACTATAACCTAACAGCTGTAGAACTGCGGGAAAAAACTGAAGGAGGCAACGGGAACACAGATGGAAATTACTAAACAAGGAACGAGTAGGTAGAACACATTTGAATAAAATGGAGCTTATGTTCTAACATATAAATAACTGAGTTTTTCTAAAACTGTCCTATTCTAGTCGTTCTGTTTATTTACACGGAAAATATTATACAAAATTTACTTCAAACAAAAGGAAATTAATAGAGATAACTGGAACTCAAATAAAAGAGCTGTGAACATATTTGAAAAACTTGCCAGTGAATATAAAGAATAATATCACTACAAATTCACTAAAATTTACTTTGATTTATTTTTTAGTGTGGATAGGTAGAGGACGATTTTGATTATATTCCGAGGTTTTATTGAATTTCTCGAATTGAGTATGCGGTCGATAACAACTTAATTTTTTCAAAAACTAGAATAAATAAATCAGTGACTACTGTGCCACAATACGTGAACAAAAAAATGATTTCTAATGTTTAAAGAAAAACGAAACAAGCCGAATGGCATGTTACAAAATGTTAAATAATAGTAGACATCGTAATCTTTTCTAGAATAGAAACAGACAATAAACATACATACCATTTCATGATATTTCTACCCGCCAGGATAGTCGTGTGTAGATTCATGAAGATTTACACCAACATTGTCGAAAAAACAAGAAAGTAGTGTATGCAGTATTTTTTAGTAGTACAGGATAAGTGGAAGCAATTAATCTTGAAAGTAAACGTACAATTACAGTAAGCTTGTGCGCCAGAAAATGTTTACTTGCAGTCCTTTATATTGCATCACGATAATGCATCGTTACATAGTGCACAGCAGACAGATGAGCTTTTACATGAAACTAATGTTTCACCTGACTGAGACTTGTATGATTTCTAGTTATTCTTTTACTTGAATGAACATTAACGTGCTTGACATTCCAACGAAGGATGAGATGGATGAATTCATCAATTTGTTGAGAGCTTTCCAAGAGATGACTGTCTTTGATTACAAAAGTGCATTGAAGTATGTGGTTATCACTTTCAAAATAATCAAAATCAGACTTGAGAATGAAACCGGACTAAAGTATTGTACGATTTGCTAATAACATTGTCCAACAGTTTTAACTAAATATCCCATTGAAGATATTTATGCGGATTATGTTTATAAGAATTTTATTAGTTTGTTACTTTCTGCTTTTTTTATTTTAGGTTCTATGATATTATATTTTCCCAAGATATATCCATTTCGATTCCTCGAATTTTCAAATAAAATACATTTCCTATGCAAATAGGTTATGGTTATATTTTTGAGTCTCGTGTTTGTCTTCTTACTTATTGTTTTATCCGTCGAATACCAATGTTACTTTGAGCAAAGTATGCAACATATATAAAGTAGCTAGAACCATCAAAAGTCTTTTGATGTTAGTGAAACAACATTTAGAAATGACGGCTAAAGGTAAAATTTACGTTACACAGAGAAAATGATATACCCGAACAAAACAAGTGAATCAAGAATATTTTGATATGTTACTTCAAATAGTTTTTTATACTGTTGAAATGGAAGCATTGATTTTATAGAATTGCAAAATAGTAGGTCAGAAAAATTGGAATTTTAACTGACCTGCTTTGCTTCCCTAACTTTTTCTGAGGGCTTTCTTCGAGGTATTCTTAATTTGTGTAAGCCACAGAAGTCTTATTCAAAATAATTATCTTTCGAAATCCAAAAGATAGGCATAGATTTTGATGAAGTTATTCCATTCAGTTTTTTTAATAATACACTGATCTATTTAAGAAATATAGAAACTTCGTAGAAAACCTGTAAGACAAGCAAGCAACTACGATAAAAAATTTGGAAAAATATAAAATATTGGAAAAATCATTTAAAAACAATAATCTCATCCCACACATAGCTATTTGTTGATTGATGTTACAATAAGATCATGAGTAAGAATGTTTTGATTTATTATTTCAAATAGTTTTTCATACTGATGAAATAGAAATAAATTTTACAGAATTTCAAAAAACCTATGAATAAAAATTATAATTATAAACTTTTGCTTAGGATTAAACTATTTATTCAAACATAATATTCAATGAAAGTTGAATCTAGATTACGTCACCAGATTTAAACATGCTATATAAACAAATATTGGTATTCTGACTATCCAGTCTTGCCTGTTTTCCTCCCCTACTGTTTCCTTGACATTCTTTTGTAAATAATGATGGTCAATGTAGTTTATTTCAAAACACATTTGATTTTTTTTATACCATAGAAGTCTGCTGTCCTAAATAAATTTCAAATACTTGTTTTCTTGTTTTAGAACCAGTATACTTGTCCCTATTTATATTTTTTTCATAATTTAGGTTCTTTTTCTATATGAATGGAGCTAAAGTGGTTTTATTCGGTTTTAGGCGGTTAAAACTATGTCATTTGCAAAGCTTACCTAGTGTATGCTTGCTTGAGTAAGTTTCTTTATTAGTACATGTACATGTACCATTGGTGATGTAACCCTGCCCATATTTTGTTGTTCTTGTGGATAACATCGATCATATATATATATAACCAATGTTTATAATAGTCATATTCACAACTAACAGCATCAGTGTGTGCTTTCCAATCTCGTGAGATGTATTATAATAGGCCAGGTATTCAAGCATTTCGACAGATGATAGGTGTGTGTCCAAAAAGCGAGTTCTACATCGTATCGAAGTGTGTATACCCCCTTTTCGGGGGTGGAAAATTTCTCGCCCAAAATAACCCCAGAAATCTGAAGATCAGCAAATTTAAAGTAAAAAATGTCATATAAAGTTTTTTCGCCAGATCAATAGTTTTTGAGTTATTCGCAATTGAAAAGTACGATTTTTTTCTCAAAAAAACCGCATGTTTCAATAGTTTTTTACATATAACTCTGTAATGATGCATTTTATCGAAAAAAGTGTATTGAACAAAAATGAAGCTTATGAAAAAACAAAGAACATAAGCCATATTTTAAGATCTTAATGTTCTACCTAAAGCATTGATACTTGAATAGCTTTTGTTTTACGTAATTGAGAATTTAACCTCAAATAACGGGAAAAGGGTACATCTTTCAACAAAAAGGCATAGAATACTTTTCAAACAGCTTAAAAAGACCTTTCAAATGAACATTGATAAAAGTCGTTTCGACAGAAATTTCAGCGAGATATGATGTAGAATAATTAAAGCTAAAAAAAAAGTTGCACTAAAACTCATGCCAATTCATTGAAAATGAAAATTAAACTTATTCCTTGTATCAAATAATTTATTTGGTTGTTATTTACAACATCTGAAAGTTTGGCTGATTAGAAACGCATAATTTTGAAAAAAAATGAGCAATAAACAATACTTTTTTTTTTATTTAAAAAAAAAATGTTTGTTTGTTTGTTGTTGTTTTTCTCCATAACTATGAGAAATACAAAAACAAATAAACAGTTGGTAGCATAAAAATTAACAGAGTCATAACCCAATTAATCTGTTACTATAGTGCGAGGATTGCTTATCCACAGCGCTTTGACCCTTTATTTATAAAATGTGGAGGGTCTCAAACCATTCTATCATACATAGTCTTGTAGCCCTAGAAGTTACCTTTAAAATGGTTTTTTGTAGGATGTGATAGCTTCAAAATAATGGAATTACATGAAAAATTAGAATTTGAAATTTTTTTGTGAATTATATAACTATTGTATTGGTGTGTTTCGATAAGGTGTGGTTTTCACCCCTTAAAAACAATTTGCACACCTTGCGACATGTAGATCTTGATATGGAGGGTAAGTTGAGCTTAATTCTAAATTTTCAATAAAATTTTGAGCTTGAATGTCTGCACTGTAAATCGCTACCGATCAATTGAAGTCTGTTGATCTACCTATTTACTGTCATGTACTCGACTTATTGTTCAGTACTTTTACTATCGTTTTATAAACAAACCATGCGGGATTATATATCTAAATAACTAACTTTTACCTATTTTAGGTATGAAGATGACCTTAATTTGCTTTTCTCCAGCTAAGTGGTATATGTTGCATCGCATGTTTATAAATTTTGTATTAGAAATTTCCGCTCTTTTTTTTGGAAAAATCCCATGCATTTCCAGAAATTTGTAGTTTTTTTCCGGTTATCAGTTTATTAGCTATTTTCTATTCCTTCCTATGTGAATGATTGGAATGACTCTATAAACGACCAATTTTTTCATTTGGAAAAATGTTGCGTCGGGTTTCATCAAAGCTAATTCAATTTTATCGACAAATACGTACAACGTAAAAACAATTCACTCGTGTTTTTTGTTAGTTACTGGTTGATCATTAATAATTTCATTTCGACATTTCGCAACTTTGTATACGAAAATAATAACTTATAATATTGTCATAATAACTTTGAAAATCAAATCAGGAATGTAAAATTTTCCAGTTTCCATATTTTGCTACACTGTTGCTTTTGGTTTATATACTCATTTTGGTATTTTAATAGCATCTATTAAAATGTAACAATGTCGAGAAATAAGAAATATTTAATGTTAACGAATCTGTTTTATGTTCGACTGAACTCACTGTATATCATATTACACGAACTGCCATGATAAAAACGTCAACTTTCATCCGGAACAAAACGTAACGGAAGATAGAAGCTTGAAATAAGCAGTCTATTACTGCTTTTACTGGAACCAACTTTGTGGAAATGCGGGTGAATGGTTTGTATTAATATTCGAGCGACGTTTCGCGACGGTGAGCAATTATTGGTCATGGTTATCAATTCGCTATGTCTGATATTTACTTTGTAACGACGTGAATTGAGATCATTCAATTTATCCAATGTATGCCGAATTGTAAAAAAACATTCAGCGATAAACTCATCAGTAAATTTATCAGTTAGTGTTTACTTTTCTATCCACATATCGCTTATTTTTTAGTTTTGCTTTCGCTTCCTTAATTACATTAAAAATTTTGAATGAAATTGTTGTGGAGTTGTCACATTAAAATATTAAAGTACAATCTTTATAATAAATATTAGGAGCTTTCGAATAACCATCTATTCATCATTGTGGTCTGAAAATATAATTAATTAGAAACATTAACGTACCTGGGAACCGTAATAAACGATAAATGTAATACGTCTAATTACCTTATTCTCCAATAATTCACATATGGTACAAGTGTGTGATTTAGGCCGATTTAGGCCGATTTAGCCGAAGGAGTTGGGAGCAGTTAGGTCGAGCTTTTAAATAGAAATTATCGGAGATGTCGTTGAATGGAGAGTTCGTTGGTGGACCAAATTAAATTGTAGCTTACTAAAAGCTCACGTAAACCACCAATAGAAAGTTTTCCAATCATCTCCACTCTCAAAATCAAATCTTTCTTTTAACACTTACACCATAAATAACTATAACTATTTTTTTAACTCTATTATTACCAACCTTTATAAAGCGTCGTTCCCAAATTTTTTAATATATTATTTACAACAACATAATTAACTCGCTTTACGAAAGCACAACGAATCCGAAGAATGAAAGGTATTTTCAGGCAACTTAGTTGCGTTAAGAAGTAAGTCGACAGACTAATTAAGAAAATTCAATCTGTGGTATTATTACCCAAAAAGACGCAAATGTACTTGAATATGTATGACAGTTTTGAACTTCAAAATTAAAGCTAAATGGAAAGGGATGTTTTTGAACTTCTCTGTTTAATCCAACGTCTAGGATTAATTGTGATAATGGATAGATATAATATTAAAATAATTCTGACGTTTATGTTCACCTTGTACGAAGTAGAAGCGCATAATTTCTGAAATCTATTAGCAAGAGAATTGCACAAATTGGAGCGAAAAATAAAGACGTTTTATTTCAAAAACAAAACATCATCAGTAAACTATTTTTACCATGTAATTCATATTTCCATAGACAAATGAAGTTACAAGCCGCAGCATTTGATGAATACATATTGTGAGGGAGTTTTATTTTACCAGAGTGATTCTCATCTCACAGTTGGTGTACAGGTAAATGAAAAAGGAATGTATACGACTATTGACAAGATAAGAAAACTAAAAAATTAGTGCCTCGTAAAAGTATGAGACGTAATTAGATTTTGTGACAAAACATTCATCCGCTACTCACATTCACATTCAAATCGTGGATATTGTGAAGAAGCAATTTGTAGAGAAGATGCATAAAGCCATACTTATCATGTGCAGTCTTTATAGAGAGAAAACGAAACGTGTCTACATCATTTCGTCCCCATAAGCAAGAAAGCACCCACCAGCGACAACTGTATTTATTTCTTTTATTGGGAAAGCTACGGCAATAATTGGATTCACGTGTTGTTATCCTGTCCTTGCACATCGTTGTTGTACCATTTTAAGAAGATAACGAGAAGTTATCCGATGAAAATAGCTAATTATACTCTATGGCAATCCCATTCCATATACTGCTGAAGCAACGCGAATATTTTTATGACAGCTCACATAGAAAATATCGAGATATATCGTCAATTGTCTATTTTCTATGACTAAGGTTGATTTAGTCAGAAAATAGACTGTTTGTGGACTAAAGATCTGACTCCTTAGACTTAGTGATAAGTTCATAGTTCATAGGTATAAAAATGGTTAATCATGAACGGTTGCGCATCTAGATTGCCTAATCGGTTCGTGATATCCCACTTAGAAAGGCCGTTGTTCATGGAAAAGCTAATCAAGCACGTTGATTTGAATCTTTTGACTTCACTGGGCAAGCTGGAACTCTTAAGTATGTGTATGAACCGTGGCTATGTGTATGCTGTGCTCACATCGATGATGTTGTCTGCAGTTTCTTCCTTTTTCATACACCAGTATTTTGGATCGTTCGTGATACCTATAACTGTGTCTGATTAGAAAATCAGCGACCATTGGTTTTGTATTGTATTTTTAATGTTAATAAATAAATATTTTCTTATTCCGCCCTATTTATCACCCTCCGTTATATGGCAGATTGAAATAATTTAACCTTTTTTGAAATTCCAATTCTTTATTCATAGAATCTCTATTTTGTAAATATTATACTTCAATTATAAACTCGTTTGCAGTCCATCGTTTTTACTGATGTTTCCAAATTATAAAACCTGGATTTCCTTGATTGATGTTTCTCCAAATATTCAAAGCTTAAATGGATTTATTTTGATTGAAAACCAAAGATTCCAGCTTCGCCGACCCGATCTCTTGAGATAATTGATTATAGATGAGAAGTAGAAATTAGACAGTCGTTAAGCAAATTGGTCTAGAGTAATTGAGAATATTATGATTGAAAATTGATTCTATATAAATTTACTTCGGTATTATTAAATATATTTTCACTGTATAGAGATCATTTAAAAGCACTTTTATCCTGAATGACTCTAAAAGTAGTGGCTTCTTATTGTACTACAACTGCAGACTTTTATAGATACATTCTAATGTAATAAAGATCAAAACCATTTTTCTACCCTTAATCTGAAAAGTTTTTATATTCTTTACAACATTATCACTATAGAGTTTCCAACTGTTGAAGTTGAAACAGAAATCACTATTTAATTTTCTTCTTTGATTGCTATAACTGGTAAACATCAGACGCATGCTAAAGAGTTTAATATTTCCTAAAATGTAAGTATATTTCACTGTAATTTGAATACAACAATCGTGGAATATACGAGAACTCATTTTTACAATACAGACGAGGAAATAACTTGAGAAAAACCTGGAAATTCTTTACTTCTTTTACTTCTACCCACTCGATTAACATCTTAAAAAAACATTATAAAATTAACAGTTAATATAATCTTATTTGATTGATAACATTTTTGATACCTTTTGCTATTTTTTCCTACTTCCCGTCTTTCGTATTGTTACGAACAAGTCCGCTATATGGATCTTTGAGCCGGTCCTGTCCGATTGTAGTGGAATTCTAAAATTCGACGAAATTGCGAATTGCGGCGCCTTTGATATACGTTGGAAATACCCGGAATCCGTTTGAGGTTTGTTTTATATGAGTTGTTATTATAGTAGGCGTTTTATTTACAATATTTCTTTTGGACAATTTCTAAGAAGGTCTATTTATTTATTTGTTTTGTTCCTTTATCTTCTAAAACTTTTGAGAATTCTTTAGTGATATGTTTAGCGCAGTTTAGTTTATAATAAATAGTCGTATGAACAGACCGAAATAGAAAGTATTCGAAGGATTTGAATAAATTACTTAAATTAGTCAAGTGATAGTGATAAGTGTATTATATGAATTAGTGTAGATTATAGTATTCAAATAAGTTAAGAACATGAGGGACAGGAACCATATAAATAATGTAGAAACACATTACAGTATCCATCAATTCTTAAAAGGACTCTTCCTCCTAACCAAATTTTCGATTTGCTCCACTTTTTCTATTGTGTGATTTTTATTTCAATTACAATTCATCAGATATAATACCGGTTTCTTCATTGTTCTTCAACACCAAGTTGATCACTAGTCCTGGATTTAGCCATGAGTTCTTTGTTGTCCACATATGCTATACATTGATGTTTCTTTCTATAAATTGAGCGTTGGGTTTTATACTACTTTCTTTCAATATTATTTCGTTAACTAGTTAAGGAGGGTTGTGGATAGTGGATTTCCTTGTTAAAGACATTTCCCTGTCTTAAATTCGTTAGAAATACTGCCTTCCAGACTTACTTTGCTTTCCGTTTTTCATATCGTCATTTCCAGTAGTCTTCTCTATTTATATGGTATATTAAACATTTCCTCATACATTCTATAAGCGATAAATAGCATAATGTGAGTGAAATTTTGTTCGTAAGCATTTTCTTGAAGTTGTTTTATAATAAAACATTGGTTGAAGACTCCTTCGTACTCTTCAATATTCTCTTTGTGGTATTCGCCTAATCTGATTGAAATCTTTTTGCCTGAACTTCGTATATTACATAAAAAAGCTCTATTCCACGGAAGTTATTGTATTCTTTCTTAGGACATACTTGTGTCAACAAGAGCTATGTTTTCCGCTTGCATATTTCAAAATTCCAATTGGAATATTGTTGTCTGTCATTCTGTATTCCCTATTTTCTTGGTACCGTTATTACCAGCTTTTCCTCTTCACTAATTCGTTAAAATTTACGTTATATACTAATACAGACCTTAAATCAAGGCTTACTCATAATTGTAAAGAGATATGTATAGTCCGTTGACCGGTTTCGACTTTGTTGAATCACTCTTCAGAAGCTGAGGTGAATTTGAAGTGGTTACCTTCACTTCTACACACTTTGTAGTCTACTGAACTTTGAACTTGGAGGATCACACCAAGATTCTGCCGTACAACATCACAATGGAAGTTTATTTAATCGATATTTTCGTACCTGTGTTTAACAGTATTGCATAAACCAAGCTTTTAAGATATCCCTAAAAATGGATCCATTTTATTTCATTCAAGAATACGTGGGGGCCATGCTAATGAACCTCCCAGACCAATCCTCCTATTAAGAAAAATGTTATTAAGAATTCAAAATGTTCTAATCTATAATTTACACAATATACTTAAATATAAGTTCTGATTTCGCAACTTTAATGGCCTATAAGTCAGAAACGAAGGGTCGTATGAGAATTTTTTCTATCACAGCGTTATCTATTCGTATATGCTAATTTTCTGTATATAATTCACATTGTAACATGTTATAGTCATTCTTTATATAAAGTTTATGAACATATAAATCAACATTTTTGAATGAACCCTGTACGAGGTCAATCTACTCGCTACATACATATTTAGAATTAGCATTTGAGACTTGAATGTTGAAACAAACCTTTTAAATATAAAATATAGTACATAAAGATGAGGTTATAATATTCTGTAACTCACATTTTAACCGTTCATATTTAATTCCCGAAACACAGTTGACTGAATTGGTTTCGTTGTCGTCTAAAACCTCTATTGTTAAATTTTCTTTCTAGCATCGTTCAATTCTTCAACTGAAAGCTCTAATCAAACATATAAGTTATGATTTGCGTCGTAAAAATGTTGCAGTTTAATACATATTTTATTTTTCTCCATTTGGTCCTTACATAAAATTCCAGAAGAACGTATTTGTTATGACTGGATTATTTTTATGGCGAATTTCTGCTATTCCCGTCTTTTCCCTATCCTAAAATCGAGCTTCGGTCTGCTGTTACTATCAGGTTTTCGTCTTCTTTTACATACCTAATCGCCTCCTCAATCTCGCTATCGACCCCTTTGATCTCGTCGTCATCTGCTTGCGATGTTGGCATTTTTAATATTAAGATAGCAAACGTCTACTTTGTGAAATAATTTTCTTTCTGTAGAGAATATGAAGGTATTTTATTACGCATTTCCAACTTGTGAGATATTAAGGTAAATAATATGTAAAATATTCTACTCTCAAGTATAATAATAGTGAGGAAAAAATAAAGTACAAAAAACTGATCGATACGATTTCTCTTTCATATTAAAACTCACAATTTCCTTACTAATATCATCTAAGAATTATTTTTATCAAGATACAACTGATCTATTTGACAAAGGATTCAAATATTGATGAATCGTTTCTATCGCGCGTCAAGAAAAAAGGCAAAATCACTTATCCAATTCCCTTTTCCAAACACTACCTTCCACTTTGAATATTGACTATGAGCCGAACGTTCACAGTTCATGAACCTTTGTTTTCAATAATAGAATTTCTATTAAGATAATTTGGACCCGGAAGAAATCTTCTAATCAGATTATAGTTTCCGCTTGTAGAACAACAAACGATTCCGTTCGGTTGAATGAGAGACAATTCCCTAAATTTACCCTTGAATGGCGACTCCTAATATCTAAAATTATCTTCAGCGTCTGGAAGTAGCATCAAAAATGGTTTTGATTATTTTTGTCTCATTCTAAAACGGATGTTTGAACGTTATAAAAGTTTCAGGTCTTTCTGTCATGAATTCAACATTTGAAATAACTTCGAGATTGAAATTACTTCGATCTAGTTTTGAGTATAAATAATTGAGATGCTCTTAAAATTGTTTATTTCAATTAGGATGTGTTGAGATTAATCTCGTGCTTTGTTGTACCCAGTGTTCCAATAATTATTTGATTACAAGGTTCAATCTATGTAGACAAATAAAATAGGATTGAAGACTAAGATCAAAAGAGCACACAACAAGCTTTTAAAAAAAAAGAAAAGAACCTATTCACCTCAATAAATAGATCAAAGCGTGATGCTAGAATATTTGGTACAAATTGTAATTTATTCTTACGCAAACAAGTCAAGGAAGGCAGTTTTTTTTATTTATTTCAATAAAATGGAGGAAATTGAGAACATACTTGTGTCGGATGGTCGGTTTTTTAAAACCCTAAACCGCAATTTTCTCTAAATTTAATGTAAGCGTATTTCCTGGGTCTTCCGGAATCTATAGAAAATATTGAAAATTTGACGGTAATTTTCCGTTTCCTTTGGGGAAACTCACACGACTTTTGTTGCGTAATTCACAACGAAATCGCTCTAGGGAATATCTGCTTCATGAAAGCTTATAAAAACTACTGAAAATTATATATTTCGAAATTTTCCTCTTTTCTCATTCATAGTATATACAATGGAAGACTTGTAGACCAAAAGTAACGTAAAAATAAAGTTCGCTCTTTACTGCTCGAGTAATTGCTTTATACCGGGTTCCAATTCATAAAAAAAGATTAAATGATACTGAAATATATAATATGAACAATCTAAATAATTTTTTGTATAAAAATTGTTCCGCTTATTTTATATTTTACGGTCCCAGCTCGAGTTAGTCGTAGTTCTGGGTCTATTTATGTTTTGTGTTATTCATATAATCCATAAATTGTCAGCGCTTTTCTTCTTCTTCTTCTTCGTCTGTATTGCTGGATCTGGAGGTGGTATCTTTGATTTGGCAATCGTGTTTATCCCGAATACGCGCCATACCAGTTCTTCAGTTTCTGGGACTAAATATGCGCTGTGGATTAGTTGACCCGGGTATACAGTATTGTGCAAATGAAAGAAATACATTCATTATTTTGTAAACCAGTTACTTAAAAGAGAAGTCCTCAAACTTGTCTATTGTTATTGACGTCATCTATGTCAGCGTGGTGAGGTCATCACTAAAATTTTTAAATAGAAATGTGAGTGTTTCATTATTTGAAAGGCCTTTTATATAATTACTCAATATGTCTGAGTAATTGATGTTTGTATTTGTTTAAGAAATTAATGAATGTTTAGTATTACAATAAATTGTATTATTTCATTAGTAAGAACGAAATCTAAATTAAGGGCTCAAAATGTTTACCTTCAGCTAAAACACAATGAGAAAGACGTACCGCGAATTATTCTCAAAAATTCCCTATAACTCCCGAAATTTGTACAACCACATCGTTTCTTTGGGGTCAGTGATCTTTTGTGGTCTAGTTTTGTAAACTTTATTTTTCAAATATCCCTATCAAAAGAAATCAAGACAAATCAGATGACCTAGGCGATTATTTTCTTTGACCTATCGACCGATTTGGAAAGACGTTTTTCGTAGTTTCGTACCAAGACAGCATAATGTGGAGGTGCACTATCTTACTGTATCCATGAATCATTTTTGTTTAAAAAACAACCGGTTCAATTCGGGGAGCAGGATTTTTGTAGGAATTCTAAATATCGCTATGGCAGAACTAGTTCAGGAAGTGTACACTGAAGCGTTTTTTGTAGCAGAACCAGCGCTAGTGTCGCTGTTCTTAGTAGCAGTGCAAGAGAACTAGTTCACCCAGTTGACTGTATTGCTTGCACTGGGTCTATAGTCAGTTCAGCCAGTGTAATACACTTATCTGGAAACGGCGGCACTACATCTTCGTCTTCGAACAGTTAGCAGAAGGTAATACCCTTATCACACTTCAAAAGTTTGCTTCAAGGTCAAAATACGACAAAATCTTTTTAAAAACTACTGTCAGGAAAAAAATCGGGTCTAAATATTTGTCAAATTTTCGACAATTTGATGTTTATAAAAGCAGTTTCAAATGAATTCTGCCTTAGAAACTAATTCTAATCAATAGAGGTACATTTTTCCTCACGGTACGCTTATTCTGAGATATTTGCTAATAAACTTTCGTATTCATATCTTTTTATAAAAGGGTTCCTCAACTTTGAAAACTCCAACATTATCCTACACCAGAAATGAAAGAGAAACACGGATATACATCTAAATATAGATTCCTTTGGATTTTACCCTGGATAAATGATGAGAGTATCACCCTCGAAGTTTCAAAAGTTTTTTTCTAAGAAATTCGAGTTACAGGCATATTTTCAGTCTTTTCAATGATTTCCGACACAACATCACAAATACGCCAGCCTGTCTGCCAAGTTTGATTAAAATCAGGCCAAAATTTCCAACCTCTACTTCGGTGAAATGGAAAGCGTCACTCACAGATATATATATATATATATATATATATATATATATATATATATATATATATATATATATATATATATATATAAACACAATGATTTTTTTGAAATTTCGACGCTAATCACGTAGGGCTTTCGCATGCATCAGACGTTTCTTTGTGGGTGTTTGCAATATGTGAGAACAAAAGAAATTACCATTTGTCCTGGTTTTGTTACTATAATTTGGGTATTTTGAGAAACGTTTATCCCTATTCATAGATTCTAGAAATGAAAATTTACAGGAATTCTCTAAAAAACATAATCTATATTTAATTTTGTTTATTTCATTACAATTACATAAACATACGTAAACATAATAGCATTTCTATTGGCCGAAGCTGTCGGAAGGCGTATGTACACAATTTCTTCGAAATATTCCTACTAGTCAGTCTGCGATAACCAGAGGCGTAGTGAGATTTATTTAATTCATGAAATTCTCTAGATAAATAGATATATGGCGTTCTTTAGACCATGGGTGAATGAAGACAATGAAATTGTATAGTGTAGTGAGTATAAAGACAGGTATAAATTTAATAATAAAGATTTAGATATACAAATACATAAGTTATTTTGAATTTATTCGAATGTTTAAGAAAACAAAAATATTCAGCAATCTGATAATACAATCATAATAAGAATTGCTGAATTTTCAATTTATCGAGTAGTCACGAAAGGATTTGCTGTGGATCATGCACAAAACCGAAAAACATGTAAAGAAAATCTGAAACCATTTGACAAAGCATTTTTCGAGCCTAATGCTTTATTAATATCTGCTAAAAAAAATTGAAAACTGTGTAGCCGATTGTCATGAAGATATAACTGCAGAAATATTTCAAAAGTGGTTTAATGAACTGCTTTTACCTAAAATTCCACCACAGTCTGTAATAGTTATGGACAACGCATCCTACCACTCGTGGCATCTCCATAATATTTCAAATAGGAGCAGTAACAAAGCTCAAATTTTAGTCTTTATGTCTGGAAAAAATATTCCTGTTCCTGTAAAAAAGGCCCAGCAAACAAAGAATTTCTTTCTGTTACTAGAGGTCTAAAGTTAGAGGAAATTTAATATATTGACAAGCTGTGCAAAAAACAGGGTCACACTCTTCTCTCTTCTCAGACAAGCTCCTTACTATTGCCTATTTAACCCTATAGATTTATGGGCGAACGTAAAATCAGAATTACGAAAATGTTATCAGTCTGCAGAACTGTGTAAAGAGGTTGTAGAACTCGTAAAGAAAGTTCTACCAGCAGGCCGCCAAGAGCTTTGGAAAAACTTTGTTGAACATGTTGTCGAAGAAGAGTTTATCGTATCACCATCTTTACAACCCTTCATAATTCAAACAAATGATGACTCTAGTTGATGACGATTCTGACTACCATTATATTTACAAAGATACTGTGGAATTGAAATGTTTTTTTCTTTTGTTTTATTTACAAAGAATTCATTTTTCTTTATGGTTTTTCGCTTTTAAATTTGATTTTCAAGAAAAAAAAACGAATGGGGTTCAAAAAGGGCTCAGTTCAGGTCTGGTACCCTATTTAAACCAAACGCTCTTACAAGCAGGTACATTGTGCTCTTCTATTTACGTTTTATAATTTAATATTCAGAGATAGCAAGTTAACGAGGTATAATTTTCATTTTTTTCCACGTTTTAATTAGGTCTACAATTAAGTGCATCTGTTCAAATAACGGCGTATAATGCCGTTCAATTTATAATGATTCTTACTTTCTCGCATAAGATAAACATATTTTAAAAAGTATCAAACAAAATTATCGGCAAGGGTTTTTTATAATCTGCAATTGAAATTTGAATTATACCGAATTCTTGCTTAAATAACTAGATTTATCCCAACCTCCGTTCCCGACTCATATATAAATCGAAACAATTATTTATCATCACGTCCTATTGTAATCTATTATAATAGAGAGTCATAACGAGCTACAGGCAGTGATTGAATACTTGCGCTTGAAAGAAAGAAATCTTATTAGTCAAGGTCTCTGCATTCTCTTAATCCTCGACTAAAACATAATTAAGCGAAAAAGTTATCATAAATATTCGCACTTTGTGAAACCATAATCGGCTTACAAACGTAGATAAGGCAACCAACATTAAGGATTGTACAGAGTGGTACTTGATATAACAAGCCAAGATAATTTCGATGAAATTAAATACAAAGATGAATTTGGTGCTTCAAAGTTTTATTAGTAATTTTAAAAACTAAAGTAGAAGGTACATAGCACTTTTTGATAAAAGTTACTCATAAAAATATTTGACAGTAAAGTTGTTAAAATCATTTTTTTCTTTTTGTTTTTATTGCCATAATACATATATAATACAATGAATATTTTAGTAAAATTATATTGGAGAATAGCTTCTCAACTTCATAACCATAACAATTCCTGGAAAATTCTGATATTGTAATTTACCAAGTTTTCCCCTGTGGTCTCCATTTATAATATATATAGTACAAACAATTATTCTAAATCACTGGCATCACATTCATCCTCAAAATCACTGTCGTTTAAATCAATTCTAATGTTTGAACATTCTTTCATTATCATTTCATTGCACAACGGAAGAGGAATTTTTGAATAAAGTGTTGTCTGCCTCTTCTGTCTGTATTTTTAGTAGGAACTAAATTAATTCGATTGGATTTAAAACCTGGGGGTAATCTTAAAACATTCTTCATGCCCATTTCGTCTACAGTATATTCTTTGAGCTGCTTCTTTTTATATTGCTCTTCGAAATATGAATCTTGTTGAAGTAAAAACTTCTGTATATCTGCTATAGAAAAATATTTACGTTTTTAAGAATTTTTCTTGAATGATACGAGGCGTTATCTAACATAATTACACCGTTTGGATGAAGTGCTGGTACTAGCTTCTCTTTGAATCAAGACTCGACAAAGGTTTCAATATCCTTGTCGTAATCTAAAGCTATCCACAAAATCATTGGAACCTATTAATGCTTCCCAAGGCAATGTAATATTCATATGCGTTTACCTCTGAAAAGGGGTGGTTTTGTATTACATCCAATTATCATTTGTCCAGGCTTAACGAACAGTATGTTATCAAAACCCGTTTCATTCAAGTAATACATGCGTCTACTCCCGAATTTTTGTTATATATCCCACTTCAAACGACTCTTTTCCATTACTGCTTGCCTTTTATTTACTGTTTTATATCTAAAACAATGTTTTTCCAAAAATCTTCCCAGTGTTGTACCAAACATACCTCAAGAATACCTATACCTTTTCAGTTCTGCAATAATAGCTTGAAGATTTTTGATGCGAACATACTGTAGATTGATTCGCATATTGGAGTTAACCTATAAGGTTCGATTTTTAAAAAATTTCCTGATACATTCATTATCACACCTTACCTTGCAATTTTGTAAAGTGTAGTCTGAGAAATATTTGTCAAAAACATTTTCCCTGTGTAGCATCTCTCATCTGGGCTTTCCTCGTCCTCGACCTGGTCGTTTAAAAACATTTAAACTCACAGGACGTTTTCCGTATCTGTAAATCGACTTTCATTTATAAATAATTTGACCTTTAATATACTGCATACTTTCAAAACTAACTACTCACTGTGTACCGGAGACTCTACTAGTACTAACCTGATGATTACAAAAAAATATTTTGAATTATTTATATAATTATTTATAATACGTCCATTATTTTCCCAGTATAATTCGATTTAGTAACCAGTTCCATTTAGAACTTCCAAGAGATTAATTTTTTGTATAATGTTGTTGTTTATCTATACATTTAAATGATTAACTGATTCTGGAAATTAAATATTGTAATACGGACAAAAATTCTGAAGTCATCGCCTATTTGTTCGACCCAATATTTTACCGTCGAGAACGAAGGAGCAGTCTCACCCAAAGTAGAATTTAGTTCGGTTTGAATATTGGTTAGGTTAGGTTAGGTTAGGTTACAAATTCACTGAAAACGTTCACTATTGAAGGCTGTTAAACAAATACTAAACAACGTGGCTTCCTCAAACTTGAAATAAATGCTGTATAGATTGTGAACTTTCTAATTCAGTGATATTTTTCAAGCACCTACCACCATCTCCAGGTCAGGCCAAGTACTTCTGGGACCATCTTCGTACATAAAAATGAAAACAAGTATCTGTTAAATCACTTGCTTCCAATCATTCCTAGATAATCAAAATATTTGGAATTTAATCACGTCTTGATATTATTCCCTTAAATGTATGTAAAATGGTCATACATTAACCATTTTTCTTAATGTTAATGTTAATCTTAAAATTCCCTGTTCAAAATAAATCGATACTTAATAATCGAAAAATCTGGCAACACCATCGATCCATTTTTTATCTGAAACAAACTCTCACCATTAATTATAGTCGGAGTTTTAAAATCTTGTCTTGCGAAGGAATATCGTCCATCGTTCTCTATTAATTTATTCAAGGGTGTCTTATTAACATATTGCGAGAAATAAGCTCCCCGTACTCTTAATTTATATCTTGTCGAGGAGTTTTAATAAACATTTTGTGATATAAAAGCATTGTTTATTTGCAAGAAAAAGCGACGTTTTTTCATCAGAAGCTTTCAGCTTTATTCTCTGAAAAACTCATTAATTTATTGGAGTATTTTTGAATTTATTATTGTTAAGGTATTAAATTATATGGAATAATGAAGTGAGTATCAAAATAAATGATATAACATGTGTCCCATAAGTTTGTAAACAAACGAGATTATTTTTTTCAATTGTTTACGATATTAAAGTTTACAAAATGATTTAGAAGACGTTTTTTGTGAATAGTAATAAGTGTATAAGGAATCAACTGGAATCATTCATTATCATACATCTGTACGATCGGATGTTAAGGATCTCCAAGTAAAATAATTCCTATGGAAAGAGCTTTGGGACTGAACAATTTACCCCAATATATTTTTGAAATCGGGTTTCAATCAATAAAATGCCAAATAGCTTCGAAAAAAGACCGGTAACGAATAACCACTAGCAGTCTTTACTTTTTTTAAATCGAAACCGTAGAAAATTGGTGAAAATTAATGTTTGCACGTCTGATTAAAGTACAAAATGTACTGATTTCTATATAAATGTTCCTGCTCGTTCGACAATCGAAGGTAGAGTCTATAAAGTGCGAAGTAAAAAATTGATTGTGGACTTGCTATTTTGGCTGTCTACCTCGCAGGAAAATAACCAAAATTTTATCTTTAATAGAGATCCAATAACATCAAGAAAAAATACACCCAATACAAAAGTAATGAGATTTATGAGAATTGATTCATTGACGAAAATAAACTGTCTTTTCTGTTTTTAGAAAGTGTCTCCATCGGAAACAAATCGTTATTTGTCTGTAGAAAATGCCTCCTCAAAAAATTTGAAAACATGTAGTATCAAGAAGTGCCTTTTTCAATTGACAAAAGTCATTTGTCTTCAGAAACTGCCTTTTTCTATTGGTTGGTAGAAACTATCTTCGGAGACTGCCATTCGAAAACAAACTGTTGTTTGTCTTCAGGACTAATATTTATCAAAAACAACTTTGGACGCTGCATTTTTTATGACAAGTGAAAAAGCTATCTTTTCAGATTCCTAGATTCCTATTTTGTTATTCATGTTGTAGGTGATCTATTGATCAATATTATTTTGCAAGTTGCACGAAGACCAGCCTCAAATCTTTAAAAGAGCGCTCCAAACCATTACTCTAACAGTTCTATCTTCGTTACTTTAGCACCCAATATCACGTCGTTATTCAGAGCATTCTCAATTCGTTATAGAATACGATGAGAACAGGAAAAGAAAACAGTAATAGGGCACGATATGAAAAGATGCCAAATACTCTGATACACACTTTAATTAATTTATCTATCTCTCCAAACGTCATGAATTTGTTTTCAGCAAAACGATCCCACAGAGCTAGTTACCTGAAACTTCTAAATTGACGCCTTGGTTCAGCAGTTGATTCCTCCAATTTTGACGTCGTTAAACTTGAGGAATATTGTTAAGCTAACACAATGAGAAGAACTCATAAGCAATAACTAATAAAATACTGCTCGCCTGTCGTAATCAGGATTCTTCAGAAAAAAACGTTTAATCTACACAAAGACTTGTAACATGGATTGCTCTAGATATTTATTTATGATCGGTTTAACACCTCTAATAATGTTAATTTTGAGTCAGATTGTGTTAACAATCGAAACTGAAAATCACGATAACCATTAACCCAAGACTTAATCCTCCCTAGGAATGGCTTGTTATTTTTTCTAGGAGTTTGAAGGGGTAGGCGAATAATATTAATCAAAAAATTTTACTCTAGTTTCCAAAATTAATCTATTCCAGGAATTTCGAACTACATAGATTTAGGACCTCACTGAAATACACAGGAATTGTCTCATGTCTAAGATATAGTGGATTGGACAATATAAAAAATGAGTGGATTAATGTCACAACAAGAACCATTCGTTATTCTTTTTGATGGTGCTTTTACTGAGAATAAGAAACCGATGAAACTGTTATATAAGTAGGTATCTTATAATTTTTATGTCACGATGATTGATGATCCTCAGTTTCCGGCAGTTTCTGGTATATCCCAAAATCTTTTTATATTATTCACGCAGCTTCCGTGACAGAATACTGATGCTTTTTGTGCTAGAAAGAAATTATTATTCCATGTAAATTATATTTGTCACTGTTGACTTTGAGTAATTTATAATAACTAGACACGCAATCCAGATTTATCAAAGTGTTATATAAGATTTTTCAATGTAATATGAAATATATTTCATAAGTATTATTCGCTAAAATTCTTTAGTCGCCTTCAATATTTATATAATATTTCTATATGCGAATTCAGACATAGTCTTCACTGCAATTGATTTTATACATACAATGACAGTAAAATGTTCCACAGAGGAATAATAAAGTGTTTGACGTCAATTTTTAGAACTGTTATGGAAATGTATAGTTTAATACACACATCTGGGTATCGTCAGGAAGAATTGGCCGATGTCTGCTTGTGGTACTACGTTCCAAGCGTCTGAACTTCGTGGATTACTGAGCAAAGTTTGTACACGATACGGTGGTACAAATTAGACAATCCTCCCCATCATATCTCATGTTCTGTGAGATTTATCTCTAATGTCCGACGTAGTATACATTCAATTCTTTCCTGTTATGTGGGTTGCAATCTATTTTACTGTCTCTGCTTCATCTCTTCTTCATCCATCCAATTACATTGTTTGTTAGACATGTCTTACTCGTGACAGCATTCCACTGCCTGTCAATTAGCATCTTTTACAAAAGTCTAAGTCTTTACTAAGTCTTTTACAAACTCAGCATTGTAATTTTACATCTAAAGCATTCGGCAATAATTTGATGGCATATTTACTGGAAAATGCCTTTTACTATTCTTATAATAATATTTAATTCTGGACATGCTGCATACTGGTTTAATTTTTGTTATGGACTTATATACAGCTTATATACTAATTATTACTTCAATTTCTTCTATCTTAGACCTTTTGATATGTTTATAATTTTTAAAAAATTGATATAAAATTGACGTTTCGACTAATTTTGAGTCTTTATCAAAATATGATATTGACACTGACAATTTGCGAATATAATCAAACTATAACTTTGTTTTAATAAGAAAAATTAAACAATTTTTTAAAAATTATTAGAAAAACTAATTTTGAAACAGAAGAGAACTAAAATCAAGAACATTTAAAAACATTAAAAGTAATTATTACTATTACTATTCCCTATAGTTTTGTTACTCATTGTGGTTTCCTTCTGTATATTGAAATTTTATCGTATTTGTTTCTTTATTTAGCTATTTTTTTGTTTGTTTCTTAGTTTTTACAAGCTTTTGTCTACAAATTCTAACAATTTTTTGAAAAAAAATCATTTCTCTCTCTCTCCCTCTCTATATAATGAAAATTGATAATATTGAAAATAAGGGGGAGTTTCGACTGATCTAAATTCCAAATTCAAAAACGAATACAAGTCGTCGTTTTACAGTTATTGGAGAAACCAGTTCAAACATGAATTTAATAAATTTATATCAAAAATATGCTAATCTGAGACCGAAAAACGCAACAAGCAACCACTCCTTCCTATAGAAATGAAAATGACGAAACAAGTTGTCAGTATAAACACTTTTTGAAAAATTATATCGTTAATTGCGCCAATATTTGAGTTTATCGCATCAAGAAGAATGTATAAGTAATACGTTTCGACGTACTTCGGCAATAGATCAATATAATTTATTTAATATTCTAAATTTCTATTTGAATTTTATTGTAGAAAAAATAATGTATGCAACATGTGCATGAAGTGTCTTTTTTCACTTATGGAATTGCCATCAACTGTTTCCTTCGTTGAAAAAAAAATGCCACTTCATGCACTTGTTGCATAAATTACTATTTTTACATTTCTCAATACGGTCCTAGTTCGTAGTTGAAACTTCAATTCTATGTCCCAAATCAAATATTTCCTCCTCGTTACTTTTGTTTATAACTGTTACTTAAGTTAAATCGTGTGCCAAGCTCTAAATAATTTTTGTGTTGATGTTAAACTACTTTCATTTAATACTGACTCAGAATTATCTACAAGTAAATAAATTGTAGAAGCTCATCATAATATTTTTCATATGTCGATTCCAATATTCCAAAGTCTTCGATTCAATTTGCTTCCTTCGTTTCAAAAACTTGTTTCTTCATTTCTGGTTTGTTTTTGGTTTCGTAAAATTAATTAACTTGTAATTTTGGAAAGTTTCTTTGACGTGACAGCTTAACTTGAACGGTTTATTTAACCTTGTCTAAGTTTTTTGAATCAAATTTTGACTTACATAAGATTTCTTTAAGCTTAACGTACTTTCGGTAAAACGCCCCTAAACTTCGCATTAAACGTACTCAGTCTTTTTGGTAATTAATTTCTTTGAACATTATAATATTCCTTACTATGTGATATTCCTTAATTTCTTTACGACTGATTCGTAATCACTTTTTTTATTTTTGAAAATATTAAACTTTCTCTGTATTTCTTTGGAAAAAACACTCAGCTAACGTTGAAATTACACAGTAGACTGTATTTTATTCATTGAAATCAAAATATATACACATAAAACCAACTTAAGCTCAATTATAACAATAATATCACCTTTTGTTTTCGATTAAGACAGGATATATACATTGTGTCCCTTTAAGTTTGCACCATATGGGAAACTTTGTTGTTGTTAATATTAGGAAAAAATGTTCTTCAAAAAAAGTTCGACATGGCTTAGAAACAACCAACAGATTTCAAAATTATTCAGACGTATACGAGATACGATTAAAAAATATAAACCCAAAGTACCTTCATTTTTCATAATATCGAAAATTATCCTCAAGAAAATCTATTTAAAATTGTAAACTATGTTTAAATATCCAGCCGCATAAAAAATGTTCATAAACGATGATTCCGTACGTTTGCCTAATTTTTATTCTAAACCGGAAATAAATGGAAGTTCATATTGATACATTTTTAAATGTCAAATTTAAAGTAACGATAACGGTGGTAGTGAATGTAAAATAAAAAATAGATACTGTACTAATTGTGGGTGATAATCATAAAACGTATCGGCAAGCAAATTCTGGTCCTTCCAGATGTTATTCCGATTGACCGTTGCTTCAACCGACCACAAAATGGAATGCTAGAACTGCGGATCATCCTGACTGCATTCGAGGTTCGAGGAGGAGACGCTGGAGGTAAACTCGATAGTACATGGTTTTCAGCATTCGTCGTAAAGAACGATCGATATTTGAAGTTCTCCCGATAGCTGCACGGCTGCTCAACTATCGCCAGAATCAGTGTTTCCATATTTTCGTCAGATATTACAGATGTCCAGAAGGCGGCGCGTCGGTAAAAGATTAAAATATGTAAACTGCGGTTCATGAAGATTAACCAAATTTTTATCTTTTGACAATAAACGAATGGACTATAACGACTGGTTCGTAGATCCTGGTAACCACTCTATTGTCTTATGTCGAACGCAATGTATACAACCATAATTTCTCAACCCAATCAATAAACTTAAAGCTATTATTTCCTAGAACCGAAAGAGCCGATATAAAGGAGAGGTACAGATTCAAAATTTGTAGGAAAAGGAAATTAATTAATTATTTACTTGGGACACTATCTTCCACGTAACTTCCAGGCCAGTTAAAGCAATCAATAACAACCTTTTTCGTGAAACACGGCTCCTTCTCCCATAATATTATTGTTTATTTAGAACGTTACCATTCCTAGTTTCAACAAAGCATATATAAGGATTCATTCAATAGAAAATGAATTAGATACGATATTGTTGGAATCATTGATCAATAAAAATACGAGGAATGTTGAGAAAATACGTTGATATAAATTGAATATTAATTACATTAAAATACTTTTTACTATAATTTAATTACCGCACTCAATTTTTAGAACTTACTTTAGGGAAAATATAGTCGAATACATTCTTGCATACGTCTGGGTATCGTCAGGAAGAATTGGTAGATGTCTGCTTGTGGCATTACTTTCCAACCATCTGAATTTCGTGGATTAACTGAGCAGAGTCTGTAGACGGTACGGTGGTGCAAATTGGATAATCTTACCTATCATATCTCATATTCTGTGAGATTTATATTTAATGACCGAAGTAGTTATTACAAAATATGTTATTTCCTCTCTTTAAACAGGATTTTCACTAAGTTATAACCCTTTCATTTTAAATTCTCCACACATTTATGTATACAGTAAATTCGGAAGCAGTGGGATAAAATTTAAAACATCTACACTTTATGGTGTCATACACAATATTTATAATTGGATATGGCTTTAGTGTTTCTCAAAATTTTCTTCATTGATACCAGTACACTTATACATGCGTCTAAACCAATTGCTTAATAATTTTTTTCATTTCGATTGACGTACATGTAAAACATGTTATTTAAACGCATCAACCGTTTCTTCGGGTGTAGAAAAACGTTAATCTTGAATTTATATTTGATCTACGGAAATGAGAAGAAATCATTGTATGCCAAACAAGGACTATATGGCGGATGACCCATCCATTCGATGTTTTGACTGTTGAGAATTATTCGTCTTCTGCGATTGGTTTCCCTGAATATCTCGGATTCTCCTGCCAAACGAATGCTGGTGTACAATTCAGAATTCTTCTCGAAAAGAACGGTGGCGACATATCCAGTTATTCCGAAAAAACGGGCGATCAAGTGCCTCATGCCCAAACAACTTTTCTTGGATTTGGCTCGTGTTGAAATATCGTCGATTGTTGTTCAGAGATCCATGATTCGTCGCTTGTCACGATTTCATAGACGTCTTCTAAAGCACCGCGATTGAAATTTTTGGAGCTAATGCCTCAATCTCAAGGTATCGATGTTTTCTAGTACAACAGTCAATTTTGGACGTCGACATTCACGAAACTCCTTCTATAGCGAAGTGCGATCTTCATTAAATTCGGAAAACCAGCGAAGAACGGTGTGTCGAGATTGTACGTTATCACAAAAAGTCGAAACGAGTGGATTGGCACTCAGCTGTTGTTTCAATCCACTTCATTAGGCACAGAAAATCGTCGTACGAAAATGTCTGCGATTTAATTCCATTTTTTCATCAAGATGAAGTATCTGTAAACCACTCAAATAGCACTCCTATGATAACACGTTCTAAGTACGTGCACCAGAAAAGATCAATGTCAGATTTAATACAATCACATCAGTGTTGCCATATCAAAACTTTTATAGCAGCCTTCGTACAAAAGAATGCCACTTTATAACCTGTGCATTCACCAAACTTTAGGTTTTATGAGCATAATCGAACAGGACCGGCTTCCTAGTATATTCACGGACGAGTTTGTAACAATCTAAACACGTTAACTTATATACTGAATTAATTTGAAACAGATGATTCTTGAAACTTCGAAAGAACGAGAAATAATTAGGTGTAAAAGTTATTTATATAATAGAAAACATGAAATAGTTGTGAAAAATAGTTTTTTCCATACGAACAATATTTGTCATCACTTTCTAAATTAGACCAAATTTTCATGAGTGTGGATTGAACATGAACAGAATTGAAAATATCCTCACTATTTAGTGGGGTACCTATATAATCATTATACCACAGCACCAAGGGAGGAAATTATTAGCGGGGAAGTAATACAAATAGAACTAGAATAGAACCAGAACTGTTATTGCTTACTTGGTAAATACTTTTCTATCTACACACAAAAAGATTAACTGAGAGCTTTTTATAGTTTTTCGGTAACCGATTTCCCATTTGAACTGAGGTATACAAAAAAATTTTTTGAAAGTTAGCCTGGTGATGTTGAGGTACTCTCTAAAGAGTGATATTCCTTGTATTGTGAGGATGCTGAGCGTATAGAATAAATAAGTAGGTTGACCACTTTTAATTATTCTATAAATAAACTGTTTGCTCAGTATGAATATCGCCAACGATTCCAGAAATTCCAGCTTCATTTACTATTGGAATATTTTTGTTATCAATAATTATGCCGAAATTAGTAGTTACATAAGGTATTTGTTTACTTCTGCGACCAAAAAAACGGTGCACAAGATTTTGTTGAGGATAACCAACTACCTATCGAGAAAATACCGCAGCCAAGTACCTGATATTTGTTGCAGTCAAGATAAAATATCTTTGAACTATATTATCTCTAATTTTGGCGGACCTAATGTAACTTAAGTTATAACTTTATAATTATAATAATCAGGTATAAGGAATATTGCACGGGAAAAATTGATTTCGATTTAGGTAGAATGTCGAAAGGTGTGGGAATCTCAATTTTAGGAAGATTATGCCGCCTTTCGAATCAACTCACGTATATTAATTATAATTTTATCTATAAAGAAAATTACTTTCTGAAAATTGGTTGTATGCTATGATACAAACTAAGTAAAGTTGTGAATTCCTCGATTTGCAATACGTATTATTCAATTGACAAGACTATATGTGTGTGTGAAAGAAAATCACTTAGAAGCAAATTCATCAACCACAAAATTTTTCAATTTTAATATCCTTGATAAAATTTACTAATAGATCTAAAGTATGCTTATCTATGCTTGAAAGGTGTGTGAGGTTTAAAGGTAGGGGGTATTTTTATTTAACAAGTTGTCTGCTTTATTAATGTGATTGCTAGATTTTAACAAAACGTGATTGAGATCTGCATAAGAAGTACCACCACAGGTACAAGCTGATGATTGTATAATACTCAGTATGGCAAGATAGGCGGGGTATCTCCCTTAAACAGCCTTCACTCTAAGTAATACTGAATGAAATTTCGAAGTTTTGTATTTAAAAAAGTAGTTCGGAGGTGAAATTTGAAAATAGATGTTATTTGAGGATCGTGAACGTTATCCCAGTGTTTCTACCAGGATACGTATAACTCAAATAAATGTCATACTTAAATTTAATAATATAGTTTTGATGTCACATAAAACAGGACATTGAATTCTTTCGAAATGAGTAATCTTTAATAGCATACAGTGCAGATCTAGAGCCAGATGAAATTGCACCCTTTCATTTGACTTCAACGCGGAAAGATCCTGTAAGATAGCTTACAGAATATATGATAAATACATCAGGTGATCTGATTTGTAACGATTGCTTTGTATTCGGAATGTATACTGCACATTAAACTGTATCCCTCGTCTTAGATTCAACAGTATATTTTATTATCTTGTCAACAAACTCTGCTAGTATAGATTTGATTAAGATTGAGTTAATACTGAATACACTGTTTACACTACCACTACATCAACTTCTGAAGACGATAACTTGGTTATCGAAATGCGCGTTAGACAGTGTAATTGTGAGTGTTGGTGTAGTGGTGATATAAACAGTGTATTCAGTATGAATATCACTAACAGTTCCAGAAATTCCAACTTAGTTAAGGTCGAGTTAATTCGACTAGATTCCCTAGAATTAGGGATTATGACTTTGTGGACTAAATATAGCTACATGCTAAATATCAATAAAATTATGTAAGTTCTTTATATATTATTGATTTCATTGGTTTGATTAAAGGCTTCCGCAGTGGAAGTGTGTTTTTAATTCTCCAATATCGATTTCGGAGGTTTTCATTTCATGGAAATGCTTCATAAATTATTTATTGTATCTGCCCTAAGGGTTTTGAGTTTAATTAAAAATTTCTGAGATAATAATTGCCGTCGTAAAAATAAAGGAGGTTCGTTGCGCCAATAAAGTATTCACTGGTGTCGATTTAAATACACCGACAGAAATTCAAAGGCATTTATACTGCACAACATCTATTTGCTGTTAATTTGAATTACTACTTGATCCATATAAACAACATTCATAGTCTATGACTGATCTGATATAAGCCATGTGAAACATGATAACAATAGAAGGGATTGCACCCCATAGGCGATTTCAAGAGATTAATTACGCCCTTTTCTATATTCATTTATCATAATACCTTACATGCTTGGACCGTAGCAATTTACTATCTAACTAGCGGACCCGACAGACGTTGTCCTATTCCACGTTTTAAATGTAAACTTATCTGTAACAATTAGACCGTATTGATGAAAATTTTTATCAGAAACATTATCATTCATATATATTTATCACAATTCATCCAATCAATAGCGTGTGAGTATGAGTATTAATATGCTTTCGGAGATGTTGAATGTAGAAGCTGTGTTGAATAAAAAATTCGCCTTAATTGAAGGTGAAAAGGTTGAATCTATGAACTATTCTATAACGGGTATTTATTCTTAGAGTCAATTATCTACAATGTCATTTGATGCGTCTCTTACGCGAAAATTCTTAAATCAGTTTAGGAATTTATGTGATCGAACAAAACGACCACGTGTAGTACCTCATTTCTTAATAATTTTATTTGTGTTTATTCATTTGGGGGATGGAAAAACATAAATAGTATCTAAAACGTGATATGATTTTTATTTTAATCCTACAAATATTTTTTTTAAGTTTCTAAATGCTTTAACTTTTATTTTATTCAATTTTGACAAGGGGTAGTTTCCATCCTTTACAATAATTTGTACACATTGGCATAGGGTACATTTTGAAGTGAATAATAAATAGAACTAAATTCCAAAATTTCACGCAAATCCATGTGTCTTAATGGAATTCTGATTCTATATTTTCACCATTTTTCTCTGGACTATTTACCTTTTAGCCAACAATTTGTAGTAAATTTTTTTTCGAAGGTAATGGCATATTTCTAATAATATCACATTATTATTACCGGGAGCTGTACATTCTGTGGTTTGATTGCAATTTCCAGTTGTAAGATTTCAAAGGGTTTATCCAAGTTATGGCGGCTGGGGTTCTCTGTTGGTAAAAACCGTCATTACTTATCAGTATTTTCTTAGTTATCCATAGATTGTGATAGTCATAGATAATTTAAAAGCTTCATTAGAAACAGTCACTCCAATTAGAAAATTTATAATTATTACGATTCCTATTGTTTTAACAAATTGAATGCCAAACTGAGTTAAAGAAGTTTTAATAATGGGTCTCGTTAACAATCCCAAAAAATACTTAAATAAAAGTTTAAATCTAACATTCAAATGAACTTGAGAGTTAATACAATTATCAAGATTCTCTTCGAACTTTCTCGAAATTTTCTCCGTTTTTAGATAGGGTTACTGTTGTGAAGTATTTTCGTGTAGTAACTAGGTACAGTATCAAACATATTTCGTGTTAATTTGCAACGATGGAACTTCAAGCTTATTCATTTTATTTTATTTTAAATGTATTTCGAAATTGTATTAAATAGAAAATTAGAATAGTTAATAAATTCGGATTAAAAAAGATTCCGGGTTATAAAGAGGAATTTAAAATTTTCTCACCGTTTAGTTCTTAAATTGTCAACATTTTATTCTAAATCTTGCGTAATGTTATATTTTTAATTCCTCAGAAATAATTCAAGCATCGCTCGCTCTATTTATTTCTGCATTTTGTTAAGGCTAGAATTCCAACACAGTATGTTAGGCACAGGTAGAATCATTATTCAAACACCTTTCTCTGAACCAAACAGCGATTTCGAATCTGAAGACATTATTAAGCTTACCAAAGGCGGACCTTGTTGAGCCTATCTTTTGGCTCATTTATCAACTAACTTAAGTGATGAATCTACATTATTTTGAAGATAAATGTTTCCTTCTGACTAATGAACAATCTTAAGATGGATCAGAAACATGAAAGACACAATAATACAATTCTTCATTATATTTATGTAATTATAGAATTTAAAGTTAGTGTGGTATGAGGTATCCTAATCATAAAACGTGATTTCCAAAAATTTTAAACTTTATCGAAAGATTTAAACATGACTACGTCTACAACTCTGCTAGAAAAACTCTTCTGCATTCAGTCAAAGTTATTTAGAACACAGCACTACTCATCTGTTTGGGTGCCTCACGTACAACTTCCAACGAAAGTTTATATGGAAAGACTGAAGAGCTTCTGAGCTTCTCGTTCGCTGAGTCTATATTATCGAATACAAAATCCTATAATCCGCGAAATCGTATTTCAATAAAAAATGTATAACCAGCCAAACTACTCCTCCTACTATTATATTTTTTTCACTTTCTACCACACATAATCGATGCGAAAAAGGATATTTTGTCGGCCTATTATGTGACTTTTTTGACGTTTTCCTTGAAGATCTTAAAAAACAACGATAAAGCTAGTTTATGGAAGCTTGGGAATCAGGTAAAATAACCGTTTATAGCACATAGATCGATCACCAAAAGGTGCGATAAGCTAATACTTATTCCAAATTACCCTTAAAGAACCTTAACATTCTTCACACAGCAGTTATATCATATTAATAAGACATATTTCTATTTTAAACGAAAATTTTGTACAACCGAATCTTGATAAAGGAACAATATTTTTATTTCATTAATCTTAAGAGCTTCCGGTTATTGATTGAAGTGGTAAATTCAATTTTTCTTTTCAGAAACATGGTCCTCGAATGAAATGTTCGGCTTGTAACATAATTGCCCATCAGAGTTGTATAAAAGTGCTGGTTGACAAGGTCAAGTTTTCTTGTAAACCGACATTTAAAGACGTCGGTGTGCGACAATACAGGGAACAAACCACCAACCAACATCATTGGGTACATCGTAGATCAGAAAAAGGAAAATGCAGAAGATGTAGCAAGGTAAAATTTCTCATATTTTGAAAAAAGAAATAAAATATCTTCTAGAGCTAGATTCCACATGTGGAATTCTTCGAAGGCATTGAGATATTAATACTTCTTAATCTACAGGGTGTTCCGGGACTTATGCAAATAATTCGGGATGAGTAGATGACGTGAAAATAATGCAGTGACATAAAAAAAAATTCTCGTATAGTTATAGGCCTTAAAAAATTAATACCTTGTGCTTAATTCAGGGGAATGTGGTGGCCATGCAAATGAACCTACCCGACCAATCCACTTATTAGGAAACATGTCATCAAGGTGATTTTTTACATTATTTGGGAAGTAGGGAGGAGCTCCATGTCTCTGTGAATGTTTAGAGAAATATCACGTAACATGGGCGGGAAATAATTTTGAGGAAATTCTAAGTATCCCAGACGATTCAGGTTGTTATCAAAATAATATGGACCTACTAAATTATTACCCTCAATTCTTGCCCACACATCAACACAGAAACAATGTTGAGTTTTTCTTTGAATTGCACCGTCTCGTGTGAAACCAACTTCATCAGTACACAGTACTTTTGGGTAATGAAATGGGTAAAGAAATTGCTCCTGGAGAATCTTACAAATAGTTGTAGTAGATTTTGCGTACGCTAGTTGTGCTGCATCACTGACATTTAATGTCATTAATGGGACACTTTTCAATTCTGTTTCCCTATTTTCCCGATGGATCGAAAACCCATTTCGTTTAGTTTTAAAACTAACGAGTGGCTACTGAAAAAGTTGGTGAAATAGACATTGTGGCTGTCGGGATTTTCTACAAAGGATAGCATGTTAGAAATGAACCTTGTTTCTAAAGGTCCACTTGCAGCTCTCTTTTCCACCGTACAAGGAGAAATTGTAGCAATATCCATCGGCCATGCTCTAATCCATAACAACACTTCAACGCATTGTGGCCATAATATCTAACAATCATTTCATCTATTGCTAAATCACGATGGAAAATTCTCCACTTGCGAAAATATATATTTACATTTTCTATTAGTGGATGAATTTTGAAACTTCTGTCTTCTTTTTTCTGGGTAGATTTCACATTATCTTGAAACTGAAGCATATATTTCAATTCAAGATAAGCGTTGTGTACAAGTCTTCATCGTCGGACCAGTAGTAGGAAAAATCCAATAAATATTTTTAAACCATCTTTTTCAACGGAAAAATGATGCTAATTTTTTGCAGCGGTTTTTAAGTAAATTGTTTCTTCAATGATCATGTCGTACATAGTGTTATCAAAAATTTAAACTGGAGATAAGTTAGCAAGATTCCTTTTCATATTTTTCAGTTTTTCTCCCCATTTATATCTAGTGGATGAGTGCATTAATGTGGAGGAACTTATTTTTCAGTTAGACAAAATTATTTATATTTTCATTGCACTTTGCTAGGAAGTTTGTACACTGGGTGAACATTGCCAAAGATATATCGTTATCACTATCAAAATTATCGTCACTAGAGTCAAAATGATGTGAAATATCCAATTCCATATGCCTACCGATATCACCGACTTTGAGAACTTCCAGATCGCCATCATCCACATCCTGTTCATTGGTGTGATTAACAACTTCGGGAGGTAAAGCAATTCTGTCGGTCTCGATATCTTCCGAGTACACGGATCCTTCCAACATCTTCAAGGATGTTCGAGACATTTTAGTGTCAAAAATGTATCAATAAAAAATTCACAAAATACATAAATTTGGAATATCTTCGACGATTGAAGACACCAAAATTTGAAGGAATTTTTGCAAATATCTGAATGCACTTTTGACCAAATTTTTGCCGTGCACATAAACATATATTTAGTATTGTTACTAAAACCAAAAGAAAAAATACTTACTATATAAAATAAATATTCATCAGTTGAAAATCTAGCAACCCACTCCCTCTACGATTTAGCACTAAGGAAGAATTCACAGTATGTACATGGAATGACTCACTCAGGTGCAATTAGTGGAAATACCTATCCCTTGTTACCTCTATTTTACGATATTGAGGGTAGAAACTGGTTACATTACCAGCAAGTGGTCAAAAAAAATTCTTAGAAAACTGTTTTCAAAATAGACTGCTGGGCGGTAATTGGTTAATAAGTTATGAATTATGAATACTCTGTACTTTTATATAAATCTAAATAATCCATAAATTTTGAAGGTTTTGTATCAGAATGTAGTTGTAGTTGTAGTGATTTGTAATATCCATATTGTATCGTGAAAAACTACTATAATGGCATTAACATGTTTTTCATATTACTAAATCAACAGTTAATCGACCACCCTCCAACTTTTATTGTATTTTCAAGAGCTCTAATTACGCCAGATATTATGTGGCAGATTATTCATTACATTCTAACCGCACCTCCCCAAAAAGGCAGGGCTAGATGAAAATGTGATATAACTTACATTATAATTTTATTTTCAGCAAAACTGTAGCCGATATTTTCTCTGCCAAGAAAACTCTTGCTGATATCACAGTAGAAGTTTCAGCTTACGTAAATATACACGACAGATACTGTATAATGGGTGTTTTTCAGAAATAGTACCAAAATATTATTACTTTTAACATGGGTACAGAAACACTATCAGACAAGAATAGCTACGAGGGTTTTCTGAATTCAATCGTGGTCGATTTTGCTACATCGACTGTTGTGTACAAAAACATCGATTGGGTGTTATTTCCACTCAATATTACTATCAAAAAGATTTGCTCGCGTTGGATACCGCTAATTTGATAATCGCTCACAAAAAATTCGTGTCGATTGGTGCTAAGAAATGCTAAAACAGATCAATCGCAATGCTTTAAAAGACGTCTATAAGATCGTGACAGACGAATCCAACTAAAGTTGCTCAGGAAGCATGAAGCACTTCGAAGCAAATGGTCGCGTCTGTTTTTTCGGAATAAACAGACATGTCACCCTCGTCCATTAGAGCAACGTCGAACAGACCATTCTAAATGTTAGACCAGTATTTGTTTGTCAGAAAAAATCATAAAAACCAATCGGAGAAGACGAATCATTCTCCACCTCGACATCCGCCGAACAGTTCTTATTTGGAACCCAATAATTACTTTTTACTACACCTAAAGTTACGTGATCGTCAGTCGGAATTATAATGATAGGTACTCTCACTAGTTTCCATTTATAAATGTAAGTACAATGAAGAAGTGGAATTTAAAAATATCCACAACTTGATTGTCAGTATCTGCTTCTGATCTTAATTGATGATAATTTTTCTATCACTATCAATAAAAGTTTCTTATCATATGTTTATTTTTTTATCCCATAAATATCAATTTCCACTAATTCCAATTTTTCAAAAAATTGATCAAATATGTGTTTATATGTTTACCTTTGCTTTTTATTTACATACCATTAGGGTTTGGTATTCCACTTGATGTGTAGGACATTCCCCATACTAACTACAAAGTCTACTCTAGCTCTGGGCTCTGATTTTCCGTCAGGCAATACTTCACGAGGAAAGAATTTACCTATACAACTCATCCTCCCACTCGATTTTTCTCCTTTCTTCTTTTGTTCTCTTAAAAGCGGATTCCTCAACACCTCAGTGGCGAATGTGCTTTTGCTATCTAGGCAGTCTCCGTTGACTATATAGCTTCCGCAATGTCGTTGGACTTTTACAGACTGGCTACTCCAGGGAGTCGTCATGTTTGAGTCTGTACAGGTATTTTCCATCAATTGTCACTCCCAGGTGTCGGATGAATAATTGGGATGTTTGCTCCCCGACTTGCAGCTCCCACTTTTTTCCAGTTGGTACTCAGCACACAATGTTTTGTACCGCCTTTCCCGGTACATTTTTATAAGTCAATCATAGATATTCTACTGGAGATGTACTAACACTGAGTCTTCAGGTTCCTCTTCAGTGGCTTTATAATCCTTGACGACATTCTCTATGACGTATTTGAAGAATCTGTGTGTAAAGTAGCTGATTACCAACTCCTGAAGGTGTCTTGTCCCTACTATCTTGGGAAGAGCCTCCATAATGCAAACCCATCTGGTTGTTTTGGAGGCGTTCTTTATGAGAAGCGTTACCACTAATTCCTCCCTCCAATCTGACTCTTAATATCGCTCCTTTTGTAGCTCTGACGAAGAGATCAATAGCATCAAGTGTGGATCGATCTTTTCGAAAACCGTATTGATTTTTTCCTAATAAATTCTACTATTACTTCTGATCTTTTATGGAGTATACCCTCCAGGATTATTTCGAATATTTCAAACACACAGAGCGGACGATAGGATGTTTGTTTCGTCGGGTGGCTTTTTTCTTTTTACTAGTTAGCACTTAGTTTCCTGCTTCAATATGCCAAGAAGGATTCCTTCGTTAAAAGAGTCGTTATAAGCTGTAACACTCACGCTCTAATGAATTTGGAGTCTTTGGACATTTTCTCAGCAACTGGGCTAAAACGTTACGGTAGCCGAAGACTCACTATTGAGTGGCCTAGGGATACGTTGATGAATCCGAAAATAATAATACAGATACTATAAATGAAGCACCTCAACCAGTTAGTAGACCAACAACATAGATATTAATCTATTTAATCTAATTAAATTGTTATAGTCGTAGAAAAAGTATAGTATTGAGCTTGTATATAATGGTCATATCTCACTTGATAAACTTCGTCTGCGTTACTTATGATGTACATTAGTGATTCTATAAGAAGTCTTGTTAGTTGGTTCATTTCCACAGCTGTATCGAAAATATTAAACTCAAATTCAATTACACACTTCTTAATAATTGAGTTGTTCAATATAAAAAAAACGTTTTTCTTTCTCCCTATGGCTTTCCATATTTCACTTTAATCATTCTAGGAGAAAATTAACCGTCGAAAATGCTTGCAATATTCGATAGTGTTTCTGATAACTTCCTAAAATTTGGTTAGTTGTTTAAATTTGCCGACACTTCCTCTTCGGAGTGTCGTGTACAGCGATTTCCTTACGATTAATGCTTCACTCTATCGGTACAGCTGTAAACCAATTATGTACAACCCATAAAATCAATATCCAATCTTTGGAGTTTCAAGAAGGTGCGTAGGTTAGATAGGTTGACACGTGAAGAGTTGAAAACTTATCGTATGTAATATATCTTTTTAGTTAGTCGATATCGAGAAAAATCAAACTGAGAGCCGTAAGTACATCTTTCGTGAATTGAAACGGATTTGTTTAACATTTTGCGTATACGAGAGCTGCCACTCAAGTTTTGATATAAGGCAATACTGTGAATATGTTTGAAATTTTTAATGGTGAACGTACTCAGAACGTGTTGTCATACGAATGATATTTGAGTTAGTAACAGATACTTGAAGCAATCATCTTGGTCAAAAAATGGAATTAAATAGCGAATATTTTCCGCCGATCAATTCGCTTCGATTTTTATTGATAAACCACCATCTTGAGCTACCGTTTCTCACTGGTTTTTCAATTTCGCAATCGTGGTGCGTCTATAATATCATGACAAGCGTCGAGTAAGGGATCTATACATATGAACCCGAAAATAAATAACAATCCACTGTATCGGTCTTCCAAGACGAGCCACATCGAAGCAAACAGTCGCTTGTTTTCGAAATATTGGACATGTCGCAATCGTTCTATCAGAGCAACGTAGAAAGATCAATTCTGAACATAGCATTTGTTTCCCAGAAGTGTGAAAAAATCAGGAAAACCAATCACAGAAGACGAATCATACTCTACCACGACAATAAATATACTACGGACGTAGTGTAGGCTAATCAAATAAAACAAACACACACATGGACATACGTAATCATCCATTAAAAATTCATAATGTCGAATGCATAATTCAGAAAATATACCTAAATAATAATTCAGAATTTGCAACTTTAAATGCCTATAACTCTGAAACAAGGGATCGTATGAGAATCTTTTAGGTCACAGTATTATTATCACGTCATCTGCTCACTTCCGAATTTTTTCCTGAACACCTTGTATAATTTTGTTTGCGTAGACTTTAAATAATGTCAATAGTTTTTTTTTCAGAATAAATGAGGAAGGCTCATGAATATTTCTTGTACAATTTCAATTGTCTTAAAATCGCTGAAGACATGATAGAACGAATCAATTTTCGCGATGTTTTATGGTTTGAAGAGTTTGACATGCAATATTATAACAACTTGAATTTCCTTTGTACGGTTTAATTCCATTATCAAAGTTAGTTTCATAACTTCCAGGTTGTTTCTTGTACATATAACTACAAAAATATATCGAAATAAATGTTGTAGTTAACTTTATTTTGTTGTGGTAAAGGATCCTCACAAAAATGGCGATTGCAAAATATAAATAATGTTTAGGACTTTCGGGATTTCCCCTAGAATGTCTCATACAGAAGTTGAACAAAATAACTTGAAAAAAACGATTGTACCAAATGATATATAGATAAATAGGGTGGACAACATATTAAATGCAGTCTCATTCGTTCAAATGGTATCTCTTATTTACCCGAACTCTAATATATAGGTAAGCACATTTTAGTACGTCTCTTGTCTATTTTGAAAACTAAAACTTTTTTTTCTTTCGTTCTATTTTACTCATTTCCGGTGAGTATTGAATTCTATCGTCCTCATTGCTTTTTCCTTCCATATAAGCTTCTAGAAATCTCTCATGAACCCCATCTTCTTCCATTTTTCTATATTCCTGAATTGCTGTTAATCGTTTTCAACTTCTTGTATCTAATTTTTCATAATTAGATCTAGTTACCATCTGATTTTCAATCAATATGTGCCTTCCATTTCCAATTTAATCTATCTCAAATAAATTGATCATAATACTCTTATTTAGCCGGTTTCATTTCAATTCTTACTAGCTTTTACCCGCGGCTTCGCTCGCATCGAATCCATTAAATAAGTATCAAAAATCATTATAATAGAAAAGAACGAACTATGTAGCTATATTAAAACCTGAGATATAGATCTTTGAATGTAGAAAAATTGCCAAAAACTTACAAAAATCCATAACTCCACATTGAATGTCCGCGCTTAGCTCCTCTCCAACACAACCGATTTAAGTGTTCGAAAACTCAAAAGAAAGAAGGTGTTTTAGCGAGTGTTCTTCTTAAACCAAAACGAACTATGTAGCTATATTAGAACCTGAGATATAGATCTTTGAATGTAGAAGAATTGCCAAAAACCTACAAAAATCCATAACTCCACATTGAATGTCCGCGCTTAGCTCCTCTCCAACACAACCGATTTAAGTGTTCGAAAACTCAAAAGAAAGAAGGTGTTTTAGCGAGTGTTCTTAAACCAAAACGAACTATGTAGCTATATTAGAACCTGAGATATAGATCTTTGAATGTAGAAGAATTGCCAAAAACCTACAAAAATCCATAACTCCACATTGAATGTCCGCGCCTAGCTCCTCTCCAACACAACCGATTTAAGTGTTCGAAAACTCAAAAGAAAGAAGGTGTTTTAGCGAGTGTTCTTAAACCAAAACGAACTATGTAGCTATATTAGAACCTGAGATATAGATCTTTGAATGTAGAAGAATTGCCAAAAACCTACAAAAATCCATAACTCCACATTGAATGTCCGCGCCTAGCTCCTCTCCAACACAACCGATTTAAGTGTTCGAAAACTCAAAAGAAAGAAGGTGTTTTAGCGAGTGTTCTTAAACCAAAACGAACTATGTAGCTATATTAGAACCTGAGATATAGATCTTTGAATGTAGAAGAATTGCCAAAAACCTACAAAAATCCATAACTCCACATTGAATGTCCGCGCCTAGCTCCTCTCCAACACAACCGATTTAAGTGTTCGAAAACTCAAAAGAAAGAAGGTGTTTTAGCGAGTGTTCTTAAACCAAAACGAACTATGTAGCTATATTAGAACCTGAGATATAGATCTTTGAATGTAGAAGAATTGCCAAAAACCTACAAAAATCCATAACTCCACATTGAATGTCCGCGCCTAGCTCCTCTCCAACACAACCGATTTAAGTGTTCGAAAACTCAAAAGAAAGAAGGTGTTTTAGCGAGTGTTCTTAAACCAAAACGAACTATGTAGCTATATTAGAACCTGAGATATAGATCTTTGAATGTAGAAGAATTGCCAAAAACCTACAAAAATCCATAACTCCACATTGAATGTCCGCGCCTAGCTCCTCTCCAACACAACCGATTTAAGTGTTCGAAAACTCAAAAGAAAGAAGGTGTTTTAGCGAGTGTTCTTAAACCAAAACGAACTATGTAGCTATATTAGAACCTGAGATATAGATCTTTGAATGTAGAAGAATTGCCAAAAACCTACAAAAATCCATAACTCCACATTGAATGTCCGCGCCTAGCTCCTCTCCAACACAACCGATTTAAGTGTTCGAAAACTCAAAAGAAAGAAGGTGTTTTAGCGAGTGTTCTTAAACCAAAACGAAGTCTTTATCTTGAATAGAACCTGAGATATTGAGAATAGAACGTGTGTATGTGAAAAACTCCCATAAGTAATGTACAGGGGGAAATCGCATTTGAGTATAACTTGAGAATGGTGAAAATTAGATGAAATCCGATGGTTGATGGCTGATCTGTGCATCAATACCTTTCATTGAAAAAAAAATTAAGCAAATCGGTTGGGTAGAACGCCTGAACGGACTTGGAATGGAAATCTTCAATTTTTTTAATATATAAGATAATATCTGTTCCCTGACTTATATATTTTTTGTTTCTTCCATTTCTTCAAATATCTTTATTGTTATTTTTTTCAAACTAGTTTGTTCAGTTTTCTATATCAGTTCCAGTTTTATAATAATTCCTCGTAATCTCCTCAACATGACGCTCGCATTTTGTATTAGAAACTTCTTTCAACAACACCGGTGTATGTTTTCTTCCTTAACTGTATTTTGAACTTTATTTTTGTTGCTGTTGCAGTTACTGTTAATACCTTAAGTTCATTCAAAATCACTCCAATATATTTTCTTTATATTTATCCGTACAGGTACCAGATTTCTAGATTATCGTAACTGAAAAGAAAACAAGCATACATCCTTTTGGTCCTGCCGATATAATGGCCAATATTATTTTTTAATAAAAAAAAATGCGAGAAACTTGTAGGCAAACTAAACTTTAGTTTACTCTTTACGTTTGTATTCGAAAGCGGTATTTGTTCAGTAAAAATTTTAAAAACTTTTAAGGATTCTAAAAAAAGTATTCCTCACACAATTATCGATTTTTATTCTTATCCCATTTGATCCTCTTTTCAGTAGTATAATTCAGACCATAAATATAAAATCCATTATAGTTATACGAGAGTAAAAAAAATATACGACACTAGAGTGATAAATCAGGAAACGGAGACGGGATATCTCCCAAGTTTGGACAGTAATTGTTATCTATCAATCACTGTTAGTCATGATCTCGCTTATAAGAATCTCTTTTTGTTTCAGTCTTTCCAATCGAAGTTATCTTTCAGTTCCAAAGAAATTGTGGCAATCAGTTGTTCGTGGTGCAAAGCCGCCTATCACAATAAAGAATCTTGCTTCAACATTAAGCGAATAGGGGAAGAATGCACGTTAGGTGAGTAAAATTAATCTTTCTGTTTCTCATTATTTTCTATACTTGGCAAACAAGACGAGAGCTAGCATAGTTCTCCCGTAGAGTGATCTAATGCCAAAGTAATGTTATTTTTCAATTTTTCGCTAAAAATAATGATGATACCAACTCCAGAAGACAGCGTTTTTCTAAAACTGTGCGTAATTTGTAGCCTAAGAACTATACAACTTCAATAGTTAGATACCAACTTCATTCATGGTATATTTCGATATGGGTGCAGGTCCGGAGTTTTAAGCGCTTTCTCAATGGTACAGCGCTTCTGGTGCGCATTTTATTGCGCTAAATTACCATTTGCCTCAAAGAAAACATTAGCAACAAAACTTTGGCATCAACATTAACATCATTCCATTACATAAGCTCTCCAATTATACGACTAAATAAATTACAACCTGAATTATTGTAAGTTAGGGCATTGAAACGAAATGTATAAATTTATAAATTCATGAAGCAAATTGAGAAAATGAAATGAAAACGTTTGTTGTTCGATTTAGATAATTAGTCATTAATATGAAATAATGAAAATTCGATATCAACGTTAGTAAATGAAAACATAGAAGTATAGATATTGAACAATAATAACAGTATTAAATATAGGAATTCATTTTAAATATCAAAATTATTCGGGTTTCCATTCGGAGTAACAATAAACAAGATATTGCCTGTTTGCGTGTTTTTTCTGCTCGCGACGTGGGCAGATAGTAAATTAAAGACATAAAATGCGCTCGTGGTGATCGAGGTTTGTCACCACGCGCTGCAACGTTGAGAAAGCAATCGCGATAAGTGCCAAAAGCCGGACCTGCACTAATGTCGAAGTATACCAATTTGTAGAGTAAAATTCAAAGAACAAGTACGATTTTTCAAATTTAAAAAATGTTCAGTTGGTCAAAAGTTATTAACATGGAAAGTTAGTAAAAATGGTAAATTTTCGGAAAAGAACCATTTGTTCATGATCTGTTTTTCGCAAGAACGCCGGGAATATTTGGAGGCGGCTCAAAAGACATTAGAATACCCGCTCCCTGACTATAAAGAGAATTATTTCCCGTCAGAAACAATCCATTAAAAAATTTACCTAAAGGCATTCTCCTATGAAAGCGGATGTTATTCCAATGTGTACGATATTAATAAGTAATTAAGTAATTGAAATTTCCTTTTCCATAATACGCACAAAATGGAAATTTATGCATACATCATGTTCGGGTCGTTAAGCTACAACTCATCGGTTATCAACTACTCGTGTAACCTTTTTATGCTACTAAAATCTCATCAAACGTCAATTAAAAGCTGAAATTGTATATTGCTATTTGAAACAGACAAATTAGTGATGTTTTTATCCTTAATTTGGGAACCGGATTTCCATCGTTATCTTAATGTTGATGGAAATCGTCGCCGTTTTGTGAATAATTAATTTTTAATTAAAATATCTGAATTCGTGAAACTTATAAACGACTAGATACGGATTAGAAGTAGAGAGAGTGGGTGTCTGAGTAGAAGTCCTTGTGCTTGGAGAAATTCCTCGAACAAGAATTGCCAGCTTGCGGTGTAACCCCAGCAATTTCAAACGAAAATGAGTTACAAAGGAATTCCCGTAATAGTAAACATCTACATAAAAACTTCCACGACGTCTAAGCAGTTACGAAATAGGCAATCCTTTTGATTTCGTTTACAGGGTCGAAAAAACTGAATTAGTGGCTTAATTAATGTTGTATGTCGTCCATAATTTTTTAGTAGATGTGATATTTCTGATAGCAATTTCAGTGGGTCTCTCACTTATGGATTACAGCTTAACGAGATCAATTCAAATGTGATTAATTATCGCATTATGCAGAAGAATATATCCATATACACTTTAACATTGTAGAAGTTTGAAAATCATATTATTTTAATTGTTTTTTCACATTGAAATTAATACATTGTTATTCATGTCGGAAGTAAGTAACATGAGGGAATTACTTCATTGATGATTGTTGGTTTTGGAGACAGAAGCCAATACAAGAAGCTACAAATTTGTTTAATGACACATATACTAACAGAATTCCTCATATTTCCAAGTTTACAGTTGATAACGATACTTCAATTTTGAAATACACAAATAAAAAGAGATATTTATAATTCGATATAACTTCATTGTTTTTCAAAATATTCTTCGTTAAGATCAATAAGATCATGCCTTTAAACCAATTGTTGAAGCGATGTGATTTGAACGCATCCACTGCTTTTTCAGGTGTAGAAAAATGTTGACCTCGCAATTTATTTTTGGTCTACGGAAATAAGAAGAAATCATGACGATCCTGCCAAACAAGGACTGTATGGCGAGTGACCCCTCAATTCAATTTTTGACTGTAAAAATACGTTTTTGTTTGAACTGATGTGATTTATTTTTGCGATTGGTTTTCCTATGTGGTTTTGTTGGATTCGATCGTCTTGAAAGACCCATACCGTCGATTGTTGTTTAGTTCTTATAGATCACACTCCAAGAACAGATTATGATACTATCAGGCAGTCGAAGGTTTCTACTTTGAAGGATTATAAGGAAACATTGATTTTTCAATTATTGACCATGTTGTAATAGATAAATATTTAACCCTACCATTGAATTTGATGTTTAATCGTAATCTATGAATCAGAAATCCACTAAACCTGATATTCGTAAATTCGGAAATATCATATCTACTCAAAAGTTATATTATAAATACAGAGTGATGCATTTAAACTATTATCTCAAAAATTGTGACATAAAAACAAACATTACATAGTATACGTATTCCGCACATTTGGCCCGACTCTGTATTTACGATGGAGTGCAAAAATTTGGAACATGGATAAAACGTAGGTCATCACTTAACACCCGAAACAAAAGAACAATCAAAACAATGAATAGGGAGAACCGGCTCTAAAGAAGCCAAAGATCATTGCATCTGCAGGCGAGGTCTTGGAGCCGGCTTTTTGGGATACGCATGGAATAATTTTCATCTTGAAAAAGGAAAAACTAACAGCGGCGAGAATTACGCGAACTTATTGCAACGTTTGAGCGAAGAGATCTTGCCAAAAAGACCGTATTTGGCTAAGAAGAAAGACAACGCACAAGCTCATACATCCGTTATTGCAATGGTATAAATTAATGAATTACTACCTCACCAGATTTAGACCCTTTGGATCAATTTCTGTTCACAGACTTGAAAAAATGGCTCAGTGGTCAAACAGTGTTTAACAATGAAGAGATGATGTAGCATTAGCATAGCATATATTTTTATGTTTTCTATTAACCAAGACACTTTTCATTAGCGTTCTCTGAAATTTCAATAAATATTTCTTGAATACAAATTGAAGGGCAATTAATATGGAATGCACCCTTGTTTTACTTGGTGATCTATGCCTTTGGTGATGCTAGTACAGATAATTAATGATGCAAACTACAAATACCTCTAAATATATGATATATGTTAAGTGTCAAATGTAAAAAGGCTCAATATAAAGTCTAAAAAGTATAAATTTGTGCCAAAAATATCGATTTACACGTGGAAATTATAGTTCTTATTAAAATAAATTATTGTGCCTAAAAAGAGCTATTATTTTTTGATGGCAAAATTAAAAGGTTTTTCTCACTATCTCCACAGATTTCGGAAATTATTATCGCTTATGCATTAAACGTAGTAGGAACGTTCACAATTTTACTAACATTTTACTATTTTCTCAACTAAATTTATTACTAATTTGCTAGACTATAATTATTTGCTCCTGTTTTATTAATAATTAATATGCTTAAAGGGCTCAATATGTTACAATGCAAAAAAATGCACAATCACTTGCCAATTGAAATCAAATCGATATCATCTTTTACCGCATTCCGTAATAATTTCAAGGCTTATTTACTGGAAAGTACATTCTACTCTGTAAACGACTTCCATTCTAATAATATTTAATTCCGAGCATACTGCATACTAGTTTAACTTTTTCTTATATAAGACTTATATGTTAATTATTACTTATAATTTTGTTACTCATTGTAGTTTTCTTCTGTATATTGAAAGTTTATTTTATTTGTTTTGTTTTTTAAATTTTACAAGCTTTTGTCTACAAATTGTAATAATTTTTTGACAATAAAGCATTTCTATATTTCTCTCTCGTTTTCTTTCTAACAATCCATCAAAATTTCTAACTTCATACGAATTTTTGTAGCTTCCCTTCTATTTTTTTTCTTTTGACTTATTTGACTAGACTATACCTCTAGTAGTTTATAACACCTATACACTAATAGTCGTATCTTCCGCGATGGTAATTGGTTTTGAATGTTTTTATTTACCGATAATATAACCGATTAATTTAATTTATATCTTGTTACACTCCACGCTCCAGTCACAATAATATGATAACGAAAAAGGCATCATAATCTGATGGATAACTAAGACTACATTGAAAATTCACAACCTTAAAGCACACACCTCTGGCGTTCTTAGATGTATCCATGTATATGTATTGATAATTGATATACCTAGAGAGAGGATTAGTTTGTATTTGAATGAAAGTGGATTCTCCTAATTGACATAGGTTGTTATTGCATAATTAATGTATAACAGACTTAAGAGACTAAGTGCATGGTCTTGAACTTCTGCCCTGAAGTTCTAACTCTAATTACAGAGCTTTAATATATGGAGATCACCACACGATAGTTGAAATCTTTCTCTAACCGAATAGTAAATTTTGAGGTTCTATTATAAAATTAATACATATTAGTCCAGTCAAATTAGTCCTTAAAATAGAAGTGAGGTTACAAAAATTCCCATAGAGCTAAAAATCGGTTAGGTTAGGTAATGAAAGCTGTGTAAATTATGTAATTTATAAATGAAAATATAATTATAATTTGGAGAGACTTAGGCCGAACAGTACTCAAAATACTATGGTTAATATTCTGTTCTAATGTTCTAAATTGAAGTTTTTATTTTTTAAAATAAAAGTCAGTGACTTTGGAATGTCTCTATCAATAAATTCAAACATACGAAGGATATTTGGAATTATTTAACACTGCACATTGAATATCTTCTCAAATAATTGCAGCTGCAGCTTCTAGAATGCTGAATCGCTCTTCTTTTTTATCTGTTTTTTTTTTCATACCATGCTTGATTTGAAATATCATGGTGACTATCAATAAAATATATGAATGTTAAGTTCCTGATATTTCTGTAATAATAATTTTATCACCATACTCCAACTTCAGTCACATTTCATTGTAGCCCCAGTGCGATCCATAGGCCCGCAATTGAACTTTCTCCATAGCCCAGAGCGGTCCTGTGGACCACACGACGTATTTTATTCCAAACCTTCTCCATGGCCCAAGGGAACAAATGTGTTTCACAGTTTTGTTGTAGTCACTTATTTCTAAATGTTTCGACACGAAATAATATTTTTTAAAACACATTGTACATTTTTGTACACTCTACATAAAAACATAAATCATTCAAAGGATAAAGAAGGAAACAAAATTTTGTTTTTTCTTACTACAAGTAGAGTTAACTTGAAAACATAATTTTTTACAATTTTCATTTCAAAAACATTTTAACTTTATTTTTCCTAGGATCCACGCCCCATATGGAGTGTGAATCATAAGAAAACTTCGCGCAGAGAAAAGTTTATCAATTTTGGTTGGGGCTCAAATGGTTCTGATATCTATTATTGAATTTTTACAAATGCCTTCCAATTCCTCTAATGTGAATTGATATCATCGTTATTTTCAATATCCTCAAATGTTTCTCATCGCAATATTTGTAGCTTCATCTTCATTGAGGGTGGTCGGTTTCAAAAAAGAATTGTAGCAATTGTTATGATACTTAGCCTTCTTTGAACGGAAGTGTAGTAACTTACGTCGGTACTGCAGTACTTTTGTTTTCTCCAGCTCTTTATTTAATGCATTGCCGTAAAACACTGATTGAACCAGCTACTTCTTGGCACTTTCTTTCCAGGGCATCAATGTTACTTTCTCCAGTATAATTTCGCATCAACAACTCGACTTTTAGCCAAATGTTGATCAGAAATAACGCAGAATTACGAAAAGCCACCAGTTGTTACTACGAAAGAATGCTTAATAATCCCTCGTAATCATGCTTCTGGTTCCGTTTCAAAGCTACAAAGCGACTGTGACATCGAACTGGTCAGGAATCCTCTCTATCTGCGTTTGAGGCTGCGTCCTTATTTCTATGCTCAACAAATCTAAACGAATGCGAATTGAATGTTACTTAAGGCTATGCAACTAAATGAAAATAGAGGCGGAGATTCTTTTTCAATTTTTTGGACCGCTATATCACGGAAATGGCAATATTTATGAAAAAAAGTGTGAAGACATTTTTTGTAGAGAATCAGATGATCTACAATTTTTGTCTGAAATATTTTTGCTGTCTCACCGTTTAACTAAAAAATGCAAGGGGCTATTTTTGCAAACTTTCACCATCAATAAAATTTTTTGCACCAGGGGAATTGATGGCGACTTTTCACAATTCATTTATAATAGTATTTTGAACATTCATACAAATTTTTTAAGCCTCTAAAATCTTATTTGGCTAGAGTATATTACAATGAATATAGGAAGTGAGTTCTGAATATACGAGGTCTGTCTATTAAATACCGAGACTGGTTACGAAAAAGGGTTTTATTATAAAAATTATTTCACATTCGAATGCTCCTCTTCAACATACAAATCTTTCTATACGTTTTTTGCATTGATGGAGAAGTGCTGGAAGCCTTTTTTGATGAGGGCTTTTAGGAGCTCTGCCATTTTTTGCTTTACCGCTTTCATCGACTCAAATCGGGTCCCTTTCAAAGCAGATCTTTTTCTAACTTTTCAAGAACCGTTGATGTAAGAGCTTTTGGTCAGGAGTCTGATTTTTTGGCACCAACTTTTCTTTATCGACGTTTACAGCCTCGGCAATCATCCGGATGTTCATTCGACGATCTATACGCACAATTTGATTGATTTTGGTCACTGTTTTCGGAGTTGAAACAGTTACAGGGCGACCTGGTCGGTGGTCATCTTCAGTGTTCTCTCGGCCCTCACTAAAGCGCTCACACAATTCCCCATAGGCTACTTGTATCAATTTATAGCACTCAGTCGGATTTTTTTTTCAATTTAACGAGAAATTTGAGATTGATACGTTGCTCCTGTTTTTCGACACACAAGGTTTTCGGCACGAGCAAAAAACACGTTCATTTCAAACCGCCACTACACAAACACTATAATAGTGACGGAAACGTGTTTTGAGACATGCATAGACAAGATATCTAGATACCCAGATACAGTCTCGTTATTCAATAGCCAGACCTCGTACTTTTTTCTCTATAGATTATAAAATATTATTCTGTGCTCGAGATTATTCGAGAAAATTTGATTGCTTTTGAATAAAGAAGGAAAAAATCATGAGATTCAAATAATCGACCAGATACTCAAGAATAATAAAAGAAATGAGTTGTTCTTCTATTTCTGAATTTCTGAAAGTTATATCAGCACACATCACAATCACAATCAAATTAGATGTGTTGTATTTCCAGTTATATGGGACTTTCGAAGTGTGGTAAAGAAAATGCTTTTCGCAGTTCCTATGGTATGCCGAGAGCCTTCAAATTATATTAATAGTATTTTTTAAACAAATTTCAACCCAATGGTTTCAGAAACCGAGGCGCAAGCTGTTAAATTTAATAATTTTTCGTGTTTGATGAATAAATACGCTTTGGAAGCGTAATTGGTCATCTTATCGTGTATAAAAAAAGTAAGACACACTTGACTTGGTCAAAAATGAAACGCATTAGATCAAAACTTAACAATTGGAATTCTACTCCGAATAAATTTCACAGTTGGACGAAACTCAACGTTAGTTGCGCATAAGCTCAGAAGACTTTTTTTCCTCTGGTATTGAGAACAGACTGGTACACTACACACAATATTTTGTAAAAATTTGAGCTGACCTTTCTCTAAGACAAACTCATAAAACATCATAAGAAGCATCAGTATAATTGCATTTTGAAAAGAATGCGGCCAGATTCAGTTTTTTCATGAAGCATTGCTTCAAGAGTTTGCTACAGTACTTGCCATTATTGTCCAGGGAAAATTGGTGCTAAGAATTTTAAGTCTAGAAAATCTTCCGCATAATAAGAACCTACAACATACGCTTGAGCTTGAGAATAAAATGACATCTTGAAGTTTTACTGGCTTAATTATCTTGTTAATGAAGTATGGCTTACATAAATACCAAGTCGACATGACCATTCTGGAAAGGTATCCTTGTAGAAGCAGTCCTTAATAAGTTTTAGAAAGAAATTAATGTTATTCCGTTTGAATGGAAGGATATGATGAAATGAGCATTTGTGCAAATTAAAACATTTTGAATACCACTGATTTCTCTAGTTTTGTTTCCTAGTCTTTACTTAGGTATGTTAAGGGTGAAAGTCGCTGGAATGTCAATAATAGGAGTTGGCTTGCCCAGTCATGCAATAGATTAATTTCTGTACTAATTAAAGTTTTGTTGAATTTTGATAATTAACGAAATTATTAAGATAAATTCTCTGGCGGTAAACTAATCTAATTGTTGATTGGGCCATTAAATGAATGAAATCATATTTTACCCATACATGAGTTTAAAAGATTGTATGTCGTTAGCGAACCAATTTTACTTTTCCACGCGAAATCGAAATATAAATTCCAATAGAGACTGACGAGTTGAATTAAAATATTTATCAGTCCAAATTTATTGCGAGAGTAATTTAAATCTGGTGATGGTATTGAAATTTACGAAGGTAGTTGAATATCAGCGAACGTGTGGAATACGTAATTTGAAAGATATAAATATCGTCGTTTTTAATATTCGACATTATTCGTGATTCCTAAAAGATCTCCCATGTTGTAAAATTAATTGGAAACCAGGAACTCGAATAATTTACATTTTTATTGGAAATCTGGTTTTGTGTTTTAGTATTACAAGTGTAAAACGTAATGTTAAACAAAGCATTTTTAACTACATAATTTTTTTATAAAAATCGATTCTACGTCAAGCCCAGTCACTTACTTTTTTGGTTTAGTCGAAAAATCTTCTTCTTTGTATGTTCTTGGCCAAATGTTCAATTTATTCAGTTTCATTCCTCCACGAAAATTAGTGAAGATAGTAATTATATTCAACAATATTTATCCTTAAATACACTGAGCGTCAGCGAAAACGGGCCACCCCAAAAATTATCCAAATTTTTCCATGTTGTTTATTTTAATTGTAATAAATGTATGATGTATTTATTCATTAATGCTTTTAGCATGTTATATCATGTTTATACGGGTTACAATTAGAAAGTAAGCAACAATTCGAGAATTTATAAATTCATTAAGAAACAACACTTTCAGTTGACACTACAATAATTGAAGCAAGTACACAAAAAAAGGTTTATTTTTCAAAAAGGCCTATTGGTACCTCGATACTGGATGACAATTCTCATGAGAGTGGGCATAGAACGCAACACGTTCTCAATGTTTGCTTCTAATTCTAATTGGTGCATCAAATTGTGTCTTCGAAAAAATCGAGGAAACCAATCGCAAAAGACGAATCAAACTTCACCACGACAATGTGAGCTCTCACATACACATCAGTTCAAACGAAAACGTTTTTGAACAATTAGAACATCAAATCGATGGGTCTTTGATTAGCAACCAATAATTCCTTCTTACTCCCGCAGATTAAAAACAAATTGTGAGGTCAACGTTTTTCTATACCTGAAGAAGTGGTTGATTATATATTGATATTATATAATTGTTTATCTCAAAACTTAAACATCAACCCTAGTTTTATAGTCGCTTTTTCCGCTCTATCCCGTAAAAAGTTGATTCTACTAAAAAATGCAAAATAATTTCACGATAAACAATTATTATATTTGCCTATATTGAGCAAATATCTAATTTATTTAGACGGCACGATATCAATGTCGATTTTTCACATCTTCATTACAACGCCGTAATGAAGATGTAAAGTAAGCTCAGTACCAATTTTTCCGAAGATTGTGGCTCAAAATTTCTAAAAAAACTGGACTTCCAAGTTAATACGCTTAGATATTTTCTGATTTTGATATTAGGAAATTAAAAATGTTTGTAGATAATTTATTTACGATTCCAATCAATGAAATGGAATAATTAATCACTCTTTTCCGGCTCTTCCGTTATTTCACTGAACTGATTAGGAAGAAAGAATAAATTAATTTTTATGTTGAACAAGTTGATTGAACGGTGTGCTGGTGCACATTTTCTGATAGATTGGTGTTAGTACATAACTGACATCATTCTCTTTCGAAATTTGAAGCACTGACGAGCATCTATACGTGCCCGGTAAAAAGGACGACGACCACGCTTAGATTTCTGTTAAAACAAATTAATCACATTTTCGGAAAAATAAATATAAATGGAGTCACGTCTGAAAGATTATAATTGCTTCATTTGCGGCCATCATTTTGACCAAAATAAAACTTTGAAGTAACATATCCGGAAGACGCATCCATACAATAGTTTGAATAACGTAGTACCTCTAGAAAAAATTGAAGAAAGACATTATTTGAGTGCAGTAATGGCAAAAACGATTCACTACTAAACACTACCTGAATACCTATCAAAGGATTCTACATTCAGCACCTGCACTAGCTCGATCATCTGTCAAGAACTTGTTCTCTCTACGGCACAAATTTATCAAACCTAATTGAACACTTTTAGAAAGCAATGATGTGATCAGGATTTTACTTAGAGTGAAAAAGATATCTGGAAAACACAACTGCTTATTTCCCCTTTGCAGGGCCGGATTAAGCTAGAGGCTTGGAATCTAACGTATTGATATTATTTTGTGAATTTTTCCGGGTTTCCGAATTCCTTAAAGGGGCCCCGTCATTATTTTAGCCCAGGGCCTTATAAATCTTAATCCGGCCCTGTCCCTTTAGAAGGAAAGAATATGTTGCTGATGGGAGTCCTTGCAGCGTTTATTTCTGTAATCGATCAGGAAATTATAAGAAAAAGGAGATGGGGTTATGCATTTAAAAAGGTAAATAAAAATCGTAGGGACTTGCCCAGCAATGCATTGTTGATGCATATGGTAAATACTCTATGAAATTCATGGAAACTCATGTTTGAACTTCAGCTCATAGATCTCTTAAAAATAGATAAAGAATATTCTGCAGCTAAAATTGCAAATTATATTCCTTTTCAGCACATTTTAAATGATGTGCTAGATTCAATTGCTAGTAATAATTTGCAAAGGAAACAACTCGTCACAAGGAAGGATCTTTTGAACATTGAAGCACTGTATGACCTGGAGTCTGAAGCTATTAGACATTTTTATCATGTTATAATTGTTGGATGCTCGGTCTGTAATATCTTACAAGCCTCAAACTGTAGAAATGGAGGGATTTGCTAACGATGAGGTCATTTTAATAGTAATGACAGATCCTTAAGTGGAAATGGCAAATATGCATGCATCACACTGTATGTAAAAACATAAAGGAAGTCACAACATGAATCCAAGAAAATGTGTCCGAAAATGAAAGTAGTTAATAAGTTTGAAGAGAAAGATTAACATTTTTATTTTAATTGAAATGTTTTAATTAAAATTTTTCGAATTTTAATTTTTTGGTACTCCTGATTTCCTTTTTCTTAACATAAATATTAATCATACTTAAGAATATTTAATAATCATTTTCGTTTACTATTCTTGTTGTAGTTTGAAATAATTAAATTGAGAAGTTTTGAGTAAATAATTGAATCACACACGGTTATTGAGTTATGAGTTTCAGTTCAGGCTACATAAATTAAAGTATAATATTCTAAGAAAATTTTAATTTAATTTTCTATTTAAAGACCTTTCAAAAATTTTATTTCATGGCTTATTTGTAAAGCTGGAAAGTGTATCTAGATTTTTAACGATTTACAAATAGACAATGACAGTTTTTCTAATCGATTGATTAATTTTTTACTTTTATTTTGAAAATATTTATTTCTGAGCAACTTATAATATTTTTTTGATTTTTATCATCATAACCTATATTTTCAACGGCCTTTTTTATGATGGCTCCATCTATGAAATTAAAGACCGATTGGTTCTTGGACCGATCAGTTTACGAAGAAAATATCTTTGCGCAGCACAGCGCATGTGCGTTGTACTTTCTTACTAAGCTTGTAGGCGCTCGTAAAGCACAGTGAAAAGTCGATCTCGTTCGATAAGCTCACAATCACGGGACGACCTAAAAGCACTTCATTCGCAACACGGCGTTGAATTCCCTGTATCCAACATTTAAGTTGAATAAACTGTTACATTCGCGTTTGCGCTCTCGTTGGCGTTACGTTTGACTTCTCGGTGGTTAAGCGCGTTTGTGCTTATGAATCACGTTAACCAACACAGAAAAGAGAGTATAAATTTATAAACTAACTTTTACTCTTAAACATTGAACTCCCCGAACTGAACAAGCAGTTTGATGGATACTCATAAATTCTTATAGACGTTGATCTTCACCCTACGCTCCTACAAATCGAATGCAGATGTTTACCAAATCCTTAGTAGAAAGACAAATTTATAACTTGCATCAAAGCCGATAAGAAAATGGAATATATCACTGATTATAATTTATTCTGATACAATCCCTAAAAGCGAGATGTGTTTCTAATCCAAACCTACTATTTTAATGAACTATAAAGTCATCGAAAAGCTGCGAACTAATCGAAAAGTATAAAAGGAACGTTTAGTGAGTGAAATAAGGAGTTCTTATCTCAATTTTATTGTTGTTCTCAAACTGAATACCTATCACCCTCAAGAGACTCTTTATCGACTTAATGTCTCTTCCAGAAAATTAGATGGTGGCGTGTTACTTAATTTTATTTCTGTACGGGTCAATATTTTTTATGCAAATATTGTGAAATCATTCTAATGAAAGCGGAAAGGAGGAGTATATCTCTTTATTAGAAGTGGAAGTAATCATTTAGGACTGCCCTTCGAAAACGATTCAATACAATGTCTCTCAATTATCAGGAATTGTTCCCTGTCACGCAAATTATATCTCATAATTCATTGTGAGAATCCGGAATAATACTTTTACGCCGACTGCCGTCTTTCTCTTCAAAATAGCAGTTTTTTCATGAGATAACATCCTAGTCTGATGAAAATGTATCCCCTCCAAGTAGAGGCTAGGACACAGAAAAAAGGTCCTGGGTGCAAGATCTGGTGAATAAGGTGCGTTGTTCTGATAGAATAGCACTTCGGGATTATACTGGTGACTCAAAGATTCATCTACAGCTATAAATTGATGCAAAAAACCCGACTCTTCCTGCACAAAGTCCTGGGAAATGTTAATTCGAAAGCGCTTTTGGTTGAAGGTGAGAAAACGCTGCATCAAATGCGCGCATAGCTTACGTATGCATAATTCTTCGGACTATATATGGTAAATTACAATAGCTTCTTCTACCTCTCTAACCTTAATCTGATAGTCGTCCATTACTATTTGGTGAATTTCTTTCGATGACATATATCATTGGTTATCGTAGTTTTTGGCCATCCTCTTTCATTTCATGCTTACCTTTCAAAAACAAATATTTAATGACGATTCGATACCAATTTTCTTTCCTTTTGTTAAGACTCACTTATAGGATTGTCAAACAGAAACTAAGTTTCCAGAATACCTGTAATTATTGTAAAAATCTCTCAACGCATGCACAGATATATTTCTTAACGTTTATTGATAAGTTTGACGTCAAAAAAGTAAACCAGAGCTACACAAAAAATTAAAAGAAGAAAGATGTCCACCGACGAAATTGTGACAATCGAAAAATTGGAGTATCGAGCCATCATCAAGCACCTGTATTTAAAAGGGTTAAGTGGTAAGCAGATTTACGAAAATATGCTTATTATCCTTGGTGATCAATGTCCTTCGTATGCGACCGTGAAAAATTAAACTGCAAGCTTCAAAAGAGGTAAATTTTCCATTGAAGATGATGACCGTTCGGGAAGGCCAGTTTCTGTCTCAGTCCCCGAAAATATCGATGCAGTTCATGACATGATTTTTTCAGACCGTCGAATTGGGCTAAAACAGATATCTGAAGCACTAAGTATTTCATACGAACGCGTTCATCATATAGTTCACGTCAATTTGGACAGGAGAAAAATTGCTGCAAAATGGATTCCAAAATATTTGAATCTTGACCAAAAGCATTGCGTTCGATCTGTGCTCAATTTGAAAACGACGTAGATTTCTTAAACCGATTTGTTACTATGGATGAGACTTGGGTATATTTCTACGATCCAGAAACACAGCAACAATCGATGGAATAACGACATTTTGGTTCTCCAAGACCTAAGAAGTTTCGTGTCCAAAAATCTTCTGGAAAAGTTCTTGCCTTAGTTTTTTGGGATTGCCATGGAGTAATCAAGATTGATTTTTTGGGTAAGGGTGGAACATTAACTGGAGATTACTATTCGATATTACTGACCACTCTACGGAAAAAAAATTAAAGAAAAAAGACGCGGAAAGCTACCCAAAGGTGTTTTGTTTTTGTAGGACAACGCCTCTGCACACAAATCTGCTATTGCCATGCAAAAAATTCGTGATTTGGGGTTTGAATTACTGGAACACCCCCCTTATTCACCAGATTTGGCTCCGTCCGTCTATCATCTCTTTCCTCAACTGAAAAAAAGTCGTAAAATGTCGTAAATTTTCTTACACATCTCTACCATATTTCCAAAAATAGACCTGTGCCGAGTTTCCCGTCGAACCCAGTTCACTACCTTCAAAAATCAATGTGTGTTTCCAGTATATTGATGAAATACTTTATTAATGGTCTTCATTGAACGGCCAAGTCATTATTACTAATGAATTTCATGGATTTTATATCCACCCCTTCATTTACCTTGAACATATTTGATTACCTGAATTCTTGTAAGCAAATCAACTCGCTCATCTAAATCTGTTATACATATGGTTTATTTTCCTTTTTTTACAATATCACTCGCCATTGTGCTCGAATAAAGAATTAATCAATGATATAACTCATTCGATTTGTGAAAACAGAAAGTATCAAGGTGTCACATCATTAATGTAGCCATTTAACATTATTAGAGGCTGATAATTTTCAAAATACTTACCCATCGCAGACGCTTATATTACACAGTCGTGTTGTGGAAACATGCCGCAGGTTTTGAAGACCTTGACATCCACATATTCTATTTTAAACAAAATTTATTCAACAACACAATATTCATTTCGCGTTATTTTCCACTCATTTGTTTTTTTCTGGAAAAGTAATTCTCTGAAATGTAACAAGAAGCTCAAATAATACTTCTCACTCACAGACTTACGACTTTGCAAGTACTTTGACTGTATAAAATAGCCGTAATCAAACAAAAAAACTTTCATTTTCAACTTCAATTTTCTCGAGAAATTTCAAGACTGTATCCTAATAAGTCGGTTGTAATTTCAGTTTTTTTTTCTGCGTTTGTTTTTTATCCCGTTTTTATAATTTGCCGGTTTCCTTCAGATATATTCTTAATTATCGATGTTGATTGATTGTTCTGCTTCGTTACCGTTTAGCAATGTATGATTTCCATCCGTTTAGATTCTTCCAATACTATTAGAAAGTAGAAGGAACACGTTGATCGTATACAACATTCGAGGAATTTGAGAAGCTTCTACTAAGAAGAATAACAAAATAACAGAAGATAAAATCTCCGCACAAGTTCACAGAGTAATCAGAACCTTCAGAGAAGCACTAGAAGTCAAAAAGTATTGCACAACGGCTTTTCTCGATGTTTCTCAAGCCTTTGGAAATTTGTGACACGAAGGACTAACAGAATGACTTGAGAAAAAAATGCCACATCCTATTATCATATTCCTTTAATCATAAAAGCTCTTTTTCAACTCTCCACAAGTGAAATGGTGAAAATCGCATGATCAGTCATTTCGATCCCACTTTCTACTTTGAGATCTTCCTGATTAATGAAAAAATGTATTAATTCTAAATCAAAAACTACACCAAAAAATGAAAAATAGCTGAAACTATTGTATTGTAAACAAAACATTGTTTTCTATGATCCCGAATGACCGGAGTTTGACCGGAGTAAAAGTCCTTGATGAAGACACCAAAAGTGTAATTCGAAGAAAAGTTCACTTTTTTCATTTTAAAAAGGAAATACTCACCCTAGATTAGATTTTAATGGAGCTTTCTGAAATAAACTATAATATTCAATTTCCAAAGAAACTTCATTCGAATCCTCGAAACTTTTGACATAACCTAGAATATTTAGTCGTGCTTTTTTGATGGCATGTAAATTCCAAACAACGTCCTGTACGAGGTAATTTATTGAGATCTGGTATCGGCTCTTCTGTGGGTATTTAATATTTTTTCTTTTATTTTGGTTCGTGGCTCGTGGCAGGTACTGATCAATGTATCCTCTCCATAGATTGTTTTTTGTTAGACCAATAACAAGTTTGGCTAGAAATCAAGATTTTTTGAACTTCATTTTTTGCTGGTGTTCAGCAAAGTCCACTTCAATTGTATTCCAAAGTCATTATAGATTTTTCTCTGCCTTCATCTATTTCGTCAATATCATGGATTGATGATAAGAGCAGTACATTTTTTTGGTTTTTGAAACGTAAAACACAATAATACAAATACAAATTGTAGAGGCAACTACAATTAATTGTTTTGTGTCATCCATGGCATTGAAAATTTGTACTCCTCAAGTAATTCAAAACTTCACGTTCTTGAACCAGTTATCTGTAATACCGTTCCTAATTAATTCAACTATTCTAAAAACAACATCGATAGGAATTTCTAATTACAAATGGAGAGCCCTGTGATTGTTTACCTAAGTTACCCCCATTCTCATGGCATGAAATATTTTAGCGTCTGATAACGAAAATGTTTTAATTCCGTATATTGATGGCACTGTCTGAATTGATATCATCTTCTAAACGCAATCAGAATTCCATCCACTATCAAGAATCGAAATACTGCATGAACAGGATGAGTCAAAAAAGTTCTGTTGTAGTTCCATCGGTAGTAAATGTTTCTTCATAGATTCCATTCCTTCATCGAATATAAGTATAATAAATTAATCAGAGATCCATGTACAATATTGTTTGCTATTATTCTGAATGTTAGCGATGATGGGGGACAATGATTTCTCCATTTAATTGTGAAGTGAAATGTCTGTGACGTTTCTTGTTTTGTATCCTGAACATTTTTTTCCTCATAAAGTTCTTCTTCAAGTTCAAGTTCATGCTCGATATCTGAGTTATTTGTTCTTGCTCATCGTCATTATTTTTATCATCGACCTGTGTCATTTTAGACTCTTAGAGAAGCTCTTGTGTCAACTACTGCAGTCTAGCTCATTATTCTATAATAGTAAATAATCTTTTATTTATTTCATCAATATATTCGAGTGACAAAGCAGAATTTAATATCGCGAGAAATAATTATGAAATAAAAGCAATCAAGTGACGATGCTGATGTTCTACTATTCACTGCCTCATTTCGGTGACATACGGTGCCACGGACTGATATGCTTATGAGCCTCTTGAGACGTTCACGGTTGACGATATCAATTCATAAAATCCAAAATTAAGCACATTGTTTATTGTTCATAAAAAGTTATAGATGGCTTTTAAAATAATCAATTAAGGTGGTGACTGCGTAAGACACAAACAATACGTATTAAAGCAAAATGTGTCTGCATTGAAAAATTTTGTTAGGATATTATTACCTCCAAAGTGATTTGAGCTCAGTATGTATATCAATAAAATAGTTTTGCCAGGATATATTGGTAAAATTCTCCTTGCCACTTTACAAAGTTCAGAGAATGATTTTTTGTGGTAATTTTAATGTAAGTTTAAGTACAAACTGTCATTAAGGATAAGTAAAAATGCTGCTTGCTGTGAGTTAAAAGCTTCGGCTAATATTTACGACTAGAGGGCGCAAATTTCACAGGACGAGCTATTTTATGCGAGCACAAAATTACAAGCGGTTTTATACGTCTCCATTCTTTTATTGTAACCAGTGAATTATGTGAGACGATTTACTACAAATATTGTAGATCTACTGTTAGATTAAGTAAAACATGCAATTAAATAACGGGTTATTAATAACAATTGGTTGTATTATTTAGGTACCTACTTTCGCTTTTTACTGATAGAGAGCGTTGCTGTACTTTGCCGTTTGTCACGTGATCCTGGTCACATAGTAGCAAGAAATGCGTGATTTTTATTAGAGCTTTTAGTTGTGGTTTAATGGAGTGCTTATGCTTTTACTTTTTCATTTCCGTAAAGAAAGCTGCTGAGGCTTACAAAGAAATATGTGATATTTATGGTGCTAATTCCTTAACCTAGCATAAAGAGCTGTCAGAATTGATATTCAAATTTCCCTCAAATATGAGCAACGTTCTGGTCATCAACTATTGAAGTTGATGACCAAATCAAAGTCATATTTGAAGAGGCTACACGTATCGCACATAACAATTGACACTTAAAATATCTTAAGCAGCTAGTTAAGAAGCTTGATATTTGGGTACCTCACGAATTGAAAGAAATTCATTTAACAGAAAGAATCAACATTTGCTATATGCACCCTCGAAAGAAATGAAACCGACCCTTTCTTGAAAAGGGTGGTGATTAGAAATGGGTCATGTACAGTAACACAATTCGAAAACGATCATAAAGCAAACTCTATCCACCAGAACAAACTGTTCGGTAGGATTACAAAGGTGTTGTGTTTCTTGAGCTGCTTCCAAGGAACCAAACGATGAATTTTGATGTTTACTATCAACAATTGATGAAACTGGATTAAACAATCAAAGAAAAATGACCAAAATCGTCATTTAAGTGAATAGCGTTTCTAAAATGATACATTCACAACTTGGCTCTCTCTAGGCTACCATGCTCAATTATAACAGGAATGCTATAGGCTTTATTGGCCTTCGCCGTGAAAACTGAATGATGTAGTGCAGATAAACAGTTGATATTCATCTTATTTACTTAAATAATCCTGAAGCTTTTCTACGTTTTCAAGTGTAAGGCATGCTGGAGTTGAGTCATTACAGCTTTCATTCTCTCCTCTATTTTGTTCTATTTTTTTTTGTAAGTTCATGCTTAATTTATCCTCCTTATTAATCGTTTTCTTCCTACTCTCATAACATGGCAAAACCATATCAATTGTCCTTCTTCTATTTTGTTTTGATATCAAATTTTCTCTTAAAGTATTATTTTCTATTTTGTCGTATCTTCATTAATTATCTATTTGCCTCAGAAATCTCATTTCTGTATTTTGTATTTACTTTTATGTTTCTGTGTGGGTGTTAATATGGGTGTGACTATTTTTTATATATTTTTGTTTTTATTTGTTTTAGTATTGCCTGTTGGTTAGAAACTGTGTTGCATTGAAGAGTCTGCTCCAGTTCTCTCTTTTATCTCTTGTTTCATTCTTCCAAATTATGTTGTGCCAAGGTATTTGAAGCTTTTAATCTGCTCTATATTTGATTCTTCTAATTTTGTCTTTCATTTTATTATTATCGACGAGTTTCATTATCTGTCATTGTATAGTTTTAAGTTTCAGTTCAGGGTTTTCCCATTTTCTGGCATTATTACCATGTCATCTACGTATAGGATCTCTCTTATTTTAATATTGTTGTTACGGACCTATTTGATACTTTTTGTCTAACTCTGACATAGTTTTTCGTCTCTTTATATAAAACCTCTACTCCGTTGATTAGTTTTTCTTTTAAATTAAACTCTATTTTCTAGAATTTTCGTATAAGTCATTCCTATTGACTCTGTCGAATGGTTTTTCCAAAGCTATTTATTTATTATCGACCTTTTACTATATTTATATCATTTCGGTATTTTTTTTGTTATTTAGAATTGATACGAAATGATAAAAACGTAATCGGGAATTTGTTGTGAGCAAAGCAATAGCTTTAGGGTTTTATTTGGAAAGAAAAATTATTCAGCATTAAAAAAATCACGGAAAGGCAGGCAGAGGAAAAATATTTCATTGTCCCGTTTAACGAGCTCCGATAATGAAGTTGACGTGAAAAAAATTGAGTTACAAAAATAGCTTCGAGAATTAAAACGGAGCGTGATTTTTTTTTTCAAAGATATTTCGAGGCAATGAAGAATTACGATGGAATATCCAAGGAAAGAAGGATTAGAATTAACTTCAATTTAATGAATAAATTGTATCATTAAAATGTATGAGAAATGGATATAAATGCTCACAATAGTATACGTTGTTAATAAAAAAAGGTTTATTTTTACACAAACTCACATGTTTAATTCATTCAATTTATGTGTACAAGGTCTTTTTTTGTTTTTCTTTTAATGGAACCCTGCTTTCCAATCTCCAAATCGAACTTCTTCTTAGCTCTAAGCTATTGCTGCTGTCTTTGCTAACACGCCTAAAAAGATTCGTAGTGACGTTGTATACCGAAACCAGGAACTCCATTACTAAAATGCTAAAAGAAGTTACGTAGTGCTGACAGAGACTGAGGTAAATTTCTAATAAAATATTAGCCGTGACAAAACACCTCATACAAAACCTGAATACTCAGCCTGTCGCCTCGGTTGAGACTTATATCAAATACCAAATCCGGCTAAAACAATGGCAACGCATAAAAATAGAAAATATTGACCCATGGCAGAAAGTTGAAAACTTTTCTTAAAGATTGGATGATAAGTAAAAAATTGTTTATAAGAAAACTGGTAAAGTTACTACTATAATTAACAAAAAGAACGATAAAACTGCTAAATAAACTTTACAATCAGGTAAAATCGGAGAATTGAAAATATTCCATGTTGTTGTACGGTTGAATATACAGGGTGCGCCGTATAAGAACGGACACAGAGCACAGGCGTACAGGGTAACCAAAAATATGACGATTGCAGGCATCCCTGAGAAGTTATATTTTAACTTAAAAACACCAAATTTACTACACTACATGAGACTGTTATCGATCGAACTGTGGGGGCATATCAAGATAATATATCAGGATAAAGTTTTAGTGCTAATATGCCGTTGATCGTCAGCGATATCCAAAATAACTTCTCACACAATTATTTAGGCAGGATCCTGTCGATTAACACTAAAAAACTCTCCTGTTTCTCGAGACCTTCTTACAACATTAAAAAATTTTTCTTTGTGAAGAATTAAGCTTTGATATTTTTTCATCACGGCTAAAAATTGTCTACGAATATTTAATAGTGATTTTTGAATTTTTGCCAAAACTGCTTGTTTAAGAGATGACATCATTAGCCCGATACAAATTTTAATAGCATAGATAAAATAGAATTAAATCCGAAATTAAATTAGGCGCTTCTGATTTTCTAGATTCTCAGAGATTTTCGGTTACTGAATAAGCCTGGCAACAAAATTACAGGCACCCGTTTTTGAAATTTTGGAATTTGTAACTCAAAAAAATTTTTAAACGCGAATAACTCGAAAACTAAGAGGAAATCGAAAAATACTGCACGAATAAAAAATGTAGAGCAGGAAATTTTCTACAAAAAAGTCGTAAGTCATTTTTTCGTTGGAGTCACTATTTCTGAGTAAATCTACCTCAATGCCCAAAGCATCCGCTCAAGAATTTCCGCCAGTTCGAATTCAAGACAATTCACGTTCTAGGCGCACATGGAAACTGCTCTAAGTCTTGGACAACTACTTCGTTTTCATCAAATCAAAATGCATCATGATGGTTAAGATCTCTATTTTCTATTTGGGAAAGCTGAAATAATTTTCGACTTACGAAATTTGCCACATAAGCACTTGGAGTTTCAATGGATATATTTCATCACTCGCCATATAAACAAGCAAATCTCAAGAGAGATTTTTCGTTCGTGTTATTATCAATATTTTTATGTACGTAACACACATGAACTACTCCTTGGTTTCAAATGAACTAAGTTTTAAAAATCGCGATCATAAACACTATCTTCGTTCTCAGTTGATTATTATTTCAATATTCACAGAATTCTTAGTAGCTTTTCTTTCACAAAATAGTGGATACTCATTTTGTGCTATACAGTTTTGGGTCCGGCACTTTTTTCTGAATTCTACGTAGTTTTCGAGTTATTCGCGATTCAAAATATTTTTGAGAGTTCAAACCCATTTTATAAAAAACCTTTTTTGTAAAGAATTTTATACTCTAAATTTTTTGTTACGGCAATTTGTGTCGAAATCCTCATATTTTTTGAGTTATCAGCAATTCAAAATGTTTTTGAGTACATGAACCCATTTTACGGTGAAAATTTTGAGATTTTTGCTGTACATTTTCTACTCCAGCACTTTTTTCGAATTATAATATACTTTTTTGTAGAGAATTTTGTACTCTAAATTTTTTGTTACGGCAGTTTTTTTCGAAGTCCTCATAGTTTTCGAGTTATTCGCGTTTCAAAAATTTTTTTTAGTTCCAAATTTTCGAAAATCCGTGCCGGTAATTTTGTAAAGAGTTGCTAAGCTTACTCAATATCCCAAAAACCTTTCAGAATTTAAAAAATCAAAACCGCCCAATTCAATTTGAGGTTTTAGAACAAACGCCTAATTTGCCTGTACTATAAGGCATTATATTGTATACGATCAATGACTGAAAGATTCGTGCCCCATAAAATGTACACCCAAACTCTAAAATGGAACGAATATAAGCCTTGTTGAATGTATCCGCAAGGTAAGCATCTGCTACCTACTTAAACCTTATATATCTTTAGGTTTTCACTTCGCGTAACATAACCTTATTGTGAAAATTTAAATAAAAAATAAAATATCATGTTCTGTTGTTTTGAGGTAAACGGAATAACAGTTTTGTTATTTGCTGTCAGATACACAACAAAATCCGTTGAAAGTAACAGATACCTACGCACGCTATATCTATGTGGGCGTCAGATCTGTCGGACGCAGTGACCCTTGTTAAATTACTATGTAATTTTGGAAGGTTTTAGAGGGTGCTCCATTGAAGTAGGGTTGAAGTAAATCGTTAAATATATAGGCGAGACATGATGTTAATCTCTACTATAGCACAAAATTCCAGTACTGAAATAACAAATGGAAATATACAGGACGGCGTTTCTAACAGAAAGTTCGGTAATTATTTAGTTTAGGTTGCATACGCCCGATTTGCTTGAAATTTTGAACATTTAGACTATCATTTAACACCCCCCATCCAATCCTCTCTAACATTAACTATAATTAGTTACGACTAATGTAATGACACAAATCAATTTCTAACAATAATCATTTATTTACACCTACAAATAATCATCAGTTTGTATTGGATACATTCGTGACATATCTAGTTCCATAACGAGATATATTATCATTAATAGCCAAAGTCCTAAAGTCCACCTAACTTCACCTGACCTCCTGTTTTTGCAGGACAACGCCACTGTACACAAATCTCATATTGTTATGAAAAAAATTCGTGATTTGGGGTTTGAATTACTAGAACACCCCCTTATTCACCAGATTTGGCTCCGTCCGACTATCATATCTTTCCTCAACTGAAAAAAAGGTCGTGAATATTCTTCCAACGAGAAGGTAATGAAATCGTGGACGTCTGGTTTGCAGAGCAAGAACAAACATTTTTTTGAAAGGTCTAGAGACGTTGCAGGTTCGCTGTAAAATTGTATCCAATTAAGAGGAGAATATGTTGAGTAATAAAATATTTTGACATTGAAATTTGGTTTCGTTCTGTAGTTGGCTAAGAATTTTTCAATATATCCTCCTAAATAACTGGTGCTCAGATGGGATGAACAATTAATATCAAATTAAACGCCACCAGTTTTTTAAGTACGTTGAGAGTTGATAAAAAATGTGGAAAAATTGAAGAAACAAAAACTATCCCCAGACGCGATAATCCAAATTATTACTGTGAACAATAAAAAAATTTTTATTCGTGCTGGTTAATTAGTCGCGATGTCGCAGTGGACAGGTGAATAACGTGCGTTTGCTATCGTTTGCTTGTTCCGAACAACCAGCAGGACGTCGAAAACGAATGAACTCGTCGCGACAAGTTTGCGCGATAATCCGCGTCAATCCGTTTGCAAGAGAGCGGCTGCCTTGTGGTTTCCAAAAACTATAATGCACGAAATATTGAAGAATGATCATAAATTTCATCCATTTGGAATTCAAATTGTGCAAGCGCTTAACCCTAATGATAACAAAATGAGTAAAAACGTGAGACAATGCTGGAGCGATTTCGCTCAGTGAACACTATCTTTTGGAGGAATAAGGCCCATTTTTATTTGAATGGAAGTGGAAACAAGCAAAATTGTCGTTATTGGTACTATAAAGGACAAAGTCCCCGCTTAAAACATCAACAGCCACTTCACAGTCCCAAAGTGACGGTTTGGTGTGCGTTGTCAAGCAGAGGAATAATTGGACCCTATTTCTACGAAAATTGTCAAGTGTACGAAACAAACCCGGCAACAATCTCTCAACTAAGAGAAATTATTGTTCGCGAAGTCAATGGCATTTCGGCGGCGCTTCTCCAGCGAGTGGCAAGAAATATCGAAGCCAGGTTCCAAGAATGTGTCCGATGTAACGGCCAACATTTGGACGATGTAATTTTTGAAAAATAAAACCCGCATTTGTCTACCTTATATTGATTAAAACTAGAAATGCATATGAATTTTTTTGTTATACCGATTTTAAATCTGTATGTATAAATTTACCTTAAGAGACAAAATGAAATTAAACAACTTGTTAAATTTGATCCATTCTCATCTTATTTGCCATAATGGTGAGAAATATACGAACATGACCCATAAATACTTACATCAACCACCTGATTGGTGCAATTTCCATTATCAGACCGTAAGAAAATTCGATTTGTCCTCACAACAAACAAACTGCTTCACCAAACGCACGTAATTAATTCAATTACTGTCGGCAACAATAAATTTCGGTCTTTTTCTGTCTGATAGTTACAAATAATTAGCTTCCTTTCTTGTAAACGTAAATCATACAATTCACATTTTTCACTAAATCTAACTTTCAAAAATAAATAAATAACGTCCGCTGCACCAATGAAATACTTTCTCAAATCGTTTTCAGTAATAACCTTTTTTATGATGGTATTGATTTTTTAAATCAGATTGTATTTCCATGAAACAATTTCATGAGTAGTAAAAGAAACTGCAGCCGTATCACATTTCACAATAGGCTACTATACATCAACTTTTAGCGTATTTTTAGGAGAACATCGTTGGTGAAATTTATATCGATATAAATACTCTTGCTCATGTTGTTCAAGTTTTATGTTATGTTAGCAGTAAAACTCATTTTATGGGTTCATTTTATAAATAAGTCGATAGGGTATTGTTGATATGGATTTCTACCTCATAGAATGTTATTACATTATCATTTAACTGAAACTTTCTTGTTCTGCATTCTTTGTACTTGGTTCTTAAAGTAGTAAACTTCACTGCTTCGAATTAAGGAAGATTTATACGGCTACAGCTGGATCAAGTTTTATAGCCAGTAAGTAAAATAAATTCGATTTTGATGATATGGTTGTCGGTGAAGCAAATATATATGCAAAATGTAATACAGTCAATGCTAGTATGAAAATGCACTCTGAACTAACTAGAATTCAACAAACCGAACACACACCGCATTGATATTGATTTCCTTCCAAAGGATTACAACCTTTCATATATTTCCAAAAGACTCTCGACAGCTCAGGTAGCTTCAGGTACCAAAGGAAACAGCTGAGTGCCTCCTCTGTGAGTCCATTGACAAAAATCACGATACATACATTCGCACTTCTTGAAATCAGGAGAGGTAAGTCGTGGAGCCCTCAGACTTTGTTATCTGACAATACATTTACAATTCTGGGTACATAATAGATCAAAGCGAAGCTGATCCACCATCTAGTATGTGTATGAGAATGCACTCTGGGTTACCAGTATGTTCAATAGACACTATCCCATCGATTTCCATCTGATTAACATCGGAGAAACTTTCGACAGCTCTGGTAGCTTCTGCTATGTACCAAAGGAAACAGCTGAGCACCTCCTTTGCGAGTAGGAAGCTGTCCATCGACAAAAATCACGATACATACATTCGCACTTCTTAAAATCAGGAGAGGTAAGTCGTGACAATACATTTACAATTCTGGGTACATAATAGATCAAAGCGAAGCTGATCCACCATCTAGTATGTGTATGAGAATGCATTTATGAGAATGCACTCTAGGTTACTAGTATGCTCAATAGATACTATCCCATCGATTTCCATCTGATTAACATCGGAGAAACTCTCGACAGCTCAGGTAGCTTCTGCTATGTACCAAAGGAAACAGCTGAGTGCCTTCTCTGTGAGTAAAAGGCTGTCCATCGACAAAAATCACGATACATACATTCGCACTTCTTGAAATCAGGAGAGGTAAGTCGTAGAATCTTCAGATAAGTCACTCATTTTGTTGCCTGACTGACATATACAATCTTGGCTACATAATAGATCAAAGCGAAGTTGATCCACGATCTTTACGCACTAGCTCATCTGATTTCACAGCATTTAGCGCTATAGTGATCTAGTGATACATTTTCACTGAAAACGTAACGTGACATTCGGAAGCTCTGATCAAAACATTGTTCTGAGCTAGGATTCGCAATCAGCTGATGCAAAATATTCTGGTAAAAACAATTATTTGTAGAAATCGTCTTTAAAAAGCTACTTCAGTGTAGACATTTTACATGCATGAAATTTAATCAAATCATCCAGAAGGAATCGGCGCATGAATACCAAAAATTCCAAATTGGCAAGTGAGAAGTATTTTACATTGTCAATAACAATGACTGTCATTCGCTTCATCTTGGTATCCGTGTTAATTAGTTTGAGGTATATTTAGAACACGTATTTTTCCATATTTTCGAGCATTTATGACTAATTACTACGATGCGGTACTCATTGAAGTAGGTTATGTCTTTTGCTCTTCTTACCAGTCTTTCTGTTCTTTCATGGGTAAAAATTCTTGGTTTTTCACTATCTGGGAGGTGTTCCTTCTTCATTTTCGACTATAGCACGGTAGGCGTTTCGCGCATGAAATATTTTGTTTGTGAAAAATACGAATTGCTTTGCTTAGCGATCTGTCCAACCAAATTTTTGTTCAGAACAAGTTCGCAAAATGGTTCCCTAGGCCGGCCCTATCCAGCTTCTAAAAATTCGGCAAAATCTCGCGGCGTTTTTTGGGAGGCATCTTTCACATTTTTTATAAATGGCGGAACTTGTTTGATGTTTATTTGTATATAATTTTTTTAATAGCAGGGGGGCTTATTTACAGTATTTCTTCTAGGAAAGTCTATTTATTCATTTCTTTTTGTTCTAGAACTTTGTAGAATTTTATTTAGACATATAAACGATTTGTGTGAACGCAGTTAGTTTTAAATAAATAGCCATAGTGAACAGAACGAAAAGAGTTTAAATAAATTACTTAAGTGATAGTGATAAGTGAATTATTATCAGTTTAGTGTATTGTATAGTGTGTAAATAAATTGAGAACGTAAGAGACTGTTTATTAATTCACCCAACGAACAGAAAGAGTGTAAATAAATACGAAAAACATTACATTATGAATGCTTTTTCTCATTTCCAACTCATAAGACATAACCTAACATAAAAACGACTTGTCTAATGTCAAACAAACATACATCTAAAGAACTTTTTTGGTAAACAGGTTTTTCGTGAAAATGCTAGTTATTAAGAAAATGTGTGAAATTTTTCTTCTGGCATTTTTTTGTCTTTGCTTCCTGTACTATCTTGGCTTGCCACATTTCGAAGTTGTGTGGGTGTTTAAAACTTCTATTTGTGCTGTTCAATCCAAAGCACGGCAAATATTTCCTCTTTGTTAGCAACGTTAGTAGTTTAACCAAACTTAATATCCAAGATATATTTATGAGTGAAATTACCGTGTGGATATCTTTAATTAAACATTGTAGACGTTATTCTTGCGCATTTGCCACGTTCCTCTTTATAAGAGATAATTTCCTTCCTTGAAGTTTATAGTCGACAATAAAGTAATTTTGGTATATTTTATCTATTCTTACTAATTTCGACCGCAGAACTGATATACCATGAGTGAGTTTCAAAGAAGCCCTTAAAATCTAATTCCCAAAACAAATGTATTAATTTTACTTATTCGTTGATATCGCCGACTGAAGCATTAAATAAAAAATCTAATTTGAATACAACTGTTAATAATGATGGGTACACTATCAGCTATATTTAGATGGATGGATGTTATTTGCTTTAACAAAAATGACGCCTACTCGGCATATAAACCTGAACTATTAATATGACATCCCTCATAAAATATTTGCAAATTCAAATTTTATTAATGGCACGTAATTCAAATAAAGTATTTCATACTGCTACCTCATAAATGATCAATTTTCAAATATTTGTTTATAATATTTCCGAAAATAGCATATTTTCAAGATTCAGTAGCACAAAAAATGAAATTATTGAAAAATTTGGGAATTTATTAATTGCAATCGTATTGGGATGGAAAAGTTGTTGTACCAGTTCCTTACTCAAGTGAAATATAGACAATATTATAACAATGACCTGAAAAAACTTATCATATATACATTTACATTAAATGATTAGCTAATTTCAATAAATCTTAGTACATGAACTTCATAATAGATGCCTAAATTTATTATTGTTTATAGCCAACAGCCATCTATTCAAACATCAAATTTGGGAACAAATACATCACAATAATAGATTAGAAATATTATACACAACATACATTGATAGGAATTTTGGAAAATTAACAAAAACTAACACTATATATAATCAGAAAAACATAAAAACACGATAATAAATCATCTGTACAATGTATACCAGCAATAAGTTTTGTGTCAAATTTTCCAGCTTGATACTTAAATTTTGAGATATGGCAACACTAATTAGAATATGTCAAATTTGAAATTGCAATCATAAAGTTTTAACATTTTTGATAATGAACGTGTTATCATACGAATGCTATTTGAGTTGTTCATAGATAGTTGAAACATCGTCTTGTTCAAAAAATGAAAATAATGACATTTTCACACGATGATTTTCTATTATTTTCGTCATGGTTTAAATCAACAATAAAGTGTAGATCAACTCGTTCCGACTTTTGGTGTGAAGAACCAGCTCGAGTCACCGTGGTTTTTCGAATTTAATCGTTGTCGCGCTTCGCTACAGGATAAATTTCGTGAAGGGCGCTCAAAATCGCCTTTTGTGCCAAAAAAAACATAGATGCTGTACGTAAACTGATATTGCAAGATCGTCATGTGATATACAGTGAGATTGTGGTATACTTGGGCATTAGTTCAACTGGTATACATTCATTATTGCATAAATATTTGCCCTTAAAAAAATTTGTTCACCAAGGATACATCATAATTTGACAATGGCTCTCTATATATGAGCCAGACTCCAAATAATAATCGAGTGTATAGGTCTTTCATGCGCACAAAGCACATCAAAGCAAATTGACACCTGCCTTCTCGAAACAACTGGACATGTCGCCACAACTCCATTACATTAAAGTAGGACGGTCATTTCTGAATCATACAACAGCATTTGTTTGCCAGAAGATTTTGAAAAAACCAATCGCAGAAGACGATTCATTCTCCACTACGACAACACGAGCTCTCATACATCAGTTCAAACAAAAAAGTGTTTCAATAGTCAAAACCCAACGTTTTTCTACACCTGAAGAAGCAGTTCATGCTTTCACATCACATGTTTTCAAGATACCTCAATCGGAATGGATGAACTGCTTCGACAATTGGTTCAAATACATACAAAAGTGTACTAATCTTAATGGACAATGAAACCATATCCAATTATAAATATTTGTCTATCTCAAAACTTCAGTAGCGCCCCTCGTATCCATTTTTTACTGACAGATCCATCTAGTGCTCTTTAATTAGAAAATTGATTCAACCTTGAGTGATTTGTTTGTAAAATAGGTGGTTTTTCTTTATCAAAATATTGGTATTATATGCATGTTATAATTATTTTAATTTGTTTTGGGGAAATAAGTTGATTTTGTTACTTTTTCATTTGACTCTTCTCTTTCGTTTTTATTTTAGAAACATTTTGGTATGTTACATTAGAGTGTGGTTTAAAACATAAAAATCTCAACACCAAAATGGTTATCGAGGAATCACTTCGTATCATCGAACTTCGACAAGAAATTTCGCATTTGAGCGAAACCTAGTTTTATATACAAGATGATGGCTAACAACTGACATAAAAATACCGTCTCAATTTTTTATTAAATGTATCTAAATCTAAATTGTTTGCATGCTACAAAACGTTTCGACTTTTTATTTTACTATATTCAAAATAGAAGCAACTTAAATCGGAGTTGTTTGAAGCAGTATTTTCAAACTGTATCGATTAATTTTCAACAAAAATGCAGCAGTATTGAAAATTACGGTTATCTGCTCGATTCTAAATTGAAAATATATCCCTGTAACCGTTTAACGAACCGTCGTAAACCTGTAAAACCCTTTGAATCAGTTCCTATTATGCTGCTGTTAGAGAATAAATTGCATAGAGAGCCGGTTAAGCGACTACCTCAGGGGAGTACCCGTTTCATGCAGAGTAAAACATTTATGGAATAAATAATATTTTCAACGTTAACCTCGTAGATTTTCCCATTTTCAGCTTTGAGCGATATTTTCCAAACGAAGCACTTTTTTAGTTAAAACTACATAGGGGAACCGGAAATTATAGTTATTGTTTTAAATTAAATTCCAACGGATTAATTTTAAACAAGCATCCATTTTCAATCAATAATGTAATTACCTTCGTTATTAACAACATTTTGCCATCTAGTGTGCGAATTTCCCACTTCTGACCGATAAAAAGCAATTGGCTCTCGAGTAAAGTCTCTCGAAATGGTAGTTCGGACATTAACCAAATTTTTAGCACCACGAAAATGTTGTACCAATCGAAATAAATTGGAATCCGAGTGTGCTATATCGACCTCTTGCAATCTCCGTGTATCTTTGAGTTGTTTACACTACATTTTTCTTTTTGAAATATAATATAGAACCCATTTTTCAACTCCATTGTTAAAGTGATTAAAAAACGGTTCTATATGGTGGAATGGTACCAATACGTTGCATACGACGGTTTCTTTTGAGATACTAAGAGGGATCCTAACATTTTGTCTACTTATTTTTCCAATTTGCTTTCAATCTTTTTGGATTAATAACCAATAATGTTTTTTGATTCTCTATGGATTTTTTTCTACTCCTGCCCTTGGCATGTGATTGTCTAGTGTTGTTGATCTCATAAGAGCCCAAGAGAATAAAATTACCACATTTGAACTTAGAGAAACATCTTTGGAATTTGCGGAAGCGAATTGATAAACATAAAATGTCGAATATACTCTTCTGGTATTTGGCTGGCTATTTTAGCCCCAAATTATGAAAAAGTTCGATATTTAATGAATTAAAATAACCTTAAAATATCTTTGATACAACACAATGAGCTGACAAATGGAAATCAAATATTCACATGTACAGAAACGACCTTATTTTCATCACCTCCTTTTCAGTCTCTTCTCCAAACAGATTTTCACTTTTCACACTCACAATCATAGCCTCTCAAGACTGCAATCTAATTTTTTATCACATCTGGTATTCTGCCAATTTTGTTCCTTTCAAGGCTTTGTTGTGACAATTCTTCACGTGAATATCTGTCACTCGAACTCATCCCAACGTGAAATACAATCACACAGAACGTTGTTTATTACTGATATCGTGCAAATGTCTGATCCACATTCGTTTTCAACGAACTGCATCTTAATCTTACATTATTCGGTCCCCAATCTTTTGTTTCCTTATAATTAACTCTTTGGCACCCATTTTTTCGTGTTCTGAGATTATTTGAGGTAGATTTTTGTGTTACAATAAAATATGATCGAATATTTTGAACAAGATCACTTTAAAAAAAAATATATGCTACTAAGGGAATTTTTAACGAGGAATAAATGAGGTTTCATGTCTTATAATGTGGAAGTAAGTTGTTCAGAAAAAAAAATCGAAAATGTGATAAAAGGCAAAGCAAAATTTACATAATTTCATATCGCATTGCATATGGTTGTGGTTCTGCGTTATTTTTTCAGTTTGACTGAAGTGAACTTTATTTCTTATCCAATTAGATCTTCTAAAAGAGAACACAAACTCTAACAAGGCTAGTTTCTTTGGAGTTCGACGCAAATCATTGTATATTATTCAACTGTTAATCACAAATATCTTAAGCAACGGTAGAAAATGATCATCCACCATTTGGATGGCTTTCGATCAATATAATAGACAAAATTCATTTGATCTACGGGGTGCATAGCAATCATTATTTTGTTATAAATTGCTATGAAAGTAGGACAAGCAACATCAACTCTATTGTCAGTTTTACCTTCTTTGACAATTGCCCTGTCCGTACCATGACAATTTTTCACCAGAATAATCTATATCTCGCCATTTGGTTGCAAACGCAACTTGATTATAAATTTCCAATCGTCCCGATTTATATTTTCTAGCTAGTACTGTGGTAAACGAAATAAGTAGAAACATAAAACGGCAAAACAAACATTTTTGATATCCCAGCATGACTACTGAAATTTTTAACATTAATATCGATTGCAAGGGAACGAAGGAAAACTCTGATGAGCAGCACGTACAAAATAATCTCAGCTGCTGAAGTGCAAGTCATATCCCAGTGGTTCCTCGAAGGCTAAAAGCTGGAATCTCGCACTATGTTATTATCAATCGATAATTTGGTGTAGATATAAAACATAGTCGTCCGATACAAACATTGTCATACTTGGGGAATTGATATTTGTAATTTGTATAAAATTATAGTTTATATATCTATTCTATCAATTCTATTTATAGATTTTTATTTGATTACAGGTGTTCATTGCAATAGTATAGTACCTCCTTCTTGGATAGTGAAACTGCCGAAAAAGGGGAATTTTAAGTCGAGCTTGAGAAAATCACCAAAAAAACGGAGTAGTGGCAAAAAAAATAAACATAAAGTGAGTACATATTAATGAAAATTTAAGAAACGTTATTATATATAAGAATAAAATGATAGACAAGAGAATTAAAGTCATTTTTCTGATGTGGTCAATATTAAAATTTCTTAGTAGTTTTGTTTCGAAATGCAAATTTAATTTTCTAAAAATACTGTACGAAACAGTGACTTTTTTAAAAATGTTTCATAGTGTACGGTGAAAATACGATAAACTGATACGAGGGTTGCTACTTAAGTTTTCAGATATGGCAACACTGATGTGAATATGTCAAATCTAACATTGTATCATAAAACTTGACATTTTTAATGGACAACGTCCTCAGCACCTGCTTCAACTTTTGGTGATGAAGCACCATCTCGAATCAGCGTGTTTCGGTCGTCCCCAATCGGCTGTTATGCCAAAAAACATCGATGCTCTACGTAAAGTGATATTGCAAGATCGTCATGCGATATACCTGGAGATTGAGGCATGCTTGGACATTAGTTCCACCCGCATACATTCAATATTACATGAAGATTTGGATGTCAAGAAGATTGCTCGCGTTGGATACCGAATAATTTTACAATCGCTCAAAAAAGAGCTTGTGTCGATTGGAGCAAAGAAATGCTAAAAAAATTCAATGGAGGTGCTTCAACAGATGTATATAAAATCGTGACCGGCGACACAAATCATGGATCATTCATATGAAACCGCATCCAAAGAACAATAGTATCTATGGATCTTTCAAGGAGAAGCAAATCTAATAAAAACGTTCGCGCGCGGAGGACTTCGAAGCAAATGGTTCATTTATTTCGAAATAACTGGAGAAACGGTACACCAGCAACCAATCTCCGAAGACGAATCATTGTCCATCACGACAATACGACCCCTCACACATCATTACAAACTAAAACAGTCAAAACATCGATTTGATGGCTCATCCGCCGTACAGTCCTTGTTTAGCACCCCATGATTCCTTCTTATTCCCGCAGATCAAAAATAAATTGTGATGTCAACCTGAAAAAGCGGTTAATGCATTGGAATCGCATCTTTTGGAGGTATTTCATTCGGAATGGAGAATAAATAAATGAAAAAAAAAACAATAAATCCATTTCCAATTATAAATATTTGTATTTCTTTTGTCTATGACAAAACTTAAGTAGTATCCCTTCGTAAAATTAAAGGAACCAAATATAACTACATTTTACACATTAATCTAGTTGATTTGTATTACAAATGCAATAAAACTCAATCAAATAATTTAAACACAGAACTCATTTTTGGTATGAAGCATCTCGTTATAAACTCCGATATTAACCGCCAAGTATTACCCAACGCAACGGCCTTGAAGCTACTTAATATTCTGGTGAACCTCTCAACTTGTTAATCACTGATCGCATCAACATGAGATTGATTGAAAGAAAACTTAGAATGAATAGGATTAGTTTAACGATATTTGGAAACTCAACGTGTAGTAATACATCGTTAACTAGATGATTCACATTTTTGTGATTTCTTTTAAATTCGTTACTGCTTTTAGTGATAACTAGGCACCAAATCCTTGTCGATGAGCGAAATTGCCGAGCCTATTTCATAATTTTACCTATTTGTGATTCTATTAATTCAAAGAAAGACCGAAAAGTAATGTTGCTTTCATAAATGAAATGTTGAACAGGTTTTTATTTTTAATCTTTGTTGTCTACAACAGTTTTGCAAATTTTCAAAGCGAAATCGATTAAAAACCAAAAAGTTTTTCAATAAAATATCTCTAGTTGGCATTCTGGATACCATCAAAATTTTCGCCACTAAGAAAATGTTGTAGCGATCCGAGAGAGTGATATCACCCAGTCAAGTGGGAGACAGTATCTCCCAACCCAGTAAAGTCTTGTATTGTAGTGTTGCAGAATCTTTTCAATCCAATTATTATTTTTGTTACAGGACAAGGAACATCGAGTTTTTGCTATAAAACCTATCCCATCAACGAACGTATCTCCAGTAATAGTTTTCATCAATCCCAAATCTGGTGGCAATCAGGGTGTGAAGCTACTTCAAAAATTCCAATGGCTACTCAATCCAAGACAAGTCTTCGACCTGACACAGGGAGGTCCACGGATGGGATTAGAATTGTTCAAGAAAGTGCCTAATTTGAGAGTTTTAGCGTGTGGTGGTGACGGAACAGTTGGATGGGTACTGAGTGTGATAGATCAGATTGGAATATCTCCCGCTCCAGCTGTCGGTGTTTTACCTTTAGGTACTGGAAATGATTTAGCAAGAGCACTTGGATGGGGAGGGGTGAGTAGAAATTTTTCTCACAGCTTAGTAATAAATTTTAGATTACAAGAATTCCAGTTGAAAAGTTTTCAACACTTGTTATGAATCGAAATAAATTTGGAGTCCATAATAAGCATCAAATTATAGCTCTGAAATAGAATAATAACGACTTTATAGAATTAACAGGGTGTTAATATATTAATGTACCTCTCTCTATCTTTCGGCTTCTCAGAAAGTTCAAAAGTATACAAAACTTGGAAACGAAAGTGACTCTATGAATAATGGGGAGTGTCCGTCATCTCGAAACTGCCATCTGCCATTATGCCATGTGCTCTAAGGTCTATACATCACCCAGCTCAAACCAAAGATGCATTTTTACTACACTATACACTATAGATTAATTAAACGAACACGAAACTGTGTGATGCCTTAATGACATCTTCGCTATCGGGTGGGTCAAGGTATCGTCGCAAACCACCTAATTCCGTTTTTTTTACTCTATCAACATTTTGTTATCATTAGAATCATATAGATAATTTCTGAACGCATCTAACAGAAAAACTCTTGAAAAGCTCAAAAACAAGCCTTAATAGAAAACTTCGTATCTCCAGAACGCAATTTTGTTTAAAGCTAACAGCACGTTCCATGAATTTAGTTCAACTGTTATTTTTTTGGAATTGATCTTTGGCCACTATCCCAATCATTTATTAAAAAAATCTCCAGTCAAGTCTTCATTCAACTTATTTCATCGTTAAGTTTTTTGTATCTACTGTAAAATTTGGGGCTATGAAGTTACGAGGTTTGTAACTCAATGAACTGCATTGAACTGAAGATCTAACTAACTAAAATTTAACGAGAATCGGAAATTACTTGAAGTAATCAAGTATGGAAGGATGTTCTATCTGCACCATGTGATGAAGAGCAATAATTATGGATTCTTGCAGAATATCGATAGAAAAATAGGAGAATGACAAGTTTTTTTGCTTGATAATATTCGAGAATGGAGCACAATACGAATAAATTTCGCATATGTCCAAAGAGTAAGAAGCCTGGTGATCAATGATGATCACTAATGTCAGAATAAGGAAAAGAATGTTTAATAATCTTCTTCTTCCTCTTTCAATAGAACTAGGTCCTGTTCAATCCTGTACGTTTGATCCTCTTCCTGGATGTTCCTGAGAAGCTGAACTCCAGCTCTCGTACCACCTCTTTGGTGGTCTGCCCACAAGTCTGCGTGTGTTCGGTCTTTGAGTTTTGCCCATCTGTTTTCTGGCATTCTTTCTACGTTCTAATGTTTAATAATGATTGAAATAAAAATGTAATTTCTGTACATTTCATCAATACTGTATTTTTCATACGTTGATGTATATATAATCGTCTTTTCTAACTGGTCTTCCATACAAAGTTTTCCCAATTAGCCATTGGAAACAATTTTTTAACCCTAACATTATCTAAAAGTGTGGTTGAACTGACGGGAATCCAATATTGGATAGACGTACTTTTTAAAAACATTTACATTCATGTCTCTTATTTACATAAAAATCATCTAAATGGATTATTCTCTCAGCGTCTGTTCTGAATTTTTCCATTTCTCTCAAATATTTTTCATGATTCGTGCTTATTCTCCACTTTAAACTATTATTAAAAGCCAGAATGTATTAGGGACGATTATGGTTTATGAATATTAACCTCATACTATAAAAGATGAGTATTCCTGTGAATTTCTACCATTGTGGAATTGATGGAATAATTACGATAAAGCAGCAGCAGTAATCGTAACGTCGTTTTCCCCATTATTAATCTGACTAAAATGTAAACTCTCAAATACACAACCTGCTTGTATTTTTAAAAGTGTGAGATCAAAGCGAAAGGTTTCAATCGAACAATATCTTTGATGTCCTATAAATGCGAATGGTTTTCCCTTTCAAAGTTTTAATCACTTCCAAACATAATTTGCGGATTAAAATGTGAATTCTACTTTCAAAGTATTGGGGTGGATTTCAATATTCAAATGGCGTTTTCAAAGAGATTTGAAGGGCTTTATTTTAAGGTATTGTTGGTGTCAATCCTTTCGCTTTGGAAAGTTGAAGTGGTATAGTCGTAAACATCGCTATTAATTGTATTAAATGGTAACGCAGCTCTTTATAAGAGGTTTGTCAGGTACTTCTTTAAATTTGAAGTAATATACAACCCCTAAATGTCATTTCGTCTAATTATCTGAAATACTTGACATTATTCGAGGGGTATAATGGATAATTTCTATTTTAAAGTTGTTGCGTCTTTTTTCGTTTTTTAAGAAGCTTACCACGGTGATAGTAGTATTTTTTACTCCATCAGAAAGTAGAGATTTCAACAAACAAAAAACTCACCGACTATTTAAAAAAAAACTGATATTTTGTCGAGAGAATCTTCGTTTGAAAATTGGGGTGCTTTTTCGATATTAAGTCTAAATAAGGTGGAAAAATAGATTTTTCAAATCAAATAAATTACAGTGTGGTTGAGACATAAAAAGGTAAGTTTTCATCAAACTTCGAAATTCGAAAAACCAAAAACTGACGGGTACCGTCTAAGAAAAAAGCTAAACTAACTTACTCAAAAAAATTAAATTAATGCTTCTGAATCTTCTTGATTTTAGGTCTTTTTTATTTCGAAACTATTTTTTTTTAATAATTTTCAAAATAAAGTCAAAAATTGACTGATTTTGGAACAGAACAGACCTGAAATCAAGAACATTTAGAAGCATTAATATAACAAAAGGGCCATGAAATAAGAAATTAAAAAAATTAAATTTCGATTTATATGAAATGTCACCTATACGCTAGCACTATTTCGCGTTTATCCGGAAAACACTTTCACTATTTCCGAGGTCCTCGCTTACCTATACAGGGTGTCCCACGACGGGTTAAAACTATCTGTATATGGCAAAATACTCATAATAAAATCATGAAAATTTCTACGTTTGGGTACGATAGAACCGGAAGTCGACTGTAACTTTGTTATTTTAAACAGAACACCCTGTATAGTAACACATTTATGAAATCTACTTAAAATTTTAGTATATTTTTGTCTAAACACTTTTTTCGAAAAATGCATACTTTTTGAGTTATTAATTTTTTTGTAGAAAATTTGAACGTTGCAGACTTTTATAAATTATTTTTTTACGAAAATACCCTTGAAGATATGAAAATGGTTTTTGTTCGAGTGCTTTGAGTAAAGACAGGCATATTTGAATCTATGTTGAAAAATTTTTCATTTTATACAGGGTGTGTATAAAAAGTGTTCGAAGTTTAACTTCATAAATATCAAATTTCTTTATTTTTTTAAATAGAACTATCTGTAAATTTTTAGAGATCTAGGTGTGGCTAAATTTTATTTTAACTTGTTGATACAAGCACTAAGAAATAAAAAAGTGTTTTTCTTTATCTTGTCAAGTTCTATTCCAACTTTTAGTCGTTTCCGAGATATTTTAGGTTTTTAATTATTATTGTGTTTTTTAACAAGTTTTAAATTTTTATGAATACTTTTAGTAGGCTTTGTAATAAATGACATTTATTTAACTGCCATTAGTCAATTGTTGATATTTTCGAAAATCGTTAAAATGGCTCGTTCTCAGTTTAATAACGAAGATTATGTAAATTTGCTTTTAATACATGGTGAATGTGACAAAGTTATTTCAAGAACATGTACTTTATTTACTGCTATTTTTTACAAAAAATTAATATATCCCAAAGTAAGCATTCAAATATTTAAAATAACAAAGTTACAGGCCATCTTTGAAAATATTTTTGTTAAAAAGATCGTATCCGGAAACTCAAACGTGGGAATTTTCATGATTTTACTATAAGTATTTAGCCATATACAGATAGTTTTAACTCGTCGTGGGACAACTTGTATAGTTACAACACTACAGTAAATTTAATAAGTATGCTAATTAATTTTTGAATAAAATTTTCAATTACCTCTCAGTAAATTTCGTAGAATATTTTGGGATTTTTTCAAATTGAATTGAATTATTTTTTTTTTTAGTAAATACCTAGAACTTCCTATACTTTTTGGTAAAATTACCGAAGAAATTTTTAACAGGGTACATCGATTGTTAGTCCACTTAAATAGACTAACTAATTTTTTATTTCTATTATCTTTCTTCTTAATTATTCTAATTATTATTACCATTTTTTCTAGTCTCCCTTTTTGATATTTCACTACGATAATCATTATCTACTATTTCTTTTTGAATTCTGAGTGAATTTGTGGGTAGCAATTTTCGTTTTCCAAATTTTTGAATAATTAGAATGATGAAATTGTTACAATACGGATCAAAAACCTGCAATCCAGCAGGGTAATAATATCTAACATCACTTTCTGTTTCATAGAAATCAATTTATCAATCCAATTATCAGTATAAATATTGTGAAATTGAAATAAACATCAACATATTGGATGTACCTATCGGGAAACTCGTTTACAAAGTAAAATATTATGTAAACAAGTCAATAAATAAATGGGATGTTTCCAAGTAAACGTGAACCGTGAAACCAAAATCATTTAATAAATTGGACAAATGTATATTTAATAAACAGATGCTCTCAGTGTGAAATAACATGGTTAAATTTTCTCATGTGAACTTCTTTTTGGTGAGTTATATATAGTTGCATTTTCAACAGGGAACATTATAGATAATAATATATCTACTTTTTATTATTTTCAAACATATATCTTTCCAAAATTATTTTACGAACAATTTTAAATGATATTCATTGTTTTTTGTTTAGTATAAACTGGTTCCTTTAAACTATTACCTGAATATCTTCTTTTCTATAACTCTTTGCAAGGCTGCGGAAACTGTGGGCACTCGTCATCAAAAACTGAGCTTTGCAGAATCTGGCCTATTCTATTAGAAAACAGAGCCCGGACTATTTATTTCACCTTATTGGAACTGCAACAACTTATCCATCGTTCAAGCGATCAGAATCTCTACCTTATCGTACTACTTCGCAAAACTTTCAAAAAAGTGCCCATTTTATCTGAATTAACTATTCCAAAGATGTCGTTAAAACCCGACACCTTCCACCCTAACCACTTCAATCATCTCTATGGAGGTTATATACTTAATACGTGGTGTAGTATCATTCGTATGGTCCTCCAGAATGACTCATTCTGGGCTTACATCATATCCGTTCAGTAGCAAACGTAAGGTCTAATATACAGGGATGTTTCATGGTATAAATAATTCTAAGCTGCCAAGGGCAGCTCATACTAAATGGTTAACATTCCATAACTTTTACAGGGACAACCAGTATAATCTAAAGATAGTGATCATAAATTTTTCAATCGATTTTTTAACAAAAAGTTACTCTTTGTTTAAAATTTATGGTTTAGGAGATATGTAGATGTTTAGATCGTTATACATGGCAAGGAAACCGTTCACCATAAAGAGACATTCTAAAGAAAATTATCACAAATTGTCATTATTTACTGAAAATTGAAAAAAACTCATATTAAGCGTTCGAAGTGGGTAGCGTCACAGTAGAAGTTTATTCTATCGATCATTCTATCATCATAGTGTTAACTGATGTTGCATATACCAAGCTTTTAAGATATCCCAAAGAAAAAATGAATCCATTGTATTCAATTCATGGAAAAGCGGTGGCCATGCAAATGGACCTCCCCGACGAATTCACCTATTAGGAAAAATATTTTTTTAATATTTTAATTATCAATCTGTTTCAAGTTTTTCCTTATGCTAGTAATATGATCTTCGATAGGGTGTAGTACAAATGTTTATTCTTTTATTCATTAGTTTTTCGAAAAATGTTTGATTATGTTTTAATATCTTCTGTAAGTATTTTCACTGGATAATTACAATTTATGATCATTTTCCTCACAATGTCTCTTCAAGGCGAAAGGTTTCCTTGGAATATACAACGATCGAAGAATCTAAACCATAAATTTCATCGACTTAAACAAATAGTAGCTTTTGTTAAAAAATCGATTGAAAAATTCATTATTTCTATCTATAAAATTTACGGGTTGATAACCGTTCGGCGTGAGCCGCCCCTGGCCTTCAGATAGTAGTGTAGAATTATTTATTCCGTCAAACATACTACATGGACTTACGTGATCGTGTATTAAAAATTCATAATGTTTGAATGTATAATTTATAAAATATACTTAAATATATTTTCTGATTTCGCAACTTTAAATGCCTATAGCTCAGAAACGAATTGTCGTATGAGAAAATCTTTTTTATGTCACAGCATTATTTCCACGTTAATTACTAACTCAATAAACCCACACTTACCGACCGACTCTCGTCTATTCATAAAGACAAGGTCAAAACTTGTCATCAAGTTCATGTCCTTCCAAGATTCTCTTTCGGAATTCATCGATAGGCTCTCGAAAAGTAACACGAGACGAAATGAAGTTACTACCCACAACATATTTCCAACGGAAATGCGTTTTAATCCGGAAAGGTCGCCATTTTGGTTACATTAGTTTAGGTTCATTGCATACAATTACGTTTTAAAGTATCGTTTTATTGTGCCGATCTTATAATGTATTATGGCTATTATTTTTATATTGTAGCAGATTTTTTATGGAATTAATGTTATTTTCTCACAGTGCATTTCGTGTATCAATTGGAGTTTTAAGTATTTTCTAATAATTTAATGAAAAAATAATTATTGTTTCAGGGTTACACCGACGAACCGATCTCGAAAATATTATCGAATATAAGCCAAAGCGATATAGTGAATCTGGACAGGTGGTCTTTGGAGGTCGAGAAAAATAAAGACGCTCCGCCGCCGGCGTCGAACGAGCCCACAGGTAAAGAAAATCTACCTCTTAACGTCGTCAATAATTACTATTCGCTAGGAGTCGATGCTCATATTGCGTTGGAATTTCACGAAGCTAGAGGTGAGTAGATGTCTATAATTATTCTCTTTAATCTCTATAGAAGTCGTTAGGCCACCTTTGTTTACGTCTTTGCCTATGAAAAGAATTTGAACAACGAAAAAAGTAGTTGGAATCATTATTTCTATATACACGTACCTTCAGACGCACCATGCTCCACAAAGACAACTATTATAAATGCATCTTACAAATTTTTCGTGCGAAATAATTTTTCTTTATATTTCGATCCAAAGAACGAATATTTTGCACCTATTTCGAAACAAAAAGATAAGAATTCGTGCATTGGTAAAGCTGCACAAGATAACTTAGAACTACGCGCCGTGCAAAAATCTCAAACTTCCTACCTAATATGTATCACACTGTAAAATCTCAATTGCTCATTATTATTCAAGATTTTATTAAAAAATAGCTGTCCTCTTCATTTAAAATCAAAAGATTTCAAAGAAAAATACTGTTCCCTTTTGGTACAACAATAAACGTTCGACTGAATAAGTATTATAATAGCTAAGAGCTTAAAAAATCGAAAAGTATGTATAAAAATAATAACAGAATTTCAATTACCATAAGAAAATCAAGTCTGCTCTTTTTAAAACGGGGTCAACTCTGTATATTTTGAAATACCACTAAACTAGAGGAGCTAGGGCTAATAACACTGCATTTTCTGATACCATCATCCTCGTGAAGTGAGCTCTAACTGCAGATAAGTCACTATAAGATACTATCCATGTATTAGAAGCCAGTTTAAGTGAAAGACCAAGTCTTGATCGTTTGTAGAGCGCATTTAAGGCAGCTTGACATGGTGAAAGACAACGTGCAAGAAATTGCATACAATTTCTTGAAAGATAAATATTTTACATAGACGAATATTGCATATTGTTTGACATTATGTAAGTCTCTTCCCACTGCATCATGGTTACCACTAATCAAAATTCCAAAAGAAAAATAAACAATTTCCTAACCTCAAACTTTATTTAATATTTTGTGGCCAGTTTAAAATTGAAAATAACAAAGCTAATTAAAGTAAACAAGAAATAAGTGGCCAATGTATCACTGGCAATAATTATATCTGTCTCTGAGTTGCTTTTGGTTTCTGTTGAACAGATTAGCTAGAGAAAACATAGGAAATCTAGTTGAGAATGGATAAAAACACAATGAAAAAGTCCTAAAGAAAATAAAACGTAATATAAGAAGATTAGAAACTCATTTGCGCATGCTTTTGAAAAAGAAATATTGCGTCATGCATTACATTGCATCATGTCAAGCGGCCTTTAGTGATGAAAATCCTTCACGTGCAACTGCGTTTTGTTATTCTGCAATTACTGTTTGACAAATTGAGATAGTGAAACATACAATCGGAGAAGATCTGATAAGCACTTATCAAGGTAACTTTTGTGCTACACTTAACGATTAACGATAAAGGAGAGCGAGAAAAAATCTTTCAAGAAACGTTAGAAATGTTAAATAATGGTGGATGTTCTTTTTGAAATAGTAAGAAATAGTAATAGGCGATGAAACATATACATGTTATTCCGAAAAAACAAGCCGAACTTTTTCTTCGAAGTGCTTCTTGCGTGAACTACTTTTGGATTTGGCTCGTCTTGACAGATCCAGTCAATTGTTGTTTATTTTCAGGTTCATATGTATAAATACATGATTCGCCGCCTGTCACGATTTTACAGACTTTTAAAGCACCGCGTTTGAATTTTTTCGGCATTTCTTTGCACCAATCGACACGAGCTTTTCTTTATGCGATTATCAAAATATGCGGTATGCAACCCGAACAAATTCTTTTGACAGCCAAATGTTCATGGAATATTGAATGCGAGTGGAACTAATGCCCAACTATGCCTCAATCTCATGGTTTGTCACATGCCGATCACGCACAGCATCGATGTTTTCTGGCACAACAGCCGATTTTGGTCGCGAAGTACGACCACAATTGAATTCGGCGAAACCAGCGAAACACTGAGACTCGAGATGGTGCCTTATGACCAAAAGTCGAAGCGAGTTGATCACCACACTGCTGTTGAATTAATCCACATCGAAAGTCATAGGAAATCATCGCAATTTAATTCCATTTTTTGACCAAGATGATATTTTAAGTATCTGTAAATAACTTAAAAAAACTCGACAACACGTTCTGAATACGTTCTCCATTAAAAATTTCAAACTTTATGGTGGCAATATCAGACTTGACAGATTTACAGCAGTGTTGCCATATTCCAATACTTAAATAGCAACCAACATTGAGGAAATTAAGCAATTGAGCAGCTCAAAGCAGTTACGGCAAACTGGTAAACCATCAAATGTTTACCTTCAAAAGATGACTTGCTTCAAGTCGTTAAATTATGAAATCTTTGGTTAGAAAAGTACATTGATGTGGATGGTGATTACTTTAAATACCGAGAAAATTGTGTTTTTAAAACGAGCTGTAGCTGTAAGCATAGGCTTAGAGAATTTGGTTCTACTTCATTTATTATACTGTCTGTGTGTGGTGATGCTGAAAGCATTTTGTTCTCCGTAACTACCAGTTTTCTCTTCTCTGCATCATAGACTTTTGCAGGACTAGCAAAATTGAAATACTGTATTCGCACACCCAGGATTCTACAATTTCATTTTGTAGTAATTTGTGTATTTATTTCGTTTGATTAAAAATGTCGAATTAGATAATTTTTACAATAAATAGATTTGCGATTAATTAGAGTTTTTTGTACAGAAATTGTTGGTGGACCAAAAATATTAGTAAATCCGTGAATTTATTATATTTCACAACTTAAATTATATACATAATAGCAATGTTTAAGTAGTTCAAATTTCTTCATATTCTTTATTATTTTACATTGAGATGATATTATAAGTATCTCGGGCTATTAAAAAGGGACGTCCTTGTACCACAGTTATCGACCAACCAGAATAATTCAATTTACTTCAATTCACTTCAATTTTATAATGACGTCTCGTCCTAAAATTTCATCCGAGATATTCTTGTTTCTGTTGTTTCTCATAATTTATCTAGTTTCAGATTTTTCTAGCAGATACGATGGTTTAATCATCCATTTTTCAAAATAGATACATTTGCCCTTGTATTTATAAGTATCTAGAATCATGTTTTTGTATCCTTTTACTTGAGTAGTATATAACTCAAAGTTTGACAGAGAAATAGTCCTAAGTAAATATTTGCGTTCCCTCACTAGACCTAACTGGGACTCCCTTTGGTTTTCCAAATTGCTTTCCACTTCGTTATTTCCCATCTCTTTCGTTATTATAATTGTATCTTTCTGTATAACTCAATTTGGGTAACCCCTATCACCGTTATTTTGTCTATCTCGATACCTATTATTATTCTTATAGCAGTTGTGTTGACAACTTCCGCCGCATTCACCTCTTTTATTTGCACTTTGCCTTATCAGAAACGTCTACAAACTTTGATATTACTTCCCCAGTTGTACTGAGAGTTGTTGCCAAAATATTCCACGGGCGAGTTACCAACCGAATAATTTCTATAAATAACAATTAGTATTCGTTTTAGTACCCAGTCAATTACATTTTCCACCTTGCACGTATTTCTTATTTTTTCACTTCTTTTTCTGTCTAAAAGTGTTTTCCCTGCTATTTTCCTGGGTACTTTCATTTCCGTTGTCTACAGTAGTATTTTTGTCTTAGTTGTATCGGGTCTTGTCTCTGCTGTATACGAGAATATATTGAATAATTATTACCCTACTATAGAACCAAAAAAAATTTCAATCTCAAAATATTTTATTATTCAACATATTCTCCTCTTAATTGGATACAATTATTAGAGCGAAACTGCAACGTCTCTAGACCTTTCAAAAAAAATGCTCTGCAAACCAGACCTCTACAGCTTTTATTACTTCCTCGTTGGAAGAAAATTTTCGACCTTTTAAACATTTTTTTCAGATGAGGAAAGAGATGTTAGTCGGACGGAGCCCAATCTGGTGAATAAGGGAGTGTTCTAGTAATTCAAACCCTAAATCATGAATTTTTGTAATGGCAACAACAGATTTGTGTGCAGCGGCGTTGTTCAGCAAAAACAAAACACCTTTGGATAGATTTCCGCGTCTTTCCTCTTTAATTTTTTCCCGTAGAGTGATCGAATAGTAATCTACAGTTATTGTTCTACCCTTATCCAAAAAATCAATCATGCTTACTTCATGGCAATCCCAAAAAACTGAGCAAGACCTTTTCCAGTAGATTTTTGGACACGAAACTTCTCAGGACTTGGAGAACCAGAGTGTCGCCATTCCATCGATTGTTGCTTTGTTTCTGGATCGTAGAAATGTACCCAGGTCTTATCCATAGTAACAATTCGTTTTAAGAAGTCTACATCGTTTCCAAATCGACCACAGATCGCGTTCGATCTGTGCTCGCGAACCCTTGCACGCTTTTCGTCAATATTCAAACATTTGGGGATCCATTTTGCAGTAATTTTTCTCATGTTCAAATTGACGTGAACTATATGATGTATGAAATATTCAGTGCTTCAGATATCCGTTTGCATCGATATTTTCGGGGATTGACACAGAAACTGAACTATATTTATCGGGATGTCTCTGTTATATAGCAGGTGTATAACATCTTCTAGTTGAATGCGGTCAAACGCTGTCTGAAGGTCTATGAAACACACATGCTGGTTTGTTATATTCTATGGATTTTTCATCTACTTGTCTCACGTATGACCTTCCGGATCTAAAGCCTTGTTGTTCTTTCAACAAAGATGTAATTGGGTTAATTTTGTTTGTTATTACTTTTGTGACTAGTTTCAAAGTTATGTCTAAATTAATGCCCCTATAAACTATAAAACGAAAACAAGAATGGAATAGTCACATTAGCAGAATGACAAGCTAAAGACTAGTGCGTATCGCAAGGGATAACTCACCAACAGACAGAAGAATTATTGGTCGACCGAGAAAAAGATGGTGTGACAATCTGGATCCACGAAGTTGAAACTGAAGAAGAAACAGGTTTAAACCTACCATACAAGAAGGATGAAGAGAAGAAGAAGACAATTACTATTTGAAAAATTCTTGTTAGAAAAACACCTCTTACTACTTCTTTACTAAAAAGGAAGAGGCCTTGTAAGTGTCAATTATCTGGATAATCCCTTTGATTATTTCATCTCTCGCAATCTCATCCAGGCTCTCCAGAATTGGTTTGTCACAAGGCTCTTCCACTAGGTCCCATCTGTTTGTTAATAAATCTTGATAGTTGTGTTGTATATTTGCCTCCTTGTAGTTTGTCTTTTTTGTCGGTGGTTAAGTGGTTCCGAAAGTGATCAGGTCATTAGCAATTTCAATTTATTCGAGAATCCAAAGCAGTATTTCGTCCTCAGTTACCTCATCAAGAGTCTGATAGCGAATCAGATACAGCTTTTATTCAATGGTCATATTGTACCTTACAGAATTATTAGTACAGCTGCACTGTTTAAGCAAATGTGCAGCCATATGAATGAAGTAATGCCCTTTGCTTTCCCTTCCTTGCTTTCCCTTTCAGCTTTTTTTCTCAGTAAAAGATTTTCATATAGTTTGAAGAAACGGCGATGGTACCGTGAATATCATTAGAAATCGAAGTTTCAGGTTCAGATTAACTTTCCGATGACGGTTCTGAAAATAACAATGGCAACGATGCTTCCAGGAAAAAAAGTTGTGAGGCTGTATTTGACGTGTATCGGTTTCTGTGCGGCATTGAAGAAATAGCTGCAGGAATTTTTCGAAAACGGGGATTTTGTTCTTGATAGTAAGCAATCTACGTGATTATTGGGTTGGAGTTGATGAAATATTGCAAATAAAAGGTCAAAAAAATCAGTTTTTGTATAGTTCATGTTCTAAGAGGAAATCATTGGGATATTTTAGAGCCAGGATCGCTACTAAAGAATTCGAAAAATGGATGAGCTTAGCAAGTGGTGATATCACTGAAGTTTGCATTTTGCCTATATTATTGCAATGTTATGGAATATTCTGGACTGTTCTTGAAAGTTATAGAACTTATGTGTATTCAAGACAAAATTATAATGCCTGTAATTGGCTAGAGTTGCAGCATTTGGCGGAAGGAACGTTCAGTTTTGGTTTAATCCCAACTGGAACTAGCGAAAAACGTTATTTTTTTGACATATCAAAAACCTTTTACACGTTTTCAAATATATTTGTTCTGTAGAATATCGTTTTATTTCCAGTTTCATAAATTCATATTTATATTCAGCAACCTCGAAAAATATGATAAAAAAATTTACAACAGGAAACAACTGAAGGGATAATGCATTTAACTATGAATTAGATATGAATCGATAAATCCATTTCCAATATATGAAAAACGTTAAAATACGTTTTTCGTATAGTATCATTCAATAGAGAGAAGCTATAACATAAAGAATGATTTAATTTCGACCATTCATATGGTCGAAATTGAATTTCATCTATAAATGTACACATAACTGTTCACGTGTCAAAGACAACCTCCAATCAAGGTCTCACAAATCATAATAGAATATTGATTGCTCCATGAAAATATAAAAAATATAAAAATCTGATAAATAAATAAACTGATTATGACAAATCTATTTTTATTAGAGATATAGTATGTTTTTAGTGAAAGGTAAATAAATGAGTAGGTAGAATAAGTCCAATAAAACTATATTTGTAAGAAAATGAAATAATTCTGTAAAAATATTCAAATTCAATCCGCAATGAAGAAACTAAAATAATATTAAAGTGAGAAAATTCGAAAGCAACCTCTGAATGAAAAAAATGAAATGAAAAAAAAAATTTAAAGGCGTTCTTGATATAAGGCAAATTTTTTATTTTGATTTAAAATTTTGATCGCCCTATATCTCAACAACTAGGCCCAGTAATGGTTCGAATTCCTATATCAAAATCAATCGTTTATTGAGATATTTCTGTGGTAGAGCGTTGTCGGTCGAATATAGAAACACCCTGTATGAAACGAAAATTGTCACATTAACCAATTTGTATTTTTTTTATTTTCAGAGGCTCATCCCGAAAAATTTAATTCTAGATTGAGGAATAAAATGTTTTACGGACAAATGGGCGGTAAGGATTTGTTGAAGAGGAAGTGGAAAGATCTCGCAGATTTCGTGGTCTTAGAATGTGATGGACAAAACATAACACACAAACTAAAGGAATTGAGAGTACACGCTATTGTTTTTCTGAACATTTCCAGGTAATACTTCATCAGTTCAATAATGTTTTAAATACTGAGTTAAAAAGCCCGATTATTATTACGAATTTCCAATGTTTTGTATATCATCGAAATAATTATCCATGCAAAATTTTGAACTTCTTCAATTACCAGAAGTTATATCTATTAATCTCCATATTATTCCAGATTATTCTATTGTTTATTATGTCTCAGGAGGTGTTAGTGTATTCAGGAAAGTAGCTTCTGCATTGCTGCATATATACAAGGTTTAGTAGAAGAAAATATAGTTAAAAATTACTCATTATCTTATCTATTGGAATAAACAGTTTCAACTCAATAGGTTTTGTCAGTTTGCTACTATAGCCACCAAAGTGAGATAATGTTTACAATTTACGTCGTCGATCTTTAACAACAAAGTAAGGCTTTGCTTCAAGTTTAAAAAACTATAAAATAAAGTTATCTGTTTATCAAAGTCCTTTTTCTGTCGATTTTGATGCCATAATCTAACTTTCTACTTTATCGTAAGAGTTCTTGGTCGCTAGAACTTTTCCATTCCGTCAGTATCCACCTTTAGTTTCAGAAAAATGGAATGTGCTGAATTGAGAACATTTCGACACCATTCTTGACATTAAAAGAGTAAGGAATGCTTCCAAGCATGGATACAAGTTTGAAATTAGAAGGGCCGTACCTACTTCAAGCAATATTAATTCTAATTTTATGTTATCTTCTTAGTTTTTGTAGAAAAAAATAATTCCCTGTGTTTTGTTCATCGTATCTCGTATATTCAATTCCCATCACATTACAGAATATTCAATTTTCAGTTATGGAGGGGGCACACATCCATGGAATAGGTCAATGGGCACCAGCGAACCAAGTACTGACGATGGATTGATAGAAGTAATTGGTTTAACTACATATCAGCTGGTAATTTTTTATGCATTACGTACTCCTTCTTTTTCAGTAAACATAATTTTGAGCTTTAAGGATTTTTCTCTATTTTCGTTATTTGAATGTTAATTTAGTTAACTTTCAAAAGACCTACTTAAACTTTTCTGCTTCTATTTAAATTTGTCAATATAAATCACAAAATCTAAGATATATGATATAACGCCCTCTAGCATTTACGTTGCTGATTAAATTGCTGAGTATTTATAGATGTTGTATTGCTGGACATAAGCCTTTCCAAACAACACTAAGTATATAAAAATAGGTGAACACAACCTGACTTACAGACATTTTTCTGTCCTTTACAACAAACTAAGTTACATTTAACTGTCCATATATCTGTTTCTCGTGACCGCAAATCAACACATTCTAACATATACGTATATCTGATAATGACAGGAAGGATTTCTTTTTCTTGAAAGTCCTTGATTGGGATCAATATTCTCATGAATTTCTGCATCTGGAATATCTCGGGGTTATTTCCAAGCACATGCTTATCCACACGAATTGTCCACGGTCGAAACATCAGTAAAATAAAAAAAATCGATAGATAAATCACATTAAAAAAATTAATGTTTCAAATTTGACTGAAGAAATAAGAATAATAATTTCTATTTAAAGCGACACAGAAAACTGCATGTATTGCCAATTAATAGACACCGTGGAGCCCACTAGCTTCAACGGTATAAAGTGAGAACAAGACAGAAATGAACAACGCGAAATAACTTCCGATAATCTTAAAGAAACAAACATTGAGTGCCAAAGAATTTGGGAAGTAGTCCAAGCGATGATAACGAACATCATGTCCAGGAATGATGCTTTATTCTTGAAAATCCTTGATTGGGATCAATATTTCCATGAATTTCTGCATCTGGAATATCTCGGGATTATTTTCAAGCACATGTTCATCCACACAAATTGTCCCAACAATGATAACGAATATCATGTGCAGGAAGCAAACCACCGATCCACCAAACAAGACCCGAAGCTCATGACGGTATGCCTAGACTACAGTACCATAGCACCAAAGGTTTCTATTTATATATTTTTTCAAGTGGAAGCTGAAAATAATCATAATAATGGCTAATAGACTATTTAATGATTATCCGTCTAGTTGATACTCTTATCTTCCCCATTGCAACGTACGGGGAAGGTAGATGACTCTTACGAGTATCATGGACGAAACACCGAACCAATGTATCCGTATTGCAAGAAATTGGTCCACGTACAAGACTGCTAACCAGAATAAACCGCATGCATCTGCAGTACCTGGGAAATATAGCTAGGAACAATGGAAAGGGAAAGCAGAAGACAAACGCCTTAGAGGCAGATTTCCAATTAGATGGATAGACCAAACAAAACCCTTAATAATTGCACAGGATAGGCAAGCATGGAAATAACTGCTGAATCAAATATAAATGATGTAACTTCATCCATTGAAGGATAATCGAAAGAGAAGGGTGAAAAGCATTATTCTCATCATTTGCAAATTAAAACTCCGTTAAATACCTATAACATTGATGACATTCATTTGCGAGCGCTAATCCGAAATGATTTACAACTACCGGTCCTTCGTTCTTTAGCAAGTACTGTTTATTTTTAACAAATGACATATCATATAGTCTCATACCTTGACGGTTACTATAAATTATTAATTAGTTTATTTGCATTGTCATTATTTATCTGTTGTTCATATAGACAGCAATTAACTATGTTGAATAATATCTAGGCTTCTATTATCATTTTATTTTCTAAATTTTCTTTGAATGGAACTTTCAATGGTCGACGATAATGTTTGGTAAATTAAGCTTGATTTCAGCGTGTTATGAGTCACATGTTATATTAAATTGAAAACGTGATTTCCGATAGAATTGGATCGTTGCAATCAGTAATAATTTGAAAATTCATTGAGGAAATTAATGAACTTTCTTCTGCTTGTAAAATTAGAAAATTATTTTATAAGAGAAAAATATCTTAAATGCGAGTTACATACTGTATAACAAAATCATCGATTCCTATAAAAGATATTTCCCAAATAAATAGGATTCACATATACAGATGGCAGTGAAATATCTCTAAGGGATTGTAAGCAGATTATGGTAAAGAATCCTTATAGTGCCTTCGAATATGATATACCAAAGAACTTTCAGTGGTAAGATCTGTAAATGGGTCACAAAAAAATCTATACCCTCATATATCTCGAATGAAATACGAGAAGGAAACTGAAAGAAAAACAAGCGAAAATTCCTTTTTTTCGGGTATTAATTTCATTTTAAAGCTTCATCTAACTGACGCCGAAGGTATTTCCTTTGACAAACCGGAAGTGAAATGAATAAAATGTCGACGACTTGGCTTTTATTACCGTAGAACCATAATAATATTATTTGATATTGATGATATTGAAACAAATAAGAATTTTATCGAATTGTACATTATAATCGGAAATTTAATTTGAAAGCTATACAAGATACTTTCGGTAGTAATACCACAAGAGATTATTTCCCGAAATTTCCCGTACTGAATAATGTGAAACAAAATAAGTTAATTTTCAAATACTTTTTTCATTTTTTAACAATGTTTCTTTTTTCTTTGACTTATGTACATCAGCAAAACAGAAAGTTTTGATAGGAGCTTCGTCCTTGAAATTTTCAAAAAATCTCAATCTACATGAATGTAGAAATAAATCTTTCGAAATTTTACGCGGATTTCGAATGTTCACCATATTTTAGAGGCTTTTGAAGTTGACATCGAAGTCTGACGCATATATACAGAGCCTTTTATGCTTAGAAACCTTTAAAAAGGGTCCCCACTTTCTCCTTTGCCGATTTTGCAACGGTTATTTCAGTGTGACTTTGGAATTGGAAGCGAAAACATAGTAGCATGGTTTTCTTTTTGTTTTTCGTTATTTTCAAGTAATACATCGAAAATTTTTGCGCAATATGCCTCGAAAGGAAACAAAGAATCATCCTAAATAGTACGGCAAAGAAAGACTTCATTCCCAACCCCCTAATAGCTGGCTTTTTAACTTTTTATCCGACCACAATATATTACACTTTGTAGAAAATATACGATTCGCGTTAAAATCGGTTTACGATTTCGTTCTGAAGAAAGCTGTAGCAGAGGAGGAGAAACAAAACATTCCTCGAGGTCTACAAAAAAATAACTTCATCGTTTCAGGAGATGGCACGTGGAAAAAGAGAGGGCTTTCATCTCTCATTGGTGTAACTAGTCTTGTAGCTTTTAGGTGAAAACCAAAAAGGTTCACATCCTTGTGGTTACGATGATTAAAAGGAAACTCACGTAGAAACTTGCACTGTAAACCACGTCGGTTCCGCAAGAAAGATAGAAATCTCAACATGAAGAGCTAGAAGAAGAGGAGATATGCCTCTATGGACCAGGCATTGTTATAAACACACTTGTGTAAACATATTACAAAACATTAAACGCGTTTTTCTCGAAAACACGTTTATAAAAATGGCTGTAATTGACATATCGACCTAAAAATTGGATAGAATTTTCAGAAAATATGTCTTCACGGATTGACGGATCGTTTTTGCATTTATTATTTATATATGCGAATAAGAAACGCGGAAATTCGATTTTTTCTGCCGCCATTTTCCCAAATTTGTACTAAACGAAAAACTCATCCATCAGTCGGCCGCCATTTTGGCTTTTTAATGAATTTTTTCAACGTTATGTATACCATGAATAGAAGCAGCTCAAGAACTTCATCGTTTCTTAAAAAAAAAAATAAACTGTAGATACCGGAAATATGGCCCTCTAAGGACAAAGTTCCTCTTAATTGATTTAGTTATTTAGTTGCCACGTAAAATAAAGTAAAACCAGGTGTCGGCAACATACGACACATGTACAAGATTACGCACACCTGGTGGTTTAAAATGGCACGCTAACATTGTGAAGTTTGATGTATAATATTCCGGGACAAAGCTCCAAAATTAACATTTTCAAGAATAAAGAATCTACAGGACTATACACAAGCTAAAATCGTAGTTCTAGTAATATTAAATGATGACTGGTCAGGCTAAAACGACGTTTCTAGAAAAGCGACATCGACATTGCCACGTTATACGAATTATTATATACGAGAGTTGCCTTTTAAGTTTTAACGATAAGTGTGACAAATACGACAAGTTTTAAACAAAGTATTTTAGCTGTATATGAATGAATCATAGAAAAATGGTATATTAACAACTGTTACTCTCTAGAAACAAGGCATACCGGTCCAGTAAGTGGAATTGATACTCTTCTGAACAAAACGAGGCATTTTAAAACATACGAAATGTAAAGATACGTGTACGAAGGAAGGGACAGACTTCAATAAGATACTATATGAGTGTATGAATTAATATTAGTATAAAGAACCATATATTCGTATAGTTCGGTCAATTTAGACATTCGACAATCAGTGAAATTGTTTGAAATATGATAAGAATTAAAATTTGAAAGTGCCCCTTCATTTTCTTGTGAGGAAAAAATTTTATTCGAGGTAAAAGGTCAAAAATATGAGTTTCTCGCGATTTCCAGCAAAACAGTAAATTTTATCATAAAAATACCTCAAACTAAAATTGTAGATCATAAAATGATCTACAAAAAACGTATCAATACTTTTATCCTGATGAGCCACTGTTTCTGAGATATAATGATTCATGTTTAATTTAAAACTTTTGCAATTAATGGAAATTAGCAAAGATTGGAAAGATTTAAATGGAAAAAAAAATGTTAAATTTAATTGTCCGAGTCGTATTTTTCAAATTCTTCTTGTTCTTGTTTTTCTTCTTCTTGATCTTCATTCTGAGTGCATGTAAATTGCGCCAATAGAGATGTATCGCATGTCGCCTCGTTGGAATCAAACGGATCCTCCACTGTTGGTGATTCAATATTAAAGCAGGACCGGACTTAACAAGGTGTACATGCCAGAGAACTAAAAAGTTCGACTTTTTTACAACCACTTTTAGCACTGCATCCATTTTTACAGTTGCACAAAATGGTTTTCAGCAGTTTTTCCGGCGCAGACGGGTTCTAATATTTTGTTGACCAGCTTCCAACCCCAGTCTGTAGGATCTAGCTGATAACCAAGCAAAACTTGAACTTGGTAATAAACCCGAAAAAGATGTTGATGAGCAGCAACTGAGGTTGGAAGAAGACAAGCCAATTGAACTTGTTTTTTACTTCTAGTATTTTTAACCAAGCATGCATATCTATACTTATCTAAGCAGGTAGTTTTCTTAGAAGCTCTGTACATAGAAAAAAAGACAGCAAATGCTGTTGGTAATAACCTCTTGTCGAGTTTAATTATTGTTTTTAAAAAATTCAACACATTGAACTAAATCTTATTTATCAAACATTTTGAAAACTGTTATTTCACCCTTCCTTTAAAATTGAGATTCTTATTGTTATAATATATTTATATTTTATATCTCAAGTTGACAATGATCAATAAAAAAATATTTCAACGTATATTACAACTCTAGAGATGTTTATATGACGGAAACGGTAGCTCGTAGGTAAAAAGATATTAATGCGTCTTTTGTAGATAATTTTATGATCTACAATTTTTGTCTGAAGTATTTTTATGATAAAACTTATCGTTTTGCTGAAAATCGCGTAAAATCTATTTTTTTGATATTTGACATTGAATACATTTTTTTCTATACACGGAAATGATCAGGAACTTTAACATTTTGTTTCTAATTATATTTCAAACAATTTTACTTATTTTCAACTTTATAGGAATTTATTTAGCTTCACTCTTATTTTTTGTTCTAATTTGACCGGACTAGTATGTCGCGCACAGTCTCGTGGTAACGTGAAGATTTTCTCAATATCCCTTCGTCCACTTTTACTAATGCGATATTCTTGTAATATGTAGTGAAAATACTAACCATTCACAGCAAACTCGTTTCTTTGTAATCACTTATTTTTAAATATTCTTCATTAGAACGAAAAATACGTTTTGTCGATTTCTGCAAAGCTTCAGTTGCGGCAATAAATTTCTTATTTGACTCAAAGTTGCTGTAGTCGACCAATTTTCGTTGAGCCATTGTATTATTATGGTGAAAGAGCACTTTTTCTGCGCCAATTGGGGCAATTTTCTCTTGAATTCAGCGTCTAATCTACCCAATAAATCGGTATAGTACAGTTATGTGACCGTCTTGACCTACTACAAGTAGTTGATGTAGATGAAATCTCCCGCATCTACGCCCGGTCAAAACAAAACTACAAGTCTACGAGAAGGACTACAAACTAGTGAATTTCTTGTGCAATACTCGCACTATCGGGCGGTGAGGCTATGTATTTATGAGATTGCCCTTGTAGGTTTATATTCAACCAGATCTATATTCAACCTCCCAATACTGTCGATATATATGATCAAGTCTGCTATACTTATTCATATTTGAGTGAAAAGTATCCTATAAAAGTAATAATATCTTTTGCAGCCTCTTCTTCAAGCTGGTGGTCATGGTACATGTATAACTCAATGCCGTTCTGCAAAAATTACAACTTCTAAAACAATTCCGATGCAAGTTGATGGAGAAGCATGTAAATTAGGCCCTTCTATTATCACCATCAGTCATTTGAATAAAGCTCCCATGCTAGCTAAAAGAAAACATGGTAATCCTATTCCAATACAAACTGCGTTGGACAATCTTAATGTTGGTGTAAATAAATTAACAATGTCTGATTACGAACAACATCATTACGATAAGGACCTTTTAGCCCAAGCAGGTAAGTTGATGGATTCTTAGAATTTAAAAAAGAAGAGAAAAGGGAAAATTCCTCTCTAATCGTCGAATAAACAAAAATTAGACTCGATCTTGTCTTGAACCAGTTACCGCATCAATAGTACTCGAGTAACAAAAATCTGCAAAATTCAATACTACTAATAACTCGTGATAGTTTTTGGTAAAAATTCAAGCAAACCCTCATCATCGCCTCCAATTTCAGTTTATTTTTGAATGACTACCCCTCCAAATTGAAGTTTCTAAACCTACCAATCATCTTTAACTGATTTCTCCTTTTGTAAGGTTTTATCTAAATAGAATATTCGTTTTCAATCAAATATTTCCGCCAACAAAAACTATTTTGTTGGCGGATACATATTTTTCGAGTCGGTGGCCGCTACTTTAAGAGCGTTAACTCCGATTTTCGGTCGTAATTCTCTAATAGATACGTTTAGTGAAAAAGTTTGAGTCTACATATTCGTTGTGTGATGTTGCCGTGCCAGTAAGACTGCGGATTGGTCGAAGTGTCGAAAATATCGCTGTCGTTGAATCTTCCGTAGCAAATCAGTCAATTCCACGGCGTTCTCAAGAGTTAAAGCCAAGACCACTTTATGGAAAATTTTGCGTAAGGATCTTACTTTACATCCATACAAGATCAGGCTCACTCAAGAATTGAAGCCGATGGACAATTCGAAGCGACGTACGGCTCTGGAAAATATGCGCCAAGATTATCAATTTCATCGCAAAATCAACTTCAGTGACGAAGCTCATTTCTGGCTCAATATGTTTGTCAATAAACAAAATATGCGGTATTGGGCGGGTGAAAATCTATTTGTGCTTAATGAAAAACCACTTCATCCACAAAAGATAACTGTTTTTGTTGCGGTTTGCATGCCGGCGGTGTCATAGAGTCATATTTTTTCTTCGACGATATTGGTCGCCACGTTACTGTGAATGGCGATCGTTATCACGCCATGATTATCTATTATGTTTGGCCCGAATTGGAATATATGGACTTGGAAAACATGTGGTTTCAATAGGACGGCGCCACAAGCCACACAGCATACGTTACAATCGATTTATTGAAGAACAAGTTTGATGAGCGTGTTATTTCAGAAATGGACCAGTTGATGCTATATAACGCCTCTAAATTTTTTTCTTTGGTGCTACGTAAAGTCATTGGTATGTGCTGATAAGCCGACGACGTTGGAAGAGCTCAAAGCCAACATTGAACACAAAATAGCAGCCGCTTCGGCTGAAATGTGTGGCCGAGTCATAGAAAATTGGGTCCAACGAATCAACCGTTGCAAACGTGCCCGCGGTGGCCATATGAGCGAAGCCGAGTTCCATTTATAAATGTTTTGAATGTACTTCAACACGATAATAAAGTTTTTGAAATATCTCAAGTGGTTTTCATTTTATTTTGAAAAAATGTTGTAAAGTCCTTATTGGAAAACCCATTATTATTAAATGCCTCCCACTGATTTCCTCAATTATAATAGTTTTTTACTTTTCACTTTATTCCTGTTTTTAAACAGTTATGTAAATCATTTTTTGGCGGAATATTATAAAAATCTCGCAATCCATAAAACTAAAGTTTAACACCAAACTGTATATTTAAAGATACTTATTTATTTCAGCAATAAGTATAGGTAAAATTGAAGTGAATCCTGTATCGGATTTGGAACAAGTCCGGGCCATCATCAATAAGATGTTAGACGAACATAACGATAAGCAGATGATGTCTTCAGATTGGTGCTTTATCGATTGTAAGTACACATTTATACAGCTAAACATATATCTTTCGTAATTTGCTCTTCGGATGAAGTTCACGTAATTATCAACAGAAACACATTTCCTGACATTCTTTCCAATTGTTGAATCACGTATACATCACCATACAATGATTGAGGATGATGGTGAAACTGAACTTGAAATAAGACGGCGAATCCAAATGTTTATTAAACAACTTTCAACAATACGGAAAGATACGAATATCACTAAGGCAATAAATACCAAACTCTTGTAGATGTTATCGAAGATTTGGGTAGTTCGAACGCTTTCTACTGTCAGGCAAAACTAAATCCAAATGCACAAAGAACAATAGGATAAGTAATTTACATGTCCAGGTGTTTTCTAGTTTTACTTAAGCTTCGGACCTACCAGGAATGATGGTGATACAAGTAGATATGTTGTGTTGTTGAGTACCAGAGATTATTGACGCTTCCTCAAATTTTACAGACAGATAGTGAAAAGCAATATCAAACGGTTTCTAGGACAATGGAAAAGTAAAAACACGCGCATGGTACATCAACAGCAGCTGTTGTTCAATACAAATATTGCATCCGGGGAAATTACCCAAAAAAAATGAGTAATTAGTCTGTTTCGGTTGTTGTCTGGGCATCCTCTAAATATTTATTTAATTTGTTCAATAGTTTATCAATGTTAGCATGTTTCAAGCCTATACTTTTCTTTCTCATTCTTGACGTACCTTTCCAAATGTTAATAATAATGTAGTCTATGTTCATAGCTAGTCTCAAGAGTTGATTAATTGCCTAACTGAACCTTCACATTTGCTATAATTGGGATATGGAGCCAAGTGATCATGCCAATGATTGCTACATTTGCAGTGCTTAGTGTTAATATAAGTGCTTATAAATGAAAAACTAGAAGATACTTATACTATCAACAGTTGTCTATTCCAATGAAAATTGTTGTGATGTACATTGAAATTAGCTGAACGAGATGGTGTAATACAGATAATGTGGAGCCGCAATTATTAACACACATATCAATTTAGAATCACCGCTTAACAAAACCCAAATCTCAATCACTTGACACAAGACAAAAATAAAATAAGTAGTTGACCGTTGGAACCAACATTTATGTGTACAGAAAGAGAGGAAAAATAAAACGTTGATTATGTGAACTGCTCGCTTGGTCTTATGAATGAGTTTAGTGTTGAACTTTTGGAACAATCACCATGATTATTTCCTGAAAAATTCGGAAGATATTGGTAAGGGAAAAATTGAACGAAGATAATAAAGTTATAGTATACCGCATGAAAACCAGCACGATGACCAGTAACTGTTCGTAACGTTACGGAAAAGTTCAGTAATCAACCCATCGTATATAACTATATTGTAGACACTATCAAACTAGCTAATTATTTATTATTTATTGATTTTGATTTTCAATTTTTTTCAGCATGTACAGCCGAACGATTTTTCCGAATCGATAAAGCACAGGAAAGTCTGCATTACGTTTTTGATATTTGTAGTGAAAACCTGTACATACTCGAATGCGGTGATGAAACAGTCCCACCTACGCCTGAAGACGAAACTGCTAATCCATCGCCAACATCAAATCATCAAACTCCTTACAACATTCCAGAAATGCGAATTAGGTAAGTCAGAACAAAAAACGAGATTAGATTGAGTCATATAACAACCATTTTGAGATTTATTATCAATCCAGCCGAGCTAGACTTCATTAAAAACGAAAATTGTACGCACTCGAAGCTGTTTGGTGTGTGATCTAGTGGTCTATTTCAGAGTAGGTTGTAGCAGTGTTATTTTGATGCCTTAACGATTTGTTGTTAATATTTTATGATTTTGGGAGAGGTTATCAATTCATTGAAGACATTCTATTGGATCCTTCACTTACAGGTGCCAAACAAAATAAAAATTGTTATCATTACCTTGTTCTTTGTACTCGTTTCAGTTATTGATTCAATAATGCAAGAAAATTTGGCTGTCAAAAAGAGGTTCGCGTGACCTGTAACGAAGTCTTTGCCTGCTTTATTATGAGCGTTTTCTTATTGGGAACGTGGTATTAAAACACCAAAAAAATAAGGGAAACCGATCGCAGAACACGAATCATTGAAAAAAAAACTTTTTTATACAGCCAAAACATCGAATTAATGGGTCATTCGTCGTAGAGTCCTTGTTATTTCTTATTTCCACAGATTTTATACACTTGAAGAAGCGGTTGATGCGTCCAAATAACATGTTTTGAATATACCTCAATCGGAATGGAAAAAAATGCTTCGAAAATTTGTTCAAATGCATGAAAAAGTGTATTGATCTTAATGAAGAATATTTGGGAAAACAATTAATCCATATCCAATTGTAAATATTTATTTTTATTTGTCTATCTCTAAACTTAAGTTGCAACCCTCATTCAAAAAAATTATGTGTATTTCGAAATGGCTTATTTCATTTTAATATTGAGTAATTATCTAGATAAACATTCAGTTGGACTTTGAAGAGCTTTTGAAAGCTATAAGTGAGGTTATCATGCATAATTAGGATCATTCTTATGACAATTTAGCTTATTTATAAATTGTGACAAACTGAAAATAAAAATACTATTTAAATTTCAAGATATTTCCGTTTCCAGATAGATTTAAATGTCATAGACGCTAAGAAAATCAAAAACCCCTACTTTAGTGAATTTACCACGGATAGGATCATTTTGGATTGTGCTCTCTGGTTGTTGGAATGCTAAATTTACAGTTATTTCTACATATTTCGATATGGTATATCCAGGTTTGCTTCAATTGTTATTTAATATACCATCATGTGTTCAAAGTATGGAATATCCGCCGTTGGATGTCTAAATCTAGTTACTTCCTTCCTTTTAATGTTCCAACTACCCTTTCTGTATGTTTTTTATCCAAGGTATCCTAACGACTAAATAGTTAATTAATTTCAAGCCTGAATATACGAAATTGATTTCGATTGCAGTATTTATTCATATTATTACGTATGTATCATTATAGGCATTAAAACGATGTCTTATGTCGCCATGTTTACAGCAAAGAAGACGATCTTGATTCTCCCAGCGATCAACCGCCTCTTTCGCCAAAAAATACGGAAGACTCCCAAGAAGACTTCCCGAATAGTCCAGTAGAAAATTTTCCTATAGACAATCAACAGTTGGCGAGAGTTTCCTCAGATGCCAGTGTGAAAATAAGAAGGTACATAAATATAGTTTTAGCTCTCACACATTTGTACACTAAACCCTTGATTGAAGTCGGTTGAAACTTATAATGTAATTAGAGTATTTTTCAATCGCCAAATGTTTGAATTAGTACGCAAACATTCATCAGGGTGGTATTAAGAGGCAATAAATAGCTCAAATTAAGCACGACATTATAGAGCTTTTGAATAAGAAACAAACAAAACTTTCGTAAGTTTATTCATTTGATGGCTACACTTTTGTATCAGTTTTAAAGACACATACATTGCTTATTTGTCCCATTTAATTTACCAAATATCGATATATACTTGATTTTTTCTATTTTCTCTTATAATACATGTTGCCTCATATTTATTTTTAAAACTTCAGTATATTTTCACGCTTTTCTTTTCATCCATTTCTACTCTCATATTGGAAATAATAGGGAGATTGAAGGGATTAAAATCTCTTCATTTTTCATGTTCAAATGCTAATTGCAGCTAAACGAAAACATCTGTCTCTACCTAGAAGTTTAAATCTACAATTTAAATTATTTGTATTTTACGTAGCCTCCAAGTTTTCGAGAAATGTGCAAATTAACGCAGAAAAGTCCATGGTTTTTTGAAAGCAATTATTTTTCTTCTCAATTCGCGAGGAAGACTACAGTATTTCATTTATGATAAATTCATTGACAAATCAACTGTTTAAAAAGCACTTAATCGTAGAATAAGTTGTCCTTTTTGATTTTTTAATATTCATTTTGAAAAACTATAAACTAATGTTTTAAAGAAATTTGAATTCTCGAACTTTTTGATTTCTCCCACTATTTTCATTATATAAGAGCGTTTTCGTAGTGGGATTGTAACAAAATTGAACACAAGTGTACTAACTCTAATATATTCCAAGCTTTCGAATTCTTATGTATTTATCGTTTACGATCAATTAGTAAAAAATTGCGGTCTGATAAATTTTGTTATATCTTTTAAAACAACTTCAAAATTCAATGTTCAAATTGGCGCTCAAAATAAATATATAAAATAAATAAAGACTGAAAGTAGTCGAAACATCAAAGTTTTATGTTAAAAATTATAAATAAACTAATTTTAATCCAGAAGAGACCTAAAATCAAGACGATTTAGAAACATTTTTGCTTATAGCGTATCATCCCACTACATCCTTGGTATCCCTCTATATTTTTTTGTATTGATTTCGTATCATATCTTGTCTGTATGTTGCTTTATCCTTATTAAACACCCAAATCAACTTTACAGCTCGTTTTACTTGAAAAAACTTTTGTTCCCTTATTTTTTCATAAACTTTACAATCGAAATATTCGCAAGTTACTTTATGAACACTTTGTATATAAAAATGAAGCCGAGTAGCAGATTTTCGTTTCAAATAAACATTTTCTAAAAATTTGTTCTCTATTTTCTCAAAAAACACCTTTCAATTGCTCTTCAAATAAAGTACATTTCTGTGAGAAGAAAATTGAACACAAAAAAACATTTCTCGAAAATTATGAGGTTAGGTACAGAGGATTCCCAATCAATGAAATGTTAGTTCTTCTGGTTAAAATAAACTCGACAAATTCTAATAACTAAATACTCAATTATCCATTTGTGATCCCAACAGTGGAACTAAATAGTATAAATAATAAATACTCCTTCTCCTGGTAAATAACCACTGACATATGTTGAAGAAAACAATGTATAACAACAGTTTCTAATCGATCCTTCGTGTTTTGAACTTTGCTGTAGAAATTTTATCTATAATCAATCCATTTATCTTGTACATTGAATTGTGCCTTAAAGTTTCATTTGGTTATCTCTAATTCGAAACTTCAATTAATTTATTCAAAGTATCTACTCTATATTATTTCAATAACCGTGTATCTGTTCGAATTGCTTCGCTTTTTAAATGCTGTACGTTGCCAAATGCAGTAGTGACTAGTACACCGATCAGCGGGCGAATCAAATTACCTGATTGAAAGCAATAACAATACGGCGTCACAGAGTAATGCTCTCTAAAATACTTTTTTTCACGAGTAGGACGGTTTGACGAGTGAAAAAAAGTCACTTTACTCGCGAGTTTCGTGCAAAAATTTTTCTACGTCCGTAGACTTTATTCTGATAACAAGATCGACGCACGAGTAAAACTGAGTTGTTGGATCATATGCAACACCCCAATCCAATGGGGGATCCCTACTTTTGAAGTCCCAATGAAGCAAAATCTTTCTAATTATTATTCAAGTGCGCTGATCTCTAACTCAAAATTTCCTAGGAATCCGCGGATTTTTCTGACTGTCAAAAAACGGTTTCCAACTACTATTCTGTTCTGTAAACGCCTGTCTATTTATCAGCAATGGTAAATTTTAATTCTACGAACGCCAGTGCCCATGCGTCGGACAATTTCTGATAGATTCTGACTGCTCAGCGAACAAAGCTAATGATGTCATTTTACAGACACGTATACATGTTTTAAGGTTATAAACAATGCCAGTACATGTTTTCTGGTAAGGTTAAAAGTTAAATTGAAGGAAAATAAGAATTTATGGGATAGAATTTTTGAAAAACCATGCGTGAGGAAGATCGGAAGTTACAGAGAGGTCGGGGTCTAATTGGCTGACAAAAAAGCATGACAAAGAGGTTCAATTGGTTGTTGAAATGACGTATACCAATGAAATGGATAGTTGCCTAACTAATAGGTTCGATTCTTAAGTAGCGACCTACGGGTTTGCTTAATTGGCGCCAAATTTAAATTGTTAAGTATCTAATTTACAACGAAATTGTCTATTTATCTAGCACATAACATGCCTACTTCTTTTAGATATTATTGAACTGTAAAAAGAGAAATTCTATCTCAATCCTATTCCTTTAATATAGATTTTGAACTTGAAAACTAATATCCAAAAATTCAGGAAACATTCTCAATGACCAGTTAGATATAAATTACTTTTTTTGTTTGAATTACTCAGAACTGCTTTTTGTTAAAACTTCTTATTCGGTGATGTTTGATAAAGCCAACATGTAACGTTTTAAACAAATTTGCACAAAGTGAACAAATATACCGAAGATCGAAACACATAATTCGTTTTATATTTTAGGTTAGATTAGGTTATTCTAACTTTAATAATAATTTGAACGATGATATATTTCCTACAAGGAAACGAATATTTTTCAGTTCTGAGTAATTTAAACAAATAGGGGAAGGGTGTACAAAATGACATACATTTTATAAAACTAGAAAAATTTAATCAAAAAATTGCATTTTTCAAACGAATATTAAACAAAACATATAATAACCCTTTCGCAACATCTTAGACGAGTCTTTACCTCGATAAAATAAAACACAAATTTTTAGTAAAAAAAAATCAAAATGAACAAGAAAAATTCATTTTACCCCACCTGGAGGGCAAAATGACACATCAATATTTTTTAATATATTTTTAGTCTGTACAAAGTTCACAAACAAAACTTTTTGTTTTTTTGTCTACCCCGGCACAGTCGGCATGTGCCCACTTTTGACAGGAACAGCAACGTAGCCACAGTTCACCTTGTTTGGAAAATTTATACACTTCTGTGCAATAAATGCAAGCACAATCGTCTTCATCTTCGTCGGCAGAAAAAGCCTCTTTTTCTATGTCTGACTCGTCAGGCTCTGCAAGGACTTTTCTTGATACCACCCTTTTTCTTTTTTCTCGAATTATCAGTTTTAGTTTGCTTTTTTCTTTGGCCTCTTCCAAATTTGGGGTAGAGTTTAAGACAGAAGTTCCCTGACGTTTCCTTGGCTTTCGCTTTCCCTGGCCTGAAACAAATGATCCGATCGGAACTGGACTTAAATCAGCCGGTGTAACCAAAATTGAAACCCCACTTGTTGAATTTTGCAAGTTTTCCTGAGTGGCTGTAGGAATGATGAGGGGAGGTTTTATGGCGGAAGCATTTTCTGAACTAGGTCCAGGTTGAGCATTATTATCGGTAAAGCCATTTGTAGCCTGTTGGACAGAACCGTTGACTACAATATTTGTAGTTTCAGATGCTTGAAACATATAGTCAGGGAACACATCAGGGTTTATTGGGTAGATGCCTGTTTTAGCAAATCCATGAGTGGCATTCTGGACTGTAGCCGCTTTTCCATACGCTTCATTTAGCAGACCACCAATTTGAAACTGTGTCACAACTCGTCTAGGATGAGCTTTGAGCCATCTGGTTATTGCTTGGTCATAATACGTCTTGAGTGGCCCAAAAAATGCCACATCGAGAGGTTGCATTCGATGTGTGCAATGAGGTGGCAGACACAAAAGCACAATGCCATTTTCTTTGGCGTACACAAGGGCATCGAGATATTTATGACTTGCATGTCCATCCACGATTAACAAAACCTTTTCAGTGGGAGATGCCTTGACATATTTTTGGAAATGTTGCAGCCACTGTAAAAACACTGGGCCAGTCATCCAGCCGGACTCCTGGGCAATGCATAAAGTTCCTGTAGGTGCATGGTCAGCCAATTCTTTTTTCATATTTTTCCGGGGAAAAATTAGGGCAGGCGGAATAAAGTTTCCAGCGGTGCACATGCAGCAAACAACTGTTACATGAGAACCTCTTTCAGCGCTGGTGATTGCTCCTACTTGCTTCCGACCGGCTGTAGCAAATATTTTCTGCGGGCGCTGCACTGTAGATAGAGCAGATTCATCTGCATTGTATATCCTCATGGGGTCGATATTTTCTTTTTGCATGATCTGGTCGAAGACCTTAAAAAACTGAGCCACTTGAGGCTTATTAAATGCCTGTGCTCTCGCTGCGGATGTAGCTTCGGGTTTACGCAGTGTTATATCTCGATTTCTTTTCCGAAATCCTCTTAACCAGTCTTTTCCTGCAGCCTTTTTATGATTATTAAACTGGTGCTCAAACCCATTTTTTACTGCTAAATTGTAGGCTAACTCCAGTACATCTTGTCTTGTGAGTCCAAAGAACCTTGATTCTAGCAGTTTTAAATGCTCCACCAACTGCCGTTCTACTTCTACAGGAAATGTGGTTTTAAACCTGCCCAGTCGTTTTTCGCCTTTTTTTAAAGTCTTATTTTTTTGCAAGGCATGTCTCCTTAGAGTTGCTTGAGGTATGTGGTAAGTTTTTGATGCCTTGAGCCACCCCATTTCACCATTATTAACAGCTTCTATTGCCTTTAATATAGAAGCAGGATCCCATGATTGCCTACTAGATTTTCTTACGTAATTTCTTGGCATTATCTATAAGAAAATGCATATTTTAATACGTCTATTATGATGGGGCAAAATGACATAGTATGTCAATTTGCCCTCCCACATTCTATGTCATTTTACCCCATATGAACCTTATGTAAACAAATGCAATTTTTGCCAAAACAAGAACCCGCTTAACAAATCTGAATAATTCAATTCTAAAAGCAACAATCACATAACTCAACATAAATATTCCAACTCCACAGTTTATCGCATTAAAAAGTTATAGCAGTTTTTAATGTTTCACGACAAAAAATTTTGGCGGTTAAAAATACTATAATCGGGCGTGCACTTACTCTGAGTGACGAAGTGGTACTAAATGTAAAGGAGCATACCTGCTACCCATTCCGCAATAGCATATTCGTTTCCGAGCGCTTCCGAACGAAAATTTGTGTGTATTCGAGCGCTGTGTCATTTTACCCCACTATGTCATTTTGTACACCCTTCCCCTAAAACTCTCTAACAACATATTTTCAGTAAAGAAGAGTAACTGATATCTAGTTGGTCATTCAGGAAGTTTCGGGAAATTTTGGCGATTATTTTCTGCGTTTAAAAGTTCAAAATCGGTATTAAAGAGATAGGACTGAGATAGAATTTCTCTTTTTACAGTTTAATAATATTCAAAAACTAGTTAGCACGTTGTGTGTCGATTAAATACACAAATTAGGCGCGGCACAATTTGAACTTGGCGCCAATTAGGCCCCGTCCAACGCGTTGTGATCAGAATCACTATTTTGCACTTGGACACTGCTAGTATGAACTAAATTTTTAACATCTTTCGAGGTGAAGTGATGAATGAATGCAACTAGATTTTTAGAATTTTTTGGTTGCCTTTGTTGTTACATTTAGAGGCGGTTAGATTAGGTTAGATTAGAAAAATAATAAACTTTTACACTTACCTCTCCAGTAGAACTTCATTAGCAGTTTGGTTCGATAACTTCTTTAAATGTTTATAATATACAGGGTCCTTCAGGACGAGCTGAATCGATATCGATTTTTAGCTATGAATACTTAAATTTAAAAACTGTTCTTTGCCTTTTAATCCTATTTTTATAGAACTAATGCGATTGCACGAAATTGACAAATATATTAAGCACTCCGTGTTACTCAACAGGTTGTGGGTGATTCATCAATATGTATTTATCTTATTTTTATTGCTTTCATTCAGGTAAAATTAGTTAGCACCCTAAAATAATGTAGTATAAATGAATTATTCATGTCAGAACGGTAATAACCTAAACTCACATTGTATAATATTGAGCTTTTATTCGCTTAATCCGAATGAGACTGAATCAAGGGTTTATCATATTTGCTTTCCATTTTTATCACTTTAAGGGACCATGCACTTTTAAGAACTTGAATATATTTACTTAGATAAAATTATAGCAAACACCTACGAATAATCTGAAAAGTTTTTTTTTGTAAAATCAAATATATTTTCGCTGTCTGCATGAATAGGATTATCGGTACAAATTGGACTTTTTATTGCTCGATATTTTTCAATCAGACATCTTGTTAGCATGTATTATGAATAAAGTATGGTTTGCACCGTTTGTTTTATTTTTTCTATTCCTCTGAATGCCGTATAGTTTATACGATTGATTTTGCAGAATTAAATATTGAACAATCAATTTGACATGCAGACATTATCGTTTTTTATAAAATTAGTATACAAATGTAATTCGTTTTTGCGTTTCGAAAATATTCAAACGAATTACCTGTCGAATTAAACAACATGCACTGTATAACATATTAGATAGAAAAAGGTAAAAAACTCGTATTATACAGGATGTTCCAGGACTTTATGCAAAATAATGCTGAGACATACGAAAAACTTTATAATACGACCCCTCGTTTCTGAGTTATAGGCCTTCAAAGCTGCGAAGTCAGAATTTTTATTTAAGTATATTTTCCAAATTATTGCAGCGAACATCATGAATTTTTAATGAATGATTTCGTACGTCTATATAGTGTGTTTGACGGAATAAATTATTCTAAACTACCATCTGAAGCCCAGGGGCTTATATCCAATGGTTAAAAATCCATAACATTTACAGGAACAGCCTGTACAATCTAATGATAGCAAAAATTGAATTTTTCAATCGATTTTTTAACAGAAATATACTCTTTGTTTAATTCGATGAAAATTATGGTTTAGAAGATGTAAATTTTTAGATCGTTGTACATTCCAAGGAAACCGTTCACCATAAAGAGACATTCTAAAGAAAATTATCATAAATTATAATTATTTATTGAAAAACTTACAGAAGGTATTAAAATACAATCAAACATTTCTAATTGGACTGCATACTTTCGAACATTGTGTTGCTTACAACTTATCAAAGAAAAACAAAAAAAAACTATAATAAATGACACCTTGCACTTCTACACACTTCTGTAGTCTACGCCATTTTGAACTTGGAAGAGCATTCCAAGATTCTGCCAATAGAAGCTTTTAAGATATCTCCAAAAAATTAGATCTATTATATTTCATTTAGGGGAACGTGGTGACCATGCAAATGGACCCATACACCTATTTCTGGATGTGGAAGAGGTGAAGAAGTTACTCCTGGAGAATCCTACGAATAGTTGTAGTAGATTTTGCGTATGCTAGTTGTGGGATCAACATCAAAGGCATCTAATGCATTTTGTTCTAAAGCTGGTGTCGTATAGTTCGTTGTTGACATTCGCCACATTTTTTGGTAGGACTAATATTTTATAATGAATAATCGAAAGTATTTTACTAAATTTATGGAAACAACCCTAACATAAATTCTACTGTCGGGTATAAATCTGCCCGAAAAGCATTTAGTATACAACCTTCTGGCTTCTGACGAGTTATCTCTTCCAAGTTCAGAGTTCCATAGACTCTGGAAGTGTGTAGAAGTACAAGGTTTGATAAGTTATAGGCTAACCAAGTAAATTTTGTTTTTTAAGGCTTCATTAGAATCTGAAGCATTACGGAACGGACCAGAAAACCTGCAAACTGTTCAAAAAATTATCGCAAACTATAACCCTACTTACATTTTACAAATTGTTAGACAATAATATTACTATGAATTTTTTTACCCATCACAGAGGCATGCAGATTCATGCGTAAACATTCCTACTTGTGTCTTGGATATCACTTTCCGTGCTCGTTATGTAATATACTATTTGCACATTGTTTTTTTATTTTGGTGCGTACCAAACGAAATTTTCATCAAGAATTCGATATTTCAATTTTTTCACAATAAGTTTATGAAAGTTTCTACAAATTAATTTAAAATAATCTCCGTCCTTGTCTAACGCTTCGAAAAATTGCTTCATCATACCTAACTTCATATGTAAAGGTAGAAAAATTATTCCTGGTGCTAGATTGGATGATGATCTTTGCCAGTTCTACGAAAGACAGTCTGCGATTATGTGTTTTACTGTTAATTTGCAGTTCACACATTTGGGTTCTGGTTTACAATCGAATAGGTATCTATGGGTTAATCGCATTTGGCTAAGCCAGAGACGAATTAGTAGAACCTCGTTGCTACGATGTTTGGGTAACAATAACCACGCTTTCACAGTGCCCCACAGTGCGTAGCTTGTTTGTAGTTGTCTTCCATTTGATTTCCATTTAGGTTATGTACCATTGTTGTTTTGACATCGATTGTTCTCGCCCATACAATCCCTAATAGGATTATTTGTAGTTTCGTTAACAATCAGATCTACCTTCCGTTTCCTTTCATTCCAATGTGGAGGATGATCCAGAAAAAACCGTTTCGTTGTTGTGCGCTTCTAAAAGTTATGGTTCTCGATTGATTTTAGTTTGCCAGGGGATTCGAGTGTAAATTTTTTATATAGTTTGAAATAAGCAGAAAGCATCTGTGACTGTAAAGTAATATAATACAGGTGAGAAATCCGGCCGAAGAAGTTTTAAACACATATTTAGAAATTGGGTGTGGCAATGGCGAAATCTGGACCGTCTTTAGATTCGAAAATATCTGACAGAACAATGCTTCAAATAAAATATGGTTTGTTGAAAGAAATGACCTGGTACTTTTTATTGTCCATGGTAGGGTGTGAGTGTATTGAAGGAAAAAACAATATGGAAGCAGGAGATTTAGGCTCTAAATCTGGCAAAGGAGGGTTTTGTAGTTCTCGATTTGTTTGTAACAAGATTTGGGAAACGCAATCTTAGAAAATTAGATTTCGATTCAGCTGCATTTTTTAATGATTACTCTCCTAAATCACAGAGTTTCTTCTGGTGTTGTACGTAATACACCTGTTATCAAACGTAGCTATCAAGTTTTTTAGCGAGTTAATAACTGAACTTCTTGCGATCTTGCCAAATTCCCATAAAAAGATTCGGGAAGACTGTCTTCTTGTGAGAAACTGTGTAGGGTGACGGAATAATCAATATTCTCACTGGGAATATTATAACAAGTAAAATATTTTCACCATGACGTGATACATTGTTTACACCACCACTAAACCAACAGTCACAATTACACTGCCTTCAGTTTACTTTCAGTCTCTGAAGACGATAAGTTGGTTATCGAAACGCACGTCAGACAGTGTAATTGTGAGTTTTGGTGTAGTGGTGGTGTAAACGGTTCCAATTCCAATTTAATACAACAATAACTCATACTCACACAAAAGAAATACAATTTTATTAACGGATGTTCTTTTTAATGGGTTAGATGTTATCAAAAATATAGAGGCTAATTCTTTTACACCGCCCCTGGCCCACCTACAATGAAAACTTGATATAAATGTGTGTGTACAAGTGAAGAAAAGAATCAATTTTCTTTTAATAAACTATTTATAGTCCCTGAAAGTATGCTTCGCATTTATTGGCTACTATGCTTGTATTTAGGCATCATGCATTCACTATGAGGAGCTAAAATTATTTTTTTTTTATGTAAGTACATTCGAAATTTTGATCTAATTTTTTGGAAACATTTTTACGGACACATAAGACAATCTGTTACGGTTGTTAACGTTTGCTTGGGTAATTCGTAGTTATTAATTTTCAATATTTTAATTAAATATTTCCAGTGTATGGAAGGTGTCCATTATATCAAAACCAGTAGTTCGTTTTTCGCCAAATTTCCTTATTACCTAATTTGGAATATAGCTCATATTTTAAAGGTCCTCACATTGTTGTGAGATCTTTAATTTTTCTGGAAATAACGGGTACGGCACTGGAATGTGACACATTTTAAGGCGCCACTGTATTTATCGGGCTTTGTTGATAAATAAAACTTTCGATATTGGTGTGCAGAACAACCAATGCAGTTGCCCGATAAACCTTTACATGCTGAAAAAATTACGGTTTGGTGCGGTATTGCAACCCTTGGGATTATTGGACCGTATATTGTTGAAGAGAACACTCGAACTGTAACCGATCACGAAATATGGTTTCAACGGGATGGGGCAACTAGTCATACCGCTAGAATAGTTATGCAGTTTTTAAGGAATAAGTTTCCTGGGAGATTAATTTCCCGAAATGGAGACCTTGCCTGGCCAGCACGTTCTCCTGACTTAACGGCTCCAGATTGTTTCTTATAGGTCTAACGTGAATCTAAACAACCTTCGTACACTGGATGAGCTAAAGAACAACATAACTGAGGAGATAAGAAGAATTGATGGAAGACTTCGAGGCGCAGTTATGAACCACGTCCGAGAAATTTATAAAAATTCGTCCAAGCTAGTTTTAGATAATTGAGACTTTCCATACTTAAAATTCTGAATATATTCTTCTATTCTAGAGCTTTTTTTTCGAATACTGTTGACTGTTATCAATAGGTTTGAGGTAAGGATGAGAATTCTTCAACTACTAATTACTACTACATGATCATCAAGATGGTGCAGACCGGATGTGTAAGCGTCGATGTGCATTAAGTTGTAACGCATGGAACAGTACAAGATAGGATACATCGTTTGCGATTGCGCATCGACCTAGTACGCAGCTCCTAAGAAATAAACAGGCTGCGTGACTACGCCGCAATTTAGAACATCAACGTAACGTTGATGATGTTGTATTCAATGGTCGTGATGCCGAACTCACGTACCTTTGCTGTGCATTGTATTTTTTTATGAAACGGCACATATCGTAGTGGAATTTTGATAATGATTAGCGATAATAAAGAAAGAATAATTGAATTTTTGGGTAAATATGAATGTATCTACAATCAAAAAAGTAAAAAGTACAAAAATGTTCCACTAAATCATTCTTCAAAACAACTTTTCGACATACAAGTAAAAGCGATCCTCATTATCATCTTTACTAAGTGTTTTTCTTATTTTATTTATATCATGGATCCATTTTCTCTTTGTACTCACGGAACTATTAAGCCACAATAGTAGTAATCGCTTCTTCCTCGTTAAATGAACTACTAGGTCCATTTATCCAATCTGTGTTGGACATTGTGAATAACATAAGCACCGAAAACAGTAAAATAGAATATGGCCACCGTAGTTAGACACGCAGAGCCTGCATTGCGTACTCATCTCGATTGCGTAAGCGTTGACATATGCGTAATACTGTGTGACATTGTGTTACGCCGTACGTCACGCATACGCATCCAATCTACACGAGACTTTATCCTTAACATTACATCTAACACTTTCCAGAGGTTTCAGATCAATACTTTACTTTTGCGCCTGGTATTTTATCTTCGGATCTACAACCCCCTGTACTCTCAATAGTTCTCTATTCTATCTCTACAAATCTGGCCCTGCTTCTCTACCCAAATAGTATCCATTGTATTTGTATTTTCTCTTGCTGGTAATATTTTTAGTTCCAATATCTTTATCTTGACTCGTTAAATTATTTCAGTTTTTTCTCTTCCCATACGTTTATCACTGTGGTTACCATCTCGAACGTGATCACTCAAGTTCAAAATTTCATTTATTATACTCAGGTTTCTATTTCTTCTAAATAATTGATAGTAGTACTTCAAGATTCCCTTCATACTCGATTAAACCATTTATTTCATCTTTGCACCTAAATGGTTGATATTAAAATTATGTTTTGAAAGGTCTTTACTTCTGTTTCTTCCTCCACTTTTATATAGTTTCTTCCCGATTGCTTTCCAATTCGGTATTCTCTTGCCACTCAACCAAATCTAATGATTATCTTCACTAGTTCTTGTTGTTTCTTTGATATTCGGTTATTGGCGTCTCGTATTACCAATACTTCGTTAGTAATTATGTTTCAGTCCTTTACACCTCTGAAAAATTGGATCAAGTTGTTTCACACATTTATTTAGTTATTTCAAACTAAATTATAAGTTCCAATGCTCACTTTTTTTCAGAAAAAAAGCCTGTTTGATAATTTAACTGAGAAAATACGGGACTTGCTTTATAAACAAGAAGAAATTGTTAGTAATCATGATTACGTTGTCTTTTTAGAACCATAGAAGTAGTAGAATACAATGTGGGACCAGTTTTATGGAGTTAAATTCCACTAGATTAATAAATAAGCAAGTTGAAGCATAATGATTTTTTTTTTAAATTTACCCTCATATCATCATAGTGATTAAAATTAGGAATATAGAACTCTTATAATTTAAAAGAAAAGAGCTAATCTATGAAAAAACTCTAAAGAGCAGCATTTTTAATACTTAAGGTGTCGAAGAAATTCAATAGGGCTCCCGGAATCTACCTCAATCTTTATTTCAGACCTCTTTAGAGCTGCCGGATTAAGAGGGAGGAATTTTTTGCACAGTAACAGGCATATGCAGAGGTCAGCGTGAGAGAAAAAAATGCAGCGACAAAATGAATTTATTAAAAGAAATTACAAAATGAATTATGTTCAAATTAATACCCATCTTAATCAATGCATTTTCGGCAACGTTTCTCAATGGTGAGGTAAGTCCGGCGAAGCATGTCAATCTGATCGCGAAGAGTTTTGGATTCTTCTGCAATTGCAATTCGGAAAAAGGAAAAGCTGCGTGTTCCTCTTGCAAAAAAGCGGTCCTTGAGAGGGCCCCACGGGAAGAAATCACAGGTTGTCAGGTCTGCCTATCCTTTCTCCAAAATGAACATTTAGGAACTCCCGCACATATAACGCGTAGTGCAACGAAGTTTCCTCCTGCATGAAATGAGGGATGTTTGCGATTGTTGGATCCTTGTCCATTTGCCTACGTGAATATCCAACTATTTCCAGATAACTTTGACCCGACACGTAATCCTAGGATGCCAGCCGACACCACACCCCAGGCAGCTTTTATTCTTTTTCAATGAAGACGTGAGAAGTCTGGTCGTTCCAGTACATGCAGTTAGGCCGATTGACCGTACTGTTCAGTTTAAGAGTTACTTCATCCGACCACAAAATGGAATGCTCGAAGTGCGGATCATCCTGACTGCTTCCACGCTCGCAAAATTCCATTATACGATCGAAATCATCCTCGCGAAGTGCGTGGAAGCGACGTGGGTGGTTAACTCGATAGTACATGCGTTTCAGCTTTCATAGTAAAATAAGATCGGGTATTTGAAGCCGATAGCCGCACTACAGATTGGTTCGGCAGCCCAACTAACGCCAGCGCCACTGTGTCCATATTTGTGTTAGTTGTTACAAATACAGGTCGTCCAGAAGGCAGCGTGTCGATAACAGAGCCCATTTTCAAGAATGTCTGGTACGTCTTTCACACTGTTGAACGATTTAGTAGCGGCGAATTTGGAATTTTTTTTTGAAATCTGAAGCATAATTTCGTAACCCACGTTCGTACTACAAAAATACTCTTTCTTGAATCGGTTATTCATTCTGAACACGCGTCTACTCGACCAACACGGGTTATCATGACATAACTCTCTGAAGCACGAATATGATTCAAGAAGCGGGGAATTTGAAATGGTCTTTCTATTCAATATTCAAGAAAAGAAAATGTGAATTTTCCATAAAGCGAATTTTCCAATTCACAGTGTTATAAAATGGATTCTTAGGAAGTTAAAGTTCAAAAATAGTTGTCAAATCTAGGAAAAGTTTACCCGAATGATGAAATAAATAAGATACACTCTACCTAATCTTTGGAGTTCAAAAATTTCCGTAAGGCAGTTCGATAAAAAGCTTATCTAATGCTTTAAGAAATTCAGAAAATCGCATTTCAATGTATATTTCATTTTCAAGAAGCAGATAACTAGATAAAAGATTGGACGATTCTAGAAATAGTATATATTTGAATAATCTGATTCAGATACAGAGTGTACCTAAATTCGACTGCCAACGCTCTAGGGGAAATTCCTTGGGTCAAATTATGCCTGTCGGGAATTATGTCCACAAACGTATCATTTCCAAGATACAGGGCGTCTAAGTTTTAAAAATAAATTCAAATTCACTTTGACTTAGAATATTGAATAGAATATTGAAAGTGTTGCAAAATAAATTAATGAAAAATGGATTACAGATTATCTATTCATGTAGAACAAGTAGATTATCAACCTGATAATCGTCAAAAAGTTTCAATAACAATCGATCACACAATTTGAAATTTATCGACAAAAAATCGTTTTATTTTTAAAACTTCAACACCCTGTATCTTGGAAAGAATGCGTTTGCGGACAAAGTTCCCTATCCTGATAGGTCGAATTTAGTATTAAGTTATTTTTTATTCTCAAACAGGCGAATGAACTAAATCCTATATTCGAGAATTCGAACAATCTCAAATAATAGAGTAAAGTAGCAGGGATTCCCATATAGTAATTGACTGTTTCCTTTCTCTGCACGTTATTTTGCAAGGAAAATGGATGAAAATCCTTCATCCTTATTCACACAACTATCATTAAACTAACAATGAAAAACGTTTTTCCAATAGTCTGGAGCAATATGACTGCATTAGAAACTAAATCCTTTCAATAGGAAAAAGAACATTCAAGAGAATTATCCAGTCTAAATTTTCTATAGCAAAACAACAAAATAACTGGAATTATTTTCTAAATACTATATATTTACAAATATTTACAAAACAACCTCATCCTCTACAAAATACTCTCGATTAAAAGTAATACATTTGTCCCAGTGGTGCTTCCACTATTCGAAAGATTGTTTGAACTCATCTTTAGAGATGGCTGCAAGCTCCTGTCTCGTTCTTTTCTTGATGTCTTCAATATTTCCAAATCGCCATCCTTTCATGCCCCTTTCTGAGCTTGAAAACAAGAAAAAGTCGCACGGAGCCAGATCAGGCGAGTAAAAAGCGTAGGGCAGCGGAACCATGTTATTTTTATCCAAAAACTGGCTAACAGTGATGGCTGAATGTGCAGGTGCGTTGTCCTGGTGGAAGAACCAGTCACCAGGCAGTCATCGGGCAGCTGGACGTCCAAAGCGAGGTTTGTCATCAATCGACATATCGAATACTCTAAAACCTTTCAAGATGAAAGAGAACATTTAATTATCCAGTCTAAATTTTCAATCAAACGAGTTGTAGTCTGAAAAATACGCCACCTCACCAGGAGCCAATGAAAAGCTAAATTAGAAATAGTTAATTTTCAGTAGATGGTGTTGGTCTGATTCATTCAACTTGATCCACGTTTCACACTTGGAATTTGATGTTACATTTTTATGAATCGACTTTTCTTAGTCAATGTTTCTATTAAAAGTAAAGTATTAAAAATAATTACGATACTGTGTAAGATTTCCGACAATAGATAATTGATTGTTGAAAGTTTGATTCTGCTAAATACATATATTAAACTATACAATACAATAAATTAAAAATCACTTTCCTCGTAGTTGCTACATTTCAAAATGTACTACCTACATTAGAATGCCAGCTTTATTATTATTATTATAAGAATTTTGTACAATATCTTTGAAATAATCTCAGAAAATGAAGTATTGAAAATTATTTAAATGATTTGGTATGATTCATTTTATGATAAAATCCAGTAATCAATGGGTACTTTCCAACATTCATTTAAAATCGTATTTCGATTATTCGTATAAGTTTTATACGAATTAATGCGTCTTCAGGACTATTTTTAGAGATAACTCGACTGAAGTATTGGGTTTATAAAGGTTTTGTGATATGACGGTTCTCGCTGACTCCTAAGCACATCACCTAATATAATTAACATTGCATTCTAAAATCAACACTCCTTTATAACTGTCAATAAACAGCAACATTTATTGGAACCTCAAAATCGTTAATTTTGCAAACATGAAATGAAAGACAGGGTCTTCTGGGAATTAATGCAAAAAATTCGGAAGTAGATGTTATATTCAAGTATATTTTGTAAATTATGCATTTGAACATTAAGAATTTTCAATGGATGATTACGTTTGTCCATTTAGTATGTTTGACAGATTATTAATTCTACTATCTATAGACCAGAGGCGGCTTATGACCAATTGTTGACAATCCGTCACTTTTACAAGGACAACCTGTACAATCTAAAGATAGCTAAAATGAATTTTTCAATCGATTTTCAATAAAAAGGTACTCTTTATTTAATTCGATAAAATTTATGTTTCAGGAAATATGTAGATTTTAAGATCGTGGTAAAGATCGCCATAAAGAGACATTCTGAAAAAATTAATAATAAATTGTAATTATTTGTAATACTTACTGAAGGTATTAAAATACAATTAATAGTTATTTTCCATCTAGTCAAATAAGCTACCACGACTTAATTTGTTAATGTGAGTTTGCTTTCAGATCGTATGAGAAAAATCTGAATTTTTTGCAATCCGGGAACACCCTATATATTCTCAGGGATTTTTTGAATAAAAAGAAAGTTGGGCTAATTCATTTGACATAATAAAGTCCATTATATTTCTAGTAAAACCAAAAAATATACCGTTCAGTCATTTTACAAAACTTACAAACCAAAATTTATAAAATTCTAGTAACTCAGAACGGGCAACAGAAAATAAACTATTTTCAAAGAATATAGCTTAAAAATAATGAAAACAACTAAAAATAGGTAAGTATGGTGATATTAAACAAATAGTAGCAACTGAAAAATAGCTGGAAATATCCTATTTATTCGATGTACAAATTTCAAACAAAGAAGCTGGTTCAACTATTTTATTTATTATTATGGTTCTGACTTAGATCCTAAATTAATGCTTGACTTTACCATAACCAATACAAAGTTAAAATACTTAAACTTCAAATACACTGAGCTGGGATCTCCTGTTACCAAATTATTTGTTTCAATTATTGCACAGAATCAAGTTGAATCAAAAAATGAACTACCCCTCGCAAAAGACCTCACAATTTTTAGACTGTTTCGTAATTCAGCTCTGAATCTTTCCATAATTCTAGTTCTTACACTTAAGTTTAGTTGCAGAGGAAATCTCCTGCAGGGGCTGTCTAGCTCCTAGTGAAAATTTCATTAATTAACCTGTTTCAATCCTTCTTTCGGTACGAGTCACCATCTTTCTATCCATAGATAAGGAAAGGAAAAACAGAAATATTCTTAATTTTTTACTTATAATAGGCGAAAATTTCGCTTTTTCATCATTGGAATGTCTTACAAAACGCTTTTAACGTGGTTTAGTACCCTGCCGTTTCCTCTTCTATCCCTTGTCTTCAGATCAATGCAACTTGAAGAAGCTATTCGCGCACGCAATCTCGTAGATTGCGCTTCAGAAGATGTACCCAGAACTTCTACTCTCTACGCGTTAGCTAGTACCTGGAGGTAGGCGCCCCTTCACATTTACCGCAAATTTCATGCTAGTGATTCACTAATTGTATAAGAACCACATGGTGTATGTGAATTTGTTTCGACGCCAAATGATTTTGGACGATGCCGGCTTAAAAGATATATATTGTAATATATTTTTTATCAACTATAAAAATTTTTGGTTTTTATCCCTGTTCCACAACTCTTATTATGGATATTTAGATATTAAGTTAAATAAACAATTTAACTAGTGAAAAAGTGACAGAAGTAGTTATAACAAATATTAAATATGTGCACCATAGTACAGTATTTATGGATCTGCAGTGTTCTCATTCAGACCACTATAATTTTGGTCTTCAACTATCTCCTTAGATGGTGAAGGCATTCAATTTTTTCCTCGCCATTTCTCTATGCTTATCCGAGGAAAATATTTTTCATGATTAATAATTGTAGACTTATTATAATTTTCTGGAAATATTCCAAAAAAAAACTATGCTTAAATCCTTGTTTTATCAGTTTGTTATTGAATCACTCTAATCTTAGAAACAAAGAATGTAAATCGTTGATACAGTAATGGACAAATGACAGAATTTAAGTGAAAAATTAGTACCTAATAAGATACTTCACCGATCTCACCCTTTGAATAAGCTAACAATGAAAAATATAAATTTTTGTGTCCATATCAACAATAATCGACACATTTACCGCTATCGTGATATCAACACTTAAGCGGAAATCATTGCAAAATCACCGTTACCATGTGAGGTATCGAAAGGAAGGTAACTAAATTCATCAGTAGTCGGTGTTTCACAGAAAAATAAAAATAAAGTTATCGGGATGTTGTGCATACCAAAACCAGTTGCATATTCGTATAAATTTTCTGCGCATTCTTCTGAATTCTATTGTGGTTTGACTATCCTCTTTTTCTTCCAGGTATTGTCTTTTTTTCTCAATTTTGACGTTCTCGTTGCATTTTTTTCGCAGCCTCTAGAAAGGCAAATGCTTAGCCGACTTGTACGACATGTAACGACCTTAAAAATATACAGGCAAAGTTGTTTCTAATATTTATTTCCTCATCTTCCTTTCTACTTCTTATTGTCTCCACTGCTGGTTATCGTCCAGATGTTATCTGCCTAGCGTAATCTCCCCTTGTATAGTCGTTCCCTCAGCTGGATAATGGGATGGACTGCCAGCTCTTCAAATATTCTTCTGGCGATATCGTCCATGACCGGTTCTCCCAGAAATTTCGCGACTGCTACTTGCTATGCCGAAGAAACTGATAGTGAAAAAAGGATTTAGACTGTCTAAATGATGATATCGTCCAAGACCTATTAATCTTCTCGACCCACTCTCATTGCATATGTTGTGTCCCGATGTACCAAATAACGTTCACTGCTTTCCTTGGGCTGATATTCTACTCTACTTGAGCTCCTTATGATATGGATGTCGATGACTGTGATGGGATGAGCCTTGGGTCTGAGCTAGAAGCTGGAACGTCTTCCAATGAGTGAATCAAATTGTCTTTTTTCCTCCTTCGTCTTGTCTACTCTATAGTCGACGTGGTCCTTGAACATCAGCTTTTGATCCACGATGACTCTCTAGTATTTAGCCTTGGTAGTTCAAGTGATTTCGCGATGTGTAGGTTGTCTTCTGGTATCCTCATACTCTTTTTCAAATATACCGTTCAGGTCTTCTCTACGTTAACGCTGATCTATCGCGTTGTACACGTTCTACATCCTAGGCTGATGGCAATGACAAAGTCATACCATATCGAGAGCTTTCAGGATGATACCCTTCATAAAGATGCAGTCGTGTATATGTTGTAGAGCACAGGACAGAAAACTGCGTTTATTACCAGACACTATCAAAGGCTTTACTGAAATCCTGGAAGCTTCGAGTAGCTTCGAGAAGCTTGCTATGCCGAAGAAACTGATAGTGATAAAAGAATTTAGAATGTCTGAATCTTGTTAACAGAGTTTTTCATTCGGATAATGAAGATAGACAGATATTGTATTTCACAAATTTGAGAATTCATGACATTTAGAATCATATTAGAGAATCGCTCGATTTAAGTTATCGAAAATATAAGTTGAAAAAAGTTTTTTAACATGCAAGTTATCCTCAATTTTCTACCATAATTTTCAATTCTTTGAATACATTTATAAATGATTAATAAGAAAAATATTTTCCTTGTTTATAATTTCGAATCCACTTTTCTAATAAATCATCTTCACTTAAAACGTTGTTTTCTATTTATATTCTCACACTAATAAGGATTGTGCATGCAGCATCACTGAGAGATTGTTTGGTTTGAATCAAGATTCGTACAATGCTTATAGGTAAGGTTCTTTGACATTATCGTTCCTATTATTTGTATTCCATAAAAATTCTTTGTTTATTTTGGTTTTTTGCAGCTACTTGGGAGAAAAACCAAATGAGAATTTGATCATTGCTGCCAAAAAGGGTGATCTACGAACGGTAAGATCGTTTATTTTCTCTATAAAATAGATTGAGATCAAATTTCTGACTTTTCATTCTTCATCAATATTAACTAAATCACCTTAATATTTAGTTCTTAACCTAACTTAGAATGGTCATAAATTGAAACATTTTCTAATATATACACAGAACGCCCGACTAAAGCTTCTATACCACTATAAAAGCATTGTAGACTGGAGCATTGTGGACACTTTGACTGATTTTACCGCGCCTTTTTTCAATAATTTTTTGATACAACTGCCTTAGTAAGTCACGCTAATATGTAGTTGATTCCTCAAAGTCAATGAATAGGATACCCTTGCAGTCCGAAAAATATTGTTTCCATAATTTTTTTGGTGCTTTTCGTGAGTTTTCCTTTTTTGATACACGCTCTCCTTCATGGAATCTCTTTTGGATGTCGGATCATAGTAAAAGACCATAGTTTCATAATACGTTACATTGATCGGATTACACTTTCTTGATCCTTGTGAAAAAGTTATAAAAATCGCTCAGAACATTCTACACAATGCACACTGGGTCGAAACACCAAATTATTGAACGTTGCAGTTACATGGCTGAACGAAAAAAAGTTAAACGTAAGCCCCCATTACTTTTTAACGAGGAATAGATTTCTGTATTCAAATTTTAATTGGAACCGTATTATTTGACATCTTAAATTGATTCTTCACCCTATTTCCAGCAGCTTTTACTTAGGTCACTTTTTTCATAGGAGCAAACGTATTATAAACTTTTTGCGGACACACAATAAATATTTTCCGAGTCCAAGATCGTGAATCCATTGCCCATATGCCCTATAATAATCATTTAAACTCGTATGGTTTGTTCGGAAATTCAAAACATCACGATTTTTAGCGAAAATATTGTTTACACCAACACTAACAATCATACTGTCTGACGCGAGTTTCGATAACCAAGTTATCGTCTTCAGAGACTGAAGGTCACGATTTTTGTTGGTGTTGCTACTAATGCCAATACTGAATTTTATTTTTTATTGACTTTCTTGTTTTTGGAATTCATGAGGATTAAAGATAATAATACGTCCATAAAGTATGAACACACATTTGAAACAAAGAAACTGGAATTTATATAGACAACATTTAAAAAAAAACAATTTCTAAAAAATTAAAAAAAAATGTTTCGTAAGCCGGGACGAACCCGCAGATAATTATTAATGGCAAGTAAAGTATAAACCTTTCAATTTATTTCTGAGGAGGTAGATTTCTGAGTGATTTTGGGCGATTTTCATTAAGAATTTTCTACGAATTTGATGTTTTTTGGAATAGTCACAACACAGGACCTTCCGTACGGGGATCATCTCCTAATGATTTTCATCCACAGTAAAACAACTTAGTTAAATTTTCAATTGTTGAAAATTATGGACACAAGTCACCGTCAACAGCCTCTATACTCCTTTTTTTATTTGTGTTGCTTCCAATCCATCTTTAGTTAAAAATTTCATAGCAACGCAAAACTTTCTTTGAGACATTTACCAAAAAATTTGACTGAATGGTGGTTGCAGCTCTACTATAACAAAATGGATCGAAGCAGCAAGTTTAAACTTGCTTATTGAGATTTACTCTATTACTCTATGATGCCCAGAACTCATGAACCGCACAACGAATTTGCCAACGCGTTTCAAATCTTACAACCTTTTTTGGAAGTTTGTGAGATGGCTGTTGATATAATCAATTAAGTCAAACAGCAATTTGAGTTTTTTTCATACTGACATTCCTTATTGAGGCTCACTCGTTCTTTCCCACTTGCGAAGCCCTTTTACAGAGATACCTCTTCGAGTATCCAGATGAATCAAATTACAAGTCTTAGTTGGGTGTTTCTGTAAAATAGTTTATTGAAAAAATATTCACATATCTATGTAATTATATTCTAAAAATTACCTAAAAGTTTTTTATATTCACCACGGTATTTTTCCTATTATACTGAAAAGAGAGGGTTAGCCTTTTTGTGGTAATTTTATTGGGGAAGATAGAGAATTAAATTCTGTGAAACAAAAAAAAATGAATCGACGAAGTGAAAGATTATAAAGCCGAGTACAGAAAAACCACAGAAACCTAAAACACCGATGAGTTTTATCTAATAAAAAACATCCTTTTATCTGTAAATTCCTTACATTGGGACAATAAACCAAATATCAATATTTTTTCCTCACTTATTCACTTTATAAGTTAGTTTAAAAAAGCTCACAGCAGGATACTTTTTGATTCCCTAATTAGTTCCAAAATCTCAATTATAGTCTCCTAACTTCTATACAAAAGATTATATCAAATAATTTTAAGAATATCAGTTCAAAGAATGAAGACGTAAATATCTAAAATCTAACATGAAATTGATTTATATTATAGTTCAAATACAACTATATCCAATACTCAATTAAACACTGTCCATAACGTATTAAAAGTACTTCAGAGTTCACTTAAAACAAAAAAATCCCTTTGAAAAGCTAAATAGGCACCTTGGTTGGAATCATTTGACGTCAAACTAAGGCTTGATCTGAAGTTTATTCCTTCTCTATGCACCATCGGCATTCCCAATCATGATACCTGTACTATATAGATAGCATCTTAGATGACCGTGTCCGATTAGAATTCCGTGCCTGTTAAGCTGGAACAATTGATTAGTAACAGATGTATGTTTGCATGTTTTAAACCAGGTGTTTCATCCACCCTCGCAAACTTTGACGTGCGAGAAAACTACTCTGTATAATTCTAAATTTATTGTTTTATGAAACAGGTCCCTGATTAAATTAAAGATTATATACATTTCCTTTCAATTAATTTTATGAATACAATAATGGAAAGCTCCATTTTACATCCTATAGATTAGACAATTACACAACCAAGGCTATTCATTACTGACAAAAGACGCAGCTGGACAAACGATGCTTCATCATGCTGCACGCTATGGCCACAAAGATGTCGTCAAATACCTCACCAGATATGCTGCATCAATTATAAACGAGAGAGATTCTATTCTGTAAGTACTACTAGAAAACATCTAAATTTTATTCGTTTCATAACAAAAGGTGTCTAAAGTTAGGTGAAGAGATTGAAAAAATTTACAAAAAAATCATTTATAGCAAGACTCCAGCCGTGACGTACGTAGTTTACTGAATACATTACGTACTCCTGTAGGAGTTTTTGTCACGTTCACAGGTAGCACATTATCGTGGAAACAGACAACACCTTTTGACAGTAATCCTCGGCGCATGCTCTGTACTGTGCGGTACAACTTCTTAATAATCTCACAATAAACATGTTCATTGATTGTTTGATCTCATATTATGAACTCAATCAGCAATATGCCTTTTCTCACCAAAAAATTGGTGCATATGGGTTTTCGAAGTGTCAAGAGAATCTTTACCGTCTTCATTGTAGCGTACCAAAAACCGAAGTGGACTTCCATTAACTTGTAAGAATTGTAAGAATTTTGGGTACCCCACGTGAGCAAAGGTTTTCAATTTCCAGCTTTTCAGTTACAATTGAATAAATTAGTGATCGTGAAATTCCATTCCATCTAAATCTTCTCTTCAATAATTGCTTGTATCAGCTCATCATTAACCAAAGATGGGCGCTCACATCGTTCTTCACTTAAATTGACTGACCTATCTTCTGATCATTGAATTCCTCACAGCATTTACACACTCAATTTAACTTTCTTTGTATATATTCGTAGACAAAAAATCACAGTTCTGATTTCACAAGCGGCGGTATTTTCAATTAACGCTGACATACATAACAAAGCACTACAAAGAACACGTCTGCAGTCGCGATATGAAAATGGCATAGCTTGAGTCCGAGTAACTGCCCAGCATGCTTGCAACTTCTGTTCTGCCGCTACTAAGAAAAGAAACGGAACATTAAATTTACCTTATACGAGGGTGATCCCAGAAGTACCTATCTCAACAAAGAAAGCATAAAAATTTTGGAAAAAAATATATTTATTTTGTCTTTCAGCTTCATACACTTATCCCAGGATGTTCAGGCTCCTCAAAACAGCCATTAACTGCCGAAATCACCTCTTCATTGTTGGAAAATCTTTGACCTCCGAGCCATTTTTTCAAGTCTGGGAACAGAAAATAATCTGGCGAAATTTCAAACTTCAAATCATGGATGTGTGAGCTGGTGCATTGTCCTGACTTTCTTCTTAGCCAAGTGCGCCCGTTTTTGCTTGATTTCTTAACTCAAACGTTGCAATAACTTTGCATTATACTTTCCGCTGTTAGTTTTTTCCTTTTCAAACAAATTATCTCACGTGCTTCCCTAAAAAATTGACTCCATGACCTTGGTTGCAGATGGAACGGTCTTTGCCTTCTTTGGAGCCGGTTATCCCTTTTCAATCCACTGTTTCGATTTTTTTTTGTTTTGGGTGTAAAGTAATTAGCACACGTTGTGAAACGGTGCAAAAGTCGGCTTTATTTCTGTTAAACACTGCCAAACACTCGATGAAAACATCTTCACGATAGCGTTTTTGTTCTATTGTGAGCAAATGCTGCAATTATCTTGCGCACAGCTTTCTCAGGTCCAAATTTTCATTTAATATGTGATGTACCCCACTTTTTGAAATGCCTACTATGTCTCCTAGCTTACACATTTTCAGACGTTGACTTTCTTTAACATTTCTAGAGTCGTCACCTCATTTTGTACACCATTGCAATGCTGGTCTTCGCAGGTCGTACGGCCTCGTTTAAACTCTACTATCCAATATTTCACTGTTGATAATGAAAGAGCAATCTCACCCAGAGTATAATCTAGTTCATATTTCATATTATGTGGGCTAATGCCTTTCAAAAATGTATTACATCACATGATGTTGACCAACTTCTTCCATGTTCACAAATTCACTGAAAACGTTCACTATTGATGGCTGCCAAACAACTACTAAACAACGTGGTGGCTTCAAACTTGAAATATATTCTGTATACATTGTGTACTTTCTAATACGGTGGTGTTTTTCGAGCAGCTACCACCATCGTTAGGTCAGTCTGGGGCCATCCTCGTATTCGTTCAATAACAGCCTTTATCGTTGGATGACAACATGACTGGTATCAACTGTGAAAGTTTAGTCCCTATTGGAAATCCCAGTATTTAGTATCATTTTTATGAGTCCCAAAAAACTCTTTCATTTATTTAGCCACATCATTATAAGAATGATTTGATGCTTTTTAGATCACAAACAGCTCTCCATAAAGCGGTTGCCTACAAGTGGCCCAACATTTGTTGCATTTTAATAGCTTGCGGAGCTGATTTGGAGATCAAAGATCATCGAGGGCTCACTCCAAGACTTTTAGCATTACAAAATAATGACCATGAATTGGTGGCATATTTAGAAAGTGAGTACTAAAAACTACTATGTTTATAATACAAACTATGTCATTTTGTTTTAGGTCAGCAGCAGTTTCAATTGGTTTCTTCTGATTTGGGAACAATCGTATAGGATGGAAAATATCCTTAAAAACATTTCTTATGGCCCTTCAGGCATCAAAGCAATTTACTTTTTTCCTAAAATGCCTTACTATATATGTTTAATTGGAATTAAAACACAGAGGGACCCATATCTACAATGTTGTAATTTCATTCTTTATTATATTTCAAAATGGTCTTCTCTGTGAAAATTCTTGGTATGCCTTGAAAGATTCAAAATATTTGAAGATAAGTTATTGGAAATGAATTGGTCTAATTTTTCAATCAAGTGATAAAAAAGAAGTGACGTAAAGTTTGGAGACTTTTCTCCAGTTCTCAGCGAATAATTGATTTTCCTACAAAATTTTTGTGATAGTTTTCGAAATTATGAGATTTAAACTTATTCATTCCAATTTCAGCCTTCTAGTTTGACTAAACATAGAAAATTGAATGTTACATTTTTGAATCACAGAAATTCATCAAAATTTTCTGAAAATCAATTTTGGATTGATCATTTATGATACAACATAACAATTTTCCAGCATTGGTTCCAAAAATGATATGTAATATCTACAGAAAATCCTACTTTTCTCATACGTCCTATAAAAACTGTCCAAATTGAATTTTGAAGTAAAACTGTAATTACATTTTAAGATAATTCTCTGTTTCCCTGGATCAACTAGGAAGTTGGGGCCAATAAAGTAATGGGTGTAGGATATAAAAACTTTATTCACTAATAAAAATAACATTTTGAATCTTTCCGGTAGAGCTTGTTGTATATATGTAGGAAATAAGGTCCATTTTATTCTTAGAGCATGTACGTGACATCACGTATTTTTTACCCACTACATTTATTAAAAACATTGTGATAATTCTATTTAGAAACTTCTAACTTAACATTTGTGTTATTCATTTCATATTATATCAATTTGGAGCAAACAAATTAATAACTTCAACAAAACTCTACTCTAAAAAGTTCATAAATGTTTTTTATGAATATTTTAATGTCGAATCCTATTCTATAAATATGATGATTCAAACTTAATAGATTAAACATAATTCTTACTATTATAAAATTTAAAAACTATACAAGGTCAAGTGCGTGGAATTTAGAGAAAGTCAACCAGACCTGTCGTACGAATCTGGTCGTTTATTTAACATAATTCAGTAACTAAATATACTTGTAACTATTACAAAGATAAGTCAAATTGTTTTTAATTTATATCAATATGTCTAAACACGCTTTTCTAGTAGATAAAAGAGAAGCTCCTTGAATAAATTTTGTTGAGAAACTACAAATAAAACGATGAAAATGCGTCTGAAAATACAATGAAAACGAAATTTATGATAGAGAAGAAAATGTTAAAGTTAATAAATACAAAGAAATGGGTGAAAATGAGACTGAACAGTTGAGGTTTAGCTTACAATGACGAGAAATCAACTTTTAACTGCTGGTCTAAAAATTCGGAGTTTTCACAAATCAATCAAAGCTGAACTGAGCTGATAGTGTCGCCATATGGCCAAGTCTTCAATTTTTGAAAAATCATTGTTTTCATTGTATTCTATACTTTACTAATATTCCTAAGCATTGGCAAAGAGAAATCATAGCAAAACCGTTTTAGTGATTAGATCAGATAAATCGACCACATCCACTTGCCAGTTCTTTTCAAAAGATACAGTACCTGCAAATTTGACAAAGAAGAAGCAGAGGAATCCAATAGAATGTAAAAGCAATCAGGAGCAAGTTTTGAGGTATATATACAACGAGTTACTCGTATTGACTTTTTCCCATTCCTGATCATTCATTCCTCCTTCTTGACAAGGATTTTACACAAATTTAAAATAAGTTAATCCCAGTTTTTAATATGTATATGTATACAAAATTATATTTGAAATTTCTTAGGTGGTCGATAAACAATCTTATAGTGTAGTCTCTAAAGCTAAAAAAAGGGATCAGCTTCGAAATAAAATTGAATAAGTTAAAAGTTTGTATAAACCCCAGTTCAAGCTCAGCTCTTTCTTTTTGTTTGTTTATTTTTTATCACCTGACCCTTTTTTATCATAACCGAGAGCAGATATGCTGTCAACATCTCCGAGACGACGTCGGAGAGTCAGAGAACATTTATTCTCCCCGTATTTTTCATTAACTTGTAGTAGAATATAAATTTTATTTTCAATAATTTCTGATAACTTAGAGAGATCAATATCATGTTGGTAGCAAAGCGTGAAATGAAAAATATCGATACGTATAAAATAATATTGAATCTCGAATTTTTGTTAATGAATTAAAGCAAAATTTCAACCGTTTTTCTCAATTATGTATCCTGGTATAGAATTAAAATCGTTATAGTTATTATAATATAATATTCTTATTACCATTTACAATAGGGTCCTTGCAGTGACTGTCCTGCCTTCTCTTATCCCAGTCCATTCTCTAATATTCTTCAACAGGCTTGTTTCCTTTCCAATTCCTCTACTACCTTCAACTTATCCCATCATAATCAAATGGAGGATATTAATTTAATGCTATCCACCAACTCACGAACTGCATTTGCTCTGTTAAGGACTGCATCGTTTGTTTGCATAGCTGTCCACGGTATCTTGAGGATACGTCTATATAACCACATTTCAAAAGCCTCTAAACGATTAATGGTAAAAATTTATAAAGTCCATGCCTTGGCCCCATATAAGAGAATTTGATTATCCGGTTCCGGATTTGAAATTTTAAATTATCATTAGAGAAGAGTGATGTGATCTCATTTTGAAAAATATTGTACGAGCTACCTCAATTCTACATTTAGATCCAGTTGTTCAGTAATGTAGCAACCAAGATATTTGAAACTGAACACTCTTTGAATCGTTTGTCCGTTCCACTCCGTCAAAGGCGTTCAAAAGACATTGCAGTCCATGCAAGTCGTCACACAGTACAACTATATCGTCTGATTGTATTCATAAGTTTACCGTTAATTTTTACTCCATATAATATATTGTGTTGAAGATCTTATCTTCAACATTATTCATCAATTCAACATCAATTATTTTGCATTCTTCTGTCGATTTTTCGTTGATTTTTATCGCCAATATAATTTTTGGATGATTCTTACGTCGGAACTATCAATGGATTTCTTATTACTTCTAAAATGGGCGATGATGAAGAAACTTTTAAAATATTTAATGTTTTTACAACTTTTAAACAGTCAGCTGAAGTTGAGGCACCAAGGAATTCTTCGATAATGTCGGATTTTTGTCGTTTTAATGCCAACGGACGAGGTGTTTCACGAAACGCCCTTTTCCGGTCTTTCTAGCAATCAAATTTGGTTGGAAAAGTAGTTTTTTTTGCTTTGTGTTAGTTTCCACATCATATAATGTTCCAAATCTGTTTCAAGCTACAGTAAAAAATAACAATAAGTTGACATTTTTTAAATTCCAATAGATGAAAATTACATTGAAATGGTTTTCACAATCATATACTGGGCTGCCAAGTTTGACGCTCGCATAATCCCTTCTTATAGCTTGAAACTATAGTTTTCGTCGTTTTTCCTCTCGAGGGACTTGCACACAACCTTTATTTGGTGTTTCATACTAGTTTTTGTACATTCTGATACAATGCACCAACGATACGTCAACTTATATTCTACAAAATTGAATACTCGCAGCCGTGCAAGTGTTTTTTAAAAGAATCCCAACAACTCTGTTTAAACTGTATTTACTTCTAACCTCACTTAAGTTTGTTTACTTACTTTCTACGTCACAGAACGTCACACTCAGTCATGTGATAACAAATGCATTTAGGCGCGTCCTTCAGGTAGTTAAATTTATTTATTTTTTTTATGAACTAATTTACCGTTTGAAAAAAATTAAAAAAATAGTGTGTGATTAAGAATGATATATTAAACGTAGTTACGATATGAAAAAAAAGTATGCAAGGACCTTATTTGTCATATGGTTTACTAGGAAACTTTGTTCAAGCAACTGCCTGCCACAGAACATACCCTAAGAAGAAATGCTAGCTCAGTTGTTATTCAATGGCGGGTTTTCGATGCTAGTGCCTTCGATGGTAGGTGGCAGAACTAATTCATTTTCGCGGCTCTTTTAAATTTACAATATTTCCATCCAGTTCCGTTTTTGCAATTGGCTGAATTCACGATAAAGAACAACTTAGAGCTGGTACACGTTTATTTACAAAATAATATTTACATAAATTTTCACCTAAACCAACGCAAATTGGTAGTCGTAGAACACACATCAGAAAAGCGTTTGGGAAATTTAAACATATTATTTATCTTGACAATTGACATTGACAGTAATGACAGATTTTTATTACACGAGCGCCATGATTCATAAGGTGTTGTGTTGCTGAAATTTAAATGCGAAAGTCGACTTTCTTATTGGGTATGTTCTGTGCTTCCTGGACCTGTCGCTCACGTTTAGTTGTTGTCGCGTCCTAGTCACGTTGCAAATACAATTGCTGATGAAGGACTTCCATCACCAAATGCGCTTTACGACCCAATACTTCATGGTTGAGTAAACCTTGAAATCATAGTAGATCATATTAAACTACAATAGAGACCACGTCTTGTTTAAGCCACTCTTAAACATCGTGGCTACCCTCATGTGGTTATACTGTCTCTATAAAGCCACTGTAGTCAGAGTTAACCACTGAAAGAAGAATATAGAGTAACTCTCGTATAAAAGAAGCACATTATCTTGTATAACTGTGTAATTTTCATCTGAATTTTTAAACAATAAGATGTCTTTAGCTCGAATGTGACACGCTACGTAATTGAAAATCGTGTTTAGACGTGGTGAACAAAAAAAACCTGCTTGATTATCTGTAGTTATGAAACCAGTTTGATAAATATGAAATGTGCAATGCAACAATTTTATAGTAAGTAAAAAAAATCTATAAATCTTTCCATATTATACCTATTGCACAGAAAAATTATATCTATGTAAACTAAAAGTAAAGTTTAAGTGCTTAGCTATACATTAACAATTGAATCAGTCTACCACAACTTGTCCACTTTTGGATATAACAGAGGGTCCAACAACTCCAAGTATATTATATTATAGTCATATTCTCCCAATTATTTTATCAAAAAACATCTATGAAATAAAAAAATTGACGACACTGAAGGGTTAAAAAGTGTACTGCCCTTCACAAAAAAATAGAGATGTCTAATTTCCAGCCCACCCCTTTCCGAGATATAACCCTTAAAGGGTGGTGACTAAAATTCAGTTTTTATTTTTTGATAGTTACTGAAACGAAAAAGAAGTTACCCAAAACACCTCCATTTCACAATGAATCACATGATATCATCAACTAAAACACTTATTTTTTGCCTTCACCCCCTCAACATCTGAATCATCATGCAACTTAGTTGCGATTGGTCACTAATATGTTAAACAACTTTGTAAGAAAGCTATTGGGGTGTTTTAAATGCGTTATTCCTCTTCCATTTTTTGATCGTTGATAACTTCTTGGTGTTTATCTACCTCAACATCAAAAGCGTTCCTAAAGTCTGTAGAAGAAGGTAAACGCTTGATGTGACGATACCTACATGAAGACTGTTTATGTACTGGCAACATGTGAGGTATAAAATAGTATTTAGAATGGTTTGAAGTTATTGAATGAAGTACCGCCCCACTACTTTATAATTATGTTGATCTGTTACCACTTATTGTCACAACATACTATGAATCTAAGCTCGTAGCTCGTGTTCGACTATATACTGTCTGCATGCAAATAATCATTCCTTGCTAAAGGAATAAACTGATTTCTTACTTCTAATCCCCGATCTTTTCGATTTGTGAAGGCCTCTACCAAGTCTAGAGCACCTTCCACTTTAATTCACCTTCAGTATCTATGGTAGCTAAGGTAGATAACACATAGACCTTCAGCTAGGCCCGTCGTGCCCCACTTGACGTCACCAAAGTCCTATGTCCTTTGAGAAGCCGAACAGGCTCTTTGGCTTGAACCCTTTGATGTCGTTAGGCAGGTTGTGGGGTTCGCCCTGCACTCGCAGATAAAGTGGTTTGCAGTTTCGTCCTCCCCCATGCACCAGTGGCCCTCCGGATCATCTGTGATGCCCATGGTGTGAAGGAGACGTCTTAAATGGTAGTGGTCGGTTACTAGTCTGATTTCGCGCCTATTTAACTGGATTAGTTGTTTGGTGAGAGACGAGCGGGGTCCATCTATATGGGTCTTCGATTGTCTCATGCCAGGCGTCTCCATCCATCTTTATCGAGCCTGTCGTGCGAGAAGGCTGTTGAGAGACGCACCAAGGATGGATTCTGAGATTGAAGATAGTGTTCTGATGAAGATTTCGGAAGTACTCATTCGAACACATGTTCATCCGAATTCGCATCTATATTAATCGCAGAGTGAGGTATTAAAAGCGTTTTTGCGCTTGAATCATAGCAGATACATAGCAGATTACATGTTTACGAATACGTTATTCGAGATAAAATCACAAAAACCCAATGGTGTTAAATCTGGCGAGCGAGGTGTTACAGCCTTTTCATTTATATCGACTGATACTTGTCCTAGATATAATTATATAAAAAATAATAGAGCGTACTTACTACGGTTCTAAAAGAAACTTTGATCGGAGAATCCAAAGTCAGACAATTATTTTTATTTCATAGATTTTAAAACTTACTTGATAGTTTATAGAAATTGCAATATGTATATCTTGATAAAAATGAAACTGTACGGATTGTTATTTTCACAAAAAAATATTGTATTTAAATGAACCTTAGCCTAAACTGTTCTTATGATTTGGAAAACAACAATCTGAGGGTATTTATATATAAATATATATATAAAAAAATTAATTGTACATAACTTTTTCCTCTAGTTGAAATTTTTACTCAGGCAAAAGTCAAATGAAAGTAGTCTTAGAAAATCTATATACTGCTACTGAATATATTGCAATAGTGAAAAGTTCACCAAAATGCAATCAAAATCAGATTATCAACGGTAATAAAAAACTGGATATAGTATTTTCATATATATATATATAGTTAAAAGCTAATATATGTATGTGGTAGATAAACATGGTGTACAATGTGATCTAAAAAGTTTGAACGACAACTGTATTGAGTTGAATGTGCTAGGTTAGTTGAGTTGCCTCCAGCTGCAATCGTTATTTTCGACAAAATTATATTTCAACAATATCCAACAATAGTTACCTCTGCTCAAGACACAATGAATGTTTATATAAGGGGGGCAAAATCAATACTATCCCCCCAATATTAAAATGTCAAACTTGATACTTCAACAATCATCAATAGCTTTTAATCCACCGTTATTTCCTTTATTGCCTACATTATGTGAAGTAATTGCTCAAAAAACATTTCCATCTATTAATAACTTACTAGGGACTTTTCATTTAGATGTGAGATGGTTTGATAGAAGCTTTGACTTCAAATTGTTTGCTTGGAGAAAGCAAAGTTCTTTTTCTATTCGGGGAAAGATTTTGTTTTTGGTGGACTCAACTGCTCTTTAATATTAATTAGCATTTCAGAAACCATTTTTCTGGTAATACCAAATATACATCTTGGTTTACAACGAACTCTGACGGCTTTCAATTTCTAACCGCCATCTCTATCTTGCCATAGCTCTTCTGTTAGTTCTCTGTCTTGCATTTCCTTCCAGCTGTTATGTGGTCTTTCTGTTTTCCATTTTCCTTGGGCTATTCACTTTAGGATCTGTATAGGCACTCTATTGTCTGATTAGCTATTTGGTTTTGATCTCATTGATTGATATGTGTCATTATCTCCTTTAATTCTGCCATTTTTCATCCTTTCCCTTCTGGATTTGTCCGCTGTTTTTATCCAGAAGTCCATTTGGTTCGTAATTACCATTTTTCCGTAGATTACAAAGCTTTTAAGGATTGTGATCAGAGGATTAGATTCCGAGGTCCCGGTATCCCGGACGATTTTATATCCCGAAGATTTCGGGATTGTAATTAACTAATTCCAACTTTTATATGGAGTCACTTTTCAACCGCGAAAGCTTTGCCTTAACTATTTTGAAAAACGCAGGAGGACTTATCAAATAATTGCGCACAGATTAATCCTCGAAAAATTTTGAAAAATAGAAAAAACAAAAACAAAATCCACGGGCAATGTTAAAGAATCCATACTATTTCAATGAAAATGACAGTCTTAATGATGTTTCTGTCGCGAATGGCTGCAGTAGATGAGTTTTCCATTTATCATTTTTGTAACGTCAAATGCATGCATGCATCCCCCAAATGACATTATTTTGCAAAAATATATGAAACTGGACCAAAAAAAATCTTGTTTGTTCCTTGATTGCAACAATCTCTTTACAATGCTTGAACGCTTTATGCTCTTAGGCCCATTGTGATGCCCTTGTTGACTTTTCAGTCAGCACCATTTCATTCCTCTTCCCTATATCTTCTGTTGCCAGGTCCTTGCCTTCTTTCCAAGCTTTTCCAGTTTGCAATGAAGCCAAGTCCTTAACACCCAGCTCCGCTGCTTTTTCCAGACATTCCAATGTTTCACTCCCCATGCATTGTAGTCGTTTCGACGCCAATGCTGTGCAGTAACACATTAGGTGTCGGTTCTGATACCCTGATTCTAGAGCCTACTGTGCAGTGACCGGTAATCACTGCTACGACCCTTCGGATCGAGGCTTTCCCATAGCTTAGCAATTCTGTTGTCTCCCTCTTCTGTGGAACCGGCCACAAGGAGTCATCTCTATTACTCCATTGCTTGCCGTGCTCTCCCTCTAATGTTCTATCTATCGTGTCTAATTCTTTTGAGCACCAAGGTTACAGATGCAATGAAAACAAAGCGCCTGAAGTGGGCCATACAATGGCAATGACAAAGATTTGGACTAAAGATCGGTAAGATATTGTAATTTATTAAAAAATTGATACATCATTATCATTTTCAGTTAAATAAAGCAAAGAAAGATGTATAAAGTATCATCCTGACTGTGCTGTCCCAGCGGTTAACATCGCAACAAAGTGATGATTTGGTCAGTCATCAGCGACAAAAGCACTGGACGTCTTTACATCATAAGAGAAATAATGAGGCAAGATCAGTACAAAGAAGTCTTACAAAATCGGTTGATTTTGCGGTTCAGAGAATGATTTCCAAATGGGGAAATATTCACTTTTATGCAAGATGGAGTTCCCTGTCACACTGCTCGGCTAAAGCTCTTTTGGCAAAAGAAAATATCCCTATGTTATATTGGTTATGTAATAATCCTGAAATGAACCCAATTAAAAATGTGTGGGAGCTGATGCAAAGGAAAGTGGCTGAAGAGGTGATCACCAATCTCCATGTGTGGAATCACCATCTTCAAATGCGCCGGATTAAAGCTTCAATAGGGACTGAAGGTGGCTTAGCTAAATATTGATTTTAGTTACATTATTTTCATTTTTCTTTTAAACCTGATATACATATGATTTTCTTAATTTATGCCGTTTTATTTTTGTTAAATTAATCAGTAATTGCTTAGAATATATAAAAATTACAAAAAGAATCAATTTAAAACAATTAAACGGTACAATATCACTCTTGGGCGTCCAATAATTTGGCCAGGTGCTGTAGATTGTGCAAGGTTAGCATATTATGCGATAGAAGTTCGGCAACCTCTGCAAAATATCAGTATTGCCTTAAGTATGACCAAATTAAAGTCTTTTTTTTTATTTTCAGTCGATTTATGAACTGCGGCTACTAAAACTATTTTGATCACATGCGAAAGGACATATATGTGCGACACGTTCATTTCTAGCGTAGATAGTTGATTGAGAAAAAATTGGATTTGTTATTATGCAGAACTGATTATATCAGTGAATCAGAACAGATTGCATAGAATCATTTTTGTTGTATTTTGTTGACCTTCAAAGACTGATGGTCAAAATTTTGTGGTATGCATAATAATTTTTGGTGAGTTTTTACATTGCTACCTAGTTTTTATCTTTTCTCGCATTGTTATGGATTTTCTCCTAATTAAATAGGTATCTGATTACCTATGTGATATTAATGTAAATTTTAAAGCAATGGAATTATCAATTTTAAATTCGTGCATGTTTAAATCATTACACAATTTAACAAATAAAAGTACATTGGTAACCCAATTGAAACGACTGAAAACATTTAGTTAATGAAAGGTTATCCAAAGGTTTTTGTTGAATTTACCACAAAAATTGTCCATCTCGCGTTTATCAAAATTAATATTATGCGTCAATTCTTCATGTTTACACTTTTGTTTTTTACGATACTTCAAAGCAAATTATTGAAACTAATTCAGTCGTCTTCGAAACGCAAGATAATAAACGATAACAAACGCTCGCGTTCAAGCTCGCGCCGAGCTCGCGCTATTTTATATTCGGCGCTCGCGTTCCAGCGACTAACCAATGAATACATGATATCATTTTTCTATAATATTGTAGTCCTCCTCTTTGTTTTCTATCCCTATTTATTGGGCGCATTTTAAATTGTCGATGTCGTTTCCTTTTTTAATTTAACCAAAGTGCCACAGATGCACAAAGTACCAGTTTCATGTTAAATTGAAGCTTAAACTACCCCCTGACCGCCGGTAATGTTTAAACCGAAGTTTTTAAGTAACCAACACCATCTATAAAACGTGAAAAAAACGTAATTTAAACGGATTTTTGAGGTTTAAACTTCACTTGTGAAATTAGGCCTAAACTATGTCAAGATAAATGAAGATATTTGTTGGACAGTTATGGAACTCATGAAGGATCCAAAGTTTCTGGCAGCATTAACGACGTTGAAAAAGAAGCCTAGTAGTGACCAAAATTTTTCTTCACTATCACAAATATATGAGTATCGTTAAAACCATGTTAGAAGGTATAAAAAATGAGATGTAAGATGTCCTTAAAATACACTATTTGCAATCACATCTTGATTTCTTTCCACAAAATTTGGGAGTCGTAATTGTTAAGCACGGTGTTTCCTCCAAGGCATCGCGCTATTTAAAAAAAAAAGGCTAGCAAGGCAAATAGAAATCTTCTATGCTTGCCAATTATTGAAGGTCTATCATTAGAGAAACACCGGAGTCATCCTACACTAGACAAACCAAAATATATAAGCGATCGAATTGTTTTAAACCATTGTAAATACACTGGCGAGCAAAAAATTGAAGATAAGGATTAGTAGGCATTAAAGCAAATTTTTTCCGAGACTGTTTTCCAGTTTACTTTAGATCCGATTGTTGTGGCAAGAATGTTGCGCTGTTACAAGATGGTCGGGGACAAGAATTTTTGGTGCTAGTCTTTGTGGTGTGCAAAGGGTGCTTTCTGGAGACTGGCCTGATCACTAGAAGACCAACCACACTATGCGTCCAATCATACCAGCTTCTAACGTTGGAAGCATTGGATACACCATGTGGTACCTGCTTTAGGTGGGAGACAAAGTTAATATTTTACTTACCAGTAAAAGTTGTTATGCTTAATAATGATGAGAATGACATATACATAGTTTAATATAAGGGTTGAATGATTGAACTTGAGATTGAGTTATAAACTGGCGGTAGTAAAATTTTTTTCATAAAGTATGTTTGCAATTACAGTTTCAAACAATATTGGTAATTTATGAAGAAAAAACATTGATTTATTAGACGTATAATGAACTATCTTCACAAAAATAAAACAAAACTTCTTGAAAAACTATTTTAAGCTTATCCCGTAAGTTTAAAAATTTTTTTTGTTATAAAACCTCCCTCACAGGTTACTATTAATTAATACTAAAGAGCGGGAAAGACTCCAGTCCAGTTATTTTCATATGGGATTTGGTTTCTTTTAGGAATGATACTGATATAGGAAATATTTTCCTCTGCAGGATTGAAATGGTTCGCACTCGCTCACAGTGTGTGCGTCCTTCTAAAAAACTTAGTTGGCTCAAAGTACTACTCGAAATTTATAATATTGAGCGGTTGGAGAAGCGTCGATGAGGTGCTGTCTCAATTGGATTATTAAGAATGTACTTATGTAAAAATTCTGCACCAATATTTTTAAAATATTTTGATGTTATAAACTCGAAATTCCGTATTTTCCACTGTTAACCAATTGTCAAAATGTACAATACAATATTATTCTAAAATATAAGCAAATTTCAATAGGAAGATGATTAGACAAACCTGTATCATTGACTGCATATACAGCTAGAAGTTAAAGTAAAATCGTGCAATAAAGTACTCAAAAATCCAGTCAAATAAATTTTAATGAAGTAAAATTCATATAAATATATGTCGTTAATAAATTAAAGGTTGACAAATGGTCAAATAAATTAAAATTCAATTTCTCATAGAGGATTTTTTTGTCCTTAATGACACTACTGGCAATCAAAAGTAATAACAAGAAACGAATTAATTTTAAACGAAAAAAAATCTGTGTGTACGTTCACGGAATTGTAAAAAGCTTTTGTTTCTCAAATATAAAATAAAAGATTGGTGTGTAAAGTCAAATTTCTTTTATAACCTACTGAATGTCCCAATTGCATGATATTAGGATATAAGGAAAGTGATTGACTACTCTTAGGACAATGAGAAGGTAATAAAAAAAAAGTGACTGGGAATTCCATGGGTCGAGCGTGCGTCAATCAGTGGTCGAAGGATTGATGTTTTATTGAGGAAGTTGTACGGGGAAACGATCGAAAAATGAAAAATATCGTGAACAGAATTGTACTTTTATTATCTTACTTAGATACCAAGACAGCATAGAGGCCAAAGTCAAATCTAAATGTTGAGATGAATAGTTTTGGAGTAAATTAGAGAAATCTTATTTGAAATAAACAATCTATGGACCCTTAACTGGAAAGTGTTGGATACAGGATATTATATTACAAGATCTATTCATTGTACGTTTGATTTACTATAAAAAATATTATCGTTTCTTACTTTTTGAGCCACCTCTATCAACAATTTCTTCAATGCCCCAAAACGGCTTCCTCTTCAAAAACCGCTGCTAGAATTTATTTGAAAATGCATGCAAGGATCTATGTCCAAACCCTAAGGGATCCACTAGCGGGAGCACCAAATTTCTTTTTATAATTTCTCTATAATCATCAGAAATAATAATAGGATCTATTGTTTTCTCTATAAATATATCAAATTTTCATAATTTGTCTTTTTCAGTTTTGACATGTCAAATATTTATATGGAATGACATAATAAGTGTTGAAACAGGATTAGGTGTTTTCTCAATGATTTTCATGAATTTTTTAATACTATAAGATGTGGAAATGATTCAGTGAAAGTATTACGAGGCATATTTTTTAAGTAAGTACCGTTTGGAATTGAAAAAAGAATCTCTGATCTACTTTTCTACATAATTTCCGTGAATATTTTCAGAAAAATATTAAATCTGGAAAAGTTCTACTTTATGGTCCACATTCTCGATGATTAAAAGTACTCTCGCAATAAAAGATGTTCACAAATATCCAAAACTCATCAATTTCCTGAAGAAACAAAACAAAGGGCACACTGCAAAAATATCAAAAACTTTAACCAGAGAAAATATAATAGAATTCTTGTTACATTCTTATGTCTAAAAAATGTTGTTTACACCGCGGCTGAAATACTACTTTGTTGGACTCGTCTGTTGCTCGCACCGTTTCGCCCGTTGCTCGCCCCGTTTCACCCGTTGCTCGCCCCGATTCGCCCGTTGCTCGCCCCGATTCGCCCGTTGCTCGCCTCTATACGCCCGTCTCGCAATTTTCAGACTCGTCTCCTATGTTTTCCCTATGTTTTTTTGTATCTTTTTTTTCAATCCTGCTTCTTCCGTATATTCTTCCCATGACACATATCCCAGGACAATTCTCACATAGTTTTCGATCTCCTTTTTTGTAAAGCGATGTCTTGGCCCGATTTCGAAGTATTCGTAGTACTAAGAATGAAATTTTCTTCTTCTACGACCGTGCGTTTTAACCCACTTTCCCGCACGCATTTTGAAAGTGTCACTAGTGCGGGAAGGTAAAATTATGCAAATTTTAACCTTATTAGATAGTTTTTTACTTCTGAGATTATAACTATTGTTACTACAGGAAATTAAATATTTACGAAATAGTCCATCAAATAAAAATTAAACCTTTCCTAGCTTTTTGTAGCATTTTAATTTTTTGAAAATATAAAATAATACAGATACTTTTTATATAACCATGTAATTGTTACTAAAACGTCAAAGTTGTTCAAAACGTCTTGGAAGTGACCGAATATGTGCAATCTTCTTCTAAATTAAACCACATTAAACCGAATCCGATACAATAATATTGATGGATTCATCCGACGAAGAACTTCCCGAAGCAATTTTGAAGGCTGCAAATGAAACTAATTCCGTGCTGTTACCTGCCAAATGATTTAAAACCGTTGCCGTCATCTTCATCTTTATGCGACCTGCAACCGATGCCATCCTCAACGACGTCATCTACCTTCCAGTTTAAACCAAATAACTCCACTGGACCGGCAATTCTTACTAGTCTACAGAATAAAACAAATTGTGTTTTCAATATTAATATTTATAATAATTAGTAATTTTTAATTAAAGTTTTTTGTATATACGGTCGTAGAAAAAATAATGCTTCTAACTCATGCGTAAAGTGTCTTTCTCGCACTTGACCGCTTGCCCGCAACTTCAGTGGCGTGCGGGAAAGTATCACTTTTAGTTAGGAAAATAACTATTTGTTATTATTTCTCTCTTCAATATGTATGCAAAGTCATGATTTTATCAACCGATTCTATTAAATGAAATGAGAGCACTGCCATTTTGACAATTGGTGGGTTTAAAACATGAATGTAATACACATTTTATCAATATTTATGAGAAAAACATCTTATTAATTATTATTCTCGAATGATACAATTAGTTTTACAACACAAACTGTAATTCAAACTTATTTAATGTTAATAAATCTATTTAACAGTACATTGTTGATTATAATTTGAATAAAACCATCGGATAATAATGTATTCTAACCTCTCATATATGAGACAAGTTGAAAGAAATTCAGTTCTAAATAATAGCTCCAAACCAAAAATAATCTGAATTATTAAATTTAATATTAAGTGGCTAATAGTTTAAACTTCCGTTAAAATTTATGCGAGTTAGGCAAATATAGTCAATAGACAACTTATAGTGACAATCGACCTCAATCGGCTTCAATGGATGCAAATCGACAATATCTGACACAAATAGATGCCAATTCTCTCAAATATATAAGAATCGATGTGATTCGATAGGGTTGCAGAGTTATTTTGAAAACTATATTTTATAACCTTCATTTGATTTTTTGTTATAATTATTGAGCTGAATTATAAAAGTCGAGGAACATTACTAATTCAATCATCCTGTATATACTTTCATCATTACCCTAATATATTTGTTTTCCGTATTGTCTGAGTTTATTTACATGTTTTTGATTTAAATTATACTCTGGATGTCTACATTGAAGAACCAAGGGACTTTTATAAAGTATTGCATACCTCTGAACGAACAATACAAATTCAAATACAATACAAACAATTCAAATTACGTACTTTTCGCTATTAATCTGTTATATATGCACCGTGGGATTAAAAAGTAGTTGGGACTGGAGCTGAAGTCGACCCGGGGCCCACTAAAGGAAATCAAAATCCGCTCGAACTCTTTTCAATGTTATATATTAGTTTCAAATTAAATATAAATTATAAGTAAAAATAAATCCCAATCTTATTTCATACACTATATACAATTTTACGAATGTTATTAAATATACAAATTGTAGCCGACAGAAAAACAATACGGGATATTAGAGAAGCAAATTAGTGAACATAAACAACGATTGGAGATTAATTTGAATTGATATTCAGAGGTCAACCTTACGGCAACCCCTTTCAAGAGAAAATGAATATAAAATTCGTATTAAAAGCTCAATTATGTACAGAATAATAGCTTCACATACCATCGAGTAACAAACTGACGCAATTGGCGATAGTAGCATCATCTATACAAAATTCCGGCAAGCTTCTACTTCTAATATACCTTGGTTCAACAGAGTAGGATATCACCAATTTCATTTTGTAGGATCAATATTTAACCCTCTGTTTCAAATGAATTAATAACGCTTGTGATTAGGTGAATTACGCCTGATATGTTCAAAAAGATTAAAAGACAGTTTTAATTAAGTTTAGGATCTGCCAATCCATTCGCGATAAAAATTTTGAACATCTACATAATTGAAATTCATAGTTCTTAGTGTTTTACATTTTGCTTTATAGTTTTTGACTATATTATAGTGAATTTCTGTAATCATATGATTTTATTTTGTTCTTATATTAATTGCTGCAATAAAGTTGAAAACGACATTTTAAATAGTATATAGTTCCATTTAAAAAATTGTTTGTTGTATATGTCATTCGAAGAGGATTGAAGGTAGGCATCGCATTTTAACTTATAATTTGAATTCGACGAATTTCTATATTTGTTGAATTTATTTCATTTGATTTTTACAAACTGTATATAAAACATACGCTGGATATCTACACTGATAAACTAAGGGTCTCCTGTATAGAGTATTGCATATCTCCATATGAAATTCTCGATTACGAAATAGGAAATTTCTACATAATAATTAGTACAAAATTATTATTGACTTCAATTGGCATTTTTGGACATGTATATTATCATCTATTATAACTATAAAACAAAAATACGGTAAGAAAAAGCAATACACACATCAGAAAGAATGGATAATGGCAAACAACGTCAAGTTTATGAATACTGAATATAGGCCAAGCAACGGGGCAGCCTGTATATAGGGTTTCGTGACACAAATCTTAACAGGTAGCGAGTGGTGCCAATCGATAGAGTAAGTTGCCCCCATCAAAACAGTATACTTTTAAACTCGAGAAAATCGCGCGTTTGTTTGTTATTAACAAAAAACTGTAAATTTTCGGACTTTTTTTGGTTTTTTATTTATAAATCCGAAAGATTTGTAGGAATCGTTATGGTTGTAATACGAAAGTTGTAGAGAATTGGATAACGAAGAAAATGAGCTGTCGCGCGACTTCGTAGCTTGATTAGAAGCTGAGAAAACCCGGAAAAACTGGATCATCTTCCGCGTCTCTTTTTCGGGTCTTCTCTCTCTGTCTCTCTTTGTCTGTCTGTCTTTCTCTCTCTCTCTCTCCTCCGCCTCTGCTCCCCCCACTCTTCGACTATTTCACGGCGCGCGAAAAAAAACGGTCATCTTTGACGTCGGATTTGAAACAGTTTTTCTTTTTTTTTCGAAAAATCAGAATATACATTGTGTAGCTGAGGTCGCATTCTTTCGAAATCCGTTTTCAAAATTGAATTTAAACGATCCGTGTGTCACTAGGAGACTCGGGAAAATTTCGAGTTAATTTGTTTAAACAACCGTTACGGCAAAACTAATAATCGCACAGTTACAGGGTTTTGCATGCATAAAGCGCATATGTTCTTCTATCATTCTGCGAAGTTTCGGCTCTCCACGTCAAAAATTGACGGAGATATGAATTTTTAAAAAAAAGAGAGAATTTTCCAGTTTTTCCGGGTTTTCTCAGCTTCTAATCAAGCTACGAAGTCGCGCGACAGCTCTTTTTCTTCGTTATCCAATTCTCTACAACTTTCGTATTACAACCATAACGATTCCTACAAATCTTTCGGATTTATAAATAAAAAACCAAAAAAAGTCCGAAAATTTACAGTTTTTTGTTAATAACAAACAAACGCGCGATTTTCTCGAGTTTAAAAGTATACTGTTTTGATGGGGGCAACTTACTCTATCGATTGGCACCACTCGCTACCTGTTAAGATTTGTGTCACGAAAAATCCCCGTTGCTTGGCCTAATAGGGTGTGAAATTTGCTACGAACAGCAACGTTGAAAGACCGTTAATGTTTCAGTAATATGTAACATATTCATATAAATTTAAATATAATAAGTTTTAAATAACAATACGATATGGTATATAAGTAATTATGTTTGGTTCTAATACATGAGGTTGAGTTAATCAACCCCTTTCAAGAGAAAGTATTTATAATGAAATAGCTCAATACCACTAAGGGTATTGAACACTGTATAGGTGTATATTTTAGTCAGAAATGGATAATCATCACATAACTACTAATAGTTCGTTGTTATCACCATCTATCAATATATACTGAAGCTCTAGCTATACACTCGTTTTGACAGTTTTCTGTTGAGCACAGCTTCAGCAGCAGCAACACTAGATGGCGGTGTACTAATAACGTTCATAATATTGTTATACTCCGATGAAATTTTTTTGAGATTAAGTTATTCTCGTGAATATCAAACCACTATTTATATCTGAATAAACTATATATTTCTAGACTATAATCTTTTATTGTTATTTAAATGTTATTCTTCCAAATTCTTCTTGAAAAATTCGATATTTTCTTTTAGTAAACTCAACTAACACGTCAATGTCCACCGGACCAATCGTTCTATTCTTCAGATGATCAATTAAAATCTGATATCCGCTGCCTCCTTCCGCAATAAAAGAATTAATTACCAAAGGATAGTCTATATTTTCGTCTAAATCTTCGTAAATGGGTATTGTACAATTTTGGCAACGAATTTTAGCGGATATAACTCGATCACCTACAATCCGAGATAGATCATATACTACTTGAATCCCTGAAAAAATAAACGCATTTCGTAGGTAAATCGAATCAATTTCATGAAAAAATTTTTACCTGAAACTTGAAGTAGCTTAAGACTAGCGTTAGGTTTGTCCTTGGAATAAGGAGCAACTGTATATTCTAACAATTCCTTCAGATACTTTCCTTGGATAACACCAAAGTCCAAAGTATTTTCAAATGGACAAGCTGTCACCATATCATTGTAAGTAATATCTTAAATAATGAAGAAATATAAATCTCGTTATATTTAATAGGTAAGAGTATGATAAGCCACCCCAGGACGATCATATCTATTTTTATGCGAAAACATTTACATCCGGAGATACCGGAAGTGGCCATTACCTCAGGAAGGCTAACAGATATCGAACCGTGGATAACTTTGTTCGACAGATCTCATCAAGATCTATCTGTGTGTAGCCTATCGATGCCTCAGCAATGAAGGCTACACTCATGAGTGGGTCAATCCCAAAGAAAGATCTGTTTATGATATCGGGGTTCATACCCAAATAATTGGGGTCAGCTGAAGGCTTCTGAGAGCATTCTTCCACGATATGCATGTAACTTCAGAATATTGAGAGGACATAATCATAGAATATACATGGCGACGAGGATGTCGTAAATTTCATTAATAGAAGAAATCAAAAAAGATTTTCAAATGTGAAAAGTTATAAATTTAAGTCCAATTAAAATATTTGATTGAAGAAAATTATTTTTGTTTATCTTTATTTCAGTCTCTAGCACGACCTAACCTAACCTAACCTAACCTAACCTATCCTAACCTAACCTAACCTTACAAAAATCTTACATCAGGACTTTTCACACACAAATAGATCTTGATGAGATTTATCGAACAACGTTATCCACGGTTCGATATCTGTTAGCCATCCTGAGATAATCTCCGGAAGTAAATGTTTCCGTATAAAATAGATATGATAAATCGATTTCTCGTAATATCAATAATAGTCTATGTATAGAGTTTCATGATTATCGCTTATCATACTTGTGCCATTTAATAAATTACGCACCCCCAACTTCAATATCTGTTCTCAATCCTCCAGGATTTGTAAATGCGATTGCTGCATTAGTCCATACATTCTCTGCGACATTTTTCGAATACTAAAATCATAAATCAAAAACTACTCCAACTGGAATGCGTGCTATTAAGGGCCGTTTTAACAATTGTATTTTATCTGCGAGATAAGTATTAATTAACTATTGAAAATTGGCATTTTAGTAAAATTACACAGTGAATGAATTCTGGAAATGTTTATAGTTAACCGTGATTCTTATTTGACTCCAAATAATAAAGTTGAAGATGAACTCATGCTATTATGCTATATTTGATACGCTTCAAGTAAGTTTTATATAATTAAACCTGAAGTTAGTGTAGTTTTGCCTTTGTGATTTTTTAAATTTAGCTACTTTTGGTGAAAACTGCAAATAACAAAGTTTTATACGCGGACCTCTCGTTTTTTTACCATGACTCTCATGGCTTAAATTGTAAACGAACAAAAATGCTGATTTTTCATGATTTTCAGCTTAAAAAAGTAGCAATTACGCTCAATATTGACCTTTTCCTCACATATTATCGAAGTTACTTTTTTATCAAACAATTTTTACCATATCTCCATTCGTTCTTCCTCCAAAACATCCCCAAACCATCACCGAGCCTTCGCCAAGTTTCACAGTCGGGATTACACATGGATCTAGCATCTGTTTTTTCTTTTACTTGGGCACAAACACTCTTAGGCCCACAAATATCAAACTTTAACTCCATAAAACTCTCTCCATGTCTTCTTGCATCCAATTTTCATTCTCATTAGCCAGTTGTAATTTCTTAATTCCATTTTGACGTCTTAAGAGAAATTTCTTCACTCCCACCCTTCCAAAAAATGCCAGCTTCTCTCAATTTACTTTTTTCTCAACAATATGGAAAAGAAATTTCTTAAAGTGTTTTACTTCTGAAGAAGCTGAATGTAATGGTCATGCTCAAAATTCTGAACTCAACGCTCTTGGGCTTTTGTAATGGTAAACAAGTAATGGATTTTATTTAGAACATCCGCTTGGATTACTACCCAGTAGACGCTATCTTTTGCATCTTTAAATCCTGGTGCACATTTTTCTTTACGGAATAGAAATGTTTATTTTGGTATTTTCTCGGAAACTAGGCCTGTTTCATACCGAAATTAGAAAGATAATTCAATTATTGTTTTCAATGTCACTGGGAAATCAGTCGCCTCGCCGTTTTCGTATCACCGCTTCTTTTATAATCTGTATTCTGAACCATGAGGCGGCGAAAGCTATAAAATCGTTATATTATACAGAGATAGGCATAAGTCAGGCAACGCTCTCGAAAAATCGGCATAAATCCGACAAATTTGATAAGTTTGTCAACGCTATAGAAAAAATTTTTTTGTTACGTCATACCTGCGTACGAACGATTTCAAGATTATGTTTACTGAATTTAAACAACTTGCCGCTACCAAATTGTTCAACAGTGTGGAAGACGTACCGGAAATTTTAAAAACGGGCTCTATTGCCGACGTTCCGCGTTATGGACGACCGGTATTTGTAACAACTACCGAAAATATTGAAACAGTGGTGCTGGTGTTAATTGAGCAAGAGAGCCAATTTGTGCTATCGGGAAAGCTTCAAATATCCGATCATTCTATCGAGTTTACCGTCCGCGTTTCCTCCACACTCAGTATGGAATTTTGCGAGTGGTACCTCGGATGCAGTCAAAATGATCCGCACTTCCAGAATTCCATTTTGTGATCGGATGAAACAACCTTCAAGTTGAACGGTATAGTCAATCGGTATAACTGCGACCAGAATCCTCATATCTTCATTGAAGAAGATTTAAACCTGTCTGGGGTGTGTATGTGTGTGTGAGCAGATATTCATACGGGAGGTAAAATGGGTCCGTACATGTGGAGGGCCAAAGTTATCTGGAAATCGAAGATTTACGTGGGCAAATAGACAATCCGACATCCGACATTTCATGCAAGACGGAGCTTCGCTGCATTACGCGTTATGGATGCGGAAGGTGTTCATTTTGATGAATGGATAAGCAGACGAAGCTCCGTTGAGTGGTCTGCACGGTCACGTGACCTGACGCACTGTGATTGCTTCTGTGGGACTTTCTGTTTTTGCCAGAGAGCCACGCACCCTTCCAGACCTCTAAAGTGCAATTGGATAAACTCTTCGGATTCGTAAGTGGAATGTAATTATTGAAACGAAACGAAATGACTGATTTATTATATTATTACTAAATATTAGAATTGTACAAAGTATAAAATCGGATCTGGCTTCACAACATTTTTCTACGCAAATTAGAAACTCTGCTTGTCTCTAAGCCAGAGCGCGTAGAGCAGGGGGCTGTATTCTGCTTCGCCACGCTTGCAGCGTTGCCAGATCTGGCTGAATTGAGATTCTACTAAAAGTTATGGAATTTTAGGGAACTACTCAGAACAATAACCTTTTTCGAATCCCTTTTGTAAATTCTTTTAATATTTTTTTTTCGACGCTCTGTTAAATGTATACTTACAATAATATCAACAAACTGATTCCGGTATCAGAAAACTCAACCCTGCGTGCAATTTCGGGGAATCCCAAAAGTCAAATCGTGTTAAACCGGAACAGCCTTAAGCGGGATCTTACTGTATCTGCTTATTATTAATAAGTAACAAAGGACAGTTTAGTTTTGAGTTTTTCAACTAAAACACTCAGAAATGTTATGGAGTCGCTACTACGTTACGTTTTAGTAAATAAAATAGAGGTTACTTGTATGCACATTAATTAACAGGTTAGAAAATTTTAAAAATGATATTTTGAACGAAAAACATAATTTTAGAAGAATAATGGTGTTTATTTTGAATCAGTAGGATTAATATTACAAACTTTAGAAGAAGATATATTTTATACCGTCCGAGATCCGTTCCAAGCAGGTGCTACGTCATCAGCGCCCGCAACGCCGATTGTATAAGAAAACAACCGGCCTGTTTTACAAATCTGACTCTTTCGACGACAATAAGTTGATTTTTTGATAAAAATGGAGCAGGGTTTTTTTCGTGGTTCGTCAGACAACTAGATGAACAGACAGATCGATCGGCGCTGGTGACGTAAGCAAGCAATTGACGTGTTACAAGAAGAAATAAAAATTTACACATTAAAAAATTTATATCAGCGCTATTATTAGTGCAAATTGCAAAGTTTACTTTAAGGCGTGCCCAATGAATCAAAAATTTGAGCCCGAAATAAAACAACAGAGAACCAGTTCACTCAAAATTGACGTCACTTCGAATATTGTCCTGCATATCATGATTGTAAATTTATTTTATCAAAATAATTAACTATTTCGTTCTTATCGATAAAATAAACATCGTATTCCGGTACTCAAATTCAATTAATGTCACCATACCTATGAATAAATTACTAAGATACTTACCTCGTAAACCATAGCATCAGTTATGTAATTACCCAGAGTACATTCTTGTCTGTAACAACTAGTAGAGTCTAGCTTAACAAAGCTTGAACCAACAACCTGATTACCTTGGTTATCGAATAGAATCTTCCATGGTTCCAAAGCAGCATTTATATCATCATCTAGAAAATCAGATACAACTTAACGTTTTTTGTTTTTTCTCTCGATTAGGCCGATGGTCCATACAATCCTGTTCGAAACACTATAGATATAAATAATTTTCATGAACATACAAGACAATTCCTTAGCAGTATTATTTTAACCTTTCGTCAGGTGCATTTAATCTATAAAATGAGTAGAATGTATTCTGGTCTACCAAGAAATTGATATTTTGTTACTGGCTGTGAGCCTAAAGTTCCTTAATAGTTCAAGTAAATAAACAACATGTTACATATTTGTTTATTTTTGAAAGTGTCTAAGCCTGTTTTAGGTTTGTAAAGTTTCTTATGCTAAATATGCCAAATAAATCTGTTACAACTAGCCCCAATCACGGGGTAAGTTGTAGCACTCGTCAGTTTTTTTCAAAACCGTTTCTACCAAAAATCGTTACAGGTTCTATCAAAAGTTTATTTGGGATTGATAGTTGAATAGTTGTTAATTGGAATAGTACTGCTAGATTTCATAAATACGAAACAAGTAAGTTTTCATAGCCAAGAAGCGACAAATTGTTACAACTAGCCCCCCGCTCCCCAACTACCATACAAAGTTGAGAAAGAAAGATAGACCAATAAAGACCAATAAGACCAATAAATTTCCCTACCTAAATATAATTTTTTCGGGGCGCTGGGTGTATTTTGATCGAATCCAGTGGGGTTTTTTCTAAGACCAATAGGGAGAATTATGAAGATCTACTGAACCACTTAAAATACTACGGTATTTAGATAATTTGCACTTTCATCACAATTCCTCATGAATATTTCACAAAATTCCTTCCTCAAGAGTTCGTCAACAAGTGGATCTTTGTATGGGTACAGTTTTTTATTGCAAGGCAATATCTGTTGCGTTGTCTTCTATCGACAGCAAAATATAAAAATTAGCATCGTCGCTTATTCCTGGTCTCGTTAAATAAAACGTATGCTTCAAATAACATACCGTCATTAAAACTTCTATCCACTCATTTTCGGTTGAGGTAAACCATAATAAGAAATGTACTTGATCTCTCAGATGAATTGCGTCCATTCAGGTTACGAATCAGATTGCGCTTGTCAGAGTGGTCGTAGTGGTATGATGATTCAAGTTTTTTGACATTATTTTTCAACCGAAGACATGAAACGTCGGCCATAACGTCATAGTGGAAAAATAAAGTTTCATCTGTATGCAGACAATTGTACCAAAACAACCAAAATGTGTTGACTAGTGTTTTGGCAGCCATCTCAATGAATTTGTACCCATGGAAAAATTTGGTCATCGTTATGTGATACAATATTTCAATTGTAAAACCTCAGTCCAACAAAAGAAAACAAAGCTGCACTAGATTCTATTCTGGGTGAGACAGCTTCTACTTTATCATAGTAAAATATTGGATAGCAGAGTTTAAACGAGGACGTGCGACCTTCGAAGACCAGTATCACAGTTGTCCACCAAATGAGGGGACAACTCCAGAAATGTTAAAAATCCACAAAGCAGGATGATCGACGCGACATGAGAAAGCTATGCGCAAGATGGGTGCCGCGTTTTTTTTTGGGTTGTACTTCCGTTTGGCACAAATTCTATTACGCTTCAAGTACGAACCTTGTAAAAGATTTGAATCCAGAAATATGGGAGCTCCAGAATATTCCAATATTTCGCCTTCTTCGTCTAGAAATATAGTGATATTACCTAAGTATCTACAATATGCCGAAGCTTGAGTAATCAGAATATTGTGACCATGTTTACTAGTTACTATTGTTGGATAAGGACCCTCGACTTCGGCAGGACCTGGAGGATTATCTGGAATGAATTTCGAATATTTATGAATGTGAAATTACCTATTTGTAATTTGGAAACATTAATTTTCTGAAGAAACCACTCATTAACTAACTCATCCACGTTAGAATCTAAAATTTGGCGCAGATGTTTTTCCCTATTTGGCAGCGATTCTTTATACTGTTTTTATAAGCTATTTACATTATGTTATGATTGTGTTTATAGAGATAATTCATAAGAAGGCTTTTTTATTTGTTAACGGCAAATTAGAGATGTATTAGTCAATATGATGTAATAGTGAACACTTCAGAATAGTAAAAAGTAAACCAACCGGGGTATTTAAATAAATTAATGTGATAAAAATTAGATAAGTATTTAGTAATGAATTTTATTGCAAAGTTAAGTGAATAGTGAATAGTTAAGTGTATTTAGCGTAAGTGTATTAATAAATTGTGTAAGTAAGATACCCCACCATTTAAAAACTATTATAATAATGTACGACGATGGTTCCAGAAGTAGCTGGCCCAATAAAGAAAACACATAATAAGAATCTTCAAGCTCCTCAAAACAGCAATCAACTGCCGACATTACCTCTCCATTGTTTTTGAAAATCTTTGACCACCAAGCCGTTTTTTCAAGTCTGGGAACATAAAATAATCCAAGTGGGCTGAATCTGGCGAATAGGGTGCATGAGGTAGCAATTCAAACTTTAATTTAGTAATTTTGGCCATTGCAATAACGGATATGTGATTTTGTGAATTTTCTTGATAAAACAACACTCAATTCTTAGTCAAATGCAGCCACTTTCCTTGGTTTCTTCGCTCAAAAGTTGGAATAAGTTAGCATAATATACGCCGTTAATAGTTTTTCCTTTTTCAAGATAGTAAATTAAAATTATCACACGCGCACCCCAAAAAAACGACGGCATGACCTTGCCTGCAGATGGAACAGTCGCTGGCTTCATTGGAGCCGGTTATTCATTTTCAATCCATTGTTTTGGTTGTTCGTCTGTTCGGGGAGTGAAGTGATGGACCCACGTTTTATCCATGGTTATTAAACGGCGCAAAAATTCGGCTTTATTTCTGTAAAACTCGATGGTAACATCTTCAAGACTCTGTTTTTGTTCCATTGTGAGCAAACTCGGCACTTATCTTGCACAGCTTTCTCATGTCCACTGACAACAAATACTAAACAACGTGGAGTCTTTAAACTTGAAACTGTGGTATAGATTCTGAACTTTTCAATACAATGGTATTTTTCAAACAACTACCGCAATCTCTAGATCATACCAGGTACTTCTGAGACCATCCTCGTATGTATATACTAAAATTTTTCACTACTGTAGATTACACGTTTTTTTGAGTTGAAGATCATGGTAAGCTTTCCCGGGAAAAACGTATAAAAAACTGTCATACGTGCCTATAGAGTTTTTTCTTCAAAAATGACAAAAGTCTGAAAAGCAATCTCTTTTTTTCCCGGGTTAAGCACTGCGAATCCAAGTTTGTTATTCTTGTAAATACTTTCAACACGGTAAGCCTCTTCAATGTCAAATGCCGTACACAAACTATAAATTCTTCACACACTATGAAACGTATACAAAGTGTATACAAATCATGTATAGTTTGTTTTTGGGCATTTTACATGAAACGCATTTTATGCATTTTTATACGTTTGTGAAATCTTGGGATTTGCAGTGAGCGTGCCCCCAAAAGTTGGCAACATTGTACATGTACAGTTATTGCGGGATTTCCCCGTTTAAGTAAAACCACGGTTCAACTGTTATTACATTATAATACAATACAATCTTGTTCTTCTGATTATTTATTGGTTAATAAGTTTGATCTTTGAAAAGAATGAGTGGAAGTAAAAGGGCAGGAACGGCTATCAGACTTGTCACTATTGACTATAGAAGCGGGAATGTTAAAAAAACTGAAATCGACTTCAGCTATAGTTGATTTAAAAAATCAATTTGCCGAAAAAAAGACAAGAAAAGTGTACATTTAATTTGAATTATTTTCCTAGCTCAATTTCTAGGAGGAAGCGATAACTTATAATCAATAAAAATTTATTTTAATTCAATGCAAGCATTTTTGTTTCTTTTGTGAGAAAATTTTACCCTTAATTTGGGCCCCCCAACTAATTTTGCTACAGGGCCCCTACAAAGCACGTTACGCCACTGCTTTTCATAAATCAATGTTTTTTTTTTTAGTTATACTCAACCCAATATCTACCAATTGCAAAATAATGAATACACTGTTCACTGTTTTGAAATAATCACAATTAAACTTTATTTTCAGTCTCTGAAGACGATAACTTGGTTATCGAAACGCGCGTCTGACAGCGTAATTGCGAATTTAGGTTTAGTTATAGTTTAAACAGAATGTTCAGTATTAATATCACCATTGGTTCCAAAAATGAATGTTGAAATTTCATAAATGACCTAATCTGGCAAAAACCTACCTCCTGTAAAAAGAAATGTATGAGAATGCGCACCAACTATTATACTAATTTTTTCCGAAGCGTTTCGAGCTAAATGTTGATCAATTTCGTAACCACAATGGGACAATATGATATTAGTAAAAACGCTTTCTTCCTCGACAAGTCGTTCTGCTTCTTTATTGATACTTTCGGATTCGTCATAAAATTTCAATTTTCCGGTACTGGCCAGTATCTTGATAAACATAAAAAGAAACAAAATAATAAGTAATGTCCTAGAATACACGTGTCGCAATATCACGAGTTCAAATTTTGAAAAAATTTCAAAACATATCAATTACAACTAAAATTCCAATTTTTGTAATCGTTTCAGACTTCCCTTTACACACGTTTAGTATCGGAGCACCCTGTATAACCATCCCTTGAAAACTCTCAAATGGCAAGAGGTGTTTTAGATTAGTACGGACAAATACGATCTAGATTGGTCGTGGTTCAATAGAAAGCCCGATGCCTGTTGTGTTACCTTTTATGTCCAGTGAACAGGCTTGATTGTATCGTAATTCTTCTTTTTTGTTTCCTCTACATTGATACAGTTCTCTACAGTTGCTTTCCACTTCATTTGACCAGAAACCCAGCAGAGGTTTTGATAGTACTTAGTATCCGGGAGAGTGTCTAGCGACATGTCATTACCTCTTTTGATTTTGCTGTTTTTGATACTATTGTTTTTAAAATCTTCTGGCTGTCACCAGGGTAAAGTTAGCCCAGCCTTTTTCGAAATTCAAAAAAAATATGGTTGAATTGTACTGGCTTGGTGCTACTTGTGCTACTAGAGAAGTTGGCCAACTACTTTGTAGTTCGACACAGAAATTTTTCATCGCAAATGGAAAGGTTGTACTGAGTTGTGCTAGCACCCCAGACCTCTGTGCAGTCGATACGTAAAACTATTTCATCGAAATTAATGATTAAACTGCGATAATTCTGGATTTCATAGGGGCAATAAAGTTAAATGATATATATATTTTATGTTTCCTATCTTGGTTCGATGCAGTCTGTACAGGGGTTCTCCTGGTTCCATCAAAATGAATCCAGACTGGTCTAATTTTGACGTAACTGGTGTAATACCCCATACTGTCTGCATCGAAAGATCCGTGAAAAGCAATGATGATGATCCCAATGAACCCAAAATACTACTCTCTCTCCCTAAGAAAGAATTTTTGAATTTTCTACCCCTGTTGTATTTAAATAGGGGATGTAAATTCGTATGAAAATGCTTCAATTTTTAATTCTGTGCTTAGGTTGATAATTCGTAATTCTATTTTGAAAATGTTAAGCCGGTACTACGTTTGAGCCAACATTCACCTTCCAACGTTGGCTGAGCATTGGAAAAAGGCTGGAACATTACCTAGAGCTACCTAAAGAAATGAAAACGTGGCAAAAACTTTGGTTTTTCATACAAAACATTCAGCATTTACGTGCAAGAGGATGAGAAGTATGTGTAGTTGTACCACAAGGGTTGGTTCCAACTTCGTTCCAATGGTGGGTACTCCTTTGACGCGGACCAAAAAAACCGACAATCGTCGAATGACACGCGTACTACGACCACACGATGCGTCCCATCATATTAGCATCCAACGTTGGAAGCATCAAAGGAGCCAAAGATTAGGATTAACAATTTCAAAAACCCATTGATCCCGGAATAATTTTCCAAAATCATTAAAATAATATTAACAGGGTTCAACGAACATAAAAATCTCACCTTTTCATCTAAGGTTTCTCAGGAGCTGGTTCTGATCGCTAGACGTATGAAAGTTTTAATTTGCGCTACAAATTCAACCCCCTAAAGATCAAAATTTACATGTTTTGCCAAAACTAGAAAAAATATTTGAAATTGAAAATTTCAATCAAGTTTCCCCATATATCATAAAATATATTAAACAAATAGCAGACGGACATTTATTAGAATATATAGTGGCCTGCCTTGTGACTTTCCACTGTCCCATCAGTTTAATCGGACTTAATGTTTTTGCTTAATCTTCGTCCTTCGTTCAAAGTACGGCAACATTGTTCAAATATAACCTAATTCCGCGGATGTGATTCCGAATTAGTTCAGGGACCGATCGCATGCGCACTTTCAAAATTGTAGTTCGTGGGGGATAGAATTAATCGACCCGCGCATGCGATCCTTCCCTAAACTAATTCGGAATCAGACCCGCGATCGTATCTATTGATGTGTGTGAGATGATTTGTTCTTTCCATTAATATAGTGAAAAAAAAGTATAAAACTTACGGGATAATCCTTTCGTACTACTCCTATAATTCCTATTTTCTTGCCGAACCTTTCAATAACAACGCTTTTTTGATAAATATTTTGTATTTCGGGTTCATCTGAATCGTCCATGTTTGAAACTACAATTGGATATTGAAGAGCTTTGATGTAAGGCACGATGCCATCAATGCCATTATCAAATTCATGATTACCAAGAGTCTAAGAATTGATAAAAATGTTTAATAAATATATTTAATAAATACACGAAATTTATTGAAGACAGGGCTTTCGTAGAAACGGCAGAGTCAGTAAATAAACGAATCAACGAAGATAAATCTCGAAGTTGATGATAAGGACAACACCACAAAAGAAAATAAAAATAAGAAGTTTTGTCAATACAACTGAACGAAGAAAAAGCAATGAACTTGAAACATATTCAAAGGACAACGGTGGCGAGGGAAGAAATCTAGAAGCGATAATGACGAAGGGAAATAAACAGTTGAGAGCTCTGAATGAGAAAATAAAAAGTTTCAAAAAAATATCTAGCAAGGCGAGGCTACAGCTACAAGAAACTATAATAAGACCAACAGTGAAATACGGAGGCGAAACCTGGATTCTTAATAAAGCAGAGGAAGAGAAGTTAGATATATGGGAAAGAAAAATACTCAGAAGTATACTAGGAGGTTGAGAAGAACAAATAATGAAAAAGGAATCTATTTGGAGAAGCAGAGCTAAGCAAAATAATAAAGCCAAAAGGAATAGAGTGGCTGGATCACATACATGGGATGCCAGATTTTAGAGCAACAAAAAATGATGGACATAGAACAAGAAGCAACAAGAAAAAAAGGAAGGCCAAGGAAAAGTTGATACGCAGCAGTGATGGAAGATCTAAGAGAGAAAGGAATTCAGGACTGGAAAACGAAAGCAAAAAATGGGAAAGAATGGAAGGGAATACAACAGAAAATGTTTTGGCATATTAATTTTCAAGTATTTTTTATTTGATTTTTCTGCATAATCTTTTCATCTGTAGCAGTGTGGATGCGCTTTATAACGAGAGGAATTTGAAGAGTTTTCGATATCAACTCGAAGATATCAGCACAATACACGTTGAGAAACTAAAACTAAACTTTCAGCCATTTTGGACACTCGGTTTCTGTTTCACAATCGTATAAATGAGTCTTTGTGGAGATTTTCCATCAGGACAACCAACTTTTTCACACTTAAGTGATCGCCATGGCTAAAATTAACGAATTGTACTCCGAATTGGTAGACCATCCATCGTATTCACCAGATCTGGCCTCCCCAGCTACATTTTCCTGTTTCCTAACCTAAAAGTTTCACTTGTAGGAGAGGGATTTCTATCAAACGATGACGTGTATAGACTAAAAAGAAAACTATGTTGAAAAATAAAAAGGATTACAAAATACTTATAAATTATTAGTTAGTTATTTGATGCCTTTGTTGCTTACAAAAATTAAAGGCCAGCAAGATTAAAAAAAGAAGATAATGAACGTCACCTGTCGCTTGTCAATATAAGGAGGGAAATATTGAATAGTGTTATTGCTATAAATTTTTGTTAAAATAAAACCATAAAAATAGTTCTTTTAAATATATAAAAGAGTGCAGAGAACCTTGACCGCATAACCTTTCTCAATCTTTAATGTTCAGACATAAGAAAAATTCAATTTTCATGAACAGAACTAAAAACTGTTCTGAATTATATTATTAAATCATTCACCTATTGCATGTTTCCCATAATTTAGTTTCTCAGTCTTTCTGAGACATCTGTATTATTTATTCTGGGGTAACACCGAAGAAAAGATCATTTCATAGTTCGTGGACACATTAAAAAGTATTTAAATTATACAACGTGAAAGTTGACGATATATAAAAATATTAATAAGTTTTTTGTTATTTCACAAATTTTAAATTTGATCGGCGTTTGAAAATAATTTTATCCGCGGTTTAAAAAGGGGTGCAAATTATTCAATACTATTCTTCCGATAGTACAAATAAAAACGATGCTAACCATATGCGATTTTTCTATAAAATAAATCATTATTCTGTCCGGATCTTTAAATTTAAATTACCTCTGCATCGATGGGTAACTTATTCATAAATGTTTGAGTTACGTTCCATCTTCCCATTGAATACCAAATAGTCCCTTGGAAATCATCGCCCGCATTCAGCAGCACGGCATTTGGAGTTTCTTGTAACATAGTCATTATTTGTTTATACAAACGAGAGAACCCGCCGATGCATTGCCCGGTTTGTTTGCAAGTTCCTCCTGACGGAGTCGTCTCTTCAAATCTTAACAAAAAATAATAAGAGATTACTTCTGATATTAAAGTTTGTTTCATTGGGAAATAAACGTACTGTTTATGATTTTATTTCGATTTTTATGAATAAATTCATGGTCGCTAATCTTAGGGTCGAGGATAGTGAAGAGGTAGCACAATAAACAAAGTTCCATAACTACTTAAACTTACTATATATACATCAATAAAACAGCATAAACAAAAATATATACAAAACGTAAAACTAAACTAAGTCGCGCGTGCCGAATCTCTAGGAGCAACTTAACTCCACAGAGATCTAGGCGTTCGTAAGTTTGCGATCTATTCTACAGAATCTAATGAACACTGATGAGTACACCTTAGTCTTAGACATCGAAATCTATTAGGTAAAGTTAAGTTAGTTAGTTAGTTAAGTTAACCATACCTTATGGGTATTCAATAATTATTATTATTGCTCATTAAGCTTTGAATGATGGTTCGAAGTAAGGGTGGCGCCAGAGGGTTGCAGCGTAGGTTGGTTTTGTTTTAAGTTTGCGTTAGAGCTTTCGAATGAGAAGGTATCACATCGATCTGAAGTTTATAGAAATCGGCCAGCAGATTATTCTTCGAACGTTTAAAAACGTTTTTACTCAGTCACCATTGACAATCAAACATATCGTGGAACCAGATTTTGGGTTCGATCATCACATAATCTTGACCGTAAAACCAGTTATTAACAGTTACTTTAATATTCTTATTATTTTCCACCTTTAACTATGAAAAGAAAGAAAATAACTCTCTGGAGTGTATGTATGTAATTTGGATGTTTTGGAACCGCTAGATATATTCAAACTATCTACTACTAGCTTCGAGTAAGAATGATTCTTCTCTTAGATTCAAAAAGTCTCGCCTGTGTTCGTGTAAGTATGTAGGTTTTTCCTAAAACGTGTATTAGGTATATCGGAGAGGATTGAGTGAATTACAAGCTATTAAGACATTAATAAGATTATAAAAGAAAAGTGACTTGGCATCGCAACCCAAGGTAACTTGAAATTTCCGGGGTCGGTATTATTGTTTTATCGAGGTAGTTCTGAGAAATATGTACCTGTATTATGTATTTTTAAATGCAAGGACACATGGCGTGGTTGCCACAAATTACTAAGTAGAACTGTGTACTAATTTTTTCAGTCATATATTTATTATTAACATTCTTACCTGGCGTGAAAATCATTGAAATGAATTATTGATAATTTGAATGGATCACTAACATTTTGAGAAAATACACTTGCAATACAAAAAATAATTACTACCAAGTAATGTAACATTGTTCTAGTTTGTAAAAGTAGCGTGAAAAGTAATAATTTAAATGAATTACCACATATTTAGATAACGATTTCCCCGTACTCTGTTTAAACAAAATAAAAGTTTTTATTGCTTTGTTTAAAAATGGTTGTAAATGTATTAGTGCACCTTATAATTATTCAATAATTAAAAAAATTATATAGATATTTCATAACAATTCCTTATCACATAGTTTTACCAGATTTATAAACTACTATATTTGAAGTAGACTTCGTTTATTTTGAATGAGTTTGAGTTTCTCAATTATCTTCAAAGATTATAAAGTTTGTGTTCCATAATTGTACAAATTATTCATAAAATAATTTCAGCGACATCTAGCCATTATACCACGAAGCCTTTAGATAGAAACCTGTCTGCATTACTAACATAGTTTACCAAAACGCCAATTGTCATTTATACATCGTCAACCTTTTTAGTGTCATCTGTCACTTGTGTTATATTACAATTTCAAAATGAAGTAAGTTTTCTTTAAAAATCTATGAAATCCTTAAATAAATTCAAATTTATTGATTAAAATATGGTTTAAAATTATTCGAAAAATGTAAGTTTTACATTATTTTCATTTTTTAGGATCGGACTGTGTGCATACAGTGGGTACAAAATTTACCCTGGCCACGGTAAAACAATGGTTAAAGTTGATGGAAAGGTAAAGCCGTAAATATATTAATTAAAGTATAAAATGCTCAAAATTGTATCGTCATTTTTATTTCAATAACAAACATTTCTTTGTAGACATTCACTTTCCTCAATTCTAAATGTGAACGAGCACATTTAATGAAAAGGAATCCTCGTAAAGTAACATGGACTGTATTGTACAGACGTAAACATAAAAAAGGTCAAGAAGAAGAGGCTACCAAAAAACGAACCAGAAGGACCCAAAAGTTCCAGAGGGCTATCGTTGGAGCTTCTTTAAATGATATAATGGCTAAAAGGAATCAGAGACCTGAAGTCAGAAAAGCTCAGAGAGAACAAGCTATACGGTACGTATCTAATTTCTGAAAAACATATTGACAAACAAACATTGTTGAGAAATTATCATTCGAGTAGTTCTACTTAGGATAACTGAAAACATTTGATGTTAACTTATCAGCCAGTGTTTTGTCTTTGTCAAGTTCTACAATTGTCCTGTATTGCAAGCCCTATTCATATCTGGACACTCGGACATTTAGTAGTATCAATTCTTTTTTAAGATAAACATCTTTACCGTACTCCTTTTTAAATCTCTAATGTAGGGCAATAGTATTTTTTAAAAGTAATCAATATGCTATTTTGAATATACACAATGAGTTATTTTTAATGTATTTCTTTGTGAAAGTGTGTTGTTAACAAAAGTTAAAATTTCAGTAAATATTGTTTGATAATGTAAACACTATATACCCAGATGTTACATTTATATTCCTACATAATATTGTGTACCTAAATTATATTTTTTTAATACCTTAGATTTTTGAGACTTTTAGCAGTAAGAGAAATGTTTCTTATCTCTACTTCCCTTTCCTTGTACTTTTTTGTCACTATATCCCCAAAATGAGCAATGTAACAAAAAAATACTAAAATACCATATGAAAGGTTTATATATAGTGGTGGATCAGTAATGGTATGGATTGTATTTATATCAAGGGCTCCACTGACATGATGATAATTGAAAGATGTTACAAGCACTTTGTTGACATATTAGATGCACATCTACTTTTTGCTACCTTTATTTCATGCATTAAAACAATTGTTGACTAAGTAAACGAGAATTGTCCAAAATTACCTTAAAGAGATTGAAATTCAAGCAATGGTATGAATTAAAAGTGAAATTTTGCTGGAAAGTGTATAAAACGGTCAAGGACAAAAGGATTAAAAATTATCTTGTGTAATAAATAAACTCTTCTCGAAGTTAAAAACCTTTTTCTCTATTCTAAATATAATTTTGTTTACAGTGCTGCAAAGGAACAGAAGAAGGGCACGAAAGCTGGTAAGAAACCAGCGGCACCTGCTAAAGCTAAGCCTGCCCCTAAACAAAAAGTTAACAAAAATATTCCTAAAGCTGCTCCAAGGGTAGGGGGAAAACGTTAAAGCTTTGTTGTCAATAAGTAATAAATAATTTTTCAAACCAGGATTTTTATTTTAATTTTACGTTATTATATATCATAAACACCAAGATTTTTGTTTCTACAATGTTAGTCTAATATATCCTTCATAAGCCAGTCAATACATAGTAGTAGAGGTGTAGACTATCCTAATAGTTTTTTTTATAGAAATGGATCTTATGATAGTTTTTATGAATTATTTTCTTTGTTATATGTCAGATCTATCTATAGTAATATAAAATATTGCAATTTGTAAATCTGGATAATTTAACAGCTCAAGTTGAACCATTGATCAGAAATATCAGCCATGAAAAAGATTTTAACACCTGTCTAATTTGAATGAAATCCCAATATTAAATCGTTCATAATTCATCACTCATAAGCTGTATATTTTATTTCTAATTTGAAATTCAAAATGAAATTTAAACAAAACATTGTTACATTTTGAAAGCATTTCTACAAATTCGTTTGTTTTCAAATTTATCACGTTCTATTTAAAAAAAATACAACCAAAGGACCAAATTGTTTCATTTTTACATTATGGGCGGCCAAAGAACCGTTGAGCACATAGGCCTACAGATAAACCCGTCTTTTCCCAGTTGACGTTACCAAACGCCAATGACCTTTCAGAAACCAATCAGGGGTTTTGGCTTTAACCCTTTGTTTTTAGGCAAGCTGTGAGGTTTGACCAAGTGTTTAAGCCGCGCTCGTGTAAGTAGGTATTGTTCTTCTAAATATGATCAGAACATATTTCTGGAACAAACTTAATATTTCATTGAATTACAGTTATATTCGTTAGAACCACACCCCCTCAGTAGTTGGTCATGAACCGTAGCACATAAAGGTCTCCTGATAAACCCATCATGCCTCACTAAAACCTACCAAATCTGATGTCCTTCAAAAAGCCAATCAAGCACTTTTAATATCACTGGGCAATTACAAAATGGACCTTGTGAGTGCTGGGCACACACTAATGACATGGTTTGTAGTTTCTTCTTCCTCCGACCACCAGCAATTTAAGTCAATCAGTTGGTTAATATAACAGGCAGCTTATCTATGTGTGCTTTAGCTTGTATCATGCCTGGTGCTTCCATCCTCCTCTAGAGTTTATCTTGTGAGCAGACTTCTCAGTTACACCAAGTATGTGGTTCTGGTCCCACACCATCATGGCTTTTATAGCAGCTCAGATTCTTTTGAGGTGTTCTCCACAGAAGCCGTTTATTCTGGAGCCATTCGTATAACAAATAATTATTAAGAATTGTGGGCTTGGAGTCAGTAATGTCCTTAATAACAGGCATAATTGTATCGTCCTAAGGCGGAAATCTAAATAGGACTTTACGGCCCTTCTTAGGCCCCTATGCTAAAGAAGGTATCTGTAGAATTTTTTGATGGATTTCTCTAATGAACTTCGCAAATTTCGGTTGGATTTGGACAATACCATTTTTCCAAAAGTAATCCATTTTAGTTCAGATTCAGCAGTTCCAATATTTTCTTCAGTTTTGCCATTTATTGAATTACTTATAGTAGCTACTTAGGGAGTAAAAAATTAGCAAATGTCTACTAATTATTTTTTGTATATTTTGTTTCGTTTATATACCTGAGCGTAATTAATATAAATAATGCAGAACTAAATTGCCAGGGTATTAAAAATGCCGTTTGTTCATAAAATTTTTAATCTGGTAAACGAAACAAATCTACGGATTAAACAAATAATTTATGAAAATGCTAAACTTTGCCCTATTTATTAAACACTATTGGTTAGTTGATTTACATTGCTTGTAACAAAATCAGTAGGTACGTACCTGCAACTTCTAAATGTGCAATTTTAACAAATTCAAGAAATTTTTATTTATTTCGATCTTCTAGGTAACATAAAAAACAAAATATTTTTGGAAATGTGAAGTTTTCGAATTGAAATGTAAAAAGGTGACATTTTGAATAGAAAATGAAAACACGTTAAATTTCATCATTCACCTAATTCAAAGTTCTTAACTTTTCTAAGTTCACGCGGGGTATTCCTATTCGCACACAAGCAAAAGGCTGTATAAATTACGAAAAAAATATCCAGGAAGCGAAATATTTTATAGAATAATGAAAGGAAAGATTAATCTGGAACTATTAAGGTATTAATTATAGCGATATTTGACAACCAATTGGTAACATCATTATGGTTATATGATAAAAATGACATCTCTAATTTGTTGTCAATGTCAAATTAATCGATACCTAACCTCACCCGCTTGGTAGGTTTTCTGACGTGGAAATTAATTCCATCTGTACAAGAATTTTATTCTTCATATTAAAAATGGATCTGGCGAACTTATTTGATGATGTTAAACGGATGAATAAACGACAGGTAAGTATCGATACCCTTTTTACTCATTAAATATTAATTCACGTTCATTTCTAGTTTATCTACCAAGTACTTAGCTTCGGTATGATAGTTTCATCTGCTTTGATGATATGGAAAGGACTCATGGTAGTTACTGGTAGTGAGAGTCCCATTGTGGTAGTTTTATCTGGTAGTATGGAGCCAGCATTCCATAGGGGAGATCTGCTATTTTTAACAAACTACCCCGAAGAACCTGTAAGAGTTGGCGAAATAGTTGTATTTAAAGTAGAAGGAAGAGACATTCCAATTGTTCATAGAGTGCTTAAACTTCATGAAAAGTAATTACTTTTATAGAAATTGATAAATTATTTTAGAAGTGGAGTATTGGTTTTTAGTTTTTTTATAAAATTTTATTTTTCTTAGGAAAAACGGAACCGTTAAGTTCTTAACAAAAGGAGATAATAATAGTGTTGATGATAGGGGGTTGTATGCTCCTGGACAACTATGGTTAACCAAAGATGATGTAGTAGGCCGAGCGAGGGGCTTTTTACCTTATGTAGGAATGGTCACTATTTTGATGAATGAATATCCTAAATTTAAGGTAAGAATGTGAAGAATATTATGGTAAAATTGATATAAAATTGGATATAAATTTATATATGAATAGAAACATTTTAATAATACTGATATTTCTTTATTTTCAATGTAAATAGGTTCTTAAAAATGAATATACATGTAGTTTTCTGGAAAAAAATTTCTTTCGATATTATTTTTTTAAAATTTTTTCATATTGACATTGAAATTTTTTATTCATAAATTATCGAAAACTTCAAGTAAGAAATTTTTTCTTTAGATTTTGATTTTCTATAATCATACAGATTGACTTTGAACATTTTTGAAATTTTGTGCATAATCCATCATTCCGTTGCAATATGGATCTAACCATTACCATATTTTGTAATAATACCCCTAAAAACATTCCATTTTACATTTTCCCCCCTAAATTTGGGGGAAAACCATGAGTTAACCTTGCAATAAGCTTATTGAATTTGATGTTTTGATAGCTTACAAAAAAATGGTCTTGAAGAGATTGAAATTTGAATAAGGTTGTTTTAATGATAATAAATCAATTCATTATTAATATTATAAATTAAGGAGTATTTGTTTTATATTGAATATATTCTATTCACTACGTTTGTGAGTGAATATTTTCTAAGATAAACGTTGAATTGGTAAATCAAAATGATCTCAGTCAGTCCATTTTATTTATTTTATTAAAAAGGAAATTTGTACACAGCAAAAATAATTTTTTTTGTTTTAGTTTGCCGTCTTAGCGTGTTTGGGGATGTATGTCTTGGTGCATAGGGAGTAAAATTAATTATAAAATTTTTTAATTTAATTTTTGTTACTTAAAATAAACAACAAATTTTGAAAGGTGTTTTTCATTTCATTATTATTCAGATTTACAAATTTGCCTCCTCTACTGACCTTTGAAATTCCGTATCTTGGTTCCCAATTATTTAAATTATATTTTTTATCTATAAAATTTCAACATTATAATTTGTGGACCAATTACATTCATCAACTGAATTTCAGCAGCTGATTTCATATGGAATTGGTGTTCTGAATTCAAATTAGGCGTCAAATTTTGCCCAGCAGCTCATTATTAAAAATTATCTTTTTTAATAGAATCTACATTACAATTCAAGATTCAAATAAAAAATAGCGAAAATTTTATTATTATATGATATAAATATTTTATAAATGTATGTATGGATTTTGGGGTACCCGAAAAATCTAAAATGTAGGATGCTTTTAGTTACCACAGATCTTCGTCTTCTCTTTCTCACATTGTCAGGTTTAGTGCTCTGGAGTTTTTTAGTGTTTCACACTTCAAGAAAACGTGGATAGAGGATCTACACGTAGCATTATCTGTTAGGTCTAGCATCTACAGGTGTTTGTTGAGGTGACAGTGCCTCGGTAGGACTTCATAGATTACTTAGGTTGATACATTCAGCAAATCTTCTCTGGCTATAGTTTCCCAGAAGAATCTTTGTCTGTCTCAGCCCTTGTAGGTTGTCCCAATAATTGGTTTTGCTCCTATCTACTTCCTTTTCCAGTGCTTGTTCTATAGCTGATACCACAGAAGGGTTCGGGTACCATGAAGTGCTTGTCTTGTTTAGAAACCTTAAAACCACTATGCCTGATGTACTAAGTTCTACAATATTTAGAGATCTTAAAACCACCATGCCTTATGTATTACTAAATGCTAACTAAATCATCAGAAGACTTGAACTAGAACTTGGGACAGCAGGCATAGCAGATTTAAGATATCCAAACACTGTAGAAATGATATTTCTTGACTGTCTTCTGATTATTTAGTGAGTACTTAATTAGCGCTTCATTCTCTAACAGTTTCGAAGATAAAAAATCATCCCTTGGACGTATTGCAAACTCATGGCAGCTCTATGGTTTTTATCATCCATAAAGTTGGATGTATTGCAATGTTTTCTTTTTTCCGTTAAAGCACTTAAATATTCAGCATTTTAAAAATTTTATATTTTCTATAGTAGTATTAGGTACCCTGAATTTTTTTCCCGATTTTCGTTATCTAAATTCCCCACAAGCATCTAACTAGCACTTAATGTTTGATTGAGTATCAATTTTAATTTTAGAGATACCTGATTTTCAAATTCGTTATCTCACAGAAATTAACTCTTCAGCACCTTATTTAATTACTTCAACAATTAATGTATTGTAATTATTTTCGTCGCTAACATCACGTTTTCCTAGCACCGCAACTTTGAGTATTCCATTGCATTGCTTAATTTTTGAATTTGGCACCTAATTATGGCATTTTCTAAATGCAATTTTCTGACTGGGTGGCTGCCAAGACGGAGCTCGGTTGAAGTGAACTTTAGCTTATACTTGAGGAAACAGACCATTGCCTAAAATCCACAAGTAATATGTGTTTTCTCTCAGTTCGTAATTGTTATGCTTAGTTATTACTTCATTAAAACTTACTTAACTAATTTTCCCTTATGTCAATACATTCTTCTAATTGTCCTTTATTCGTATCTTCATCAGTGGTAGTTATATTAGAAGTATTTGCAAATGTAATATTGTCTTGATGAAAGTCTAAATTTTGGTCTATTTCTTTTAGATTTTCTACATTTTTTCACGGGTTTTAGCACACTTTCTATAAAAACTTCTACTGTATTTAATTTTTTGCCAATTTTTCTTATCTTGTGGCATGTTTAGAAAACAATTATTAAAATCCTAACCTCAAAAACAAAGCGGCTTTCTTCTACATGAAAAGTTGTTAGTGGGCCTATAAGTGTTATAACAACCCTTAGATTTTATAGTAGCTGTAGAATATTTATTACGCACCTTAAAATTTATAAAGGTTTTATGGAAGTAAATTATAATACCCCAAATGTAAAAGTTTCATAAGAAAAAACTGAAGTAACTAAAACCAAAGGTTTTATAGATAAAGTTTTTTGTTATTTATTAGTTAAAGTTTCTTATAAAAATTTGTTACCCTGTAATAAAACCTCAAGTTGCGAAAAATGTTAATTGGGTAGGATACATACCTATAGCAAGTTAAGTTACTTTATGAACACAATATATTGTGGTGAAGAAGCTTTATGAAATTTTTGTACAGGGTGGGCCAAAAAGGCGTACGATTTTACAAACTCTCTTGCGTTTGAACGTTATGAAAGGGAGCTGCGCAGGTGGTAGGGGTGAGTAGCTCGGTACATGGCATAAATCAGTGTCCGAGGGAAAGTGTGATTCGATCGTGGGTCAAAAAGTTCGAAGTTACTGGTTTGACTGTCCATCAGAAGCCTACGGGAGGCCCAAGATCAACAAGAACAGAAGACAACAACTCAACAAGTTAGAACTTCAGTTCAACGTATTCCTGGTCTATTGAATCGCAAGCGATCAGTTGAAATTGTGGTATCCAGAACATTTTTGCGTCGTATTTTGTCGAAAGATCTGAAATAACACTCGTATAAAATTCAACTGGTGCATAAATTACAGCCAAATGATTTAGTTTTCGTTTTCAGAGTTTTAACAATATTGTGTTCTCCGACGAAGCCCATTTTCACTTAAATGGGCATGTCAATAGATAGAATTGCTGCAGAGAACCACGTGCAAACATCAAAAGCCTCTGCATTCGCTAAAAGTAAACGTTTGGGCAGTCATATCAGCGCACGGACCCTATTTCTTTCAAAATCAACAGGGGCAATCTGTCACTGTAAATTCTGAACGAATCATAGCAATGTTAAGGGATTTTTTTCCGCATTTGCAACAATTTGGAGCCTATAATCGTACGACATGGTTTCAACAAGATGGCGTGACATGTCATACTTCTTATGCCTCTTTGGTGGTCGTAAATCAGCCTAGAAGTCCGGATCTAACACCACCGGATTTTTTTATGTGGGGATACCTGAAAAGTAGAGTCAACTCCAATAACACAGCCACGATTAATCAGTTGAAGACCAACATCCGAGAAGAAATAATGCCACCCGCGAGTTTTTACCAATTTGACATCTAGATTCGAGGAATGTTTGCAGCGTGATGGTGCACACCTGGATGATATTCTTTCTAAGAAATGAATTTCCCAGATGTATATTTCGAATAAAATAAAAAATTGAATGTGGATGATATTTAGTTTTTTTATTATTATTTTGAATTCGCAAAACCTTCTGGCCCACCGAGCATATATTTCTATAGAATGCGATGTGTTTTTATAAATCCAGTTCAAAATTCAACCAATCCAATTATTGGTAAAACAGGAAGATCTAATTTCCGACGTCTGGAACCTCGATAAATGGATTCTGCGATTTAGAAAACGCCAGATATTTTATGATTCTAAGCCGGACAGATAAAGATGATTTTCAAGGTTCCAACATACGGTTTAACTCTTTTTGGTTACCCTAGCAAGCTATAACTGTTTGAATTTTTCTATTATAAGTGTCAGACATCGAAGAGCATGCGATCGTAAATTTGAAACGTAGATCAAAATCTCCAAATAAACGCGTGAAATCGGATATGATTAGGTGTTTATTATGTTACCATAGCATTTAGAGAGTTTGTTCGATGTACGAAGGAACCGCTACTGAATCGATCTGCTCGTTCCGAAATAATAGCGGGTATAGTATATGTCTGCATTTACCCCAATTTTCACACGTCAATGCCGTATAATATTTCTCAACTTTTGCGTTATATAACCATAATCGATATTATTCGGTAAATAGTTTCTGCAAAACTTGTTATTGTTATTTCAGCTTTAATATTCGTCTTTGTTGTACCATCATGTGGGCTGGCACGCAAAATTTTCCACTAATCAAAATTTAGTTAACGCGAAAATTACTGGGTAGCATAATCTATTCTTTGAGGAACTTTTTGAACAATGTGTGTCACGTTAGAAATCGAAATTTTCGTTGTTTCCATTGTGAAATTTCAACCAAATATATGCAAATAACGCTAAATTATAATGGGTGGGCCAGAAGGTTTTGCGAATTCAAAATAATAATAAAAAAACTAAATATCATCCACATTCAATTTTTTATTTTATTCGAAATATACATCTGGGAAATTCATTTCTTAGAAAGAACATCATCCAGGTGTGCACCATCACGCTGCAAATATGCCTCGAATCTAGATCTCAAATTGGTAAAAACTCGCTGGCACATTGCCATTGCTGGATGTTGTTTCAGATCTTTCGACAAAATACGACGCAAATGCTGACCAAAATCGTGCAAGGGTAGAAGCATTGAGTTCGATCTGTGCTCGATTTGAAAACGATGTATACTTCTTAAACCGAACTGTTACTATGGATGAGACTTGGGTATATTTCTACGATCCAGAAACAAAGCAACAATCGATGGAATGGCGACACTCTGGTTCTCCAAGACCTACGAGGTTCCGTGTCCAAAAATCTGCTGGAAAAGTTCTTGCTTCAGTTTTTTCGGATTGCCATGGAGTAAGCATGATTGATTTTTTGGATAAGGGTAGAACAATAACTAGAGATTACTATTGGACCACTCTACGGGAAATAATTAAAGAGAAAAGACGCGGAAAGTCATCCAAAAGTGTTTTGTTTTTCCAGGACTACGCCCCTGCACACAAATCTCATGTCGCCATGTAAAAAATTTGTGATTTAGGGTTTGAATGAATAGAACACTCTCCTCATCCACCAGATTTGGCTCCGTCCGACTATCATCTCTTTCCTCAACTGAAAAAAAGTTTAAAAGGTCATAAATTTTCTTCCAACGAGGAGGTATTAAAAGCTGTGGAGGTCTGGTTTGCAATGCAGTAGACTAAGAATTTTTCAATATATCCTCGTAACATAAAAAATAGAGAAGTGCCAGGCAAGACTAGCAATTATTTAGGAACGTAATCGCTCTAAAATCACAAGAAGTAGTGAATGCACATGACACAAAAATACTATACAATAGAACCAAAACCTTCAACGGTAACAAAAATCTGCCGTAAAGAATAAAACTTAAAGACAAATCAGGAAAAGTCAAAAGTCAAAAACAAAAATGGGTAGTAGGTTTTTTTCTTAATTATTTAAACAAACAAATTTCTATCGTTTCGACCTAGATATCAACGAAAATGAAAAAGGTACAAAGAGAAAAGCAATTACGATGCAAGAAATAACACTTCTGTAGTAGCTGTATTCTGTAGCTGTATTCCAGCAGAACTAATACAGGCACATAAAATCTCGAACCATGAGAGGATACCAAATGACTGGAACGGAGGTACCAGAGCAAATTTTTCTTATTTTTGATTTTGTAAAAAGGTGATTTCACAAAGATTTCTTAAGCCTATGACAAACTATATCATAGGCTTCAGTGGAATGACTTTTTCAAAAATACGTCAAATTTTAGCGTATTCTCAATTACTAAAGTATCTAAAAATAAAAAAAGTCCGTCTGTCCATTATTTTCCATTTCATGAAAGTAAACGTCAAGGATGAATATTTTGCATTGAAATGAAGTCTTCTACCTGCCTACTGCATATCAAATACTATAAGGAAAATATCTATTAGAAGGGCATTGTGCAGGGACGTCCCATGATACCTGGTATTTTCCTTAAAATTTAAAGAGACATTTCAATCTTATAAAATTTGAATTTAATACAGGATATATTTGATTTACATTTGTGAATCATTATTAAGTTTTAAATTTCAGTGAAAAATACCAAAGAGGTATGTGGACAATATTTTATACGAAGCAGGCAAGTAGAAGACTTCATTTTAATTCAAAATGTCCATCCATTGACGTTTACTTTCATGAAATGGAAAATAATGAACAGACGGATTATTTTTAGATACCTTAGTAATCCAAAATAGGCTAAAATTTGACGTATTTTGGAAAAAGAACATAAGATGACCAGTCTCCATTTTTGGTACATTGTTTGATTCATTTTCCAATTTTTCAGAAAATGTACTTTTCCAAAACGTATTTATTATAGATTAAAGTTTAATATTCGTGATTACTTTTCTAAAAATATTAATTCATATTTAATATATCTCGTTATCTAAATAAACATTAATTAAAACGTTAAAAACAAGTTTTAATAAACAAGCTAGCAAGTCGATGACCGTAATATTTGTCGTAAAAGTGGCTGATGAATTGGGATTCTCATGTCGTTTTGATAAAAAAAAAAATTACATATGTTATTGTAGGATTATAGCAAGGGAGTAATTAGTTCGTAAACGCTGCAGTACTACAGTATATACGAGGTCTGGCTATTAATAACGAGACTGGTTACGAAAAAGTGTTTTATTACTACAATATACTCCCCTCCCCTAATCACACACCTTTCCTTACGTTTTTTCCATTGATCGAACCAGTGCTGGAAGTCTTCTTTGGTGATGGCATTTAGGAGCTCTACCGTTTTTTGTTTTACCGCTTCCATCGACTCAAATTGGGTCCCTTTCAAAACAGATTTCATATTCGGAAACAAAAAAATTCACAAATCTGTTGAGTACCGTGGGTATTCGAGCACTGGAGTGCACTTACTGGCCAAATACTGCTTCACAGATAGCGCGTTATGCGCAGGAGCGTTGTCCTGGTGCGAAATCGAGCCGTTTTTTACGAACTCGTTCTCATAGTGTTGCCAAAACTGACAAATGGTAGGTCTGGTTGACAATCTGACCCTCTAGAATCCATTCAGTCGTCACGATACCGTCAATGTCAAAAAAACGATAACATTGCATTGAATTTTGATTTGCTCTCTCACTAAAGCGCTTACACCAGTCGAAAACACGCGCACGAGATAGAGAATTGTCTCCATAGACTTTTTGTAACAATTTATAGCACTCAGTCGGAGCTTTTTTCAATTTAACGAGAAATTTGAGATTGATACACATACTATAATAGTGACGGAAACGTGTTTTGGGACGTGCAAAGACAAGATAGCGCCCTCTAGGCGCGCAGTCTCGTTACTTAATAGCCAGACCTCGTATATGAATGGGGAATGAAAAAATCATTTTTTATCTAAAAAGAAGGGAAATAGGCATAGATATTAATTATAAATTTGATTAAATAATTCTAAATAAACTTATAAAAACAATTATCGTCCAGTGCATCATAGATTAATTATGCATTAATGTGCAAACTTAAATTTCCAACGTAATCGCAGAGAAAATGTAGAAAAAAATATTTTTTTAAGGTAAATAAACAATGTTGAATATTTGAAAGCTATTTTTAATTCTGAACATCTTTTCTTTATAAGAATTTTCGATATTGTCAAAAAGAAAGGTACTTTACTCTAGAGCAAAAATCACATTTTTTGACAAACCTCGTATACGACTGAAAAAATTTAACATCTGATAATTGAATTTTAGATTTTGGACCGTGCAGAACATTTTATAACGAATAACTTTTTTTCGTAACATTAATAATAAAAAAGTTTCCCATATGCCGCCAACTTACGTGGACACACTGTATATAAAAAGAAAAATGATCAGAACTTTCTATAGATAAATTCTATTGAGACCCCGCAAATCCATATAAAGAAATAAAACAACTATAAGATACTATTCCCATGAATCATTTATTAAATAGACTGTTTCGACATTATAATACAAATTCCAATCCTTTTTATGAATATTTTGAAAATCTGTCTTTTACTGCTTCATATTCAATATCTCTATGAATATTTAAAAAGGCGTTCTTCTCCCATGGATTGCTCGAAGACAATTTTCCAACCACCGTAAAGTTGAAGAGCTAGGATACGAAATAAAATGTTAATTGATGGTTACATATCTTAAACTCAATTTTTATCCAAAAAAGTTGGTAGATTTGTTTCGGGACGGTATTAATATTGCATATTAATCACAAATGGATAAAATTAGAACATAGGAAGGTTCATTTTTTTGTATGGTATCCCCTTTACGTGACTTATGCCGCCCTACTTTATTCTATAAGGACCCTATGACGCCATGGGCGACTAACTAAGTTGTCTTTGATGCTTTCCTAATTTTTTCTTGAAACCAATACAGTTTGGGGGGGTTATGACTCCCGTGACCCCACCCCTTTAAACCACGCCTGGATACGCATCCTCACTATCAGTGGCCATACGAGACCGACCGGTATGTGGAGCTGTACTACACTCGCTCGATCTAATAAAACCCTTCTTCTTTAAGGTAAACCTCTTTGAGGCGTCCCAGTCATCTTCTTTCGTTATCATAATCCCTACAATACTGTAAGGAGTGAATTTTCCGACATTTTTTGCAATATTTCGCGTTGTAAGTTTCATATGAAGAATGCGTTGTCTGTAGCTTGTCCACAAGCTCCCCACTTTTCCTTATTCGGGAGTACTAAGAAGAGCGGGGACTCAGAGAGAGTTGTTCAACTTGATCAAGGTGCGAAAGGTTGGATATTTGGGTCACGTTCTTAGAGGAGAAAGATATACAATACCCCAATTGATCATACAAGGAAAGATCGAAGGAAATAGAGACGTAGACCGAAAACAATAAAGAACACTGGACTGGGTCAAGCCGCTATAAATAGATGTCTAACCAAAAGTGTGCGTTCACATTGGCAACGCTCAAGCGATGAGCCATGCCGCTCCAACGGCGTTAAGAAATCTTTCTGGCTATAGACTTTAAATGAATGTGTTTAGATTGCAAAACACCACCACTCAACGTCGCACCGCTCGAGCTTCGATCTTGCTCGTTTTTTTGAGCGGCATCGGCTTCGTGGTGCGCTCATGTTTGTATTTTTATTCAGTTTGGAGTAGAAGTGCGACCAATCTATACGTTCTAGTTTTAATAAAATGACGTCGTATTGTATTTACTCTAAACGTATCATAAACATACAAATAAAAATGCGTAACTCTAACCTAAGTGTAAAATACAACCTTTCTGGCGGAGAAATAAGCTTTTTAAAATTAGTTGTTTTCCACTGACATTCTCAAAAACTGAAAAAAGTATTAAGTTCATGAACGCTTTGTATTTTTTTGCTTTTCTTCAATATTAGCCTTCGCAGTCGTGTACTTTCTATAAGTAATAATCGTTTGGATACCAAATTCATTACGTCCTTTTGGTTCGAAAATTAGAAAATAACTAAAACGACGCTTAACCAGTTTGAACAGGACAACGCGCGGGATGACATCGCTCGACACTTGAGCGTCGCCAATGTGAGCGCACACTAAGATAATCGTCAACGCACTGTAGGTGCGAGGCAGTAGAAGAAGAATTGTTCACTTCCTCGACTCTTCCTTTGTTCGCTATTCGATATTTTCACCGGTATTTTCCGCGTTACGTATTCTCTTGAATTTTCCCCTACGTTGAAGGGCTAGCAGATCTACTGATATCGTTCCAGAATGACTAATACTGCTGGTTCCGATGCGGAAAAATATGCACTACATTCTGTAAGAGCAGCCTTGCGTTGCAAACTGACTATTCTTTTGCGGTGTATGTTCTTCGCCGTACAAAAGTAAAATGATAATTAATACATTTTATATTACTTATCTAAAAAAATAGTCTCGATACTTGAATAATCCACCTACTTTCTTATACTTATATTCAAAAAATTCACTCCGAAACTACAAAAACTGCCAGACACACAGCCATGTTGCAAAATGGTTCCATCTCGCGACCATTGACGTTCCGTTCGCTCGAAATTTGAATACAATTTTAAAAATTAGCTTAACCCACCTGGGCAAGTCTCCTGGTTTTCTCTTACGTTTTAGAAGCGATAAAACTTATTTGGAAATAGTGGTCAGCGATCTAGATCACTTGAGTTTAAAGATAAAAGACAAAAAAGCTCGAAAAGTCATTTTTCTACTACTGAGTACTATGTATGGCTCCAGTTCATAGTTACATTGTGGGAGGCAAAGGGGCCGTTGGGCACATAGGCTTTCAGACCTCTGATGTCATTAGGCAAGCTGTGAGGTTTGACCAAGTGTTTAACCGCGCTCGTGTGAGTGCAGGGAACTCACAAACGAGGTGGTATGCGGTTTCATCCTCCTCCATGTACCAACGGCACTACAGATCGTCCGTAATGTCCATAGTGTGGAGATGGCGTAACATCGTAAAGAACTTTTTGATTCAAATGAAATGAGTAGGTTAACCAGAAGTCCGTCAGCCATATTTCTTTTCAAGAGACAGCTACTTGAATAGGTCTAACTTGGTTATCGAAACACAAGTCAGATAGTGTAATTGTGAATGTTGGGGTAGTGGTTCCAGAGTTCGAAACATGTTGAAGGGCAATTTTGTTAAGAATTGAAAGGGAAAATAAAAGCAATTTGATAAAATAAAATTCGTTTATTGCATTTAAAAACTATTATGACAAGATAAACTTTATTTCGTACTTTATTAAAAATGGGTAACATAATATTCTCAAATATGAAAATTTTCCTGTACAAATTTATATAAATAAGTGGAATCAACTTTATATTTAGGGCAACGCATTAGACTTTCCAACTATAAAGTTGGATTCTCGTGTATTTTGTAAATACCTTTACTACGAATAATTAATTTGGAAAATTAACAAGAGATGAAAGTTGAATTTTCGGGAATCATGACGCGCAGGCCGAGATTTCAACTTTCGGCCCGTGTAGTGTATACGATTTTTTCCATACCTCGGTCGAAGGTACGTTCTTTTTTGCAGAGACGAAAGTTAAACATTTAGGAACGAACGTACGTACTCTAAACGAGGTATGAAGAAAATAAACTTTTATGGCTGCTGGTAAATTATGTTCCTATATGAACGGATATATTTTCAATTGTTATTTTTAAAAAGTCTACGTATAATTACTACTTGAGCAATCACTACTTCTGTAGTATGCTTAGTACATGGACACCTATCCTTCTGGCCAGGAAAAAGAAAATGACAAAACTTCTATTGAGATTAACATCAATCTTAGCTAATTTTTCAAATATCAATTCCTTTGCATTCTTATTTTTTTTTATAAACTGGCGAGCAAAGAATTGAGGTTTCATGTTCTTTGAAATTTTAAGTTTTCAGATAGTACATATTCGCCAATTGTACATCATTGCATGTGCTTTTGTAAGCTGAATGTGATACTCTATACTAAAGCTTTTTTTGGACTTAATGAGTATTCCCTCCTATTGCATTGATGACTGCTTGAAGTCGGCGCGTCGTACTTTGAATTAAGTTGCGGATCACATTCTGCTCGATGTTATCCCATTCCTGCAACAGCAATTTTCTCAGCTCCTGAGCAGTTCTTGGTGTGTGTCTGCAGATCAGTCGTCCCAACTCATCCCAGACAGGTTCTATGGGATTCATGTCTGGGCTGCGGGCTATCCAGTTAAACCACCTAACTTCTACGTCATCCAGATACCCCCTGACAATTCTGGCTGTATGTGGTTTCGCTTTATCTTGCATAATAATGCCACGTTCTCCCATAGTCACCATGAAAGGCATAACATGGTCTTCTAGCACCTACGTAATGTACCTGTGAGAGGTTAGGGAGCCATTTTCTATGAAGACCAACTTTGTACGATCTTGTGCAGTGATTCCCGCCCAAACCATATCTGACCCACCGCCAAATGGAAGACGATCGTCAATGCAAACTTCAGCATTCTAATTAATTTATAATTATCCTTAATTTACTGCATAAACCAAAAAATTACCAAACAAGAAAGTTCAGTTTAATGTTAATTTTGGCTGCATAAATCGAGATTTACTCTCGTTTATAGAGCAGGCTTTCCAATTAACATTGTTTACCAGAGAGGTTAGGAATAGATGGTATCAATTGGTGTTAATATCGATTTCTCGACATTCGATCATAGACTTAATATCAAAGATACAGAGAGCAAGGTAAGGAAGTTTTAACCTAAAACGTGTGTTCAAACCACAGTTATATTCACTTTTGCACGTTTTATAGATGGAGTTTACCGACATACTTCGGTACTTTACCGATATTATATTGAGTAGTTTTGCTAAAATGACTATTTGCACTTGACGATGATGAAGAAGAATAATCTACACTATCAATTTACTTGATGCTAATGTAGTATTAGCAGGTAAATAAAATTTTAGTTAGCAGCTGCCTTAATTAGGTTACGATGTTGATCAAAAGTATCACCTCATCGTCTGAGAAGTTGAATCTTTTTTCCTTCCATAAAAAATTAAAAGTCAAAACCAATACAAGTAATTTCAAGGAGGTTCAACTGTGACTTGCAAAATAGCGCAACTTTGTTTATTATTGACTTAAACTAAAGTTTTATTCATAGTTTAAACTTTAGTTTAATTCCCAGTGGTAAAATTGCGCCTAAACTAACAGAAACCAGATAAACTATAAATTCCCAAAATACTTATTCTTATAACTATCATAATTAAATATACATCTTTAGTATTACAAGCTTTTTGGACCTAGAACAATCTAAATTACAGTTTTTTTAGCTGAATTTATTAGAAATTGGATACGAAATTTGCATTTTCTCATAGTCAAAATGATGTCTACTATCATTAAATTTGAATGCTTTATGGAATGTTCAATATAAACGTTTTATTTTTATCTAGTCTTGACAATATGAAAATACGGAGATACGGCTCAATAAGGGCATAATAAACTATTAAGGAGGTGGGTAAGTCTAGTTCTTGGAAACTGATTTCAGCGCAAAACAGGAGTAGCTTAATTTTTTAGGTAAGGCCGCACTATGTAACTTCTTTTCAAGGAATTTGATAAAAAAAGTCTGCAGTGCATTTTTATATGATAAAATTTTAGTTTTAGAAACATTGGGATACTGAAGATTAGAATCGTACAATGATTTAAGGGTGATTAGGTCACTAGATATGGTCCTATGAATTGCCGTGAGATCAGATTCAAGAGAATCTAGTATCGTCTGCAAAAAGACTTATTTCATCATCTAGTTAAGCGATGTCGTTTATAAACAGAGAAGCAAAATAGGGCCTAGTACTGAACCTTGAGGCACTCCACATTCTATTAGCTTGCAAGAAGACATCGTTGTATCAATCCTTACAAGCTGAAAGCGACTTACGAGAAAAAATTAAATACAGTAAACACGTTTGGAAAATTTGTGGATATTTTAAAGTCATTGCTCTTTTGCTTGGGCTACAGCTTGGTTACACAAAAAATATTGTTTCATTTCATTTGAGAAAAAGTCACTATGCAAAGATGGGCTAAGCGTGGATCACTTTTTCCAGGGCAAGTAAATATTAAAAATGATCCTTTAGTGCACCCTGACGACATTCTTTTGCCATTGTTTCATATAAAGCTCGGCCTGATGAAAAATTTTGTCAAAGCTATGTCTGAAGATGGCAGTAAATTTGAAGAGAGAGTATTCATTAAACTACAAATATGGGAAATAATGAAGGATACAAACTTTGAAGCAAAATCGCCTGGAAATGTAGTTCAAAGTTTCCAAGGAAATCGTGAAGCGGAAAATTACAAAGACTTTTAATCGATGAGCTTATAATTTCATACAAAGCATTGGGATGTAATATGTCTTCAAAAATACATATCCTGCACGTTAATCTGGATTTCTTTCCCGAGAAAAGCGCTATTAAGGAAAAAAGTCCAGGAATACCAGCAGATTACTGTTGAAGACTTAAATCTGACCTACCAGAGGCCAAACATTCATGAAAATCATGTATTGTAAATTAAGGAATATTTTTTCTAAGTTGTTTTTGTACTTTTTATAAAAATATATGTCTTAATGTCACAAAGAAACCAATTTTTTTCCACTGATATATTATTATTTTGTGGCCATGGTTCAGTGACAATCAAAATTTGGTACAAGTATTCGTGCGACAAAAAAATTTTGTTGAGCAGTGTAATAGACGTTCTACACTATATATAATGTGAAGTACTGGACTTAAACATTTAAGATACTATACAACTTTGACTTTAGTAGCCTAAATACCTAGTTCTTATCTTATAAAGTTATTGCATGGTCTTAAAAAAATTTAATTAGACACAATTCACTGGAAATTTCTTTGGTGCTTTTACCTCAATTCATTTGGTATATAATAGATATAAATATGTCTCATATTAATAAATTAAGTAAATATTATATAAATCTACATTTTTTAGTAGATTATGAAATCACAAGTAATTATTTAATTCATGTTCAAAACATTTAACAAAATTACAATGTAATAATTGAGGATATAAAAGATTTTCACAACAATAAAGATAAATTGTTATTCAACTACTTATCACTGGGTAAATTTAAGTTTTAAATGGTTCACCAAATTTCTAATTGCAGTCCTCAACAATAAACCAAGCTCAATACCTATATTTAACATGAGGCTCAAGTTTTTGAGGTACTCTACACAACTTTTCGTTTAGGTATTAATTTGTTTCTGTGCCAAAGTCAATGAACAATTTGTACTTAAAATGTTGAATTTTGTACTCCTTCATACCATACAATAATAACAAATTGGAATGAAAAAGTAAATCAACCATATCAAGATAACTCTCCTATAGGAGCATTATCCAACCACAACTTATGTAAAAAATGATATAAACTATCACTCACTGAAACTTTGTAAGGCGTCGGGTTTAAGCTTCTCTTAATATCAGGTCTTAAAATCTTCAAAGATCTATTCACATTTTCTTTGATTTCTTGAAGAGTTGGTAGAGGTCTTAATATTTTACCATTTACCCATTGCAATACTAACAAAGTTTCAACTTTTGAAGGTATAACATACGCCCTTTTTGATTCCTCAAAGGGATGCCTACATAAAACTTTTTGTTCCATTGTTGGGGGACTTTCTTCTGCTGTTTGTAAAAGATCAATAAGGGAGAAAGTATTTCCATAAAGTCTGTATACATTCTTCTTTCCAGGAATGGTTACTTTAGCTACATCATGACTAAGTTTAATCCTTGGTTCCCCATTTAGTTCAACCAATTTGTACACACATCCCAATGCAGGTTGTTTTTGACAAGTAACCAGGTGAGTTCCAATACCCAAAGAATCTATGCAATGGCCCTGTTCATTCAAACTTATTATAGTTTCTTCATTTATATCATTTGAAGCCAAGATATTTAATTTACTAAAATATGGCAGATTATATTCTGATGATATTTTTTTAAAATATTCTCTTGCAACACCTGATAGGTAAGCTAAATCTCCACTATCAAGTCTTACACCTATAGCTTCGTAACCAAAATCATGTAAAGCTAATGCAACAGCACAGAAATTTATTAAGCCACTTCTTTTAACATCATAAGTATCTACTAGTGCCATGAAACCATTAGGCATTGCCAAAGAAAATGAAACAAAAGCAGCTAGTTCGCCATCATTAACTTCTGATAAAAGTACATGGAATATTTTAGCTACAGATGTCCTCCAAGTTAGAACACTCTCTAAAAAGTTCTTAGCACTTCCCCCATTTTTTGGAACTAATAATGTAGTATTCAAATTATCCAAACTATTGAATGAAGTTATATAAGAATGTGCGTGTGTACCTTTTACTGGAATATTAAATAACTTTCCAGCTAAGACGTTACTAGTTCCATCAAAACCACCAATATACGCATATTTAGAGGCTGATAAACCACCATCAGGTCCTTGTGCTCTTCTTAAACCGAATTCATATAATTGCAGTTTTCCTGCTGCTAATCTATAGCGGGCTGCATTTGTAGCCATCAAACTCGCATAATTAACTAAATTTAACAAAGTAGTCTCCAAAAGTTGGGCTATAACAAGAGGTCCTTCTATTCTTATCAAAGGCACTCTAGGAAAAACAACTGTTCCTTCTTTAACAGAATAAAATTGTATTTCATCTGCTGTAATTGTTCGTAAATAATCATAAAATTCATCTTCTACTGAACTTGGTAGAACTTGTTTAATATATTCGATATCACTATCGGAATACCGAAATTTTTCAAGAAATTTCAAACATTCTTCGAGTCCTGCAAATATTGTGAATTCTCCTTGGAATGGATTTTTTCTGAAATATAAGTCAAACACTGCTTGATCATTTATTTTTCCAGTTTTCCAGTAAGCATATGCCATTGTTATTTGGTATAAATCAGTTAACAAAGGTTGGACAATACTATTTTGTCCAATTTTTTTATTGTTTGTATCCGTCATTTTGCAAGAAACTTGAATATAGATAAAACAACACTTATTATTAACACCAACTGATTAAGTATAATTATTTTCGTAGTTAGTTGATAACATTTAAACACTTTTTGAGATAATTACTCTCGTATACAATCTGCATAACCAAGTTAACATTTTTGAACTCTGGCATTTTATATTTGATCACAATATTGCCATCTCACTTCAATTTATTATCTGCGCATATGTAACTGCGAATTTTATATTTCAAACTTCGATAACTCACAATACACTTGTAAGATTGGTTGTATAATATCTACACATGAATACTCCATTTCAAAGTAATCGAGCTTTAGAAGTTTGATATTGAAAACATAATTTTTAATTTATTTATTCACTAACATGATTGCTGATTTCAAAATGTTTTTGACTCCTCAAATCCTGAATAAATATTTCAAGTGTAAGTACTTGTTTATTTGACATTTGTCGGACAAAGTCTTTAATTTGGTAGAACTGATTGATTGACGTTTTTGTGTTGTGGATTTCAATGTAATTTTATTAGTTTACATATTTAAGATTAGTAATTCTGAAGAATCTTGTTTTTGTTTAATATACTTTCATCTGCAATGTATATTTTATAAAAATGCCACCAACGATCCAGCAAAATAATCAGAACGCTACCAACGGCGTTGAAAAAAGGCCAGTAAAAACTGTCGAGAAAAGGTAATGTTATACAAATTTCTTCGACATTTACATTAACAATTTGTTCAATATTTAGGTCCGATTTGATATGCAAAGTCAAATATTGTAACACTCTGCCAGATATTCCATTTGATCTTAAATTTATTGCTTATCCGTTTGAATCGATAAGGTAAGTTTTATAAGTTGTACTAACAATTAGGTATAATTGTTTCAAACACCTTTAGGTTTATTCAGTACAATCCCACATCTTTAGAACGTAATTATAAGTACGAGGTATTGACGGAACATGACTTAGGGGTCAGTATAGATCTCATAAACAAAGATATATATGCTATAGAACCTGGAGCTACGTTAGATCCTGCAGATGAAAAACTTTTAGAAGAAGACATATTAACTCCTCAAGACTCCAAACGGTCTCGACATCATGCTAAATCAGTATCTTGGCTACGAAGAACTGAATATATATCAACAGAACAAACTAGATTTCAACCTCAAACTATGGACAAAGTTGAGGCCAAAGTCGGTTATAGTATTAAGAAATCTCTCAACAATGAAACATTATACATGGACAGAGATTCTCAAATCAAAGCAATTGAAAAAACTTTTGATGATTCAAAAGTTCCAATTGAGAAACATTATAGTAAACCTAATGTTGTGCCAGTAGATATTTTACCTGTTCACCCAGATTTTAGCCTTTGGAAGTATCCCTGTGCCCAAGTTATTTTTGATTCAGATCCTGCTCCCGTTGGTAAACAAGTACCAGCTCAAATAGAGGAAATGTCGCAAGCAATGATAAGGTATTTACTCCACACTTCAATAGAGTATTTTCTCTATTAACTACTTTAATTTTCCTATTTTCTAGAGGTGTGATGGATGAAAGTGGAGAACAATTTGTTGCTTACTTCTTACCAACAGAAGAGACCCTTCAGAAACGTAGAGAAGATTTTGCTAATCAAATCCCATACCAAGATGATGAAGAGTATGAATATAAGATGGCAAGGGAATACAATTGGAATGTTAAGAGCAAAGCTAGTAAAGGTTATGAAGAAAACTACTTCTTTGTAGTGCGCCAAGATGGTATTTATTATAATGAATTAGAAACTAGAGTCAGATTAAGTAAAAGAAGACAAAAAACTGGTGCTCCTCCAAGTAATACCAGACTTATTGTTAAACATAGACCTATGGATGCCAATGAATATCGAATGCAAAGATACAGAGAGAAACAGCTTGAACCTCCAGGTAAACTTACATCATTTCGTAAGTATGGCAATATTAGTATATATTCATTTTATATTTTAAAGGTGAAGAAGATGAAGAGATGGAAGTTGATGAAACGCAAGAAGAAGAAGATGTACCTCAAGAAGATCAAGGCAACGAGAGTCAAGCTGAATCTGACCAGGAAAAGGAAAAGGCTCAAAGTGAGGACGAAACACAAGAGAAAAGAACTTCCAGAGCATCATCTCGATCTTCTAAACGTTCAAGATCTGTATCTAGATCGAGATCTAGATCTGAATCATCTGCAAAGAGTAGATCCAGGTCAAATTCATCAACAAGAAGCCGATCAAGATCCCCATCTAAATCCAAATCAGTTGCTAGGAGCAGATCAAGATCACCTTCTAGATCAAGGTCTAGGTCAAAGTCCAGATCTCGATCTAAATCCAAATCGCAGTCTAGATCACCTTCTAGATCAAGGTCTAGGTCAAAGTCAAAATCTCGATCAAGATCTGCTTCAAAATCTAGATCAAGGTCGCGCTCAAAATCTGAATCTAAAAGTCCGTCACGTAGTAGATCAGCTTCCAGATCTAGATCTAGGTCAAAATCTGGATCAGGTTCAGATTCAGTATCAGGATCAGAAAGTGAATGAAATTATGTTTGTTATAGATTTCTTTTATCTTTAATAATTAGTTGATTAAAACTCCAAGGTTCTTTGCAACAGTTTTATTAGTGATACAGAAAAAAAAATCTCAGACATTGATATCTCATTTTAAAACTTGATACTTTTGTTATAGTTTAGGCTAAAGTTGATAGACTAGATGTGTGGCAATTGATTTATAAGCTGTTTGAAAGATCCTTTGTCGCTGTCAGATTACTGACTGGTCTAGTCAGATGCACTCTACTACCATAACAATAGACGATACGCTTCAAAAAAGTCTTTCAGAATCACTGAGATACAGACCTCAACAACTACTCTGGTATATAGTTGAAGAAATATAGGAGTTAGAGAAATACCAAAAACCTATGAAGGTTAAGATTGATGTTGAGAAGGATAAAAGGATGGAACTTGAATGTCTGTTTGAAAAATTGCAGTTTATTTTTCAATTACTCATTAATGACTATGATAGTGGTGATTATAAACTTCTGTTAGGGTATGCATTATAAGCAGACTCAATATTAACTAACAACTGCTGTGCTTAAACTTTGATTCGAGACATTTGAATTAAATATTAAGCATATAAATTAAAAAATAGTATGTTTATTTTAGTGACATAAATTTTCATTTTTCAACAAGGTAATTTTCATTCAGTCACTGTCATCTGTGATAATAGTAAATATATGTGGATGCATTTTGTCAATTACCCTCTCCTGTTAATAATTTTTTATTTTGTCCATACAAGCAACAAAATCGGGTCATTCCTAAGGAATTCACTTAATATTATTGTGGGTCTGTATAAGATTATCAAGAGCCCTAAAGGTTGCCTAAAATACTCCAGTTTATTAGATATATAATTGTTGATAATTTACTTCTTTGGTCTGTCTGATTGTCAAATGATTCTACTTTTTATTACCGTTCTAATGATAGTGAGAAGATTGGCATCGGCAATACTATTTTAATTTTTTCTTTTTAAAGAAATAATGTAGCCTACCCACTAAACCGCGTTCTTCTGTATCTCCGTCGAACCAGGAACTATAGTGATATTACTTCTGTCTGTGTATGTTGTTTCGTTTTTTAGGTTTCATTCATATCAGGCAGCCGTCTACATTCTTTTGTCTAAGAATTCATTCTGTGTAGGTACAACCAGTTACCACCATTCTACCTTGTGCAGATTCACCTGGACGATATTATCGACAGACTTCTCTACTTCCTCTCTCAAACCCCTGTAGTGGTTACACACGAAGAACGTGTGTTCGACATCCTCTGAGCCGTATTCACAATATATGCACTCAGGTGTTTGTACTTTCTTCATTTGTCAGACAATGGGTTTTAGAACTGTCTTTGGCAATCTTATTCAGTTTCGTTTCAAGTCTTTCCCCTTTCGTCCCAATTTCACTTGTTCCTAATACTGTTTTATTTAGTGAATAGTGAATGTTTGGCATTTTATAACCACTGTTAGCTATATGTATAGTCATTTTCCCATCTCTTGTCAATACTTCCCATATTCATTCATTGTTAGTGTTTCTAAAGTTTTGTCCTTATATTTTATTTTTTCATTACTGGAAAATAGGTAGTTAATCATCTAAATGCTATACAAAAATTAGAGGGAAGTATATTAATCAATTGATTTTAGAATCACATTTATATAAAAATATACATTTATTAAAAAATAACAAAATTGCTCCTATTATTTGAAAACTACATCTTTATTTTTAATTTTGGTAAATTTAAAAAGTACTTGTCGACAGCTGCTTCTGAAACGTCTTCTAATTTTTTAGGACTCCAATTAGGACATTGGTCTTTGTCAATTAATAGTGCTCTGACACCTTCATAGAAATCTTTATTCTTCAAGAAGGACATACACATGTTATATTCCATTTGCAAGCACTCGCTTAAATTATAATGTTGGCCCAAATCTATTTGCTTAAATGTTACTTTTAAACTAGTTGGAGACATTTTCCTCAACAAAGAAAGTGTGTCTTGAGCCCATTTACTATCATCTTTCTCTAATTTGGTTACAATACCCTCAACAGTGCTGGCTGCAAAGTAATCATTTATTTTTTTTATGTTACTTTCTAATGAAAATGGGGGCAGATTCGTTTTACAAAATTTCAATAAAACGTTTTGTATATCAGAATCACTTGCACAATCATCAAGTAGTGCTTGTTCTAAATCTTTGAGATCTTTACTTTCACAGAAATGTGTTCCAATTCCAGCTTTAACAACATCAGAACCTCTTAATCTCTGACCAGTTAGACCTAAATACAAACCAAGTTTCCCTGCCAATCTTGGTAAAAAGAATGAGCCTCCCACATCTGCAAATGTTTAATAATGTATTTAGTATGAAAATAATGAATATCGAAAAGAAAAATATTGCGTTTAGATTTGAATTACTTGAATACTTACCTGGAAAAAAGCCTATTTGTGTTTCAGGCATGGCAAAAAGTGTTCTTTCTGTCACTATTCTATAACGACCATGTACAGACAATCCTACACCACCACCCATCACTATACCATCTATAAATGCAATATACGGAATTTTGTATGCGCCAATGAGATTATTGGTTGCGTATTCCTTTTTGAAAAACTCTTCACCTAACGATTTTTCACCTTTTAATCCGGCTTCTGCTACGGCTCTAACATCTCCTCCAGCACAAAACGCCTTCTCTCCCGATCCTTTAACTAAAACTAAACATTTTTTGTTTTCCCATTCTTTTAATGCTGCTTGAACTTTTTCTATCATCGATAGGTTAAGTGCATTAAGGGCTTTTGGTCTGTTTAGTGTAATTACGCCCTTATTTTGTACATCTTCTAAAATTACATCATTTACTTGTACAGACATATTTCTGTTGAAAGAAACAAATAAGTTTTTGTTCTTAAATAACAACGGAATGTATTGTCTGATCATATCTAAAAGGTAAGTGAAATTATCATTTGAATAAAAAAACTGATACAATTATATTTTGAATAGTTGCATAAATTATGGAGCCTTCGATTATTATAGATTACGTATAAATGATAATTATATTTTATGACGAGAATAAAGGTCAAAAAGATAATACAAATTTATTGCAACACCACTAAAGTGCAAATTGTCAATGACCCATTTACACTGATAATTTATCTATGAATTATGAAAACTATCATCAGGAAGCCCAGAGAAGTTGGCTCTTTTTTTGTATACAAAAGTTTATATTAATATCTTAGACTATTTTTTGCTGTTTAAAATTTATATACTTCATATAAAAAAACAAATTAGATTGTTAGTCCTTATGGAAATTCATGATATACAATGAGTAATTATTGCATGACAATTTATGTTGGCTACATTGGATAAAACCATAGATATGCTCTGTCTATTATTAATTCAATAGTGGCATTGACAGAATTATAATCAGTTCTTTTATGATTATAAAATGATTTTGTCTACTATTCCAATACTTATTTCTTAGTAACAATAAAGTACCGAAAAAAGCCAAAAAATAAGATGAAAGCTTTGTATCTAATAGTATGTAACATAAAAGACCATCCAGGCTAATTCGAAAGAAATTGAAATGACACATTAATTGACATATGACAGCTTCTTCCTTTTCCATTACGCAAGCGTATTACTCATTATTGTATTTTCCGTGGTTCGATTTGTAGTATACGTGAATGTGATTATGGCCACTAATAATTATTTCGGATTTACACACGGAGGAACGCAATATGGGTAAGTTAAATTATACTAAAATGTTGTTTATTTATTTCAAAGTTTTGATATATATTTCACCTAGCTTTCAATCCAATGAAAACTAAAAAACGTAAAATTTATTTGAAACCGGCGTCCTTGATTGCCAAACTTTCTGTCATCATCTTCAATCAATATTTGCCTCCATCTTGCAAATTTTTTTCTTGGCGATTAATTATATTTATGTTTATATTGAAATTAAGTTATTGTTTATGTTTTCATTGTTGTGTAATGAATTTTGTGTTAAAGCGCAACTACTGGCGCTTATCAGGCGGGACAAGCTGGTTATGCTGTAGCCACGCCAGCTACAGCTGCCGCAGCAACTTACGGTACCCAGAGAGCTACAGGCTACGACACTGCCTACCAAGCTGCTGCAGCTGCTTCTCAAGGGACTTATGCTGCTGTAGGAACTGGTGCAACACCTGCATATGAATATGGATATGGTAAGTAAGTTTGCTAATCTAGCTTAGTGTTCTATTTATCATAATTGATATTTTTTGATATACAAACTTTGTTTACATCACAATCAAATTTCAATCTGATTATTCAATATAAAGTTAATTTGAAAAAAGTTGAAGTATTAAATTATGACTATGATTTTTATTTGATTTGTTTTAGGACAAACAGCAGCAACAGGTTATGCAAGTGGATATGATCAAACTGCTGCAGCAGCTGCTGCTGCCGCTGCTGTAGCCAAACCTGCCACTTATGCTACAACATACACTCAAAGAGCTACCACACAGCAGGCACAACAAGTAGCTGTAAGTATAAAGTATCTATTTTAGGGATAATCTGTTCATAAATTTATAATATATAAAAAAAACCTGAACCAGATACAAACATAATAAAAGAATTTCTTTTACAATTCTGGAAATTAGTACTACTTATTTGTTGTTTTACAATTGTACAATTTAAGCAACTAATCGAGCATGTTTAAAATTGTTGTCTTTGAGATTTATGTGTCAAACACAGTTAGATTTACATTTGTGTTTTTGAAATGGAATCACAACTGGACTGCTCAAAACAATATATTTTTATATGCACAAACAAATTTGAAATATACATTATTACTTAATGAAGAACACTATGAAAGGATGAAAGAAGATAATCTATAGTAAAAAGTATAGTGTAATTCCATAGTCAGAGGCGAATTTGAAGATTTGTCGCCCCTCACGACAACACTGATTAGGTGGGTGACGACCGCAAAGCGGCAACACTAATCTTGTAATAATAAAATTAAGATCAAATGGGTTTTTATCATAAAAGATCATATGTTACAACATTAATCAATTGGCAATTGAATGAAAAAAAAAACATAAAAAAAAGTTGGAAAATTTATGTTGGATTGGGAATAATCAAATTTGTCACACAAGTGTACAGTAGCCTTGGAAAGCAAACCAGTGTGGACTGGAGCATTGTCATGATCTAAGCACACATATCGGCTGATTTTGGCACACCTTTTTTCTATAATTTCTTGATAGAACCAGGAATCAAATACAACTATAAATGGTCAAACAAAAGGATTCTCTTGCAGTTCCAAAATATCGAAGCCACAACTTTATTGGTGCTTTTCATGAGTTTTGCTTTTTTTGATACATGCTCTCTCTTCTGATGCCACTTCATGGAATCTCTTTTTGATGTCAGATCATAAAAGACCATAGTTTCATCACACATTACAATTGTTCGGATCACATCCTAATCCTTAAGGCAAAGCTCTAAAAAACACTAGAACCATTCTACCAACACTGCTTTTGTACTTTGCTGAGAATTGAAGACACTTGCCTTGCACTGATTTTTGTCATATTTAAACGTTTTGGATAACCCGTAAGTTCTTTCGTTTTAAGGCGCCGATCAATTGGAACAATTTCTTACACTAATTTAATGTTTTCTGGGGTATTCACCATCACAGGACCTCTCGCATGTGGGTAATCTTCTAATGATCCTTTTCCTCAGTGAAACAACTTTTTAATTGTTGAAAATGAACAGAAGTCACTCTAAACAGCCTTCAGTCTGTTTTTTATTTGTGTTGGTATTAGTCCTTCTCCAGTCAAAAATTTTAAAACAGACTGAAACTCAATTTGAGACATTTTTCAAAACAACTTTATTGAGTGTTCGTTAGAGCTCTATTACAATAAAATGGATTGAAGTAGCAACTTTATGGAAACTTGTTGAGACTTGTCACTGACATGTGCATAAATATTTTTGTACATACATCTGATATGTTGATGTAACATATTGCAAAGCTCAGTTCTGCCTGAAGACTAATGAGTGTATAACACACTGAAGCTAATGAAGTGCTTCACAGAACCAATTAGCAATCTTTTTTGAAATTAAGAAGACCATTTATTCACGAGAAAATAAATATTTCAGTGTGAATTTAATGTAATTTGAATCTTTTCAGTTTTCATAATATTTACTTCAGATAGATCTCAAATTCTCAATACTCTTTTATTCATTTATTACAATGCAAATCACATTATTGTAGAAATTTATTTTATACAGTGTTTTTTACAGAAAACTTCTCCAGATGTTTAATTATGTTGAAAGGAACATGCACGAATAGTTTTTCAGAGATTTTTTTTCATGTACAGAATACCGTTTATAACCCATTTTTTTTATTATATGAAAAGGCACATCACTTTGTTTGGCTGGATTTTTTGGAGATAAGATTTTTTTTTTTCTAGAAATAATGTTCCCAAATTTGCTATTCTCTCACTAGAATAAGTAAAGTTGGTTATGAAATTTGAATAACTCTTTTTCGAATTCAATATTGTTATCAATCAAAATAATTATTTGATAACTCTTGATTTGAATTTAGTTTCTTATTAATTTTAGACAGCCGCCGTTGCAGCTGCGGCTGCTGCTAAACAGCCTACACAATATACAGCTACATACCAACCTACTGTGACAGCATATCAAACTAATTATGCTCAACCTGCTGCACAAACTACTATAGCAGCACAACCTACAACTCAAGCCAAACAACGTAAGTGTGTTTTTGCTAAATCATTTCTAAAACTTTTAAGCATTAAATAAACTCTCATTTTTTTCAATTACTAATTTGAAGGATCATGCATTCTTAAAGAGATGCTTTGTTTTGTTTTCTTCCTTTTCATATGGAGGAATGGAATGAGGATAATATGATTATGTCAAGGAATTGTATGTCATTAATAATTCTAATGATATATGCTTCTAGTGGTTTTTATTTGGTTCATTTATTATGTGCGCAAATTTTTGAAAACTCACTCTAACATAACTACATTCATAGTAACATGCTAAACATAATATTGGTGGCAAATTTAAGAAAAAATACATTTGAAGAATTATTTATTGTTTCAAATTTTAAAAATGCTTGTTCCTTCATTAAACCATTATTCCAATCCTCAACATTGTTGATCTACCTTAGAGGCTAATTCTACAACAACATATTCAGGATATGATGCTGCACTTTATTCAGCAGCGACAATGTATGTAGCCCAACAATCTGGGGGCGCCCAACAGAAAACTGGAGCGTGGCAAAATTACAAAAAAGCAGGAATAGGAGCTAAAAGTATTCGTCCCAAGGCACCGCCAAAACCTCAACAATTACATTATTGTGATGTGTGCAAAATTAGGTAAAAATTTATTTTCAATTTTAATTAATTGTACTCTTTTTAAATCATTATAAAATTCGTGCTTAAAAGTATTTGGTTACCTAAAAAAATGTTATTTATATAAGTATAACTGATTTACTAATAATTTTATTGCATTCAATAAAACAGAGAGATAGAGCAAATACAATGAATCAGCACAAACCACATTTAAAGCTAGAAAACAACAAAAAAACTCATGCTGTCAGTTTGGTGGGATTACAAAAGTGTTGTCTTTTTTGAGCTGCTTCCACGGAACTAAATGATCAATTCTAATGTTTACTGTTAACAATTAATGAAACTGGATCAAGCAATTAAAGAAAAACGACCAGAATTGTCAAATCAGAAATGTTTAGTGTTTCACCATGATATTGGAAGGCCTCACACATCTTTGGCAACTTGTAGGAAACCATTGGAGTTTAGTTAGGAAATGATCCACATCCCCCATACAGCCTTGATCTGGCACCATCTGATTACGATTTATTTCGAAGTTTGCTGAATTCTTTGAATGGTCAAACTTTCAAAAATTACGACTATTTTCAATCATACCTGGTTTTTTGCTGATAAGACCAGAAATTTTATGAGCGCGGAATCATGAAGCTGAAAGAAAAATGGCATAAGGTCATTGAGCAAAATGGAAAATATATAATTAATTGTTAAAAAAAGTGTTTTAGTTTATACTACCAAATCGAAATTTGTCGTCAACCCTATATATGTATTATGATCGTGATTTATAAAAGAGCTCAGTTTTTTTGCTCTCCTTAAAAGTTGTCATTTTTGACTCTTATGTGTTGTTAGAACTTAAAAGATGATATCTAAATATTGTTATATTTCAGTTGTGCTGGGCCTCAAACATATAGGGAACATTTAGAAGGTCAAAAACATAAGAAACGTGAAGCAGCCACCAAAATGGCCGCTTCTGTAGCAGTAACTAGCCAAAATCGCGCAGGAAATTCATTAAGGTGTCAGTTGTGTGATGTTACTTGTACAGGTATGTCAAATTTATGTATTTGCAAGAAAAATCTTGTGTTAGATAAAATGGAAAACGTATTTTCAAAATAATATTGTCACCTATAAGAAGAAAGATATTTTGGTTACACTGTGCTTGTTAATGATTGTAAGTGTATCGAAATGTGTTTATTTTGAAATTTATTTGCATATAGTAACAAAATCAAATTAAAAGGCTTAATTCAGAATATAATCATGAATTGCATAATTGAAAGGCAGAAAAACATGCAAAATATTTATTCACTGATTTTGTTTATAATATAGTTTCTACATTTAATTTTAATATTGTAAGACATCCAAAAGAATCAATATTTTGAATAATTTGAAACTATAATATTTTGCTAGTAGGAAAAAAAACGGAAATTTAATATCTAAATAACGAATAGCATTTTGTGTTGAAGCATAATTTGCTTGTTTTATCATTTTCAACATAAAACTATGATCCCAGTAGTTGATAGAATTTTCAACAGCCAATACATCCTTCTAGCATCTAATGTTATATGTGTAAGGTTCAAAAAAGTTCAAAACACTAAAATTTTACTGTTAAATAATAAATTTTGATAGAACAAGAGATTTTTTCTTAATGAATATGTCACAATAATTGGACAATAATCCTCCAAACTGGTCTGTTCTTTATCAATGTTCCCCATTTTCTCATATTCATTGTAAGTTTTAGTGAATTTGATTAGTCCATCTGATATGGGGTCTGCCTCTGCTGCTGATCTTAGGCAATTGTCGTCCATCCATGAACAGATATTTTATTATTATGTAAAATTTTCTGACAAAACTATTTTGGTGTCACAGTTTCGGGCTAAAAAAGTTCTGGAATAAAATAATGTATTATATGCTCATAAAACAATAACTATGCAGAGTTAGTGACAAGAAATAGCAAGCATTAAAAGGCCCGATAGTCTGTAATTGTAGGGAATTGTATTGGTTGCGCAAAATTGTTTAAAAATCTATTAGTTTCATGTGATATAAGAACTACTTGAAAACATGATGCTTTGTTATAACAACTCAACAAACTCAAGCCTGTTGCATTTTTTACATCTCAAGCTCTAAATCTAAAATTTAGAAACATTTTTACAGGTAATGACGCATACGCCGCCCATATACGTGGAGCTAAACATCAAAAAGTAGTTCTACTTCACACCAAACTTGGTAAACCAATACCACCTCAAGAACCCGAAGTTATAGGTGGAGCCAAAAAATCAGTTTCTTCAACACCGAAAATTAATTTTGTTGCCTCTGGAGGTTTGGGAGTGAATTCTGGAAATGGAGAAACTATTAAAGAAGAGGAAGAAGAAACGCCAGAACCGGACATTCAACCTGTTGGTCAAGATTATATTGAAGAAATTAAAAGTGACGATGGAAAGGTAAATCATACTTTTGATTACTTATAATATTGTTACGGTTTTTGTTATTCATATTAAAATGATTTGTTAATAGATTTACCATAATATATATATATATATATATATATATATATATATATATATATATATATATATATATATATATATATATACATTTATGTTCATTTCCCCAATTTTTCCTAAATATTAAATTATTTTTCAATTTTAGGTAATTAGTTTTAATTGTAAACTATGCGAATGCCGGTTTAATGATCCGAATGCTAAAGAAATGCACATGAAAGGCAGAAGACACAGATTACAGTATAAAAAGAAAGTAAATCCAGATCTTGTAGTTGATGTTAAACCTTCCCTCAGACAAAGAAAAATTCAAGAAGAGAAAATGAGGAGAGCTGTAAGTACATTTATTTTATGTTCATTACTTGAACGTTTTGAGGACAATGTTTATTTAAATATGTAAAAAAAATCTTTTACATTTTTTTGAATAGAGTTTAAAATAACGTTTAATTGACAGTAGTTCCTGTTGTTAAACTTTACAATGTTTTACGACATTTTAGAATTGTCATAAATTAAAATTGACTATCTTCACCCTTTATTTTTCAAGTTGGATAAAATATTGGTTTTGCAAAGTCATACATCACGTCAAATTAAAACAAATAATATTTGTAAATAATTTAATACATTGGTACTATGTATATTTTTATTGCAAATTTCATATATATGTTTACTATTCTACCTTTTCTCTCATATTTTCTATTCCTTTGTCATAACTTGCAACCCCCATTCTTTTACTATCATTATATTCTTTGTCTTCTATAATCCATTGAATAGGCTAGTGGTTTCAGAACTTTAAGGTATCACAACTCGGTTAAAAATATTTGATCATATGGCTCCTCCTTTCCATTTCATAAAATACTGCAACACAAAAATTTTTAGTACCAAAAAAATTATTAAGAAAAAACGAAAAATATTTTATTACTACCGTTTAATAAGTTGGATGTGCTTGCCTATTAGCACGAATCTTATCAAATTTTGGTGATTTTTGGTGAGATAGCTACACAAAGCTTCTTTTTCACAACCAAACGAGCAGAATGCATGTGCACCAATCCTGGCTATTTGTGCTGCCATTAGACAGATTGGAAAACGCTGGAATAAGCAGTTTCTACTTCTGATTAATAAAAGTGTTATAGTTATTTCTTGTTACTCTCCATTTGTACTTATATTTACAAATATATTTCTTAGTGTCATAACTTCTTTTATATTACATTTCTAATTTTTCTGTTATAACATCTTTTACATTTTTGACTTTTTTTAACACTTGATTAATGCATTTCAAACACATAAATATACAGATTCTTAATGACAATTATTCTGGTTACACATGTAAAATTTTTGACATAGAGTAGTGATAAAACTTTTATTCATTTTACTATTTTAAATAAGGCATTAAGAGAAGAATTTTGGGCACGTCGTCATTATCCTGATATCAATGAAGGTTTGTATTGGGATGATCATAGAAGATATGAAGATGAATATATGTCAATGGTAGGGCATGGAAATATGGGTCCTTATCAAAGAATGAGGCCATTTCCCGGAGGACAAGCACCTGTAAGTATCTACAAAATGTTTAATAATTTCATTTTCCTTTAGAGAATTTGCTTTCACTACATTTAGGAAGTAAAGACATACAACAAACAGAACATAAAGTTCGGCGACCTGTCTGTGCCTCTAAGCATTTTTAGACAATCTGAGCTGTCAATTGATATGGTCACGTCACAAATACCATGTATTAATTGGTTTTCTACATGGACGGTTTGAGAACCAAGCTTGCTATCCCAGTGGATTCAAAATCCTATATTTTGAAGACGGAATGATATGCCATTGATATCAATTCTATCAGCCCCTTCAAGAACTTAACTCTTATAAAAATAAATTGAGTCCAAGCTTGTATGGAAACACACTGTCTCTGAACTCACTGGGAACTGAGAAGACATAAGCTATATAGCCCCAGGCGGGTAACTCAGTCTGCAAAGTCGTTGCTACCTGCTTGGTAAAAAGCCCGGGGTACACATTAACAATAATAAAGGGGTTAGTGAGTTATATTCACGGTTTACTATGTGACTGTTTAAATTTGAATTACCAGATCTCTTTGAGGCTCATGATTATTGAATTAAAATTTAATTTTTACATATTTTTAGGAATCAGTGAATATGAAATAATTTTGTTATGATTTTATAATAATGTGACATTTATGTTTTATACTGTTAGAATGACTAAGATATACTCTCAAAAACACATCAAAAACAGCAGATGGAACTGGAATAGAAGTGTGCGGGCGCAGAACCAAACACTCTGAAAGCCTAGGCAGCGCACCAAGAACTTTTAAATCTATGCATTTGAAAATGTGTTCAGTCTATGAAACTATGGCTGACTGCTTTTTTACTGACCAGAGAGGCCTCGATCTATTTGGGCAACTGAGAAGTTTGTTTTTCACTCTCAATATATCATTACTTGCAAGCTTACTGGTATTTCTAGAGACAACAAAGTTAATGCTATTTTCGGCATTAGGATTTGATTCCAATACTTTTGCAAAATTTCAAAACAATTACCCAAAACCTGAGAAAATTATATGCTTTATTCTTCCATATGATTCCTTATCTATTGGTTTTTAAGTTTATCTCGATCAGATCTACAGTTTTATAATATGTAGTGATTTCAATGAAATTTTGCTTGTATAGATAAGACTCCGTTTTGTATTCTAGTATTTTCAGGGTGGATTACCACGTAGGACAGAATCTAGTGATGACAAACACGTAATGGCCCGACACGCTGAAATTTATCCTAAAGATGAAGAACTCCAAGCTATACAGCGCATTGTTTCTCACACCGAAAGGGCTCTTAAAATAGTGTCCGATCTATTGGGTGACGGAAAAGGTGCTAAAACTGAAGTCAAAACTGAGGAAAAATCAGAACATCAACAAAAAGAAGATGGTCGCGACAATCAACTGTAAGTTATATTCATTACATTTTATCTTCTATAATTCCAATATTTTGCTATTGTTTCAGATTTTCCTTTCAACAGGGCGATCAAAATCGTATTCTGAAAGGCGTTATGCGTGTTGGTCATCTCGCTAAAGGTCTTCTTTTGCGTGGTGACACAAACGTCGAATTGGTCGTACTGTGCGCCGACAAACCTACTCTTACACTCTTAAAGAAAGTAGTGGAACATTTACCAACAGCATTAAAGCAAGTGGCGAAAGAACAATCTTATACTGTTGCAATCAACGCCTCTGAAGCCGGTTTGATTATTGCAGGAGACAACTTAACGGTTCTGGTACAATTCACGAGTCCAATTATTAGGGAACAGCAAGGTAAACAGGTTTGATCAACTGAGAAGTGAGTGTATGAGTGTACAGTACTGTACAGGGTTTAAGCTGGTTTTCCTATACATATTTGTTTCCTGTTTGTATTGTCAATTTATATTTCTCTCAAACATTCTATGGAATATAGAAGGAATCAGATTAATATAAGACAGAGACATGTTTTAGTTGCAAACTATAAAAACTGGTAAAATACGAATTATTCAAAACTGTTATAAAATAAAGAAATAACTGTAATTAATAGAAAATTCATTGTTACTGATTGTTTAATTCATATGTTCATGAGAAAAATGTTTTTCTATTGCAAGCAAAAGAAAACTTTCTTCTACCTATATCAAAGGATATGAAGACATTAATTAAGTTATCTATAAATAGGTTTTTCATTTGTCATATTGATTGTTGAGACCTATTCAGTTTCCTTGTATCTTACCAAAGTGATTGCTTGTCTCAGTTGGAGGTAGTTACTAAGTATTTGTAGGAGCTCCTTTAACTCTTGATTAGCTCTATAAGAATTTTATGTTGGAGATTTTTCTTGTGTTCGAATTTTAATAATTTTTGTTTTTCTCCCAATTGTTCAATTACTAGAAATTTTAAGCAGATTATATCGCTGGGAGCTACTTATGTTATATTTACCAGTTTTTCTATTTGGCAACGAAAATTGATATAAACATAATTGTCAATTTTAGTTTTTTTAGTTCACAACTTATTTTTGTAAAATGTCTAAACCATATATTCGTCATAAGTTGATTTGTAATTCTTTTTTAAATTATACAGATAATTCCTAATGTTTATAGAGGAAGTTTTACAAACAAAAACTCGCTAGATGTAAATGTGTCATAAACCTCAGACCCTATGGGCGCATTTTCCCAGGGGGCGTACGGCCGAGAAAAAAATATTTAAGAAGTATCTAGAAATGAAATAAATAACCATACTTAACATCATGTACCATAGGGAGTTCATGTTTGTGGGCCTGAAATTTGAAGCAGCTGCAGCAGGACTAATGACCATGCTTTGTTGCGGGAATGCTATAAGGGTTGCATCACTGCGTTAAATCTAGAACCAAGAAAATTCCTCAAAAAATGATAAAATTGCATTCTGGAGTGGTGTTTGATCAATATATAAAACTGATATAATTTTTCAATAAAGATGTGGTGGTTATTAACCCTGAAGGTCATAAAAAGTCAATACAAACTCAGTTAAACTTACACAAAGGACAAGATTAATAGAAATCAAAATTACGTTCATATTATTAAACATAAAAAAGGTAGTTATTGTACATTTAGGAACTTATGTAAATGTTATTATAAAACACAATATGTATAATTAAACAAACCGCGAATTGTTCACTATAAGTCTCATAAAAGAAAATTATTGGGCTTAGGGGCGTCAAAATGTGCTACGCGAGCTATGTACTTTATTGAATACCTAAAATTTCATTATTGAAATTTGAATTTCATGCATGAACTTTTGTAATGTTGGCATAGATAAAGAGGTTCTAATTTTTCTAATTGATGAAAACAAGTCTACTGGTTCAAATAAACTTGCTCAAAAAATAGATACAAACATCTTTCTCTCATTTCATAACAAAATTCCTCTTTCACTGATATACTTGACAGCTCTGATATCACTTCTCTTTTCATCATCTCTCCCATCTATGATTGTGTGACAATTTTTCCAGATATTATTCAAGCTTATAAGTTCGCTAGCTTCGTATATATCAAATAGATAATTTATTAATTACATCGCAGTTTTCTTTCCAAAAAAACTTCTCAAATAAATATCTGGTACATCTAAGGATTCGCTTGTATGTTCGCCAATATTTAGAAATCTTTTCAGCATTCCAAAATTCAATCCCACAATGGAGGTAGAAGCAAATTTTTTGGTTGTAAATGTTTGGGAAACTGCTCAGTTTTCACACAAATTCTTTTGTTTTATTTTTATAAAGTGGCAGTTCAAATGGTATCAATGTAGATGGTTACTTCAACAGAAAAGAAGATAGTTCAAAATGTAAGTTTGGTATAACTAGTAGATCTGTTAAATGCCATTATGAAAGAATTCGTAGTATATATTTTACCAGATTTTGAAATTTATGAGACATTCCCACATCTAGCGGTATTAGAATATCCTAAAAAACAGATATTAAAGCTCATATTCTATAAAACTATTATGTAATTTCGATATGATCAATAGGTATTTTGAAAAGAATGGAATAAGCTGGTCTTATTGTGTGGGTGTCTGTAGAAATCAATGGCAGGAAAATTTTCTGGTTTCGTGGCATGGATGAAGAAGATCAACGATAAAATTCAATGGACTCATTGTTGTATCCTTATTCAATATGTAAGCATAATCCTTCAAGAGTTATCTACAACTTTAAGTGATGCTGTGAAAATTGTGAACATTATAAAATCGCGTGCTGCAAATTGCCGTCTATTTACTACGCTTTGGGAGGATTTTGGAAGTTTCCACGTTTTTCTACTACTTCACACATAAATTAGATGGCTTTCCCACAGTAAAGTTAAGACGCGTTTGTTTGAATTGAAGTTCAAAAATTTTTTATTGATCATCCGTTTCATTTGTCTTCTTGTATATCCGATGTTCTTTGGCGGCAAGTTTGCTTATTTAGCTGACATTTTTTGTAAACTGAATGAATTATTTATGTCTTTAAAAGGCGAGAGCGTCACCATTTTCAGTGTACATGATGTTAAAAAAGATTAATTTTTGGATTTAATGCCTGCAGATGTATGAGTATGGATGTTTAGATTCTGTCAGCACTTTTTTATCAGAAAATTCAATTAAACTTAACGAAAACATTAAAAGGAGTATATGAGAACTATCTTCGATTAACTTTTGATGACTATTTTCCCAACAGATGTAATATATCTGTCTCAAATAACTGGATACTTAATCCATTTCAAGGTAATGTAAGATCAGAAAATTCTCTGAATATACTGGAAAAAGAAAAACTCTAGAGTTATTTTGTGACAGTTCTCTAGAAGCAATTTTTAAAGATGTTTTCTGGGTTAGTATACAAAATTAATATCCTTTTCTGTCAAAAAAGCCGTCGACCATTTTGCACAACATATCTATGCGGGAAAGGATTTTCAATATATTATCTGAAAGTTAAATACGGAAACAGGTTAAATGCAGAACCAGATCTAAGACTGAAATTGTCAGATATTGAGACTAACTTTGAATTGCTTCATTCTATGAAACAGCCACAAATATCCCAGTAAGAGTTTTTCCAAATGTATTGGCTTGGATTGAATAGTTATGTAACTAATATGTGACTAGACGAGGGGATGTCATTGTAGGTTTTTTATATATTTATTGTATCATTGAAATTTAATAGGACTAGTTTAAAATTAATTTAATGTTTGCAATTGTGAAATATTAACTTTCAGTTGAATTAACTAGATAAATTGTGATATATGTCAAAATTTTCCACATGACTAAAATTACTACCGAGACGACACAATACCACCGATATTAATAAAGTTGAATTAAATATTGATACGTGTTAGTTTTAAAATAAATTTTGAATAGTTTATCAATCATCAATAGGATCCAATTCAAAAACCAAACAAAAAATCTAAAATAAGTTTTAACTTACTCCTAATGCGTTTCTACCTTTACAGGCGTAAGACTCGATGGAGTTATAATTGTGTGGGCTCTTTTTATAACTCGTTTTTCTCCTGCCACTTTTATTCTATCAAGCTCCTTCTAGGTTTTTGTTTTTGTAAGTTCGTGCTTCACGTATCTTAATCGAGTTTGTTTTATTTCAAGTTCAATTTTTCATATATTTTTAAGTTTGAGTCCAAAGTTTTCTCATCTTTTTGCCATTATTACTTGTCATCTACATAATAGTATCTTCTAAATTTTAAAATCTTCTATTTTCCAGTTCGACTTTATACTGTTTTATTTCTTTTTATTCCTTCATATAACACTTTGGTAAATAATAATAGGCTTAGTAACCATCCTCACTTGACTCGTTTTATTGTTTCTAAAATATTTGATACCTCTCAACTAAATCTGACATAACTTTTTGCCTGTTTATTATATAGAGTTCTTATTCTGTTAATCATTTTTTCTTCTATTCCTCTGTCTCCTAGGATGTAGGATCTTCTATATGTCATTTCTATTTACTGATTAATGATCTATCAAAAACAAAGGTTTGTCTTCGTTTTCTCTTTTTACCTTTTCGGCTATTTGTCTAATTATGAAATTTCCCTATGAGAAAGCAAGCAAGCAAGCTGGAATAAACAAAGGCAATCAATTGTTTTATAAATGCCTTTTGAATATAAAAGTTTTGGAAAATAATTCACCAACATTGTTCTTCTTTTTGCGTTTCAAATAGTTTAAAAACTAGTTTGTTCGCTTGAAATAAGTCATTTGAAATTTAGACATAAACTGAATAATTTATGTTTCTAGCATCTAATTTTTATATAAAATAAAATTCTAAGTTAATGCAACTGAACGTTAATGGCCAAGATTTTATTGATAAAAATTGTAAAAACCAAAAAATATTGTAAAAATATGATAAGCTTAGTATTACAAATACTTAGTTTTAAGACCATACAGCTTAAACCTTGATTATTGCTAATAAATATTGGACTTTTTTACAGTTTTAACCAACAGTCAGTATCAGTCACTGGAAAATGTGGTGAATTTTACATGAAAATTACAGTTCGACTGATACCAAACGAAGAATGTCTCATCTAGCATAGAAACGATCAGATAAACGTTTAATCCTTATGTAAATGGAACGGCATTAGGCTCAAATTGTCTCATCTTGAAGAATGATATTTTGTTTATAGATATAATTTTTTTTATATGATACCTAATCATATTGTGGAAGTTAGTCCAATACTTATAAACTGTACTGTGCTTTATGCTTGTTTTAGTGGTGATTTTAGGTGGTGTGGGACTTAAGGATTTTTGACCAACCAGCTCATCGCCGCCATACAGCCTGGGCCCCATACCCTTATTTGGTGCCCTGGCTTTTAGTGGCGATGGTGAGCTAGCGATGGTCAAACACCCTTTTTCTTGATGTCTAGAAGCTGCGAGCGGTGGGTTCGACCGGGATGTTCTCTCACGCGGCAAGTGTCTCCAGGCGCTGGCAGCCCTCAGACATACCAAATGGTTCCAGGTTTGTGTCTTCTCTCACACCGTGTATTGCACTTTGGCTTATTAAAAAGAAAATAAAAAAAAGAAAGTATAAATGACACGAAAACGGAAACCGATTTGTTCTTATCGAAATACTAAAATGACGATGTGAGTTTTTTAAATTAATTGTTAAGTAGGGAATCGAAGTTTTTATCATCTTTATTATAAAGTATAGTATTGGCTCACTTCTATTCCCTTATCCGTTGAAAAAATAAAATTTTTATCACTGCAGCTTACAAAGATATTATTAGAAATTGAAAACGTCACATCTCATAAAATGAATTTAGGATTAACTTAAAAGGGTTCTACTTTACGTTTGAAGGTTCGTGGGGAAGGAGGGTTAATGTCACATATTCCAAAATCTGAGTAAAGTAAAAAATTCAAGACATTTCTGGCGGACAAATTACCTAAAAAACTCAACTCGATAACAAATAATTTTATTATTAAGATATCACTGGGAAATGGGAATTTGAAAGCATAGTTTTTTTCCTAAGAGCACGTGGAAATTGATTTGTACTTACTTGGATTAGTTGGAAAGTGAACTTCTATATCAGTCTTCCTCGCCACCCTCCATTTTTAATTACCTATTTTTTTTATTAAGTTATTAAATAACCTGTTTTTTAAATTAGTCAGTTCTAGTTTTTAATGTCATTAGATTAGGAATCTTTCAAATTATAACTGTATTTTTGGTTTGCTAAAATAGCTTAGTAGAACCCTTACTAATCAATTTCGATATATTAGAAAATGCTAACGTTTTCATGATTACAGGCAAGAGCTTTGGGTCTACATTCGTGCGTTATCATCATCCGTATCCTAAGAGATTTATGTCAAAGAGTTCCTACATGGTCACCATTGTCCCCATGGGTAAGTAGAAATTATTCATTTTATTCCATAAATAAAAAATGTCAATTTTATGATGTTCGTATATTTTTAAAAGCCTTATTTTGAACTAACTACAGAATTAGCTATCTAGGTACATATCAAATTTGAAAATTTTTTCATTTAACTACACATGAAAATTTCAATTGCCTCCTAATGTTCAAAAACAGCGCTATCTGTAGAATAAACTATGGCACAGACTAAAAATAACACCGAACACAATAAATCACATTATCTACTGAACAGCAAACAATACTAAATGCTGAATGTCCGGTGTTCGGTCGGTTATGCATCTGCGCATCCATAAGCGCAAATTATTTATATTACCGTACTTTCCTTTCTAAGTAAAGGCTTGGCAACATCGAAGAGGGACTCGCAATGGTAAGAGATCCATGGTTACGCGACGATTTCCCTTCGAATTCTGATTTAGACCATGCGGCAGTCGTGCAGCGTTGCCAGTCTATTTAGCACTTGCATTTCTATATTAAAAATACCGAACAATCGTAAAAAACGCCACTGTCACATAAATGGGATGGGCCTAAGAGAGAAGGAAATTATTGCGGACTTTGTCATTTATGACGCGTCTGGCCTTTTCTTACCTGATTTATACTTTACCAGTCACTGCAAGATAATATAAGATTCATAAAATCAAAAATATTACAATGGACAGTTACCATTAAAATTACAATTCTGATTTTACTTAGACAAAAATAGACAAAGAAGAATAGAAGTGATAAAAGATAATGAGAAAAGCTAATGTCCTCAGCAAATCGTGAAAAAACACTAGAAGAATAATCCACCTCAATAAATGGATGAACCTCACCATTAGCCATAATCAGCAAGGATTTAACGGCTTTATGATTTTACCCAATAGAATTTCAATTATTTATTCCAGAAATCAAGTTCTATAACTTTTTCTTTAATATTTTGACGTTTTTTATTCTCTAGAAACACGGTAGGTATATTCGATTACTGTGTAATTATTTACACAAACGCCAAGTTACATTGGAACAAAGAGTAACATAACCAGTTGAAGTTGAACCAACCTCATTACAATATGATCTGGGGCAAATTCTGAGGCATTCAAATTTTTCTAGTGGATTGTTTTTCATAGGTTTCTATTTGTGATAGTACACAAATTTTATCTCTAAAAATGTCATTGATGCAAAACTAAAACTTACGAAGTATAAACATTATTATCGAAATATATTTTAGGCTATGGAATTGCTTGCCGAAAAAGTTATTTCATCAGTTCCTGGTCAATCGCAGTTGTCGCCTGGAGACGCGCTAAGAAGAGTTATGGAAGCAGTGGCTAGTGGTTTACTGTTACCTGGTGGTCCTGGCTTGGCAGATCCTTGTGAAAAAGACAATCCAGATGCGTCTGGTGCTTTGAATGCACAACAAAGAGAAGATTTGACGTGTTCTGCACAGTACGCCTTACGATTAATAGCATATAGGCAGATATTCAAGGTAAGTTATCTCGCCCTTATATATTTGTTGAGGAGTTGAGGAGAGGCATTATAACATAGTGATTCTATCTTGGAACACATGATACTTTCCACAGTATAATTAATGGTACTTTTTGTTTGCAAGGTATTGGGAATGGATCCTTTACCAGCCCCTCAAAAAGCATTTCGTCGGGATAGATCTATACGTAAACGGCGCCGTTCTGGAGGTGAACAGGATGGTTCAGAAAGTAAGTCAGATTTGTGATACAAGCATTAATGACAGTGAAATTGTGACTATATTTTGATCAATATTAGCATTTGGAATAAATATTGAAAAATGAGAAACATATACTAAGAAACAAAATACTGTGAGGAAAATTTGCGGTAATTTCTCTCAGCAGACTTATTTTTCTCAGAATTTTATTAGAAGAAAAAAATGTGTTTCATTTTGAATACTCTTTTTGTGAAAACATTCACTATACAAGCTAAGTTTTATTGATTAATAATTATTTTTACTTCATTTCAGGTGATAGTGGTAAAATGGTGAAGATGCAGATGTAAAATAGTCCAAATAATTTAAATTATTTTTAAAAGTTCTAAGTATTTTAATGTATAGGCATTTTGTTTACATAACTAATGGAGTTTGTGATTTATTTTTGTTTTTTTTATATACATATAGTTTTTCCTTGTATGTTTAAAAATTTCTCTATAAAAGTATGTATGGAAGTCATTTTTAAATAGTTTGAATTTGACAGAATGTTGTATCTAGAGTTTGAGAACTACCCGTTCTAAAATGAATATTATTTCACAAATATACTTGTCTCATTTCTCCTTATCCATTCTCAATTTCATACGTTTTTTCACTTCATTTCAACTTCATAGATTGTGGTAAATCAAAAAACGTTGAGCCCATAGGCCTGTCGTGCCCCACTTAGAACTACCCCAAAGTTTAATAAACTTGAAAACGCTAATCAGGCGACTTTGCATAAACGTTTTGACATCAATAAGAAAACTATAAAGTTTGCTCATGTCTCTGATTCCGCACATGTGAATGCTGGGCAAACACCAATGAGGTGATCTGCAATTTCTTCCTCCTCCAAGCACTGGCTGCATTCTGGATCGGTCAGTGATGCCTACATCATGGTGGTGGTGTCTTAATGACCTTGTCTGCTTAGAAGATCAGTCATATTTCGTGTCTATTCAAATCAAGTAGTTGATTGGTATTGCAGGCACCAAAATAAACTAGACTTTGCAGCCACCCCTCACTCGACTGTTACAGCAGCTCTGCTGTCGAGTGGATTTAAATTACATTGGTCGGACGAAACCGTTGTACAACCCCAACGGAATCATTCGGTGGTAGCGGAAGAGAAATTTGTTAAATCGACGGTGTTCTGTTATCAAACGTCAAATTGTAACCTTTCTTAAGAGAAAAATGATTGAATTCATTTATGAAAATAAGAAAAATGAATTGGAACTGCATGAATTATTCTCTATAATTTTATTTTGAATTATAATGACTATTTTTATAAATATATGAAAATGGGTGAGTGATTAATACACCTCTTAATTCTTTGTAAAGGAACTAGACAAAGTACCTCCGCGTTTACTATTTAATGTAACACTTGTTAGGTTCGATAAAAGCAACCAAAATAGCCTCTGTTTTGAAAATATACTTGTGAATGAACAAATGAAAAACAAAAAAGTCGAGAGCGAACGCTCAACATGTTCCCGATAGGTAGTAGTAGCGCTAGTTCGCAAATTCAACTTAATTATTAATTGATTTGTGAAAATTTGCAGATTATAATGGCAGCAGCTATGCATATGTTTAGATAAACAAGTTTAAAGTTTGAGATGATTCTCTTGATATTTTTATGACACTACTGCTAAGTTTAGGTATCATCAGCTATGCTATACTGAAAGAATTTCAAAAAACAAAGTTGGAAGAGTAATGCTGCTTTTTAAGTTAAATATCTACCCACATATTACAAATATAACACTTATATTACTAGTAATCTTTTTTAATTTAAATACTTCTGTAATTTTCATAATCGGTGCTGTGACAAGAGTACATCTACATCCTTATGTGTCTTCATATGTTTATTGAGGTAAGATTTTTCAAGAAAACCTTTATCACAAATAGGACAAACATGACATCTATTTCCGACGTGAATTCTCTCATGAACTTGTAAATTATAAATGGAATTGAAAGCTTTTCCACAAAAACTACATATGTAAGGCTTCACTCCACTGTGTATAGTTAAATGCTTTTTCAAAGTTGTCCTATAAGAAAACAATTTGGAACAAATAGGACATTGGTAAGATTTGTTTGTAGAAACATTCCGATGCTTCAACATATGTCTAAAAATAAAAAAAAACTATAATTACATAATTTTTATAGTTGTACAAATATCGAAAATATTGGTACCTACCGGTCCACAAATTATCTGGAAAGTGTAACAAATTAAAAATGAAATTAGTAAGCTACATCCGCACAAAAAAAAGTTGGAAGAATATTGGCAATCCTAATTACAATAATTGAAGTTAGCAAGAAATAACTCAGGAATATAAATACGTGTAGAAATCAGATTTTCTAGTGGATATGCTTATTAACCAGTTTATATTGGGATTGATAATATTAGCCACTATGGTTACAATTGTTTAAATAATACAAATTTTGTATCAAATAACAAACAGCAATGATGTATATCTAAACAAAACCAATAATTAAAAACCATAATTGCAGATAATGTAGCTGACTAATTTAACTTTTATCTGGTCAGTTGTTGGGCGATATTTGACAAATTAATAATAAAATTCTCACTTACGTGTAAATATTTGTGACATGTAATCCACACACTGTACATAACGCTTTCAAGTTTTCCCTAGGATGTTTCGATGCTTTATGGTAATTTATATTTTTAAATGTTAAGTTACAAATCGGGCAGTAACCTGGATTGTTTTTTCCATTAAAATGAACTTTATGAATATGTAATAGACGCGTTCTTGAATTTAAGAATACTTTGAAACAGTATTTACATTTATAAACACCGTACTGATGACAAACGTGTTCCACTAGTTGTTCTTTATTTGAAAATCCCTCACCGCAATATTTACACCTAAAAAAATTGGAAATAATTATATTTTATTTATACTTGATACATTTTACAACATACTTTGTACGGTTTTTACAAAAATGTTTAAATAAATTGATGCAGTATATTTACCGTTTATATCTGTATTTTGTAGAGTAAGTCCGATTTTCCGTGTGGACAGTCATATGGCGAGAAAGATGTCTGGGATTTGAAAAGCCTTTTCCACATTCAATGCATTTGTGAGGTAGTTCTCCATCTTCATGGGTCAACAAATGACACTCATAGTTGGATTTGATAACAAAACCTTTATTACATTTTTCGCACCTACAAATAATTATTTTAATCTAAAAGGTTTTATTGTAACTACACCAAGTGTCAATAATTTGTACTCTTTAGTTATTCCAACCAGATATGGATCAACGACCTATGTAAATCTCGAAGTAACCATTGTGTTAGTATATAGCAAAAAAAAAACAAAATTTGGTTATTTGAATTTTTCACATAAGTTTTGTGGTTTTGTGAAAAAAGTGTGAATACAAAAGTTGTAAAATTACCTATAATTTTTCCATAGCACTTGTAGTTTTACCGCAAATCGAAATAAACAATTTTTTACCCTTAAAAGCTCCCCCTTTTATTTTCCAGATTTCTTGTAATAAAATACCATTTCAACGTAACTTCTGAAGAGCCGATTTCTCTTTTAATTTACTTTCAATTTACTTTATACAACGTCAAGTATATATAACGCCTTTCAGAGTAATGTATAAGTCGACAGAATACATGGTTATTACATAGGATGTCCCAAATTTCCATAAGATTTGTTTAAATTAGAAGTATGTGAGTGAACATTGCGCCCCCGTATAATGAGAATGTGGAATTTTGAAGGATTATAGAGTAATTCTTTCTGAATCGATAGAGCTATACAATGAAGTACTATTTTTGACAGCTACAGGAAAATTAGTAGGTTTTTAAAAAATGCCATATTACAAGAGATTTTTTCTATTGAAGTTCGAAGTTTAAAATATTTATTTTATAGAATTCAATTGGTTTATAAATCCAACAAAAAGAGTAGTATATATGAAATAACCTGTTGTGATTGCGACGGAAAGTATATTGGGCAGACTAAGAGATCCGTTATTGTTCAGTTTAAAGAGCTCATAGTTCATTTAAATTATGGATGGTCGGAAAATAAGGTAATAATGTAAAATTGTTGAAAAATGTATCTAATAATAAATTGTTGGATGAATTTGAAAGCATTGAAATTCATAATGTAAAAACAGCTTAAATAGGGACAAATGGCTAATTTCTTACATCTCACTCTATAGTTTAGTAGTCAAGGAATGGATGTGAAGATTCCCGCCAAGAAGGTTTTAGTTTACCTTTACTCTCTGAAGATTATAACTTGGTTATCGAAACGCGCGTTATGGTGTAAACAGTGTATTCAGTATGAATATCGCCAACGGTTCCAGAAATTCCAACTTAGTCTGGTGGTATTTGTTACATTCGCTGAATGAGTTTTATTGCCAAATGAAATAATATAGTCGGCTACTCACCTAAAGGGAAAAGTTTTATTGTGAACCAACATGTGAGATAACAAATAACTTTTCTTTTTAAAGCTACGATGGCATTTTTCACATTTGAATCGATCGTGTGTTAAATGATGATGAACGTGTAATATAAATTCTGTAGCTTTAAACTCGTACTTGCAAATCGGACATTCATGTAATTTTTCGCCTTCTCCACTTAATAATCCTTGAATGTGACGTGCAGGTGCGTAGAATCGAATTTTCGACGACACTTTTGGAATATTCAAATACTTTTCCAAAGTTTTATGAGATTTAACGTGAGGTATTAGTTTCGACATGGACATTTTAGTCCAACATATCGGGCAAGTGTGAAGTATGTTCATCTTTTTTTTAACTTCATGTCTAAGTATTTTTCTTCTGGTAGGTGACCGAATTTTAACAAAATTTGGAAAATCTTCAGATTTTTGAGTTAATACGTTAGTATTATCTGTATTAGTATCATTTGTTTCTAATTGCTTAAATAAACATTCTCCATGTTTTGAAGGATCCTTTTTTGAATAATCATGTTCATGCCATGAGGAAGTTGAAACAGACGGTTTACTTGTCTCAAATGTTCCATTTGCGAAGATATTTAAGATAGATGCAGCTCTGTTAAAAGCATACTTAAATGTTATGAATGATTTTAAGTAGTTTTGACATTGCGTACATATTTTATGTGGAAGATTGTCCGATATATCAACCTAAAACGAAAATTTTAATTTCTATAGTACAACAATTTGTTCAGATTCGTGAATGTTTGAACTTGTTCAGAGCATAAGGGTGAAGTATTAAGTTTCTCAGTTTATGTGCATAGCTAATTAAGGGTAACTTAAATCTTTTGAATAAGTACCAACTTTGTTTTTTTTTAACAAATGCAAGAACTTCTATTAACTCTCGATTAAGTTGCTGACCATTATTAATTAAATAAGTATTTTAAGCTTAAAAATAGATAGAAGTAATGTTTTCATATTTCAACTTACTGTATCACATACAATTGATTTGAGCGCTTCTAAAATACTCATTTGATGAATATTTCTGTTTTCAAAGACAATCTGTTCCTCCAGTGATATTAAACTGTCAGATTTTTGTAAGCAAACTCTACAAATATTTTGAATATCTGTTAAGTCTATTAGATGGTTAGATTCTGTACCTAAAAAGTAAAATACATCTATAATTCATAAACATTTTACTGCTTTTTACTTTTTCACGTACAGAATTGGAAAATATTTTGCAAAACATAGGAATTTCTATACAAAATCTTCAACAAACTGATTTCCTATCTACCAGTAGAAATTTCAATGTTATATGGGATTCATACTCCACACTAAAAGAGTATAGTAGCAATGTGCGTGAGGATTTTTCTTTCTGGCTTTTGTTGTCATTTGCATTTACACCATGAGCAGAGATATATACAAAAAGACAAAAGAAAATAGGTTAATTAAAATATTTTGGTGATGGAAAATCAAAATAAACATTTAGATACAGATCCATGTTTTTGAAACAATGTAAATATCCCCAAAAAATTCAAGTTGCGATTTCATAAGCCCTTTCTGAATTTATAGAAATCAACTGGAAACTAAATATTTGGGACAGAATCAATTATATCATTCTTCATGTTAATTTTGAGATTTAGTTTCAGGTTATTGATACTAATTTGTTCCAATTCTAAGAAGTAGGGTACTGGGAATGCAATGGAAGGGTTGAGTTTATTATAGTACATTGTGTTTGAGTTTTAAAAGTTCAAAATAAATATAGTACTAAATTTGGAAAAGAGTATTATATATGAAATAAGCTGTGGTGATTGTGAAGGGAAGTATATTGGGCAGACAAAGAGACCTGTTAATGTACAGTTTAAAGAACACATAGCTCACGCAGCCTGTCATAATCATGACATAAATATTAATAATGTAAAATTGTTAAAAAATGTATCTAAAATAAATATTTTTATGCATTTTGAAAGCATTGAAATTACTAATGTAAGAGTAGCTTAAATAGGGATAAAGGGCCAATTTCTTACATCCCTCTCTATAGTTTAGTAGTCAAGGAATAAATGGGAAGATTTCTGCCAAGAAATTAATTTTCGCGGGAGAAGGTTAATGGTGAGAAAATTTAGTATAAAGTAGGTAATTCAAGTTAATAGATTTTAGTTTACCTTTAGACTCTGAAGACGATAACGTGGTTATCGAATCGCGCTTCAGACAGTGTAATAATGAGTGCTGATAGAGTGGTAGTAAAAACAGTGTGCAGGTATAGTGTGTATGTGCAGTATACAATAAGCAGGTCGAGAAATAGAAGAAGCATTAGTATATCTGAGAGCTACTATAAAGTCATATAGGTACATATGAAAAATCAAAAGTTGAAAAATAAATTCAAACTTACTTATAATATACTCTCCATTACATTTTGAATCAGAAAATACTGGAATTTTGTTCAACAGACGTTTTAAAAGTTGATTTTCTTTGTATAAATAGATGTATTTTGATTCTAGGGAAGAATCTACTTGTTCTACATCATCACTTGCATCACCATCAATTACTTTACTTGGTATGTCAATCATTTTTTCTATATCATCATCATACTCCATTTTTACATCAACATATTCAACTTCTACATTGAGATATTGAATTTTAATTTCTTCCAACCTTTATCCACTTTTTAAATTGGCATTGAAAGATGTTGATAGCTAGATTGTAATTAATTAAAAAATTAATATATTAAAATAAATAAACGTCATTTATTGGTACAACGCATCAGCTAAGGTCTTTTAGTATATAGTACTCAAATCATAAAATAGAATTAATATTAATAAAAGCAACTTAAGTGTGTACAGAAATAAAAAACAATAACAACAAAACATACCAAAACGAGAACCAATGCTAATTTATGGTTGTGAATCCTAGGTGCTAACCAACAAAGTGAAGCAAAAAATAACAAAATGTGAAATGAAATAATGAGAAAAATAGCGCAGGTGAAAACACTTGATGAAATAAAGATATACACAATTAGACTCGAATTAAACATAGTGAATACAGTGCAACAAATTGAACAACAAAAATTGAGATGGTTTGAACACATAGTGAGAATGAAGGACAGAACAGTTGAGTTTATATGGGAAACTGAAACCAACAAAAAGAAGAGGCAGGCCCAGAAAAAATAGCAAAAGAACTGGAAAAAAGAGTACTTCACCTATACACCTATGGTAGAAGAGATTGCAGATAAGTAAGTAGTTTTTCACCCATGTGTATTGTATAATTAATCAAAGCTGTATATTTTATCTTAAATTTGATTGTCCAATTTCAATTTAAGTTTAAGACATTTCAGTTTAAAATAACTATTATCTTAATTATAATTTTCATGTTTCCTAGCACTGTATGTTTTAAAAAAATAAACCAATTTATTCTTCTGGCATCAAAACTTTTGTTTATGAAATATTGAGTAATAAACTATGAATCAATTAATAAAATTGTTCACTTACCTCATAAAATCTTCAGAAACAAAAATAATAAATCAAAATACATACTAGTTTGAATGATTATAGAAATAAACAATACCGCATTTGAATTGGAAGTTTTCAAGTAAATGACCCGTTTTAGGGAATATCATGTGTATTACTTTAAATATTGAACATATTCCAAAAGTTTCTCTAGGTATAAAAAGAAGTTATAGTTTCAAAAAACTGGATTTTCTCAATACGTACTTGGTAAATGCAATGTCGGGATTGTTTTGTATCAGGAGCAATACAGTCATTCGCAAAATGTTTTGGGGATTGGAAAAAAGTTTTTCATTAGACGCATTGGTCACCCATTTACGAAATATTTCTGGTTTTGATATAGGAAACCGATATTTCCTAGATTCAGAAACACTACAACCGGGTACACAACAGTTCTTTGCATTTATTAGTCAATAAAAATGAGAAAATATAAAAGTTCACTATTAATGAAAACATCTAAATACCAAAGAAAAAATATACAAGAAGCAAATATAGGTTATAATTTATAAAGATGTAAACATTTCATTACACTTGCATGGAACATAAAAATCAGACCAAAGATATAGCTTCGTTCGCGGTAGATAATTTGGATACATTCCGAATGTATTCTGCAAATCTTCTGGACGTGTCAAAAGCGCATACTGACTGAAGGTTTATTTTTGATATTTGTGAGTATAAAGTCAACCACCACGTTTTTTAAATACAATTACGTAGAAAACCGGATAGGTTGGAGGTTATTTCGTTACATATCACAGAAAGGATGAATGAACATGCGCCAGATTAAAAGTCTGCACCAATGAGGATATATTGGACGTATTCAGAACACGTTCGGAATTAGAAATATGTGCTCCGCGAACACTGAATATCAAATCCTGAACATGTTTTATTAGCAATGCGAAAGCACAATTTCAAACCACGCATGAATCTGGTAACAAACTATTAGCTTTGTGCGCAGGACAAATTCTGAATCAGTTTAGGGACCGATCGCATGTGCACATTCAAAATTGCATAGATGTAATAGTAGTATTATACATATGCAAAATTGTCGTTCGCGGGGCAATCTTAAACAACAGCCTATCTACGTCAAACTAGCGGCCGTGGGGTAAGCAATTGATTTTCTCGTACATACCCGTGTTTGTTTTTTTTTAATTTTCACTGTTGCGTTCAAGTTTATCAAACATGATAAAGTAAAGTATAAGGATAAACTTAAATTTTTAGGTGTTAAGAGTTGACCCCTTTTATTAGACGGAATCCTGCTAATTTTCCACAAGTTTTCAATATACTTGCGTTATAGATTACATTTACCACTTGCCCTCACTGAGGCGGAAATAATCGTGCCGAGGTATGAATGGTACCTGAATCCTAATCAGGTATCGCGAGCAATACTTGTAGGAATCTTGGTGAAGCTCAAAGAGTCCTGCAAGAGCAGGGACCATAACAAATCCTCTTCTTCACTCTGAGCAAACAGGGACCACAGAACCCACTACCCCCAAAGCAGGTTTCTATCAATAACGGCTTGGTGCTTTTCCCCCCAGCTCAAAAGTCGCATCAGTGATGTGCTTAACGGTCCCTGATCTTAAGTTGCTTCAACCTCCAAGCCTCCTTCACCCAGCTCTTCCAATTTGGGGGTCCAGGTAAAGCCGGTTAAGATACTATCAAACAACGAGTTGGGTCCAAAAGCCGTAAAATTACACTTGCAGTAGGGTCCGGTGCTAGTTCCGCGAAATCGGAGTGACGATCGAATCTACAGCTGACCGAGAGTACAGCGGGACGAACCAATACTGGCTTCATGAAAGACCAGTTGCTGAGTATCCTTGACGCGGTTACCGGGGTCATAATGCGGTCTCCATCCGACAGCAGAACCAATCCACCATAGTTTCTCTCTCTTCGACTAGTTAGGAATCATATTCTGTGTAAAAAGGTTCAAGCCAAAGTGAATTTTTAAAGGACATTGGTGGAACACAATGGATCTATTAGAAGGCCTATGTGCTTAACTGCCCTTGGCCGTCCATTATTTTACTGACTATTACTTATTTCGGAATTGTTTGATTAAAAATTTCCAAGTACATTGATAAAAATATTTATTGATTATTATAACATACATAATAAATGTAATAGGCACTAAAGTTTGAAAAGTATGCTTGGACGATACAAAAATATTCAAACTTATACAATAACAATTAACTTTATTAAATAAAGAGTATAAAATAATTGTTAGTCATAGTTTAGTGAATTTTTTTTTCTAAATATATATATATATATATATAATTATAATTTTTATTCTAATTCAAATCGTTATAAAAAGCACACGTAATTAAAGCCAACAGATATTTTGACACCTTCAAAATGGATAGTAAAAGTTGGCATACAAACGCACAAACTGCAAATTTTTCCCATTTTATGAAATTGCTGTATCAAATTAAAAAAAGAAAATTAGACAGTGAAGAAAACGGCAGATTAAAATAAAAAAAAAAGTTCTATAGTTTTAGTATCTGCTTAAAATCAAATTATCACAATATCATAGACAAAAATATTTAAAGGATGATATTTAACAATTGTTACCCAGCGGTTAATGAGAGAAGTGCTTTTATATAAGCAAAATTATATGTATTACCTAATGTTAAGAGCTATTATCTTCCAGATAATACAGGGCCATAGAGTTAATTTTAACACAACACCCTGAGAATGCGTGTTTTCAAATGTTTTGTAAAAGTATTTAATTGTGCCATTATCTACTATAATATGAATAATGGGTTAGTTTTAAGCACATATTTAATGTTTTTGTTTTTACAAATTTTTATTTACCTTGCTTTGTTCGTATTTATGCAATTCAACAATCACTATGGTGACAACTGAAGTCTCAATGAGAACTTTTGTTTTGGTTTATATGATGCAAAGATTTTTTATACGAACCAATCTTGGTCTGCAATCAGATGGACGTTACATAAGCTAAACCATATAAGGTATTCACGGTGTCTTAAATAGTCTTTTGGGCATTCCACATGGTGACTTCGATAGTTGTGGTCACGTTGAGGTGGGTCGAAGTGAGCGCCGTGAGTGATCGAGGGTTAACAGAAACGCCAGGACAACCGAAAACTATTACCCATATATTATAACAATAAAGAAACACTAAATAATCTAATCTAAGACATCAGCTGCAATGTTTTTTCTTCTTGAAAATAGGCACAGATGAAATATCATACATTTGAGTGTTTATGAACTTTAATGTAAAAGAACAATGCTCACTTACAATGGATAACTGTTAAGTTGTAGAAGAACCATAACTTTTGTTTAAATGCGAGGAAATTATATCGAATTAAAAAAACTTCTTTTTAACAATTTAATCGTACTTATAGCTTAAAATGTAAATTTTTGAAATCTATCATTGGTTGCACCGATTATAAATTTATATAGGGACATCTCATAAAATATATAAATGCGTTGATTCACTCCACCTTTAAATGACTTTTCATACTTTTTACTCTACCTCATGAAACTTCCAACAAACCCTAATTATTAATAATCAATTTCCTCTAGTACATGAAATCATCTGATTCATCTCTTGTTCTACTAGATATTTGGAGTAAATAATGTTTATAATTGTCTTTATAGCGACTAGATGAAATAGAATGAAAAACATTTAATCTCAAGTACAGATTTCATCAACTAGAGGTTGATAATAAGTAAAACAAACTTAACGCCATGTCGGGTAAGATCCCGGAGGATAAGCACCGGGTGGATAAGCTCCTGGTTGCTGTCCATAATTAGATTGTTGAGGGAATGGCGCTTGTGCGGCCTGTTGAGCGTTTTGATAAGAACCCGGTGGACCTTGAGGAAACTGGTAAGAAGCTGAGAAAAAATAATGCACTTAAAGATTGAAACATTGATTGATATGATAGTATCAATTTGGAAGAAACAAAACCTAAATATAAATCAAGTTTGATTATTTTTTGAGCACACTATGTATATATTTTTCTGTTTCTTGATAATACTTACATGGATAAGGCATAGTTGCGTATGGGTTATAACCTTGAGGCATTGGCGGAGGAACGTAAGTAGGATATGGAGTATTCGCAGTAGCTCCATATGGTACTGGCATATTTTGACTTTGAACAGGGTATGGTAAGTAACCTGATGATTGCGCTTGTTGAGGAGGGGCTCCTGGTGTGGCATCATAAGTTTTTGGAGGATCTGAAATGTGATTGAGGTATAAAAATATACGTTATACGAAAATTTTGGCGTTTTCACTACTTTGTCTTCATCAAAATATGATATTGACACTTTTTTTGATATTTCTTTATATTGTATTTATTGTATTGATGACCTTTTAAACTATTTTCTAAATACTGAGATGTCTGCTCTATATAGACAGCGTCACAATTAGTTTTTTGGTGTTTTAGATTTCAGTTTAGTGAAATATTATGTATTATGTCCTTTATGACTTATACTAATATCATATTTATTGAAATAATGCAATAGTTGTTGGGAAAATCCTTGTACATATGGTAATGATAAATGTTTTATATTTCGATGTTTAGTTTCTGTCTTTTTTCCTAATTGATTATAGTATCTGTATAACCTTTTTTTGAATATGTTGTTTATCATTTTTTCTGGTTAATTATTCTCTTTCAATGTAGTTTTTGCTTTTTGAATAGATAAGCATGTAAATTCAGGATCTGATATTTGGAGAGATCTATCAACAAAACTTATTATCGTTGATATTTTTTGTGATACAGGATGACATGAATTGAAGTTTAAATATCTTGAGGACCAAGTTGATTACGTATACCTTCTGTTTTTATGTCATTGTTTATTTTATATATACATCATATTTTGATAGACTGGAAGTAGTTGAACCGTCAAAATTTTTATTTAGTTTTATAACAGAAGAGACCTAAAATCAAGACTACTTAAAAACAAAAAAAATTATTATACTCACCAGAATGATAACTGGGAGCGGCAGGTTGTACTGGCGTTGTTCTGCTGCTTTCTTGAGTCAAATCCTTCAATAATTCTTCTTTCTCAGTTTTTCTGGCGAAACAGAAATCTGATACTTTATTTTGGAAGGATACTAACATCTGAAAAGAAAATTAACATTTTAATTTCTCCTTGAATTATAATTGTAAAAATTATATAGTGCAGTTTTCTTTTTGTAATTAACACAAAATTTTACCTGAGTTAAATCATTGTAGAATTTAGTGCCTTCTTGCAAATTATTCAGCAGATCTCTAAAAGCGTCATGGGCAGAAGCCAATGAACACATCATTTGTTCCCGTCCTCCAACAGTAGAACCTCTTTCTGATACAAATTGAGAATGAGCTTGCTAAAAACAACAAAACAAGTGAAATAATAGTAAACAACTGTTAATAATGAAGATAAAATTATTTATTATTATGAAAAAAAAAATTGATAAAGTGGATTTTGTTTTAATTTATACTTACTTGTATTTTTTGAATTAAAGGTCCTTGTTTTTCAACACTTTCTGCAACTTGTTTTTGTAGAGATCCATATGTTTTTCCGAGATTTTCAAATGAAATAGCTGCCTCGTTGATAACACCATCTTTAGCCAGAGCGCTGAGGAATGTGTCTTTCATGTCAGTCGTAGGATTTTTAAGATCTTCTTCTATAGTTACTCTTTCCGCTTTGATAGTTTCCACCTTAAAATTGTTCAATTTATATACTCTATGCATGTAATTATCTAAACTTATTAGATAGATTTCTATTTAACACTTATAGTCCGGAAAATACCTTTGAATTTGTGTTTGTTATAAATGAATAAAAAAAAACACACTTCAAAATTCCAAATGTTAATAACTACCTCTTCCATTAATTCTTTCAAAGTTTGAACGGCTGATGAATTACCAACACTTCCTCCATTTCCACTTGGCAATGCACTTTGTATAGCTCCCGGTCCATTGCTCAACAGTTCCATACCTGTAAAAGTATATTATTCAAATAATTTCTTCCAATTCTAAGTGGCAAATTAATACAAGAAATAAGTTGTTACATCACTAATTTTGAATTTCTATGACCCTAGTTTTGTAGTTTTAATACAAAACCTTCCTCTACATCAGGATTACTCTACAGAGAAAATCCTCATACTCTTTAAGGATTAAAACGAAGGTCTTAATGTTACAAACTGGAGACCAATACTGAAGGACATCTTGTTACCCTTATTATCTTGTTAAACATCACATTTGCTAAGAGACTAAAAGGAAAAAGGCTACAAAGTGAGCTATAAGTTTGTCACATGACCATCAGTCCAGGAAACAGCCTTCATGTAAAGGAGCAAATGATTAGCTAAAGGTCCATTTTTTTAAATTGTATTGTACAGCATGGTTAGACATAGTAAATTATCATTTGAACCTTAAATCAACTAACCTTGCTTGTGAGTATCAAATTTAGCTCTGACAGTTTTATCTGCTTCTATTGCGTTATTTAGGATTTGTCTGTATTTGGCCGAATTGGATTTAAACATTTCTGTAAGATTATCAGATGGAGTTCTTGTCCATTTTTCTTTGAATTGAGCTCGAAGGGCATCATCTGATGATTTTTCTTCTGCTAGCATTCTATCTGTTTCATCCAAAATGTCTTGGTTTCTTTTAAGAAGCTCAGGAAGTTCTGTTATCATTCTTTGTAATTCAGTTATTCCACCTGAAAAATGTAAATCCATTATTATAGATTACCAGAATTTACATTTCACTAATTTTACTTTACAGTGAATGAAAAATACAGACCTAAAGAAATTACACCATTTGATTTTTCTAATATCGATGGAGGTACTTCGTCGCCGTTGTCAGTAACTTCAATAGCAGCTGGTAAATTTAAGCTTGCCAAAAGTCCATTCAACATTTGCGTAGCTTCTCTTAACTTAGTAATTTCCGTATTGACAATTTCAGTTTTTCGAATGTCATAAGATGCCAATGCTTGGTGTACTGCTACTGGTACCAATTCCGAGAATAAATCATTGAAATTTTGGCTCATCGGATGACTTACTTGCAACACTTTAGCAGGTTGTGCTTTACCTAAAAAATTGATATAACAATTAGTGATAGTGATCTAGAAAAACAAATCATTGAATTTAACTGTACAGTATAAAGCAATTTCGTAATCTGAGGTACATACCTATTGGCTCCAAAGCTTTAACATCTGGAATAATTTCATGATAAATGAAATCGTTATCTTTTGTAGCTTCATTTAGATTTCTATCTACTTTGGAAATCAAATCACCAAAGAATGTACGTCCTGATCTGGATTGGGAAGCCTTGAATAATTCACTTGATCTCTAATTAAAAAGAGAAAAAGTCTATTTTATTTAATTATTTAATATCAGTAATCCATAAAAAGAAAATTCTTATTGTTACAACAGTGTATTGCAACATCAATTATTTCAAGATAAATGAATCAAGGGTTGAGTAGTCTTGAATACAATTGTAAGATACCCACCTCGTACAATTAATTGGATTAGCCAAAATAAAATGTAATTATTATAATGTAAATTAAAATGTTTGATCATTGTTATGACAGTTAAGAGACATAGAGTAGTGATGAGGAGAGACAAGATGGAAAATTTGGAGAGTCGGTACGAGGATAGTTTGTTTTGTTTTTATTAATTCAACTCATAAGTTGTTTTCAGCTTTTCCACCTTTTTTTATTCACTTTTAACGTCGTTCGTTAAAAAGGTAGTGGCGTCCAATTCCACTTCCCGGGGAAGAGTCTCCAGCAGGGGAAGTGAGGTTATTCAGGTGATTAGAATTTTATACAATTTAATGTTTAATATGAATGCCCATAAAATGATTCCTTTTGTTATAAATGAGTGATTTTTGTCAATAGTGATTTTGCATTTTTATTTGTTTTAAGTGAATATAACCCTGACCTGCGTCAGGCTAAATCTGCTGCACTAAGATGTTATGAGAAAATATTTAATAAATAAATTTTTGTTTATAATTTTTTCTATACAGTTTATAGTACAATATGGCATATATTCTTACATTTAATTGCTACTCTAGCCTCTAATGAACAATAGTATATAAGGTATCACATGTATTTCTAAAATGTATGTATTAAGTTAGCAACGAATCACAACCACTTTTGTGTGGGCCTACAAACTAATCCCACCCTATACCTTTGCTGTTCTGACTATATTGTTCATTTTAATTGACGTAGGGTTTGTTGTATGGTCGACAAAATCGTGATTCATCCCTAAATAAAATATTACCCCAATGATTTCGGGATTCTTGGGTAAAATGAATGTTGCTTTCAATGGTGTAAGTTTAAAATATTACCTACTATTAATAAGGCTATCTAATGTATTTTGACGATTACTACATATTTTTATTTTTCATTTCATTTTAGACAGTACATACTAATTCCATTGCATAAAATGTATTGATCAACTTACCCTTAATCTTGCAATTTCTTCTCCGATACGTTTATTCGCTTTGCAAACTAAACTTTGATAAAACTCAGCTACGGCTCCCAGAGCTGCTTGTTTACCAGCAATCTAAAATTATATATTATTGTCTTTATTATAAATAATAAAAAAATAGTACTTATATATAAAAATTGAAAATGAATATGTAATATTATTATGATTAGTTTTGAGATAAATTGTCATCTACACAAAACTGACCATTAGTTAAAAACTAATCTAGCCAAGTTAACAAGCTTCCTTGAATTCAAAATGTTTAATTTAGATAGCAGTGGTACTTTTCCAGGTAAGTTATTTCCTATCATACCAAGTGATCCATTGCTGTCTAAAGATGGATGTACTATTTTCAAAAGTTATCATCAATTTTAGGATAATATGAATCAAAGATAGTTTGTTATGTTTTTTAAATTGTGCATATTTGTATATAAATGTAATAAGTACCATAGGTATCCATTCTTTATCCCAAATATGTTTCAGATTATCCCTTTGAAAGACTTTTAAACATTCTGCATATAAATCTTCACATTGTGAAGCCAGTTTTGCTACAATCACATCCTTCATATTATCTAAAATAAAACAAACAATTAAATCAAGCAAATACTATTTGGAAGAAAGATTTTTGTCGATAAACGAGGTAGCTAATAGCGAGAGACAGAAGTTGTTGACATGTTCCAGTTATTGAAAGTAGTTTTATTTTATGGATATCAAGCAACTGGAAGAAAGAAAGACCTAAAAGACCAAAGGTTACTACTTCCACACTGACGTTGTTTAGCGAATCTTTGAGTACTTCAGATCATGTAAGAATGTCCTCTGAATGCTTCAGATGCTTTAGTTTAAATTAAAACAGAATACCAAAAACTATATAGTTATAACTTACAGCACAATTCCATTAACATAAATTTACATGCGTCCTTGATTGGCATGGGCTAATTAACATGCTGGATAGGGATGCGTATTATATAGATAAGTTGAGGTATGAACTGTTTGGTTTCATGTTTGGACTCATCAATTGCCCAGAAATCAAAGAGTTTGGTGTATTGGTATGGTTCCAGAAATTTTAGCTTTGTGGTACAGTTAATGTATGGAGAGGTACTTCTTTTAACGAATTTACAGAATTGTGTCATGGAAAATTGATTATGCAAATTCATGTACAACAATTGATTAAGAATGTTATATATTTGTTTAAAGCTGATATTCAAAGACTTAAATTCTATATTTGGTACTGCCCTCCTCTCTCACACTACTTCAATTCCATTGAGCTTGCTTGATACCAACTACCATTAGCCTTGAATTCCCAGTACTTTTGTTAACCATCCCCTTATATACTCAAGGAACTTAAGTCTTTGTAGATAATCAATCAACACTGGTTCATTTTTCGAAATTATTTATCCATTAAGACAAAATGCTGAAATTAACTAGATTTCTAACCAAAAGATATGGAAAAACAATTACTAAATATTACATTCATTCATCTTTAAGCATCATTCAAACAAGATTAGAATCAAGTACATCAACATATAATCATGTCCCAATAATTGAATTCGATTAACATGAGAAATTTTATAATTAGTGAGATGCAAACTGATTAAAAATTATTTGAAAAATTCAATTATGACATGATAAAGAGTAAGGAATACTGAAGTAGAAGAAAATTAGTTAGTTAAGAAACTAGCATGAAAGGTAGCCAAATACCTACGAAGAAAAAATTAGGCTACTGAAACAACAAAATCGGGGACATAGAAAGACATTATTGGGAAACTATAATTAAAAGAGATACGAGGAATGTATTAGTCAGAAAAAACAGCACCAAAAGATTCAACAGGTTATTGACATCCCTTAAGAAAATAGAAATGGTTAAAAAGATGAATGGTATGAACATATATTCACGTATTTGCTGAATGCAAGGGCTCAACACCTGAGATCCCACTGGAATAAAGAAAACTTAGTCAAGAGACAGCTCTTAACAAATGAGTGAAGAGGGTACGATACATATTTCATATCTTAATGATTTGTTACCTTATCAATAGTAATATCCAACAACTTTATTGAAAGTTTGCATAAGCTCTTTAGATGTAATTGATTATAGAGGAAATCTTACTCGTTATTTACATTTATACTTCAATTTTTAATAAAAGTGAAATAGTACATAACTCGAAGTTGTTGTTTTTCTTGTAACAATTTTAGAATTTATGATGATATTATTCAAATTTTATGGAGCAGTATACCTAGGCTACATAATACAACAAAAGTATAATTATGATGTACATATTAATAAAAATTCATATGCCTCTAATTAAGAATTATAGATGTTGCACAGATGTTTTATAATTATTATGGTATATTAATATACAAATAAATCTTGAAATTCCTGTCATAGCAGCTTTTAGAATAAACCTACAGACTTAGGATGTTTTTTTTTGAAAGAATATCATCAAGGCTTAAAATGTTGGTAATAACTTTGGGATTGGACAGACATTTGTGAGGAATAAAAGGTAAAGGTTAGAGGCAGAAAGTGTAGCAGAAAGCTAGTTGGTAAGGAAAGGTCGTGTTGCGAGATTTTTTTAGGTTATGATTTGTTTTGCCATTCCCTCCCTCATTTTGAATAAAAGTGTGGGGATGATGAGTTATGAGGTAATGACTTTCAGACTATATCAACTCGGGTTTTATACATTTTTATTTATTGAAACTTTTTAATTACCATTTTTTATTGTCGAATTTCAAATATATTTAAAAAATAAATAACACAATTTCATAAAAATAAATATAATCATCATTCCCTCACATTTCAATTGTCAAAACTCTTCTATTCTGGGGGGCACGATATTTTTCACTTCTAGTAAGATAAATAGTACAAATTTCATAGCAAATAAAGATAAATCAATTTAAATATTTTTCATTAATTTATTGATAAGTAATTTCGAGATTTCACGAGAATTACCCATATAATAAATTTTATGTTGATACAAAAATAATTTGCTTACCATGAATGGCTTTATGAACAAATATTTGTTGTGCTTGAGCCAACATTAGTTGAGATAAGGCTCCTAAAGTATCAGGATTCAAATCAGGTGTTGGATCTTGCTGTAAAGCAAGCATCACTGTAGATTTCAAGTAACTGAGTATTCCTGAAGATTGCTGAAAAGAGGTATCAGAAAAAATTCTATTTTAGAAATGAACAGTGTATCAATCATATTTTTAGTAACAATACTATTATAATTGTTTGAAAATAGATTTCAAAATTATAAGATGAGACTACTTGACAATAAGTAATAAAATATCTATGGAGATAACTGATGTGTGAATCAAAAATTCTTTGACATAAGTAAAACATTTTCTAAAATATCACTGTTATTTGAGTGAAGTAGATCATAACGGAAATAAAAAATATACCTAACATTCTAAAATATATGAATGTCAACTTACTTGTAACAATTTTGCTGCCAATTTAAGCCCTTCATCACTTTCGACGCTTTGAGCAGCTGCCACATTACTTTGAAGAGCAGCAATGTTAAAAAGAACACAAACTTTTTCGAAACTTAAAGAAGTAATAGCTGAAAAAGCGAATGTATTATTTATGATAAAAAGAAAAAAATTCTTCATACATACTTAAACTCATTCGTGTTCCAAAAAGATTTCCTTTGTCAAAAGCATCTTTCCATTTAAAAGGAACTTGTAATTCTTGAGGTGGTATTTTACTTTCTAGAGCTACTATTTGATCGTAATATCTAAAAGAAAGAATGAATTAGTTGAACTGTTGATTCTGTAAGTGACAGTAATTTCGTTTAAATAAGGATGATGAATCATACCCATAAATAATTTCCAACGAACTTTCGTATTTTTCAAAAGCTTTCCAAATGGCATTACTCCTTTGTTTTGAAAACTCGTTTATTGCTTCTGAGCAGTCTTCGGGTTTGTCTGCAGTGCTGTACCGAGATTGTATTAAATTTTTTAAAGGTGTTATTAAATCCACATCACTTGGTTTCTTTAGAGGAATTGATAACAATTCGGCCATTATAGCTTTATAGTTCACTAAATAAGTTTTATTTTTCCAAAAGCTTCAATCAAATAATATAGTTAAAATATAAATATAAAACTGAGTTAATTCACTACAAAAATTGAATAATCAAGATTAACTCAAAGCTTATACACACTCTTAACTGACAAAAAATACATTAGCTAATGCCAATGTCAGTTTTCATATTTTCAAGGACATTTCATTGACACAAATTGTGTTCGTTCATTTTATGATGATACGATAATGTCGAAAACAAAATATATATTTTATATATAGAGAATATGAGAAAACTCCACAAACCAACAAATACTTTTAAATCGAAGGAGCTGACGTACCCGAAAACTCTGCAGGGGATTATGATTATAATAGGGATGCTTTTTACTTCTTCGCATTATGTATATTGACTAGTATAGTATAGATGTCGCACCAAAGCTTTTATTAGATTATTAGAATTGAGTATCGGTACAATGAATTCTGTGTTAATGATATGAACTTAGACTAGAAAAAAGATCTACGGATATGAACAAAAGGGAAAAAAATTGAATATTGAGAAATTATTAAAAATTATAAATGCATTTTACAGCGATATTTAGAGAAGAATGTCATATTAGTAGTTTAGATTTACACTCTTAGATAATCAGATTACTTAACATTGTCTAAACCATTTAAATATTGGTGATGTATGATTCATATACTGAACAGGAGTCTCCTTTACCTCTGGCTATAGAATCGTAGTTCGAAAATTATTTGAACAAATCTTTTCCATCAATTTTGAATATTTTTCTGAAAGAGAAAATTAAATTCTAATAAAAAAACTGTTAATATAAAAATTTCCCTGATAACAGATAAGAAAACGTTTATCAAAACATCATAATTGAATATTATCAAAAAGGAGTGGCTGTTTTACATATATCCAGTTGATATTTCGCATTCGGTATTTTTGAATTCATTGAAAAATTGATAACTATTACTGTTTGTTGGGGCTCTTCGTTATAAAAGGAAAATTTATAATTTGTAAATGAGCACCAATAATAAGTGTAAAAGAAATGACGGGAAAATTAAAGAAAAAAAGGTCACGTACGTATAAAAAGTAAATTATTATTACAGAAATAACTAGATCATCTTCTAGGAAACAGCTAGGGTAAGGTCGCCTAAGAGTACCCACATAACTTTCTTTGGGATAGAAATTAGCTATACTCAATCAATTTTCGAAAATAAATATTTATTCAAGTGGGAAATATATAAGAAAACAAAAATGTTGTTATTTGTTACACAGCAGTGTTGATTAAAATCAATCTAGGTTTTTTATATACATTTTATTTACATCTTCATATATATACATCATCTATCACTTATATCTTATAAAACCAACCATGTGCTAAAAACCCGGTAAAACTATATATTAACTTAACCTTACTTTTCTCAATAATAATCAACTACAAAAACAAAAACTATGTACATAGAACATTAAACTACTATTTCTACAAATCAAGCGCCATCTCTATAAGAAAGCATTAACTTAAAATAGCTCCTAAAGATTTCTATTATAACAAAAAACGAAAAAAAAAACAATTTTCTATTATGGTCAACGGAAAATAAAATAAAAACAAAATCGTCAAAATTGTTCTAAAAAAACTATTTATATAAAAATTTCCCTGATAACAGATAAGAAAACGTTTATCAAAACATCATAATTCAATATTATCAATAAGGAGTGGCTGTTTTACATATATCCAGTTGATATTTCGCATTCGGTATTTTTTGCATCCACTAAATGCACTACAACTCTCATTTTATAGACCGTTCTGTTAATGTGGAGCTAAGTATATTTATCTTTACGAGTTATTCTTTTAATTTGCAGTATTCTAACACCCACAAACATTGCTTTTATGCTTGCCATTTTTTCTTAAGAATTATACCACTATGGTTTCAAATATGTATATTTTATTTTATATATTTTATCTTTATGACAATAAATAACCCTCCTGGTGTTTAATGATTGAGGCGTTTTATAAAATATTTACCACAAACATCAGTTTGTTATCTATTTGAAGTGTTTCTAGGCAAAATGATGACCCTAACAAATACCCCAAATTAAGTGGAGGAGGTGGTTCCCAAGGGACGGATTTCCAAATTAAACTATTAGTATATTGTCTTCTTAAAGGATGTGACGAAACATTTTTACTGTCCACTGAAAACAAAACGACAGGAAAATTCGATGATGTCGTTTTTGAAACAGAACAAAGTAGATTCCTCATTCAAGCAAAGCACAAAGTCAACAAAGCAAAGAAACTTACTTGGAACGAACTTTTTCCTATAGAAAATAATAACCAAGAGTCGACAGATGCGGTGAGTATCTGTAGTTGTTAAATGTGTTGATAATTGAAGAAAAAATCAATAGGATATCGTTACGTAGCATTAAAAAAGGAATACGTCCTTTATATTACGTTTATTACAAAGAAGGAAAGTAGATATTCTGATCCCAAGCTGCCTAAAACGGTTCAATATTTCACTGACATTAAACCAGTATAGATTATTTGAAGTTTATATAGATCGTAAACCAAACCTAATACTCAAAATGTAATATTTAGATTCGGATTCCAGTCGTCAAATTTCTCTTCCATGCTGGTACCCCTGGTACATAGACGGCTGCAGGAGGAATGGCCTAGCCGAAGCAGGCTTATGTGGAAGACACTCCAAAATTAGTGGGGAATACGCTGCTGATGTATTCGCTGTGATGGAATGTGGACGCGCGATATTCAACCGATTCCACAGGAACATATTCTCAATCTGCTCAGACATACAAGCCATAACGGCTAAAAAGGTGTGCTTCAGGCTAGTGCTGGAGTGCAAGAGAGTTATACAGAACCTGGTGACTGATGGCTGCAAGATCCAGCTCGTTTAGATGCCCGGTCACTCGGACAACAACAACAAAGAACCCATCCTTGGTGTAGCTCTCAAAGGTCTACCCGCAAGGCGGGCTTGGCAAAGATGGATAGAGTCATCTGGCATGAGACAAGCGAAGCCATATACAGATGGACCATATGCGTCTCACACTAAGCAACTGCTCCAACTAAAAACAGGGGTGACATCTGACTAGTGATCGGACTTTCAACCGGACACTGCCATCTAAGACGCCATCTCCATGTTATAAGTAGCACGGAGGTACCTGGACACCTCGTCACTATAATAAAGGTGTTTGATTCGTCACTAACATAAGGTTTAAGAGGCGCTCAAATCTTTGAAGACAATGTTATTCCAAAATGATGTCCTAAGCCTCAAACCTCGGCTCATACGTCTTTATAATAATACTGGTAGCTGCTACAATTGTCAGCATGCGTGATAATCGGACCATTAATTTTTCAACTATTTTTTTAATATGTACTATCATAGCATCAGTATCGTTAATTATTACTAACCCCTTGTAAACAGCATTGATTTATTTTTCATTATTTTTAGGAAACTCCAGTGTTAAATAGTACAAGTGAGGAAAATCAAGATGAAGAGAAAAATTCAGGCGGCTTCAATATCTACAAATATATGAATTCTTTTCCTAAAATTAAAAATAGTGATAATGCAAGTGCCGTTATTTTATGTACTAATATGGGTATTGATCTCAAAAAGTTAAACAAGGATTTCAACAGTGAAATAAGAAAAAAATTTTTGGAAACAACAAATACTATTGTTGCTAACACGAATAGAAATTTTTTTATTCAAAAGAATATTCCTGAAAATCATATCTTTGGTCAAATTGATGGAGAAATAATCTGTGTTTGTTTCGATATTAATCATTTAGAAGAAGTGAAAAGTTTCATTCAAGCTACTAATAGAATTAATGTAGACGAAGATAAAATTAACGAATTTCTTATAAAATTTCAAATCATTTTGATGGATGTGTCAGTTCTTGATGACAATATAAGAAAAAAATTGAGAGGAATAAAGATTTTTAATAATTTTATAACGGACAAATTTGCTATTAATTTTCTATGTGAAGAAATTAAGCTTTGGTTTCAAAGTTCTAAAGGAATTTATCTGAATGAAAAAAAAGCCGTGGGTTACTTTTGTAATATGCGAAGTCAGTATTACATAATGACAGTCAAAAATGAATTGCTCATTTCGTTTAAAGAACCAAAAGATAATCAAATCAAAGGGTGTACAAAAATATTTATCAAAAACAAAACATTTTACAAGACTGCTTTAATGAAAATATTACAATGTACATCTGAAAACGATACATTTTTTTTGAATCCTGAAGATGATTTATATATACAGAATCAACTAATAGAGACTTTTAAACTAGATAGATATACGTCAATAGTTGTACCAGTATTTGACAAATCTGCGGAGAAATTAGAAATAGATACAGCAATAAAAATTGTAAAAGAAAATAAAGATAAAAAAATTATGTTACTTACAGTCGAAAATAACAAATTTGCACAAAAAATCCCAACCGAAAATATTATAAATTACGTTTTAAAATTTTCCGATCTTTCTGCGGAAAGTCAATCAAAAATACTAGCAAAAAAAATCAAGTTTCAAGATGAATATTTATCAATAAACGAAATTTACGGATCGGAACAAGATAAAATGGATGAAACGATACTATTAAAATTCATTTCGGAAAAGAATATTACTGTTAACGAAAAAAATGAAAACTGCACGACGTACGTAAAGCAATTGAAAAGATTCTATATAAAACGGAATATTCATTTTAATGGAAAACCAAATACCGGTAAATATCCATTATTCGGTAGAAACTCATTATCCGAAACCGATTTTTGTCGATTAATTTTAAACAGCGTAGAAAATCAAACAACAAGTAAATTCATACTTTTATCTGACGTTCCCGGTATTGGTAAAAGCACCTTACTGTCCAATATGGAATGCATATTTCGAAAAACACCCTACTGGGTGATAAAACTCAATTTAAGAGATTGTACCGAAATCCTATTAGAAGCCAAGGAAGAAAATTGGGAATTCGTAGATGCAAAAGAACTATTTCCAAAAATTGATTCCACTTATCAAAATATCTTCAAACTTCCCGATAAAGTGATTATACTAATAGATTCAATAGATGAGATAGCTCCTGAATATACGGACATAGTCTTAAAAACTTTGGTCAATATTTCGAGTAGCGGCAATATAAAAAGAATAGTAATGGCATCTAGACCACACGTTTTAAAAGATATTGTTGACGCTACCAATCCGGTTATTTGTGAAGTCGATCCCTTTTCTCACGAGGATAGCCAAACTTTTGTTTTGAATTACTGGAAATTTAAATTGAAATTAGACAAATTAGACAAAGCGAAAATGTATTCACAACATTTATTTAAAAGCTTAGAACACAGCGTCGGCTTTAATCGTACTAAAAGTTTCGTAGGGATCCCTCTTCAAACGAAAATGATCGCAGAAATCTTCATTGAGGGTTACAACGACGAAAATAATCAATGGCTTGGGTGTAAAGAGTATTTGGAAAGTGGCGAAATGTCTTTTCCGAAAAAGATGAACATATCAAAGTTATTTGATATGTTTATTAATAGAAAACGACAGGTCTACTTCAACCAACAAGGAAACGCGAAAGGTAATGCCAGGACTGTCAAATTATACACAGAAACGTTTAATAACTCACTAGAAATGCATACAGTGGAAGCGTTAAAATTATTATTTGATAAGAAATACTATAAACACTTTGAAATAGCTACAACGCCATTAACAGACGTAAATTCATTATTCGACATGGGTATCGTTATGTACATAGAAGGAAAGGTTCAATTTGTTCATCAAACATTTGCAGAATATTTCGTAGCAAAATATTTTGTTAAATTAATAGAAAATAACAATTTATCTACGGATTTCATCGAGTTTTTAATCAATGACGTTTTTTTAAAGTTTGATAAAAGACAAATTATTGTATTGTTTATGGAACACTTACTGAATCTAGAAAAAGTTGAAGAAAACATATTTGAGTCGTTCGCTTTGACACTTGAGTTAAGTAAACAAACAGAGCTTGAAGTACTGGCAGCTCGAGGATGTTTCAATATCCTAACTTTGGTTATAAAAAAATACAGATATCCTAAAGAATTGTTATATCCTATTATGAACGACAATACTTTTCTTCACTTCGCAGCAAGTTATAATGCTACAGAATTCGCTAAACTTTTAATAGAAAAAGGACACTGTATCAACGAAAAAAATTTAAAAGGAAGTATTCCTCTACATCTTGCAATTGATAATAATTGTCAAGAAATTATGGATTTTTTATTAAGTATCAACAATGATATATTAATCAAAGATATTAATGAAGATTCTTTACTTCACTATGCTGCAAGAATGAATAACGTTAACCTCGCCACGTACCTTATTAACAAAAACATTGATTTAAATATGAAAAATTTGCGAGGAGAAACACCGTTACATCAAACAATTATTTATAAATCTAAAGAAATATTTAGATTATTAATGTATAATAAATGTTATATTATTGTAAAAGATAAACAAAACGACACTCCGTTACATTTCGCTGCTAAAGTTGGCGACTGCAGCATAGCTGATGAACTAATTAAAGCAAATCATAAAGTTGATGTGAAAAATATGCGTGAACAATCTCCTTTACATTACGCCATCGCTAACAGAAAAGAAGATATGATTGAATATTTGCTTGAGAAATATGAAAATATTAACGATATCAAAGATATCGAGGGTAATACATTATTACATTACGCAGCAAAATTTAATCATTTTAAAACAGCTGAAAAACTTCTATCTAAAGGACACGATGTTGATGTAAAAAATAATACCGGACAATTACCTATTCATTTCGCAGTGAGTCGCAGAAGCAAAGACATGATAAAATTATTGTTAGATGACACTAATGTTAAATTTGAAGATGGTAACAGTTTATTACATATCGCAGCTAAATTAAACGACTTAGATTTGGCGATTATTTTAGTTAACGCTAAACAAGATATTAACGTGACGAACTTGAATCAACAAACACCGTTACAAGTTGCAATTATATCAGGACATAAAGAAATGATACAATTTTTGATGACTGGAAAATATTATAATACATCGAGAGATATAAACGGCGATACATTGTTACATGCAGCTGTAAAAAAGGGTGATTTGGAAACTGCCAAAGCATTAATTGAACAAGGACACGTAATTGATAGGAAGAATAATCGACAAGAAACTCCTTTACATTTAGCCATAGCTTGTAAAAATAATAAATTATGTTTATTATTGATAGAAAATGGACATAGTATGGATATTTTTGACGAGCAATCGAACACAGTGATACATTTTGCTGCAAAAATGAATGACGTATATCTAGCAAAGTTATATAAAGAACGTGGATATGATTTAAATGTAATCAATGCTTCCAATAAAACTCCATTATATTTCGCGATAGTTAATAAACATAAAGATATAGCGATTTATTTGTTAGATAACGGACACAGAGTTAATATACGAGATCTGGATGGAAACACTTTACTACACCACGCAGCTATGAACAATAATATTGAAATAGCCGGTTTATTAATAGAAAAAGGACACAAAGTTAATGTGAGAAACGTACGTGGTCATACACCGTTATATTTCTCTATATACTATAAATGTAAAGATATGTCAAAATTTTTAATCCAAAACGATCATAGTATATTTGATGAGGATTGTGAAAAAAATACCTTACTACATATCGCTGCTAAAACGAATGAAGTTGAAATATCGAGATTACTGATAGAATTGAAACATGAATTGAATATATTCGGCGAAACTCCTCTTTACGTAGCTATTTACAGCAATTCCAAAGATGTTATAGAATATCTACTAGCAGTCGATATTAACCTCGATATAAATCGAAAATATACAGCCAGTGAGAATACACTGTTACACGAAGCTGTGCTCTATAACGACGTCGATATTGTAGTTTTATTAAAACGAAAAGGGCATTTGGTGAATATACGAAACGCAAAAGGTCTAACTCCTTTACATATAGCTATTGCTAATAAATACAGAAATATTATAGCTTCTTTAATTACCGGAACCGATGATCTCGAAGTAGACCTATTACATTACGCTGCCGAAAATAACGCTTTCCAAATAGCAGATTTATTACCGAAGCAACAACTAAATCAAAAAGACTCAGATGGGTATACCCCGTTGTTTCTCGCGGTTAAAAATAAATCTAAGGGAATGTTTGATTTCTTAATTGAAGCAGATGCTGATATCAGAGATACAGATAAAGATGGTAATACGTTACTACATTGCGCCGCATTCGAAGGTAATTTTGAAGCTGCTGTTGTATTGGTTGAGAAAAATCATCCAATAAACGTTGAGAATTTGAACGGTGAAACCCCTCTTCATCGACTGATGGCTAGTAAGATTGAAAGAAATAGTGCAATTAATATTATAAAATTATTATTAGATCACGGGCATAGGATAGATATAGAAGATAAAAGTGGCAATATTTTACTACATTATGCTTGTAAATTAAACGCAATTGACGTTATTAAAATATTATTAGATAAAAATCACAATTTAGATATCATAAATGCGAAAGGAGAATCACCACTGCACGTATCTATCGATAGTGGTTCAACGGAATCGACGAAACGCTTGTTGAGCGGCGTTGAAAATAATAATGTTGTAGATAGAGAAGGTAACACGTTATTACATTATGCTGTAAGGAAAAATGATGTCGAAACTACATCTTTACTAATTTTTAAACGATATGAAGTTAATGTAATAAACAATCGTGGCGAAACTCTTGTTCATTTATTGATACAAAAATTCAATTACAAGTTATTGGTATTTCTGTTGAGTAACGGTGTGAATCCACATGTTATATTACAAAACGGAAATACTTTGTTACATTTAGCCGCTGAAAAAAATAACCTCGACCTTGCCGCTTTATTAACTGCCAAAGGGTTATCAGTAAACGCCGTTAATTCAAAAAAACAAACACCTCTACATATCGCAATAAAAGAGAAATCAAAAAGTATGTCGAAATTTTTATTAGGTGAAGAAATTGATGTTAATTGCAAAGATATAGATGGAAATTCGTACTTACACTATGCAGCTAAAGAGGATGACATTGAAATAGCTGATTTATTACTCGAAAAAGGTCATTACGTGAATGTGGAAAATTTAAGAAAAGAATCGCCGTTATATAATTCTATTCAATGTAGAGCGAAGCGTATGACGAAATTTCTTCTCGACAAAGGACATAACATTGAAACAAAAGATACTAATCAAAATACATTACTGCATTTAGCTGTAAAAGCAAATGATATAGATTTGGCTTTGTTATTAATTGAAAGAGGTCACGAAGTTAATGTTACCAATTCAAATAACGAAACTCCTCTTTACTGGAGCGTAGCTAGAAAATTTAAAAATATAACCAAATTACTTCTCGAGAAAAAACACGGAATTCATTATCTTGTTTTAGGTAATACACTTTTACATACTGCTGTAACTCAAGACGATGTTGAAACTGCAGCACTACTCATTGAACACGGCCATAAAATAGATACCAGAAACGAAAAAAACGAAACACCTTTTTATTATGCAGTTAAACATAAAAGAAAAGAAATGACAAATTTTCTGTTCAATCATGAAGATAATAATCGAACTTTGAATGCTGAAATTGCGTTACTATTAGTTAAAACTATCAACTATATGAAATCATCGATGGTATTTTCGATTTCGCGCGATATAATGATTCGACGATATAATGACATGTCGTTGTTATTGTTACAAAATGAAGGAACAATCGTAGTGAATGATGATGTTGGAAACACGTTGTTGCATTTAGTTTCGGAAACTAATGATACCGAAGTAGGAGATTTACTTATACGATGCGGACATGATATAAATTTAAGAAATTCTTTTGAAATAACCCCGTTATATTTTGCGTGTATGAATAACTCAAGGGATATGTGTAGACTTTTACTGCAAAAGGATCACGTCGATTTTCATTGCCCACCTGGCTATGATAACGAATCGTTGTTGCATTGGGCAGTCTTGCAACATGATCTGAAACGTGTAGATTTATTATTGAAAAAAGGACACGATGTTAACGTGCGGAATTTGAAAGACGAAACTCCTTTACAAATCGCGTTTAAACATAAATTTAAGAGTATTATTAAAAGATTATTGCAACAAGATGAAATAGATTTTGCAAGTACGGTAGATGAAGAAGGTAATACATTATTACACTTTGCTGTTGAAGATAATGATATTGATATTACGGATATTTTGTTGAAAAAGGGACTTGAAAGTGATATTAGAAATTTGGATAACGATACACCTATTCATATAGCGTTTAAATTAAAATTGGAAGAAATATTACAGCGTTTATTATTTGCCACACCTGATTTTAACGTTGACGATGTTACCGATAATAAAGGAAATACGTTATTACACTTCGCTGTTGACAAAAACAATTTGGAATTAGTAAATTTTTTGATAAGAGAAAAACATTTGATCAAAGTTTTAAATGTACATGCCGAAACGCCGGTACATTTAGCACTCAACAAAAGGTATATAGACATATTAAAAATATTATTGAGAAATACTGAAGTCGATTTAAAGGATATTGTTGATTCAAACAACACAAAGTTAATAGAATTAGCTGCTGAAGATGTAGAACTTGAGAATATATTATTAGAAACATCATATTATTAACTTTTACTTGCTAAATTGCAGATATGTTCTCACAGAGAATCTGCGAACTGTTTCCAAACCAGACGTTAAGGAGCAAAATCCGAATCAACCTTGCACTTAATGATTATTAAGTGCCACTTGGTACATGCGTTCCTGGGACCTTAGGAAGCAATCTGAGGGTTACCGCCACCGAATCCGTCCATTAATTTTATCAACGATGTAAATTTTTGCATCGGTAGATTTAAAATATCCTGCCGCGTTTTAGTACCACACTTATGATTGTTTTCAATGTCAAGGACAAGTTCTGATTTTGGGGATTTCCTGTGATTTCCTTCAGCGTTAAAAAGGTACCAGTTCCATGCATAAACAAAATATTGCGTTACCATCGGCAAATATCAATAACTTAGTAGAAGTGTAAGTGTAAAGTTTGACGTCAAAAAAGTGAAACAGAGTTACGCAATAAATTGAAGATGATGACCGATCGTGAAGGCCAGTTTCGAAAATATCGATGCAGTTCATGACATGATTCTATCAGACCGTTGAATTGGGCTAAAACGGATATCTGAAGCACTGAATATTTCATACGAATGCGTTCATCATATAGTTCACGTCAATTTGAACATGAGAAAAATTGCTGCAAAATGAAATCCCCAAATGTTTGGATACTGACAAAAATCGTGCAAGGGTAGAAGTCTTGCGTTCGATCTGTGCTCGATTTGAAAACGATGTAGACTTCTTAAACCGAATTGTTATTATGGATGAGACTTGGGTACATTTCTACGATCCAGAAACAAAGCAACAATCGATGGAATGGTGACACTCTGGTTCTCCAAGACCTAAGAAGTTTCGTGTCCAAAAATCTGCTGGAAAAACTCTTGCCTCAGTTTTTTGGGATTGCCATTGAGTAATTATGATTGATTTTTTGGACTTGGATTAGAAGTACTTTTGTTTTCTTTCTCTAATAAATTATATTTTTTCAATAGGATCAGATAACTTTTTACTTTTAAGTACGAATCGCAAATTTTCTTAACAGTGCATCTTTATTTTCTCGTATATTTAGTAAACATTGTCTACAAGTTTTTTCAGGTTTACTTTTCTTGCTATTAATTTTTATAAAATTGGTTATGTCCTCGAATGTCATCTTTACTAGTTGGATTAGCTTTCTAATTCTCGTAATATTTGGATTAACTTTTTTCTGTTCACACTATCATAAGCTCTTTTGGAAACAACAAAAAGGATCTGTGTTGGTATTTTATATTCATAACAGCCAGTAATCAGCTGTTTTATCATAAAAATTTAGTCGGATGTTCCTCTGTCTTTTCTAAACCCTCCTTGGTACTCTCCTAACAATTCTGCGTGTATTTCCAATCTTCTTTTCAAAATTGATGCGAATTTTTTGTGTGTGACATCTAACAAGGCCATTCTTCCATAATTTTCGCATGTTTTGACTCTCTTCTTGTAAATGGGGGATATAATGGATTTTCTTCATGCTTATGAAATTTTCTCGGTTTTCCAAATCTGAAAAAGTAAATTTAAAATTTCTTCTTCAAGCTGTGCACAACTATGTTTAATTTGTTCTTTTGTCACAACATTAAATCCCAGATTTTTATTGTTTTTCATTTATCACTTCTTCAACTTCTCTGTTCGATAATGCTGATAAAGTTGATTTTCAAGGTTTCCTTCATTTGCTATTTCTTCGAGTGCATTTTCGTTTCTGTCATTTTCAACATTAAATATTTTTTTTTCTTCGTCACCTACAAAGTTTCCTTCTTTGTCTTTTATATATGTGGTAGTACTCTTGTTTTGTTTTCTTATGTGTTTAACATCTATGTAACACTTTTTAATTTCCTTTCTTTGATATTCTTCTCCTAGTTTTTATTTGGTCTCTATTGTATTCTCTATTTTCCATCCTACAAGGTTTCGTCGCTTTCTTTCTTTGATTTTTATATTCACTTATGCTTTTTTCATCTCTTTTCTGCAACAGTTTCTTTTTTTGTTGTATTACACTGTCACATTCATCATCTAGCCATCTTTTTCTTTTTTGTCATTTTTTTTCGTGGCAGTTTTTACTACTTGTTCAATTTTTTCCCGGTTTTTTCTACAGTTATGGTGTGGCTTTCTTCTCGGTTGTCTAAGTATTTTTCAATGTCTATCGTATACTTTCTTACAATATTTTAGTTTATTTTATTTTTAATAAATGAATTTTTTCTCACTGATATCATCTTTCCTGCAATCTGCAGCTTTTCGAATACTAATAAGCGTTTGTGGTTTTAGATTTTTCACTAAATCATCCGTTTTATCACAAAACAACCACGACAATTCATTTAGTTTCCACTTTTTTACATTTATCACTTGTAATGACATTGTCCGCGCTTCTATATATATATATATATATATATATATATATATATATATATATATATATATATATATATATATATATATAAAACACACTAATAAAATACTACACTGCAAAAAAACTTAAATATTATTACTAACATACTCAAAAATGAACCGTTATGGGAGACAAATTCTTTTCTACTGACTACTCCAAGTGCTACTGTATTTAAAAATATAGTATGGTCAGCTGTAGTTCCTCTAGTTTCGTAGCATTTAAAAATATACAGACTGGTCTTCGTATCAGTTAGAACAAAATCAACAATAGTGAAATCAGTAGTAGACCTGCAATAATCTAGATGTAATAAAAATAGTGTAGTCTTAAGTTTCATTTGTGGTAATTTAGGAAATGTATTTAGTTATGTACAATACAACATAAACTGAATCAGGACTTTCCTTTATCCAAAACAATTCTACAACAGAACAGAATTTTTTAGATTCTTACATGGAGTTTCTCAAAAGTTATCGAACCAAATTGGACCAAAACACTAAACTAGAAATGCTATCAAATAGTAGAAAAAATGAAAGCAAATTTAGTATAGTCGTTTTTATTGCATAAAAATATAAAATATTATTTTTTTGTAAATCTGTACTTTAAAAAAGTAGTTTATTGAAATTTGTCTAGTGGATAATGTTCTTTATAATCCTGCAAGTGTTTCTCCATTTCTTCTTTCTGCTTTCTGAAAATAGAAATATACATTATTGAATTGGCAAATGTTTTTATTGGATTGTGCTGCTTGTGCAAAAGCCTCCAAATTAATTGTCAGCACATCGCAGAGATACGGGGCCCTGACTGGTGTTCAAATCCAACAAGAGCTCAGACCAACGCAAGGAGTGACTTCAGTGACCTTCAGTCTTCAAATTAACCCCAGCCCACCGAGCGGTCGTCTATAATTTGCCAGAGAACACATTAATCGGAATGAAGAACAAGAATGGGATGAATCTACAGAAGACCCGAAGAAAGATTGGCGCAGAGTTGTATAAAACAAAACATGACTTCTAGGGGAGGTTCTTGGATTATTTGAGCAGGTATATCGTTAGAAGCAACGGCGAACCGATACATAGAAGAAATTTTAAGGGATCACGTCGTTTCCCACTCTGCAATTGGCTAGCGCGTATCCTGGACTCAAATCCTATCTAACATTTCTGCACCAACCAAGAAATCAGACTTCAAAACGACGCTCAGTGAAGACAGGGAAAGCATCGAACATGATCAAGCAAAGAAATTAATTCGATCCAAGAAAAAATCGATTGGAAGGGATAGGGCCAGGGAGGAACCCTTAATATTCGAATAAATTAGTATTTTGAAGAAATGAAGCGTGTGTTTTCTTTACTGTTAATTATAACCCTTTATCATTGTTTCGTTTGATATTTTTTTTTTCACCAAAAAAATAGTTCAAATACAACATGCATCACTCATTATGAGGTTCAAACTAAAGCAAAACAATGGCTACAGATTTTTGGCTACAGACTATCTATTACTGTTTACATGTAATTCACACACATTGACACTAATATAATAACTTGACACGTCTCACTACTTATTTTATTCTAAAAGGGTTCCAGGACATTTAGTATACTTACATTAAATGAGGAGGTAGATACTTGTAAACATCATCGAACATAATTTCCACTTTATGTTTCAATTTCCGTTCACCTTCGTTGAAAGCTAACAGTACATCTTTTCTGGCATCTTTCAACCATTTTTTGTCTTGCATTTCATCCCATAATCCTTTTTTATTTATATAAGATTTGAATTTATTCGTGGGATAATCGTTTTCCATCCACTGCTTCACTTCATCTGAACTTCTATAAGCAGAACTGTCGTCGGAAGTTGTATGATGACCGACTCTAGAAAATTATAATTAAATAATTGTATATTAAATTTTTTTTTTCGCAAAATTTGGAATCGTTATTAAAAGGATACAAGAACTCCTCATTTTGAAATCGAGGCAGAGTAAGGCAGAGTAAGTAATCTTTTGGCTACAGACTTTTGGCCGCTGAAAGATCTGAACAAAATGGGTGCCGCATTCGCTTAAACAAAATCAGAAGCGTTTTAGATAGAATGAAAAGGATTTTATGAGTTATTCCATCACTATAGATTTGACTTGGGTTTGTTACCATGAATTTGAATCCACACAAGAAGTTGAGGAGTGGTGCCAACTCGGTACATTGGCTTCAAAACGAGTTAATGTCCAGAAAATGGACAAGAAGTTTTTTTGGAACTCTGATTTTAAAACAATAAACTCAATTTATCAATATAATTTTTTGGATCAAACGGATGTAAAAATTCATGAAAAAAGATCGGGTTTAAGCAAGATAAAGCACCTTCAAACAATCAGGGAATTAAAGTACGAAATGTTGAAACATCTATTCACTAGACTTGACTCCATTTGCAGCTCAGATCCATTTCCAGACACACATCTTAAAAGATATTTTAAACGTTTCATCTTAAATCCAACAAATAATCTTTTGAAATTCCAAACATGAAATCCACTTACCTGTAGGTCATAGCTTCTATAAGTACTGGTTTATTTTCTTCCAGAATATATTCTTTTGCCATTTTAGTTGCATTAAATACCGCCAACACATCGTTACCATCAACCCTGATTGTATTTATACCGTATCCAGGACCCCTGGCGGCTATTCCATCTCCACTGTATTGTTCATTAACTGGAGTAGATATTGCGTAACCATTGTTTCTGCATATAAATATAACCGGACAGTTCAGGGTAGCCGCGAAATTGAAAGCTGCATGCGTATCTCCTTCTGAAGCGCTACCTTCTCCAAAATAGCACGCCACCACTCTACCTTTACCTTTCAAAGCGTAAGCAGAACCTGAAAATACCATTTTTTCGTAGCGCTAACCAACTTTATTTATGACAATTAAATTTCGGACAAAAGCCTCAATTCAACTCTACACAAAGATCCCCGTTGTCTTCACGATTCAATGTATTCTTGTATCTGTTTAAGCGAGTTCTAGTCGCACACATATACTCAGCTGCTGCTGGACAGTAGCATATAAATATTCAGTCACTTTTTGGCCACCATAATTCATTTTCTGTTGTCTGGAAATCATATAGTGAGGCTTGGGTTGCTTTAACGGTTTTTGAAGAATCGTTTCCCATTTAATTTTCCGTTTGGTTTCAGGTTTCAGCTACATGAATGCCATTCAGAGGACAAAATTAAGTTTCTTCAGTTGGTTCACTAACGCGAAAAAAGCATTTATAGAGTGGAAATATCCTGGATTACAAGCAGTAAAGAAATTTAAGGTCAAACCTTCTGCCGGTAAAGTTATGGCAATCATAAACTGGGATTCCTGCGGTTTTATCCTGATCAATCACCTGCAGCGTTATCAGACCTTCAACTAAGATCGTTATTGCGCTGCGAGGTTACCAGAAGCCATCCGGTGATGTTGAGAAAATGTGTCAAAACATTCGTTTAATGATGCGGCTTCTGATTTCTATTAACAAATCTATTCTGTTTTCAGATAAATATCTTGATAGTTTTGATGATTATGCCTCCATTTTCTGTCGTTTGCTATCTAATGAATATTTTACTTATTGACTTATAATTTTTTTCAACACTTCTCGTAGTAAAGTCCTCAATACAGATAGAACGAACGATTTGGAAGCTCTTACATTTCAGCTCGAGTAGTTTCTTCAGTTTTTTCTCCATTTTAGGGTGAAACATTCAAAATTTGAATTGTTTTAGTCCCCAATTTGATAGAGTTATTTGTATAATGAATTTTGAATTGATACTCACCTACAGCTTGAGGAATTTGAGTACCTAACGGACTAGAAATAGTAACAAAGTTTAGTTTATCGCTTCCATAATGTACTGGCATCTGCTTGCCGTGTCCACGGTCGTCTTTGTTACCATAACATTGATCAACGAATTGTTGTAAAGTGAAACCTCTCCACATTAACACGCCAACCTCTCTGTATTGTCCATAAACTACGTCGTTATTATTTAAAGCAGCAGCACTACCTATCTGGGTCGCTTCTTCACCGAAATTGGTTAAATAAAAAGATATTCTTCCTACGGAAAATTATACAAACTTTTTAGAAGTGTAAGTGTTTGTCCTAAATAGTCTACCAGCATAAATTTTCTTTAAATTGATTTCAATTGATGTAAAATATTTATTAGAACAAAATTCTAGTTTGATTTTATTCTAATTTATGATGAAGGTGATCTATTGATCAAGAAAAGTCGAAACGTCAATATTATCTATCTTTCAAAAATTATTAAAAAAACTACTTTTGAAACTCCTGTTTCCCCTAAATCAAGAGGATTTTTTCTAATTCTAATACTGTGTGGTAAATTTTATTTAGGCGACGCTCGTCTTAGTATAAAATGTTTTTTAAATTATCTAACAGTCAAAGTTGTCGCCAAATATACAGGATGTTCCGGAACATGCTACAGTAGCAAAGAAATGTTGGAAGAATTAATGAAAGAAATTGAAATATATGAAATGAAACGCAAGAGAGAAGAAAGAAGTAAAAATTGGAAGACATGAGTTAAAAGTGGTAAAGAAATTCAAGTACCTAGGTGAAATAATAATAACAACGGCGGAGTTAGAACATAAGACGTACGAGAAAAGACCCAACAGCAAACAGAGCACTTGGTGCAAATAGAAAAATGTTAAAGAACAAAGAAACAAAATGATACAAAAGAGTGGAGAGTTGGGCCGGATAAGAATGATGATACAGTGATCGCAAGGCCGAGTTCAAGATGATTAGATGAGCTGATTATGGATGTGAAAAGATCCTGGGAACAAATGACTATGAATAGAGCCTGGTTTAAATGTGCAAGCAGACGTGAACTGCGCCTACTGAGCCTCCCCTAAGCAAAGCTAAAAAGCTCGAAAGAGTGGTTTCTTTAATTTCTTATTTCTTAGACCTTTTGATATATTAATGCTTCTAAATGTTCTTGATTTTAAGTCTTTTCTGTTCCAAAATTAGTTTTTTTGATAATTTTTGAAAGATAATATATTTTCCGAGCTTTCGAATACTTATGTACTCATCGTCTGGGAAATAATTAATTGAGATTTTCGGTGGTTTTGAATCGTTTTCTTGTGAAATTTTTTTTAAATTCATAGGTTTCAAAATTCAATTGAAATATTAATATAGCTGGGAAAGACTTGAAAACGTCTATAATGAATCAGCGTCTCTAGTTACCTTGACGTTGTGCTTCGTATAAAATTTTGTCCATTACCCCAAGCAGTGACATATCTTTGTACATTTTGATCAATATTTCGTTAGATAAATTTGGTTCTTCTTTGGGATCTAGAACGTTTCCTTGGCGATCCATCACTCGATATACTGGTATCGGTTTGTAACTGTGAGCTCCTACAAATTCTAATTTTTCGGTCCATGTCGTTCTCGCGCCAGGAAAAAGTGGAATTTCGGTTGAAAAGAGCCTCTAAAAATTTCAATAAAGCGCCTAAAATCACATACCATAATTCTTCTTAGAAATTTCAACCATAAGGTTTTCCCAAATTTTTTTATTTCATTTCAAGTGCCACTTGATAAAATGAAGACTCTGTAATTTTTTTTAGTTCAAATCTTCAAGTTTTCACCCCGCGTCTCGTTATTTATTTCAACACTTTCTGTAGATACTTTAAGCAATTTATTTATAGATCAAGTTTTGTACAAAACAAATTGCTAAACAGGGTTACGAAATGTGTCTATGGTGATAATGCAATAACTTAGGAGACTGTTAACACGTGGAATGAACAATTTAAAAGTGGACATGGAAGGGTTTACGGAGCTATGTAAGAAGAAGACGTGAAAAATTGCCAAACGCTTTTATTTTCATCATGAAAATGCGTTTATCGTTCCCGAGTTTTTGCCCGCTTCCTGTCTATCGACTACCAAATAACTCACAAGATTCAGCACCAGGACTCCTTTTAACGAATATAAACCAGACGAAATCTATTCTGAAGAAGCCATTCAGTTTGTTTTGCATTTTATTTTAGCTTTAGAAAAAATCATGCTACAGTAGACCAAGTACTGATCAATTAGAATAAGCTCTAGAAGATAGAAGACGAAAAGCTGGCACATTAGACTTTATGAAAATTAATCAGCGAATGTTAATTTTACAAATCAAACCGCTAATAATCATATCATTATATCTAGGCATGAACTGAGAAGCGAAGCTACGAAAGTAAGAACGTGTCAAGAAAAAAAGGAAAATCTGAAACATAGAACTATACTATTAGTTAGGAATGTTAAACTAGCAATTCAAAGTAAAATATTGATATTCAAACAACCTGTGCGGACATTCGGCAAACAAACTGTGCCAGTTCAAGCAATATTGAAATCATACGAATATTCCAGAACAAGGTATTGCGAGTTGTGGTTAACGTCACTTGGTATGTAGAGAACAGCTGTCTCTACAGTGATCTAGGAATGGAACTGGTGGAGAACGAGGAAAAATACGTCGAAGCAATTCTAACGTGGATTAATGAGAGTAGTTAAACGTTTTAAGGCCGTGACACACTTGTCATACACCACTCCGATCCGATTTTGATCCAAAGAACGGATCGGTGTGGGATCTGAAGGGGCATACATGTCCTATACTCTTCCGAGTTCTTTCCGATTTCCAGCTCCAGCTCTAAACATTCAATTAAAATGAACCTTGTTCCTCAACAAAATCACATCAATCACCACAAATCACTCCACTAAAAAATGTAAAAAGGAAATGAATCTCAAAGAATGTTTTTGTTTTTTATAACTTCATACACAGTTTATGCAAATTTTTCTCGTTCATTCAGCACATGCTGGTTGGTCACAATTTATGCATTTATCTTATTTTTTTTTGATAAAGGCAAAATCGGTAGTTTATCTGCTCGAAGTGCGATAGAAGATGTTTCTAGACGTGGGTTTGAAGCACCATTGTCATTATTTGTTCGCAGACGTCTTTCTGATTTTTCTTTTAATTTAGTTGCCTCTTTTGACTTGCTTCTGAATGACGATCCAGAAGGTTTCAAAGAAAAATTTCTCACCGCTGAATGACGAGTGGCAGCACCCCATCGAAGCTACCTGAATCTGTCACAGAAGGCCAGCTCGTTGGTACCGACACTAACGCCCTGAGCAGTGAGCAGAGGGTTAAAATATCGTTTTGGTAAATATTTTATTCCAAACTTAAGCCAGACAAATTGCTTTCGTGAAATACAAATTTCAACATAGATATAATCCATGATAAGTGGAATAATTTAATATATCTTTGTCTAAAATATATACTAAGATTATTTTTTCTTAACTAAAATTAGAATTGATGAAAAAATTCGTTTATAATACTACTAGGTAATTATTAACTTGATGGTTTAACATTTTCCCAATTTTAATATTATTTTATGAAATGTGGCAACATTGTTTAATTATGACCTCTATTGCGTGCTTTTTTGTTGTCCCAAAACATTATAACAAGCTTTTTGAGAATGTCTTTATTTATCTAGATATAATAATTAATATTATAATGATGGACCTAACCTATACTGAATAGTCCCGTCAATAAATTGTGATGAATATCTTATTTTATCAAGTACGACAATAACCTTAAAACTAGTAAGTGTCTTATATGGTAATAACAATAAAAACACTTAAAATATAAATGTGGCACTGAAATAATAATCATAGATAACTTATATATGATGATTTTAACTTACCTCTGACTTAAATTTATTGCATACACGAGAACATATGTTTCGGCTTAACCTCACAACTTGTTTATTTAAAATCATATCGAAGGTGTAGTTTAAGTGAGTTTAAAAGTTGATTTAATTCAACCTTGGAACATCTACTTTGTATTAAAACGCTTAAAATTGTTTGATAAAATTCATTTTGATTTCTAATTATAGTCAAAAAATACGAAAATAAATTAGATCTAACTCTATATTACAAATATTATGTATTAATTATCTTTTTATCACTAAACTACTATATATTTACATTGAAACGTTTATTTTGAAATAGTAACTGGTAAATGTAGATATCAAAAGTCAACAAAACATATACCGGATGTCCCCGTTTTTATAATGCATGTACGAGGATCGTTTCAGAAGTAACAGGCCCAACAAAGAAAACCCAAAAATTTTGGACTAAAATATATTTATTTTTCACCGTAATCTCCTTTAAAATCCATATTCTTTTCTCAGCGACGTTCAATAAGTTCTATATCCTTTTTATAATAAGAATCGTTCATTAACTGGCGACATCAACTCTTCATTCTTGGAAAATCTTTGACCACCGAGCCATTTTTGCAAGTCTGGGAACAGAAAATAGTCCGAGAAGGCTAAATCTGGCTAAAAGGGTGCATGAGGTAGCAATTTAAACATTAATTTTGGCCATCGCAATAACGAATTGCTGAGCTGGTGATGAAACAACACCAAATGTGGCCGTTTTTGCTCGATTTTTTCGCTCAAACGTAGAAATAAGTTCGTTTAACACTTGCCATTGATAGTTTTTGCTTTTTCAAGATAGTCAATGAAAATTATCCCGCGCGGATCCCATAAAACCGACGCCACGACCTTGCCAGCTGATGGAACGGTCTTTTCTTTTTTTGAAGCCATTATGTGCATAACATTTTCAAAGTATGAAGATGCTGTTGGTGTTGATAAGCCAAATCTATACCTCAAACCTGATAATTTAGATTTCAACGTAATTTCTTTAAAGTTTGCCTGTGAGAATTAATTATTATGTATGGCTCCAGTAAACTGATTTAAACCTGTTTAATATTTAGTTTTATCATTTCTTGATGCTTTCCTAGAAAGGTAACGAGGGTTTTAATAATGTGCTGATACGAGTTAACTTAATAAAAGTATCCGATATGTCTTCTGATGATATATCTGTCTGCACTTCTTGTGTACATTCACATAGAAATTCTTCTGGAGCCTTCTCTATACTTGTAATTGGAGTTTCAGTATCTTGTAGTAAAACTTTCATGTGAAGATAATATTAAATCAAATTCTGTTCAATATCAGTTGTGATTACGAACAGAAGTAGTTTTTGAAAAGAAGTATGTTTCATCAAGCATCTTTCCCAGTAATATTTCACACAGACAGAATTAATTATTGTATGAACTAGCTTATTCTACGATAATCACATTCTCTACTTTTCAATACTTTTTGACCCCTTTTACTTCTTTCTTATATTTTCGATTTGCGGCGTTTATAGCCCATGATTAAACTGGGGATCCAATCAGGGTTTAATGTATCCTCCAGATGAGTTGGTTTCCCTGTTAGAAGAAGCAGAGGCTGGATTGCTGTATCTAGCTAACCATATACTTTTCGTAGGCTGTAATGAACTTACCACCTTACTTACTATGCACGTACCTGAAATAAAGTGCTTGGAGCATACTCTTGACGGCATCAGTTTCAGATTTAGTTCCACACTTTATCACTCCGCAAAATGTAGGCGTGGTAACGAACTTTTTGATTCAAATAAGATCGACAGGTTGGACAGAAGTATAATGAGTCAGATGTTCATCATCCATATTTGTTTTCATGTAATATCTACTTGAATAGGCCTATAAGCGACAACCCAACCAAGCCTCACAGAAATACATACAATAAATATTAAAAAGCAATTATATTTCAATAAATTTTATTAGTTTTTCAGTCCAAATAGTTTCTCGAAGTTCAAATAACATTGATAATAATTTATTAAGCCGTGCGGTTAGATTTGATTTAATTATAACTATTTCTGATCGAATTTATTCAATGGGTATTGTTGACTATAGTTTTTAAGATGTTGTGTTAATCCATCCTTCTGTTTCCTGGAAAAAGTCAGTACGGATATATTATTTAAATTGAAATATAAAAAAAATAGTGAGATGTGCCTTTTAAATAATTTTCTGTCGAATTAATACATTTCTACATACTAACATCTGCTATATATGTCTCCACTCTATCCCCAAAACCCCATTCCATTATTCGAAATTATGCAAGAAGCCTTTTCCTGGTAGCTCCTTCACGACGCCCGCTTCTTTCTATTTGATAGCTTAAATCTAGTTTGTATTATTGCAAACCGTGGTTCGATACATTGTATCATCCCTTTCAATGATATCCCTTTCTCCCCTGGCCCTGCCTTGATAAAGGAGGGGTCATTAGTATTAGGGCAAGTCCTCCCCCAAAGAAATAAGTTAATTACGTTGTTTTTGACAGCATAATAACGAATTTTACGCAATTTTTACTTTAAACTTCAATTCCTCATCGACTTTGAATCGTATGTCACAACGTCAGTCAGTATTTGAAAGTAGACGGACTAAGGGTCTAAGGACTAAAGATAATGACAATTTTACCAAAGTAATTCATTAAAAATTTAACTATGCTAACATGTACATACAGAAATGGATATTATTCAGGGTTTAGGGGGGATCATGACCCCCCATGGCTCCCCCTTGGATCCGCGCTTTGCCATTACTTAACTGAAACACAATTTGGATCAGATTCCCGGTTTTTTCGATATTTTCACCTTTTAGGACGACCTGAGCGGGACTAATCTGAAACGCCTTGTCAGTAATCTCTAAATCGTTTGAATCGCTCAAAAATACGTGCATGCGTTGAACGTTTACATGTTATACCTTTCTTTCGATGAATTATAAGTTTCAGTTGCAGTTTTACATGAAATTTCACAATAATTGTTGCTCTACTATTATAATTAACGTTTAACTTGAAAAATAACTTATATACGAAAGAGGGCACGTCTATACTGATTTGTTTACAGTAGTGGAGGTATTCTTCCGTAGCAGAAGGGTTTACGGTAACAGCTGGTCATATACTCAAAGTATCGAGCTTGAATTGTGTGAAAGACGATTTATTCTAATGTGAAATATTGGAAAAAATATACGAGTATGTATTAAAAACAACTAGAATCTACAGAAATTATCCAGTATTTGATGTGAACCGTTAGAAAATAGTAGAATAGTTTATGGGAGGTAATGAATGATAAATCTTCTTCTAGCAGATAAATTCATATCCAATACCACCATTTTCGATAATTTAATACCATTGGATGATATTTGGTAAACCTTTCCAACAACATCTATAGCACAGGTCACATTCCAAACGATTGGCTGGTTTCGCAACATAAAACACTGGACTGGCATGCAGTTATAAATAGATGTCTGACAATAAGATAATCGCCAACGCACTGTAGGTGCAAGGCAGTAGAAAAAAAAAGAAGGATGATATTTATAGTCAGTTTTAAGTTTTCGTCGGTCCTATATAATATTAAACTCACCTAATATGTTGTGGCATATACTGATAAACATCATCAAACATAACTTCCCAGCTTCGTTTATGCTTTTCTTCGCCTGCTTTGAAAGCTTTCATAACTTCATTTTTTGCCTCTTCCAGCCAATTTTTTTGTTTTGTATCGTCCCAAAGCCCTTTATCGGTTAGATAATACCTAAATTTATGAGTGGGATAATCATTTTTAGTCCAAAATTTGATTTCATCTGGTGATCTATAAGCGCTACTGTCATCGGAAGTGGAATGGTCACTTACTCTGCAATCATAATAGTTAATTGGTGTATTGCAAAATTATGAAAGATGCTTTGAATCGAGGGATATATCTCCTTTTTCATCCTAGAAGGGAAGTTTGATAAATTACTAATAATTATTAATATGTAGTGTTTTACAGTCTACAAGAAATAAAAATAATTTCTGCAATATGATTAACTGTTCAATCTAGATCAAAGCTCGATAATTATTTGAGTTCAAAAATGCGGCAGCAGCTAAATACTTTTATAGATCTCTCGACCGCTCGATAGGGAGGAACTTAAACGTTCCACAAGCTTTGATTGGCTAAACATTATTGTTAATCTGCTATTAATCTATGCTTTATAGACATGTGATTGTTTGGTGATTTTTAATCGATTTTTTTCGCTTAATGCAGTGATATAACTCGCGTGCGAACGTTTTGAAAGACCCTGTATAATCTATTAAAAGTAAAAAACTGTACACGAACAATTACCTGTAAGTCATGGCTTCAATTAGAACCGGTTTACTTTCTTTCAAAGCATATTCTTTCGCCATTTTAGTAGCATTATAAGTCGCTAGAACGTCGTTACCGTCTACTCTAATTGTATTTATACCATAACCAGGTCCTCTCGCTGCTATTCCGTCTCCTCTATATTGTTCTTGAACCGGTGTTGAAATAGCAAAACCGTTATTTCTACAAAACATAATCACGGGACAATCTAACGTAGCCGCAAAATTGAAAGCAGCATGTGCATCTCCTTCTGATGCGGCTCCATCACCGAAATAACATATCACGACTCTGTTTTTACCCTTCAAAGCATATGCGGACCCTAAAATATTTATGTATCTATAGATACGAGGATGTATTGATATCTAGTTAGCCTAGACCAGTTCCATGCATAAACAATATATTTCGCTACCATAGCAACGAACAATAACTTAGTAGAAGTGTAAGTGTAAAGTTTGACGTCAAAAAAGTGAAACAGAGTTACGCAATAAATTGAAGATGATGACCGATGGTGAAGGCCAGTTTCTGTGTCAGTCCTCGAAAATATCGATGCAGTTCATGACATGATTTCATCAGACCGTCGAATTGGGCTAAAACGGACATATGACGCACTGAATATTTCATACGAACGCGTTCATCATATAGTTCACGTCAATTTAGACATGAGAAAAATTGCTACAAAATGGATCCCCAAATGATTGAATGTTGAGCAAAAACGTGCAAGGGTAGAAGCATCGCGTTCGATCTGTGCTCGATTTGAAAACGATGTAGACTTCTTAAACCGAATTGTTATTATGGATGAGACTTGGGTACATTTCTACGATCCAGAAACAAAGCAACAATCGATGGAATGGTGACACTCTGGTTCTCCAAGACCTTAGAAGTTTCGTGTCCAAAAATCTGCTGGAAAAGTTCTTGATTCAGTTTTTTGGGATTGTTATAGAGTAATCATGATTGATTTTTTGGATAAGGGTAGAACAATAACTGGAGATTACTATTCGACATTACTGACCACTATACGGGAAAAAATTAAAGAGGAAAGACTCGGAAAGCTATCCAAAGGTGTTTTGTTTTTGCAGAAAAACACCCTTGCAGACAAATCTCATGTTGCTATGCAAAAAGTTCGTGATTTAGGGTTTGAATTACTAGAACACCCCCATATTCACCAGATTTGGCTCCGTCTGACTATCATCTCTTTCCTCAACTGAAAAAAAGTTCAAAAGGTCGTAAATTTGCTTCCAACGAGGAGGTGATAAAAGCTGTGGAGGTCTGGTTTGTAGAGCAAGAAAAAACATTTTTTTTGAAAGGTCTAGACGCGTTGCAGGTTCGCTGTAATAAATGTATCCAATTAAGAGGAGAATATATTGAGTAATAAAATATTTTGACATTGAAATTTTGTTTAGTTCTATAGTAGGCTCAGAATTTTTCAATATATCCTCGAACAAGTTGTTTCTGATATAATTTTGGTTTGAACAGTACGATTATCGTTAACGAGACACAAAATTCCAATTATTTTAATAAAATAATAACAGTGTAAATAAGTTAAAAGCAGTTTTGGTAACCAACCTACAGCTTGCGGCAACTGCGTACATAACGGACTGGAAATTGTAACTACGTTAATTTTATTGCAACCGTAGTGAACGGGCATCGATTTCCCCTTTCCAACGTCATCCTTATTTCCATAACATTGATCAACAAACTGTTGTATACTATAACCTCTCCAAAGTAAAACGCCAGCTTCTCTGTATTGTCCGTAAACTACGTCATCTAAACTGAGAGCAGCCGCACTACCTATATGTGACGCCTCTTCACCATAATTGGTCATGTAGAAGGATATTCGACCTAAAAATACTTTATCTGAGAAAAAACGTACCAAATTTACAAGATAAACGCTCAAAATGAGAGGTTACTGTCTCTGAGTGTTGTCTATTCATTCCTTCTTCATCATAAACGTTCACGATTTGACTGTGAACTTCCATACGATACCATATCAATTGTTTTAAATGTCACTACCTATCAAGCTCTACAACTAATCAGTGCCTTCCGTCTGAAACGCTAGTATAAGAATTATCCGAAGATAACCTTGGTTGGTATTTTATGAAACCATAATGCAAAAGGTAGATCTAGACTAGGAGTCGACAATAAAGAGAGAGAAAGAGATACAGAAACAGGTATTAATAGAGAGAGGTAGTGATATAGAAACAGATAAAATCAGAGATAGAGCCGAAGATATACAAAAGGAAAAAAGACATAAATAAAAAAGATATATGAAAGGGAGATGCAAAAAAGAAACAATAAGCAAAAAAAGTTATACAGAAGAGAAATGTGAAGGTTATAAGAGAGAGAGAGAGAGAGAGAGAGAGAGAGAGTGCCAAAAGCAAAAAATGGAAGCTAGACTTCAAAGGGGTAAAGATGAGAGGTACGGACGTGGAAAGAAACAGCAAGAAGGAGATACAAGAGGTAAAGATGACAAAAGACAAATATAGGGGGAAAATATGAGGAGATACAAGAGGTAAAGATGACAAAAGAGAAAGAAGAATACAAAACGGAAATATAAGAGTGAGAGAAAGTTACAAGATGAGAAACAGAAACACAAGGGAAAGGTGAGTGATCGAGATACAGAAGAAATAGATGAAGATTGAGATGCAAGAGGAAATAATGAGAGAAACAAAAGGGGAAGATAAAAAAGAGAAGAAATATAAAAGAGAAAAATGGTGAAGAAAAACAGTTAGAAGAGTCAAAGATGAGACAGATAAAGATAGAAGAATGAAGAATGAAAGACTAGAGAGACAGAAAAGTGGAATATGAAGGAGAGATGGAGATATAAGAGAAGATTAAAAAAGACGGAGTAGGAAATAAAAGAGGAACAGAAAAACATGACCCACAAATATACCTAAAATATCTTGAGCATTCTATTCTAGTAAGTAAATAAGAATGCTGAGGTACTAAAAATCTTAAATAACGTTTTTTAATTCATATACGTTGTTTAAATATCAATTTAAAACGATACTTATAAATGGAGACAATTTGAGGGATTGCTTGTTCATCAAGCAAACCATCTAACAATAAATCAGAATTTCTCAGAAACGTTTGCTTCGTAAATTCGTCATCATTGAAAGGTCTTGACTGATCTTTCCCTTCGCTAATTTTTATAAATAATGTTGCTTTTTCTATACTGAGTAGCTGCTTCTGGGATTAATTCCGTTCTAAAAGCATCATTCTTATACCCTGATTCATGTCTTGTTTGAAAATATCGTCACTAAATGTCCAGAATACTACGATTTCCCGACATAATGCACATGTACTGAACTAGAATGATTTGTCAAATAACTGATTTAGAAAATTAACTTGGCTGGTACTAAACTAACTCTAACTGGATCCACTTTTATATAATGGTAAATCCGTTTCCTTGAAGTGGAAATACCACTCGCCGGGCGGTTGTAGCCTAGAAACGTCCTGTCGCGGTTGCGTCGTTCTAGCTTGATCTACCATTACTTAGCATTACGAGCTAAGGTTCAAGCTTGTGGACAATTTCGAAGATTATTAAGAATTTACATTAAGTATCGTTAACTTTGAATATTTACATGACCCTAATTTTTCGTAAAAAAACCATCTTTGTTCCAAAAGCTACAATTGTGGATATTGGAGTGATACTCACATGGATACTGGATCAAATAACAGACATTTGAAAACTATTATGTACTTCATATATTTGTTCAGTTAGTTCCCACACTAAGAAATGCACACACACACGCCACTGTTGCTGTAGGTATTCTGCGGTTTTTCTGTAACCTGGTGAATCCGTTCAACAGCCTAATAACCGAAGATAGGGAGTTATACAGTCGCAGCTGTACTTACATAAAGAAAAAATCTATTAAACTTTACACAAAATTGTTTGATTCTCCATGTGATTTTTTGCTGCTTTATTTCAGTCTACACCCATCACCCATCACAATTCCAGCTCTGCAGAGGAAAATTTTTCCTATTTCAGGGCCAAACCTAAAGTATCTCATTCAGAACAAATCCCACTAACCTATGTCTTTCGCACTGTTGCTGTTCAAAATTGTGTAAATGAGAGTTTTCAAGATGGAATGCTAGAAGATGGAAAATAGAATGGTGAACTAGATTTTTCGATTTATCGCCCTTTAGACTAATTTTTATGGGGTAATAATGATAATGAATAAATGATTGCGTAATTTCATACCATAATAGACTTGAAAACTGTCAAATACAAGACAAATACAAATAGAATATTGCAATTCTACCTTTACATTTATCTTTATAATTAACTAGATTATGAAAAACTATAAATATACGCACAAGTTGTACAATTTAAAAAGGGCAATAGGTTATTTTGGAGTAACGCTCCTGTATATTTATAATCGACTTATGCCGATGGCTTAAATTAGTTGAAAAACCTTTTTCTCCCACCTTGCCTTTGAGCTTCATATAATATTTTATCCATTATACCCAGAAACGTCATATCCTTATACATTTTAATCAAAGTTTCATCAGACAAACGAGGCTCTTCTTCATTCCTGATTACTTTTCCTTCACGATTCAACACTCTGTATACGGGAAGAGGTTTGTACGAACTTGGTTTTGTGAATTCTAGTTTGTCCGTCCATGTTGTTCGTGCTCCGGGGAATAGCGGTTCCATACTATAAAACCTCTGAAAGAAAAAAAGTTATAAATATTAAAATTAGTTAAATTAAAAAATAAGCTAGTGAACTTTGAAGATAAAGTAAAAAAAAAACGATTTTCTAGCCAATAACATTCAACACAATAATGAAACTTGTTTCGCACCTTATTTACAAGTAATTAACATTTCAAAACGTGTCAATAAACTTACTTTAAAACAGTCATGTTGAGATTTTCGATAGATAACCCTAAACAGTACATTACTGCTTTTGAACATGATTTAATTCTATTGAGAATTTTTTTCTAAAATCGACTGCTGTCAGAATGGATTCACTAACCTTTGACACGTTAAATCTAATCGTATTTTTGTCGTCTATAATCGACAAGCAGGCGCATATATAATTAAACACTTGCATATTAAAATTAATCGGTTTTAATCAGTGAAATATCGAAGTTATATTTTTTGCTTTGTATAATGTTACAAACGAATTACCCGAAATTGTTTTAGATTTGATTTAAATGTAGAGGCTGTCTGTAATAAGCTACTAGCGCACAAAAATAATTGCATGTGCTGATAGATAAAAAAAGGAGCTGGAAGTAATAATATTTATGAATTTGGAAACGTGGGTATGACATAATATAGGTTCGTTCCAACCCATCAAAAAACCTTTTCTTTTCTATACTTGGTTGATAGCAACCGCTTAGAGCAGGAGATTGCGCGGAAAATATCTATAAACGCTTCCAAGAACGGTCCAGGTTGGAACAAACCTTAAGTTAATGGCGGATTTACAGGTTTGGATTTCTATTCATCTTTTGTCGCCTCTACTGACCTGACCTACAATTCGGTATCTTAGTTTATGATTATTTAAGTGACAATATTAACAATAATACAATTTCAACTTTTTAATTTGAGAAGTAAGGTTTCGTGTAAAATCCTTAATTATAGTCACGGCAAAGAATTATTAAGAGACATTTTTTTTATATATTGTGCTACACACAGGCCATCTAGGCTCATAGCGTGGTAATAATTTTCTTACAGTCTTCTCTATTTCTTGTTTTCGTGCTCCACCATCCATTAGATCTCCTTGTCCTCCGCATACAATTTTTTTGGATCTCCCTTTTTTTCGATTTATTGTCATATTTATGTCGGTAATTTTCTTTACCGCCCTTGAATTCGGCATTCTTCCTAAGTGTTCCAATCATACTAATCATCTGGATCTTGCTAATTTCTTGTTAATCATACAGGCTCTTTATTTCCTGGTTTGTCCTTTTTCCCGCGTAATATTCTCCCAAGTAATTTTTTCTCTTGTATATCTAATTTGTTTTCCCCGTTTTATTTAGTATTCACGTGTACATGCTTTCCCCCTCGCTGCCTTTGCTTTGATAAGTGTTCCAAGATATATGTAACTGTTGAATTGATCGAAATCAATTATTTTCTGCGTGTGTGATTCCCATTCTAAGATTTCTCTTTATTTTATGCAATTTTCATTTTCTTGAACTTGGATTTCTACGTATCTATTCTTAGGTTCGCTATTTCTGCCATTTCTTTGAAAGCTCTGCCTCTCTTTTTCAATTCTCTTGCACTTGATAAAATAATTACCATAACATCTGCATTTACTAGTAACCGTGATGTCTCCGCTTCTTCGTACTATCCATTCCATAGTTATTGAACACCGTAGTGGATAGAAGATCTCCCTGCTTTAGTCCTACTCTAATTTTTGCTTGAATGTTCTCGAGTATCATCGTCAAGTTGTATTCGTACCCCATTTTCGGTGTCTGCTTAGGAGTGAATATATGGTTGGTTAGAGATCTTCCAGTTCGAAATCCACACAGGTATTTTCCCAACAGGGTTTCTTTATATTATTTTATTTAAAAATTTGATACTTTGCCTTTATTTTGTACAGGGTCCTTAACGACGAGCTGAATCGATATGTATATCAGAAAGTACTGCTAGCTTATCAAAAAACAAACAATGAAAGCAGCTCGACGTTTAAGCGTTGCAAAAATGTTCCGTTTAGGATAACCCTATCAGATTCCCCGTAGATTACCAGCAAATTGGAATAATCTTCATTAAAAAATCATAAATGGACATGATGAACACTTTTGCAACGCTTAAACGTCAAGATGTCTTAATTTGTTTGTTTGTTGATATGTTTCGTCGCTCCAGATAACCGACGATTAAAAACCATGAAGATTTCAGTTGTTCCAAGTTTCTACAAAAACCGTTAATTTGAGATATATGAATTTACTAACGAAATACCCTACATAAATTTTTGTCAAGGTTTTCATAGATTTTGAAAGCTGTAAGTGTTATTCGTCCAATTCCCAAAATTTATTAGACCTGACTCACTTTAACTAAGAAATATATTTTTTTTATTGCATGTGTTCAAAAATTCCAAAAATGTGGAATAATTAAAAAATGGTGGACTTTAGGCATACCATGCCTAGTATAAAGTTATATTGAAATTTCACGTAGATACCAAAAAATTTGATAAAAACAGAAAACTGAAATTATTTTAGCTGAAACGAACATTCAGTTAGGCAATATTATTATATATTGTTATCACAATTTCAAGCCAATATGTTGATCCAAAGATTAGATCAAAAAATTCCATTTCAACAGACAAATAATCAAAATTAAATTAGGCAATATGTATGTACGTATGTGGATAATGGGGTATCATATACCCTGCGACCCAAACGAACTATTGTGTCCCCTTTTCTTGCTGCGATACTTGGGAACCCAGTGTTTACAGCTGATCTGTTAATCCCACTCCTTTTAAAAAGTCTAGAATGTGGTATGGCTTTAATTGCCAGAGATCTTCGTCTTCAATTTCATACGCTCCCTGGAGTTTCGTCCTCTATGCAACAAAAATTTGCACACTGCATTATCTGCTAGGTCTAGCGTCTTCAGATATTTCTCCTCAGCGACAGGCTTCCAGAGTGTTTGGTTCGTAAACTCCTATTCCAGTTGTGTCTGCTATTTTAAATTCGTCCGTATACCATTTAATGGTATTTCTGTTCATTTCTTGTATGATGTTATGATTCCACTTATTTCTACAGCTTAGTATTGAATTGATTTTTTTGAAAGCTAAACTTGTTCGATGCTATCATCCTGAGGCATGTCCCAGGTTTGGTCATTATTTGGGGATGGTTTTTCTTTGGCGATTCCGTCTCTGAACATTTTGTGATGTTTTCTCTGCCAAGTTTTCCAGTACTATGTGAAGAGGTGGAAGATTTAGTGCAGCTGTTGGGCATGATTTCATGGCCCCGGCTGCACATAAGCAAGCCAAGATTTGTACCTTTGAGAGATTGTTCCTCGTGGTATTTAGACTAGCTCTAGTACCCTAAACTACTGCCCCATATGTGATGATTGGCCTCACGATTGCCGTGTACATCCACAGTAGGATTTTTGAGTTACAGCCCTAATTTCTCTCTGCGAAGTTTCTGCACACCATCAGGACTTTTGAGGTTTTAGTGATTATCGCTTTTTCGTGTTTGTACCAAAGAAGTTTACTATCTAGAGCGGGTCCTAGATATTTTCCCTATGTTTTCCACTCAATTATTTGCCCGTCTAGCTTGATGAGCTAAAATTTCTAAGTATATATGAAAAAAAAATATTATAAACTATAACTAATTAACAATTTCTGCATTATGCAATTTGAGCTTCTCTTTGTGTACATTGTTTTACGTTGTTGTGCCGAAGCCTGTTTAACTAATACTAGTTGAGGGATTAATTGTCGAGTTTCTTAAAAGCTCCAGAATTTTCCAGGAAATATTGTATTTATTTAAAAAATATGTGTCAAATCAGGATTCATCTAATGACAAAATAATTCAAAATATCTTTTTTATGAAAATATATTTAATAAAACAGAAATGGATTCATTACAGTTTTCTCACTTGATCAGCTATAACTCTAAATTCTCGTACATTTCTGGCATTTGCTTCTTCGTAACCGGGGGCGGTTGCTTTAACTTTACCGTACCACCTAACGACGTTTTTGTATGAACTAAAATCATAATCCATAATATCGAAACTTGATACTGTTGAAACGAGAGATAGGTCGGCTAAAGTGAGATTATCACCGGCTGCGAAATCGTTGTTGCCTATAAATGTGTCTAGAAATTCGAAAGCCTTTCCAATCTTTTCATACTTAGCAGGATCGATGCTTGCTCCACGAAATATCACCGGTATCTGTAACAAAATTTCATTTATAAACGTTCATTTTTGATTTGGAAAATTTACAGATATAACAATAGACATCAGGCAATGTTGCCGTATATATTAAAAAAGGAAGAATATAAATAGATAAGCAGATGTTCCGAAGTATAGATTCAAATGTATGAACATCGCAAATAGAAGAGAAGAATTGGACATAGATAAATAAATAGTCTTTAATGATTTATTTTAATAAAAACGAAGAACTTCTTTTGTTGGTTGGCGTTTAATACTTCGTCCAGACCAGAAGATTTATCGATTGAAATTCAACAGGCAGGATCGTTCTTCAAGACCATGGGGCCCTTGTTCATTTATAAATAATCAAATAGATAATGAATTGAGCTTAATTAGGCCAATATAAAACGAAAATGGAGAATTAAATTTTTCGATATCTTAATTCGCTTTCGAAATATCGATATTTGAAGTCAAAACCAAAGGTTAGTTCGAGATTCGTTTTACAGAACAGATGGCGTTTAATATTTCGTCTAGAACAAAGGTTTTATCGCTTGAAATTCAACAGGCAGGATCGTTTTTTAAGACCTTGGGGCACTAGGCCTAATATAGAGTGGGATCCTTTTCTAAAAAAAAAGGTTCTCAGTATGCAAGATTACATGATCTTTCCAAAAAAAGAAATAAATTCGTGCAGCTTTATTTAGTTATGTATTAATTTTCACGTAAAAAAGAAATTTATGCAGTGTTTCTGTATCGAAACAATTTTTCATTCATACATTCAGCCTGATGTTTTAGATTAAATTTGTTTTAATGATATTATAATTAATTCTGCCAAAAAAAATCAACAAATCGATAAAAAATTATAAAATACATAATAAAATATAAAAAAAATCTACTACGATCTCTTCTATTTCACCCTCTTATATAAAGGGTTTTCCAATAAGAGGTGTTATTTTGAACAGCCCGCTATTTCGGTAAATATCACTTTTGAAGCTGTCATTTTTTGACATTTGACAAGTAGAAACTACGCCATTAATAAAATGGAATGATACACGCTTCAACAACGCATTGAAATTAATAAAATTCACTATAAAAATGGTGAAAGTTTGGCAGAGACGGTTCGTAAAACTAAAACATTTTTTGGTCGAGGTGAAGCACCTTCTCGGACCGGAATACAAAAATTGGTGGAAAAATTTGAGCTGTTGGGACAAGTTAGTGATGTGAAGAATAAAACCCGTGCACGTCGCTTAAGAGCAACTGAGAATATTGCTGCTGTAGCCCAAAGTGTTGAAGAAACCCCAGGTTTGTCCATTCCTCGTCGTTCTTTAGAATTAGCCATTCCACAAACGTCATTACGCCGTATTTTGCATAAAAACTTGGGTCTTAAGGCCTATAAAGTTCAGTTAACACAAGTGGGTCCTTGAAATGCATGAAAATGATCCGGAATTTCATCGAAAAATCATCTTAACTGATTAGGCCCATTTCCACCTTGGTGGTTACGTCAATAGACAAAATTGTCGAATCTGGGCCTCGGAAAACCCAAGAGTTATTGTTGAAAATCCTCTCCATCCTCAACGCGTGACTGTTTGGTGCGGTTTATGGTCTGGCGGTGTCATTGGACCTTACTTTTTCGAAAATGAGGCTGGAGCAACAGTTACGGTGAATGGATTGTGCTATCGAGAGATGATTAATGATTTTTTATGGCCGGAATTGCATGGTATTGATTTGGACAATGTTTACTTTCAACAAGACGGCGCTACGTGCCACACAAGCAACGAAACCATCGATCTTATACGGGAAAAATTTCCGGACCGTGTTATCTCTCGAAGAGGTGATCACAATTGGCCACCGAGATCTTGTGATTTAACACCTTGCGACTTTTTCCTTTGGGGCCACGTGAAAGATAAGGTCTACGCCAACAGTCCAGCATCGATTCAAGACCTCAAAGATGGAATTCGTGAGGCTGTCGAGGACATAGGGCAGCCGCTTTGCAATTTGGTTACGGAAAATTTCATGAAAAGTATATGGTCCTGTAAGCGCAGTCGTGGTGGTCATTTGGCTAATGTTGTGTTCCATTATTAACGGCATACCTTCCTCTTTATAATGAAATAAACATCCGATCATTTATCTCAAAAAATGGCATTTTTCTTTGAATATCAAAATAACACCTCTTATTGGAATACTCCTTATTATATAAAGAAATTTATTTGCTAAATTATTTTGTTTTCATTATTTGGTCCTTAAAGGGGCCCTTCCAGAGCCTGGTGTTCTAGGCCTGGGTCTCTGAGCCTATGTATAAAGACGAGTCTTGTAATTTAACAAACAAAAGGTTTTTTGATTTAATTTTCATATAATTCATTCTAATATTCCAATGATATATGAAAAAGATTGCTGGAGTAAAACGGTCAATTATAGATAAGTTTCATAATACCGTAATAAATATACATGAATACAAGAATGGTTGAACCTTTTTTAGAAAGAATTTAATACCGTTTATGAAAGACAAATATTTAGAAAAAATAATTTTAATATTCCATTGATAATTAAATGTGGAAATATGCTGCATCGAGCTTATCAAGCAAGAAGTACGCTCCAAACACTTTCGGAAGCCTCGGTGGGGTTAGGTTAGGTTTTTTCGACATTAAGTATCGATATTTGAGAAACGAAGCGAGGCATTTTATTTTTTATTTACGACTTACTTTGTGTCGATTTACAAAATGTCATAGCCAAATCCTACCACCACGGAAATGGCAAATAGTAAAATCATGAAAATCTCCACGTTTGGGTTTTCGGATACGATCTTTGGATCTCTGGATAACGGTAAGGTTTAGATATAGGAAATTATAAATGAATTTGCCTTATTTTTTACTTATGTATTAAAATAGAAAAAACCGGGTGGTTCTATTTTAAAAAAAATAAAGAAATTTAATATTTATCAAGTTAAAGTTTGAACACTTTTTATACACACCCTGTATAAAATGGGACATTTTTCAACATAGATCCAAATACGTCTGTTTTTGCTAAAAGCAACCGAACAGAAAATATTTTCATATCTTTAGGGGTATTATCGTAAAAAAATAATTTATAAGTCTGCAACGGTCAAATTTTTTCAAAAAAATTAATAACTCAAAAAGTATGCATTTTTCCCAAAAAGTTTCAAGACAAAACTCTACGTCGATTTCAAAAATGTATTAACATACAGGGTGTTCCATTCAAAATAACAAAGTTACAGTCTATACTATCTAACTATAATTAAACAACGTGTCTACATTAGGGCATACTTACGTAATAATCAAAAAAACTTGCGTATAAAGTTCCCATGTCGAAGTATAATCTTTGGTCGACTAGAGCTCTTTTTTGAACATCCTTCGGATAAAGACTATCGTTTTTGGCGTATTTGTCTGCCAGATATGTCATAATAGCTCTACTTTCCCATAAAACGAATCCGTTGTCGTTTAACGTCGGTAGAGTGTGTTGTGGATTCAACTAGATTTTCAAAAATCAACAATATCAATAAAAATTCTAGAAACAAGACTTTCTATAATTATTTATTTTTAAGAAACGTTTGTTTATGGCTAAGATTTAACCTGGAATAAGAGCTGCCAGCAATGATATGAATAACATCGACACATTACAAATTGAATTTTTTTGAATTTCGTATACGAATAGTTTGTTATATAGAAACAAAATTGTTAAATGTTGATTTCTTATGAGTACTTTTAATACAGGGATGGACTCAGATGGACGCCACGTTGTTTAGTATTTGTTTGGTAGCCATTAATAGTGAACGTTTTCAATGAATTTGTAAAGATGAAAAAAATTGGTCATCGTTATGTGATACAATAAATTTATTTGAAAGGCTTTAGCCCGACCATTATAAAAACTGAACTAGATTCTACTCTGGATCGCCGACTGACAGTGCGCGACCTAGCAGACATAGTACGCATTTCAGAAAGTGCAGTATATCGCATATTAACTGAAAATTTGATACGACAACGCTGTGCGTAAGATAGTTTCAGCGTTTACTCACAATAGAACAAAAACAGCGTGGTGAAGAAGTGTTTGGCAATGTTTCACAGAAATAAAGCCGTTTCATAACCATAGATGAAACGTGGGTCCATCACTTAACACCCGAAACGAAGAAACAGTAAAAAAATGGACTGAAAAGGGAGAACTGGCTCCAAAAGAATGTTGATTGGAGTGTTCCAAGTACGTCATTTAAATCGCCGAAGAAGACTCGTGAGACTAAGAAAAGAAAACTTGATCTTATTTCTCCTGCTAAAATTGGATTCAGCTAATAAGCATATTTGATTAGTTACGTACCAAGTTAACCTCATCGAAAAAGTTTGGTCGTTTCTAAAAAACTGGGTAGCGGTGCACAACACAACATTTAGGTTGGCGGATGTAGAGGCGCTTGTTAGGCACAAATTTGCGGTTGTGACGGCACAGGAATGGTCTAGCAATTGTAGACATATAAAAAAGCTCGAGGATGAACTTATACAAAAAGAGAATCTCTCTGATGACGTCCTAGAGAATTTTAAATTAAAGATGAATACGGGGCCCACGGAAGAAAGTGAAGGCACCGAAATTTGTCAGAGGACGATGATGACCTAGATTGTTTTCCTCTAGTTCTGATGATGTTTAAATTTTTTGTACTAAATAATTAATTTAATATAATAATATAATATTTAACTAGCTTTTACCCGCGGCTTCGCTCGCATAGAAAAATTGCCAAAAACCTACAAAAATCCATAACTCCACATTGAATGTCCGCGCCTAGCTTCTCTCCAACTCAACCGATTTAAGTGTTAAAAAACTCAAAAGAAAGAAGGTGTTTCAGCGAGTGTTTTTAAGCCAAAGCGAACTCTGTAGCTATATTAGAACCTGAGAAATAGATCTTTGAATGTAGAAAAATTGCCAAAAACCTACAAAAGTCCATAACTCCACATTGAATGTCCGCACCTAGCTCCTCTCCAACTCAACGGATTTAAGTGTTCAAAAACTCAAAAGAAAGAAGGTGTTTCAGCGAGTGTTTTTAAGCCAAAGCGAACTCTGTAGCTATATTAGAACCTGAGAAATAGATCTTTGAATGTAGAAAAATTGCCAAAAACCTACAAAAGTCCATAACTCCACATTGAATGTCCGCGCCTAGCTTCTCTCCAACTCAACCGATTTAAGTGTTAAAAAACTCAAAAGAAAGAAGGTATTTCAGCGAGTGTTCTTAAACCAAAACGAACTCTGTAGCTATATTAGAACCTGAGAAATAGATCTTTGAATGTAGAAAAATTGCCAAAAACCTACAAAAGTCCATAACTCCACATTGAATGTCCGCGCCTAGCTTCTCTCCAACTCAACCGATTTAAGTGTTAAAAAACTCAAAAGAAAGAAGGTATTTCAGCGAGTGTTCTTAAACCAAAACGAACTCTGTAGCTATATTAGAACCTGAGAAATAGATCTTTCAATGTAGAGAAATTGCCAAAAACCTACAAAAATCCATAACTCCACATTGAATGTCCCCGTCTAGCCCTTCTCCCACTCAACCGATTTAAGTGTTCAAAAACTCAAAAGAAAGAAGGTGTTTCAGCGAGTGTTCTTAAACCAAAGCGAACTCTGTAGCTATATTAGAACCTGAGAAATAGATCTTTGAATGTAGAAAAATTGCCAAAAACCTACAAAAGTCCATAACTCCACATTGAATGTCCGCGCCTAGCTTCTCTCCAACTCAACCGATTTAAGTGTTAAAAAACTCAAAAAAGAAGGTGTTTCAGCGAGTTTTCTTAAACCAAAACGAACTCTGTAGCTATATTAGAACCTGAGAAATAGATCTTTGAATGTAGAAAAATTGCCAAAAACCTACAAAAATCCATAACTCCACATTGAATGTCCCTGCCTAGCCCTTCTCCAACTCAACCGATTCAAGTGTTCAAAAACTCAAAAGAAAGAAGGTGTTTCAGCGAGTGTTCTTAAACTAAAACGAACTCTGTAGCTATATTAGAACCTGAGAAATAGATCTTTGAATGTAGAAAAATTGCCAAAAACCTATAAAAATCCATAACTCCACATTGAATGTCCGCGCCCAGCTCCTCTCCAACTCAACCGTTTTAAGTGTTCAAAAACTCAAAAGAAAGAAGGTGTTTTAGCGAGTGTTCTTAAACCAAAACGAACTCTGTAGCTATATTAGAACCTGAGAAATAGATCTTTGAATGTAGAAAAATTGCCAAAAACCTACAAAAATCCATAACTCCACATTGAATGTCCCCGCCTAGCCCTTCTCCAACTCAACCGATTTAAGTGTTCAAAAACTCAAAAGAAAGAAGGTGTTACAGCGAGTGTTCTTAAACCAAAACAAACTCTGTAGCTATATTAGAACCTGAGAAATAGATCTTTGAATGTAGAAAAATTGCCAAAAACCTACAAAAGTCCATAACTCCACATTGAATGTCCGCGCCTAGCTTCTCTCCAACTCAACCGATTTAAGTGTTAAAAAACTCAAAAGAAAGAAGGTATTTCAGCGAGTGTTCTTAAACCAAAACGAACTCTGTAGCTATATTAGAACCTGAGAAATAGATCTTTCAATGTAGAGAAATTGCCAAAAACCTACAAAAATCCATAACTCCACATTGAATGTCCCCGTCTAGCCCTTCTCCCACTCAACCGATTTAAGTGTTCAAAAACTCAAAAGAAAGAAGGTGTTTCAGCGAGTGTTCTTAAACCAAAGCGAACTCTGTAGCTATATTAGAACCTGAGAAATAGATCTTTGAATGTAGAAAAATTGCCAAAAACCTACAAAAGTCCATAACTCCACATTGAATGTCCGCGCCTAGCTTCTCTCCAACTCAACCGATTTAAGTGTTAAAAAACTCAAAAAAGAAGGTGTTTCAGCGAGTTTTCTTAAACCAAAACGAACTCTGTAGCTATATTAGAACCTGAGAAATAGATCTTTGAATGTAGAAAAATTGCCAAAAACCTACAAAAATCCATAACTCCACATTGAATGTCCCTGCCTAGCCCTTCTCCAACTCAACCGATTCAAGTGTTCAAAAACTCAAAAGAAAGAAGGTGTTTCAGCGAGTGTTCTTAAACTAAAACGAACTCTGTAGCTATATTAGAACCTGAGAAATAGATCTTTGAATGTAGAAAAATTGCCAAAAACCTATAAAAATCCATAACTCCACATTGAATGTCCGCGCCCAGCTCCTCTCCAACTCAACCGTTTTAAGTGTTCAAAAACTCAAAAGAAAGAAGGTGTTTTAGCGAGTGTTCTTAAACCAAAACGAACTCTGTAGCTATATTAGAACCTGAGAAATAGATCTTTGAATGTAGAAAAATTGCCAAAAACCTACAAAAATCCATAACTCCACATTGAATGTCCCCGCCTAGCCCTTCTCCAACTCAACCGATTTAAGTGTTCAAAAACTCAAAAGAAAGAAGGTGTTACAGCGAGTGTTCTTAAACCAAAACAAACTCTGTAGCTATATTAGAACCTGAGAAATAGATCTTTGAATGTAGAAAAATTGCCAAAAACCTACAAAAGTCCATAACTCCACATTGAATGTCCGCGCCTAGCTTCTCTCCAACTCAACCGATTTAAGTGTTAAAAAACTCAAAAGAAAGAAGGTATTTCAGCGAGTGTTCTTAAACCAAAACGAACTCTGTAGCTATATTAGAACCTGAGAAATAGATCTTTCAATGTAGAGAAATTGCCAAAAACCTACAAAAATCCATAACTCCACATTGAATGTCCCCGTCTAGCCCTTCTCCCACTCAACCGATTTAAGTGTTCAAAAACTCAAAAGAAAGAAGGTGTTTCAGCGAGTGTTCTTAAACCAAAGCGAACTCTGTAGCTATATTAGAACCTGAGAAATAGATCTTTGAATGTAGAAAAATTGCCAAAAACCTACAAAAGTCCATAACTCCACATTGAATGTCCGCGCCTAGCTTCTCTCCAACTCAACCGATTTAAGTGTTAAAAAACTCAAAAAAGAAGGTGTTTCAGCGAGTTTTCTTAAACCAAAACGAACTCTGTAGCTATATTAGAACCTGAGAAATAGATCTTTGAATGTAGAAAAATTGCCAAAAACCTACAAAAATCCATAACTCCACATTGAATGTCCCTGCCTAGCCCTTCTCCAACTCAACCGATTCAAGTGTTCAAAAACTCAAAAGAAAGAAGGTGTTTCAGCGAGTGTTCTTAAACTAAAACGAACTCTGTAGCTATATTAGAACCTGAGAAATAGATCTTTGAATGTAGAAAAATTGCCAAAAACCTATAAAAATCCATAACTCCACATTGAATGTCCGCGCCCAGCTCCTCTCCAACTCAACCGTTTTAAGTGTTCAAAAACTCAAAAGAAAGAAGGTGTTTTAGCGAGTGTTCTTAAACCAAAACGAACTCTGTAGCTATATTAGAACCTGAGAAATAGATCTTTGAATGTAGAAAAATTGCCAAAAACCTACAAAAATCCATAACTCCACATTGAATGTCCCCGCCTAGCCCTTCTCCAACTCAACCGATTTAAGTGTTCAAAAACTCAAAAGAAAGAAGGTGTTACAGCGAGTGTTCTTAAACCAAAACAAACTCTGTAGCTATATTAGAACCTGAGAAATAGATCTTTGAATGTTGAAAAATTGCCAAAAACCTACAAAAGTCCATAACTCCACATTGAATGTCCGCGCCTAGCTTCTCTCCAACTCAACCGATTTAAGTGTTAAAAAACTCAAAAGAAAGAAGGTATTTTAGCGAGTGTTCTTAAACCAAAACGAACTCTGTAGCTATATTAGAACCTGAGAAATAGATCTTTGAATATAGAAAAATTGCCAAAAACCTACAAAAGTCCATAACTCCACATTGAATGTCCGCGCCTAGCTTCTCTCCAACTCAACCGATTTAAGTGTTCAAAAACTCAAAAGAAAAAAGGTGTTTCAACGAGTGTTTTTAAGCCAAAATGAAGTCTCTATCTTGAATAGAACCTGAGATATTGAGGATAGAACGTGTGTATGTGAAAAACTCCCATAAGTAATGTCGCATTTGAGTATAACTTGAGAATGGTGAAAATTAGATGAAATCCGATGGTTGATGGCTGATCTGTACCTTTCATTGAAAAAAAAAATTAAGCAAATCGGTTGGATAGAACTCCTGAACGGACTCGGAATGGAAATCATCAATTTTTTTATTATATAAAATATTATTGAAAAAGCATGACCAATATAAAACTGATTAATTTGAAATTTAAGTTGTTTTAAGAGAGACACCCATAAATATCTTTTTTTACTAGATGTGTTGCTTAAATTCCCTTCTATGGGCTGTTTAATCTACGATAAAAGCGTGGAAAAGCGTGAAATATTTTCTATAGCTACTATGATACAAATACAATTTTAACATAGATATAATTCCTATTAACTAATTTATTTTTCATTTTAATTATGTGAAACAAAAGTATATGTTATCTAAAAATTCATATTTTTCGAATAAAAACAAATTTGTTTGGTACGATAGTTTTTGGTGGACAAAAATACAATGAAGGTATAAGGATACGTCCTAAAATAGGAAATTTTTATGTTGAAAACTTTACCAAAAAAATATCCCTTTCGAATCGTGTTGTGTATATTTTACCTTTACAAATTCTGGTGTAAGTTGTTCCCCTTTCATCACATTAACACGTTTTAGATTGAGTTCAACTCCTACAGCTTTAGCTGCTAACAAAACGTTTCTTGAAGGAGCAGCTCCAGGAATATAGTATAAATCGATAGTCATAGTAACTGAAAATGAAATAGATAACAAATTCAATAATTTAGAAAACCATATTGGAATTTCCGGTGATTATTAACAGTTTGAAATAGAGTGTAACTTGCCGTTCGGCTTGTTACGTTTTTCTTCCAAATATTTCGAATACTCATTTGTTCCCGTATTGTGGCTCAGTAGTCACTTCTTTTTTAATTTTAACATTCGAGTTTTTAAAGAATTTAATTTGTTATCGACCTCTATTCGAGGAATTCAATAAAATCTCGATATGTATTCTAAATCGTCCTCTATCTGTCTATATTCTACAATATATAATTTAATAAAATCCAGTGAAACTTGTGGTGATATTATTACCTTCGATGGTAAGTTCTTCGTTGTCTGTAACCAAATCTTGCAAGTTAAATTCGATCCTCTTTCCTGTGCTAAAATTTGGCATTTATGTATGAATCGTATGACAATGATCTAGATCTGATCTGATGATAGAGCTGGCAGGTGGCCATAGGAACATCGTAGTTAAACGACGCAACCCCATCGAGTTTTATTTCGAGCAAATTTTGTATAATAGTTTCCGTGTAAATTCGAATTTTGTATTTATTTGCGGAACACAACGAATAAAATAGAACAGATTCCTGTTTGGTTATATTTTAAAAAAATATAAATTCAGTCTTTTCATATGTTAGAGCATAAGCTACTTTTTATTCAAATCTGTTCTACCTACTCGTTCTTTCCTTTACCATTTTATTTTTCTCCGTAGTTCTACAGCTGCCAGGTTGGGAGATCAACTACACCCAAAGGATTCAACCGGTGCACGATAACAAACGAAAAAATATCTGGGAATCAAGTTGAGAACTGCAACAATCCCGGATTTCCATAGATAAGTCCCAGTCTTATCTTTAATATACATAAATCCGAGTTGTTTTTGATTTATAGCTGTTTTTTATTTGTTGTGCTCTTTTGGATACGCAGTTGATGCGAATTTATTATTTATTTGTAGCTTAATCTTTCTTTTTCACAGCCATAAATATCAATTTGGATAATCATGTCCGGATAGTTATAGTTTGTATTATTTCAATTCATAAGGTATTTTCTGCTTTTCCGCCCTTTTTATTAATTTTTAACGTCGTTCGTTTAAAGGTTGGTGGCCCCCATCTGAGTACCAATTATTTATATACTTTAACTGAGACCGAATACCACATCCCGAAGAAGAGTTTCCAGCTGGGGAACCATCGAAATATTCTGAGAATTGATATGATAGATATAGAGAGAAATATTGAAAAAAACGGTTGTAATATGTAAAAACATAATAAATAAATCAGTCAGAGTTTTCACTATTATTTAATAAAGTAGAGGTACACCACAGTTAAATTGTTTTCAAGTAGTCCTCGTACATTACACTATTAGACAATTCCATTCGTGTGATTCCCATTTTTCTTGCGACCATCATGGTTTTTCAACTAAGAATACCAAATATCTCAATGAAAATGGGTAAAATTGGAAAAATTAACTTTGACCCAAACAAAAAAAACAAAATTAAAATTGTTATGAAATACAAGGTGTCACAAAAAAAGTTTATATTGCTTATTGCGCGAACGCAGCTGTTCGCAGGGAAGCAGAAGATATTTCAATCGATATCCTGGCTCTTGGGAATTTTTTGCTATAAAGCTTTCCTCTGGAGCGGATTGTATGTTGTGCGTGCATGAGATTTACAAAAACGAAAATTCGCTGACGGTAACGCTATGTTCATCACTTAAATGATGCATCAGGTGCTCGACTGATTAGACAATGGGTCGAGACGTTTGAAGAGACCAGATCAGCACTGGATAAACCAAAATCTAGGTGTCTAAGGTCTTCTAGAAGTCGGAAACATAGTCGGTGTTACTCTTTCTATTCGTGACAAGCCTGTTGCTTTAAACGTGGATTAAGTATCAATATTTCGCATTTTACACAAAGGTTTGTGACAGTACTTTTACAAAATTCAGTTGATGTAAGAATTGAAGTCTCAGGATGGTGCTTAGAGGTTTGACTCCGTGAACCAGATGATTGAGCGCTTTCCAACGTTTACCAACATCTTATTTGCAGATGAAGCTCAATTTCATCTCAATTGGTATGTTAACAAGCAAAATTTTCGCTACTGGAGTGCAATCAATCCAAAATAGAAACATTAGAAACCCTGCATTCGTCTGAAGTGACCGTATGAGCTGCGGTCTCAGTGTGTGAGGAATTATAGACTTACTTTTTTGAATATGAAAGGGGAGGCATAAATACAGTGAATTAACAGCGTTATGTGTAGATGTTAGACAACAAGAACATGGTTCCAGTAAGACAGAGCACACGTTCAACAGATCACTACTCCGAATGAAATTTTTATTGGTAAATTGGCCTCCCGATTTAACACCTATGGACTTTTCCCTACAGGGTTATGTCATATCTAGAGTTTACGTTAATAGTCCGACTTCTCTGGCACAATCAAAAGAAAATATCCGCCACGAAATGGTAGCCATCATGCTACAAGCCGAGCCGTCATAGACAATTTTAGAGCTGGACGAATTGAATGCCGTTTGCACAACGGTTTGCCTTTGGACGACGCTATTTTTAAGAAAAAAATTCCTAAGCAATGTATTTTAATATTTAACAAACATGTTTTCAATACTTAAACTTAATTTTTTTAAAATTGTTTTTCTAAATGTAAACTTTCTTTTGAAGCACCTTGTTTGAATGCACCTTAATTTTTAAGATTTATATATCTTAGATTTAACAACTTACTGGTTGGTTTTGATATAATTGCCGAATAAAGAGCACACAGGTACAAAAAAGTGGCGGCAGGAGCTGCAACTAGTTTATACGACAAAAAAATTTAGTCATAGTGCACGAAAGGTCATTTTCGTATTCAAGACATAGTCGCGCGAAAATGTCGATAAACATACACTTGAAAAATAATAAATTAGTGGTGTGAAATTTGCAGCTATATTCAAATATATAACTATTAACCGAACAGGAATGTGGTAATCGACAATTAAAATTGTCAAAATTATTTTTGTCGTCTAGTTAGTGCAAATGTCCTTTTCACCCTTGAGATTCAAATGCCATTCAGTTAACAGTCTTCCATTCCAAGTTAAACACTTAAAATTCTATTTTGATAAGAAAGGCTCAATTGAAATAAGCAATATAATTTCCTGAGTCCTTCACATTTGAGCATCCCCAGAGAATGCTTGGGAGCCAAGCTCCAAATGTGCGAGCAATATTCCAAATATGAACGAATCTGGTCCTTGTAGAAGATTAGAAACTGCTGCGGAAGATAAAGCTGTTTGGTCTTGAAAAGAGCTCCAAGTTTTTGTGAAGCTGTCTTGGCTGAATCGGTGATTATGCCAGGACAGATCGATATTGATCATGGTGATCTGTTACTGCCTACGGATTTGGGTATTAGCCGAATTTATTGGGATGGTTGGTTTGAACGATGACACCTGTGTGCTATCATCGGCGAAACTATAGATTAGGTGTGCAGTTTTGTCGAGTAGATCGTTGATATGCTGGAGAAAGAGCGTTGGTATCGAGATGCATCCTTGGGGAACACCAGCGTTGACCACAAACCTTTCTGAGGTGTGTTCACCTATAGCGACCCGGATGGATCGGTCTTTGAGAAAGCTACTAAGCCAGTAATATCATTGTGACAATTTTCATTTTTATAAAAAACGGAAACATCAGCCTAAATATGATTAATTATAACTGAAGGGATATTTTGGGATTGAATCGTCAACTTTTTCGTTACAAGCCGGAAGGATTCTAACTTGCCTTAAAGCAAAAAATTGTGGGGCATTCCCAGATGGGTGTTAAGTGCTACACCATTCTTTCAATATCAAGAAGTTTGTACTAACTCTAGTTATAAATTTAAATTAACATACGAAAGTACAGAAAGTACAGAATGAGTACAAAGGCCAGCAATAGCTTGGACTTTTTTATGAATTAAAGTAAAATAAAAGTAATAACTAGGCAACGGACTCTTTTAAGTACTATATTAAAATGAAAAGCAATGAATGTAGCACAGATAATGAAATGAAAAAAAAGGGAAGAATTCATTTTCTATAGGGTCAAGGGAATAAACAGAGCATGAACCAAAAATAAAAATCAAGAAGGTACAATATTATTGTCAATTGCAAATTATCAGTTGATATAGAGGAATAAAAGAAAAATGCGAAGGAATGTGATGAGTTGAACAATGAATAAGGATCAAATTTTAAGAAAGGCTAATTACATCAACTTTTAATCATGACAACTATAATCAATAAAGTGGGACAGTTCGAATATTGTATCATACAAATTCTCAAAAAAAATTATATAAGGAAAAAACAATGTAACTATGTGAAATTTCGTAATTAACTTAGCAACAATTTAATCTAATTCATTTACATAAGTTGAAGGTCAGTTATTGTAAGTTTGGATTAAAATATAAGGCAACATAATCATCAATCATCAAATTCATTTGTGTAAATGATCTTTGTACGTACGTAAATTAAATGCGAAGACATTATTAAACTGCTTTTGAATTTTTCATATCCCATCTACTAAAATTATTAATTTATCAGTTAAAAATTTTTATTGTAATTAAATTAAAAATGATCAGTTATAACCAATTATAAGGGATTTTCCAATAAAAGGTGTTATTTGATATTCAAAGAAAAATGCCATTTTTTGAGATAAATGATCGGATATTTATTTCATTATAAAGAGGAAGGTATACCGTTAACAATGGAATACAACATCAGCCAAATGGCCGCCACGACTGCGTTTACAGGACCATATCCTTTTCATGAAATTTTCCGTAACCAAATTGCAAAGCAGCTGACCTATGTCCTCGATAGCCTCACGAATTCCATCTTTGAGGTCTTGAATCGATGCCGGACTGTTGGCGTAGACCTTATCTTTCAGGGTGGCCCCAAAGGAAAAAGTCGCAAGGTGTTAAATCACAAGATCTCGGTGGCCAATTGTGATCACCTCTTCGAGAGATAACACGGTCCGGAAATTTTTCCCGTATAAGATCGATGGTTTCGTTGCTTGTGTGGCACGTAGCGCCGTCTTGTTGAAAGTAAACATTGTCCAAATCAATACCATGCAATTCCGGCCATAAAAAATCATTAATCATCTCTCGATAGCGCAATACATTCACCGTAACTGTTGCTCTAGCCTCATTTTCGAAAAAGTAAGGTCCAATGACACCGCCAGACCATAAACCACACCAAACAGTCACGCGTTGAGGATGGAGAGGATTTTCAACAATAACTCTTGGGTTTTCCGAGCCCCAGATTCGAAAATTTTGTTTATTGATGTAACCACCAGTTAAGATGATTTTTCGATGAAATTACGGATCATTTTCATGCATTTTAAGGACCCAATCAGCAAAGACACGACATTGTTGATGATCGACGGGGCTTGAGTTCTTGTGTTAACTGAACTTTATAGGCCTTTAGACCCAAATATTTATGCAAAATACGGTGTAATGACGTTTGTGTAATGGCTAATTCCAAAGAACGACGAGGAATGGACAAACCTGGGTTTTCTTCAACACTTTGGGCTACAGCAGCAATATTCTCAGTCGCTCTTAAACGACGTGCACGGGTTTTATTCTTCACATCACTAACTTGTCCCAACAGCTCAAATTTTTCCACCAATTTCTGTATTGCGGTCCGAGAGGGTGCTTCACGTCGACCAAAAAATGTTTTAGTTTTACGAACCGTCTCTGCCAAACTTTCACCATTTTTATAGTGAATTTTAATAATTTCAATGAGTTGTTGAAGCGTGTATCGTTCCATTTTCATTAATGGCGTAGTTTCTACTTGTCAAATGTCAAAAAATGACAGCTTCAAAAGTGACATTTACCGAAATAGCGGGCTGTTCAAAATAACACCTCTTATTGGGAAACCCTTTATTTATCAAATAATATAGTACCTGGGATATTTTCAAAAGTCGTTTCCAACGATTTTGATGGCTATTTTCCATTAAAAAACAATTACCGCCATCGTTTATTCCATATTTCGAATTACCCCGTTGAAACTATCATTTCTCGACTGATGTCGGAGTGTGTGAGGTTATGTATCAACTAGAAATAGTCCTACAATAGTACCTATAAAGTTGTTTTGTTTTGGAAATGTGATAAAGGGCTGTAACGTTATCATCATTACATCATTTCCCAAGAATATAAATTAATCTTTACACCCATGACGATACGGTATCTGGACTTCGTTCAATACCACATGACTTATAGCTATAACTTCAACATTATCATATCATTTCTCAAGAATATAGCTGAATAAATCTTCACAGTCTGGCGTGCTATAATCAAATTTTTATGAATCTCACTTTTATTATGAATATACTATGAAGGACAAACTAAGTATGGAGACTCTGCAGCATCAACTATGACCGTAAAATTTTGGACAGCTGGATTCAAACGTGGCCGTATCAGATTGATGACGAGATGTTCAATATTGCATCAAGTAGCGTTATCATCGAAAAAGTTCACCAAATGGTACTGGACGACCATCGAACTGAGGTTAGAGAAACTGACAGAATACATGTATGCGTAAACTATCTGATCGTTGCGTTTCCCGTTTGCTAACTTAATCAAAATTTGACGCACAGGCAAAGACCATTTAATCGGTCGGAAAAGTCTATTATGCATCATTGCTTTATAAAGTAAAGGGATAAATTGCAGTGACCGCATTTGAAAAAAAAGACAGTACATTTCCATTAGGACAACGGAGCTTCTCACACTTCGGAGATCGCTACTAAATATGGCCACCAACGACTTATTTTTCTTGTCCTAACCTCAAAGTTTTACTTGCAGGAGAAAAAGAGAGAGAGAGAGACTTTATACTTCCTCAATCGATAAATAAGAAACCTAAACTTTTGTATAAAATAAAGATGACGGTTTCTCGACGTGTGGACACGCGACGTATAAAATTGTTCATGCGCGAAACAGGGAAACTCCAAGTTGGTTCCGCAGACTTCCAACGACTGGCCTTGCGATTTATTTATGGTCATCGCAAAGGCCAGACGTACCGGAAATTGTAAACGTTTAAAATCGTATGGTAAATACGTTGGAATCATCGGTATAATTCTGACATAACATTACGACTGCTCTATTGATCTATCTTTCTCTGATCATCGGTGCGGTCACTAACAAAAATAGAAGGATGCAATCTTTGTCTGAGGTATCGATCCACATAGAGGATGGATCGACATATTGCACACTGCAATACTTTATTCCTCCACTTTGATTAGTGTACTTAAGAATAGAGAAAGAAAAGAATTGTCTGTGGAATATAAATTAATACTCTAAGTAAAACGAATGATTAAGACCCCGTATTTTTGTACTACTATGCTGGGAAGGTCAATATCAAAAATTCTCGTGAACTTCACATATGCACTGTGATTTTGCGGAAAATTAAATTTGAATCTGTTAATTCATTTACTACTTTTGTTGGAAATAATATCGTGAATAATATCAAGATTTAAGGTATAATATAAATCTTGTGAGTATTTGTAATATTCGGTTTTTCAAATTAATCAAACCTTATTCAATGATGAATATATAATAGTTTAGATTTTTTTGTATTAATATATCAAAAAATATCTTTGTAAATCTTGTAGAATATGTACAAGATTATAATTCACCAATTTTCAAGTTTGACGAAAAATATTCACATTAACAATTTGTTTTTAGTATAAACTTTAGTGCATAGTTTTTTATTCATTGTCGATATCTTCACTATCAGTAATAATTGTAGACAAAACGTCGAGTGGATTCATTTCTAGATTCACTTCTACATCTTCATCATTTCCATCATTTGTTGACTCTACGTTTAAGCATGACGGGTCACGTCAATGTTTATAAACTAGCATAAACCTCAATCCAATTTTTCTGCATCCATATTTGCCGCCACATTTAACTCCTAAACCCTCCTGTTCTGGATCAATTTCGTTTAATAGCCAGGTTAGTTTGTGATAATATGCTGTTTAGCTGCTGAAGAAGTGGATGGCTGTAAAGGAAATTCACAGCTGTACTTTGTCTTTTTACAGTATCTGTAATTATCTATCGAATTTGGAGCACCGTATATTTTTAGTAGCAAATGTATTCTAGCATTGACAATGACATCCCGATGACAATTTTCTTGATGGAATATTTCTGCAAAATCGATTACATCGGGTCTTTTGTCAAACATCTTCATGACTATCAATTCTCCTCCTCCAAAAAGTTGTGTCACATTCAATCATGGCATGTGGAAACAGAATATTTTTCTTGAAATGTGAATACTTGTTGAGTATATTTTTGTTACAACATTGATTTTTTCCTGGTTTTTGAAAATAAATGATGTTGATCAAGTATTTTAGTCATCTATCACTCATTATGAAAACAGTTTGAGAGTAGAAAACATCTAAAATGACTCTAGTTCAGTAGCAGGTATAAAGAGATGGGTCTCGCAACAATGAAATACAGAGCATCATCTAATACTGCACAACGCCCATATTCGTTCAATTTTGAAATATCGCACATTTGGAACTCCCAAGAATACTTTGAGGATGCTCGATTCAATACAGAAGAGAGAAGTCGACTTATAGGCGATGCAGAGTTGACTAAAAATTTGGACGGCTTAGAATATAAAAGAAAGGTTGCCTGCAGACACCCAGAACTTCAATTTATCCTTTTCGTTGGAGATGTCAGCTACCAAGAACCTCTTTTCCGAGCATCTCCACACGGCAGGCACTACTTGAATGACTTGAGTGTAGTAGGGTTTATCCACTTGTGCTTGCTTTTAACTTAAAAAAAATCTGCAACTGACTCTCTGTAAAGGCGGGTTTCCACTAAACGGACAAAACCTCAAAAAAAGTCTCCTAAAATGTTTCTTAGTTTGAAAACTATAGTTTTTGTTTAGTCTATCGTCAAAGCTACTGTTTTGTTGTGGTTTTGTCCGTCTCACGTTTTGCCTAACTCAAGCAATAAAAACAATTAATATGTTGGAATTTCTTCTGTAACTTAGCATTGCCATTAGTAATAATTATATCAATTTTGTGCAGTAACCATGCCTATTGATTTGTATTATGTGCCTGGAGCTGCACCTTCCCGAAGTGTATTGCTTGCGGCTAGAGCTTTAGGCGTCGATCTCAACCTTATACGTACTAATGTGATGAATGGAGAAAATCTTACACCGGAGTATCTTAAAGTAAGTTTAGTACATTTAACAATAACTGAATCTTCGGAAAGGCACAATAATGCCGAAACATCGAGTTTGTTCACACAGTAAGTGAATATCTACAATATTATAAAAAAGTAGCCACTTCTTTTATACATTTTCGTTGCAAAATAATAACAATATATGTTTACAACCAATTCAACTGCTTTCGTACCTTCCAGGTATAACTCACCTCTAGATTGATCTAACGTAGCAACACGTCCAATAAATCTTGCCTAGTCATAAGACACATGATTAGTCTAGCTATCAATAAGATAGAATTTTCCTCTCCTCTCCTAGCTATTTTTTCAACAAAAATAAAGGTTTATGTATCTTTTTTCACCTCTAGAAATTTCATATTATAATTATTTATATCAATATTCTACTCTGGAGTAGTTCTTGTGAGGCTTTTTTTGTATAAAACGAAACTTAATTTATTTTCAATGAGAATGATAGGTCATAATTCAAACAAAACTTTGTAACTTACCACTTTATACTATTATTACTTACTATTTGTCCAATTATATTACTGTAATGTGTAAACTAATAATTAACATTTAACTATTTATTAATACTTATTACTAAACACTTATTAACTAATTTATTTGAATTCTCCTAAGGTAAAAAGTGATTATTTCTCAAAATGCTTTCAATATTATTAAATTGTCAGGTTTTTTATATTTCCGGATAATTTTGATTCTTTCAAGAGAGTTGAAAATTTTGACAACATTTTTACAACTATTATTATTTATTATCATCTAACTACTTTTATATGATGACATTACTTATTTTCATTTATAACTATGCGTTGGGTCAACACAATTTGACACCATCTCTTGACTACAACGCCGACCTGGAGGCAACAGAGCGAAGTAGTTTTGCGATTTAGTGAAATGAACCCACCTAGACCAGTTTGAAACCAACTCATTGAAAAATGAGGATAATTTGATAAAAATCAAAGGAAAAATAATTCACGGGTGACCTGAGGCTGGGAAGGGAAAGGGGGTGATATTTTAAGGGTTAAAAATTTATTTACCTCTTTCCACTTCTTTCATATAACCTCAAAATTTATGTGAAAAATAAAAAGCCATGTTTTTAGTTTTTTATTTTTATCTTTCACAAGAAACATTTTTTCCTCACGAAATTTGTGAAAAGTTACTTTTATTTATTATTTATTTGATTTCTTTTACGTTATTTTGACATAATATCGAAAAAGCATCCTAATTTTCAAACTAAAATTCTTTCGACAAAATATCAGCTTTTTTTTTAAGCTCGGTGAGATTTTTGTTCGTTGAAATCTCTACTTTCTGATATTTTAAAAAAATATCACCAGCACCATGGTAAAGTTTTAAATTTTCTCAGAAAAGTAAAAAAAAACGAAAAAAACTCGTATCTGAATTTTTTTTAATCATCTTGTTCAATTTTTAGATATTTATTTAAATTTTTCACTCTAATTACACGAAAAACGTGAGATTCCATGTTACATTGATAAACATATGTAATTAGAGCTTAAAATTTTAATAAACATCTAAAAATTGTACATGATGATTAAAAAAAATTTTCGAATACGAATTTGTTTCGTTTTTTCCTCTTGATGAGAAAATGTCTCGTGGTAATGGTAATATTTTCACGAAAGAATTTGCGATTGAAAATTATGGTGCTTTTAACATCAAATCACATCAAAAACTAAATCAAACCAGTTTTCACAACATTTCGTTTTTTGCAAAAGATAACAATAAAAAACCAAAATCTTGGTATTTCAAATTTTCCATATAAATTTTCAGGTTATGTGAAAAAAGTGAAAATACAAAAGTTGTAGATCTTTCCATTACCTACAACTTTGCTATTCAATTTTTTTCCATAGGACTTGTACTTTTGCCAAAAATCGAGATAAATCGTTTCTTTGTAAATGTTTTTTTCACTTTTTATTATTTTTATTGGCTTAATGACCGTGGTCAACATTAAAACCTTAACGCAAAATCTTCTTCAACCTATTATAGATGTCACTATCTAACCTCAATTCTCCAAAATTATCACACACTTCTTATTATTAAGGACAAAAATTAGATTTAAACTTATTGAATCTTTAAAATTAAGATTTTGACCTCTTTGAAGAGATTCAACAATAAACCTTGCAAATGCGAACCATTAAAGGTGGCAAACGGGTCGGAAGAGATGTAATCCAATCATCGTCGTGGTATTAGCCACGAAAGAAATAGTTTCTAGAGATGAAAGTAGTTATTATATTGTAAAATTTATATTTATATGAATATAAATACATTATTTTGTAGCTTAATCCACAACACACAGTACCTACATTGAATGATAATGGTTTTGCGTTATGGGAAAGTCGAGCTATCGTGACATATCTGGCAAATCAATACGGTAAAGATGATAGTCTGTATCCCAAGGATCCTAAGAAAAGGGCTGTTGTCGACCAACGACTATACTTCGATATTGGAACTCTGTATAATAGTTTCTATAGTTATTATGTAAGTTGTTATATTAAAAAGATTTTTTTTACTCTATTTTTTAATGTATGTAGATACTCAAACTTAAGACACAGTATTAAATTACGTAGGTGTTTGGCTAGACACGAAATTTAACTTTTAAAAACACGTAGAGAAGTCATTAGGAAGAGCAGAGAAAACTCTTTTAGTTACAGCGAGTATAATGCCAAACATTGGCGACACTAAAGCACCTAAAAAGAAAATCTATGGCATACTGCATACGAAAGAAAAATTTCGAAAAGCTACAGAGGAAGTTGGCTATCCGCATATGCAGCGCCTACTGGAAGAAAATGGATAATCGCAGGGCTGGCTCCTAGGGAGCTGCAAGTAGAAAGGAGTGTCGAAGGCTGACGCAAGAACAAATATCATCCAAAGGTGGGAAAACTAAGTATATTGTCGATGGACCCACCGATTCATTCCTTTTATTCCAGTTTGGGTGAACAGGGAGCACGCAGAAACTGATTACTTCTTAACACAAACACTCACAAGCCATGGATGCTTTCGCAAGTATCTATACACCAGGCGGAGATCAGACAGTACTAATTTAAGTTAAGAAACTTGTATAAATTAAAAAATGTTTCCAGAATTGACTAGAGCGTGTGAAAAAATGTATAGAACTTGAGGACACATATTAATCAATAAAATACTTTGTTTCGGACTTTTCGTATAAACTTGAAAAACGACCCTCGTAACAATATATTTAAATAGTGATAATAACAGTAAATATTTAGTTTTATTTCTTAATATTCTCGTTCGTTTCGAGTGTTTCTTTGGGTGATACGTTACGGTGAAAGTGAATTTGATGAAGTGTATATTAGTTTAAAAATATTTATTTATTTCACTTTAGTTATTAGATTTGAATTTTGTGTTCATAACGTTAATAGATATAGTTTAAAAAAATGTTCTTTTTGTTTTTAGATACGTATGATATTTTGGGGAGAAAGTGCGGATCCTGCAAAATTCGATAAGATCATAAAAGCTTTCGAATTTTTAGACAAATTTATTGGCAACAACGATTTCGCCGCCGGCAACAGTCTTACTTTGGCCGATCTAGCTCTTGTTGCAACAGTTTCCACATTTGAAATAATGGAATTCGATATTAGTCCTTACAAAAACGTACTTAGATGGTACGCAAAAGTTAAAGCGACTGCTCCTGGTTATGAGGAATTGAATACAAAAAATTTACTGGAATTTAAAGCTTTAGTCGATCAATTGACTAAAAAATGAAATAACTTTTAAAAAATATAATTTATTGCAATAGTATTTTTTCGTTTCTAAATAATTCCTGTATCATCCTAGAAATTATATGAAACCTATGATCAACGGATCTTAATGATCCATTGATTGCTTTACCTACGATCGTGGGTTATAACCCTCTAATCTCAAAAAACAGTCTTCAAAATTCATTGACTAATAAAATCATTAAGGCACCATTATGCTTACACCATAAAAAACTTACTCCACACAATGACGAGTTTCACCTTTTTAATTTTTTCTCTTTATATGCCAAAGATAATTTGAATATCCATCATCATATTGCTGAGCAAATTTTTTCGTTAATAATTTTAACGAACCTGGCGCGATCCATGGGTTTTTTGGTTTCGTATATAGTGCGTTCCAAAAATCTTTAAACACTACGTCAAATACAGCGCTCAATTGGTAACCACAACCTATTATCTTCGCTGGTCTCTCAAGGCAAGACTTAACTGCGATAAGAAGAGTAAGAATCGGCCATTCAAGACTTACTCATGGATACCTAATGGCTATTACTCCCAGACCGTTTTGCTCCAGCTGCAACTCGTATCTAACCATGAAGCACATTTTGATCGAATGTCGCAAATATACCGTCGAAAGACAACAGTTTCAGCTTAGTCTAAACTACAATGAAGTCCTTAACAACTCGGAACAAATTAGCTCTCTACTTCAGTTTCTCAAAGTTGTACAACTTTACCACAAACTATAGAACAATTGTGTTACTGTGTATTCATATTGTTTGACGCGCGTTTCGATAACCAAGTTATCGTCTTTAGACTTAAACCACCAACAGCTATGCCAGCATCAATGGCAACATCCCCACAAATTAGACCATAGTCGAGGGCTGCAAAACATTCCTTAAATCTCATTCATCAATCAGGGTTATTTTTGTCTTGTACTGATAAATTTATTATGAAACTCATGGATATTTTCATTTATTCAAAAATAGTTGATTCTCTATTTGTTTCCTGCTTTTTCATCTTTCTCTTTTATTTTAATTTCGTTTTGTTGAAAACTTGATGCGTCCAATTTAATATTAATTATTTCCTTCTTTTAAGTATCAGTTATATCATTATATACATTAGGGAAATTACACCATAACGTAGGTGGTCGGTTGGTAGCGCTGTTTCAGGTTTGACAGTTGACATATTTGAATTTAAAGAAAAAGCTCATCCTGTAAGCGGAATGTCGGGTGAATAACTTCAATTTACACCAACAGAATTGTGAAACGTCTACCGCCATAAATAATTTACCTCTTTAGAGAGTGAGTTATAATAAGTTCAATATATTAAACCATTCATTTATTTTGAGGTTAGGTATTTCCAAGAAATTTTTCACTGAATATTTTGTTTATTTTTCGTAACTACTTTACTTTGTCTGAAAACTCAAACTAATACTTCAAATTATAATTAAAGAAAGAAAGAAAATACATATTATATGTAAATCTTTTTATTTCAAATTTTACAAATCATTTTAAATTACAATAAAATTTATTTCCGTGACTCAAATGTAACAGTTACATTTCATTTTTTTGTTAATTGATCAACTAAAGCTTTAAATTCTTTCAAGTTCTTCTCGTTGGCTTCTTCATAGCCTGGGGCAGTTTTCTTGACCTTTGCATACCATCTAACTACGTTTTTGTAAGGAGTAAGATCGTAGTCCATTATGTCAAAACTGGAAACTGTTGAAACGAGCGCTAGATCGGCCAGAGTAAGATTGTTGCCTGCAGCGAAGTCACTATTGCCAACAAATTTATCCAAAAACTCGAATGCCTTTCCGATGTTTTCGAATTTAGCAGAATCGGCACTGGCCCCCATAAAAATCATGGGATACTGAAAAAGAAAACGAATTATTATTATCTATATAGTTCCAAATCTACAAAGACGTTACTGATAACTGTGTCTACTTTCTAAAATAGATAACAAAGTAAAATCAAAAGCTGTGGTTAAATGGGTTCTTTTATTTTGTCTACTAAATAAAACACTTGTACAATTTGGATTTAACAAAGAATAAAAACAACAGGGAGATCGATATGCACCGCAAAAAGGACGTGGCACCTTCAAATGGTTGAAGATTGTAATTATTAACTTTGACAATAGACGAAGAAAAAATACAGTAACAAGTTGCTGCAGTTTTATAAAAAGTATTTAAAACATAGTCAAAGAATGACACTGTAAATAGATTTCACCGTCAATTCACATGAGAATACCAGCACCAATGAAGTGAGTAAAGACATGCCTATGTTGGAGATTTGTTGGAGAAACATAGACAAAAAAAGAGTAAGGTTACTGGAAAAACGTGATGTAAGACATAGAAACAATATCAAGATGAAGGCAGACTTATCATTTATCCCAGAGGTTCTTTTTTTCTCAACAGACGACGTTCAAAATCATATTACCAAAACTTAATGATGAAGATCATATCTAACGCTAGAGACACATAAAGCTTTTAGGTCACTGTGTATATAACGCCCTGGACCATACATACATACAGGGATAGAAATTTGCATAGTCTTCTATCCACTTCTAGAATCATTTGTTTATAGTGTTGAGACATTTGCCAACATTTTTCTAACTGATGTCAGATTCCTAGACGTTCAAAAAATTTTTACATCTCGTTTCTCTTGTCCAATAATAAAAGCTCCATATTATAAGTTAAAATAATAATTTTAAACATATTTTGGAATAAGAAATGTAACAGTAACAAAACTTGTGTGAAAATCCTCCTCGAAAGAGAAATCAATTACACCTAGTATTTGTCCAGCACTTTCTTCCTACAGTTATTCATTATTTGTGTTAGATATATCTTTTTGATTATTCTTTTCAATGAAGTTTAAATCATTAGCTTTGCATGCAAAAACTTTTCAACTCTTTGAGGTTCCACTAGACCATCAGACATTATCTAAACCTCTTCCATAATTTCCTATTCCATTAGTGTCTTCGTTTATTTCTTACCTAATCTTAGTACCTGTGTTTGGCACTTCTTCATTTTCAATTATGATATTCTTTATTGTTGCTTGTGTATATTTTTGAATGTTTCATTTGTATTGTACTCATTTTTACTTTTACCTTTACTTCCATTTCTTAACCTTTCAATATCCAGGTTCCAATTTTCAATAACAATTTTCATGACGCCACCTTCCCTTTCTGATTCATATAATGATAAAGCCCTAAACTCTAGACCTATACCCTCAAATAAAGAACTTGATATAGATTTAATACTTTAGTGTAAGTTTATGTTTTTATAATTCAATTCAATTAAGGTAACCATCATCAAATAGACTCTTAATATTCTTAACTCAACAAAAACATCAAAAATTAAAAAAAAATGATATAGAATTATATACTTCTTTCTTCTAATTAGTAAAGCAGACAATAATATACATCTAGAGTTGGAAAACATAATTTAGTCCACAGTTTTATCCACGACTTACATAATAATCGGCAAAACTTGCAAATAAAGTTCCCATGTCGAAATATAATCTTTGGTCGACGATAGCCCTCTTCTTCGGATCCTTGGGATACAAACTGTCGTCTTTGCCATATTGATCTGCCAGATAAGTCATGATGGCTCGACTTTCCCATAAAGCGAAACCATTGTCGTTCAATGTAGGTACAGTATGTTGGGGATTAATCTGAAACAAAATATTTGTAATGTATTTTGGTATGAAGTATATGATTCGAGCTATCCTTATTCGTTTCCATCATAAAATGTCGATAAATACAGATTTACAGGTTTTCATTAATGGTAAGATCAAGCGTTAATTCCATAACTTTTGGCCTTTTGCTTTTCGGCATCCATCCAGATTCATATTGTATTCCCTTTATCGTTCGAGACCACATATAACATAAGAAAAAGAAGCATTTCAATGCATGTATGTTTTGTTATTTTTTAGTACATGTGTGAAATAAGCTACTTTCTTAAGTAAAAATGAGTGTGCAATCTATCATTTTCATAAGTGGCCGTAGAGGAAGATACAATAACAAAATGTTTGGTTTGATTGATTTTAAATTTTATATTTCTGATAGCGCCAGTGTATTGGTGTATTGTTTATAAAATATACGGAAAATTTATGGTTACTCCAATTTTCTGTTTTTTATTGCTGTTGCAGATACAAGCCTCTTATGCTAATATTGACCATTAGTGTGAAGAATTTAGTAAAAACCTTTATATTAACGTTTATTGAGATACGAGGGCTGCTACTTTTGAGATATGGCAACATTGATGTGAATATGTCAAATCTGCCATCAAAGTTTGACATTGACAGGCAAATAATTGCCTGTTTTTTCGGAATAACTGGACATGTCTTCACCGTTCTATTAGAGCAGCGTGGAATGGACAATTCTGAATAGTATATCAGCATTCGTTTGACAGAAGTGGTCGGAAAAACTAATCGCAGAATCATTTTCCGTCACGAAAATTCGAGCTCTCACACATTAGTTCAAACAAAAACGTTTTTTGTACAAGGAGCCCTCGTAAACTACTTATCAAAGATAAAGGACAATAAATATTTTTTCTATTATTGTAGGGGTATTTTGAAAATAAAAGTCTCGTCTGTGTTACGAACATCTTGTCACTGTAATTCGGAAAAGTTGAATCACGTAACTGCAGTGTGCTTCCAAGTACAATTTTAGAAGAAGGGACTTAATGAAGTACGTTACCTTTCGTTCAGTGAGAGTAAGATAATATGATTAATTTTTCTTGAAGGGTTACAAAGTGTTTTCATTTAATTATGCTATAACATTTTTAATACCAATAGTACAAATATAATTCTCGTCCTAGTTCGTATAGATTGAAGTATAGATAATCAATATTTTCAATATAAATATTTTGCGTTGGACTGCGACCTAGTTCCTGGTGATTGGTTCAACTAAAAGCTTCTAGAAGGTTAATCTTATTCCAAGGTCATTGCGCTCGAGGTACCCGAAGGTACGTTACAGTTGGATCGATTATATAAGGAATGTGGAATGTGATTCATATGTTTATTATTTAGAAACACTTTTTTCAATATATTGTGTTTTGATTTTTATAATGTAATGAAAAGGTATTTACAAGAATTGTTGAATAATTCGCTTTTTGTTTTTACTTGGAAATTTCAACGTGTTTTTTTACATTCTTTTATTAATTTTGTTACGTTGTTTGTTTGTTGATGTAAATTCGTTATCTCAAGACACAATTTTTGAAACTCTCACAATGGACGAATTTTTTATTCATAATATGTACTCTATTTTGATTAAAACAGCTCATGTTAGTGACAATAAGTAATTAAAATAACCACGTGAAAATGAATAATTTTGAAGCAAACACATAAAGCCTTTTACGTTTGACATTCAATTTATAGAACGTGTCCCAGAACATGTAAAATGACTCGTGTAAGACATAAAAAATTCTCGATTTATAACATAATTTAAGTTTTAAAGTCAATATACCTCGAAAATTTTCCAAAAAATCTATTTTTCTATAATGTGCTTTATATATAGCAAAAGGAAGAAAGGAAAAATTATTTAGAATCAACATCTAGGCTCATAAAATCAGTTATCAACTAAAATTTTCATTAAAATAAAAAAATCACAATTGGTTTAAGTGATAATTAACTGAAAATAAGTTAAAAAAACTTCAGATTAAATGTTAGATTCTATTAATCCCCTTTCTATATCCCAGAAACTTGGACAGCTTAGAGCACAGAAGAAAGGTCGTGGATCTGACTCTGTTTTACCGATACTACCACGGCAAGTGCTCTCCGGAGCTGTATAACATAATCCCGCTTAGAACAGTTTTGGCAAAACCTACTTGACAAGCAGACGTGGCTTATGAACACCGAGTTCGTCTTCAGCCGACCAGAACGTTAATTTATCGAGACCCTTTCTGAAGAAGTGCAATTCTAAGGAATCAGCTACCAAGGCATGTCTTTCCCAAGCAGTACAACCTACAGAAGTTCAAGATCAATATCCACAGGCATCTCCACACCATTCGAATTACTCGAGGGTGGAAGGATTTACCCTCTTGTACTTGCTTTTTACATAAAAAAAATGTTTTCGGAATTGTCCAAAAGCTCTCTGAACTTGTTGTCCAGTTATTGATCGAACTCAGCGATAATTAAGAAAAAATATTTGTTAGTCTTTTGTGAACACACAAACTGTTTGGTTTCATAGAAATCATTACAATTAATACAAAATTAAATCAATTAAAAATCAATTTTTTCCCTTATCTTTTTGAAATGATTGATTTTTATTTATGAAACAAATATGCTTAAATAATATAAACTTACCTTAAGAAATTCTGGTGATAGATGTTCGCCTTTCATCAAATCGAGACGAATTAGGTTAAGTTCCACTCCTACAGCTTTAGCTGCGAGCAAAACATTTCTAGAAGGTGCACCACCCGGAACGTAGTACAAGTCGATAGTCATGATAACTAAAAGAAATTCAAAGTTCAAATATGTATGTGTGATATTTATTATTTATTTTTATTTTAACTATATTTGATAAATTTATATACACAGTTTTAATGTCTGAATGTTAACCCGAAAGACACAAATGTACTCATTAGGTTAGTTCCACATTTTTTCTTTTAATTCAGCTGTTATTAACAAAATAAGATGAGTAAAATGTGATATTTATCTTTTCGTTAATAACTCGAGAAATATTAATACTCAAGCACTTTTGAAAGCTCGTTAAAAAGGAAGAAATTTCCTATAAAAAAGTCCTGAATTCCGGAACTCTATCTCCATTATTTATAATTATAATTTGACTTTGAAAATAAGGCTCCACGCGGCTGCATTAAAAAAACATAAAATCACTTTTTTAAATAAAGTTATTCCATTGTTAACTGAATACACTGTTTACACCACCAGTACACTGGCTGGCGCGCGTTTCGATAACCAAGTTATCATCTTCAGAGACTGAAGAGTTTACCTTCGGTTATTTTACAAAACAAGGTTCCACAAAGAGATATTTAATTTTTTTTATTTCGTAACATGTAATACTTATAATTATCCGGAAAAGGATAAAGTTTGATTTGATAAACACGATAAAACTATAAATTACACAACGATTTGTAGAAATTCTGTAATGTCATTTCCTCTATAAAGTAATAAGTACAATAAAAAATAAGATAAAGTAGATGCTTACAAGGTGTATAAATTAAGTAATAAGAATAATTTTTACCTGAAACTCTTTTTGCGAGCATCTTGATGCCTATGGGATACTTGAAAAATTTTAAGACCGAACAGATATCACACGACGAGTTAACTGATATGGCAAAATACTTGTAGTAAAATCATGAAAATCTCCACGTTGGGGTTTCCGGATACGATAATTTTAACTAAAATATTTTCAAAGATGGTCAACTTCCGGTTCTACTGGAAGTCGACTGTAACTTTGGTATTTTAAATGGAACACCCTGTATAATAATACATTTTTGAAATCTACGTAAAGTTTTGACAGTTGCAGACCCTTCATAAATTATTTTTTTATTAGGATACCCTTAAAAATATGAGAATGGTTTCAGTTCGGTTGCTTTTAGCAAGGTCAGACGTATTTGAATCTACGTTGAAAAATTTTTCGTTTTATACAGGGTGTGTATAAAAAGTGTTCAAAGTTTCACTTCGAAAATATCAGATTTCTTTATTTTTTTAAATAGAACCACCCGATTTCCTCTATTTTAATGCATTCAGTGGTTCAGGGGTAAGGAATAAGGCAAATTCATGTATACATATTCATGTTATTTGATGATATTATTTTATATACATATAACAAATTGCGATTGGATATACAAATCGACTGGTGAGAGTTTTTTAGAAAAAAAAAAGAATGATACACCATTAGAACTATTATTTAGAGACGTGTTTCCCAGGGTGGGGTCTACGCCCCACATTTATTGTAAAAGGGGACAATTCGAAAATGGAATCGACACTAATTTAACCTTTTTGCGCGGTGCCAGTTAAATGCTAAGCAAAACTGGAAGCAAAAAGCAAATTCTTAAATAAATAAATATTTTGAATTTATTTAACGACTCCAACATATCAACTGGGTTTTTGGCGTCATCAAGTTAACCTCCCTGCTTCAGACGGTAGGCTCCACGTGAACTCACGGACGCTTTAAAATCTCGCTAAGTAACGCAGTTGTTCGCATCTGAATCAAAGAACTTTAATTTATGAAAAAGGAAAACCGAGGCGACTCGTGAAGAATGATGCCTAGCAAAAGAAGACGGTCTCAAACATGACTGGTGAGCTGATCGTCGCCAACTGAATCAGAATCATTTTTTTTTCCTCACATCAACGTGCGTATTTAATCGTAGATTTTGTATTGATTTAGGTTTTTTTTTTTGGTAATTTTATATCTTCGCGGTCCCCTCGTTTTTTGGCTCCAGAATATCGAAAAATCATCCGATTTCGATGAATTTTTTTACGGCGGATTTATGAAAAAAAATATGGAAATAAAAAAAATTAGTTCATTAATTATAACTCAATTGGGGGGCGCTTTGCTAAAAATTTACATTTGATCTGCGTTTCAAACAACCGCCCCCACCCCTCACCCCATTCCCAATTATTTTTAATAGTCAACCTCAATTTATTCGTTTTTTCTGTGTATATTATGAGAAAAAATTCATTTGATTATTTGGAAAAAAGTTATCAACAATTATACGTGAATGAGTGCATTTTCATGAACATTCAAAGCACTGAAACTATATAAGTTTTCATTTTTTCTATTTCCATATTTTTTTTCCTAAATCCGCCGTAAAAACGAAGATTTTAAAAAAATTCATGGAAATCGGATGATTTTTCGAAAGTATAAAATTACTTTTTTTATGAATTTTAGGATGTTGAATCAAATACTCAAATTTAACCAAATGTGCAAGAGCCTGTTGTTACCTTATCCATATCCATATTTAGCTAAATGTGGATTTAGTGTTGTGAAAGATTTACTGACAAAAAATAAGAAATTGTTTGGATATATCTGAACGGGGAGACTTGGGACAGAAACTAACAAAATTGGAACTGAACATAGAATCAAGTACAAGGATCTCACTAAATTTAAAATATTAAATTAGTATAGAAAAAATCTTCATTAATCATTAATTTCCTATCATCAGGGCTAGGGATTAAGCTAGGGGCTTGGGGGGGCTATAGCCCCGGGCCCCTGGTCCAAGAGAGCCACATCATTTGGAAATAATTCTGTATTTTTTGATGTGTTGATACCACGAATCTAACGTATTGATATTATTTTGTGAATTTTTCCGAATTTTCGAATTCCTTAAGGGGGCCCCGTCATTATTTTAGCCCCGGGCCTTATAAATCTTAATCCGGCCCTGCCTATCATTTAAGTTTCTTTATTAAAAAAAATCGATTTCTTCGATTAATCGAATATTAAAAATCATGTATATGTTACATAAAGGGGCAAAAGAATTTTAGAAGGGCTTGGGTGGAGCATGGCACAACAAAGGTTGGGAAACACTGGTATACAGGGTCTGTCTGCTGTCCAAGCTTCCAAGCTTTGTTAGTTTGTTATAATAAAAAATATTTGCCATTTATTTTATGTTTTAACAGGTAATATAATATAAAGTAAATAAGTAAATGTTCGATAATTTGTTTCTAATACTAAAATTTTTTATCGGTACTACATAAACACAAAAAAAATCATTCTCCGAAGCCACAACTTTTAGTCAAACAAAACTATATAATATGGATAACAATATTTGATTAAATATTACTCACGGTTTCGGTTTATAACGTAGCTGGACCTCGAACACTATCCACCGGCAATTACAACAAATCTGCTAGTGAGAAAGTAAAACTCAAGGTTTTAGCGGTGAATATCAACGGTTGTGGGTAGTCCGCCGATATAATTATTGACAATTCTTCGTCGATGTTGCCAGTTTGAATTTTTTATATACCTAATATGGTAGGTATGATACAAACAAATAAATTGAATATTAGATTATAGTCCAGGAGCTGTCGATCTAGAAAGTTTTTTTTTGAAGCTTGATAGTTCAAAAATACAGGAATTGAAAACACGAGCTTTGCGTGCATTTACGCAAAAAAATTAACGCAAATCAACTTTTTCGACCGGGAGAGTCAGGCAAACGTTTTTTTAAAGTGTGTGATAAAGGTGAAAATTTCTACCTCATTACGTAACATAATTTTTTATTTTGTTCGTTTTAATGTCTATTTTAAGATTATCTTGGTTTGCGGGATTAGAAACGGGCGGAAATAACCAGCAAATCAGCTTAAAATCCATTTAGTCCGAACTCATTTTCGATAAATAGAATTAAAGCATCTAAATGTTTTGATAAAGACTTAAAGAAAAGTCGAAACGTCAAATTTTATCTTTCATCAAAGAATTATTAAAAAAATTAATTCTAAAACAAAAGAGACCTAAAATCAAGAGCATTTAGATCCATTAATATATCAAAAGGTCTAAGAAATAAGAAATTTAAATAGAATTCTATTTATCGAAAATGAGTTCGGAGTCAAAGGATTTTAATCTGGTTTGCTGGATATTTCCGGTGGTTTCTCAGCCCGCAATCCAAGATAATCTTAAAATAGACATTAAAACGAACAAAATAAAAAAAATCATGCTACGTAATTAGGGAGAAATTTTCTCCCTCATTACACACCTTAACAGAAAGTTTGCCTGACTCTCCGTGCAAAAAAATTGGTTTGCGTTCATTTTTGCTGGAAGAGAATGAAATTTTTTATTCAATACACTTTAGGCAAACCATTTTTATCATGGGAGGGAAACAATTATCGATTTTTTTAATAATTGTTTTTTTGAAACATTTCTGCAGCTTTACAAATCTCTCGTTTTCAATTCCTGTAGTTTGAACTATCAATTTTCATAAAAAAATTACATACAGGGCATGAGGGGACTTTTAAGTTTGACAGATCCTAGACTAATAGATAGGTAGAATGACTTGGCACATTTTTACGACAGCAAATTTGAAGAAAAGATAATAATAAGAGATTAAAAAATACTTCTTATTTAAAATGGTTCTGACTCATTCAAGGTTGTGCTATGTAATAATTACCGCTAATCGCGATCATGTACACAATATTTAGATAAATTTCGCGTAAATACGTCATTTTTTCTTTTAGTAATATTTATTGCTTGTTGAAGTGCATTTTATTCAAGCAACAAAAATAACATATTTTGGACGATTCAATGAATTTTTGAATGAAAAATAAATTTATTTAGAAGAAAGTAACTTTTTTATTTTATCTTTGCCGTGTGTATTATAAAGAAACAGTTTTCTGTGAATAGTTGTCATACACAAACTTAACAAACTTTCAAATTTTGACACAGATTAAATGACAGATGTCTGTTAGCAGACGAAAGGCTAATCTGCCCAAACGATACCAGTGTTGCCACAGTATGATGAATTCCTTGGCGGGAAATTTGAAATACGAATTCTCTCGAATTGTGCTTTATTGATTGTACTCGTCTATTGACAGGTGAAAAGTGAGGTTAAAGATTTTGTTTGCTTTTGTTTTGTATTGAATGCTATAGTTTTCAGTTTATTTGTTTCAGCGAGTAATCGTAAAACCAGATTATTCCAATAATAACTTTTAACTGCTCTACTAATGTTTGACAAAAAATGCAAATTATGCGACACTGTTTTTTATGCTTTGAAAAGATAGATATATGTCACAAATTCTCTTGAATCTCTTCAGTCACAGTAACTCTTTTTAAACTAGTACTGGCTGCTACTACATTGTTTGTTTGTAGAAAAATATTAGCTGAAGGGTGATAATTCTTTTGTTAGTGTTTTTTTTGCATTTTTGGGGCACGTAGTTAAAATGGCTGATAAACAACAAATTTTTATGATTTTGACTAATTACTGACTCATCAGGATTCTCATAAATACAATTTGCGAGTAGATTTTTGATTTTTCCTATATTTTTTTCCACTTTGTAATTTCCCCTTAGTAAGCTTTCAAGTGATTATTAATGTAAATGATAAATTAGGATTGATGATTAATGTTACAAACACCTAATTTTATTATGAAAAATCCATTGATTTGAAGAAAGAAATAATGAATATTTAATATGATATAATAAAAGCAGAGAGGAGTCTATTTTGGTTTTTTTATAAAGTCGGTTACACAAGTCATTGGCCTCTCGTTGTGTGTATACATTGATAATGTTTGTTGTCGATCCTGTTAATGTACCGAAGTACCGTAAAAGTCTCTGCATTTGTGCAATTTACAATAGTATATACAGTGAATTTCAATTAAGTACCCAATTAATTTTGGAATGCATGTTTTTTAAAAGGATATGAAAGTAGTTCAGCATGTAAGAAAATGGTTCGCAATAAGATCGCAGTCCTAAATTGATTGGGCATCAGTGAATAAAATATAATAGTTATTTATTAAGTAGAGAGGAACAGAGTTACAAAAAGAACTCACGCGACTATTCCAGAAGATTATTACCTCTGGCACTATCCCAGATGAATGTAAATCGACTATCTTCCTACCAATACCAATTTTAGGAATATAACTCTGCCCTGTTCGGTTCGGTAAACTTTTCACTAAGATATTGACAAATAGAATAAGGAATAAAGTACCAACATCCGAAGAACAACAAGGATTCAGGTCTAATAGATCAACAGTGGACGCAATATTCATAATTTGTCAGTTGGTGGAAAAGTCAGATAGAATTCAATAAACCCGTGTTTGTCTGTTTTGTTGACTTCACCAAAGCATTTGATATAATACACCTGGGAGACGTGATTAGGAGTCTTGAGAAAAACAACAGACTATAAGTACCAACGAGTCATCAAAGAATTTTATACCGGAACCAGAACAAGAATTAAAATTAAGGTAGGACTCTCTGTTCGGCAGGGAGACAGTCTTATCCCAACCCTATTCAACATCATAATGGATCAAATTTTCGAGGAAGTCAACAAGTCAATGCAGGGTACAGAATGGGTCACCGCTTCCTAAAGTGTTGTTTTATGCAGACGATGGTATTGCCGTAGCAATAAATAATGACTGAAGCATCTACTATATAAGATCACATCCAAGCAAGTGTTCTAAGCTCATGACAATGCCAATATCATATCATATTTATTAAAAATGTTATGGAGATAATCGTACATCAGTTGTTTTAAAAATTAATAGGATTTTCAATAAGAATACGAAAAATAAAGACTACGGTAGATATTCTAAGCCGAATGCTTTTCAACATATATATAACAAACTCTAAAGACACCCGCTCACATTACCACTGCCTTTTCGTGTTTAGAGGTCGATGGGATAGAGCGAAGAGATGAACAAGGAGCGCCTCGATGCAAATAATTAAATCCAGTCTATTATTGTAAAAATTCGGTAGATTTTCATATAGGGATGATACAGAATCGGAGTAGGATATTCGGATTAATCAGTATTATGTAATGATCCACATTGTAATGCCTTTTAATACCAAACGACCACGAATGAGAAATTAGCCTTTTGCCAATACCACTCGAGGGCTCAGTTACGGATACGAAGTATTTGGACCATTTGTACATCATTCCAAATAATCATCGTCAGCAATGAAAGCCTACTGTATGTGTACTCATTAATCCTGAAATAATTGAATTAATTTTTTTCTGAATCTAGCCTCTAGACCACAATTTTTACTTCAATTATTCATTGCACCCACCCTGCAGAAAGCTGTTTCATATATAACTTTCTATGCAAAATATTGCATACCAGATTGAAATATTTACATCATTAGTTATCTTACCACAATCGTTCAGTACAAAGACACGGATTTTAATAACCATATTGTAGTAGTTGCAGTAAATGACAGTTCTCGACATTTAGTATCATCCGTAAACATTTGGACACTTTTAGAGGCTTTTCTTTGTAACAATATATCGCTATGTAAAATTTTGTAGAAACACGACAAAAATTAACAATATAGTCACCGTAGCGAAAAAGTTGTTAACATCTGAATGAAAAATAACATTAAAACCACCCTCGTAAACCAATAACAGTGAGAACAATCTGTTGACGCTCCTTGAGGTTGACCTCAGATTATTATTTGCGTCTGAACACGCCACAATGGAAAAACAGAAATCTAAAAGTGTTTAAATTAAGATTGGAAAATTATCATGGCATAAACTTTATTCTTTCGTCTTCAATTTTATTTCTTCTAATGTAACTTGTCAGTCGGCTTGAAGTTTCAAATGTTTTTCCTATTTTGTTGTTCAATTATTGAGGTGTAGTGATCGCTTCTGTTGTACAACCACAGTAATTAATTTGATGATTCCCCAGTTTATTTATATTATATTTAAGAAGTAGTATTGAAAATCTGAGCAGTAACGCTTCTGGGTTGTATACGGCAATTTTAAGACCAATCATCACATATGTGGCCAAATGCTCAGGAAATTCAGGACTAAGAAGTAGAAGAATCTAACATAAACTAATTAATATGAATGTCATAAACAACATAATTAACTTGTGGCCATGTCTTTGGATGAGGACTCATCCTAATACTAATGACTCCCCCTTTATCAAGACCCCGGAATCCGCCCTTGTATGTGGCGGTGGTTTGGGGTACTAGAACTAGTCTGAATACCAGGAACAATCTCTCGAAGGTACAAATTTTGGCTTGCATATGTGCAACCATGAAATCATGCCCAACACTGCACTGATTATAAATCTTCCACATAGTACTGGAAAGCGTGACAGAGAAAAAATCACTTAGAAATATTCAGAGACGAAATTACCAAAGAAAAACCGTCCCTAAATAATAACCAAACCTGTGATATGCCTCAATTCTAGGCTGTAGACGTAATTGGGATCAAAAACCATCCAAGAAATGAACAGAAATGCCATTAAATGGTATACGGACGGATCTAAAGCAGCAGACAGAATTGGAATAGGAGGGTACGGGCACAGAACCAAACCTAAGCAAAAGCAGCCTACGAATACTAACAGGAGTCCTATCGAGGCACTGTCCCTCAATAGACACCTGAAGACGGTAGATTTTGTTGCACTGAGGATGAAACCTGTATCCACATTCTCTCGAAGTGAGAAACTCTATGGAAATCCAGAACACCTGGGGGCACCTGGGAGCGTATGAAATAGGAATAGAAGATGAAGATCTATGGCAGCCATCCGGTTTTTAAGAGGAGTGGGATTAACAGATCTCCATCTCCATCTCCATTTACATACAAACTTTCTTTCAATATTATTACGGAAGGTTTTGCTTAGCAATATTTAGACAAATATACAATGAAACGTTCCATATTTACTACATCTATACACACACAAGAAAATACTAGAAAATATCCATATTCTATTTATGAAACTTCATATATATTCTAACCTACTATATTTTCAATAATTCTCAACCAAATGTTGATTTCGTGTGTGCTAGATTGATTCATAAAAAATTTAAGTTAACCTTTTTTCTCAGACAAACGGAAGCTTATTTATTTTCTAAACATCCCTTCATAGCACCTGCACAAATGTGAGTTTTAACAAAATAAGTAATTCTACGAGGTTCTCATTGATTGGTTAATTAAGTTTGATCGTTAAAATCGCTACGGGATTGTTAGTGAAAAAATGTATCTTGAAGTGTCTGTTTGGTTCACTCTCCTGACGTTTTTAAAATTTGGATTGACGGAAAATTTTCCCTCTTTACTGACAACTAATGCATCGATAGGTGAGGAATTATTTTCATTTTTAGAAAAATAATTGTTTTTTACTGTACTTTATTTAGCTTACTACCTTAGTTAGTTTAGTATTTCTGTTTCATGAATTTTCTAACTTCTATCAACCTTAAACTTTCAAATACTTTCTCGCTTTTGTGAATTATTTAATAATATTGCATGAAGTATTCAATTTAATTCAATTAAGGTTCATAATTTTATCAAAAGACGGCGCACTAATTTCGTAATAATATTTATAAAGAAAATGAAAACTATGAGAAAACAACTGATTAAATTAATAGTATTGGCTCTATTTGACTTAACATTGACTGTTGAATATTATTAATTAAATTAACTATATAATATTATAAATTAAATCTGTCGCGCGACGATTTATAACCAAAATGCAGTTAGGGTCCCAAGGATACTACGTCGCCTTGCAGTCAAATGGTCGCGGGTCCAAATTTGGCTGGAAAATGTGTGATTTTGCATTTGTTTCATTCTATAATAGTATTTTCGATTGAATTAACTTGTGAGCTTGCTATTTTTTTATTACAGTAAAAAAGGAACAAAAAAAATTAAGTTGAAAAAAAAAATTCCAAGATTTATGCCAAAATTTTAATTTTTCATTTTTTAATAAATTTCAATTGAAGGTTTTCACTTTACTTTTTTTATTTATCAGCTAGAGGGTCTAATCCAGTTAATTATTCACTAACTACATGTCGCAATGTGCGATTGAGCGTAGAACTAGGTAGAGAAGGATCTTGATAACACAGCAAATCAGGATGGAAAAAACGATTGAGCTGGAGCACGCGGTCAAATTTTAAGGGAGACTCAAGAAAACGCCAGTGATGACTTTTGGAATGCTTCTTCAGGAGGCCTTTGGAGATGATTGTCTCTCGGAGTAGCCGGGAAAAGGTTGATGACACTTCAAAAGTTACGTCGAAAGCCTACGACCGACTATCTGACAAAAAACTAGATCAGTGTCAAACCCAAGCCTGTCTACAGCCCCAACTTCGTCCCGCAGAATTCTTTTTGGTACTTTCGTTCAAAAGATCACTGAAAGGAAAACATTTGGAGACCATAGACAACACTAGAACCGTTACGATGAGGTCACTCAAGGACATCTCCGTTGAAGCCTTCCAGGAAGACCATGTCGATTGAAATCTCGACGGTAAAAGTGGACTGATGCAATGGGATCGTATTTTGAAAAATATTTCGAAATGGCTTGAAAATTTATTCCTATTGGATCTCGCATGACCTGACCAATGCTCAAAGCAAGATTCGAGTCTGCTAATGCATTAAAATGTTAAAATATGCTGGGTACAAGTGTATAACATCTTCACAGTTGATGAATTATGCATCTACGAGTAATAAATCTCAAATAAAACTGCAGTCACCTGTATTTCTAAACGATTCAAATCCAATAAAAGCGAAAGAACTCATAGAAGCAACTATTTACCTGTGTCTTTTGCAATACTGGTCATATCGTAACGTAAGATAGTGAACTTTAATTAGTACAAAAATCATTTGTTTGCTAAAAGTCATTAGAGAAATTTCGAGAAAGAGGAGTCCTTATAGTTACCCATCACCAAAATTCTCTTACATATGATCAAATTTAAACCCAATTCCCGACTGGTACTTTCGGAAACGGTGATTTTGGAAACCAAGTAGCTCCGATTCTGGTAGTACGCTTTCCGTGATTATTCCTCAGGACCTACCGTTATCCAATCTGGCCCGGCTGCTGCGCATAAACGTGTATACGTTCGTGCTGCACATGAAGAACCCGAGGAAGTTCATCTGCTTAATCATATAGCGGTTGTAAAAAATTAAAGGTAATATTTATCAAGGCTCCATCTCCACCGAGAACTCTTCTTTTTGTACTGGTTAAGAAGCCCGAAAGGCTACAGAAATTAACATACTCACTCCTGTACCTATCGAACCTTCTAAACCGGAAGTACAAAAGTATGGAAAGTTGTCCAGGGTGTGAAAAGTATTTGGCGTTTCCTTTTAAGTCGACCCTAGTGCTAATGTGACACCACCCTTATTTATCCTCATTTTTTATCAATAATTCGTTTTAAACCTGAAGCAGATTACAAAACTGTTTTACTTCAGTGTTGATTTTCTTTCAGCTGTTGTCATAGATAGAGAATTCGTTAATGAAGATTATAACGAAGTGAAAGCCGAAATAGATGATTATCTTACTTACGCTAAACACGAAATATTAAAACACGGCGGCGTTAATGTATATTCGTATTCTTGGACTCGAATAAACGTTCGAAAAGGTACAAAATTGAGAAAACGCTTTTTTTCATTACATTTATATATCGTTTTAGATTTGACAGCTATTTTGAGCATCGCTTCTTGTTATGATACCTGGAAACTGTTTAGTTTAACTCAATCTGAAAATTTGGTTCACATGGCTTTAACAGGTAAGAGAAATGAGATGCATACAAGGCATATAGTTCATTTCTTCTTAATGCAGTACTCTATAGTACACCGAAGAGAATAATACCAAATAGGAACTCATAAATTTCTATAAATCACCACATAGTAGAAAAGTAATGCGACAATGAGCAATGTTATAAGTGAATTTACTTAAAAAAATATCCATTCCAAGCAAATACGTAATAATAAAAAGTAAAGTTTATCCAAAAAACATGTAGACAGAGACAAACAGAAGCAGGTCTCTTTGCTTGACGCTTTTTTCGTCACTTAAATCGCTATTCTACTATGCCTAACACACTTGATGAAAATTTATTTTTATAACGACAATATTTAATAGGTTTCTTCTTATAATTGTCTAGAAAGAAGTTCAAAGTCCCTTATAAGGTGTTGGTGCTCTACTCTGTACACTGTTGTTCCTTTTGCTTGTTAGTCCATTACCACTGGTTATACTAAACGACCCCTAATTGTTCCTGTTTGAAAGGATCCGTTCGGTTGAACGACCATTAATTTACTAAGACTTTTTCTTCATGTATTTGCTTCTATATTCCACAGAACTGGTAGTGTGGATCAATGACCTGTATCAGTGATTCTTACGCATACCCATGCAGGTTTTACCTTGTTTACATTAGTATGACTGGACCCATAATTCTTTTTTTTAACTTTCATTGCTGAAAGTGTTCCTTGATTAAGTAATTCCTGTGGGGCCTGTGGGCGGATGAGTCGCTACAAACTTGGACACACCACATTTGGAGACAAAAACGTTTGGTGACCACTTAGGGGATAGTAAATATATCCCGGGACCAAATCCACATCTCATTCAATCATTGAATGATATTGGTTTTACCTTGTTTACATTAGTATGACTGGACCCATAATTCTTTTTTTTAACTTTCATTGCTGAAAGTGTTCCTTGATTAAGTAATTCCTGTGGGGCCTGTGGGCGGATGAGTCGCTACAAACTTGGACACACCACATTTGGAGACAAAAACGTTTGGTGACCACTTAGGGGATAGTAAATATATCCCGGGACCAAATCCACATCTCATTCAATCATTGAATGATATTGGAGCATCAGATCAGTAGAGTTCCTATTTGAAAGGATCCGCTCGGTTCAACGACCATTAATACACTAAGGCTTCTACTTCATTTATTTGCTTCTCTATTCCATAGAACTTACAGTCCGGATCAGTGCCCTGTATATGTGACACCTGACTTACGCATACCCATGCAGGTTTTACCTTGTTTACATTGGTATGACTGGAGCCATGATTTTTCTTTTTTTTTTCATTTTCATTGCTTAAAGTGTTCCTTGAACTGCAATTAAGTAATTCCCACTGCAGTTTCGGGGCCTGTGGGCGGATGAGTGGCTACAAACTTGGACAGACCACCTTTGAAGACAAATACGTTTGGTGAAAACTTAAGGGACCATTTTGACATTGTGACATGAGTTGTATCGCTAAACAAACATATAACCGGTTCTATTAGAATGAATAGAAGTGTAGAAAACATTAATATATTTTTAGAGGGTTACGAAAGGTCTGTTTGACAAGTTTTTTGCGGCAAAACCACTAAAGTTCTGCACTGATGGATAATAATAATAAATATTAAGTAAGAATCCGAAAATTCTTTTTAGTTGACGTTATATTTCAGTTTCTGACTAAAAATATGTCAACTTTCCCGTGTATACTATCAACATTTTCAACAACTTTCTCATATTTTTCTCAATCACTTTAATTTTATAAGACAAAGCTGAAAAGCATACTCTAGTACAACGAACCTACCTAAATTCGAAAGCGACAAAAAAATCTGTAAGATAAAGGGTTTTCATGACATTTGGCAGCCAAGCCATTTAAAGGAAACTTCTCTTCTCGTTTGCGAGATTCTCGTCTCGTCTCGCTTTCGAGACGTCACAAATCTCGCCCTATAAAAACGGGAAATAATTATTAATTATTCTAATTATCTCTAATGTTATCGAAACATGAAATATTTGCGAGGTTTTTGTGAAATGTGTGCCAGTCATAAAACCAGACGAGACTTTAATTGCGAGACAAGACTTCCTAGTCTCGTTTCGAAGGTAACACTAGGCGAAAATCCTCTCGGAATGCGTACAAATGAGTTACTTTAAGTCTTGGTGTCATGACGTTTCTATACAATTAGTATCACCCAACAACTTTTTACTTTGTGACATATAAACAAACAATCCTTTAACTGGGGAACGATTTGTCTTAGGTATTCAACTTCTTTTCCCTCTTTGTTCATAATCCTCACAATTTTTGCATGATATAAGAAAAAATAATGAAAATTTTCATATTAAGATTCAGATTGCCCAAGATTACCTTCCGAAACTGCGATAACGATACCTCTTATTTCTATCGGAGAGGAATTACCTCAAATAATGTTAGATCTACGTAGTGCTGGAGTTTATACATGGAAAACGTTGGTGATGATATACGATACCACTGTTAGTAAGTATTTTTGTTCACTATTTTTTTAAGTTTTAAGTGATCGTAAAAATCTAGATCTAGTACAAGAAAATAGTACATGTTGAAATTTCAAAACCCAATTGGGTGGGTCCGAAAAATTCTATATTTTTTTAACAATTGGCACGGTAAATGGGTTGCTAGACATCTTGAGACAAAATGCATAATATTTCTAAAATTTCAGTAGAGAAAATAACTTCATTGGACCATACTCTCTGTCGCAAATATCAAATGGAATTTCTCACACAGTTTTCTCGAAAATAATCTCCTTGAACTAATTGCAGACATTCACTCAATATCGGACGAAACATGGGGATCATGCACGAAGGTTCTTTCGTACACTTCAGTTGGACTGCTAGGTAACATTTAGATACAACGTATCCCAACGTTGGTTTAGTCGAGGAGGGTTCCAACACTGGTCTCCTCGATCTCCAGAGTGAAATCCTTGTGATTTCTGTTTATGGGGTTACCTTAACTCGTTAGTCTATTTGACACCATAAAAAATACACCTCAAATATTTTAACGTGTACGGCAATTCATGACACGTTCAAGTATTTTGGCTAGAGGTGGTTATTTTGGGAAAAAAGGATTTCAAGTTATAATTTTATTTTATAAAACTTCATCTTGAAAGAAACTTATGATATGAAATAAAGTAATAAAGGGTTGCTGATTTGTGAGTGCACGAAAATTACAGATTCCAAGTTTTTAGATTTACTGAAATTTTAGAAAGAAAATAGAAACTCAATTTTAGTCACCACTTTTAAGGGTGATATGCTGGAATTTAGAAACACCCTGTTTATCTCCAAATTACAACGATTCACTGTTTATTAATGATCACAAAATTCAATTGTACATAACTTTTGAAACTTATTTGTTTTGATGTTACTAAAGAACAACAAATAGACGCCCTAGTGGCATATTTACGAAAATGTATCCTCAGTTTACCGCATGTATGTAATACTTCTACGTATATGGTCAATTTCTGGAAGCTGCCCCGACTAAAGAAGACAGAATGATAACGCTTTCTCTATCCTCCGAAGTTCCAGCTAGGTTCTGCGCATTCTCAAGCATGCGCAACATGTACGAAGTATCTGGAACGAGAAAGTATTTTCGGCACCTCAATAGTGGGACATTCCCGTTTAAACTGTCCATATAGAATAATTAAATATAAAGTTTACCGGACTTATTAACAGCAGAAAACTCAATAGCGAGCGTCCTCCTTCCTATACAGTCTCCGCGACAGGGTCACTAACTTACAAATATAGAACTGCATCATATATAAAACACAAAACACAAACCAAGTAATATTTAAATGAAACATAAGCAGTGATAACGCAAAAACAGGAATCAACAGTTTCCCTTCTATAAACGACCAATACATTACTCAGGATTATGAAGCTTGTACAAATCATATTCTATTACGAGGCTATATCAATTTTATCAATTTAAACGCTAATAGCATTGGGAAAATTGATTTGGGTATAATACATTTTGAAAATCAGAAATAAGCAAACATTTTAATCCTTCTGCAAGACAACCTCCATCTTGGTTGGAACAAGAAAGAGACGAGACACGGTTTGAAACATTCTGTAAGTTTGAAATTAGATTTTATGATGGCTTTAGAGCGTTTTCAATAAATATATCACCACTTTCAGTTTGAGGAAGCCATAGGTATTAAAAAAATCGTCCTGTTTGCATTTAGCTCCTTATGTAATTAGTCATTATGCTTTGAAACTAATTTTCTTTCGCCGCTATATATATATTTGAGATAAAAGTCTATTAGGAAATTGATATTACTATCATTACCAAATGCGCATCTGCATCTGGTCAAGACTTTTTTGTTTACTTAAACCATTTTTGAAATCATAGTAGATCATATTTTGTCACTCCAGTCAGAACTTGAGGAACTTGAGGAAGGTAGTATTTGAAAATGCAGTGCTGCCATCTCTAGGTTCTTTATCTTTGTGACATTTCAAAATAAATTCCCGTGAAACGAATCAAAACGTGTGGGGTACGAATGTTTTTTGATTTTGAATTTAGTGCAATCATTATTTTTTTGGTGGCATCCGCGAAAGTTTACTGTTTTCAATATCTTTCCGTTCACGCACATCTATTTGTCTAGCTTTTCTGGTAGATGTTTTGGATGGAATTATATTGTCTAATTTTAGGCAGAGATATGATAACTCGAATTATAAAATCGATTACTCAACGAAGAACCAGCAGCGCGAAAGCTTCAGGCATATCCTTAATGAAATTGGAATCGAATATATCTCGAATAGATTTGAAGACCGTACTTTCAACTATTGATCCAAAAATTGTTGGTAGTAATTATCTGGTCATAGCTAGTTATTATATTGTCGGAATTTTGATGGAATATGCTAAATCTTTACAAATAGCCGGTATAAATAATCAATGGATGTATATTATATCGGATACCAATCGTCACTTTCAGGATATTCACGTTTTCGAAAATTTACTGAAGGAAGGAGACAACGTAGCGTTTCTGTACAATTCCAGTTTTACGACCAGTGTTTGTGCTGTGAGTATAATCCCTACGTTGCATTAGAGAGACGCGACAATACATATAGTACAGTGAACCAAGCAAACCACCTCGCAATTTCAAAGACCTTCATGGATTAGTTTGAAATTTTTACAGAAGCTCAAAAATGATGCCAATAACAAACAACAAACAAATAACAAACCTGCCGATGTATACTTCTACCCCAGGAGTGAATACCACCCTTACTCGGAGGTGTAAATTTCAAAATAAAACCAGGAATTGATAGAGAATTGAATTTTATGAAGAAAATGTGGAATGAAGTTTTTCATTTCACTCAATAATTTCTGAGTTATTCGCGATTGAAAATTAAAAAAAAAACACGTTTTTCAACATTTTTTCGCGAATAACTCGAAAATTATTCTTATCAAAATTGAAGCTTATAAAAAACCAAAGAAATTAGTCTGTTTAAATTAAATTTTCTAAATAAAATTTAGTAACCAATGAATCACTGAAAGCCAATTTAATTTTTTCTTTTTCGTAAATTTATGCAGAGGTTTGAGCTCAAATAACGGAAAAACAATCAATTTTTCATAAAAAATTGTAATGAACATTTTTAAAGTACTTTTTCAGTACTTTAGAATGAGGTTTTATGAAACCGTCTAGCATGCAAATTAAGCGAGTTATGACGAAAATAAGTAACTCGAATTTGATATAAAAATGTCGGTAAATTTGATACTATGTGCGGCAAAATTAAAATTAATCGTAGCCCATGTAAAATTATCTTTGTTTAAGCCCTAACAACACGTTCCAAAAGTTTGATTGATTTGGAAGACGTGGTTAAATGTGATTTTTTTTCGATTTTTTTAAAGAAAACGTTATTTCACTTTTTTAAACTCACGTAGCTTGAAAATTAAACGAGATATAAGCGTTTAAAGTATTGATTTCAATGCTAAGGGAGAGTCTTTTTTACTCTTTAATATCAAAATTCTCTGAAGAAAGCGCCTAGAAGGTTTTGTAGCTTATGAAATTCTCCACAAAATGATTTAAGGATGAATGCAAAAACCTTATAGGGAAGCCGAGTTATTATTAAAAAACCTAGAGATAATGGTGAAAAATCACGAAACGTCTAAGTTTTGATCTTTTTGGAGTATTTATTTGGTGGTTGCATTATTAAAAATATTGAGGGTCAGATTTCTTATAGTTGAAGTACAGAAATTCTCTTATTACGATCCAAAATAAAAAAAAATTCATGTTTTTTACCACATTTTTTAAATAATCTTTGTATGAGGGGTTGTTTTTTAGGGTAGGTGAGCTGTAAAATATCCAAATATGAAAGTCATGATAAAAAACAATCAAAATTTATTATATTAGAACATAACTGTAGCCCATTACCGTTTTAATTCATTAGTTTTCAATTTATTGGAGAAAGGGGTGATTTTCCCCCATTAAAAAAAAGCAAACTTCGCGACCAAGTCAAGTTTGAAGAGGAGGGTGAGATTAATTTAATTCTAAATTTTCGATGAAGGTCTTTAAAATTGCGAGGTTTCGGTCGATCTTAAGCTTGAATGGCTGTACTATAGTTTGGTGCTCAAATAATTTTAAATATCATTCCAAAATACGTATCACACAGGTAAACACTAGTCTGCCCCCCCATTTCCCCCCAGAAGATATTGGTTGAAACATAATTAAATGAAACACAAAGATCAGCGAACCAAAAACGTGAGCTGGAAGTCAGTCAGCAAAATACACATTTCCCCGAACAACTTCCCCAATAAAACAATAATCCTTCGACTCCAGGAATTCCAAGTTACCTTTTATTGGGTATCCCAAGTCACCTTTCTTTTATAATCTCCTTAAGGTCCTAATAGCATGCAATTAACTTAATCATCTCCGATAAACCTGATACACGATTTAGGAAAAACAAATATATCTACATACGTTTTCATTGCAACCACTTTATCTACTCCATGTTTGGTACGTATATTTTTTAGGGGGGAAGAAAATGTCATATAAAAGAATTGCTAGAATCATTTACTAGGTCTATAGATCAAGCCATAACTGAGGAATTCAATACAGCTAGTCAAGTATCGGAAGAGGAATGGGAGGCAATAAGGCCTACCAAAAGTGAAAGGAGAGACTTTTTATTGAAAAATATGAAAGTACGTATATTTTCTGTTAACCTAAACAAGAATTAAACCAGATTATAAAAATGAGAATATATTAATGGCGATGTGAAAAAATATAATATTATTCGAAAACTGGCGTCACTCAAATATATCAAATTTTGTATATTGTATCTAAACAAGTTCGAATATATATCAAAATGGACATTTCTAGAACTCTAGAAAGTAAACAAAAAAACTAATAGTTAAAAAGATCTGCCTAGAAATTATTTCTAATAAAATGTTTATATCAAAGACGCCGCCAACTGACGTATTCGCCAAATTTTAGACTTCCATTATAACCGAACAGGACCGGCTTCACGGTCCATACAGTAGGCGAGTGCATAAAAATATTTTCATTTACATTAAGATAGAAAGTACTAATGTCAATAAAACAAATTGTTTCGACATTATCCGATTGTTAGTTTATTTTCCATATTTTAACAAATTTTCTGTCTTCGGTCAACGGCCATGACTTCAAATACAGTTTTAATTGTTGAAGAAGCCTTCATCAAGTACTATACAGTTTACGAGTAAAATCGAATTAAATTTTGTTGCTGAACCTAAACGGATCAATAAACTTAAACTTAATTTCATGTGATTCCAAGTCTATCACTTAGAAATTTGTCTTCTAATTCTTTTATTATATTTTTAAGATTCATCTTTCAAAAAACGGCGTCTGTGATAATTGTACTTACTGGAAAATATCAACTGGAGAAACTTGGGGTGTAGAATATCAGGCCGTTGGCGAAAAGTCATCGCCGAAACTTCATCCAGTTGGTGTTTGGAGACCTAGTGATGGAATTGAAATGACAGATGTATTATTTTTACACGTTTCACATGGATTTAGGGGTAAAGCATTGCCTATGGTGACGTTCCATGTGAGTTGATAGATTAAGTTAAGTTATAGTAGAAATTTCCTTAGTAAATTAACTAGAAAATCTATAATGGAGACAATTTTAAACAAGATGGAAAGCTGAAACAATGACACTAACAAGAAATGATGAAGAAAAAATTTGGTAGAACGAAAGAAAGGTAACCAGAACCATAAAGGATTCAGTGAAAATTCGTCAAGGAGTATATAGGGCGAGAAATAAATGACGAACTCTGCGGAGAAGATGTTGTAAAAAAAATTCAAATCTCGAGTTAAGTTGAGGCATGAAAGGAGAGAAGGAACAAAATCTAGGGCATACAATAAGATGCTATGAGATCCCAGTGGTAGAAAAAGACGCGGTAGGCCTAGTACAAAATAGTTAAAAGAGGTGGATGATGACCTAATAAAGGTAAGAGCTAGAAACTGGCAGAAAAATACAGGAAATTGGAAGTCGAATTGTTGATCTCTTAAAAACTGAACTTTCATTCCGAGAAACTGCTGGTGACAAAACAGGAATGTCCATACTGTTATGGCACGAATAAATTCAAACACGAATAGCCAGAGCTTTGAAATATTGAGCATAACTAAAAAGGGTCAAGATTATTAGCTTGAAGTCAATCGAGAAGGACAGTAGTAACAAAACCTGGAAGTGTCCTTCCACTTTTTTTCATATCCATCTATTCAGTTTTACCTTTGACTCAGGAGCATTGACAGTGAAGCCAAAGGCGACTGTAGTGGATGAATCCAGATGCTGCTTAGACATTTATGATGATGAATATGAATATCACAGTGACTTACATTTCTCATTGCTTCATCAATGGAAATATGAATACACGTCGATAAATTTGAGAATTATTGGCTTGGTTGAATCGTTTTAAGTTGATCGAGACATTTATGAAAATTGAAATATTGCGAATCTTCTTCAAAGATAATGAATGTAAATTAGTTAAGTATAATAATTACCTCGGTAAACACGTAAAGTAGAACTTGGTGAATCATATTTTTTCCGTGGAAATCGTTCCAATAATGCATCATGTAAGCACAAAAATCGATAAAATCATTGGTAATTTGACGAAAACGACAAAACTTCTGCAAGGTAAGTTTTTTCAGAAACACCAGCCGCCGCTGCCTTTAGATATTTATGTTTTCTTGTTTTCATACAGATTATTTAGAAGCAAGTTGTTTGAAGTAATTGTAAACTCATTATCTTTCAGAACCCTCCTTGGCAAATATTAACTTTCAATGAAACTGGGGATATCACCGAATACAAAGGACTTATACTCGACATTATTACAGAGCTTTCGAAGAATTTAAATTTTACTTTCAGACTAACCGCTGTTGATAAATCTAATACAAGTAAGTTGAAGAAAAAATGCGATACTAAAGCATTCGACACTTGAAGGTGATGCAGACTAGCTTCTACCTTCTAAAACCCTTCCTGAACTAGAGAAAATTAATAAATACATACATAGAAACCATGGAGACTATATAGTCTATTCTCCATGGTCGACGTTGAAACAGACAAGTATTAAGACTTCTTTATGCCACAGCATTAATTTTGATAAAGCTTTGATCAGATTTACTTTGATTTAAAAAAAAAACACGTTAATACATATTTTTGTTCTTTTCATTATGTATATATAGCTGAATTGAACAATTTATATGTATATACTTGATAACACTCGTTTCTCCACCATGCAAATCTATGTTTATATGAATAAACAAACTTGTTTTTACAAAGTTGTTGCTTTAGATCTTCCTTTCCCTCATTTTATATGAAAAAATCTCTGACAACATTATTTCGGATAATCGACGCTCTATCGTATTTGCATTTCTTTCCACATCAATATATTATCTCATAAATCTCCATTAGAGTAATATTCAACAACTTCCACCAACTAACCACTTGTATATATAAATATTTCTTGTTTTTAGCTTACGATATTTAAATGTTGGTCAATTGAAACAGTTGGTTTCTTCAATATCATTGATTATATCAGCAAATTTTGCTTTTTGTTTCCAGTAAACTCGACTACTTCTCCGTTCGATATAGACAGTGAGTTAACCACCAAAGTACCTAATACACTTTTGGACCAATTAAAGAATAAGACTGTAGCTTTAGCAGCCTGTGCAGTTACGGTAACGGAAGATTTGAAGAGTGTAGTAAACTTCACTAAACCTATAGCTATTCTAAGTTATACTTTTTTGGTAGCGAGGCCTAAGGAGTTGAGTCGAGCTTTATTATTTATATCGCCGTTCAATTTTGACGTAAGTTTATATATTTTGAACGCTCGAACAAATATATTTACCCCAAAATCGATAATTGTGTTGTTAATATTTGATAGTTTACATAATAACGATTTAACTCAAAAATAAACGACCTGTCTTCAAAATACATTAAGCCAGAGAAAGCTACATCATGGATGAAATAAAAGATATAAAAAATCTTAATTTTAGATAATCTTAAGTACTATATACTATGCATAGTTTAATATGCCACAATCTGAGGAGCTAGATATGCAAACACTACATTTTTATATATCACCATCCGTAACTAGTAAGTTTTGACTGCTGCTCTCACAAAGCAAACACGTAGGTAAAATTTGGTTTACCTTCACTCTCTGAAGACGATAACTTGGTTATCGAAACGCGCGTCAAACAGTGTAATTGTGAGAGTTGGTGTAGTGGTAGTGAATATCCAAAACGGTTCCAGAAATTCCAATATAACTTTGGACATAATCATTTTCCTCAAAAAATATTTATCATCGTCATTACTCTTACAAAAGTATGCGATGCTGTCTATCTATTAATAGTCCGGTCAAATTAGACCAAAAAATAAGAGTAAATTCCCATAAAGCTGAAAATCAGTGAAATTGTTTAAAATACATTTGAAAATAAAATTTAGATGTTCCACATCATTTCCGTGTATGAAAAAATTTTTATTGAAGGTCAAAGGTCAAAAAAATTAGTTTTTCGCGATTATCAGCGAAACGGTAAGTTTTATCATGAAAATACTTCAGACAAAAATTGTAGACCATAAAATTGTCTACAAAAAACGTATAAATACTTTTTTCCTATCACTCACTGTTTCTGAGATATAACGATTTAAAAAGTTGTAAAAGTTATAATGTTTCAAACTATAATTATTGCACGAGAAATACCAAAGCTGCAGAACAACATCGTCGAACTTTAGCAACATCTTCGTTAATTGATAATTTATTTGATGAACTTATGACAGTTCCAATCAGTCAACAGAAATTTCTTATAAATACTCACAAGTCTCGGTTCGTTTCAATGTTGTAAGAAAATTTTACTGCTGAAAATATATTGGTGAAACCATTAAATATCTTAGAAACAATGGTTTGTAAGAAAAAAAGGATTAATACGTTTTTTGTAGATAATTTTATGATCTACAATTTTTGTCTAAGGTATTTTCATGATAAAACTCACCGTTTTGCTGATAATCGCGAAAAACTCATTTTATTGACCTTTGACCTTGAATAAATTTTTTCCCATTCACGTATTTGTATTTTAAACAATTTTACAGCTTGATAAGAATTTATGTAACTTAGAATGTCTAAATTGACCGAATTATAAGTCCAAAGTATAAACTTCTGCATGACATTCTCTATGCCGATTATACTCAATGCTAAAGCTTTCAGAAGTATAATTTCCATGCTGTTAAAGCTTCCGTGTCTAACAGTTGTCTTGACAAATAAGAAGAGTTGTGTTTTCTTTGATCACATGTCTCTTACTTCAAATGGAATGTCTAATTCGCTATCTGGAGTCATTTCAAGTGAATACTTCTGACTTGTTTTGACTTATTTTGAAAAAACGTTGTTTTCTTTCATAGTATCAATACTTCTAACATTTGATTCCACATTAGATTATTATATTAGATTGTAACTAACGTTATGGAAAGAGCGATATTGTCCAAGTCAACTTTTTGAGTTATATCGCTCTTTTCTTAACTAGTAACAAAAATAACTATCTATTGTTAAATTTAGAATAATTTTTTTAGTGGCTTCTAAAAAGGTTTGTATAAACATAATATTAGGATTGTTATCAAAAAGTCCTAATAGTTTTGGTTGAAAATCTCGTGTTTTGAACTCATTTCCAGACTTGGTTGGGTTTATGTGCAGCTATAATATCGATGGGTCCTCTTCTATACTTCATTCATCGTTCTAGTCCTGTTTACGAATACAAAGGTATTCCCATGAAAGGAGGACTTGCTTCTATACAGAACTGTATTTGGTACATGTATGGAGCTCTGTTACAGCAAGGTAAAGTATGAACAATATTTTTAGATTTACTTCCATTTCCTATTTACAAGTTAATAATTAGACCTTTCCAACCCTTAACGATTTTTGCCCGACTGATTCAATGATTAAGTACTGTAAGATGTCTCTTTATTTGGAACCTCCAAGTTACAGGTCATAACACAAAAACTGATTCACTTCATCAATCATCCGAACACGTGAAAATCCTTGAACTCCGATCACTCATTTAAATATAATTACAAATTTCGAAAACTTCCAAAATTCTTGGCATCCAAAACAGTTATCGCCAAAGTGAAGCTCTGTCGAGGTGTCTTTTTAAATTTTGAAACAAGAAAATACATAAATAGGTTACGAGGTCTGGCTATTAAATAACGAGACTGCGCGCCTAGAGGGCGCTCTAGACGGTAGTAGTATTTGTGCAGAAGAGGTTTGAGAGGAACTTTTTTTCTCGTGCCGAGCAACGTATCAATCTCAAATTTCCTGTTAGTTTGAAAAAAACTCCGACCTAGTGCTATAAATTGTTGCAAGAGGTCTATGGGGACAATTCTCTATCTCGTGGGCGTGTTTTTGAGTGGTGTAAGCGCTTTAGTGAATGCCCAGAGAGCACCGAAGATCACCAGCGCCCAGATCACCCTGTGACTGTTTTAACTCCGGAAACAGTGACCAAAATCAACCAAATTGTGCGTGCAGATCGTCGATTGAGCATCCGGATGCTCATTAGACTGTTAGAAAAATTTTACACGTGGAATTACTCATGACAAAAGTCTGTGCAAAGCTGGTGCCAAAAAATTTGACTCCTAACCAAAAGCTTTTGCGTCAACTTAGATTTCCTTGAAAGGTTAGTATCCAAATATACCAGTCCTGGATTCGCGACAATGGAGGAAGCCTCTTCTGGGTACCTGGATACTAGGAAGTAGAAAGAAATTTTAAGACAGAATTGGCTTATTAAAGGTAGAACGAGTGGAGAGAATCTTAAACAGACAGAACAGCAGTAGTACCAATGGAATTATCTAGAGATGCTATTGATATAGAAACCAGAGCCAAACATCAGGGTATATGGTGATTGTACGATCTCCAAAAAGTTTGATAAAGGGAATACAAAAAAGGTAATAAGATTCCCGATACAGTGAATCCATTGGAGTTATCACTGGACATAGTACTATTGGCACAATATTCCAAAAATGGGTAATGACAACTGATAACCATTCCAAAGAGTGTACGGAGAAGAAGAGTCGAGAAACGACATCAAATGTTGGAAGACGACGCAATAAATTGCCTGCAATAAATAGTATATTAAGAAATGAAGAAAAAAATGTAAAAAACTTTATTCCGGGCCGAACTATAAAATTTAAACAGCAGGAATACTCTCTTAAATGCATTCATGTACCTGAGCAATGCTCTCTCAGTGCATTTGACCTTCTACTGCGTCTGGCGGAGTGTTAGACTCTTCGGATAGGTCTGGCCTTTTGAATAATGACTTAGAATGGTCATTTGAACATCAGCTTCAACATTTTGAACATGATTTTCCGAGAAATCCACTCTCACCAACCCCTCAATTCGTTAACATATGTGTTTCAGGTGGAATGCATCTACCTTATGCTGACAGTGCGAGAATATTGGTAGGAGCTTGGTGGTTGGTGGTACTTGTAATGGCTACCACATACTGTGGAAATCTCGTTGCTTTTCTTACTTTTCCTAAAATAGATATACCTATAACCGACCTAGAACAATTGATAGCACATAAAGATACAGTTAGTTGGACTTTCAAAGAAGGCGGCTTCTTGGAAAAGGAATTAAAGGTGATGTTCATTGACAGATAATTATGAATAATAGAAACCTGTTATTAATACCTGGATTATTGCGTTTTAATCAGAATTACTACATTACATTTAAATTTTGATCCATTTCAGGTTTCTAATGAATATCGATTTAAAACAATTTTGAATGGAAAATCGAAGCATACATCAACTGATTTTAAGGCTGTTATTAACAGTATCCGAGAAGGTAAACATGCTTACATCGATTGGAAGATTAAGTTGCAGTTTATCATGAAGGAGCAGTTTTTAAAAACCAGCCGATGTGATTTTGTTCTAGGTAAAGTAGTCTCAAAACTAGAATTTCCACACTATTTACTAACAATACTCCAACGCTCATAATTACACTAACACGATTATCAAGTTATCATTTCGGATACCCAAGAAGAATTGATTACGGTTTTTGAAAATTCGTCTCTCTTGTATCCAAAACTCTTTATCAGGCTATTCTGATCAACATTCAGTTTATAGGAAAAGCAATAAAATTATGTAGAACATTGCTAGACAAGAATACAAAATTTTGTATCTTGAAAGCCATTGTATCCTTATCATATTGTTATGTACTCGTTCACTGATATAGATCGTGGAGTCGGTCCTGTTCGATTATGTTAATCGATGCTTAAATTTGGCAAACGCGTCCTATTTTCCTCCTAGTATTAATGTGAAAGTCAGATAGTTTATAAAAACGAGTCCCTAACAGCCGGAGAATCAGTCTGATAAACTGATGTCGTAGAGCCTACATCAGGATAATAAAAACTATACCAAACGGTGAATTTAAATAAATGATATAAGTGTTAGTGAGTAGTTTAGTGTATAGTTGAGTGTTAGTGGATAGTTAATAGCATAGTGTATATATAAACTCTGTAAGTAAGATACAAGTTGTGTATAAATCCACCACACGGCTTAAAAACTGTTTAAATAAATAGGAAAATTAAAATATAGTTTTTCATCAAGCTTTAAAACGAATAGAATATTCTCTATGGATAGTGGTGGCCATTATTAGGGACTGTTCAAAATTCTTTTCCCACTTTTACAAGTTATAAAAATGTCTGATTTCCATAATATGCATTATAGATCTGAATTTAGTTGCTCGAGGTCCACTGAGCAATTGAAGTCTCAATGTGGGGTGTGGTATCCTATTATAGGTCTCTGTTTGTTTAATCAACCACTAATTGGCGTCGAGTTTTTATTTATGTAAAAAATGCCCAATAGTCCCGATAAATTGAAGTTCTGGAAGTCTGCAGGCGAGCTCGGTGATTATGGACCACGTCTGCTCTAGGTGAGATTATGCTGGATAGCTCGGAAGAGCTTCTGGCGTAGTAGTATCGGTAAATCAGAGCCAGCTGTATTGAGTCGAGCATCCCCAGTGTATGCTTAGGAGCCGAGCTCCAAATGTGCGAGCAGTACTCCAAAGATGGACGAATCTGGGCCTTGTAGACGACTGGAGGTTGTCGCGGAGTATATAGCTTTTTAGTCTTAAGTTAACTTACTATTTTCTTATTTGTAGGTCTGGAAGAATTTTTTGATGAAAAATTAGCCTTAATGATCTCTCCTGAATCTCCTTATTTACCAAAAATCAATGATGAGTAAGTAGAATGTTTTAAATGTGTAATTATAGTTAAAAATTAACACATTTGACAATGGTATTAAAAATAAGGAATCTTCTACATCTAAGAAAGCGATTGAAAGTCCACGTTTATACAGAGTAATCAAATAAATTGAGGATCTTACGTTTGGGTTATCAAGCTCTGAAATCCACTCTGCAATCTGTGCCACTCAATATACTCGGAGATCTTCACCTCACCCCTGTGGTGATATCCAGTATTTCGTTATTGAAAACGTTGCATTCAATACATTTCTTTTCTATCTACTTAATAAGGTTTAACTGCTCTCGAATATTTTAAATCTTCATTTGCTACCAAGTTTGATAGTGGTCAATTTATAGTGGAACAAATAATTCCAGAATCAAGAAGTTACACCAAGTCGGGCTAATCGAGAAATGGCTCAAAGATTATTTACCAAAAAAGGATAGATGTTGGAAGAATAGACATTTGATCGAAGTCAGTAATCACACAGTTAATTTAGATGATATGCAAGGAAGTTTTTTCGTTTTATTAATGGGTAAAATATTTTTTTATATTTTTATGAACGATTTATACTAGTATAAATTTAACTTTTCTGGACAATCAGTGGTCAAAAGCACTGGATCATTTTTCAATTTAAAAATATTTGACAAGAAAAATAAGCCATCATAATCTCTTCATTCGCGCAGTCTTTGCAACGTTAGGCCATTTCTTTCATTTCTTCCGTTAATCCCTAGTATACCTTGCTACCTTCTTTATTATTTATCTCTCTTTGTGGCAATACTTTGAGACTCCCTTGATTCCTGTAGATTCAGTTAATCTACAAGAATCAAGAACCAGCGCAACTGGTGGAAGCCCCAAACGATTCTATTCCATATATCCTAACCTGTTTTAATTTGTTTCAAACCAATCTCCATCTACGATTTTTCTATTTTCTTATAAATCTTGATGTTTTTTAGGTTTCGTGTCAGCGCTATTGCTGCTTCTCTTCGAGAAATTGTGGTATGTTAAGATTAACAAACAACCAAAAAAAATGATTCAACCATTTGTTACTTAATGGAAATTCGTGACTCAATATGCATAATAAAATTGAAATTAGATTATATTAATATAAACTGAATGCTGTAGTTGTCTTTTAATTTGAACATCGATTACTTTCAATTAAAGCACGCAAAATTCAATCTTAGATAATGAAGATGTTGAGGGGTAGATTAATAATTTAATATAGCTCTGTTTAGTTTAACTTAATTGGTTGATAAATCTAGAGAAAGATAATGGTATGTATATGTTTCCGTAAAAAAGCTGCAGTTTCGAATGATTCAAAAATCCAGTTTAAAAAGTTTAACCGGATGTCAATCAATCCAATTATTGGTAAAACCGATATCTGTGACCTCAATAAATAAATTGTGCGACCTCGAATACATGTAAAATCCCTTTGATTAATTAATATTAAACTCTTCCACTATTTTTCAATATCAATCACAATAAATTAGGTACCTACTTGTAAAATAAATTTATCCGTTACTTTTGGACCTTGATGGTCAACAAAAGTACCATTATTCCACCATTTAAGTGCAGAATAAGTTATAGAATAAGAATACTAGCATATAAAATTTATTTTTAACTAACTTTAATAAATTTTCTTTGAAAAAAATTATATTACATTTTGTTATGAAGATATAGCTGGTTGGAGGTCTCGTTAAATGACTTCATATTTGAGTAGATATATTTGGATAAATACCTTTCAGTTATTTACGAAGAGGTTGAAGAAATAATTGATAACTTTTTCATAAGCCTTTATATATATAAGCATAGATTAATAATGAATGTTAACAATAATGTAGACTAGCAAAATGCTCCTTATTTTTAAAAGTAGGCCCCCAAGCTCCATGAGGATTAGAAACTTTTGGTTGATGTTTCTCTCTGTTTGAGGAAGGTTTTTCTTTCTTATCCTCAATTTTTCTGCAATAAAAAACAGTAGATATCAGTTCAAAATATTCATATTTATAATTAGCTTTAAAATGAAATTAAATCTCAGAAGAACTTGACCTCTATCGACCTTATTGTTGATATCGAGGTATCTAATGGCTCGCAATTTCCAGAAAGAAAGGTGCTAACTACTGACTGGTTTCAATGTTGTGGCATCTCATAGAGATCCGACACCTTCTCATTCGCACTCTCTAATGGAAACTCAAGGCAACACCAACCAGCGCTGCTATTTGGTTCGTGATGTTAGGCTCTTTCTGCAAAGCAAAGGACCGATAATTGTTGTTGTAGCATCTCTCAAAGAGATCCAACACGTTCTCATTCCAATTCTCTAATGGAAACTGAAGGCAACTCCAACCAGCGCTGTTATTTGGTTCGTGATTTTAGGCTCTTTCTGCAAAGCAAAGGACCGATAATTGTTGTTGTAGCATCTCTCAAAGAGATCCAACACGTTCTGATTCCAACTCTCTAATGGAAACTGAAGGCAACACCAACCAGCGCTGTTATTTGGTTCGTGATTTTAGGCTCTTTCTGCAAAGCAAAGGACCGATAATTGTTGTTGTAACATCTCTCAAAGAGATCCAACACGTTCTCATTCCAATTCTCTAATGGAAACTGAAGGCAACACCAACCAGCGCTGTTATTTGGTTCGTGATTTTAGGCTCTTTCTGCAAAGCAAAGGACCGATAATTGTTGTTGTAGCATCTCTCAAAGAGATCCAACACGTTCTGATTCCAATTCTCTAATGGAAACTGAAGGCAACTCCAACCAGCGCTGTTATTTGGTTCGTGATTTTAGGCTCTTTCTGCAAAGCAAAGGACCGATAATTGTTGTTGTAGCATCTCTCAAAGAGATCCAACACGTTCTGATTCCAATTCTCTAATGGAAACTGAAGGCAACACCAACCAGCGCTGCTATTTGGTTCGTGATGTTAGGCTCTAGTATTTAATCACATTTATGCCCAATCTCCGGCTGTACACTGTTCTTGTAACAGTACTTGCTATCAGCCAAGTATCGAATAGACCGTTCCGGGAACGGTTCACGAACGATGCCTAAGTCGATTGGAACACAAAACAGAATCATTCGTACAAAAATAACTGCCCTATTGGAACGTGTTGAAACAAACCTATTGATTATCGGTTCTTGGTGCTGCTCCAAAAATACCAAAACGTGTAAAAACGTGTAAAAAAGTAGCCATACATATATTGCCATTTGGAGTTATGGAAAATTACAGCAAATAAAAAAGCAGAATACAAAGTACAGAAAGAGAAAATCAATTCAAACAAAAATCGAAGGACAAATAAATTGGTTTGGCTACGTGATGAGAATTGGAGAAGGATGATTAATACGGAAGATGAAGCACGAACTCACAAAAACAAAAAAGGAAGTCCGAGGAGGAGCGGGCAGAAGAAACAAAGCTAATAGAGGGAATACGAAGAATTAAATTACAGGAAAGAAAACAGAAGACGCAAGTTAGGAAAGAATGGAAACAGCTGTAGACAAAGAAGCCCAAGCAATGACTCAACTACAATAAATGTTACATACGAAAAGTAGAAAATATGTGAGTAGTAGTTTCTTGAACATTTTGTTACTCAATCTATACATACTAGAAGAAATATATATTTAAACAGCAAAAAACTAATGTTCCTAATTAACAAACGAAATAATTTTCAAAATTAAATTTTGAAGCAAGTTAATAATACCTGTTAGATATACTTACTTGAGAGAGACGCACCAATCAGAGGTGTCCTTAGGAGCTGTAGTTAATATGGTAACAACCATCTTGATAACTAATTGATGAAGTATTTGTAACAGTCTAAGGTACGTGATGTATTCTTGTAAGAACTTGCAGTTCTTTGTAGTTGCCGGAGTTTCCTCTCCTACAGTCCTTTTTAGAGGCTAAATTTCTGTCCAAACTACCAAATAAAAATATAAATTATTTCTACTGTATTTGAACTAAATAATTTCCAAACGGCGGATTAATTTGAAATGTTCACATTAAGGACCGATGACAAAAGAATAATTTCATAAGTTATACCTACAATTATCCTTGGACTTCAAATCATCCTACGCTTTTATAACAGCGACATCAATTTTCCCTTCAGGCATTTTATTTTCAAAATTGGTGCGACAAAATTCGCAGTAGCAATAAACAAATAAATTTACATATATTTTTCAAAATATATGTTTTTTTTTCTACCTTCACGGCAATGATTGTTGTTATCACGTATCTTAAAAACGTGTAAGCACTTGGCAACGTTGCCTGCAGACGATATAATACAGCATCTAACCTAACCTAACCTAACCTAAGCATCAATCTAATAGAACGAGCACAAGTTCAATAGGTTTAAATCAATTTCCCTCGGGTATCTCAGATATGATAAGAACTCGAAAGCATCTGCAACATTGTGTACAGTCGATTTAATGCAGCATCCAACTAAAAAACCGAGCATGAGTTCTATAGGGTTAAATCAGTTTCCGTCAGGTATCTTAGGTATCACAAAACTTCTAAAACACTTGGCAACATTGTATGCAATCGATTTAAAGCAGCATCGATCTAAGTACGAGTTCCGTAGGGTTTAATCAGTTTCCCTTGTGTAATTTGAAGATAAAAAATAATCACTTCAAAATTTTCCAATTTATTAAGCGGTCATCAAGAAATGAAGAATGGAGGTATGTAGAATCATTTCGTATGGAAGAAAAGTTGAAAAAGTATCCAGATCTATACGATAAATAACAGTTCAAAAACTTTCCAGGGTGGTATAGTGAAAGGGTGTGGTATAAATGTAGCAATAGTGGTTGAAAGGTAGTATGCCGAGTTAAAAAATTCAACATCATAGTTTCTTATTGGAAATTTCAACAACTTGCGTTGTACAAAAGCGTGAATGTTGTCCAGGGCGTAAATAATATTTCGTACTTCCTTCCTTATACTAATGTGACGCCACCCTTACATTAGAAAGGCATTGGAGATACAGAAAACCTCATACGCAATCAAATAAATACAGCAGTTATTTCTACTTAGATCAAATCCCAACAAAATACACAAATTAATTGAAATCAAATTTTTTTAAACAACTTATTTTGTTTATATTCAATAAAATATTGATTAATACTTAATGATTTTGGAGAAAACTTAATCTGCTATTTTTTTTTTAAATAATAAAACGAGGTGTGGCTGTTAAATACGAAATGAAATATTTTAATTTGATATTATGTATATTTATTTATTATCACCTTCAATAAATACCCCTCCTCTAACCCTACATCGCGAATCTTCGAAGCAGTTTCTTCAGAACGCGCGCCACTTCTTCTTTCCCATCTCAACAGACTCAAATCTTGTTCCTTTTAATGCGTGAGATCTTAGGAAAGAAGAAGAAGTCGCACGGTGCAAGATACGGCGAATAAGGTAGGTTGTATACCACTGAGACATACCTGGTTAGAAACCTCTTGACGGACAGTGCGGAATAAGGAATCAATTTTAGATATACTTTTCGCATGATAAAATTTTCATGTGAAATTTGCCCTATACGTTTTTTGTCATTTTATATAGAATCAGCAAACGCAAGAACGACCTGAATGTGAAATATCTTCAACGTATTATCATCTTGTAAATATAAAGAGTATAAGATTCAGTTGCAGTTTCATGCTCATACAAACGAAGGCTACGGCTAAACCGATTTGTCTAGAGACGCGGTAGACATCGTATTCGAAGCAGTAGACTTCGGAAAACGATTTACAGTCGCTAACCTTTTGCGTATACGTACTTTTTCTGTAGCAGTACTAGCCTCGTTACTTAATAGCCACACCTCGTACGTATCCAAGTGACACCTGGTATTAATGATTTGTCATAATATTCATTTTGCACATTCTTAATTTCGGAGCTGTATTAAAGTGTTCAATATCTTAAATCTTTTAGTCTATTTTTTAAATTTCCAAATTCATCCAAGACATTATCTTTTACTTGTGCAATACATTTAAGTTGTTTTTTTCAATTTTATAATTAAAACAATTTCGTGGAACAAAAATTGACCTATTGACTTGTGATATTAATATCAGACGTTTTATTTTAGAACAAGTCAGCAACATAATATACTGTTGCAGTATTTCAAACATATTTTTAAATAAATCAAATTTATCGGGGTTTGGTTCATATAAGTTGATTAAATTAATTGATAGCAATGCACTTATTGAAGATTCGATAAGTCGTATGACTGACAAATAGATGGCGCTGCCATTGCCAAAACCATATGACGTTTCTGAAGTACTAACTTTCGAAAAACTACGTGTAAAATTTCATGATATTTCGATTAGTCAGAGAAAAGTGACAGCCATTCAAGTGAAGCTACTTTTGTTATTTTCAAAACAATGTCTTGTGTTAATTTGCTTTTTGATGGAAAAAAATACTATACAAGCTCAGCAATGGCTAAAAAAGTGTTATCCGGACACTGATACATCGAAAAGAACCATTTGTTATTGGTTTGCTAAATTTAATCGTGGACGTACAGACACCGATGTTGGTGAACGTTCTTCCATTCGTGCAATTGAGAAGTTTACTCCAGAACACATAAAAAAAGTCCACAAATTGATTATATCTAATCGTAAAATGAAATTGCGGGGTCATGAAGATATCAGAAAGCAGTGTTTCCACAGTTATGCATGAGCATTTGACCATGAGAAAGGTTATTCAAAGTGGATGTCGCGTTTACTCACAGTCGATGAAAAACAACATGTTGATAAGTGTTTGGCCATGTTTACTATCATCATCTGAGGAGACTACAGCCGGTGAACCACGTCCGAAGCGTCTAAAGGCACAACAGCCAGCTGAGAAAGTTATAACTTTGAATGCAAAAATCAAGGAAAAACTGCCAAGAAAAAACCACCATGACAGACAATGGCAACGATGGTTAAATTGAACGAACAACACTTCCAATTGCTTCCTCATCCACAGTATAGACCAGATCTGGCCTCAAGTGACTACTGTCTATTCGCTGATCTAAAAAAATGCTCAACGGTAAGAAATTCAGCTCAAATGAAGAAGCAATTGCTAAAATAGAATTTTATTCAGGCAAGAATAATATTCAAAGTGTGAGCTTTTATAGGAATATAATTATATAAAAGACTGCAACGCTGAAAATTATTTTTCAAACAAAAAAGAAAAAAGTGGGAATGGTGTCAAACAATTTGCAATTAATCACGACAACCAAATTTGTTGTGAAAGTTTGATACTACACCTTATTCTGTCACATTATTTCGTATCAGGAGAATTTAGGGCGTTTTCTATTGTCAAGAAATTGAAAATTAAGTTATTATGGTCGTCATTAACGTGGAATTGTATGGATATATGAAATTTCAGAAAGTTGATAGTAAACAGAACTGAAAATGATTTATCAAATGAATGGAAAACAGTGAAAAGAGTTTAGGATGGGTTACATAATCAGGCAACAATGGCTGAGGAAATAACAAACATTTGAAGAAAAAAAAGTCAAGATTGTAGATTCCACCTAACATCAATCAATAGGTCGAAAATTTCTTATAATTTAAGTCTAGATCACTTTTTTTTCTCATTTTAGGAGATAGTTTTCAAGCTTGATATATGAAATGTTTCATCCCATTCATCTTTTTTGATATTTATATCTTTATATATATTCCGGTTTCTACAACTCGTAGCGTGAATTAGAACAAATAGTACCTAGTCATTTTATCACTAAAAATTTTTACAAAAAACAGCAAATGTAATATTGCACTGCATTTTCGCTCACCAAGCCATCGTCCAGAATCACGCCATCTACTATTCTTTATATCACAAAGATCTCTCAGAAGTTTACATCATTTTATAAATGTGATACAACATCTGGAACTTTTCTGGGTGTTCCAAGAGCTTTCAACATTTCATTATTCGACGCCGACGACATTTTCCAACGAACTGAGCGCCAAAAAGTTTCCACTTTGCCACCAGCACGTGTCACGACCATGCAGGGTGCTGGCAACTCCCACGGTGCTACTGGCATGAAAAATGCTAGTCGAACTGTGCGAGATGCATACGTGTGTAACCCGCCAAAAGTACATCGGCGATACCAAACACTTTTGGCTAAAATGGCCGAAACCCTTTCGGATAGTATGGCTGTTAGTCTTGTATTGTATTAAAAATGTCACCCGCTTAATAGCACCATTAGTAAAAGTAAACCAATGGAACAAACCGGATAGTATCGTTAAGTAGAAACCTCAAAACTCGGAGGAGTATAAAAAACCTTATGTTTATTCTGCGAAAATGTGAAAAAATCCTCAATATTCACCTAATGCATCGTTAACTACCAAAGAATTCGATTTATTACAAAGTTCTGCATTGGAAACATCAGAACTTTAGCAAATATCTTTATTTCAAACTCACCTTAGCCCTCGATTTCTAGAGTTTAGCAAAAACTCTATAACTTTCATTGACACATAAAAAACTATCCACGGAATTTAATAATACGAGAACCTGTGATAAATATACAAAATAATATACTCAACTAAAGGAAATATCAAGATGTGAACAGTTTTATAAGTTGATTTGAAGCTTGACCTCATTAAGCATTGATAAACTTAGACATTTGGATTTTTTTGACCATGTACTTCTTGATAAACAGAAATAATTAATTGTAAATTTCTATAATTCATTTCAACCACTTGTTTACAAGTATAAAGAATATTTATTCGCACGGACCTTTGAATACAAGGTGATACAAATTAAAAAAAAACATTTTTAATTATGTGGAATCTTAAGATATTCAGAAGACAACTCAACGAGTGCCGATTCAATTGTACAGGGGGTCCGGTGGCAAAATTAGGATTTAAAATCTATATAACAAAAAAATTACAGAACATATGCCTTTCTAGTTTTAATCAATACAAGGTTGACAAATGCGGGTTTTATTTTTTGGAGAAAACATCTTCCAAATGTTGTCCGTTGCGTCGGCACATTCTTGGAAACTGACTTGCCACTCGCTGGACAAGTGCCGCCGAGATGCCATTGACTTCGCGAACGAAATTTGTTTCGTACACTTCACTTTTGAGATACCCCCACAGAAAAAAGTCCATGGGGTAAGATCCAAGGACATGGGTGGCCAAGGGATGTCACCGAAACGGCAAATTGAATTTGCGAGGAAAGAAATCACGAAACAGCGCCATGGTTTTTCCTAGCAGTGTGTGTCATGACGCCATCTTGCTGAAACCATGTCCGTGAAGTGAAGACAGGTTGTTCTCTCAATGTTGTGAATAAATAATCGTTAAGCATTCGCCTATAAGCAACCCCGTCGACGGAAATTGCTTGCCCTTGACGATTTTCAAAAAAATAGGGTCCAATTATTCCCCTGCTTGACAACGCACACCAAACCGTCACTTTGGGACTGTGAAATGGCTTTTGATGTTTTAAGCGGAGGTTTTGTCTTTTTAACGACAATTTTGCTTGTTGCACTTCCATTCAAATGAAAATATAAAGAGCAAACTACTAAAAGTATTTTTTATCAAGATCTACGACACTTTCGCAATTACATCTTGAAAATAATCTTCAGATTCTAAGGGGGAAAACTTCTTTTGTGGCTATATGCCGTTACGAATTTTGATATACATTATTTTTGGAAATTGCTTGTCGATTCCAACTATCTCTTTGGGTGCAGCCAAAAGAAGGATTCAAAATGATATAAACTTTCTTGGATTTAATTACTGCAGCATATAGGTATGCTTCTTCTCTTCAGATTCAGAATTTTTATAAAATAATTCAAAACCTATTAAACTCGTCGGAAAATGTTATTAGGTTAAATTGGCTCGAGGTACATTATGTCTGAAGGCTATTGAAATCCACGCAGTCTGTTCGTGATGTCCGGATAAAGATCACTGATATTTAGGTCGAAATAAACAGATTAATAATGTTTTTAAAGTTGAAACTTAATTTCAAAACAAGAAGTCGACGTAATTCACAAACAAACTTACATCATATTTGAAAAAAGAGAAACAAACAAAATGTTATTTTTTAACTTTGAAAATTTCACTAATAGATGTCGCTAAAAAACAACAAAGACATTATTAACTTTAAAGTGATATTTTTTTAAAAAATGAAAACGTTGGAAAAGAAAAATTGCATTGGATTGATTCGTTGACGGTCCCGTGGTTAGGTCGTAGCCTTGCAGTAAAATAGTCGCGGGTTCAAGTCTGACTGGGAAATGTGCAATTTTTAATTGTTTTTATTCTATAATAAAATTTTAAATGGAATTAACTCGATTCCACAAATTTCATAACTATTTTTTATGTAAAAATAAACCAATGGTCAAATGATATTTCAGATGTAGAATAGCTTCGATGGCTCAATAGGTCGTTATCTCGGTTTACGATCCTAAGATTGGTAGATCGAATGTCACTCGGGACGGATAAAGGAATCAAACAAATAACTGTTTGAGAAGAATAAGAAAGAGAAGATAATAAAAAAGAAATCGACCTACAAAGCAGTAAATAATAGTAAACCGAACGATGCTAGTTGATACTGACACTATGGTGAGGAGGGTGAGTTAGAAGACAAGTGATCATGTTCAAAATGCGGCAAATGGTATCATAACGAATGCGTCGATATGACAGTGAATGTCACAGACATTTTTAAGAACCCTGGTGGCTGTTAAACAAAGAAATTGGTTATCGTTTTGAAGATTTTACATATTTTACATTATGAGCAACCAGATGCTTGCTAACCAAACCAAATCACACAAAATTTCTACTGTGGTTTTTTAATTCTATCACGGAATTGACGATAAGTAAATCAGCGTCTTCATGAGCTTGTTGAATTTAAATTCCAGTTGATTTTAGGTATTCACTTAAAGACTCAACAAATTTGTGTTTATTATTGTTTTAGATACTTTTCATAAGACTTAACATCAAATTGTTCATTGCTGTATCTATCAAACACAATTACTGCATTAGTAGTAAAATGAGTATCAATGTAATGGCGATATGATTGAAATAATTCTAAGTATGTTTTACCATGATGCCAGGTGACTTGGTGAAGCAAAAATCCACCGTCGTCTACGAATAAAAAAGATGATAATAACTATATAGAGTGCGCATGTGTGAGTTGGTCTGGATCCTGCGCACGCATGTGGTTACTCAGAATATGAGTATATTTCTCTCGTTTTCTACCAGGAGATCCAGAGGCGTAAACTCAATGGCAATTTATTCTTCAATTGACAGATGAAATCTTAGGAGATATAAATGTCGAAATCTTTTATAAAAATGTTAAAATAATGAAGATTAAATTTTATTTTTCAATTTTTGTTTAAAAAAAATCCAAATATTTATAAGAAAATAAAAAAAATAAAACTCTAAGATCATTTTTTGAGCTTTTTATATGTTAATTAAAAAAAATACGTTCAAAAATCCATTTTTTTCAAATTTTTTAATATGCTACCCGGCTCAGTAATAAATTTTAATCGTTTATTGCAAATATCTTGGTTTCTATTTAATATACGTTAAAAATTATTCAAGACGTTTTTATGGAAAATTTTAGTCCCTACATGTTTTGTTTGAACCTCTTTTTATATGCCTTTTCACATTTTTGATATAATTTCAAAAACATTTTTTGGTTGGTTTTTAATTATTTTCTATCTTGATGTACACTGTATATAAGTTGTGATAAAGAATTATGATTTCAGATTCTGCTCACTCGGTTATATCATGCTAAAGCAAACAATAGTATAAATATTTTTATAAACAATCTTGGGTATTGTGAAATTTTAATAATAACTATGATATTGTTTTTTTTTAATTTTTGAAATATACATGTTAGTAATTTCCTTAAAACCATTAAGCAATTTAACCTCGGATAATATAAATAACGAAGTTGCAAAAATCTGTATTTTCCCCGAGTTGTTTTTGATTTTTTATGGCTATTGAGATTAGTTTGGACTTTCCGTCTACAACATAGATGCGTAGCTTGCCCTAGATGTACCCTATATCAAAATATGTTGGGAGGGCCCTTAACCTAACTGCAGAGGAACTTAACTGGAGGGTAAACATTTCCACAAAGAGACACTATTATGAAGTCCTTCGAATTCGTCAAAATGGGATGTATTGTTTATTTATATTTATAAAGCATTTGTTTGCCCAACGGCAGCTGACAATTCGTTAGATTGTTCAACTGCTGATATACGTATTGTTAATAATTTTCTATCAAAACCAATTTTACAGGTAACAAACAATTCATTTGATCCGTCAAACTTTTAGTGTTATAATTTTGCCAAAACAAGATTTGAAATGATTGTTCAATTTAGTATTTATTGACTTTATCCACAGAGTCACCACCCCCTTTGGTTATCGAAGAACTAGATTACCATATCCAAATGAAAGTGCTTTAAGAATCGCTGCCAGGAGTATCGGCAAGTCTTGTATGATTTTACTATGGATAAATTGGAAGTAATCGTTAGCATTAATACTAGAACTTTATCAAAATATGATAAAAAAGTAAAAAAAACTCTGAAATTTTTTGGTTAAATTCCCATTATTATGTCAGAAATGATTATTCTATGAATTTCCCGTTACTGAATAATTTCATATCGCCGATTTTCAGCAACAAATTAAGACATTCTTAATTTTCCAGAATCATCTGAAGATAAAATAAGTTACTAATACAAGTCCACCCTTTATAAAAAACCGTTTACATGACGCAATACGACCAGCAGTGCAAGATGCAATTTATCGTGATTTGAAGCCATTTCTATTACTTGCAAGCTACAAATCTATTTCCTTTTGGTTTACAACTAACCAAATTTCTTCCATACCATTTGACTGATACACTTTGTATATGCCATGCCATGAATCAGATTTTTACATTGTCATATTAGAATATTATAATATGACTTTGCCTCGTAATGCAGTTTTATTTTTTTATATATTCAATGTTGTCACCTTCAATACCCGTTTGCAGTTTGGCAATTCATATAACCGCGAAAACAGCAGTATTAGTGTCAAACGTTAGTGATATTGGCAGCCCTGACGGTGCAATTATTTATTTTTTTTATTTCTATTGGCTTAAAATTGCTGTGACGTTTATATCATTATAATGAAAATTTTTGGAAAAATGGTGTAATGAATTTATGATTTGAAAAAATAATAATTATACATAAGCGACGAGAGTTGTGGTTTTGTGATTACGGTTTCCTGTAAGTATCATACCGTTAATAAGAAGTCCATAGATTTTGTGAAGGTTAATAATTTTCCACATTGTGAATAGAAATTGCGAGGTCATTGTCGATATTTGTATCATTTTAGGGATCATAACTGCAATAATTTTTAAAAATGGATGTAGATAATGCTACATCTGAAGGACCAGTACCAGGGAGTGGAAATATAGATATAGAACAATCTTTTCTTCAACAGTTTAGTTGCATGGGTACCACAGATAAAGAGGAATTGGTTCAACAGTTACAAAAACTGCTTGGTAGTCAACTCAACTACTCTACGGCCGTTTTTTTCTTAGACATGAATAATTGGTAAATAATTTTGATTATGATCTGTACATATGAAGAATTATTTACTTCACTACTTTATATATTCTCTATTTTTAAGGAATCTGCAAGCAGCTGTATGTTCTTACCTCGATTTTGAGTCTCCTAATCCTCTTCCATCTATGAAAATGGTTTCTGATCCAGTAGCAAATGAAAATGAGAACATAGAACCTAATGTTAGGTAATTTAAATAGATGTTATTTGATTAGGATAAAAGTAAATTTTAATATAGGAGTAAATTTAATGTCAAACTAGTGATACAATAATTAAAATTTACAATGTCTTCTACTCCAATCTTATTTCAAAGTTAATGGACAAATGATTGTAGTAACTCATCAATATATATTTTTAGATTTAAAAAAACTTGGCACATATTTAACAGTGGAACAGAAAAATGGCCTCCAAAATGCTATGCACAATGTTCTGATGGATGGAATTTAGGAGGTGAAACAGTTCCAGTTCCTGCATTAGATCCAGGTGAAGGAGTTCGTCTTTCTGTAGATATGGTTAGTCCACCAATACCTGGAATCTACCAAAGCAAATGGAGACTGTGTACACCGAAAGGATCCTATTTTGGTGGTGAGTAAAGTGTTGTTAATTAGTTTAGATTATTCTTTATTATATAATAAATGCACTACATTGATATTTATGAAAAGTTACCTATTGACCAAAAAATTTCCTAGTCTATAGGATAGATGTCACCACAAATAATTTTTATATTTTTTCTTTGGAATACTATTTTTTGAAATGTGAGCTTTTTCTCTCCAATGGGTTCTTTGTTAGAATTTGGAAGATCAAAAATACCGTTATGGCAAAGATTTTGCTTGGAAAGTACTACGATGACTGTTCCCAAAGAAAATCAATATCATTGTCTAGTATACAGAGATTAAAACAGCCCGTAAAAGTGTTGATGATTCTTATTGATCAGTATATCTAAAAGAGGTGGTTATACCAGAAAAAACCATCTCTTAAAAATCATTATAGATAACAGCAAACTGAAATTCAGAGACATAGTAGACATCACAAAGATATCATATGGAATTTTTTACACCATTTATAATTTTACCAGAACATTTGGTAAATGAAAAGAATTTTTCCAAATAGGTGCCTTTACAAGAGCATTTGGTTATTAAAAACAATCTTGACAAAGCTTTTGCCTCATCTTAAAATTAAGAATAAATCTGTTTATTAGGGTGCTTTTTTTCAATTAGAACATTTGACAATTTGGTTATTAATGCATTAAATCTTTTTACAGATCATATGTGGGTGATAGTGACTGTTGTAGAAGAAGGTACCATCGCTTTGACGAATCAACTCTCTCATTTTAATGAATTAGGATCGCCACCACCTTCCGCAAATACCTATAATCCATTTTCTCCTCATCAGATTCATATAGGAAATAATCAAGTGAGATTTTATTTATTGTACATATTTACATACCACAAAAAAATTTGATAGTTATAAGTGATGTGGATTCATAACTACTTTTTCACATGGTACTGTTCTAGTACAGATAAAAAATTAAAAATACAGTCGACATGAGGTAATAAAAAAAACATTTTGCAAGGTGTTGTCAAATTATCGAATTTATTGGATTACAAAGTACTGCCAAGGCCCTTCTCTAGTTTATGCAACTTTTTGGAAAAACGTACCATGTAGAATCGATTCACAGAACAACTCGACTGTACCTAGAAACATGTCAGATGCAGTAGTGATGTATTCGACATTGACTGGATGACTGGTCGATTATAGATACTAGTTTGAGTGCCCCAATAAAAAAAAATGATAAATTTTTTATTTTGAGAGATTTTGTTTAAGAGAAAATAACCACTGTATAAAAAATGCCACAGCCCTTTTTTAGTTATAAATATTTGGAAAAGCGTACCATGTAGGTTCGATTCAGAGCTCAACTCAACTGTACCTATAAACATGTCAGATGCAGTAGTGATAGATTTGACAGACACCAGGTGACTGGTCGATTGTAAATGAAATATACTTTATCAAGCTTGTATTTTGAGTGATTTTGTTTAAGAGAAAATAACCACTTTATGAAAACTGCTAAAAATTTTTTTTTACTTAGGACGTTGCACCACCAGACGGGAAAGATTCATCGATGCTCTAGTACCTGCCTTAGATTACTTAATCAGTGCCACTGTTGAAAGGGAGTGCATTTTATGATATGAATAATAAAAAAACATATTTTGTGAAGGAATAAAAGTTTGTTGAATGATGAGTGATACAATGTATAACTAGAAAATAGATTAATTTTTTAAAATATGTAACTTATGTAAAATGGCAATCAAATATGATTTTTCTTTTGGGTTTTCTTTATTTCGATAAATATTTTAAAAATATTACTAAGTGTATATTATTTCTACAATATCATGTGTGTACTTACCAAAATTAGTGTTATTATCAATTTATATAGGGTGTCCTGATGAGTATTGATAAACTTGTATTTTGATATTTTAGGTAAGGTTGCTGTTGTTTTTCAATCCAAATATTATATAGTTAATTGCTTTTTTATAAAAATAGCAATTGCTTTGAGATACATTGTGCCATATATTAGAAAACTAGAAATTAGAAAATTATTTCAAAATACTTACTGTGGATAGAGTTTGTTATAAGAATGTTTTTCTAAAGTAAGAAATAGTCCGTATATGGCATTTGTTACACTTTATGAATCATATAGTAAATTAGGTATGCCTCTATTATTTAAACCTCTACAATTGTTTTCTTTGAGTTAGAAAACTCATGAGCTACTTATTCTATTCCTGTATATTATTTAGAATCTTAATTAGCTGTGACTGTTTTTTTCCCTAGCTCAAGTTAAATTTTTCTTTTTTGGTTCTTTCTCTGTCCAAGTATTTATTATATTTTGGTCTTCCGATAAGTAATATCAATATTATTTTTAAAAATTTTCAGGACACTCTATATTACCATATTCCATAGTTACAACACACATTTTATGAAACTAATGTTACAAATTATCCTAATTAGTTTTAAACATTCGATTTTTATGACAGTTTCAAAAGCTTCATTAAACTCTAAAATTCAAAATTTTTTGTTCCCATTATTTCTCCTAGGAAGTTTGAATTGACACAGTCGATCTAAATCAAAACCACTAAGCTTCACAAGTCTTCACTGGAATTAAATATTTTTTTAGCTGAATCTGGAAATATCATCAACTGACTTGTCAAAAAAGAAAAATGATGAAATAGGCAAGAGTAGCTTTATTCAGTGTATGTGCTTGGTCAGGACATGAATCAAAGGTAATGAAGAAAAAAGGAAATAAGGTGTAGGGAAGGAAGGAACTGAAGCACTATTATTTTATTATTTCGACTAAAATTTCCAAAAACACTTTTTATTTATAAAACAACAAAACTAGATCGTATTCTGGTTTTATTGCCCTGATAACATAAACACAACAAAATTATTAGAGTTAAAAATGAAAATTACCAACAAAATTTTTTACCTTTGCGTTATTTTTGTTAATTTGATTCATATTTATGCCTACAGAACCGTCTATAAAATAGATAATTCTTGGTTTGTTGAGAAAATTTCATTGTTAAATTAAAATCAACATACACTATCGCTCAAAGTTTTTGCCCACTCAATAGTTTCCGCTATACACAACCTGTAAAGCTTGGGCTCGTTATCATGCTGGAAGATAAACTTTCTGCCAATCATGCGTTGGTCAGAACGTAATATATTCTAAAACATTATTTCTTCAATTTTTACCAGGTCCCCAGTTGCCCTTCCTCCAAAATATCCCCAAACCATAACCGAGCCTCCGACGTGTTTTAGAGTTGGGATTACAAATGCATCTAACATTCATTCTTCCTTTGATCCTTTCACCTGCGCCCACTCCTCTTTTAGACGTAAAATACTCATCACTCTGTAAAACGCTCTTCTACTTTTCATGCGTCCAATTTTTATTTTCTTCGACGAGGTGAAATCGTTGACGCTCATCGATTTCGACCTGAGTGGAGTCGATGGAATGTTGTATTTATGCGCCTAGCCTAAGTCGATTTTTATAAAATGTACAGTATGTGTTATAATAATTACTTCTGTACTTACCTCATCAAATTGTCTTATAGAAGGATTTTTAACAAAAAATTATGAATGAGATCAGCTTTGTCTATTAATTTCTCACAACTGACTGCTGCATATTAACTTGTAGTACCATGGTAAGAACATGTTTTATATAAAAAACTTTACAAATCAATAAAGATGGGGATTTTCTCCAAATTGGCCATGGGTAACTAAAGGTCTTTTCAATGACTGGCGGATTGACTTCAATAGTGGTATATGGAATTTTATGACAAAACCATCTTCAAATTTAGCACTTAATTTAGAGAGGCAGTTATCATCAAGAGTAATTGAAAAAACCTCTGAATGCTAGATTTACATCATATAAAACATCGCCTGATTTAACAGTGTGTAGGTTTTCCTCAAGACAAAGGCGTATTTTTTATATTTTTATTGGGTTTTCTACAACAATTGGTAGAATTAATAAGATACGAAGTATTTTAGTACAGAGGAAAAGAAAACAAATTATTTATTTTGGATAAACTTTTAATTATTCAAGAATAATACAAACAGAAACATTATTTTCATTGACATTTGCTTGAAGTAAGTGTCAAGCAGAAGGCAGGTTAATTTTATTGAATTCCTTACAAAAATTAAATTGAAACAAAATGAATATAAAATTAACTCATCATATTAATTTTCATGAGTGCGTCATCACTTGAACTAGCCTTGATATTTCTAATGAGAAAATCGTTATACAGACCATTTAAATCTATCTATATTTCAAATTAAAATACTTCAATCGTAAAAAATATCTAATTCATGTTATTTCATTCTGTGGATTCTGTCTTGATAACTTTTCCGCCATCAACTGAAACAAATTCATATAAATCAATAAAAAGGTTTAACAGAGTGGAATTATCAGAACAATCATAGATACCCACAAAATTTAATCTAGTTTCTATTTTTTTCCTGAAATTCGATTCTCTTTTTCTTGAGCCTATTTAAGGTAATATTTGCAACAATGCAGTGGAGGAACAATAATTGAAAGTAACCATTTCCAGCCAAAACATAACACAGGGATTGTTTAGGGTATGTAGAGTCTACATAAATACTGGTGATTTTGCAGACAAGTTCAATTAAAAAATGGTCCACATGAAAAACATAAATATGGTAGATGAACTGTGGAAGAATTTGTCATGTATATTTATATAGGGCTCTCATGCTTCTTGCTTCGCATTTTCAATTTTTAATATTGTACGATATTATGCTTTTATAACTTAAGCTCACTATTGCTGTCGGTCTAGGGGGTACAAAACTAACCTAACCTAAAATAGAATTAACTCTCTTTCCATCGACATGTTACACCTCAACTAGTCCTATTGTATATATGTAATTATACCCAGGAATAAACACACAATATGTACTCTTTTTTTATCTGTTTCATGCAGTGCCTCGTCGCGACGCGCCTAAATTTTCGTATATATGTTATAACCCCCTAGCACATATCCCAAGATCAAGGTTATAGAAGAGTTGTACCCTAAAAGATAGAATTTCCAACTTTTTACTGTAAGGTCACTTTAAGTAAACTGATTTTCTAAATATTCAGATACATATATAAACACACAAATAAAATATTCCAAAAGACAAAGAAATTGTTGGAAACGCCTAAATCAATCGAAATATAAAACGAAAAAGTTAACATAGATTATTATCTGCAGTTTATGTTAGCTATTGAAGTTCAATCATTGCAGCAATTGATCATTAGAATCAGCAGACAGTTTATGTTATGAAATCTGTCAGGAATGTTTGATTTAAAAAAAATTATCGGCGATAACACTACAGGTAAATTTGCGAACTCGGGAATTACGAAAAGTTTAAATTGTTAAGTGAAAGCCTCTGCTATGATTAACCAGGAAGAAGTTATGTAAATGAGACGAATAATTGACAAAGGACAACCAAAAATTATTAAGTTGAAATTTTTGGAACCATTGGTGATATTCATGACACTGACAATTACTCGATTTGTTTCGCGTTTTGATAACAAAGTTATCGTCTTCACAGACTGAAGGTAAACTGGTTTACCAGTCTTGGTTATCGAAACGCGCTACAGACCGAGAAATTGTGAGTCTTGGTGTAATGATAGTGGCGAATTCAATAATAATTAAAAAACAAGCACAATTCTCCGAGTTTTTTTGTGAAATTGTAGAACTAGAGAAAATATTACAAGAACGACTCACTACAGATAGATTTGTCAAACACAATTCAGGCTCGTTCTAGCAAATTTAAATTAAATCTATCCAATGCTCGATTTTTAGGAAATAACCAACATAATATAAATTATATCTCACCTTCCATTCCTTCTTGTTCTTCGGCACGACGTTTACGTCCAAATCTATCTTTGAAAGTATTTGGCGGTGGTAAAGGTTCCATTCCCAATACCTATAATTATTAAAATATTTTATTAACATGAAATATACAGAATTTTCTATTATTCCGCGTTGCGGAAACACTCGTCACTTTTTAAATAAACATTCATATAAAATAAACATATTCTTTATAGGTCTTGTAACTTACAGCTGTGGTACTCAAACGGTTCGGTTGGCTCCTTTAAACATAATCTCACGTACGAGGTACGATAAAAAATGACTTTATAGCAGGAATTTCCTATACTGCATATATTTCAACTAGTATGTTTTTTCATACTCTTATGTGTTGAGACAAGCAGTATTAAGATTGAACTCATCTAGGCTTGTCATTATGCTACTACAGCTGCTTTAATGAGATAGGGTTTACATTGTTTGTTGTGAAACATGAACCTTGGGCAATTCTTTAACTTTGAGCCTGTTAAGATCAAGGAACAGTTGGAACGTCCTTTGACCCCAGAAACAGATGTGCGAGAAGTATACAGATTTTTGCAAAACAAAGTGGGATAAAACTAACCATGATGATGTGATGTGCTTTTTTGAGACACTGTAACCACTTGAAGTCCTTTCCAGATCTGCTTTATTCACCAGATTTAGTCTGACGCTTCCCATAAATAAACACTGAAAATTAGTCAACATTCCTGGCATTTAGGAAGGCCTTAACAGAACAGATGGAAATAATTCTGAGTAAAAAACCTTCCAAAAAGGATATGAATGCAAACTTTGTTATTGCCTTGTTTTTAATCAAATAATTCACTGTATTTTTAAATCGCACATGAAATAGATAGAATAAGGATATACCTGCTCAAATACCTTCCAGGTTTATGGTTGACGAAGACCTATATCTAGTGTTAAATAAAATTTAACAGACTTCTCTATTTTAGCCCTTATGTTCATGATACTTCCAATTCACATTTTATCAATATGGAATATATGAATTATTGTCTACACTTCTTATTAGAAAACAATTCAATACTGTGAAGTGTTTGGAATGTAATACCAAATATATTTATGTTATTTTCGCACAATTTTGACGAAATTACCTTATGAATTTGTCTAAATGCGATTAATCGAAGAGCGTGTTGAGCAGAACAAGTAAGATCTTCACGATGTTGTGCAGATAGTGCAGCGCAAGCATCCGGTGAATCTTTTTCGCATGGATCTGCAAGTCCTGGACCTCCGGGTAAAAGAATACCGCTGGCAACGGCTTCCATAACACGGCGTAGAGCATCACCTGGTGAAAGATGAGTCTGTCCTGGTACCGAAGAAATTACCTTTTCAGTCAACAATTCCATCGCCTGTAATGGTAATAAATTCACATTACAATTGTCATATTTTAGATGTATGATTTCAAAAAGTAAATTAATTGTCGCTTAACATTTAAAATCATAAAATACCGAAATTTTATGTCGTGAATAATTAAAACTTGTATGTTGCATTCTATATTCATTTTACTTCAAAAGTAAAATTTCAATGATTTAAAAACATACAATCTATGAAAGTTTTACAGTATAAAGGTATGTAATGAAACCACACATATTTTTTAAATTATATTTACTTACCCATGAGGATAGAGGGGCCCATGTAGGAACTCTTTCACACAAATCTCTTAAAATACGTATAATGATCACACATGAATGGAGGCCCAAAGCTCTAGCCTAAAAATATAAAATTTGTTAGTTTTTTCAACATCACACATTTGGCATATTGATATTAAAAACTGATAAAAATATAGATAGTAAAGTGCGAGAAATAAATATGAAAATGAGAAACAGTAGATTCAAAATTAAAATCTTTCGCATTTAGTATTCTTACTAACTGAAGATAATCATTATAGAATTTTTTTGTGAAATCAGGAACTAAGGTATTGATGTTAAAACTAAGAGAAGTAATGTTAATAAACTATTCACTGCTAGTAAATAATCGTGTTAATAAAGTTGTCTTTTCGGAGCTCCTCAGAACTCCAATTTTGATGATTTTTTTTTATTATTTAAAATCAAAAACCGTTTGGAACGAGGATGATATTATTTATGTTGTTTAAACAATATCTATGGTATTAATGTGGAAAAAGGATTTTTCCTACCACATCTGTGGAAAACGATGATAGTATACATATTTATAAAACGTTTTTATATTACTATTAATAACTATTGACGACGTCACGCAATATGACGGCTTTACAGAAATGTTTAGACTAACTAAAAAAATTATAATAAAAGTTATATATAAACTATCCAAAATTATTTAAACCATGCAAGTACCCTATTGTAAATTAAACAAAGCAACTTCAAATATATTGTTATTGTTGTTGTGTAAAGTTAGAAACATCAAGGATTACATTCGATCAATCAAGACATTTCATTATTCTACTAGATAAACAGTCCACACGAACCAGTAGATGCGAATTTCAAGTATAAAAATGTTCTAGTACACAGATATTAACAGTGTAATTATGAGTGTCGGTGGTACATCAACTTTCGATATATTGTTATCAGTAAATATTTTCTACTAGTCACCATATAAGAAATTTTTGGCAGATTAAAAAATTTTCAATCATCTTCCGGTTTATAAATTATAAATAGACAAAATCTACGTCTCAAATCGTCAACAAAGTTGGAGTTTATGGAATTTTTGTTAATATTGATACTGAAGACACTACACCAACACTTGAACTACACAGTATGGTCCTTCAAGCCTTTCATAGATTACTAGTTTACATCCGCCTTGAAGAACCAGACGGGGTAATTGTGAGTAATGGTGGAGAGTTATTAAACAGTTCGTTTAGCACATCAACTTTTTATATATTAAAAATAGTTCAAGGCACACTGATACTTTAAGCTTTTCAATTCTTTTAATCGGATATAAATTTTTTTTATATTTCACTTGACCATATTTAAAATAAAATCAAATGATTTCGTGAAAGACAACGGTGTGAGAGGAAAACACAAACCTGAAACCATTTGGTATGTCTGAGGGCTGCCAGCGCCTGGAGACACTTGCCGCGTGAGAGAACATCCCGGTCGAACCCACCGCTCGCAGCTTCTAGACATCAAGAAAAAGGGTGTTTGACCATCGCTAGCTCATTATCGCCACAATGAAGTTATTGCCCCATATTAAAACGGAGTTACGGCGACAATGAGCCGGTTGGTCAAAAATCCTTAAGTCCCACACCACCTAAAATTGCTTCTTCGGTATGTGACACAGTACAGTTATTGTTACATAAGTATTGGACTGGAATGTATAACGAACGTTAATTCTAAAAAAATGTTTCTACCCCAAGATTGATATTCATTTCCTCCATCTTTTATACATTATTACTATACTGCCAAAATGGTTTAGGAATATCGTGTATATCCATTCTCAACTTAATTTCGAATTGTAGTCGAAAAAATTTTATTAACATAGTAACAACGTATCAAATCGTATAAAATCTGGGAGTAGAAACGTCTTTAACATATTCAAAATAATATAAACTCTTCTGATTACTGCAACTTGTCCAATATTTATCACTTTATCTTCAAGGTTTAAGCTGTATCATAAACATTTAAAAATATACCGGAAGTAAACAGTTATTATAAATTTTCAACGCATTTCCGAAATGTACAATGAATTACCAAACAGCGAGTATTCATACAATATAAATTTAGTTTGTTTTGTTTCACTTTTAAAATTCCAAGATGTGAAACATCAAAATTATTTATTAATGTAAAGAGACTTGTTGTTTACATAGTCAAGGGGGGATGAAAAATTGAAGTTAGAAAGTAAACAAAAATGTTGAATTTGATGGGAAAGTAAGGGATAGTTCAAAGGAAATTTAGAACGTTAATTGAGAAATGGACATGTAGACACTGAAAATATTCATTAACTCCGACATGGAGGGAGTTGAAAATGCCATTAATAAAATGAACTTTCGGTGGAAAAACTTGAAATGTATCACCACCAATGGAGGAAAAAATATCTGTTGTAAAAATAAAGGAGTTGTCGCACTTGTGTAGAAAATGGTGGTAGTCTTACATTGTATCATTCATGAAAAGTCCTTGTGCGGAAAATGTTTGGATTTGTCTGAAGTTCTAAATCCAGTATTTTCAGTTGTTAACTTAATCAGATCCACAAGTCTAAATAATCGACAACTCCGCAAGTTTATTGAATAAGATGACTTGCCATATCACACTGCCATACGTTGGCTTAGTTGCGGAAAAGTTCTTAAGCGCTTTTTTGAACTTCAAACAGAGATCGAAATTTTTTTTATTGAGAAACATCGCCCTTGCGCCGATTTAGGAAATCGTGAATGGCTTTAGCATTTTATGTTGAGTTGATAAATCATATGAACGAACTGAATTTGAGGTTGCAAGAAGAAAATCATCTTCTCCCTGATTTATACAATATCAAATCGTTCAGGCAGAAAATAATACTATTTCAATAGCAATTACGTATAAAATAAAGACTGAATTTCCCGTCGATTTTGCAGTTGAAACTTCAGTGCTTCAAATACAAATTTCAATACCTGTTTCTCAGCCTTCGATGTAATGGGAAATGAAATTAAGATTTTTCTAAATCCTTTTGAGTGTGACATTTAAAACCTGGTTACCGAACTCCAAATGGAAATTATTGATTTACAGAGCAGTGATATGTTCAAGAACAAATATTAAAATTCATCTTTGTTGGTTTTCCGAAATTACATTTTAGGAATTTGCATAAATTTACTCGTGGGTTATTTTCTGTTTGTGAGAAAACGTTTTCCATAACTCTCATTAGTTCTTTTATTTTTTATTTTTGTTTTATTTGTTAGGATAAATTTCGTATTTGTTTGTTATTTGTTAGTTACAGCTTAGATACTTTAGTTCAGTTTTCTGCGCCACCAAAGTTTTATCTTGCAAATTGATGAAACTGAGTAATTATCATTTTGTTTCCATTCTCTTCCATCACAGTAGTAACATCGTCTGTCGCGGGCCAGTTTGATGACATTAGTCTTAAGCTGTCGCGGGCCGTAGTGTAGAGAGATTCCTGCCTTAGAGGAAAGTAATTGATAGAAAATAATAGAAGACACTTTAGAGAAGTGATTCGACATCGTAGCTTAACTCCACAGACGCCTTACACCCGCAAAGGTAGACAAGTTTAGGATCAAATAAGTAGAACTTAAAAAAAACGGAAGTAATGTATTTTGGGACTGGGAAAATTTGATATTGTGGTACATAAATATGAAAGTGTGTACAGATAATGAGGGTTAAAGGAAAATTATAACATCTCTACATGTTAGGAATTGAACATTTTTCTATTGTATATTAAATTCTACTGAAGAAACTGGAGTGATATTTAGTGTTAAAAATTGCTTTGATTATGTTTGAAAAGCCTACAATAATCAGATTGGTTATGAAAGCTGCAAACGTAAAGAAAAAAAGTTATAAACTTGATTTTTGTTAATCTTGTGTCAATAAATGAATTGACTTATGGTGTTTTGCAATAAGAGTTTGCTGTTTTTCCAATTAATTGTACATTTCTATTATTTCCTTAGAAAAGATATATGGGACACTGTTGAATGAAAAAATATCTGAAAAAAATGTTCCGAAATTAGTTCAAAATAATTAAATAATAAATTAACTAGGTAGATATATACAGACGAAATAAATTATACACCAATCTTTATATTAGGATTATATCTAAAAAGTAATTACTACGTAATTCTATTAGTATTAAGCATTTAGAAAGGTTGGATGTGGAATGTACAGTACTCATAGTAGCACAGAGACAAATATATGAGAAGATGGAGGAAGGTAACGTCTGTCCTTTTTTCAGTGGCAGTTGAATACTCTCATTATAAAACATTTGTGAAAATTTGAATGTCGTCAGATCATATAAGTTTTACAAGTTTACATAATAATAGACGATTTTCCTTATTGGATGTATAAGTTACAGTTACCAAAATTTTAAAACTACACACATACACTCTTTATCTCTGTTTATATCTTTTCTGATTCAAACTCGTCGATTGCTAGTGACTTTATACTCAATTCCTTTTAAGAGCAACAACATTTAGTTTTCTCTTGTTCTCTAGCACATTACTTTTCATTCCCCTTAAATTATAAGATATAGACACTATTTGACAAATGGAACTCGTGCAAATTAAGTTTTCTCTAATGAAATATACAACACAAGTATTAATTTCAAATGATGTAAGGCTTACACCTGAGGCTTTTTCATTAAAAATACTCAAAGATCACAAATACAGCAAAATAGACTTGAATATATAGAATTTATATAGAATTTAATCAACCAAACCAAAAATTCCTTTACTTTGCATTCATTATCCTTGTTAATCGCACTTTCGAATGGTATTGGTTTCGCATAATATATAAGCCAATTTTAATTAGAAGGAGTATGAAAAATCCATATCAGCAATATTATACAAGAAGCGTCGTTACTTCCTCATTTGAGGCTCGCATTATTTTGTCAGAGCAAGAGCAGCCTCTGTAAGCAGAATGCGTGTATGTTTGGTTTGTAATAATTGGCACTATTGGCACATTGAGAACCAAAGGGCAATCTCGGATAATTATGAATTTATGAAAAGAATGAAAGCAGGGAAAGTGTGGTGTCAATCAGATGGAGACACGGCTCACATGGTAAGAAGTTCAATGAATTTCCTGCGAGAACACTTCCTCAAACTACGCAACGGGCAATCGCCAGATTTAGTCCTGTGGTATTTTTTCCTGTAGTTTTACTGTAAATATTTAGTTTAAGCGACCAGCCATCACAGGAAAAGCAATATTCGTACTACTATTGTCGATATAGAGACAGATATGCTGGGAATAGTGGAGGCTACTTTCCAGTTCTCGTTTTTAAAAGCCAGTAAAATAAAAGTTTGAATGTACCTCTGATAATATTTTTTGTTTCGTGATTTTTTAAAATAAAGAAGTAACCATATCCAGCCTATTATATTTATTTGTTAGGTATTCAACATTTTACCATCTATGGTTCTCTTATTTTATACCTAATTCTTTGAAATCGTGCTACTAAAGATAAAAGGGCAGACTGAGATTATATTATTATAGATAGCCAAGTTAGTCAATAACAAGAAAATAAACTGAATAACTCACATAAAATAAATTTTTGAAGGGTTGTAATGGATACCTAAAAACTGAAAAGTCACTAAAGGAATGGACACTGAACAATTATGATTCATAATTTCACCCGAATTTTATAATATAAAGTTTAAATATATTCGTAATTATAGATAATTGTAAATTTATTTCGAAATGTATATTACCTAGTTTCCAAATAAGAACTGCCATAAATATCTATCAAAAACTGGTTAGAGAAGAATTAAAAAAACTGTTATTCACAAATATTTGACATAATTACAACATTAAAACGTCTATTCACCTTTAGTTATCTTATATGAAATAACAAAAAAATTAATTATACAGTTAAGAAAGAAAGTACAAAGACAAATGTGACAAATAATGGTGTAAGAGAAAGAAAAATTATATTAGTAAGAACGATATTTAAAGTTATCTGATTTCAATAAAAAGTATAGCAAAATTCTATGAATTAAAGTTCTAAGCTGATATAAAGATATAGTGCCACAAATCTCTAAAATAACAATAATTGCTCTACAAACTCCATATATTGTTTCTAACCAATTTTTGATGTACCAAAAATAAATTTTTGTAATCAGAATTTTCTATTTAAATGGAACAAAAAACTTTATATTTACACACTAATTATGGACAACAAAATAAAGGATTTGTTTTTAAATTTAAGTCTAGTTTAATAAAAAAAACGTATTTTTATGAACCTAATACTTATTGATAATTTTTGTGGATACAAAGAAACTTTATTGGATGCTACAATGACGCAGTAAAAAATTACTTGTGCTACTACAAGGTGCCCTTTCAAAAACGTAAAAGAATATTTTTATACATTCCACAATACATATGCAAGAAAAAAATCACAAAAACGTTCATTTTTCTGTTGGTATGGGTAAGTAGAACCCTTTAATGGTAGAGTATCTAGGTAATATCTAGATTTTATTCCAAACATGTTACAACTTCTCACTCACACACATAAAATGAGACTAGGTCTAGCAGAAACAGTCCAGATTCTATTTGGAAGAAGAAGAAACTTTGGTGCACCAATAGAATAAAACACTTATGAAACAGCGAGGGCGTGACTGTCCTGTATCCATCATAGATACTGGAATTCATTATAATATTGAAAATGGGTCACATAATGAGAAGGAAAGCATATGAATGCGCTCGAAACACTAATATAGTATGACAAAATGATGTTATCTAAATTTTTTCCAATGATCAAAAAATTCCACAAAAATCTATATACTTATATAGCCAATAAATGTGCAAATATTAAAATGAAAACAGATTACAAAAATTTAATATTTCACGATTACTTCAACATATCCTTTTTTCAGCTTTAATCAGCTTAAACCCTGCACAATACTGTACACCCTCGCGCGTTCCACTATACTTAACATTTCTCTTCCATTACCTGGCTGCTCTCGAACCACCGGACTAGTAAATTGTACCAAAACGTTCCCGTCCTTTCCGGCTACGTTTAAACCAGCTTCTGGAGCATTAATTGACACCCTATAAGCTTCTTCGGGTGATATCTGTTTCAAAGCCGATGGAAGAAGTTCGACTACTTTTTTAAGTAGAGTTAAAGTTGGTTTGTCAGCACAAAGGACTACCAGATGTACATTAGTTTCTCCACGAAGTATTAATCCTTTAGAAAGATGTCCAACTCGCATCACACCCTTCAATATTCTCGTGTTATCTCCCTGGTTGAAAGTGAACCTAAAATACAAAAAAATCTGTTGGAACTTGTTCATAGAAAGTTTTTCTACTGAAATGAGCAGAAGAATGTTATAATTAGGATATCGTCAATATTTGCATCACAATAACTTAAAAAAATATCTCATTAATTCAATATGTATTTTTATACAGGTTGTAAATCAAAATCTACTAACAACTGATTGTCTCGTCCGTCTTCTTTTTGCGGTGCTTCTGATTGTTTGCTTTCATTTTCAGCCTTGGCGGCGGCGGCGGCTGCAGCTGCGGTGGCAGCGTCAACTTTTTTTCCTTGATTTTTGGCATCTGCTATTTTGTCAGAAACAATCTTGAGAGCTTTCTCTGTATTGGATACAATATTTTGTATAGATTGTAGCTCGTCCTCTTTAGGATATATTTCAGCATGACGAGCCATTACATGTTTGTCATCACTTGATTCTGTTCGACGCGGCATACCACCGAAAAACTATTAAATAAAAACAATATAGATTTCTTTAATTTATTTAATATATTTTTTGATGCTAACTCGTCTTCTTTTCAGGTCTCTTCTAATTGAAAAATTAGTTTTTAAACATAGACATTTGACCAAAATAAGCTTATTTTTTATATGTTTTAAGAACCCATTTTCAATCAGAAGAAACCTAAAAACAAGAATTAGATTTAGATGTGTCTCATTCATAATACAAATAAATTAAACAAACTTACTGGAGGTGGCCCACCAGGAAATGGCCTGCCTCTGTGAAACGGACCCATACCCATATATTCTTCCTCATACCGTCTATCCCAATAACCATCTTCATTTCTTCTAGCCCAGTATTCTTCGCGAATTGCCTGAAGTAAAGAATTATATTAACCTCATAAAACATCAATTTATTATTTTAAATTAGGTAATCCCCATGATGATGGAGTGAGCACATGGATGAAAATGGGGAATTTTCATCAAGTTTGAGAAGAGAAAATAAAAGATTTGGAAATTAAATATCCCACCTATTCAATAAGAAAAGTTTCAAACACCACATAGATATTGATTAGTACAGCAATGGAATTATTTGAGAAAACTGTAGAGTGGTTTCCATAAATTTTGGTGTACGCGAGCTTATTTTTTAACCATAAAAGAAAAATGAGAAAATCTAAGCCTAACTTTTCTTCATTTGGTTTTATTAATGAAAAAAACAAAACAAAAAGTGAATGGGTACTACACAAAGATTTAGAACTAGAATTAAAGTATGTATGAAATGATGGGGTACAGATATTTAGGTATAGGAATGCAACGTTTTCAAATCAAAAACTTTTATAGTAGTTTTTCTCCGACTTTCCATCATCTGAAGTTTGTTTCACGTTTAAAATTATTGATGTAAAGTAGTGGTAATTAAAACTATCTATCTTTCGAATTCTGCAGACAAGATAATATTTCTACTAACAAATAGATTGGAATGAATATATAGAATTGAATACTAAAATTTTATATTGCTGTAATGAATATGTAGTTAGATGAGAAGAATATGGATTAATAAGAAATATTGGGTGACCGAGGATTAAAGATGGGAAATAGAAGCACAAGATCGTAGGAAGTAGAGGGCGATAGTGGATGTGGCCAAGCCTAGAGCCAGAAAAGACCAAAAATTAAACTTTGGACACTATAGATTTCATAAAAGTAAAACGGAGACAATAAGGCATTTATTTATATTATTTGGATCTTAACTACTGTTGTAGTCCCTTTAATTTGTGTAACCATCAATTTGATAGAAAAAATTTGCATAAAAATAATATAAATGAAGCGAATTTCCTTTTTCTTCTTGTCATTTATTATCTAGTAATACACCCAAATACACGAAATTTTCTTCTTTCTCGAATTCTATTAACATCCCACCATGTTTATGTACTTTGAAATTGTTTTTTGTCTTGCTTCCACATTTATTCTATTTTCATAAACTTTGTTTTGTCATTATTGAAGTGTAGGCATATCTCTTCTGCTGCTATTATTAGCTGTTTTGTGGTTTTTCCAAGCTTCCTGTGTTTCTTGCTATCATCAACAACAGAGATAACACAATAAAAAATATAAAAACAAGTTAATGAAGTAAAAACAATTTAGAGATGATAATACATTTTTAACAAAATTCCTCATATCGACAAACCTATTAACCTATCCTAACACTGCAAGCTAAATGGGAAGTTCGATGTTGAAAACAAAAATAGAAAAACTTACGGCTCTTCTCATCTTTTCTTCTTGCATTTTCCTTTGTCTGAGCGACGGTTTGACATCCACAACTAGATTAGGATCGACTTTCTTTTTATATTGCAACCTATGTCTTCTACCTTTCATATGCATCTCCTTTGCGTTTGGATCACTAAATCTACACTCGCATAATTTACAGTTGAAACTTATAACCTGTAACTATAAAATGTTAAACAGAAAAGTTGAAAGAGCAACAAAATTATGATTAAAAAGTTTGAACAACCACAACCTGACGAGTAGTTTTTTTGCTTTTTTAGTGTAAAAAATTTGGATAATAAAATATTGCACTCAGTACTTTACTTTTGCTATTTACATTTTTTAAAGGTTAAAAATTCTAACTAAACACTATATGTCATTTATGACTGACTCAAGAAGGAAAAATTTGCTTCCTTTCATGTTTTTTTTTCTACAACTGTATCTGTATGATTTGGTCAAATTTGGAGGAAAACTTACGAGTGCATTTGAATTGATGAGAGCAATCATAATCATTGTAAGAAAATTGAGCTTTCACAATTTCACCTACATGGGAAATGTAAAAGCTTAGTTAACTGTTTATCTAAATTTGTTTTGTCTATTTGAGGTTTGAGGATTACAGTGATGTTAATGATTTGAAACAAAGTAAATTAAAAAATATAAAAACGAACGAGTTTTTTGCTTTATTGAAAAGACTACCAGTTATTATAGTAACTCAGGAAACAAAATGACTAAATTATAAATACTTATTAATAACTAAAGAAGTAGAAAATAAACAAGAAATTTGTTACAGTGAATTTCCTAAAAAATGAAGGACTTTTCGTTTCTGTGATAACTCATTGCAAAAAGTGGAAAGCCAAAATTTATAAATACTAACAAATCCTGTTATTTACATAAAATTACACTATCATCATTTTTAAACTTGAATATAAATAGAAATTTGATGAAAATTCTCAAATGTTACGAACTCACTTTTCCATCATCTGTTTTAATTTCTTCAATATAATCTTGACCAACAGGTTGTACGTCGGCTTCTGGGGTGTCGTCATCATCTTTATTGTTGGGATCGCCATTGCCCGTGGCCGCTGTACCCAAACCACTTCCTTGTACAAAATTGATTTTTGGATCGCTGGCTACAGATTTTTTAGCACTACCCATAACTTCCGGCTCTTGAGGTGGTATTGGTTTGCCTAATTTAGTGTGGAGGAGTACCACTTTTTGATGCTTGGCACCACGAATGTGAGCTGCATATGCATCATTACCTAATAAAAAAGAATATTAATATAATATAAATACAGATACTTTGTAGTTAGTGAAAATTATGCCTAATTCCCTAATCAAGGTTTTATCAGAGTTCCAAGAGAAATTGAGGCATAAATGCACCTCAAATTAAAATATATCTAGTCTCAATGTTATTAAAAGAAAAATTTGTTTTCAATTAACCAAAACCAACTATTCAACTCCAATCGCTCAGTATAGATGCTACGCAAACAGTAGGAAATGAGGAAGCACTGTAGGCCACTGCACAGCTTTCGCCCTACACATTCCGTCTTTGTTCACGTACAGAAATTAGTATAGTGCTACTGCCAACTGTAAAACAACTGAATGGCTTCTTGAGCTCTGAATCATCCATCATACAATCCTGACTTAGCACCCACCTATCCCAGAACTGAACATGTGGGCACTGGAAAACTACATGTATTAATCTTTCTGAATATATGGACCAGTGTGCGCGGCTCTATGAAGACACCAGCTGGGTGACAGAAATCAAGGGGGCCAAACTTAGATAGCTAGGCCATTTGAAGCGTATGTCTGAGGAGCGAGAGGTACGCCAGTAGAAGGATGATGTCGAAGAGGATCTTCCAGAGCTAGATATGAGGGGGTGGAGACGTCGAACATTGGACCGTGATAACCAAAGGAAAGTGGTGGACAAGGTCAAGGTTCTTTGAAGGCCGTAATCCCAATAGTAGTAGCAGTATCAATCTTTCTTGTGATCAAGTTGAAAATTAATCGTAAAAACCAAATTTATTGATTTATACGATCTTATCTTTTGATTAAAGCTCTTTAGAGGTTGAAAAAAAAACGATCTATATACATAATTTTTTCCACAACTCCAACATGTTCTTCATTACATTTTTTTAATAGCATTATTAATAAATTTTTCTTGTTATTTTATTCCTAAATATTATACCATTTAGTGCGGTAGTAGTTTTTTTTGCAAACATAAATTACCTGTGCAAGTGACATCACATAGCTGGCACCTTAGAGAGTTTCCAGATCTGTTTTGACTAGTTACCGCCACAGAAGCAGCCATTTTCAAAGCTGATTCACGTTTCTTGTGTTTTTGGCCTAATAAATGTTCCTGATATGTTTGTGGACCGGCACAACTGAAAAAAATATCAATTACATTTATAACATTCAAATTAATAAAAGTTTTTGATACATATAAACTACATATACTTATATTATCTTATATTTTATAAAGCTGAAGAGTTTATTTAGTTGAATGAAATAATCTCAGGGACACTGATTCAAGGGAAACGCTATTTTAGTGCTAGCATAGTCATTGAAGAAGTCTAGGAAGTCTATAGGCTATATAATATGATGCCACGTTGAATCGGAGTAGAGCATTTAAGAAAAATGGTACAGAAACGTGGAAAATTTGCCTGTTTCCGAGCGAAGGGATCTAAAAAATTTTATAACAGCAACTTTCAATAGTGACTTATTATAAACTTTTTTAGTTTTAGTTCTTAGTGAAACAAATACGTTAATCACCACAAAAAGTAACTGTTGAACAAGCAGGGTTTGTGAAAGGCAGAGGATGTCGAAAATATATTCTGAATATATGTGTTATAACAAACTTTTATACCATCTCGACAGCAGTTATCAAAGTTTCAAATTACCAATGCTTTATACATGTGCAATGATTTTGAATTGTTTTAAAGGATGGAGCAGTGATCTCTCGATCGTAATCCTTACCGACGACACTGTACTGATTACATCAACAATAAAGCACGAAGAAACTATTAAAAAAACTAGTAGATATCTGTGGAGAGCAAGTCTAAAGATAATATATGAGAAATATAAAGTCCTGTTACTTAATCATAGACAAAATTCCTGATATTCTTAACCAATTGTAAAATTGTGAATTCATGTATCTTTATCACCGTAAATTGACCGAATTTCAGTAAATTTGATCAAATTTTGTCCAATGGTAGTCAGCTAGATCACAAATTCAATTCCTTTAGGATCAAGTTATAAGTTCCGATGACCCTCTATCTAACCATATCTCTCTTATTAGACGTAGAAGGATTTCTTATCGGATTATATGTGAGGAAATTTTTTTTATTTCCAGGTCCATATCAATAAATCATCACAACTAATAAAGTAACATTTTTAAAATTTTGTGTTATTAATTACCAGACCTTTCTATTCTTTGGTATTCAAGATAAATAATCCATTAAGTAATGAATAGTTCAACGTAATGCACTAAATAAAATATAAATAAATTCTCTAAAATTGGAAAAAATAGTTTGTTTTTTACCTAATTTTGCAAACCTCGCAATAATGCAATTGTTGCGGTTTGGGTGGTGCTTTCGTCCGGACTATCTTTGCACCAGCTCCAGGTTTTCGAAAGTTTTGCCATCCAGCAGGTTTCTGTTGACCTCCAACTTGTGCTACATACATTGTGGCTATAAAAATTGAAATGTTTGATTAATTGTGATGTTATTGCATGAAAATTCTTCTACAAAGAAATATAAAATTTGCAATAGATAGTGATTGTGTTAAGGAGGGATTGAATGTACTACTAAATATGAAATCTTACAACCTTATAATTTAAAATAATACATATCCAAATCTAAAAACATTTTTCGAAAGTTTTTTGTAAAAAAAATGTAGACATTACAATGATTCTCTGGAAAATTTATAAAAATCTAATTCGATTTGTAGGCTTCGCCCTTTTTGTGTATTCAAATTAATATAAAATTTTCTTTTTAGACCTTTTTATGTTTTTTATGGAGATTCGTCTTCATTTAAGGTCTTTTTTCTATGATAATTTTTACATGTAATTTCAGACTGATTTTTATGAAAAAAAAACCTAAAATCAAAACAAATCATCACAAAAATTGATGAAAAATTCGAACAAATTTTGTTTTCAATTAAATAATTCCACAATTAGAAAAATATGGGAAAACGATGATTTTTGTTAGAAATAATGTCTAATCTACAACTTCCTCTATTGAGGAAAAGATTCAAAACAAATGAAAAGGTGATCGAAATAGCCTTTTCGGTCTCTTTCTGAGAACACTTCTTTTGCAACCATTATTTAATAACCTTATTACTCTGGTTTTTCCTAGATAAAAAAATATTTTAGCAGATAGTCGTTCAATAACAAATGGTTCTTTTCGATGGAGCAGAGACCGGATAACACTTTTGAAGCCATTGCTGATCTTGTACAATATTTTTTTCATCAAGAAGCAATGCTAAATTAATTAACAAACGAAATTGTTTTTAAAATATTAAAATTAGCTTCACTTGAATGGCTGTCACTTTTTTCAGAATAATCGAATGTCATGAAATTTCACACATAGTCTTTTGAAATTTGTTACTTCATAAACGTCATATGGATTTGACTATGTCATCGCCATCTACTCTTGCAGTTTTCTTTTTATTGTTGAAAAATGGGCTTTTTCATGTAGATATCAGTATTTTAAGGTAATTAATTACTGTAAGGTGCACAGATAACATTCTATAAGCATATATCTACAATAAGGAAAGCATTTGAAAAACAAAGCAGAATCTACAAGGCGTTTTCAATTGATTACTCCGGTCGTTGATAAGAGCTCGACAAATAACACGTTAAAAGCGGAACCAAAAATTCAAAAATGAAAAAATAGCATTTAATAATACCCAAATCAAAACCATATTTCATTTAGATGAGGTTTTAAGTAAAAAATAATTATACTTTTCAATAGTTTTCTATTGAGAAAACATAAATTGTTAATATATTTTATAAAAAATGTGAAGGAACGATATAAACTAAAAATGTTTTTAAAATAAATGTAATTACAACAAATGTTTTTTTATATTTGTTCATATGCACCAAATATCTAACCAATTTAAGCGAAACATGCAAATTGTGAGTCTTTCAACCTATTTCTAAATAACTTAGACGAATATTAGTTCTGAATCTTGCCACCCTGCTAATTTCATCAACGTTCATAAAGTTAATAACAAAAATCAAATATACTATTTGACAAAAATATCTAAAACTATTTCACTAGATTCAATATCTTATAATCTACAAAATTTATAAATTATTTTAAAGCCAGTTATTTTATTCAAGAGGTTTCAGTTATTTTTGTCGGATAGCAAAGTACATAAGTGTCACTTAAAAGCAGATATATATTTATAAATTTTAACAACAATTATTGATGAAATACCACAAGTTTAATCCATGCAAGTGAATTAAAAAAAAACATTAGTGCAATGTAACTAATAATACCTAATATTACAATGAGATGTTTAATGTCTTTAGGAGACTTTCACAATTTTGTAAACATAGATATATATATCAATGTAAAATTGCTAGCAAACTTAATTCCAACCAATCAATGAAATTTTCAATAGAATGTCACTATAAATTCTACAGGTCTGCAAGTAAAAAAAAAAAGGTTTATACATTTTCTGACAAAAAAAATTCCTTCTCATCAATTTTTTTACAATACTAAATTTTATAAATTTTATTTTGTGGAAAATTCTTATTTAGTTATAATTTTATTTTATTTTTTAAGCTTAATGATGCAGAGGACTCAGAAACGTTGGCTACCCAGAACTAATCTAGTTCAGATTTTTGAGTTGACGAGGATCTTGAGATCTATGACCTAGTTAAAGACTTTGGTCTTTCAAAAGATGCAGCTAGGTACAAGGCTTAAAAAATCCTTTCATCATCTGGTACAGACATCGAGACACTCATACAGAAGAAAACTACAATGACTTAGCTACTATTCTTGAGAAAATCAAATATCAAGAATATAAATGGATGGTTTGTGGAAATTTTAAAATACTAACAATATTGTTGGGACAAAGTTATACAATATTCTCTACACTGGACAACAACTGACTGTCCACCACGACAAAGTTTAACTCCTAGCGAGAAAATCCACTTGGGTTTCACCAGAAAAGGTTTTATGGTCACTTGCTCATATTAAATTGGGGCTAATTAAGCAGTTTGTAAAATCAAATCAAACTTTATCTGATCCCCTCTTTCCTGACTCAATAGGAGATTTCGAAAAAGAAGCACGGAATTTTTTCAAAAATGTAGTGCAGTAGTGTTTGAGCAATACCAAGGATTCGCAATATAAAACTATTGTACAACGCATGCTGGCAGCACCTAAAGCTCAAGGGTGCAAGATGAGCTTAAAAGTTCACTTCTTACACTACCATATTGAGCTTTAATAGCTGCTTGGATATCGTAGAAGAAGATAATCTCCTGTTTGATTCCTTCTTAATTTGAACTCACCACATTTTTAAATTGCATATATTTTTGCTTGAACAATACTGTGTGTATTTTTTGGAGAAACACAACTTGTGTATTGGTCAAGCTTTCTGTCAGGTGTTTGGAGAAATACAACTACATACATGTTAATATGAAAAACTTTGGTATTTGCACTTTCTTTCATTTTCAATAAAATTGAAAAATTATTATCAGTACGATAACTTTGGTTCCACTTTGAAGAAGAGATAAATTTATCTCTCTTTTAATGTGGTAACTTGAGTTACTAATATAAATAGAATTTTGTTCATTGAATGAACTTCCTGGTACATCTTTGTATTTGTTGTGAAAATAATAGTTGTTCCAGATATAGAAGATTTGGATTAAAAGTCTTCATACTACAACAATATATACATGAATAACATTGTAATAAGTAATATCAAAATCACATGCTACAATTATCAATTTTACTTGGTATTAACTTGCTCATTTTTTTCTATCACATCTACTACATTAAATTTGATTGAATCTCAATAGCTAGATAATAATGCAAAGTGCTGTATCTCAAAAACTAATTGTTGTAAAGACTTGTAATACGAAATTTTACTACTAAAGTATCCAAAAGAAGACAGTAGAAAATATTTTTAGATTTTAAGGAGGCAAGCGCCATCTCGTACTTTTAAAATTATTTTCCTCTGAAATCCTTCAAGTAAACGTACAGAAAAAGTTTTTAAATACAGATTTTACACACTCTACATTATAAATAAACAAAAAAATCTATCAAAAATAAATAACTATATTAAAATAAAACAATTCTTACCTTTTGCTTGAGTAGTGGGCTGAGCTGCGGCTACAGTTGTCTGCGTTACAGGTTGAACGTACGTTGCAGTCTGATAACCAGCAGAATTAGCTTGGAAATTTATCTTATTCTGAGCAGATTTTGTAGCTGCTGTCATAGTTTAACGCTAAAACGTTATTCTTTCACAAAGTTTCAATACCTTAAATGGATTTCCATGAGGAAATTGAAAAACCCATTCTTAAATAGTATTTATTACAAACCATTTTAACTAATGATAAAATTATTAAAGATGATACAATTGTTTTTTCCACAGAAAGTTTGAAAACTGTAAATGATTTCGAAATTATCTCAGGATTAATATTATTTCTACAGGATGAAGAAGAGAGAAATAGATTAAACGCATTGTCTGTTTTCCCAATCAAACACTGTATTATAAACAATTCATTCTTCTAGTAGATTTTGTGAAAGAAAAACATTTTGTATTGAGCAAAATTGATTGATTGATTGAGCAAAATATATAAATTATTTTAAATAGATTTATAGATGAACCTACATTTAAAAAGTATTTTGAATTTGCTATTAGTTTTCCTATTCATATTAGGTAAAAATAAATTTGAGGGCTTTTGTTCAGTTTCCGATTGGCTACACATAGTACATAGTGCATCTCCTCCGTCATTTCAGAATCAAACAAATCATTTCCAATTAAATAAACGTAAACTGCTGTTGCTATTGATTTTGACAACAAGTGTGAATTGCGAACTGATATTTGTTTCTTGCAGGCATAAGAGAACAGTACAGCAGGAATTGATTGCAGCTGAAGGGGATCAAGGAAGCAAGTTTGTCTCAACATAAGATATTGTTTAATGAGTTGATCAAACAATTAAGAGAAATAGGGGAATCACCATAAGTAAATTGTCAGATGTTGACTAACGACCTCAAAACTCCTCGAATGGCTGCACCGTTAAGAATTTGTTCACTGTTATAATACTGATAGAAGAGAATTTTTTAAAATAAATTATTTGTGGTAATTAGACTTAAGTTCAATATGATACACCTGAATTAAAATAACAATTAAAACATACTGAACTGTTTACATTACCACTACACCAACATTCACAATTACACATTTTGATAACCAAGTGTAATTGTGAGTGTTGCTGTAGTGGTAATGCTCACCAAATTGAAAGGAACCCTCAACAATTATAAGTTTATGGTAACTATTCATTGAGTTCTGATCCACGATCCTAACAGGGCTCGTCTACCCAGCGGCTCCTGCAATCTAAATAGGTGCCTTTATCTTTTTCCGGAAATAATACAGTGACTTGGAGGACACTTCCAAACAGACTTTGGAGCTCATAGAAACTGTTACACCCACCACCAATCATTAGCAGCAACAATTTATTACAAAACATGTTCACTGATATGACATCGAAATAACCTATATTATATATATCAAAACTGTCGACAACACATATAGCACAGAGGTAACTCGATTGTTGAAAGCTTGATAGAGATCAAATAAAAGATCGAAACGTTGGCATTTTAAAAAAATTTTGGACAGTTTTACTTTGAGTCCTCAACCCGCAATACCATTCGAAATTACATAGTAGGAAGGGTAATAATATCAACAATGATATACATTACTTTTGATAATTGATAAATGTTTCCTATATACTCACCCATCTTTTCTTTATATCCCCTTAGAAATGAAAAAATAGCCCTCTAGTTATCATTTCTATATCAAAATGATGCTTCAAACTTAAAAAATGTAGATTGATCTAAGACAAAAAATTACATCATTGAAAATACTTACTGACACTTGAACTTGTTGTGGTTGTGTAGTCCTCTGAGTATTGTAAGTTGTTGCGTATGTGGTAGGTTTTGCAGCGGCTGCTACAGCTACAGCCGCACTTTGATCATATCCTGTAGTATAACCTGCTGCTGCTGTTTGACCTGATCAACAATTTTTTATAGTAAAAACAATCACTTCAACAATCAACCTTCTACAAAATACTATTTGTATTTGAAAAGTTGTTTGTCAAAAGAAAATGAAAATTAGCAGGGCGACAAAGGATACTTTAAAAAAATTAAAAACCGAAAATTAAGCAAATATACTCAAAATTTAAAATAACAAAAACTTATCCCTAGTTAATGGTTGATATTCAAATACAATGAGGTGTTAGTGATGAGTTTTTTTTCTAGTAATAGTTAATCCATGTTCTATACATATTTCATATAAAACCTGTTTTTAAGTGATAGATGTATTCTCTCTCCTGTGTGCATTTTTCAAATTACCTTCAATAATCTGCTTTTGGTATATTGGGATACTTTTATCTTTTTGGTTATGGAAATAAAGGGAATATTGGGATATGAAAAAATAGCCAAATTAATATAAGGTTACATAGGTTCTCTGTCTGGTAAAAAATGTACCATCTATAAATTTAAAACTCACATTAAAATCAAATAAATGTGTGTAGAAGTGTTTCCAAAGACTCTTGTGGATGACTACAATTATAGCCCATCATAAACTACTGTTCGGACACGCATTTTCATTTCAGCAAAAACTGCTATACCCAACCCATGGTCATTCACCGTTTCATAGTTAGCACAATCCATCAATAAAATTTTCCATAATGTTATCAGTTTCCATATAAAAATCTGGTAATTTCTCATACAGGCAAATATTAAATACAAAACCTGCAGAACAATACATAGTTGAAAATCTAAGATGGTTACAGCATGTGAAAAGGGTGAGAGAGGAAAGGATTACAAGAAGAATACTAAAGCCAAAACAGTAAGAGCAAGAAATAGAGGAATATCATAAGAGATCTGGATGGACAAAATCAACAAAGTTACTGAGAATAGAGGGAAGAAACTACATGAGTAACTACCACAAACCGAAAGAAATGGAAAGAATTTTGAAAGTCCTTGAAAAAAGAAAATCAAGCTCAAGTCTTACACCCTTGCCTTTTATCGCTGATTAAATTAATGTATTCAAGAACTCATCTAATTTACAAAATTATTTAAAAGATGTATGAGATATTAAAGGGAAGTAGATGCATCTAAAACAAATACTTTTATATTGCCGCATAGGTTCGGAGAGGCCGCCCCAGAGGATTATGTTCAGGTGCAGATCCTCAGTTTTATGTCTAAAAACATTCTTTTGTCAAGAGAATATTTACCATTTTTTCTAATGCATGATTATCGTTCCAAACACGATTATTTGGATGTTGTAAATTACCGCTTGATTGCTTTAAATTAACCTGGCATTAGTTTCATATGTATAATTTGTTATCTATAATTTATTATATGGATTTCTACTAAATATATAAAAAAGTATTTTTATAAGTAAATAAAATGTGAAAATTCATGATTTCTTCAATTATGCCCCAAATGTTTATATATTGGTTTATTTTCACTATTCACCATATTCAAAGACAACAGAAAAAGTGATAAAAGATCTAAGCTATTTTGTTGCTATGCTGAAACATTTTAAGTCCTTCGATCACTAGTCAATGCACCATGGTATGTCACAAACAAATTGATCCATCAAAACCTTCGTATTCTAGCAATACAAGAAATACTACAGCCACTAATCCAAGAACCAAACAACAGAAGACTGAAACGAAGCTGATCAATTGATCTCAAATAAAGTGCATGAGACCTTCTCACTGGAGAAGTCTCATCAGGACATTCCCAAGACCAACCTATAGGTCCATATCCAACAGAATAGCTCATAAAAAATGTTAATAACTTCTGAGAAATTGTGGTAAAATGAAAATTATTTATTTGGAGTCTTACAAAATCATTTGAAGTCTAGAATAAAAGTGTTTTAGTATTTGCCTACAAAAAACCTAACAATGCAAGCACTAGTTTATGATGGGTAGCTATCATTAATAGAGTCTTCTAATCAATCATAGAAAAGATCTATATGAAACCAAATGATTATCTTTGTTCGTGGTAGATATCCTGTTCTCTCATCAGATTCATGTGCAGTTTGAAATTCTGTGTTCCGAGGAGCTAATAAAATATGTTCAGGATTCAAAATCCTTTATTCCTGTGTATACTTGGATATGGGAAAGGATTTTCAATCTGGCGCATTATACATTCATCCTTTTTGTGATATTCACCACGAAGTAACCTCTAACTTATGTGGTTTTCTATATAATTATATTTAAAAAACGTGGTAGTTGACTTTGTATTTACAAATATCAAGAATAAACCTTTGGCCAGTTAATTATATACATCTAATTGTCCTGTCTAGTTTTGAATTCATATTATAATTTCAGATGTTCATAAAAAGCATAGTGTTTATTTTTGAATATTCTTATAAAAGCTAATTAAGATTACCATATTTATGGTCAAATAATTCTTTTAAGAGCTCTCAAAATTTTAGTGCAGAAGTCCTTGTAAGTATTTATATTGTATTTTGTCTCCATAGAGAGTTCAAAAGTTTCTAAATTATTAATTATAATTAGAGGTACATGGGAATCATATATCAACCTCTGTAATAGCAAAGAATTTACCAAGAACCACAAAAGTAATGAAGGCAAAACAAATATATGGAATTTCAAAAGCACAATATGTGATAGATCATAAATCTTATCCGGAGTCCAAACAAAGAGTACTTTTTATAGCCCAGCAGATATATAATTTTGATCATATATACATAAGTTTTAGTTTTTCATAATGATTATTGGTTTGGTTATAATTAACATAAATAAATGATTTTAACTCCTTTAAATAAAAAAAAATAAGTTGAGGGTTGGATTGTAAATGATAAACCAGTGATAAAAATGAGTAGGTAGGTGAACGCTGATAAGTTTTGGAAATTTATTCATTTTTCACAGAAAGCCAAATTTAGGCATAGTGGGTAACAATGTTACAAGTTCCATTATTTTAACACCTTTATTAATATTTGTAAATATTTTCTAATCTATCCTCTGTTTCAACTTGTATTGTGTGAAATCCATTCATTATATTCTTAATATAAAGTATTTTCTTATAAATAAATTCACTTTAACCAAATAAAATTGTTATTAAACAAGACCCTTTCATAATAATGATTGCATAAACCCACCTCTAACAATACAATCTGAAGGTAGTATTACTCACTTGTATTTTCAAAAAACTACACCCTCAAGTGACATCCAGAAATCCAATATTTTTAGAACATAATATTAATAACAAACATAAAATTACGAAAAAACAAAAAAAATTACCGTAACCATAATCGTAAGACGCAGCTCCAGCAGTTCCGACAGTTGCATATGCTGCTTGTTGAGCTTGGTAAGGTGTTTCGTAGCCAGCCCTAGTTCCGTACGTAGCAGCGGCACTAGCAGGGGTTGCTACAGCATATCCAGCCTGTCCCGTTTGATATGCAGCACCCGTAGCAGCTGCCCTATAAAACATCGTTTTGATTAAACCATGTATATAATATTACGATTAGCGCATACTCTTAGATAAATTTGAAGTATGCAGAGGTTAATATTAACTTTTTTAAAGTTTTACAGCATCAAAAAATAGAAAACCTCGATGGTAGATGACCACGGTCGTGCCGATATTGATCGCGAAACTTAAACTAAGATGCCGGATATTCGGAAATCAAGGACGCCGGTAACCGAACCAAACAAATAAACGCTCATATTTACTTGACCATTTATGAGCTATAAAAGAGTATTTATTGGTAGAAACTACACAATAAAGTTAGGAAATCATTTTTACTTACGTATATTGTGTTCCACCGTGGGTAAAACCGAAATAATTATTTGTAGCCATTTTTGCAATCACGATTGACACTTTTTTAAATGACAACTGATATCAAATTGACAGATGACAGATTTTAACATAGAACGGACATTTTCAGAAATAGTTTTCGATTTTTATGAACTCGCATAAAAGGGAGATATGACTATTCATTTTGTAATTCCAATAATTATTTATGTTACAAGGTCGAAAAAATGGTATACCTATTGTTATAAATCCTAAAATTACTATATCAGTTCTTTAACAACATATTTTATTTCATACCATTATTTTTACTTAATTAAAAATAAATCGCACTCTATATACCATATTTTAAATAGTAGTATTACCATAAATTTTTATAAGTAACTTTATTATATTTTGCTTCGATATACATTGTTTGGGAGCTCTATTTCAGTTCGATAAAATAACCTTTCCAGCCTTGTGTTGTAATGTATACTTTCCCGAACTCTAACTGAGTACGTAATAGCATAATATTGAACATTATGAAAAAAATCCTATTATAGGAATTCAGAGGTTCTGACTCCCTAAAAGAACACTCTTGCCTATTTCTAGGATGACTAGAGAAAATAAAGCGAAATAGATTATTATTAGACCAATGAATCAAGCTATTTTTATATAAATGATAGTAAATGCAGTATACATATAACATACACATATAACTAAAAATAACAAACAAGAAAGTAGCAATTTCTTTCACATATTCAGATTAAAATATACTGATACCGTATATTTACAATGAGAGAGCTCTTCTTTTTATATTTAGAGCGCGCCTAATGTCAAATTTCTTAAATGACATTTATAACAAGTAACCGTCAATGCAATAGTTTTTGTAAGTGACAGTTAATATAACCAGAACCAGAAGCAACAATGTCTTCTGAACTTGATAATTGGATAGAAATTGCAAAACAGTGCAAGTATTTACCAGAAAACGACTTAAAAAAGTTATGTGATATCGTGTGCAGTATTTTATTAGAAGAATCAAATGTTCAACCCGTATCCACTCCTGTTACCGTTTGTGGAGATATACATGGACAGGTTAGAAGAAAATTTTCTGGGTGTTTTGATATTTAATGTTTTTTTTTTCTTCCAGTTTTATGATCTCGAAAAGTTATTTCGGAAAGGTGGACAAGTTCCTGATACAAATTACATTTTTCTAGGCGATTTTGTTGATAGAGGCTACTACAGCCTGGAAACATTTACAAGACTTCTTACACTCAAAGCTAAATATCCAAATAAAATAACTTTGTTAAGAGGCAATCATGAAAGTAGGCAGATTACACAAGTTTATGGTTTTTATGATGAGTGCATGACTAAGTATGGAAATGTTAATGCTTGGAAATATTGTTGTGGAGTTTTTGATCTACTAACTATTGCTGCAGTAAGTTTTTAAAATAATTAAACTGATATAAAATAATTGTTGATAATAGAATAAAAACTGATTTCATCAAATTTATACAAAAGTTTTAAAAGTTTTTTTTTTTATTTTCATTGTATTCTTCATGTTTATTACCAAAATTAGTGCTTTATTCCATCAGTTTGTACTTATATCTTTAAGAGTTAACACGTTGACTGCAAATTATGGGAAACTCGTAGATTGTGTTCTTTTCTTGGACTTCAACTATGAGTTATCTAGTACTGTGTAATTTTGTGTAATTACAATTAAATTCTTAGTATATCAAAGTATTGGGGAAAGTACAAAAATCAATGCTTACATGCATTAACAAAACATTTATTGAAAAACAAATAAAAAAATAGAAGACCATCCTCCACACCGAGAGCTGGTAGTTTTATTTTAGAAGTTACTTTTTGAAAAATTTTTAAACCTTTTGGGTCATCTAATAGTGTTTCTCAGACATAGGAAAGATTTTGATCTGAAATGTTAATGCCAGATATTTCATTATTGTAATCTCGAATTATATTTGGATTCATAGAAATTTTTCCATTTCAACAGCATGCCTGTTTGAAATGCTAAGATCATCTCATTTGCTTTTCCATTTGCATGTAACAGGACCATTTTGCTGCCAAAAATATTTTGGAATTTCCTAACTACTGTTAATTTTCTCAGATTTTCTGCTGTAAATCTTTTATTTTCATAACCAGACTATCGGACTTGCATAGTTCATACAGTTTGATACCATATTTGTGTTTTATATTTTTTATGCATTAATGGAAAACCAATCTTCCCCACCATAGCATTATGATTTTATAATAGAAAGTTCAATCTTATAAAAGTAACAGTTTGACAATTCTACAATAGTCTTGAATACTGACTAAGCCGATAAGTACAAAGAAATATCATCCGATAAATATATATAACTTTAATGTAATTTGAATGGCCAAGAAAACATTCTGATTCCAGCGTGACTTCATGTGCGTGACATGTCAAATTTGAAGCCAATAAGTCAGCATACCAGTGTTTGTGTATCCTTCTTCAGAGAAACGACAGAAGCCAAATAGGTTTAATTTGCGAGACTTTTTAAAAAAAATGCATTTTTTGCTTTTTCATGATAACTATACACTAGAATTAAAAAATAATATAATTTGATTAAATCAAAATGTCAATTTTTTGACAAGATTTCTAAAAATTAAATTGTTTCTGACATTTGGGTAAATATATTGCATTTACTTTTCTATACTATTAATTTATATCTAATAATTATTAAGTATCCTAGAGGTAGAATTTTTGTCTTAATTCATATTTTGTAGATTATAGATGAAAAAATATTGTGTGTACATGGTGGATTAAGTCCAGATATTAAAACTTTAGATCAAATTAGAATTTTGGAAAGGAATCAAGAAATACCTCATAAAGGAGCATTCTGTGATTTAGTATGGTCAGATCCAGAGGAAATAGATAACTGGTAAATCTACTATATTGAATATATATTATTAATAAAGAAGCTTATATTGCTTAATGCATTAATTTCACTATGTTAAACATAGGAAGTAAAAATAAGTTTTCATAAATTTATACTCATATTAAATTGTCAGCATATTTTTTTAAATTGATGAATAATTTGAAAAAAAATATATAATTAAAGTCAAAAGTATCTATTATAAATTTCTTATTTCTTAAACCTTAGACTTTTTGTTTGAATTATCTACCTATCAAAATGCTTCAACTATTCGCTACTTACTAATAATTTCTTTCTTTTTTTTGAAGCAATCTCAATAATACAAATTTATATTTTAGGTCGACAAGCCCCAGAGGTGCAGGTTACTTATTTGGAGCCAAAGTTACTCATGATTTTATGAAAATAAATGCCTTAACATTAATTTGCAGGGCTCATCAGTTAGTACATGAAGGTAGATATTGTTTAACAATAAATTTTGATTACATCAGAAAAAGTGTGAGAATTAAAAATGAAGCTTATGAAATAATAAAGAGATTTGTATTTTTTTTTTAATTTGCTAAAGGCATATACAAACCCAGTTATGATTTATTGAAAGTTGAATATTTTCATCGAAAGAAAATGTTTCTTAATTTAACGTAAAAACGGTCAATTTTTGTGGTAATTGCATATAATATTTTTCAAAGTATTTTTAACAAGATTCAAAATGAGAGTTAATGGAACTCTCTAACATAAAAACTAAGAAATTTATAGCCGAAAGAAAATTGATTTATATTTTTATTGTAAAAAAAACTCAATTTCACCGTTAGCAATAGTACCTAAATTGCAATAAAGATGTAATGCAGTGATGATTTACTTTGTTTACTTACTAATAAAAATTTTGAACGATTTAGAATGCCTAATTTTTCGAAAAAATGTTTGAAATTTTTAAAAATTTCTTTTTTTCAAAATTTCTAAAAATAAATAAGATATACATTAAAACTGATATGGAACAAAAAGTAAGTATTTTTTTTAACAAGTATTTTTCTTTTTTTAAATTTTTTGTAATTCTGAAATAATACTAATCATACCCTAACGTATAACTGATATCATTTTGGAATCCTTTACATGTTGTCCTTTAAAAAATAGAGGGTTAAAGAAATTTGAAACGTTTATAAACTTATAAAATTTCGTTTTGAGTGACTAATTTCTTTGAAAATTAACTGAGATATGACAAAAAAACTAAAAACAATCTAATTTTCCATTTCAATTCAACAAATTTCCAGTGTAATTAAAAAATTTTAACATAATTTTCAAAGGACGTAAAAGTATAACATTGTAGAAATCTTGTAAATAATTTTTCATTTTTTTGTCATAAGGGATAATTTATAGGAGTTTTCCTTTTGAAGCATGTCCCAGGTTTGATCATTTTTCAAGGACAGTTTTCCTTCAGTGATTCCGTCTTTGAACATTCCGAGTGATGCTTTTTCCGCCACGTTTTCCAGTACTATGTGGATCCTGTTTGCTCTCAGACTCCATAATGAAAAACCGACATATAATTAGAATACCTGATTGTTATTTTTTTTTTATAAGATAACCGTTGTTTAGTTAAATATTTTTTTAGGTTATAAATACATGTTTGATGATAAACTGGTAACAGTATGGTCAGCACCGAATTATTGTTATCGCTGCGGAAACATAGCAAGTATTTTGGAATTCACCACGCCAGACAAGGGAGAAGCGAAATTGTTTCATGCCGTACCGGATTCAGAAAGAGTTATACCTAGTAGAAATGTCACACCGTACTTTTTATAAAGATTAATTTTAAATATATTTTAAATATGTTTTTAATAGTTTTGTTTTTTTCACTTCTGAACTGAACATTATCTAAAATTTTAGAGAATCAACCAATTACAAGTTGAAATGAAATTTTTTAACCCTTTTGTCGATCCATAATTTTTTGTCGACGTTGAATATACATAGTGCAATCCATCAGTTCTTTACCTCATTTAGTAGATAAAGCGTGTTCTCAAAAATATTTATGTACGCGTCAGTGACAAGTTTTAACAAGCTTTACACAACGTTGCAACTTGTTTTGCTTCATTTTATTATAGTAGAACTCGAACGACTCGACATTTCAGTCTATTTTGAAAAATGCCTCAAATTGAATTTCTCTCTATTTTTAGTCAAATTATAATTTTCGACTTGCTAATATAGATACCTGAAAACGATACATTTATAAAAAAAAGATTAAAAAACTTGAAATAACAATAATTGAACCAAACTATTATTGAGAAAAAAAAAAAAAGAAATAGCATAAATAGGAATGGAGGACAGATTAGATATTACAGTTAATAGCAAAAGAGATAGTATAAAAAATGTATAAAGAACGTAATGGTTCTCCAAATAGAAATATGGACAATAATGGACTGAAATGAGGAAAGAGAGGACAATTGGTAATGAGACCTATAGTACAAATTACAAAGAACAAAGTGCAACATGCTAAACAAGAAGCCGGCGAATTTTACTCATCTAAACAACTGAAATGGATAAAATAATGAATTGTTGGTGTGAAAAATGGGAGCTGTTTACAGTGACTTATGTCCAACATTCTCAAATAAAAATTGGTCTAAGTTGCTTCGATTGAGATGAGAATCAGTAGAAGTGGACCCACAAGAGGGCCGGCTGCCCATGATGCAACTGTTTTGAAACAAATATTGCAAACCAGTTGAACTTGCAACGGTTTGGTAATCTCGGCAACGTATAACGGCGGGGAGCCGCACATTGAAACTAGTTTGCAATCGGGTTAGTCATTAAACAAAACCAGTACACGAAAAGTACTGTTTTTAGATTAGAAAATATTGAAACAAAAATAATAAAATTAGAATTGGCAACCCTGATAATTCCTTATGATATCGGGAGGTGTCGCATGAGCAGGACCTTATTATTATCATGGCGGCAAAACGACGAAAGCGCGTACTTAATGATGATTTAAAATCAAAATATACATTTAATAAAGAAAGTAATGATATTGATCCCAGTGAAATATACGAGGATATATTGAAAAATTCTAAGACAAACAAAATTTCAATGTCAAAATATTTTATTACTCAACATATTCTCCTCTTAATTGGATACATTTATTACAGCGAACCTGCAACGTCTCTAGACCTTTCAAAAAAAATGTTTCTTCTTGCTCTGCAAACCAAACGTCCACAGCTTTTGTTACCTTCTCGCTGGAAGAACATTTACGACATTTTAAACTTTTTTTCAGTCGAGGAAAGAGATGATAGTCGGACGGAGTCAAATCTGGTGAATAAGGGGGGGTGTTCTAGCAATTCAAACCCTAAATCACGAATTTTTTGCACGGCAACACGAGATTGGTGTGCAGGGGCGTTGTCCTGCAAAAACAAAACACCTTTGGATAGCTTTCCTCTATAATTTTTTCCCATAGAGTGGTCAGTAATGTCGAAGAGTGATCTCCAGTTATTGTTCTACTCTTATCCAAAACATCAATCATGCTTTATCCATGGCAATCTCAAAAAACTGAGACAAGAACTTTTCCAGAAGATTTTTGGTCACGAAACTTCTTAGGTCTTGGAGAACCAGAGTGTCGTCACTCCATCGATTGTTGCTTTGTTTCTGGATCGTAGAAATGTACCCAAGTCTCATCCATGCTTCTACCCTTGCACGCTTTTGGTCAAAATTCAAACATTTGGAGATCCATTTTGCAGCAATTTTTCTTTTTTCCGTGACAATGACGTGAACTATATGATGAACGCGTTGCTTTGAAATATTCAGTGCTTTAGATATTCGTTTTAGCTCAATTCGACGGTCTGATAGAATCATGTCATGAACTGCATCGATATTTTCGGGGACTGGCACAGAAACTGGCCTTCCCGATCGGTCATCATCTTCAATGGAAAATTTACCTCGTTTGCAGTCCAATTTTTCACGGTTGCCTACGAAGGACAATGATCACCAAAGGTAATAAGCATTTCTTCGCAAAATAATTTAAATGCAACCTGTATGGAATGCTACGAAAATATATAGGAAAACAAAAATTTGTTAAAAGCAATTCATTCCTCAGAAAAATATAAAAAAAACTAAATTAAATAAACCCTTGTTTATTATGTTTTATTTTTATATTGTAAAATCATATTTTAGTTTTTTATTTACTTAGGTATACAGTTTAGCCGTTGGGTGAATTTTTTATAAAAAATTGTAAAATTTGAGCGTGGCTGGTCAAAATTACTCTAACCAATAAATCGCGTACGTCTATGACTGAGCCAGAAAGTAAAAATAAAAATATTTGAAAACATCCACTCGCATACAGGTGCAGTGTAAGCTGCCAAATATCACAAAATTGTGTTAGAAACTTGTTAGATTCAGTGAAACAGTTAATATTAGTTGAAATAGGAACAGTTCGAAGCGGTTGTTCGCGCGAGCGGTTTTTGTCTACTTAAAGCGGAAAATTGGAACAATATTATTGGCATGCAGTTTATCACAATAGATTAATTACGAGTTTGGCTTGTGTTCAAGTGTTTTCAAAGACAGTAGTAAGTTTTTATCTTCTCGTTTTAATAGTTGAAAGGGTACTTACAGACTCTTTATGAAATACACTTCAATAAGTTTCAATTGTTTGATTATTTAAATTAAATAGCTTAATTCAATTTAAAAAGGATTTTCTTTTTACATACGAAATTTTTAGTGCTGTGTCTATATGTATTTATATCGTGAACATTATATAACAAAGTTTGTGAGTCCCTAACCGACTTTTAGATTCCTTGACACACAAGATCCATTTAAACATCTTTGGATAATCCAACACTAAGCGATTATTTTGTAAAATTTTATTATATGGGGTGTTTCGGGGTATAACACAATAATAGGAAGCCGTATTGAATGTCTCGGGTCTGAAATTGTCAGCAAATTTGTTTGGTCTATACATATTTTGACCTGAAAAATTGAATACATCTATAACTGTAATAGTTTCTACGTTAACTGACGTAAAATACAAAAAACTCATTTCCAAAATACACTTTCTTTACGTTTGGAGTAAAATAACTTCTCAAATGCCCGATAAATGCATTAAACTTTCAAATAAAACTTACAGAAAATTCAATTCTGAACACACAATTTGCTCATTTTTGTTTTGATTTTCATTCAGTAAAATAAAGATATTTTCAACTTGCATTCACTTTTTAATGAGGTTGTAAACATCATTCTCTTCAAAATTAAATTTTCTGTAAAGTTTATTTGAAAGTTTAATACATTTATTGGGCATTTAACGAAGTTATTTCAGTCCAAACGTAAAAAAGTGTATTTTGTATTTTACTTCAGTTAACGTAAAAAATATTACAGTTATAGATCTGAAACCTGTTTTGTTCAATTTTTCAGGCCAAAATACGTATAGACCAAACAAATTTGCATGAAAATTTCAGACCCGAGACATTCAATATGGCTTCCTATTATTGGTGGATTAGGAATTCGGGCGAAAGTTTTGTTATACCAACTTTTTTCCTTATATTTACCTATAGAATCATTTCCCAAGAAATTAGAATGCTATTACGTAACACCCTGTATATTTTTCAAAATATCTTTCTTGAATTTTAAACAGTTGGCTCATTCGATAAAACGATTTATCAAAAACATCTGTCCAACACTATTTTTAAATTTGCTGAATTCGTGGGCTGTCAATGTTTGGGGATTGGAAATAATTTTATTGGGATAGTGTCCGCTTCGTGTCTGTGCTTGCTATGTACCAACATAGCGTTGTTGGGTGATTTTTAGAGTAGACGGATGGATGGGTATAACTGCGGTTACATTTTTTGATAACGTCGCCCATTTGGCCGTTGAACGAGTTTATCAAAGAAACCGCAGCAAACCTGCAAAACCTCCATTCATTGGATAACCACTGAACCATTCTAGATATTCTACAAGAAAAAATTATCTGTAACTAGACACAGAAAGCACTACAATACCCTGGACTTCTCCGTAGAGTAATTAATTTAATTATTGAAGATATATAGCAAACAATACTAGACGATTTGGGTGATAGTGAAGTTACTGTGTTAGTAGCTCAATTTTGTCCACGAAGCTTACATGAGAAACTTTACAGTATTATATATATAAAAACTCAGTTTTGTTGTTAAAACTAATTTCGTACCGCACTAGATCACATACTATTTAAAAGCTATTGAGAAAGTAACTAACTAAACTAACGTTTATACTTATCTCCATTTCAAACGTTAGTTTCGACGAGTTTTACATAGAATTCACCATTTCCAGAGGGAATATTCCATCTAACATGTTTCTCATTGAGATAATTGAACGCCGATTGAGAAGCCACGCATGCAGACATTAGAATAGACTTTTTGACTAGCTCTCGTATAATATTTTAGCTTAAGACGTAGACCAAAGTATATATATTGTAAGTTAATTGTTGTTTATGCTATTTTTTGATGCCTTCAAACTATACAATCATTTTTTACTTATACTTAATAGCGTTAACATAAATGATTCAACTTTTTATTTTTTGAAATGTTTCTTATGTACTAGTTAATCAATCTGTAATCGTGATTCGTATTACCCTTGTTTAACAGAGCGTAGCGTTATATATAAACAGGGATATTACGTATGAACATACTGTAAACAAAGTGAAATATTTTTGGCAAAAATTCTGTGCTCCTACGACAAGATGTAAATAATAGATATCATAAGCGTTCATATGAAAATTTCGTTAAGTATTTCAAAAAAAAATTAATCATTTATTTAAAATTATAGATACTAATATATTTTTCAGTATTTATAAACACATAATAATGATTATCGTCAATGTCAGTAGGTCATTCTAAAATTCGTTGCATAAAATCATAAGAATAAATCTAGATTACAAAAAAGGTGTTTTTACTACAAGAGCTAGACAGAAACTGAAAATAACATCTCGAACAGTTAACAAAAAGTGAACAATTCTAAGTAAGGTGTCATATTATATTTTATAGGTGTTAGCAAATTCTCAGCTCGTAACTGCCGCGATCTTTTTTTTCTATTTTCAGATTTTTATAGGATTTACTAGATTTGGGTATAAAAAAAATAATAAGTCTGTTACCGTAATATATTTACTAGCATTTAAACAACAAAAACATTGTCTTACTCTTCTTTTTTTACAATACTTTTAATCTTATTCTGTTTAACGGCAATATCGAATTTACAGTATTTTCACGACTTCGCGAATGCTACTGACTGCGCCATATGAATATTTGAAAAATTGAAATTCGTTTTTAAAGAGAAAACTTAAATTTTAATTGCAAAAAAGGTGTTTTTACTACAAGAGCTAGACAGAAACTAAAACTGAAAATAACATCTCGAACGGTTAACAAAAAGTGAAGAATTCTAAGTAAGGTGTCATATTATATTTTATAGGTGTTAGCAAATTCTCAGCTCGTAACTGCCGCGATCTTTTTTTTCTATTTTCAGATTTTTATAGGATTTACTAGATTTGGGTATAAAAAAAATAATAAGTCTGTTACCGTAATATATTTACTAGCATTTAAACAACAAAAACATTTTCTTACTCTTCTTTTTTTACAATACTTTTAATCTTATTCTGTTTAACGACAATATCGAATTTACAGTATTTTCACGACTTCGCGATTCCTACTGACTGCGCCAGATGAATATTTGAAAAATTGAAATTCGTTTTTAAAGAGAAAACTTATATTTTAATTGCAAAAAAGATGTTTTTACTACAAGAGCTAGACAGAAACTAAAACTGAAAATAACATCTCGAACAGTTAACAAAAAGTGAAGAATTCTAAGTAAGGTGTCATATTATATTTTATAGGTGTTAGCAAATTCTCAGCTCGTAACTGCCGCGATCTTTTTTTTCTATTTTCAGATTTTTATAGGATTTACTAGATTTGGGTATAAAAAAAATAATAACTCTGTTACCGTAATATATTTACTAGCAGTTAAACAACAAAAACATTTTCTTACTCTTCTTGTTTTACAATACTTTTAATCTTATTCTGTTTAACGGCAATATCGAATTTACAGTATTTTCACGACTTCGCGAATGCTACTGACTGCGCCATATGAATATTTGAAAAATTGAAATTCGTTTTTAAAGAGAAAACTTAAATTTTAATTGCAAAAAAGGTGTTTTTACTACAAGAGCTAGACAGAAACTAAAACTGAAAATAACATCTCGAACGGTTAACAAAAAGTGAAGAATTCTAAGTAAGGTGTCATATTATATTTTATAGGTGTTAGCAAATTCTCAGCTCGTAACTGCCGCGATCTTTTTTTTCTATTTTCAGATTTTTATAGGATTTACTAGATTTGGGTATAAAAAAAATAATAAGTCTGTTACCGTAATATATTTACTAGCATTTAAACAACAAAAACATTTTCTTACTCTTCTTTTTTTACAATACTTTTAATCTTATTCTGTTTAACGACAATATCGAATTTACAGTATTTTCACGACTTCGCGATTCCTACTGACTGCGCCAGATGAATATTTGAAAAATTGAAATTCGTTTTTAAAGAGAAAACTTATATTTTAATTGCAAAAAAGATGTTTTTACTACAAGAGCTAGACAGAAACTAAAACTGAAAATAACATCTCGAACAGTTAACAAAAAGTGAAGAATTCTAAGTAAGGTGTCATATTATATTTTATAGGTGTTAGCAAATTCTCAGCTCGTAACTGCCGCGATCTTTTTTTTCTATTTTCAGATTTTTATAGGATTTACTAGATTTGGGTATAAAAAAAATAATAACTCTGTTACCGTAATATATTTACTAGCAGTTAAACAACAAAAACATTTTCTTACTCTTCTTGTTTTACAATACTTTTAATCTTATTCTGTTTAACGGCAATATCGAATTTACAGTATTTTCACGACTTCGCGAATGCTACTGACTGCGCCAGATGAATATTTGAAAAATTGAAATTCGTTTTTAAAGAGAAAACTTAAATTTTAATTGCAAAAAAGGTGTTTTTACTACAAGAGCTAGACAGAAACTAAAACTGAAAATAACATTTCGAACGGTTAACAAAAAGTGAAGAATTCTAAGTAAGGTGTCATATTATATTTTATAGGTGTTTACAAATTCTCAGCTCGTAACTGCCGCGATCTTTTTTTTCTATTTTCAGATTTTTATAGGATTTACTAGATTTGGGTATAAAAAAAATAATAACTCTGTTACCGTAATATATTTACTAGCATTTAAACAAAAAAAAACATTTTCTTACTCTTCTTTTTTTACAATACTTTTAATCTTATTCTGTTTAACGACAATATCGAATTTACAGTATTTTCACGACTTCGCGAATGCTACTGACTGCGCCAGATGAATATTTGAAAAATTGAAATTCGTTTTTAAAGAGAAAACTTATATTTTAATTGCAAAAAAGGTGTTTTTCCTACAAGAGCTAGACATAAAATAAAACAGAATATATCATCTTCAATAGTTAATTAACAAAAAACCAATGGAATTATTTTCTAAATCTAATTCCTTTTCTTTGGTGGATTTCGTATTGCTACGTCTTCTTTTTGATAAGTAGTAAGCTAATATTATTGCAAATAAAATAATTGTCGAAATTGTCGATATGGTTAGTATTTTGTAATTAACATTCTTCTCCTCAATGGGTTTTAACTGTTTGACAATTCTGTTAATTTCGTATAGATCTTTGAGTTTTATTTCTGCAAGGTTTAATTGCATTGTCATAACGCTCACCATCATCAGAGTATCGATGGTTGTAGATACCAGTTTCTTCTTCGAGTTTCTGTTTCTCCAAAGAATCGGTAGCTGGAAGTTGACAAAAGGTGACGTAAAGTCCTCACATGGGTAAAATCTTTAAATTCCCGATAAAACATTGAAACGTTGAGGTTCCGAAATTTAACTGTAACAGTATTTTCACGACTTCGCGAATCCTACTGACTGCGCCAGATGAATATTTGAAAAATTGAAATTCGTTTTTAAAGAGAAAACTTATATTTTAATTACAAAAAAGGTGTTTTTAGTACAAGAGTACTAATGAACCAATTTGAGTAATCATAAATATAAATTATAAATAAAAAAAAATGAAAATTCGCAAGTTATAAAATTCTCTTTCACAAGAATGTCAAAGAAGCAATTACTTTGATATATCTCAATTATTTCTGGAGAATCTCATAACTCGCACTTCTATTATTATATACATGATGCAGTCCATGAGTTCACATCTTAATAAAGGAAGAAAGGACATAAATAAAACAAACTTTGATTCTTTTTCAATATATTCTCCCTTTGCATCTTTAGAGTTAAAATGTTCTTACACTGTCTGTTGAATTTCATCGTCGCTGATGAATCTTTTACCTCTTAACTCGGTCTTCAGTTTTGCGAACAAAAAATAGGCTGACAGAGCCAGATCAGGGCTATATGGTGGGTGTTCATTCTCTGTGAAGCCACATTCGTGTAGAGCAGCCTTGGAAAGCATAGTAATATGCTGCGTTCACGTTCCTTGAAGTAATGATGTAGGATCCTTAGAACATTTGTTTTAGAAATACTGCAATGTCCTTTAGAAACAAATGGGTGTGGAGGCAGACAAAACGTGAATAATGCTCCGCACGATACGACGGTCATCGATTATGCACAATATGCACCAGATTTGGCTGTGACAATTATCTCTTTTCGAAATTCGAAACATCTCTTCAAGGAACTTGTTTTGAATACATTGAAGCCATAAAAAGTAATGCGTTTAAGGTATTGGAGGCAATCCCAATCGGCTTACAACAAATATTTAAATTTAAAACTCAATTCCATTCTTTTCCTTTCTAGATATGGCCACCGCGACTGCGAGTCACATTCCTGAAATTATAAAACTTCAGCTCCGAAAACCTAAACATTGGAATTGGGAGCTATCCACTTCAAAATCTTCACCTAATATCACAATGCCCATTATTAAGCTTTATGATTACAAAGGGAATTTGCTCGTGGAAGCTAAAGACAACGGTACAACAACAACCAGTATATATGGTTCAGATTTGAAATTGAATGAGGATAATGGTAGCACTAAATCTGTAAAGAGAAGAAGGAATTTGATAAGATCCAGGTAAAAAATAATATTGATAAATTATTTGTCTAAATAGAACTTTTCAATTAATAGCGTAAATTTTCCACCCTGACATGTGATAGTTAATTCTCAGTACACATAACAAAAACTGTCCGGGTTATTAGAACATTTTCTCGGCATATTTACGATGTATCAAACGTAATTTAGTTATATGCAATCGTTATCCCAATTATTGGGATAACTTACAGGGGCCGAGGCAAGCAAACACTTTTCTGGGAAACTATAACCAGAATAGATCTGCTGAATGTATTAATTGAGTAAGAACAATCTAGGAATACTAACAGGAGTTCTATTAGCGCACTCAACAAACACCTGAAGACGCTAGACTTAGCGGATAATGCGGCGTGCAGATTTTGTTGCAAAGAGGACGAAACTTCTGTCCACATTTTCTCGAAGTGTGAAACACTAAGGAATTCCAGAGCACTACACCTTGATGCGTATGAAGTGGAAGACGAAGATCTCTAGTAATTAAAGCCATCCCACATTCTAGACTTTTTAAAAGGAGTGGCATTGATGGATAAGTTGTAAACTCAGGGTTCTCCAGTATCATGTACGAAAGGGGGACGCAATGGATCCTTTGGTTTGCAGTGTATACGAGACCCCAAATCCATACATACCTAATTTAAGTTATTTAAACAAAAACACATATATAAATGAGATCAGAAAAGCTGTCACAAAAAACTGCATGTTACAAAATAATAATTTTTTTTTGAAAGCGTGTACATCAAATCAAATAAAAACCATCACAAAGGTAATGTGAAAAAAACAGTGTTTACCAGTGACGATTGTTCAAATTTTACTAAATATTACTTTGAGTAACTAAAATCAGTTTATATGTTAGATAATTATATTATTTTGTGAAATTTTGTCACAAATATATGTTTATAATTCTGTTTTAAACAAATTATTTCGGTTCAACTATGGAATTTACTTAATGTCTTTTTCAGAATAAATTTTATATCCTTTTTAGCCTCTTCTGTAAAATTTTCTATTTGTGGGTTGCGAGGTGTTACTTAAGCCGACGATATGTAATATATAATTAAGGAAAAATAAAGTATTGTATGACACACGTGCGTAAAAGTATCACTTCACGCACTTGTATCATAAATAACTATTATACCACTGTCAAATATCCTATTGAATTAAATAATATATCCTACAGTTATATTCTTAATGTCCCGGACATACTCTTTTCCAATATTAAACGTTGACTCACTAAAATCATGGTCAATAATACAGAAAAATCGCAGAGATGAAGTTTTTCTAAGGCGTCTCCGTCTAGGCTATATGTAACTGACCCATAGCTACTTATTTGATGGAAAAACCTGAACCAAAATGTAGCAATTGCAATAGCAAATTGACTATAAAACACCTAATCGCAGAATCAAATCGACCACTCGGAACAATACCGGAAATTATAGGACTTAATTACAATATTACATACCTTAAAAATTACCTTAAACAGATCTCGATCATAAACTTAATTTAACAAATATTTATAGATAAAACACTTAATTTTTATAATAAAAAAAATATTGAATGTTATTAGTGACTCTAAAAGATAAAATTTTTTGAGTTTTGTTAACAACTATTCTTGAGATTCTTTAAAACAATAATCCATGAAACTTTTAATCATATTTTGCCTGCAAATAATGAAATATTCAGCTTCATTTATCAACTCAGATGATGTCTTTACATTACGGCATATTTTCACCATTGTTTTTTCAATAACAAATATAAATATACAAAGTTAATTATTTATAATTCAATTTAATTAACGCGTTTGAAATGCTCGATTTTATCTCATCCTAGTTGACGCGTGCAATAGTGAATCATCGACTTTTGTCTTAAAAATAAAAAAAAAACCTTATTAATGTTCCCTAATCCATTACCCAACTTCTAATTTGAATCATTGCATAAAATATTTCCAATCTAAAACAGTGTTTTCTTTTTCCCTTTTTTTTTTATATAACGTAGAAGCGACTCATTTGGTCCACCGACTTCCCTTATGAAAAAAGCATCTTCGAAGGTCTCCATAAATTCCCAAGACAGGAAACAGCTCACGCAAAGAAGCAATAATTCGGTTAACAGTGAGGGTTTTAAAGAAAATAGCGATATAAACGACCAGAAAACTTTCAATGCGGTAGAGAATTCTATTTTCCAGGAAAACGAACACGAACAAAAAAGAAAAAAAACCGAGGTTACTGCAAGGAATCGATTGGAAAAGTCGAAAAGCGACTTATTATACGAAAAACGAGGTAAGAAAGACTTGTTTTGTGCATTGAAACTCGTAAAAAATAAAATTGCGTGCAAAAAATTGACACAATGTGTAAAAAACAAAATTTGATATAATTTGAAGGTATGTCTCATAACCTTAATTTTTACGTACCACACCTTACGAGGATGGTCCCAGAAGTGCCTGACCCAACAAAAGAAAAAAAAATTAGAAACAAATATATTTATTTTTCAACATAATCTCCACTTTTCCCGGCATGTTCAATAAGTTCGAAATCTCCTTTTTATCTTTGACCACCGAGCCATTTTTTCAAGTCTGGGAGTAGAAAATAATCCGAGGTGGCTAAATCTGTCGAATAGGGTGCATGAGGTAGCAGTTCAAACTTTAATTCATTAATTTTGGCCATTGCAATAACCGATGTGTGGGCTGGTGCATTGTCTAGATGAAACAACTCTTACTTTTTAGCCAAATGCTTGTTTTCTTCGCTCAAACGTTGCAATACGTTCGCAAAATACTCGCCATCAATAGTTTTTCCTTTTTTAAGAGAGTCAATGAAAATTATCCTACTAACATCCCAAAAAACCAACGCCATGACCTTGCCTTTCTGGGTTCTCCCATTTCAGTCCATTGCTTTGATTGTTCTTTTGTTTTGCCTGCGAAGTGATGGATCCACGTAGGTTGGGGAGTTGGACAAGTTGTTGAAATAGACGAAACAAAACTCTCAGCAACCCCAATCCCCTCCGAAGTGGGGGATGAAATAAAACTTTAACCTAACCTAATCTAACATAACCTAACCTAACCTAACCTAACCTAACCTAACCTAACATAACCTAACCCTCCATAACTTTTTTTCTAACGATGAACGACGGCTAATTTTTTGATATTTGACACTTACCCCTACCAATATTTACCTTTCATTGAAGTCGATCAACTAAAAGGAGTCTTTTCTCTTTGAGTTTGGGAGCTTCAATGGACGATCTGATTTGAGCGACTGCTTTTTATATCCATAATTTTGTAAAATCGACGCTTGACTAGAGATAAAGTCCAACAGCTACCCGCTTATAGTCGACAATGAATCCCCACACATCGTCAAACGTAACTTGGTCGTGCTTATCGTGATCGGGCACTTGAACTTGAATAAAGATTGTTTTCGGATGAATGTAAAACGATAGCTGTAGAAAAATATACTGGAGACATAAAGAATGATTAGCGAAGGCAGGATTATTGAATGATGGTGATCTTAGGTTAAACTTTAGTGCGGAATTTCCTCAAAAGGAAAAACCAATCTCAGGTCAGGTTCGGGAGGTGTATAAAAAAACCAACTTCACTACTACTCTTCATTCTATTTTGTATCTAAATGGCCGAAGCTAAAAAGTCAAAGTGACAAAGAAAATATAGCTTCTAATTTGAATAATAATGAATCTTGTGTCAAGAAATATTCAAAATAATTCAAGAGTTAAATAAAATCTAATCTTTCTTAAGAGAAATATCACGGCAAGAAGTTAACTCCCAGAAACATACAGGACTTAAAGATGAGAAGGTATATATCAAGGGTTTATTAATCGATGAAAACCAGGACTACTAAGTAATGTTTTGTCAATTGAATTTTAAGTGGAAACATAACTTTCTGAATAACCCTCGTTGTTACCAAGTATCCATAGACCTTATCATCTTTATTATTTTCCAATAATGTGCAAAATAGAAACTGGACATATATTTTTGAGCTTTTCAAGTGATTTGACCACTTTGTCTCTGAGCTTTCTGTCTTAGTCATCGTTCCAATATTCGTTAGGATCTTTTAAAATCTGTTATTTTTGTACGCTATTTCACTTACCAATTTCCCTCTTTTTGATCTTTCTATAGCCCGCTGGACTACGCTGATCTCTTTTGTCAGTGTACCTTAGACTTATGTTATTAATAATCTTTCTGGATTTCGATCTTCCACGGCCTTCGTAACCAATTGGGTATCTTTTTGTTCATGTTAATATCCGGTGTAGCTTCTCTATTCATATCTTCATATACCAGAAATATTGCAAAATTTTAATCCTCATTGTAGATATAGATAGGACCTAGAGTTTATTCTTTGTAGCTGTAATCTTCCAAAGGTCTTCGACAGAATTGATTGTTGTTCTGAAGGAAACTTCTTTGGGATCAAAATTTGAGAAAGAGCTGGTACCAAATAACAGCTTATGCAGATGATATGAACTATGATATACTGACCAAAATGAACGATGAAGATATAGTGGAATGAATAAAAAGGCAAAGAATATAATGGCTCGGCTGTATATGAAGAAGAGCGTGAAATGATTCCTTCAGGGCTGCAGTGGATACCACGAGATAAATGAAAGCAAAAAAGCCTCACATCTGCAAGAAGTAGAAGAGGACTTAAAACTTATAATGATTAGGAACAGGACTCTATGTGGTAGAAAAAGCAAAGAAATTTGATTTTTACTAATCTTATATACCTTCAGAATTCCTATATTATAGAGGAGTAGATATTAAAAAAATTCCATATTAACTTTAAACTATAAACTCTTATATCTATTGCAGGTAATATATCCTTGACAAAAAATGTAGAAAAGAGTCAAACGACAGTTAAAGTTGGGGAACAAACTAGGCACAGGAGATCAAGAAGCGACGATCTATTCAGAAGGAAACTAAAGTGAGTTTTTATTTTGTTCGTTTATACTAACTTCAAACGCATAATCAAAAAATTATTAATTGAATATATGATTTGATCATTTTGCTATAGTCTACAGTATTTTGTAGGCATTTTAAGTATTCTTTTTTGCAAAGTTACACTAAAACCTTATTCTCTATACCATTTCGTTAGTTATATGTCCCGGGGTTGCATAGAAAACATCATCTAACAAAAGAATCAATGCTATTGGAATTCTTGAGATCTAGCTATGAAAATAGATCTCCTTATCAGATTCATTCATTAGGGTAAAAGTTGTGGGATCTCATTCCGTAAAAATTCTATGTACTATTGAAAAAATATGAATTTTATTAACCACCGTTCCAAAATCGTCATCGAAATTGCTTTAATTTTCCAGAAAGATCTAGAACTTCACAAAACTTTCCAGAAAATCAAGATTTTGGTTGATTTTTGATGATTATCCAAAATGTGATTGACCTTTTGAGAGTTTTTTCCTGCTTAAAAAAACTTTAAAAGCTCTCCAAAAATAATTGAGTAGTTTTTTTTAATTTTCCAGGAAGGTACAGAATGCCTCCAGATATTTTGAGAAAATCCTACCTGCTGGAAAATTGCTTGGCAAACTTTTGAGAGTTTTGTTAAATTTTTCTAGAAATTGGCGTAATTTTCCAGAAAGATCAAGAACATCATATATGTTCAAGAAATTGTTAGAATTTTCCAACAGCTACCAAAGAATCACTCGTTTTTTTATATTGATCCAAAACATGATCAAACTTTTGAGAGTTTTTCATTAAATTTTCCAAGAATTTATTGAATTTATTGGGCAGATACAAAACGTAACTAAAACATTTAGAATCGACGGAATCAATCTTTTGAGTATTTTCTGATCAATTGTTTAAATTCAACAGAAATATCTCAATTGTCACCAAAGTTATGAGAAATTACTAGCATTTTCCAAAACTATTAAGAAATTGCTAGCATTTTCTGAAAAAATACAGATACCGAAAAATACAGATAACGAAAAAATACCAATACCGAGTAATTTCCAAAAAATATTGAAACATTTTCGAAAAATATCGGAAAACAATCTAGAATGTCAGCAAATTTTAGACACGGTACTAAAACACTCCAGAAATTGTTGGATGCTTGGAAAATATTCAAAGAGTCATCAATCTTTTGAGATTTTTTTCCAATTTTTCAAGAAATGATTTCCGGAAAGATCCAGAACGTCACTAAGTTGTTGAAAAACTAGTAGAATTTTCCGTGACTATTAAGAAATTGCTTAAATTGTTCTGATATTGATGCAATTTTTAAGACATTGTTTGAATTTTTTAAAAAAGACTCAAAACTAAACCATTACTTTTAGTCCTGAGGTTAAGAGCAAAGATTGTACTTCACCTTTTATTTTTGGAATCGAATGTTCCACACTTGCAAGGCACATCAGAATGCCGATATCGCAGATGAAGACCCTTCCTCAAACCCCCGTTTTCTCAATTGTTTGACCTAATTACATGACTAAGTCAGGTTTATTTCGGATTACCGCTTCAGGTTTATTTCGGATTGCCGCTTCAGGTTTATATCGGATTGCCGCTTCAGGATTATTTCGGATTACCGCTTCAGGTATATTTTGGATTGCCACTTCAGGATTATTTCGGAGTGCCGCTTCAGTTTTATTTCGGAGTGCCGCTCAGGATTATTTCGGATTACCGCTTCAGGTTTATTTCGGATTGCCGCTTCAGGTTTATATGGGATTGCCGCTTCAGGATTATTTCGGATTACCGCTTTAGGATTATTTCGGATTACCGCTTCAGGTATATTTTGGATTGCCACTTCAGGATTATTTCGGAGTGCCGCTTCAGTTTTATTTCGGAGTGCCGCTCAGGATTATTTCGGATTACCGCTTCAGGTTTATTTCGGATTGCCGCTTCAGGTTTATATGGGATTGCCGCTTCAGGATTATTTCGGATTACCGCTTCAGGATTATTTCGGATTACCGCTTCAGGATTATTTCGGATTACCGCTTCAGGTTTATTTCGGATTGTAGCTGAGACGTTGTGTTACACGTTACACGGATCAGGAAGTGTCTACCTACCGACCTACCTACTGTAGACATAATTTTACAATTTCTCATATTTATTCCTTTAAAAGAAATTTCATTTTCTCCATAAATTCTGCCGTTTTCATTGGCGCAACTCTTTAAGCAATAGCTCTACAATTGTGAGTAATTTGATTGCAATATTGTGGACCAGAGGTGCAGATATGATTGAAGGAATACGATTATAATCACTATTCACTTATGACCTATAATACCCACTATAGTGTTAAATTTAGACACAGTCAAATGTGTTAATAAATATATATTTCATTTTATGTTAAATACTCTTTCTTTTTCCCTTCATATAACTTTGATCGATTTTCTTAAATATTTATTCTCTATAATGATCTTAGTGTTTGAATCTCAATTTCTTAAATTTCTAAATCTTCCTTGTAATCTATCTTCGCTCTGATTACAGATACAATAGTGAAGAGAGTGTAAAGAGAGCTGAATTAGACGGGTACAGAAATTTTATCACTCCAAACATTCCAAACGAGCAGATTCAATCGAAAGAACAGAATAAATCTGAAAAAAATAAAAAATCTAATAGAAGTGGAATAATACACACTATAGAAGCAGTTTCTGTGGATGATAGTACAAAAAATATAGAGGTGAGCTCGAAGAGAAAGATAATAAATATTATTAATCGAATTGTTTTTTGATAGTTGTCGGAGCTCTTGCACAAACAAAAATATACGACAAGAACGAGTAGCGCAGGAACCTTAATAATTCCTAAAGAGAGTTTCCAAGATTGCAGAAGGCGCCGAAGAAGACGTAGAGATGGTAATACTGGATCATGGCCGTTGGAATCCGCAGTGGAAACTAAGGAATCTAATGAACCTGGTAAGTATTTGGTGGTAAAATCCGACAGCAAATGTAAAAACTAAAGATTATAATCAGTAGAAGTCTTTGCTTTCATATTAAGCCCTTCAATAACTAATTCAAAGTGCTGCATTCCCTTAAGTCGTGTCCCTTGGTAGTTGTTGTCGAGGAGCTAGGTTACCTTTATGTTTGAAGTATCTATCTTCAGTTTTCGCTTCTCTACCAACAGTATTGATACAGCAAACAGTCAACAATTTTCTGTGTCAAATACTTTGAAATCCACCAAGTCATCTACTAACGGGTTTTAACTAGAGAGGATATTTAACTAATAAAATGTACTTCTTCTTCTTTCATCTTCCTCGTCTCCGTAATCAATTATTTTTTCTACGTTTCGATGGTATGTACTCTAACATTTCATAGTCATCTTTTTATGTACATTCTCTTTATAATCCAACTAACTTATTGATATTCATTTCTCTTTGAACCATTTCTTCATCCAGCTTTGATGGCCAATTACTTTTTTTGAGAAAATCAGTGGCACCCACATTAGAATTTCCAAGCCTCTTCGTCATCCTGAATTCTTTTCACGTCCTTAAGCTGAATCATTTATTTCTGGCTTATTAATATGCATTTATTTTTGGACCGTTTTGTTTCTTCATCTAGATTTGATCGCTAGTAACTATTCCTGAACTCTCTTCGCGTCCTTAAACTGAATCATTAACTTTCTTTGGACCGTTTGGTTCCTTCATCTAGGTTTGATCACCATTAACTATTTCTGAGGGACTCAGGATCATCTACATTAGTATTTCTAAGCCTCTGCGTCATCCTGAACTCTCTACGCGTCCTTAAACTGAATCATTAACTTTCTTTGGACCGTTTGGTTCCTTCATCTAGGTTTGATCACCAGTAACTATTTCTGAGGGACTCAGGAGCATCTACATTAGTATTTCTAAGCCTCTGCGTCATCCTGAACTCTCTCCGCGTCCTTAAACTGAATCATTAACTTTCTTTGGACCGTTTGGTTCCTTCATCTAGGTTTGATCACCATTAACTATTTCTGAGGGACTCAGGATCATCTACATTAGTATTTCTAAGCCTCTGCGTCATCCTGAACTGTCTCCGCGTCCTTAAACTGAATCATTAACTTTCTTTGGACCGTTTGGTTCCTTCATCTAGGTTTGATCACCATTAACTATTTCTGAGGGACTCAGGATCATCTACATTAGTATTTCTAAGCCTCTGCGTCATCCTGAACTCTCTACGCGTCCTTAAACTGAATCATTAACTTTCTTTGGACCGTTTGGTTCCTTCATCTAGGTTTGATCACCATTAACTATTTCTGAGGGACTCAGGAGCATCTACATTAGTATTTCTAAGCCTCTGCGTCATCCTGAACTCTCTCCGCGTCCTTAAACTGAATCATTAACTTTCTTTGGACCGTTTGGTTCCTTCATCTAGGTTTGATCACCATTAACTATTTCTGAGGGACTCAGGATCATCTACATTAGTATTTCTAAGCCTCTGCGTCATCCTGAACTCTCTACGCGTCCTTAAACTGAATCATTAACTTTCTTTGGACCGTTTGGTTCCTTCATCTAGGTTTGATCACCATTAACTATTTCTGAGGGACTCAGGAGCATCTACCTTAGTATTTCTAAGCCTCTGCGTCATCCTGAACTCTCTCCGCGTCCTTAAACTGAATCATTAACTTTCTTTGGACCGTTTGGTTCCTTCATCTAGGTTTGATCACCATTAACTATTTCTGAGGGACTCAGGGTCATCCACATTAGTATTTCTAAGCCTCTTCGTCATCCTGAATTCTCTTCTCGTCCTTAAACTTTATCCTCTGCCTCCTTGCAATGTCCTCGCTTATTGATATTCACTATTATTCGGATTATTTCGTTTTTTATTCTAGGTTCATCCTGAGTCTCCTTCAGGTCCTTAAACGTAATCATTTGCCTTTTTCTAATTTCCTAAATTACTGTTTGTTTTTCTATAAAGTATGACATTCTGCACTATAATTCTGTCTGAATATTTTATTGTCCAATTTTTTCTGTTATGGTAAATGATTTCTCGAAAGAATCGTATCACTTCGATATTTTCAAATTTACACTTTTTTCCAGCGGCCCTTTTATCTTTAACCGAGCAATCTCCGTCGTTGGGGATCAAAAAGGATTCGAGAGAGCCAAGGATACGTTCATCCGATAAAAAATATATCAGACAAACCAGCCATTCTACGACCTCACTTCCAGGAAAACATAGAAAATATGCTGCTTCCGATCGACCACAAACGTTCAAAGGCATGGAGTCGTCGGAAAAAGAAAGGTACGTCTTCTTTTTGTTGTGGTTTTCTTTCATACTAATATTTTTTATACAGACTTTTGATAGCAAAGAAGGAAATTTCAAATGAAAACTTCTATTTTTTCTATAATTATAAACTAAATATATAATTAAAGTTGTGGTAAATTTTTAATATAACTAATTTTACTTAAGAGGTGAATTTCTTTTAAACATAGTTTTCTTAGTTGGGTCAACTTTTGGGAATGTTTCAAAACTTCATGCTCAAAATTTTAATGGTGTTAAATACAAATAGAATTACGCTGTATATAAAAATTTTTTGCAGAAAACCGATCCACGAGTCGTCGGGGTTATTCCATTCCTACAGCGACGTTTTTTTGTTTAAAAATTTGTTTGTGCGGAATCCCAATTATTTCGTTGATAAAAATAACAATTGTTGCGAAATTGACAGTAAAAGTGAAACTCGCGAAAATGTGATTGAAAGTCGTAGAAAAATCGCGCCGTCGTTATCGTCGAATGGAGCGAATGATAAACGACTTCGCGGGAGATATAAAATACGAAGAAAAACCCAGAAAAGACAAGAGTCGAGCTCTTCAAGTGATGAAACACATAAATATAAAAAAGGTAAGAATGATACATTTTTAACTATGGAAAACTAAAAATGAAACTAGAAAGCCTCATTGTCGGTTCATAAAAAAATTAAAAGTCGATCTACAGTGGCGGAGGGGTGTGAATTATTATAAATAATAATTTAATAGATATCATTATAATAAAGTATTTTAATGATGTAATGACTCATTAAAATAATTCATTCCGCTTCTATAATATGAAATTGTCATTATTGACGGGTATATTCATTGATAATTTTCATTAAAAAATCTAATAACTACATTTTTCCTGTTTTAGAACGTGATTTACATGTTTCTTTCATATCAAATAACCTATTATAGCACACAGCAAACGCTCCACAACTAAATTTTGGAATGTTATATTGTCGTTAGCTATGAAACTTGATATTTATCCAGAATGTCATCAAAACTTTGAGACAATTGTTTAATAAAGTGTTGAATTCACCAGAAAGATCCATAACGTCACCAAATATTCGCATGAATATTCGGAATATTCAGAAAATATTAGCGAAATATGGAAATAATAGAAAATACATGCAAAACTATTAGAAATTCTCAAAAATCGTTAAATAACTGCTTGATTATTCCAGATAGATCCTGAACGTCACCAGATATTTGGAAAACTACTAGAAATTTCCAGAAACTGAATTGAGTTCGGTTAAAATTTGGAAAACTCTAAAAAATGAAAGATTGTCACCAAATATATGCAGAACTAGTAGAAAGTTCCAAAAACTATTAAAGAACTGCTTGAATATTCCAGAAATATCCAGGACGTCACCAAATATTCGCATGAATATTCGGAATATTCAGAAAATATTAGCGAAATATGGAAATAATAGAAAATACATGCAAAACTATTAGAAATTCTCAAAAATCGTTAAATAACTGCTTGATTATTCCAGATAGATCCTGAACGTCACTAGATATTTGGAAAACTACTAGAAATTTCCAGAAACTGAATTGAGTTCGGTTAAAATTTGGAAAACTCTTTAAAAAAATGAAAGATTGTCACCAAATATATGCAGAACTAGTAGAAAGTTCCAAAAACTATTGAAGAACTGCTTTAATATTCCAGAAATATCCAGGACGTCACCAAATATTCGCATGAATATTCGGAATATTCAGAAAATATTAGCGAAATATGGAAATAATAGAAAATACATGCAAAACTATTAGAAATTCTCAAAAATCGTTAAATAACTGCTTGATTATTCCAGATAGATCCTGAACGTCACCAGATATTCGGAAAACTACTAGAAATTTCCAGAAACTGAATTGAGTTCGGTTAAAATTTGGAAAACTCTTTAAAAAATGAAAGATTGTCATCAAATATATGCAGAACTATTAGAAAGTTCCAAAAACTATTAAAGAACTGTTTGAATATTCCAGAAATATCCAGGACGTCACCAAATATTCGCATGAATATTCGGAATATTCAGAAAATATTAGCGAAATATGGAAATAATAGAAAATACATGCAAAACTATTAGAAATTCTCAAAAATCGTTAAATAACTGCTTGATTATTCCAGATAGATCCTGAACGTCACCAGATATTTGGAAAACTACTAGAAATTTCCAGAAACTGAATTGAGTTCGGTTAAAATTTGGAAAACTCTTTAAAAAATGAAAGATTGTCATCAAATATATGCAGAACTAGTAGAAAGTTCCAAAAACTATTAAAGAACTGCTTGAATATTCCAAAAATATCCAGGACGTCACCAAATATTCGCATGAATATTCGGAATATTCAGAAAATATTAGCGAAATATGGAAATAATAGAAAATACATGCAAAACTATTAGAAATTCTCAAAAATCGTTAAATAACTGCTTGATTATTCCAGATAGATCCTGAACGTCACCAGATATTTGGAAAACTACTAGAAATTTCCAGAAACTGAATTGAGTTCGGTTAAAATTTGGAAAACTCTTTAAAAAATGAAAGATTGTCATCAAATATATGCAGAACTAGTAGAAAGTTCCAAAAACTATTAAAGAACTGTTTGAATATTCCAGAAATATCCAGGACGTCACCAAATATTCGCATGAATATTCGGAATATTCAGAAAATATTAGCGAAATATGGAAATAATAGAAAATACATGCAAAACTATTAGAAATTCTCAAAAATCATTAAATAACTGCTTGATTATTCCAGATAGATCCTGAACGTCACCAGATATTTGGAAAACTACTAGAAATTTCCAGAAACTGAATTGAGTTCGGTTAAAATTTGGAAAACTCTTTAAAAAATGAAAGATTGTCATCAAATATATGCAGAACTAGTAGAAAGTTCCAAAAACTATTAAAGAACTGCTTGAATATTCCAGAAATATCCAGGACGTCACCAAATATTCGCATGAATATTCGGAATATTCAGAAAATATTAGCGAAATATGGAAATAATAGAAAATACATGCAAAACTATTAGAAATTCTCAAAAATCGTTAAATAACTGCTTGATTATTCCAGATAGATCCTGAACGTCACCAGATATTTGGAAAACTACTAGAAATTTCCAGAAACTGAATTGAGTTCGGTTAAAATTTGGAAAACTCTTTAAAAAATGAAAGATTGTCATCAAATATATGCAGAACTAGTAGAAAGTTCCAAAAACTATTAAAGAACTGTTTGAATATTCCAGAAATATCCAGGACGTCACCAAATATTCGCATGAATATTCGGAATATTCAGAAAATATTAGCGAAATATGGAAATAATAGAAAATACATGCAAAACTATTAGAAATTCTCAAAAATCGTTAAATAACTGCTTGATTATTCCAGATAGATCCTGAACGTCACCAGATATTTGGAAAACTACTAGAAATTTCCAGAAACTGAATTGAGTTCGGTTAAAATTTGGAAAACTCTTTAAAAAAATGAAAGATTGTCACCAAATATATGCAGAACTAGTAGAAAGTTCCAAAAACTATTGAAGAACTGCTTTAATATTCCAGAAATATCCAGGACGTCACCAAATATTCGCATGAATATTCGGAATATTCAGAAAATATTAGCGAAATATGGAAATAATAGAAAATACATGCAAAACTATTAGAAATTCTCAAAAATCGTTAAATAACTGCTTGATTATTCCAGATAGATCCTGAACGTCACCAGATATTTGGAAAACTACTAGAAATTTCCAGAAACTGAATTGAGTTCGGTTAAAATTTGGAAAACTCTTTAAAAAATGAAAGATTGTCATCAAATATATGCAGAACTATTAGAAAGTTCCAAAAACTATTAAAGAACTGTTTGAATATTCCAGAAATATCCAGGACGTCACCAAATATTCGCAGAAATATTCGGAATATTCAGAAAGTATTAAAGAATTTATTAAAAAGATTATGAACGCTTTCAAATATTTGTAAAACTATTAATAATTTTCAGATAGATCCAGAACGTCACTAAATATATGCAAAACTATAGAAATTTCCAAAAACTATTGAAGGAGTGCTCAAATATTCCAGAACGTCACCAAATATTCGTAGAAATTTTCAGAAAATATCAGGAAATCCTGGAATTTATTAAAATGATTAGGAACTCCATCAAATATTAGAAAATCTAATAATAATTTCCAGATAGATTCAGAACGTCACCAAATATTTGGAAAACTATTAGAAATTTCCAAAAACCATTAAAAAACTGTTTGAATTTTCTAGAAATATCCACCAAATATTTGAAAAAATGCTCGAAATTTTCAAAAGGTATGAATGTCATCAAATATTTGCAAAACTATTTCAAAAAAAATCAAAGCGTCACTGAATATTTGGAAAACTACTAGACATTTCCAAAAACAACTCCAGAAAATGGTTAAATTGTGAAAAAAATCCACCAAATTTCAAAATTATTTTAGAAACTATTAGAAATTTTCAGAAATTACCATGTACTTGGTTGAATTTGAAAATTATTCAAAAAATGATGGAAACTTCTTGATTTTTTCGATCAAATTTCCTTGGAACAATTAGAATTTCCAAAAACTTTTTTAACTTATAATAATTCACTTATCACTGTCACTTAACTGAGTTAAATAATTTATTTAAACTCTTCGATTACTTTATAATTCCATCTATTCACTACGACTATTTATTATAAACTTAACTAAACTGCCCTACATAAACGTATTGATATACCACAAATAGAATCCTCCAAACTTCGAACGTAAAGAAACGAAACAAATAAACAAACCTTCCTAGAAATTATTCAAAGGAAACCTATAAAAACAAAGATCAAACGAATTCCGGGTACTTCATCAAAGACCGAATTTCAGAATTCCACTATATCCAAGCAGGACCAGCTCCAGGGCGGAGATGAGTTCGTTACACTATTAAGGAAATGCTTGAATCTTCAAAAAAGATCCAGAAGGCCACCAAATATTTGAGAAAAAACCAGTAACTCACACAAACTACTATAGAATTGATAAAATTCTTGAAAACTATTATAAGCTCGATCATCTAGATTTTTAATGTACATTACATCTTCATATTTTCACGAATCTTTCCACACGACGGGTTCTGGTAATTAACCTTTATCTATCCACTAACCATTTTTCATTGCAAGTAACAATTCGTCTAATAAAACGATTATCTTTTGGTAGGTCAAGAAACTGTTCGAAGTTTCGCTTGAATCTCAGTTAATTCGTGTGACACTAAGCAGGAACAATCTTCAACGACGACAAGCGTCAAATCTCCATTATTAAAACATTAATCCAACGCTGTGCTGATAGCTCATCAACCGTGTCTTCTCTTTCAATTTAACATCTTTTCCTAGCTTCCACGGCCGCTTCAAAATTTTGTTTCCAATAATATCTTATCTCAGTTACGATATGAAAATCGACATTATTTTTGATGCACCCTGTGTATTTGCAAAAATATTAGTATTTTCCAGAAAGTGATAAGGAAGTTACGAAATTTTCAATTGTCGCCAAATATTGAGAAACTTTGTACTATGATCAAATTCCTTGTGTGTGTGAAAAACCATTTAAATTGTGAGAAGATTTTTGAATTTTCTTGAAAAATCAAGAAAGTTACCAAATATGTGAGAAATTATTAGGGATTGTTAAGAATCCTCTTTGTTCATTACCATGCCGACCTCAACAAAATAAATGTAAAACATTTCTGGTTAAACGCCAGAAATCAAATACACCCCAAAAGTCAATATTAGTCGAGCTCAAATAAACAGCTTTTCTCCTTTTATATTAGATCTCTCCCGACTCATATCGGTGCAGAATGCGACCGGGATATAGATACTGAGTAAATTATGTTCAATGACCAAATTTAAACTCGGAATTGATGTCAAAACAAGTTTATTTATCGTTCACTATTCGATCTTAATAAAGTTGCCGCTGAAGTTCAGTTCTATTTGAATTATTATTATATTATTTTTTTCTTGTAATTTTCAACCTATCAGAACGTAGATTTTTGCAGCATTGAATTAACCATGAAACAAGGAAAAGACTTTGTATTAAAACAAGGTTTTAGTTAAGTATAAAATGGGAAAATATATTTTTAAAATATCATATAAGTATCCGCAAACTTGCCGCTGACCCTGACTTTTAAGAAAGCCTCGTAAAAAAGTGATAGACATAGTTCTGGATGAGGAGAGGCCATGGAATATCTCCTCTGAGCGATGTAACATCCCATTTTGAACATTCCTTTGTTCATGTATTGTAACTCAGTAATTAATTTGTTATCGACCTCCAATTCCATTCGAAGAATTCGATAAAACTCGAGTCTTTGAAGATAAGAAGCCAAAACAACAAGATTATGGTGATTAGCAACAAGAAATTTGAGGTTATGTTAATGTTAATCTATTGATAATAAAATTATATAGATCTTATAAAAATATTTATAATAGGAACGTACTCCCATTACCATACATTAAATATTACCAATACTAAGGTATAAAAAAATGATAATAATTAATAGAAGTGTTAAATACTTCCATATAATATACGGTATGTTGAGAAAAATATAATGAAATCATAAAAATCTGATCGATGAGATAAGATAAGAAAACTATTTACATAACTAATTAAAATGAGACCGTTCACTGTACTAGACCAGCCTCGCGAGTGATGTCTTAATGTAAAATAATTCAATTTCTTACGTGACTAAAAAATATGTATGGTTACACAATACTATATAAAGAAAGATTAAAAAAAACAATGAAAATATAACAAGGAATGGCCTTTTTTATAAATTAAAAACAACTAAGATTTCTATATATTGAAGATGACTGGGACTCATTTATGGAAATCCGTGATGGTTGCAGCCCTCAACTGAATTCCCAGTTGTTGTAGTCAAGTTGAATTTATTTGTTTGTGATGTACCGGTTGAGTCCTTTGAGTGTGGTTGAAAATCCAACCTGGAAGCTATAGAACTGCAAAAGAAATAACCGAAAACATTGATGGAAAACTAAAGAAAAAAATGAGTAGGTAGAATAAATTTCAATAAAAAAGAACTTATGCTCTAATATATAAACAATTGCATTTATACTTTTCTAAAATATAACCAAACAGGAATCTGTTCTATTCTATTCGTTTCTTCTTTAGTAATTTCCATCTGTGCCAGTCGTTGCTTCATTTTTTTCATTGCTCTCCATTTTCCTATTGATTCGTACTCGTTATACTTCTTCAAAATGTGAATCACCACAATCTTTTTGTTTTGGCTTTTTATCTTCGTGGATTGGAATTTTAACGAATCCTTCAAATGGAGTGGGAGATTGATAAAAAATTAATTTCTTCAAAAACTCGAATGTTAGAAGTGACTACTGAGTCAAAAAGATGTTGTGGTTGTAAGAAATCTCCTAACATTCTAGAATATTCCGCTATTATATTAACAGCTACTGCAGCGTTCATTTTCGAAAAACTATGCCATTTGAAGGTATTGCCGCTCAAACAGTCACTTATAATGTGATATAGAAATTAATTTATTAATATATCTAAATATTCTTGATTTTAGGTCTCTTATGTATCAAAATTAGTTTTTCTTGATAATTTTTAAAAGAAAGATTAATTTTGACGTTTCGACTTTTCTTGAAGTCTTTATCAAAATACTGACAATTTGATAAAGACTCAAAGAAAAGTTGAAACGTCAATTTTTATCTATCTTTTAAAAATTATCAAAAAAACTAATTTTGAAACAGAAGAGACCTAAAATCAAGAACATTTAGATACATAAACATATCAAAAGGTCTGAGAAATAAGAAATTAAGGGAATTAATAGTAGTGAGATTTTGTAGATTTAAGATTTAAATCAATATTGCAATTAAATTAAAATATTAAACCCAACAATGTAAACCAAATATACCTCATATTAAAATTGAATTAATTTTATAAAATTTCATAAAATTCCACTCATCGACTGTGAAGAATTCTATACCCTTGTGCATATTTTCACTTAAATATTTTTTATATTTAATGACATGAATTGTTATTTGAATCTATGAGAAGAATTATTTTATGCTTTTCATTTCTTTCTTCTATAAAAGCGTTTTTGTAGTTTTTTTAAAACTATAATTTATTAACAAACAGTTTTACTCTTCTCTGTGAGGTTTTGATAAAAAAAGGTCATATTGTACTCTACGAATTTCAGGATATCATTTCCAATTACTTTTTGAATATATATTCAAGCATTATGCCTTTTCAGGAAAGTTCTATGAAAGTAATTAAGAAACATTGTATTTGTATTCCTTTCGGCGTATTTTTATCCCACGCTTTTGTCATTACTAAATGTCTTGAATGCTGATGCGCTTCCTTTTCCAGGAATATTTGAAGTTGTTTTTAAATTTATTCCGAGATAATGGATCAATTACGCTAAACTTCACATATTTTTCTTGTTTTTGCTCAGTTTTATCCACACAATTTTCTTTATTTCAGTTTCGCATTGATTCAGGGACGGCCGCCATTTTGAATGTCTAAATTTGAGAACAAAAAATTTTTTAAAAAAATTTATATATATTTACTGCCAACTCAGCGCTTTCTTCTACCTGCTGTATCTTTAAAACGACTTCGAATTTTCAAAAATCACTTTACTACCGTATTCTAGACATGTTAAGAAAGCAATTTATGAAAGAAATTCGATTTTTTAAATCCATCACATGGAATAACCCCCATAAATTATCATCACCATCCAACAGTCAGTCGCGTACACGTGCACGGTCATATAACCGGAAAACTATTCTCTTGGTATCATCAGACCAGCGTTTATGTGGGTGTACTCTACTTCTAAAGGCATCTTCTCTCGGTCTCCACACTATAATTCTTTTGGTCCACCAATTGCCTGTTCTTCTGGCCACACGGCCCGCCTAGTTTCATTTCAAACCATCACTCGATCCATTCTTCGCCGTATTACCTGGATTTTTTCATGAAAGCTTTTGTTAAGGTCAGAGTTTCATCACGGGGTTGTTAAAACAACTTCCTCTTCGTCGTCTTCTTCAGTTGAAGTGCCTGTCTTCAAGCGTGTGCTGTAGCTTCGGTTTCGGTGGGCCTACTCTACTTCTAAAGGCATCTTCTCTCGGTCTCCACACTATAATTCTTTTGGTCCACCAATTGCCTGTTCTTCTGGCCACACGGCCCGCCTAGTTTCATTTCAAACCATCACTCGATCCATTCTTCGCCGTATTACCTGGATTTTTTCATGAAAGCTTTTGTTAAGGTCAGAGTTCATCACGGGGTTGTTAAAACAACTTCCTCTTCTTCGTCTTCTTCAGTTGAAGTGCCTGTCTTCAAGCGTATGCTGTAGCTTCGGTTTCGGTGGTCCTACTCTACTTCTAAAGGCATCTTCTCTCGGTCTCCACACTATAATTCTTTTGGTCCACCAATTGCCTGTTCTTCTGGCCACACGGCCCGCCTAGTTTCATTTCAAACCATCACTCGATCCATTCTTCGCCGTATTACCTGGATTTTTTCATGAAAGCTTTTGTTAAGGTCAGAGTTCATCACGGGGTTGTTAAAACAACTTCCTCTTCTTCGTCTTCTTCAGTTGAAGTGCCTGTCTTCAAGCGTATGCTGTAGCTTCGGTTTCGGTGGGCCTACTCTACTTCTAAAGGCATCTTCTCTCGGTCTCCACACTATAATTCTTTTGGTCCACCAATTGCCTGTTCTTCTGGCCACACGGCCCGCCTAGTTTCATTTCAAACCATCACTCGATCCATTCTTCGCCGTATTACCTGGATTTTTTCATGAAAGCTTTTGTTAAGGTCAGAGTTTCATCACGGGGTTGTTAAAACAACTTCCTCTTCTTCGTCTTCTTCAGTTGAAGTGCCTGTCTTCAAGCGTGTGCTGTAGCTTCGGTTTCGGTGGGCCTACTCTACTTCTAAAGGCATCTTCTCTCGGTCTCCACACTATAATTCTTTTGGTCCACCAATTGCCTGTTCTTCTGGCCACACGGCCCGCCTAGTTTCATTTCAAACCATCACTCGATCCATTCTTCGCCGTATTACCTGGATTTTTTCATGAAAGCTTTTGTTAAGGTCAGAGTTCATCACGGGGTTGTTAAAACAACTTCCTCTTCTTCGTCTTCTTCAGTTGAAGTGCCTGTCTTCAAGCGTGTGCTGTAGCTTCGGTTTCGGTGGGCCTACTCTACTTCTAAAGGCATCTTCTCTCGGTCTCCACACTATAATTCTTTTGGTCCACCAATTGCCTGTTCTTCTGGCCACACGGCCCGCCTAGTTTCATTTCAAACCATCACTCGATCCATTCTTCGCCGTATTACCTGGATTTTTTCATGAAAGCTTTTGTTAAGGTCAGAGTTTCATCACGGGGTTGTTAAAACAACTTCCTCTTCTTCGTCTTCTTCAGTTGAAGTGCCTGTCTTCAAGCGTGTGCTGTAGCTTCGGTTTCGGTGGGCCTACTCTACTTCTAAAGGCATCTTCTCTCGGTCTCCACACTATAATTCTTTTGGTCCACCAATTGCCTGTTCTTCTGTCCACACGGCCCGCCTAGTTTCATTTCAAACCATCACTCGATCCATTCTTCGCCGTATTACCTGGATTTTTTCATGAAAGCTTTTGTTAAGGTCAGAGTTTCATCACGGGGTTGTTAAAACAACTTCCTCTTCTTCGTCTTCTTCAGTTGAAGTGCCTGTCTTCAAGCGTATGCTGTAGCTTCGGTTTCGGTGGGCCTACTCTACTTCTAAAGGCATCTTCTCTCGGTCTCCACACTATAATTCTTTTGGTCCACCAATTGCCTGTTCTTCTGGCCACACGGCCCGCCTAGTTTCATTTCAAACCATCACTCGATCCATTCTTCGCCGTATTACCTGGATTTTTTCATGAAAGCTTTTGTTAAGGTCAGAGTTTCATCACGGGGTTGTTAAAACAACTTCCTCTTCGTCGTCTTCTTCAGTTGAAGTGCCTGTCTTCAAGCGTGTGCTGTAGCTTCGGTTTCGGTGGGCCTACTCTACTTCTAAAGGCATCTTCTCTCGGTCTCCACACTATAATTCTTTTGGTCCACCAATTGCCTGTTCTTCTGTCCACACGGCCCGCCTAGTTTCATTTCAAACCATCACTCGATCCATTCTTCGCCGTATTACCTGGATTTTTCCATGATAGCTTTTGTTAAGCGGGGTTGTTAGAACAACTTCCTCTTCTTCTTCTTCAGGTGCCGTGCCTACCTATATCCTTTTGCTTGAATTGGTATCTATCACTACTCGGAATAGTTGTTCTATTTCCAGTTCAATCCAATTTCTTATACTTCTTAGCCACGATGGCTTTTTGCGTCCTATCCATCTTCCTTCCTCAACTTTTTCCTGAATGATCAGGCGAGGGATGTGATATTTGGCACCTCGCATTATATGCCTAAAATAACTGATCTTTCTTTTTAGGCATTCTCAATCATTAGTCAGCTGCCTGAGTAATTTTTCATTACTGTTATATGCAGTATCTTTAATCTTGAACTTCTATTTTATTCATGATGTCAGCTTCAATAGCAATAGCAAAATCCAAGAAGCACTTAAAGAAGCCAGTAATAAAATTGGAAGAGGAAGCCAAAAATTTTGGACTAGAAATAAATCAAGAGAAGACAAAATATATTATCATCGGAGAGAAACAGAAGATTACTTGTCCTTTAGGACAACCAGACACATAGAGTACAATTTCGAAAGAGATTCCAACGTTGTGTACCTAGGAGTAGTATATAATAGAAGACAAGGGAGTAGAAGAATTAGAAGTGAATACCAGAATAACTGAAGGAATACAAAAATTCGTAAATATTAGATCACTTAGGAAGTCAAAATACCTGTGAAGAAAAACAAAAATAAGAATATATAAAACGGTAGTAAGACCCACCGCAACATATACATGTGAGACATGGATATTAAAAAAAGCAGATGAAACCATGTTGGAAAGATGGGAGAGGAAGATACTAAGAGGAATCTACGGAGGAGTATATACAGAAGAGAGCTGGAGAAGAACTAATAAAGAAGTGGAGGAACTTTTTGGAGAAGGTACAATAAGATGGCTGAATGACGAGTGGGACCCGGATGAGGAAATTAAGACAAGATTAGAGATAGCCACGAGCGCGTTTTTTAAATTAAAGTCGCTTCTCACAAGTAATGACCTTAACCTAAGAGAATAACACAATGCTATGTTTCGACTACCCTACTTTGTGTTGAGAGCTGGACTTTGAAGGTCTCTAGCATGCGTAAAGTGGAACTAACTTTCCCTAACTGCCTCGGAAGAAAAATATTCTTTTGGAAGACAAAGAAATTTCTCATTGGTAATAATAAAAGCTAAAAGTATTAGATTCCCATTTTATGTCTCTAAATACCTCTAGCTGTTTATTGCATTACAGAAATGTATGACGTCAATACTTAGCGAGCTATTGAGACCTTTTGACAAGTATTCAAATACACCGACGGATATCTGTCTGTGGTAGCAATAGTTACCTTTCAAATTATTTGCAATCCTAGTCTCCCGAATCCATTCTTCGTCTTTGTTGCATCGTCATCAACTACGGTATAAATTTCGCGATGTTACGCTTGCGTTGAATTCGGCGCCGGTCTGTTTTGTCGCCGCCGTAGCTCGTTGCCGTTCCCACTATCGTCACCGCCGACCTCGCCTCTTGATCTTGTACCTCCGGCAAGTTAAGCGGCTGTTGCCAGATTACCATATATATCGGATGCTTTCCTGAAAAAAGACTCAATTGTATCTGTCGCAATAGTATCACGCTAAAAATGGCAGAACTTAAGCTATAATAGATGTGGATTATGAATTTAAATACAGTTGTTTCATGTTAGGTGTTTACAGCCAGCACAAGCCTAGAGCACACCAGTTCGGCCATTATGGCTCATATAGCAGCTCTGCTATCTAATCAGATTCAAATTCCTGTTTTTCTATGACGAATACGTCGGCTTGGAACGCAATGGCGTTTTCCTCGAGCTAAAAAATCTGCTGCATAATAAATAATGGATAATCCTCGTACGGAATGACGTATTAATCTTATCTTTATAAAGTTGTGGAAAAAATAAACCTCAAATTTCACGTAAATTTTGGATTGGAAATATTTGGCAAAATCGGAAATATCAAGGAGCTTATCACAAAGGAAGATAATCAACCCCCACTCAAATGGTTACTTGGACGAATCAGCAATCTACTCCCGGGTACTGATGGAATAGCAACGGTGGTAACAGCGAAGATTTCCAATGACTTTCTATGATGAGCGTGTATCAAATGTGTCCTTTACCGATTGACAATTTTATTTGTACTAATTTTGAATTAGATTTTTTTAGAGTAAAAGATAAATTTTTTTTAATTCAAAAACAAAACAGGGGTCCGGTTTTGGGCACTCTCCTCTATATTATTACTTGTAGATTTCACTTTATCGTTACTTGTAGATTTTACTTGATTTTCTTGGAAGTTGTTCTCTTTTGAAAACGGATTTATCTTGTATTTTATATACGGAATATTGTATGCCGAACAGCGATTTGTTATCCCTCCCCTCTCACTATTGATATATAAAAAGCTCGATATTAGAGCTGATGCGACTGTTGCTGGTTTTCTGCGGTTTTCCTGTAACCTGATAAACCGGTTCGTCAGCCAAATGGCCGAAGATAGGGAATAATGCAGCCGCAGCTGTATCTGCCAGCCCCCCAATTAGAAATAAACAAAAAAAAAATAGAAAAACAAACAAAAAATCACAAAATATATCCTCAAACTGTAAAGAACTGTTTTATTGAGCTGGAGCTTTCTTTTCGTCTTCTTTGAGCCAAGTTTGGTTGTCCGTTTTTAATTTTCTTTTTTTAGTTTGGATTAGCGCAAACACAAATCTTTCACCACAACCCCAGCCCTGCAAAGGAGTAGCTCCTATACCAGGGCCAATTCCAATGAACCTTCCTCTCTATAAAAAAATTCCGCATCCCAATCAAAATATACCCAACGAATCACTTTCTTTCTTTCTCTCTCAATTTCTCTAGCCGATGCGACCAGTGAGAATCCTTTGAACGTCTAGTTAACATCAATCAATGCTCTTTAATATCTAATAAAAACGAAACAAATATCCATAGTCAACGAAGCGTTTGAAAATATAAAAAATACAGTCTACTTATCGTACTAATAATAAAAACAACAGCATCATTACAGAGTACATTGTTACGCTGTTTATATGGAACAGACATCTCAGTATTTAGAAAATAGATTAATAGGTCACCAATACGATAAAATAAAACTGCATTAACACACTTTGAAATATCAAAAAAATTTATGTTCAGTTATAGAAATGCAAAAATTCTTCAAAGCTGCCAAAGATAAAAAAGACCTGAATAATTTGAGTAGAATTTATAGTTCCATTTTATAAATGTTAATGCAACGATGAATAATTTATTTGATGGACGGTATTTTTTGTATTTAAAACAGATTTTTATTGATAAATTTGAGTGATATATTGATAAAGACCAAAATAGGACGAAACGTCTATAACATTATTCTTATTTGTTAGATAGATAAAGTTATTCAAGTGTACGAAGACGGCATTGAAGTTTATGGCGAACGTTTAGTCCATTCTTCACAATAAATATAAATAAAAACTCGTTTTTACAAATTTTTTTTTCCAATTTCAATTTAATCATAAGAATTACTAATTCTGTATACTAAGATAATTATATAACAATTGACAACTTAAATAATATCCGCCTACCTTTATATCTATAAGATGTTTAACCGGGTAACCGTTTGTCCCTGTCATTCGTTCCATTCAACCTGATTGAAGGAATTGTTGGGGTGCAAGGCCACTTTTTTATAGGATACTTTTTTGTCTTCACATCGGCAACCTTGCAAACGATCACCGGCAATGGCACGTTAATCGCGACATTTCTTCCACCAGCTAGCATTTCCAGCAAAGCAGACCAGTCGGCAGTCTCTCAGTTGCACTTGTCATGCAGGAGGAATCCGATTCATTCCGTTTACGTTCGTAAACCACCGACCTGAGAGCCCATTAAAGACTGAACAGACATGTTCTTTTCGTTGTGCCGTTTGTTTTTAACGTAATCAAATATTCGTTTTCGATAAGTGCGTGCAGGTGATCTGTTTTTATTGTTTGAATTTTTTGTTCTGTGTAAAAAGGTGGTGGATTTTTATCTGGGGCATTGTAAACGCGAAGAGCTGCGAAGCAGGTATTTATTTAGTATTCAATTTGTTCAACATTTAATAATTTCGTATTTCACTTGAATACTTACAATTAAACACAGTCTTGAAAATATCGTGACTGAAATGTTTCGCCAAATATTATATTACATTTAAATATCCAGTAAAATACGATTTGTGAAGACTGCATTGATACAACGTGTTATTGAGAGGATGTTGCCCTTGGAAAAGTTGTTTAAACTGCACTCTTTGACAATCTTGTTTGCCTTTTTTTTGGGAATATCAAAATACCCTATTTTTTGTTATACAAGATTACAAAATAAATTTTATATTAAAAACTTGATCGAACTATCTTTGATTGATTTATTTTTATAAGAAATAAGAATTATAATATGTATATGTATTTACAAATCAAACTAGTTATTTGGGAACAGATAAAGCAAAAAAGTCGATACTTCAATAGTCACTTATAGGTTTTTGATAATTTTATTATCAAACAACGTATATTATTCGCAAAGTAGTTTCAAAATATGCTGATATGACGGAAATTGGAGAAACTACTAGTTGGGGAAAGGAGTAAAACGGGGATATTTCGCAAATAATACTCCGTTTTTTATTTCAACAACATAGGCACTTTTATTTGATAAAATAATAAGAGGTTAGATTGCTTTGGGGAGTCGTTTTGGCTTTACAGCCACTCGCACCTACGCCTAGAAGACATTTCTACATCTTATTGTTCTGCAAAAGAGGCTATTTGCTGGGGTTCTTGTGTCTCACTTCCCTAGATGTTAGTACTACTCCTCCAAGGTACTTAAATCTTTTAGCGAATTGAGCAGGACATTTGCAAAGTAGATGCTCTGCTGATTCCATGGATTGCTTGCAGAATCTGCAGTCGTCCTCTGTCATGCCCATCGTCTTGAGGTGGTATTTGACGAAGCAGTGACCTGTCAGAAGATCGATCACCAGCTTCTGGTCAACACGAAAAGTTCTTCAGACTTTTTAGCTGATAAGGTTAAGAATAATTTGGATTGTCTTAAGCCTGGAGTGCTTCATCTGGCATTTGATTCTTTAGCCATTCGTTCAGTCATCATCATTATTGATTTGGCATCTCGTGGGGCCATAGTAGGGCTATGGAGTCGTTGCCCCTTTTTTGACAAGGCTGTCTACTTCCTGATCTTCTTGTATATCCTGGTGGCCTGGAAGCCACATTAGGGTTACTTTGTTTATGTTAGATAGTGTTTTTAGAGTTTGGTTACACTCCCACACTAGTTTGGATGTGTACTCAATAGCTTATCCATCTATCTATCTGAGAAAATGTCTTAAGTGCTTATTAGAAGGGTTTCTATACAAACACTCGTGAGTACATTTATTTATTACTAGCAACTCTACTTGAAAAATGGCGAGTGATGTTCCTAGAGTTATGGAGAACTTGCATTTTGGTGTCCAGCTCCTTGCACTAGCTTTGAACCGTTTGTGTACCAGATCTTGCGGAATATTTTTGTTGACCCACGATTGGCGGTCGTTAATTATCATTTCAAATGGCAAATCTTTGTTCAACATGCTATGCAATTGGTCCATTCGTTTGTCGAGGCTTTCTAACTTAACTAGTAAAATTCTTCTATCAGGTTTAAGGTCGTGTTTGGGCAACAGAAACCTATGGTATATCAATAAATTAAATTATTTACTCCGATTTACTAATTACAAACCATATATCGACCGTATTTTTTCCCAGGACGTAAGTATTATGAAGATAAACCCTATTTTTATTGCTTTCATTCAAGTTAATTTACTTCGTATGCTAAAAAATGGACTACAAATCATTTTAACTTGAATAAGGGCGTGATTTAAAATTGCCGTTTTAATAATTTTCATTTTAATATTCAAATAAAGTACAAAAACAACATTTCAGCGTTTTAAATTATTCAGAATAATTCCTAGAGTATTTCTAGTCCCTTTTTTCGACCGACAGTGCTATTCTGGTGTGTGTTAAATCATTCATGTTAATCTAAGCCATTGCCGCTGCTGTTATTGGAAAAGTTTTTGGGTCATGCAGACTCTATGTGTTGTAAATGCTATTTCTGCCAATTCAATACGAAACTATGAGCTTACAAAGGAGAAACAAAGAAAGAAATACACGTTATTCAGACCGCATACACGAGTGTACATTATAATTCGTGAGATAATTTGGAATGAAGGATAACATCCGTTGAAGTAATTAGGAAATTGTGAAAAAGTAATACATCCGAATACGTTCAGCAACACATACCAGGTGTTTATCTCATTAAAATGTATAGGATGCAATGCGGTGTAAAATCGATCAGATAAGAGGAAATTTTGAGGTTAGGTATCAAATTACTCATTAAATTTTCTCTTTAACGGATCGTTTTCGAATTATTATTTAGTATTTCATATATTAGTCCGGGAACCACTGACCTGGAAGAAAAAATATTACACTTAATGATTAAGATACCTTTCTTCGACCTGGATTCGATTTTCATGTAATTCTTTTGAAAAAGAAATTATGTATAAGAGTGTGCTTTTCAATAATTCTAAAACAAAAGTGTTTTTTCAAAAAAATTTTAATTCAACGTTATTGGAGTAGTTCTATTCTTAAGACGATGAGCAAAAAAAAACAGTAAAACTATAAAATAACAAAGAATTCTGCCACATTCACCATTCCATATAAATTATATCTAGGAAGTATTTTTTTAGTTCAATTAAAATAACAAACTTACTATAACTTTGTAGGGATGTACTTATAATCGACAATGAAAGTATGACAAAATAAAAATAAAAGTTTTGCCCAAATTTTTTAGTTTATTGGGAAAAGGGTGAAAATTTAGAGTTGTAGGTATTTCATAATGCCACATTGTGAAAAAATGAAAGAAAAAACTTATCCAAAACTCAAAAAAAATGTAATATAAGATGTTAATGATGCGTTCCAAAAATTATTTTACCAATTAAAAAAATTGTCTTTTGCCCACAATTCTCTTTGACCAGGAAGAGATGGAATAATTTAAGAGTTTTTATAGGATGACTGGCTCAAATTTTTCTCTAAGCAAGCATGAAATATAAATTAATCGCGTTCACGTTTTATTGGACGCTTCAATCCTAAAGAATAATCAAACTATAGATTATCACTTCAGTGCTTTAAATCCATTTCGCGGGCGTTCATTAAAAACAACTTATTACGCATTAATACTTGAAATTTTACATTTTTTACCAATTACCTTTCCGCGGCATTGTGTTAACTATACATTCTAATCCCAAGATCAATCAGCAGTTTACATCTAACTTGAATTATAACCGTGTAACTAGCTAACGTCTTCAACAACATCCTTGGATTTCTGATACATTTTGTATACAAATTAACGTACACCTCAACATAAAAACTCACCTCACCGACCGAAAAAATAATCCTCTTGAGGCTTCTCTCTGTTTCTTCATGCCAAGGAATTGGATTACCTCAACCTTGGTATGGTGATGACTCGTGGCAATTTTCACTAGAGTTTAGTCAACAGTATCTATATCAATTTCCTTTTGGAGACTACACTATTCCAAGGAAGGATAAACACCAATACAAATGTAAAACTAAATGGGGGCTGTTCAGGTTTCTTGTCTCCATCATTTTCAATAATTCAATTGAAAATCTAATCTAAATTGTCTCGTTGGGAACAAGAATCATTAGACCCACGTGCGGGAGGTCTCCAGAAAACGTGACCGGCGTTCAAATAAAAACAATGCATTTCCAAAACAAATATTGCAAGGATACATTTACATATGACAAAAATTAGCGCTAAATGGGTGCCTGTTCAAAAGCAACTTCGAGAAGTTGTGAGCGATTTTTAGAGTGTAATTCGATAAATTATAATGGGTGATGAAACTTTGTTGACTATGATCTGACATCCAAAAGAGATTCCATGGAGTGTAGATCACGTTCCAAAAAAGCAAATGCCACGAAATGCAACAAAAAAGTTAAGGAATCGAATACATCGCGGAAAATTAGGCGCGCCAAAATCAGCCGAGGTGAGCGCTTACTTGATATCAGTACTCCAGTCCACACAGATTCGCTTTCCAAGACTACTGTACACATATATGGCTTCACAGAGATTGAACATCCACTTTACAGTCATGATCTGGCCCCTTCCGACTTTTTTTTTGTTCGGAAACCTGGGGGGGACGAAGAAATTAAACAAGCTCCTAAGATGAATTACATTTTGGTGCCCTTACAGCTCCGAAGACCTTGAAAATGTTGGGCATGGAAATCATATCTTCACCTAGTTTTTTATGTTGAAAATTGAATCAATATACTGATTTCTTTTCATGCCATATTTCTCAGGTTTATCCTATCAAGGAATTTTTGCAAAACTAAGTAGTCTTTGTTTACATTTGTCGAATAAATGGTATTTGTATGATATATTTTCATATAAATTTGTAGCAATTCATTCACAAAAGTGAATTCAGAATGATTCCACAGTATAAATTATTCGAGTTTACAAGCAATCGCGATGCAATTATTGATCTAACATAACCTAACCTAACCTAACCACACTCTTTACAAATTATCTCATTTCTGATGACTTTTTTATAGTGAGACGTTCTGAAAAGTATGTGGAAATGAAGGGAGAATAAATTAAACAAAAATAATAGTTTTTTTCATATATGACCTTTATATATTAGGCTAAGAACATAGATTAATGTATCTTAGTATATTAGTCTAATAAAGTTGCATAGCGAAAGGCGTGAGTATTTTTTTATTAACCCCCGTAATTATTTTACTCAAACAAGCACGTGTATAATCAAAGCTTAATAGATAATAAATATAATTATCGTATAATTTCTCAACTCGCTTGAGAAAAATTGCCTTTCATTATAACATAATATTCGTGCTATTTAATTTATATATAAGTAATTGAAACTGTAGTTGTAATTTCTTCTTATCTTTGCCGTTATGAAACCCTCAACGCCCCAACAGCAATGCGACTCTCATACGTTAAATTATAAATTATTATTAACTTCCAACCGTAAACAATGTTTACCGGAAGAACATGATACATCATAAAGCACCGATCCTCTGAATTACGCAACTTCCTTTCGGAATACCTGGTAAGTTCAAGGCCAATCCCGACATATTCTAAGCTCAGACTACCGAACAATTACAGTTATGGTTTGGTTGGAAGGTACAAAGAATGATAAATTAACAAACGGCGCTAAAAAGTTTTTTCATTAACTAGTCAACTAACATTTATTATAATTTTTAATTTAATTTAATAGGTTGAAATTTTCATTGATTTAACGTGCCACTTTTTACAGTTTAACAATTACACGTGTCAACACAAAATTTGATTTTTATTTTAACATCTTTTAGGTAGTAATTAGATGATAAAAAGATATATGAAAAAGTTTGTTTTGTATTTAGAGACCGATAGAACAATATTTTTCAAAAACTGTGGTTTTAATTTTGATGGAAACAAAAAGTTATTGAAATAATCCAAAATATATTTCAAATGAACATTATTTTTTATTAATGGTAACGTTATTAATACACAATAAATTAATTTATGTTTATTTACTTAATTAATACATAATAATTATTAATAGTTACATTACAATTGTTAAAATTCATGCCAGGGATAACTTTGTCAGTCATCTGAGTCTGATTGAAAATCATGGGACTTGGACTGGCACTAGAGCTAGTGCAAGGTTTTTCATTGTAATTAGAGCTAGTATAATGTTTGTTAATTTCGTTTGAAATCTGATTTCTTCTTCTTATTTTATTGGTTATGTTGTCATCTATATAATCTTCGGCAACTGGTTGCAGATAATCTTCGGAACGAATGTCCTGTGTACAATTCGGGATTTTTAAATTTTATTATTCAATTCTATATGGTAATGCATGGCATTACTTGATAATAATCGCATATTGTCCGATGTCCTGATGGAAACGTTCTCCTTGTTCTTCTGAATATGTTGTTTTCAAATTTATTTAAATGAATATGCACTTTTAATGCCATCCTGAAAACCATGGCCTCAGAGTGTTTTAGCATATCCTCAATTAACTTTTTGTAGTTTTCAGCTTCGCTATTTTCTAAAAATTATAGCAGTTCCACTGTTCCAACTTACTTTATTACGAAGCAGTAACGATGGAAATCTTTCATTGGCGAAAATCTAATTTATGAACCAGAGAGAACTATGTATATAACTTTTGCTTCTGATAATCCGGAAAAAAATTTTATATCAATCCTTACATAACGTGCAGAGCTGGAATTAATACTTTTATCGCTTCAACAATCTTACAGATCATAACTGTTGAGCTAAGCATCTCGCCTTTTATCTCAAAAGCATAGATAACCATTCTTTTCTCCCTCAGTTTCGAACTCCTCCCCAGTTTTAAATCCTGTCCTGGTAGTCTTCGAGCTTCCTGCTTTTGCCGATATGTAAGTTTGACCCTTCGGCATTCGAGCGACATGACCAAGCTCTTAGTCTTGACCTCTTGATCCCTGCTACCAGGCTGAGCTCTCCATACAGGGCGTAAATCTTAGCATTAGTACGGATGCGCTATTCTCCTTGGCTGTGGATTAGGCCATAGATGCGCCGCAGAAGTACTTTTCTCTCCCACGAGTTGAGTCTCAGTTCGTCTCTAACAGTCATTGCGCAGGTTTCAAAAGGATACAGGACAACTGGCCTTAGTAGATTCTCCCTTTTGTGCGCCTGCTGAGTTGCATCTTCTAGGCACTATAATAAACCTTGTTTCCAGCATTCATTCTCCCCTGTATTTTCAGTGCAGTCTCGTTGTTTTCAGATATGAGTTGCCAGAATCTTCGAAGGTGTAGTTATCTACTGTAAACTTTCGTCTCTTGCATTCATGGAGAATATTCTCCTTGATTACTTGTTGACCCAGGACTTCAAAAAAAGAGGAATGGTTAAATAATGTGATCTGGTCATCCAGTGCAAATCACCAAAACGAGAGTTACCTTCAAAATATCGGTTGTTGTGGCTCGAGCAGTGTGAGCCATTGGATCGTTTTGTTAATACCACATATTCTTCAGTGCCAATTCATTCAACTACGATGCGTAGCACATCTTACGACGTCTGGCTATTAAATAACGAGACTAGTTACGAAAAAGGGTTTTATCTTCTGAGCAGACCTCTTGACGCAAGAGCTTTTAGTCAGAAGTCAGATATTTCTAATCGTTTATTGGCGTTTATAGTGTCGGCAATCATCTGGATGCTTTTTCGTCGATCTGCACTCACAATTTGGTTGATTTTGGTCACTGTTTCCGGAGTTGTGACAGTTACAGGGCGACTTGGGCGCTGGTCATTTTCAGTGCTCTCTCGGCCCTCACTAAAGCGGTTACACCACTCAAAAACACGCGCACGAGATAGAGAATTGTCCCCATAGACCTCTTGCAACAATTTATAGCAATCAGTCTGAGTTTTTTTTCACAGCACAAGAAAAAACACATTCGTTTCAAACCGCTACTGCACAAATACTATAATAGCCACACCTCGTATCCACAGTCGTTTGGCCGGAGGAGTTCTAAGAAATGGCCCGATGACTCCTCCAGCGTAAACAACATATCAGGCGGGCGGGTGATATGGTTTTCTTGGGTGATACATGAATTGTCGGTGCTCCAGTAAATTCACGTAATCTCTAAGATGGAAATAATCCTCACCGCTCATAATAATTTCCGAAGAAAAATCGTCCACCTTTTCGTTGAGATCCAGGATGGTGGCCAACAACTAACAACTGATTTACTGTCTGCAATTCCTCAGGGTTCATTCTCAAATCTTCCACCAAAGTTATGCGTAAGGACCGCAGGCTAGTACCTGATTAAGTGGCACGTCGTCTGGTCGATATTCCGGACTCCTCTTCGATATCTTGGGTAAAAGTAGCGATAATCTCAGTTGGACAGTTGCTCCGGAGCCGGCTAAGTGTTAGCGAGATTTTGTGTTGTCCCAGTGAGGGGCCAAACGTCGCAGTGTTTCTCCAGTTGGTATCGGAAGGGAACGAAATTCATGGGTGTTGTGTGTTGGTGTTCTTGTGAAGTAAATCGATTTATGGATTGTCATATGTGCTCTGCGTTTGTTTATTTCACAAATGTCAAAATCAAATTGACATTTGGCGCTGTTTGCAAAAGTTACAAGCGGTAGGGACATTGAGGACACTGTACACATCAATGAATAATGAAGTAAAAATAATATTATAACAATTGTATTATAATCATTTCGGTGCAGGTCAACTGTGTTTGTCTTCTAAGTATTTCATTTTAGATTCTTTTATACAGAATCACTGGCTTTCTTGTTCATATATTACATATATATATATATATAAAGGCACAATGAATATTATTATTAACTTTTTATTTAACTTTATTATTCTTTTAAAACTGAAGGTAAATATGAAGATCTATTCATAGAAACGTTTCCCATATTCCAATTCTCAACTTCTTCAATTAGTATGAATGTATCAACAATTACAATGCCGTTTGCGTTCACGAAAGCTGGTCATTTAATTAATAATCTTATTGTTTGTTTAAACGACAATTAAATTGTTCTATTGTATTAAAACAATTGTCAAATTTTAGGTAGAGAGTAAATTACGTATTTCAACATACATTAATTACGAGTTTGGTTTTGGATTGTACCAATAAGAGTGGATGATTCGAAAGAAGTATCCGGTAAATCACCTCCGAGGAATATCGGTCGTAGCTCAATTCGTGAAACTTTCGATGACATTTTGATGAAGATGTATCTCTAACTTAATGATAATGCATTGGATCAGAATCTCGAGCTTGCGGTTTATTTACATACGTATGAGATTTCAAAAAATATCATAGATAGGAATCGATTCTTTCTTGTGTAGTCGTGATTTATATAGGTATATATTATGTACCATCCAGTTTAGGCTCCTTCATATTCCAGGTGTCAAATTTTTCCATAAGCCAGAACCGAACCCGAACCCTCTTGTGGTATCAGCTACAGAACAATAGAAAAAGCACTGGAAAAGCAGATAGATAGAAGTAAAATCAATTATTGGGACAACCTACAAAGGCAGACACTCTTCTAGGAAACTATAACCAGAATAGATCTGCTGAACGTGTCAACCATTTTCTTCGAAGTGCGTCGTGCACAAACCACTTTTGTTGGATGTGGCTGGTCTTGAAAGACCAATTTTGTGCTGACCAAGGTTTCTTCTAACAGCCGCATAGAGCGTAATAGATAGCCATGAAGCAGCTGCATTAGTCATTTATTAATCGATTTCAAACAAAAGTAGTTTATTGGTCTATAGACTGAAAAGTGTATTCTTGCAAATTTGGATATTATTTTCACAATATCAGAGTGATGAAATGTCAGATAACGATAAATAATGCGTCTAGCTATTCCTCATATTTGTAACGAGAAATCCAATTGGAGGCATCCTCATTTAACATTCTCAATTCATACAGTTTCACTCAAAGGAGGCATAACCAGTTCAACACAAGATTAATGCGGCGCCTACTTAAATGATAACAATTTATTTGCAGCCATTCGCTGTTGTTATTCGAGCTGAGCCTCATAGGACGTATAAGAAAAGATAAATTCGCGTTAGATCAAGTCCAGGATACAGAAACAAGGAGACATTACGGCAAAACAAGCAAAAGGATATTTCTAGATATATATGTATATTCCCTCGTCTCTAATCCCTGCTGAAAATGCAACTTTTCATAATTTCATAGATGGCAATGTTTGAAGTTTAGACACAGTGAGAAGTTACAAGCCTGTTATGTACTATAGAAAAATTAAATTCCCCTGAAGTCAGAAATTCAGCACGTGACTCTTATAGTGAAATATTAAGAAGAAACTTTCATTAATTTTCACTATACATCTTCTTATGCTATGAAATATATTTGAACAACGTTGCCAGACTTTGACATAGTTTATTTTATACTGAAAGATGGCTTTAGTTTTATGACCCAGGAGGTAAACCCAAAATAAAGTTAGTACTCAGTGACGGAGAGTTACTAACACGAGAGGTTTAGCGTTATTTGTTTGAAAATACAAACTAAGATTTTCTCTTTATAATTGGATATGATCAATTCTGGGTCGATTTGTTCTCTTCTTTATCGAGTCGAGCATCCTAGGGGATGCTTGGGAACCGGATGGACGAATCTGAGCCTTGTAGATGATTAGAAACTGTTTGGTCTCAAAAAGGGCCTAAGTTTTTTTAAAGCTGCCTTTTTTAATTCGGCCAAGTGACTATGCAAAAAAATATTACTCCCAACCTGAACACCCAACAAGCGAATTTGCGGTGATGGTGATATTTTATGTCCAAACAAGACCAAATACTGAGCTGTAATGTCAGTTTTATTTGTAAAAACAGCCACCTGGGTAGATCGTTGATGTACAGGAAAAAGAGAGTAGGTGACAATATGCATCCCTGGGGAAACCTAGCGTTGACCTCAAACCTCTCTGAGGCTTGTCCATAGAGAGACCTGCTCAGCCAATTGAAGAGTAAGGGCGACAAACCGTACTATCTTAATCTATTTAGAAATTTGGCATGCCAAACCCTGTCAAAAGTCTTCGATATATTCAGTGCGATTGCTCTGGATTCTTCATATCTCTCTATAGCTTCAGTCCATACGTTGGTAACGTAGACCAGGAGATCCCCGGTTGGTCTATACTCACGACAGCCGTATTGATGGTCGATGGGGATATTAGCAGACTCAGGGATTTGCCAATGGTTAGAAATAAACCAATCGGACTTGTTTGGAACCGTCGTTTTTCCTTTTTTTGGTATGGGTTTAACCCAGCAAGTTCACAATCTTCAGGGAAGAGACGGTTTTTCATACAAACTCAGCACTTTTTGGACCGTTCGAACTACGGTACGCCGGTAAGGTATGATCAACGTGCAAATGGTAGACATTTGGATTGCTACAAATGGTAATTGGATCGTTTCTATTGATTTACAACAAAAATGGGCACCACTAAAACAGTTTCTTCGAAAGAATACGCAAGAAATGTGCTATCAAATTCAGGATTCACTTGCTAGGCAGAAGTCGATGAAAGACCGCAGATTAGGCAGCTCATGACTAAATTCTCGGATCTTATCCAGAGGATTTCTCTGATTAGATAATAAATAATCGGTGACAAGGCTCAAAATGAACTGTTTTCTCATTTGTTCTCTCCTTTCATCTCCTTTAATTTAAAGTATTCCACAATATCGAAATGTTCCAGATATATTTTAACTGAAAAGCAAAGCAGCGACTTATTTATCGCCAAAATTTACTAGGCGTATCGTTGGCAGCTATAGTTGTAAAAGTTCTTCATGAAATCCGTCTAGCCGTTTGTGGTTTTTATTCCCCAGAGTTGGCGGAACGCAGATATGGACCTGATGCTGGGTCGTCCCGGGAGTCGCCGGGATAACCATGCACGTATCTACGTTAGGGAAGATTTTAATTTATCTGCTATTGAAAAATACGGTCTATTGACTGGATCATAGCTTCGTTAAATTGAATGACTAAAGGGTTTTGATTAATTTTAGAATGACATGCAAAAATTGCGTAGAATATCATTTACATGTTTACTGTGTCCTGGATAAGTGAAACGATTCAAATTATGTTTTAGAGTCAAGCCCTGCTTGGTTGAATACTACTTGATTTCTTAAGAAATTTTAGTTTTCAAAAATTGTGTGTTTGGAAATTTGTTACATAAATATCCGTTGTAAATCGACTTAGATATATTTTGAGCAAAATACTTATTGCTGGTAGTGGTGTTAAGTTGGCAGTCTCCATCGAAGAAGGTTATAAGAGTCGGAAAAACGCGCTCTTCTGTGTCGCTTGAAGACGGCTATAATTATACCTCTACAAAACAAACTTCAACGAAGTGGAAGCATTTCTCGTGAAGGGTATTGAATCTACTGGAGCAATTGATAGATCGAGGACGGCAGGTCTTCCGTTTCAAAGCCTCACGCCTTCAGATGATCAATCTGCTTTATCCAACTATTGAGGCAATCAAAAAAACAAACTTCAACGAAGTGGAAGCATTTTTCGTGAAGGGTATTGAATCTACTGGAGCAATTGATAGATCGAGGCCGGCAGGTCTTCCGTTTCAAAGCCTCACGCCTTCAGATGATCAATCTGCTTTATCCAACTATTGAGGCAATCAAAAAAACAAACTTCAACGAAGTGGAAGCATTTTTCGTGAAGGGTATTGAATCTACTGGAGCAATTGATAGATCGAGGCCGGCAGGTCTTCCGTTTCAAAGCCTCACGCCTTCAGATGATCAATCTGCTTTATCCAACTATTGAGGCAATCAACAAAACAAACTTCAACGAAGTGGAAGCATTTTTCGTGAAGGGTATTGAATCTACTGGAGCAATTGATAGATCGAGGCCGGCAGGTCTTCCGTTTCAAAGCCTCACGCCTTCAGATGATCAATCTGCTTTATCCAATTATTGAGGCAATCAAAAAAACAAACTTCAACGAAGTGGAAGCATTTTTCGTGAAGGGTATTGAATCTACTGGAGCAATTGATAGATCGAGGCCGGCAGGTCTTCCGTTTCAAAGCCTCACGCCTTCAGATGATCAATCTGCTTTATCCAACTATTGAGGCAATCAAAAAAACAAACTTCAACGAAGTGGAAGCATTTTTCGTGAAGGGTATTGAATCTACTGGAGCAATTGATAGATCGAGGCCGGCAGGTCTTCCGTTTCAAAGCCTCACGCCTTCAGATGATCAATCTGCTTTATCCAACTATTGAGGCAATCAAAAAAACAAACTTCAACGAAGTGGAAGCATTTTTCGTGAAGGGTATTGAATCTACTGGAGCAATTGATAGATCGAGGCCGGCAGGTCTTCCGTTTCAAAGCCTCACGCCTTCAGATGATCAATCTGCTTTATCCAACTATTGAGGCAATCAACAAAACAAACTTCAACGAAGTGGAAGCATTTTTCGTGAAGGGTATTGAATCTACTGGAGCAATTGATAGATCGAGGCCGGCAGGTCTTCCGTTTCAAAGCCTCACGCCTTCAGATGATCAATCTGCTTTATCCAATTATTGAGGCAATCAAAAAAACAAACTTCAACGAAGTGGAAGCATTTTTCGTGAAGGGTATTGAATCTACTGGAGCAATTGATAGATCGAGGCCGGCAGGTCTTCCGTTTCAAAGCCTCACGCCTTCAGATGATCAATCTGCTTTATCCAACTATTGAGGCAATCAAAAAAACAAACTTCAACGAAGTGGAAGCATTTTTCGTGAAGGGTATTGAATCTACTGGAGCAATTGATAGATCGAGGCCGGCAGGTCTTCCGTTTCAAAGCCTCACGCCTTCAGATGATCAATCTGCTTTATCCAACTATTGAGGCAATCAAAAAAACAAACTTCAACGAAGTGGAAGCATTTTTCGTGAAGGGTATTGAATCTACTGGAGCAATTGATAGATCGAGGCCGGCAGGTCTTCCGTTTCAAAGCCTCACGCCTTCAGATGATCAATCTGCTTTATCCAACTATTGAGGCAATCAACAAAACAAACTTCAACGAAGTGGAAGCATTTTTCGTGAAGGGTATTGAATCTACTGGAGCAATTGATAGATCGAGGCCGGCAGGTCTTCCGTTTCAAAGCCTCACGCCTTCAGATGATCAATCTGCTTTATCCAACTATTGAGGCAATCAACAAAACAAACTTCAACGAAGTGGAAGCATTTTTCGTGAAGGGTATTGAATCTACTGGAGCAATTGATAGATCGAGGCCGGCAGGTCTTCCGTTTCAAAGCCTCACGCCTTCAGATGATCAATCTGCTTTATCCAATTATTGAGGCAATCAAAAAAACAAACTTCAACGAAGTGGAAGCATTTTTCGTGAAGGGTATTGAATCTACTGGAGCAATTGATAGATCGAGGCCGGCAGGTCTTCCGTTTCAAAGCCTCACGCCTTCAGATGATCAATCTGCTTTATCCAACTATTGAGGCAATCAACAAAACAAACTTCAACGAAGTGGAAGCATTTTTCGTGAAGGGTATTGAATCTACTGGAGCAATTGATAGATCGAGGCCGGCAGGTCTTCCGTTTCAAAGCCTCACGCCTTCAGATGATCAATCTGCTTTATCCAATTATTGAGGCAATCAAAAAAACAAACTTCAACGAAGTGGAAGCATTTTTCGTGAAGGGTATTGAATCTACTGGAGCAATTGATAGATCGAGGCCGGCAGGTCTTCCGTTTCAAAGCCTCACGCCTTCAGATGATCAATCTGCTTTATCCAACTATTGAGGCAATCAAAAAAACAAACTTCAACGAAGTGGAAGCATTTTTCGTGAAGGGTATTGAATCTACTGGAGCAATTGATAGATCGAGGCCGGCAGGTCTTCCGTTTCAAAGCCTCACGCCTTCAGATGATCAATCTGCTTTATCCAACTATTGAGGCAATCAAAAAAACAAACTTCAACGAAGTGGAAGCATTTTTCGTGAAGGGTATTGAATCTACTGGAGCAATTGATAGATCGAGGCCGGCAGGTCTTCCGTTTCAAAGCCTCACGCCTTCAGATGATCAATCTGCTTTATCCAACTATTGAGGCAATCAACAAAACAAACTTCAACGAAGTGGAAGCATTTTTCGTGAAGGGTATTGAATCTACTGGAGCAATTGATAGATCGAGGCCGGCAGGTCTTCCGTTTCAAAGCCTCACGCCTTCAGATGATCAATCTGCTTTATCCAATTATTGAGGCAATCAAAAAAACAAACTTCAACGAAGTGGAAGCATTTTTCGTGAAGGGTATTGAATCTACTGGAGCAATTGATAGATCGAGGCCGGCAGGTCTTCCGTTTCAAAGCCTCACGCCTTCAGATGATCAATCTGCTTTATCCAACTATTGAGGCAATCAAAAAAACAAACTTCAACGAAGTGGAAGCATTTTTCGTGAAGGGTATTGAATCTACTGGAGCAATTGATAGATCGAGGCCGGCAGGTCTTCCGTTTCAAAGCCTCACGCCTTCAGATGATCAATCTGCTTTATCCAACTATTGAGGCAATCAAAAAAACAAACTTCAACGAAGTGGAAGCATTTTTCGTGAAGGGTATTGAATCTACTGGAGCAATTGATAGATCGAGGCCGGCAGGTCTTCCGTTTCAAAGCCTCACGCCTTCAGATGATCAATCTGCTTTATCCAACTATTGAGGCAATCAAAAAAACAAACTTCAACGAAGTGGAAGCATTTCTCGTGAAGGGTATTGAATCTACTGGAGCAATTGATAGATCGAGGCCGGCAGGTCTTCCGTTTCAAAGCCTCACGCCTTCAGATAATCAATCTGCTTTATCCAACTATTGAGGCAATCAACTAAACAAACTTCAACGACGTGGAAGCATTTCTCGTGAAGGGTATTGAATCTACTGGAGCAATTGATAGATCGAGGCCGGCAGGTCTTCCGTTTCAAAGCCTCACGCCTTTAGATAATCAATCTGCTTTATCCAACTATTGAGGCAATCAACTAAACAAACTTCAACGACGTGGAAGCATTTCTCGTGAAGGGTATTGAATCTACTGGAGCAATTGATAGATCGAGGCCGGCAGGTCTTCCGTTTCAAAGCCTCACGCCTTCAGATGATCAATCTGCTTTATCCAACTATTGAGACAATCAGCAAAACAAACTTCAACGACGTGGAAGCATTTCTCGTGAAGGGTATTGAATCTACTGGAGCAATTGATAGATCGAGGCCGGCAGGTCTTCCGTTTCAAAGCCTCACGCCTTCAGATAATCAATCTGCTTTATCCAACTATTGAGGCAATCAACTAAACAAACTTCAACGACGTGGAAGCATTTCTCGTGAAGGGTATTGAATCTACTGGAGCAATTGATAGATCGAGGCCGGCAGGTCTTCCGTTTCAAAGCCTCACGCCTTCAGATAATCAATCTGCTTTATCCAACTATTGAGGCAATCAACTAAACAAACTTCAACGACGTGGAAGCATTTCTCGTGAAGGGTATTGAATCTACTGGAGCAATTGATAGATCGAGGCCGGCAGGTCTTCCGTTTCAAAGCCTCACGCCTTCAGATGATCAATCTGCTTTATCCAACTATTGAGGCAATCAAAAAAACAAACTTCAACGAAGTGGAAGCATTTTTCGTGAAGGGTATTGAATCTACTGGAGCAATTGATAGATCGAGGCCGGCAGGTCTTCCGTTTCAAAGCCTCACGCCTTCAGATGATCAATCTGCTTTATCCAACTATTGAGGCAATCAAAAAAACAAACTTCAACGAAGTGGAAGCATTTTTCGTGAAGGGTATTGAATCTACTGGAGCAATTGATAGATCGAGGCCGGCAGGTCTTCCGTTTCAAAGCCTCACGCCTTCAGATGATCAATCTGCTTTATCCAACTATTGAGGCAATCAACAAAACAAACTTCAATGAAGTGGAAGCATTTTTCGTGAAGGGTATTGAATCTACTGGAGCAATTGATAGATCGAGGCCGGCAGGTCTTCCGTTTCAAAGCCTCACGCCTTCAGATGATCAATCTGCTTTATCCAACTATTGAGGCAATCAACAAAACAAACTTCAACGAAGTGGAAGCATTTTTCGTGAAGGGTATTGAATCTACTGGAGCAATTGATAGATCGAGGCCGGCAGGTCTTCCGTTTCAAAGCCTCACGCCTTCAGATGATCAATCTGCTTTATCCAACTATTGAGACAATCAGCAAAACAAACTTCAACGACGTGGAAGCATTTTTCGTGAAGGGTATTGAATCTACTGGAGCAATTGATAGATCGAGGCCGGCAGGTCTTCCGTTTCAAAGCCTCACGCCTTCAGATAATCAATCTGCTTTATCCAATTATTGAGGCAATCAACAAAACAAACTTCAACGACGTGGAAGCATTTCTCGTGAAGGGTATTGAATCTACTGGAGCAATTGATAGATCGAGGCCGGCAGGTCTTCCGTTTCAAAGCCTCACGCCTTCAGATAATCAATCTGCTTTATCCAACTATTGAGGCAATCAACTAAACAAACTTCAACGACGTGGAAGCATTTCTCGTGAAGGGTATTGAATCTACTGGAGCAATTGATAGATCGAGGCCGGCAGGTCTTCCGTTTCAAAGCCTCACGCCTTCAGATAATCAATCTGCTTTATCCAACTATTGAGGCAATCAACTAAACAAACTTCAACGACGTGGAAGCATTTCTCGTGAAGGGTATTGAATCTACTGGAGCAATTGATAGATCGAGGCCGGCAGGTCTTCCGTTTCAAAGCATCACGCCTTCAGATAATCAATCTGCTTTATCCAACTATTGAGGCAATCAACTAAACAAACTTCAACGACGTGGAAGCATTTCTCGTGAAGGGTATTGAATCTACTGGAGCAATTGATAGATCGAGGCCGGCAGGTCTTCCGTTTCAAAGCCTCACGCCTTCAGATGATCAATCTGCTTTATCCAACTATTGAGGCAATCAACAAAACAAACTTCAATGAAGTGGAAGCATTTTTCGTGAAGGGTATTGAATCTACTGGAGCAATTGATAGATCGAGGCCGGCAGGTCTTCCGTTTCAAAGCCTCACGCCTTCAGATGATCAATCTGCTTTATCCAACTATTGAGGCAATCAACAAAACAAACTTCAACGAAGTGGAAGCATTTTTCGTGAAGGGTATTGAATCTACTGGAGCAATTGATAGATCGAGGCCGGCAGGTCTTCCGTTTCAAAGCCTCACGCCTTCAGATGATCAATCTGCTTTATCCAACTATTGAGGCAATCAACAAAACAAACTTCAACGAAGTGGAAGCATTTTTCGTGAAGGGTATTGAATCTACTGGAGCAATTGATAGATCGAGGCCGGCAGGTCTTCCGTTTCAAAGCCTCACGCCTTCAGATGATCAATCTGCTTTATCCAACTATTGAGGCAATCAACAAAACAAACTTCAACGACGTGGAAGCATTTCTCGTGAAGGGTATTGAATCTACTGGAGCAATTGATAGATCGAGGCCGGCAGGTCTTCCGTTTCAAAGCCTCACGCCTTCAGATGATCAATCTGCTTTATCCAACTATTGAGGCAATCAACAAAACAAACTTCAACGAAGTGGAAGCATTTTTCGTGAAGGGTATTGAATCTACTGGAGCAATTGATAGATCGAGGCCGGCAGGTCTTCCGTTTCAAAGCCTCACGCCTTCAGATGATCAATCTGCTTTATCCAACTATTGAGACAATCAGCAAAACAAACTTCAACGACGTGGAAGCATTTCTCGTGAAGGGTATTGAATCTACTGGAGCAATTGATAGATCGAGGCCGGCAGGTCTTCCGTTTCAAAGCCTCACGCCTTCAGATAATCAATCTGCTTTATCCAACTATTGAGGCAATCAACAAAACAAACTTCAACGAAGTGGAAGCATTTTTCGTGAAGGGTATTGAATCTACTGGAGCAATTGATAGATCGAGGTCGGCAGGTCTTCCGTTTCAAAGCCTCACGCCTTCAGATGATCAATCTGCTTTATCCAACTATTGAGACAATCAGCAAAACAAACTTCAACGACGTGGAAGCATTTCTCGTGAAGGGTATTGAATCTACTGGAGCAATTGATAGATCGAGGCCGGCAGGTCTTCCGTTTCAAAGCCTCACGCCTTCAGATAATCAATCTGCTTTATCCAACTATTGAGGCAATCAACAAAACAAACTTCAACGACGTGGAAGCATTTCTCGTGAAGGGTATTGAATCTACTGGAGCAATTGATAGATCGAGGCCGGCAGGTCTTCCGTTTCAAAGCCTCACGCCTTCAGATAATCAATCTGCTTTATCCAACTATTGAGGCAATCAACTAAACAAACTTCAACGACGTGGAAGCATTTCTCGTGAAGGGTATTGAATCTACTGGAGCAATTGATAGATCGAGGCCGGCAGGTCTTCCGTTTCAAAGCCTCACGCCTTCAGATAATCAATCTGCTTTATCCAACTATTGAGGCAATCAACTAAACAAACTTCAACGACGTGGAAGCATTTCTCGTGAAGGGTATTGAATCTACTGGAGCAATTGATAGATCGAGGCCGGCAGGTCTTCCGTTTCAAAGCATCACGCCTTCAGATAATCAATCTGCTTTATCCAACTATTGAGGCAATCAACTAAACAAACTTCAACGACGTGGAAGCATTTCTCGTGAAGGGTATTGAATCTACTGGAGCAATTGATAGATCGAGGCCGGCAGGTCTTCCGTTTCAAAGCCTCACGCCTTCAGATGATCAATCTGCTTTATCCAACTATTGAGGCAATCAACAAAACAAACTTCAATGAAGTGGAAGCATTTTTCGTGAAGGGTATTGAATCTACTGGAGCAATTGATAGATCGAGGCCGGCAGGTCTTCCGTTTCAAAGCCTCACGCCTTCAGATGATCAATCTGCTTTATCCAACTATTGAGGCAATCAACAAAACAAACTTCAACGAAGTGGAAGCATTTTTCGTGAAGGGTATTGAATCTACTGGAGCAATTGATAGATCGAGGCCGGCAGGTCTTCCGTTTCAAAGCCTCACGCCTTCAGATGATCAATCTGCTTTATCCAACTATTGAGGCAATCAACAAAACAAACTTCAACGAAGTGGAAGCATTTTTCGTGAAGGGTATTGAATCTACTGGAGCAATTGATAGATCGAGGCCGGCAGGTCTTCCGTTTCAAAGCCTCACGCCTTCAGATGATCAATCTGCTTTATCCAACTATTGAGGCAATCAACAAAACAAACTTCAACGACGTGGAAGCATTTCTCGTGAAGGGTATTGAATCTACTGGAGCAATTGATAGATCGAGGCCGGCAGGTCTTCCGTTTCAAAGCCTCACGCCTTCAGATGATCAATCTGCTTTATCCAACTATTGAGGCAATCAACAAAACAAACTTCAACGAAGTGGAAGCATTTTTCGTGAAGGGTATTGAATCTACTGGAGCAATTGATAGATCGAGGCCGGCAGGTCTTCCGTTTCAAAGCCTCACGCCTTCAGATGATCAATCTGCTTTATCCAACTATTGAGACAATCAGCAAAACAAACTTCAACGACGTGGAAGCATTTCTCGTGAAGGGTATTGAATCTACTGGAGCAATTGATAGATCGAGGCCGGCAGGTCTTCCGTTTCAAAGCCTCACGCCTTCAGATAATCAATCTGCTTTATCCAACTATTGAGGCAATCAACAAAACAAACTTCAACGAAGTGGAAGCATTTTTCGTGAAGGGTATTGAATCTACTGGAGCAATTGATAGATCGAGGTCGGCAGGTCTTCCGTTTCAAAGCCTCACGCCTTCAGATGATCAATTATTGTCTATTATGATGAAATCGAGTTATTTCAACAATGGAACGTCACTGAAGGCAGATTTTTCGCTTCTTCAAGTGAGAATAGAACTACTATACAAGTCACTTTTTGTTGTAGATCAATTTGATGAATTACGAATACAATGCAAATAGATAATTTGGTTTATGTAAGAAAAAAAGGGTTTTATTTGGTAGTTATCTACTATTTCTAATTAAGAAGTGTTTAATACATTTTCCTGGCTAGTTCCTCTTTAGCAAGCGTGTTTCATGAGGCAAGAGACGTTCTAATCAGTTCTAATTGAGTGATATACTATAGTTGAAATAGATTTAGAATATTAAATTGTAGGTATGAAAAGTCATATCTTTCAACCCTGAATATAGAATATAACTCAAAGTTGGATGAAAAATATAAGAATTTATTTGAAAGTCAAACGTTTCAGTGTTTTTTTATTGTGATGAAAAGCTTAATAAATTTAATGAATTCATTTTCCGGTGCCTCTTATTACTTTTTCCTAGTCTTATAATCTACTGGAAAACTTATTTTCATTTGAGAAAAAGTTATCTATTTTAATCTCGATCTTTACGAGATTCAAATTGAAAATTTTCCAGTTTTTAATCATTAAAATTTTCATATCGAGCTTTAAAAAACATCACGAGAAACATTATCGCTTGAAATTTATTACGAACAGAAACAACCGAAGAATATTACGTCGGCATGAAAATTTGTTTGCCAGCCTTTGCGAGTTCATTAATAGCGTAGGAAAACTTATTTTTAATTTGATTCTTCCGAGTTAGAAGTGTAATTCGTTTCTTTGTCCGTTTCATGGAATTATAATTTTGTTTCGTGAAGTAAAAGTGACTCTCCGCAAACAAAACTCTCATGGAGTTTATTTTTGACAATTATAACGGGATCTTACTATAAATTAACCTTCACTCAACGTTGTCGAAAGTAATCACGAAGAAAATATTTTATGAAAAAGTTGCTTACACTTAGAATATTAGTTCAAAATAAGTTCTTTTATTGTTGTTGTCAATATTTGTGGTTGTTATGTTGTTGCTCTTTTCTGGGGTACAGGATGGCAAAATATAAAAATTGATTTAGCTCCAAGACTATTGGATATTGTTATATGATATCATACTTAATAATGAATTTAAACTGATGCAAATACATTATAATTTCTTAATATGTAATTTCTGTTTCCTTCCAAAGAAGTACGAGTAGGTTTTGCTTCTCCTATACCAAAATTCTTCAAAATTTGTTATGTAAATAACATATTTCAGGTAAACGAAAAGGTAGTCCAAGTACATAATACCTACCTACATAAACCTGCGAAGACCAGCATCGCAGTGGCCGACCAAATTAGGTGACTACCACAGAAATGTCAAAGAAAATCTACAAAGCGGTACTGGATTATTGCACTGGCCAATATTAATGAATTAAAGTTTGAATTGCTGCTTCATGCCTCCTATTCGCCAGATTTAGCCGCCTCGGATTATTTTCTGTTTCCAGAGACTTGATGGTCAAGATTTTTCATCATTGAACATCGCTTGGAAAAGTGCATGAAGCGAGTTGAAAAATAAATATATTTTTTTCCAAAATTTTTGTAAATTCTGTTTAAAATTATTACTGTCTATATTAGTTCAAACCTTGACCGTTAAAAATTGTGACAATAAACTAAATTAAACTTCGAGGGAAATCTTGCCAAATAAAAAAATATTCAATGGTTGAATAGAGCTAAAGCTTTCACGTTCGGAATTCTTTGTTCGAATACAGTGAAAAAAACATCGAAAATCTTTTGTATCCGCGTAAACAATAGACTTTTCTCCGTCATCCATTTTCTCCAGATGACAAAACGAAAATCCGCATTAAGGATTTACCAATATCGACCTAATCTCCGGATGTACTAACAATTGTGTACGTCCAAAAAGAAAAATTTATAATTAGAAATCTTTCCGAGATAATCAGCCCCGTTTTGAATACGTGATTTTATGCAGATTATCTGCGGCGATAATGCGACAATTACAGCGAAAAGAAGAGCAACGAACATGAACAAACTTTTCAGTAGATATTCGCATAAAGTGAGAAAAATAATCAGACAACTAACATGTTTATGTTTCGATTTTTTATAGAGAAAATTTTACAAATATTTCATTTATACTACCGATCAAAAATTTTTGCCAACGTTATGGTTAACATGCTACACAATAAAAACAAAACGATTGATTTTGATATTTTAAAGAACATAAATAAAAATATGGTAATAGTGAAATTTCGGTGGATGTAACCCCTTTTGCTTTTATTATTTCAGTGTACAATTATGTCTTTCCCTGTAACAATTTCGATAAATAATCCTCGTCACTTTGGTTCCATTCTTTTTTCAAAGATGTGAAGTGGAAGTAAGACACTGGTTTCTGACTCCCCTGTTCAATTTGTATCGCTCAATCGGGTTGTGATGGCCAAATCATTACTTTCAGTATAAATTCAACCTAATACTCGGTACTGTTTCTAGAAAAGTTGGATGATAAATTTACCGCCGATCAGGAGCTGAAACGCTTACTAATTTTCTCTTATATCCTTCTGTCTTAAAAATCCCGTCAAATTTTACCAAGTTTCCAGTCGTATTTCCTCCAAAACACTCTCAAACCATCCCCGAACCTCAGCCGTATTTTTTAATCGTAATTACAAGTGGATATAAAATCTGTTTTTACTTTAATCTGCACACAAACACTCTTCACTTAGACCCGAGAACTTCTAAATTCGACTCATCTCTCCATAAAATTGTCTCCCAGTCTTCATGCATCCAATTTTTATGTTCATTAGACCACTTAAACCTCTTAATTTTATTTTAACATCTTGAAATAGGTTTTTCCAGTCGCGACCGCATTTGCAAAGTAACGCGATTTTAGCGGTTGTTCTGGGTTGTTCTAGGATTGTTCTGTATTGTTCCAAAGTATAGCGTTGAAAAAAATTCGGAAACCTGTAATAACCTCCAAAAATTTTGTATTTTTGCTTAATAATGTTTCATAGAGACGTCTTATGGCAATTCTAGACATTATGTAAACTTGAATTACTAACCGATCACTGATGTAATTAGTGTCATATATAACTAATTGTATTCAATTTCTCTGAGATAACGGAGCAAATAAAAAAACAATTCATTAAATATGAAAACATTTTAACGAAAAATGGAGAAAAGTACAACTCTTGCTTAAATTGAGTACCATACTTTCTAACACCATGCTCAAATGATAGTTTAACATCTCTTGAAATGTCAGTTCCAACTGAAGCAACCAACTGGTGGAGTACACAATATCATCCGTTAGAATACATCCCCCAAAGTCACTTCTGGGTGGCGAACTGGATCTTCCTTTCTTATTCAAGCAAGTGCAACCACAGCAATTCATTAAATATGAAAACATTTTAACGAAAAACGGAGAAAAGTACAACTCTTGCTAAATTGAGTACCATACTTTCTAACACCATGCTCAAATGATAGTTTAACATCTCTTGAAATGTCAGTTACAACTGAAGCAACCAACTGGTGGAGTACACAATATCATCCGTTAGAATACATCCCTCAAAGTCAGTTCTAGGTGGCGAACTGGATCTTCCTTTCTTATTCAAGAAACTGCAACCACAGCAATTCATTAAATATGAAAACATTTTAACGATAAACGGAGAAAAGTACAACTCTTGCTAAATTGAGTACCATACTTTCTAACACCATGCTCAAATGATAGTTTAACATCTCTTGAAATGTCAGTTACAACTGAAGCAACCAACTGGTGGAGTACACAATATCATCCGTTAGAATACATCCCCCAAAGTCAGTTCTAGGTGGCGAACTGGATCTTCCTTTCTTATTCAAGAAACTGCAACCACAGCAATTCATTAAATATGAAAACATTTTAACGATAAACGGAGAAAAGTACAACTCTTGCTTAAATTGAGTACCATACTTTCCAACACCATGCTCAGATGATAGTTTAACATCTCTTGAAATGTCAGTTACAACTGAAGCAACCAACTGGTGGAGTACACATTCTTATTCAAGAAACTGCAATCACAGCTTTGCTCTGAAAATATAGAAATATGCTCCTGGACTTGGTCAAAAAGCCTATTCTGTGGTAGAAGTCAACATATGATGAGTATGGTATTTGAGCTTTCTAAGAATCCTAGAACTCTGGATTGTATTTTACATATATCTCTGACAATGTTTCTGGTGCTTGTATTCAGCACCAAGAACTCATAACCTTCGTCGATTATAACTGTCATGGTCTTTTTTTGCTTCGTGTTAGCCAACATTAATGTACCACGCAATCTTGTCGACGCCATTTCAAAACCTATCGTTTGCTGATGGTTTCGGTTAAGATAGTTTTGGGTATGTACCATGGACGTCAGAAGGATGTTTTCATATTATCCAAGTCAGATCTGGGTGGCCAACTGCACGGATCTTTCTTTATTATCCATCTATTTAGAAATGATATATGACATAATCAAATATTACTAATGTGGGCAATACATTATTCTCTGACTTAATGTGTCATTGTTGACGTGTAAAGTGACCCTCGTATTTCTATTAAGTGTTTATATCTTTCATAAATCACTCGCTACACCACCACTTTTTATTTGGGTCGCCAAATATGGAAGAAAACACCATAGCTCAATATTTACTTCAAGTTTTATTTCTGAACGTATTCTAGAGCAGTGATGCGTATATACTAATTATACTCGTATAATTTCCATGGATAATTAACGTCACTAATTTGTTTTCTAATGGAATGATTTTAATTGAATTCGATTAATAATCAAATTTTCAAAATAGAACAAAGAAGTGAACGTATTCGGTTTATAAAAGGCATGGCATATTTTGTCTCGAGTCAACTCGAAAATTTGATTAACCAATAGTAGTAGTTATAACTAATGACTTGAAATCAGCATCATCATCAGCTACTGCACTGATATACATGTTGAATACAAGAAATACAAATTTCATTTACAATAAATTATTTCGTTGATAAAATGCAGTTCCAAAGTTACTGCCGAAGACTAGAAGAAACGCATCAAACAAAATTCTGAAAGAACAACAAAAAATGACTTTCGATTTTTGTAAATTAATATTTTTCAGTAGATCCTCGGTGTTGCAGGTTTTCCTGTAACCTGGTGAACCGGTTCGTCAGCCAAATGGCCGAAATAGGGAATAATACATCTGCAGCTGTAACCGCCCACCCCAAATTAAATTTAAAATAAACAAAAAAAACACAAAATTCCAAAAAACCAAAAAAAAACAAAACAATAAGACACCAAAAAATTATAAAAAAAACGAGAAGGGCCGTTTTTGCTTGCAAACTTCATTTCGTTTTCATTCGGCCAAAATCTCCCGCTAGAAATAGTTCGGCAAACACAACCCAACGAAACCACCACAACCCCAGCAGAGGAGCTATTCCTATATCAGGACCTACTCAAACAAACCACATTCCTTACAAAAATCTTCCTTATCCTACCAAACTTAGACCAACGAATCTCTTTTTTTTTATTTCTGAGTATATATAAACTCGTGGCCATAAATATAACGCACCACCCTTTATTTCAATATCAAAACCTAAAATTTTAATCTTTTGAGTTTCTTTTTTTTTCTTTCACAAAAAGTTAAATTATTTTCTTTTATTCCATTGTTGTACCAACTTGTGGCCAGCATTAATTTAAGTCAATCAAGGTGTGTTAAATTTGAGATTAGTTAAACAAAAAATGGATGGAGTTAGGCAGTTAAGTAAGCGCGAAGCTGAAAAAATAGCCGAGTTGGTCGGACAGAGACAAAGTTATCGTGAAGTGGCAAATCTGTTTGGCGTACATCACACAACCATTGGTAGATTGATACAAAGATTTTAAGAGACCGGTTCATATTGTAGGAGGTCAGGATAAGGACGTCCTTCAGTTTTAACTCCTCGAGATGACCGTTTTTGGCAATTAAATTCAATAAGAAATCGGTCAATGACAAGTGTCGAGCTCAACAGTCTTTTACGAGAAGTCCGGAATGCAAATATCTCTGATAGATCATACAAGACGACACCTTCAGAATGCTGGTCTACACAGCAGAATAGCTCTCCAGGCACTTTTGCTAACCAGGTAGCATCGTGTTGCTGGATTTGCAAGGCAACATTTAGATTGGAATTTAGAAAAATGGTGCCAAGTTTTATTTACTGCTGAGACAAGAATCAGTCTGAGAGGTCCAGATGGACGTAATCAAATTTGATAACGGCGAGGAGAAAGATTTGCGCAGTCTTGTATCATTCCCAGGGAGCCGTTCCAAGGAGGATCTATCATGTTTTGGGGAGGAATTTGTTTTGATGACCGCACAGAATTAGTGTCTATTCTTAGACCCGCCGTTAACGCAACAAGATAAATAACTGACATTCTTGAAAATCACGTCGTTCCGTTTGGACCATTTATTGGTGATGATTTTCGTTTAATGCATGATAATGCTAGACCAGACACGTTGCGGCAGATGTTCTGAATTACCTAAACGAAGTATGGATTCATACCCTGGACTATCCACCAAGAAGTCCAGATATGAATCCTATCGAGCATGTTTGGGACATTTTAAAACGCCGCATTCGTCATCGAAATCCATCTTCTCAAAATTTAAATGAGCTTGATTAAGCGGAATTAGAGCAACAATTACAATCAGAGGCGGAAATACAGAATGCAAGTTTTATTATTAAAAAAATTTGGTTTTATTGCAATGTTTTTACTTTTATTTTTTTACACATTAAAAATCATTCAAAATTACTACACATTTCTTATTATTGCGTCAAAATAATTGAAAAGAAGTTAAACAATAGCGATATTCATTTAAATTTATTAAACAAAAAAATATTTTGAGAAATCGGGGTGGTGCGTTATTTTTAACCACGAGTGTATAAAGTTAAAGATACAGGAACGAGATTCAGGTATTTACATATTACCCCTAATCTCTCATAACTTCTAATTTCGAAGTTAAACTTATAAAGTATCACGTTACCGACATAATTCCGACTGATATTAAGCGATTTTCATCTTTCCACATTATGGATTCAGCTAATAAAACTGATACAGTAGATATAAGCATTTACGATACGATATTATGTAAACCAATATTGTTTTAATAATGGCTGTAGACGTTTCCATCCAGATTATTATCTGTGTGGATTTCAGTTATGCCTCTGTTGAAATTTAATAATATATTTGTTATCAAACGGAAGCTTTTCGAACGGGTATCAACGTTGGCAAATCTCTACATCATACAAAACAAAGTTTTTATTTTTATTTAGGATACTGACGTTTTTTATGATGTAATGATAAGTTTAGGCACTTTCATGTAACATTCCGGGGTGCAACTTTTGTACGTTGTCTGTTTTTATTTCTTTGATAGAATACTGAACTTTAACTTTCACTATGATAATTATTTCATTAGTTTCTTTTATGGTTCAGTTTTCATCTGTTAAAATTGTACACAAATCTGCTAGGTAGAACAGTTTGAATGTGAATAAAATGTGATTATGCCAAATAAAGGTGGACACGTATAATTTGATTATGCAACTTCTTTTATATGTCCGTCAAGTACATTTCACCACCCCCTATCATTTCAACAGGACCTTATCCTCGTTAGCATCGCATTTTCGCGCATAGACAGGAGATTATGGGAAGTCTGTTGGTTATATACTCTTGTATATACACGTCTTAACGTGTGTGGTGTTTTCACTGCCTCGGATAAACCCTTTCCAACCTTCTTCAGCAAGGAAATATCTACTCCAAGTGATCTTTCGCCTTCTTCACAGATGCTGCCAATGTATAACTCGGCACTTGCTTAAGAACTGCAGAGTGTCGGGCGGTGTCCTCTTGTTGGTTGTTTCTATAAACCTACAATATTTTTTTAACTTAACCTGTTTTACTTTACCTGTTGATGTTAGTGTCTGTACATTCTGCAGCATACGGGCGTTCCTTGCCATGCTGGAGCTTGCGTTTTCTTAGCAGCTAGTGCGTAGCTGCCTCCTGGTTGGGTTGTTATCGTAACTGGTTTATTTATTTCTATTTATTTAACTTATAAGCCATGTATATAACACAATTCCTAGATTTCACTATAATCCTTATGGTATTTGATAGCTGGATAATCCTTCTTTCTGTTGTTATAGTTTATTTTCCGAATTTCCTTTTACAAACAGTTTGACATTCCACTATTGCCTCCAATTGTACCTTGGAGGCAATTACCTTGGACCTGAGAAAGCTGTGCACAGATGGGTGTCGAGTTTGCTCACAATGGAACAAAAACATCGAGTGTTTGGCAATGTTCCACAGAAATAAAGCGCCGTTTTATAACCATGGATTAAACTTGGGTCCATGACTTCACAACTGAAACAAAATAACAATCAAAACAATCGACCAAAAAGGAGAACCGATTCCAAAGAAGGCAAAGACAGTTCCAACTGCTGGCAAGATCGTGGCGTCGGTTTTATGGGATCCGCGCGGGATAATTTTGAAAATAATCTTAAAAAAGGAAAAACTATCAATAGCAAGTATTATGTGAACTTATTGCAACGCATTTGGCTAAGAAGAAAGTGTTGTTTCATCAAGAGCTCGCTTATCCGGTATTGCAATGGCCAAAATTAATGAATCAAGTATGAATTTTTACCTTATGCACCATAATCGCCGGATTTAGCACCCTCGGATTATTTTCTATTCCCAGACTTGAGAAAAAGCTTGACGATTCTTATTATAAAAAAGGATTTAAAACAAGATTACATTGAAAAATAATTATCTATGTTTTAGGTAGTAAGCTAAAAATAAGTGTGTCGTGGCGTTGCATATTATTAAATTCATAAAAGGGGTAGAAATATGAGGGTGGTACGTTTTCTAATTAACACCTGTATATTAGGTATATGTATAATAAGAAACAACCATGGCCTACCAAATTCTTACGTTTTATAATGAAGTAGAAAGTTAATTGTACAATAGTCGAAGGATTATTTGCATTTCATTAAAACGTAAAGTGAAATTTTTTCATGGTATTGTATTGACCTCGGTTATAAATTTTGCACAAAGGGATTTTTTATAATAGAAACAACTAAAATGAATATCCGTTATTATTGTAACAATTTCAATTGAAATGAATTTGAACATATGAACACAAATAAAAAAGATCTTTCCAACTTTTTTTGTTTTGAGCGGCCATTATTGGTTGAAATGTATAATTTTATTAAAAAAATTCTTTATGAATAATTTTTTTAGTTATTAAGAATCGTTGATCAAATTAAAAGATATGAGTGAAGCTCGTGTACTACGAAAAATTTTGTGTGTAATAAATTATAATAGGTACTGTAATTTCCAAATGAAAATAAATATTTTGTGCACAAATACATACTTTTGAGGCTTGATATCAAGCTTTTTATCTTTGCGTTTCCACAACCAACATGAAGTTACTGATACGTTCGAGTTGGTTTGGCTGAATGCTATTGCAGACGTCAATAACGAAACAGACTGATCACACTGATAAATTTTACATAGAATGCATTATTAAGTATGTAATTATGTACTCATTATTTAATATTTCAATTTGGTTAGAAGTTTAAATAGTTGAACTGTAAGTTTATTTAAGTTATAACCAGAATTATTTTTATACTTTAGTGATACCCTCGTTTTTTAGCTCTAAAAAATTAATTTTAAGAGAAATTGTTATTATTTTTAAATGTAAAAACATGATAAATCAACATTTTTGTATAATTTCTTCATTTGATTATTTGGAAAAAAGATATACGTGAATGAGTGCATTTTCATGAACATTTAAAGCACTGAAACCAATATAAGTTTTAATTTTTTATATTCCCATAATTGTTTGCGCAAATCCGCGGTAAAAACGAATATTTAAAAAAAATTCATCGAAATCGGATGATTTTTCGATTTTCTAGAGCCAAAAAACGAGAAAGCATAAAATTACCTTATTGTGTTCAAAATTTCAAATAATACAGAATCATCAATGAACATTTTAAAAATGTACAAAGCGAAGTTAAGTTATTTGAGTGACGCATTGAACGAAAATTATGTTCAAAAATTCATTTTCATATGATACTATTATCAAAATATATATGACATGAACAATCGTTAACGTGGACTGCTCTTATTGGTGGTACTGTAGTCAAAGTTCAAAACGTCGAACACCTGCAGTCATCGTAACGTTTTAGAGATTTGAAATCAGCTGGCTTGTGTTTTGATGTCGTTGTTTTTCTAGGTAGTGTCGTTAATTGTTGTTTATTGTGGTTTGTGATCTCTTCCCATTTTTTTACATTACTGCTTTTGTATGGACTATAGTAGTAATATAGCACAGACACAACTGATGAAATTGAAAACTATATTGATTCTAGTCCATGTAAAAAACGTTTTAAGAAAAATTATTCAAGTGTTGAGATAAGGGACCTCATTTTAAATGTTTACTGGAAGAGCATCCTGATTTTATTAAAGACTAAATTGTACAATGATTTCATTTTCTCGTAAATAGGTACCAGGCCGTAAAAAAAGAATACGCATATACAAATACACACATTATTCATTACATATCTTACATTTTTTACAATTAGCTTTGTTGAAGGTATGATGTTCACTACATCAGAATTTATGTGCCTTCATTTTATCTTGAATTCGAATGGGAACATTGATCTAAAATTCATAACCCACACCTAGTGTTATATTTGACGACAAACTGATTTTTCAGCTTTCACTCTCAATATTTAGTTGAGCCACATTTAGCAGCTATTAAAACTTTCATTCTGCGTGGCATGCTATCGATGCAAGACTGTATTTGAGGATGATGATTCCACACATGAATAATCTTTTCTAAAAGCTGGGTTTGTTGGTAATCACATCCCTAGCTACTCCTCTTTTCATTAGCTCTCACACATTTTCAATTGGATTCATATCGGGACTATTATCCGGCCAATCCCACAGAGGGATATTTTCTTCTGCCAAGAAAGCTTTGACAGACCGAGCAGTGTGGCGGGGAGCTCCATCATGCATGAATGGAAACTATTCTCTGAGCTGTGGAATCAACCGATTTTGTAATACTTCTTTGTACTCATCTTGCCTCATTATTCCTCTTACGACGTGCAGACGTCCAGTGCATTTGCCGCTGATGACTGACAAATTCATCACTTTGATGGGATGGTTAACCATTGGAACGTCACTGAAGCACAATGATATGAATGTGTAAATTTTTGATTAAACTACAATATCTTATCTATCTCCAGAAGTCCACATCTTTGTACTAATACAACTATAGACGATGTTATTTCCTTGAACTCGTTAATTGTTGCCAATGCAAGTACCAATAGTAATGTAACTTCTTCTTCATTTCAAATTAATAATGCTCACAGTTGTATTTTTAATATTACTATTACAAAATAAAAATTGATAAAAGTTTTGTAGAATTTTTTTAAGTCAACGGACGTAGAAACATTTTTGTATGAAACTCTTGAGTAAAGTAACTTTTTTTTCACTCGGAATTGGCGGTAAAAACGTCCTATTCGTGAAAAAAAGTATTACTTTACTCACTTGTTGCATAAATAACTATTTGTGTCACCTTCTTTAACAGTATTCTTATTATTTGTTTCAGGTAATGCCCTGTGCCGTTTGTGTTGGCTATTATCGTAAGTATCATTTTCTTTAAAATGTTTATTAAGTCAACTGTAATAGAGATTTATGTTTGCTAAATTTTCTCACGTATTTCTTGACAGATTAACAAAAAAATATTAAACTTAATATGTAATTAGTTCATCCATCATCCCCTTTTTTTGCTCTTAGTTATGATTAGCCAACGATAATACGATAAAGGCGTTATAAAAGTTTCGAATAATCCCTCCTTATACTGTAGAATATTCCTGAAGTTAATGTGAAGACCTCATAAACGTTGTTGGATATTCGGGGTATAAGGGCGTGAAAACTCACACAGAGCAAAAGCGTAAAGGGGAGTCCAAAATATGACCTTAAAAGAAACAGTGAAGGAGAGAAACAAATTCATGCATAACTTGGAGAAAACTGCTTCTAAAACGTATAATCTATTAAGAGAAGTGTGTGGTAGTGCAGAGTTTCTCAAATTTTTTTGATAGCGGAGCCCCATAGTCTGATCAAACATGACGGAGCCCCATATGGTATTTAGTTGAAGAAATGTAAAAATAAGTAGGAGAAAAATTAAAATAATAAAAACAAGAAACAAGAAATGCATATTTCATTTTATTTCTTTAATATTTGGCTTTGTTGAAAATAGCTGTAACCTAATATCTGGTTCGGTACTTGCTTTTGGTGAAAATATATGAAGAAAATTCCGTTTCGCAAAGGTATCTGCTTACAAATGGTAAAAGGACGAAAATAGCTTTTTCTGTCAACTCTAGATACTCCTCTTTAAAGACCAAAGGTCAAAACTCTGCTACTGGTTGATTCTCCAACTTTAGTTTTAGTGAAGAATCGGAAGTCAATTCTATAAGTTTCTCGTATTCTTGAAAGCATAAAGTTGGAGGCTTTTCATTTATAATAAAAGGATTTTTAACCCATAAATACTTTTCCAGATTGGTACCCAATTAATTAGGAAAGTACTGCGTTACCGAGCTTCCCATGTTTCTAAGATGATTAACAATATCAGTAACTATTTCTTGAGGTAATTCTTCTGTATTCGTCTCTTCACAACGCTATCAGGCTGTTGTGGGGCGGCGACAGTTGGCATAACCACCTTAAATAAAATTTCCCCCCTTTTTAAGGAATTTTTGATGGCCCCAGGGCTCCGCGGAGCACACTTTGAGAAACGCTGTGGTAGTGAATGTTTATCGCGTTTACGTGGTGTGACTGCAGCGCCACAGTAAATATGAATTACGGGAGGCTGTCCGACCAAAGTATAATAAATAGTAATAAATTAGCCGTCTAAAAATTGTGACGATTCAATACTCACTACAATTTTATAATTATCTCAAACAAGCCAAAAACGTAGTGTGTATAGAAAGTATTCGTTGAAGTTTGTTTAAGATGCGAGGAAATCTGATTTCTCAATTTGATGGAGCAAGAATTGTCGCCTACACCAAGAGGGTTTCTCAAATCATGAGATTGCTAGGCGTTTAAATATGCCGCGAACTTCGATAAGAGTGACTTCAGAGAGGGAAGATCAGTATATGGCTGATTTCACTCGAAGAAACCGAAGAATAACGGTAACAGCCCTTCGAAGTTATTTTTTGTATACCTACCGAAGAGTAATTTCGAGAAATACCATAAGAAGGAGGTTACATTCTTTAAATCTCAGGGCAAGAAGACCTTTAAGGGTACCTAGACTTCTACCTCGACATAGAGCTGAACGTCGCCAATGGGCCGAAAGCATCGGAATTGTCTTTTACCCCAATGGCGCAACGTCTTATTTTCTGACGAGTCTGACGAGATAAGATTTACAATACTCCGTATTGTTTATAATTTCTTTTATAATAACCTCCCGTAATGCTCAAAATGACCACTGCGATTGCTTCCCTCGACTTGTTTTCCCCTACCATGCCTTCCCTCAGAGCGAATTGAGTGGATCAAGACACTACAGACCACTAAGACAAGACACCAGCTCATTCCGCTTTGTCTGTTGAAAGAAGACCTTACTGAGGAAATTTAGAAGAAAAATATTGTAGTGTAGTAGGTGACAAAAAAATCCGTACATTTCATACAGCTTAGCAAGTAAAGTAGTTCCCACAAACCCGCCTCCAAGAATAGCTTTTATATATCGGCAAACTTTACCAAGATAGGGCTTGGATATACAATAACCTGAGGACAGCTTTTGTTTCTTGGATGGTCGTTAATTACAAAATGAGGATGTAAAAGAATAATGCAAGTTACTTGCGTTATGTATATGGCAAAATTACTCTTATAATTCATTAATAACCATTTCATGTCCGAGTAAATTTATACAATTGAATTTACTATCAAAATTCAGAATCTGTATCACTCGTCTATACCGTGAATGATTTTGGTTTGCCGATTTCCTGTTCTGATTTCCATTTATCGATCTTCCTAGACATGCAATATTCTGAATATACGGTAAATAAAGTGCAAGTAGATTATTGGCATCAAAGCAAATTTTCGAAATATATGAATAAATAGACATTTCGTTTGTTTGTAGTACATATCTCTTTTGAATATCGTAGTCTAAAAATAGATGTGATCAAATTTGACGCGAACGAAGCAAAAAAAAATGTATACGCATTAATATTAATACAAATCTTTTTCATCGCCTTCGAAGAAGGTTTCCTTCGAGTAACTACAAGCTTGAAAACGTTTCATCCAACTGGCTATAAGGTGTGATGACCTTCAGTATTTTAAGCGAATTACTTCTTTGGATCCAAAGGACTCGTGGCGCGTTCGCTAGAGCGAATTTTTGAGTTTTGAAGAGAGAAAAAAGTCACAGGAAGCCAATCTGGCAAATACGTGGCTGAGTGATGACTTTCATTACATGTTTGTGAATGAATGAAACTTTGTGCAGTATCAATAATACAAGGAAAGGCTTCCGTATCATACCGGTGACGGAAATGAATAAAGTTTAGATTGTATCCAAATATAAAAGTATTCATTGAGGAAAAGAAAAAGGTCAGAGTTACTAAAAAGTGATTCTACAGCTGTAATTGGAAGAAAAATTGTATTGAAACGAAAACAATCGCATAAATAATGTATAGTTCGACAAGAAATTGTTTAAAATCACTCAGAAAGTTTGAAACGACACTTAGAACGAGCCTCATCATCATTATCAAGCCTTCAATCCCAAGTGGGCCTTTTGCGCTTTAAATCCTTTTTTGTGAGATGGAACACTCCTCGTTATCTAATTTATATTTTCTTTGTAGTTTGTCGATTGTTTTGGCTGCTTTTGATATTATTTTCCAATCTTTTCGCTTCCGGCATTTTTCTTTCCAGTTTTCTATATCGAGTGCTCTTATGTCCTCCTCTATTTCGTTTCTCCAAGTTTTTCTCGGCCTGTCCCTTCTCCTTGGCCACAATGGGATCCATTGCGTTATTCTTTTGATCATTTCAATTGGTTTTCTTCTCATTGTGTGCTTAACCTAACTTAATCTAACAAAACCTAACCTAAAAAATTGTATTTTTTTATTTACCATCTCACAGTTTACACACGTCCACAATTCTATCTAGACATTCTTAAAACTTATATATTCCAATCCCAAAAGTCGCCATAGATACTTAACTACTTGGTCGTGGTATGATACCCTTCTTAAATTACGCCAACGAAATACACGCATTAGTCGACGTGAAGCTTTAATTCTTTGAGTGTTTACACCTTCCTGAGACACGAACTCTCAATCATGACACGTTTATATATCTAAATCTTTATTATTAAATTCATAGCCGTCTTTATTCTCATTACACTGTGCAATTTCATTGTCTCCATTCTCCTATGGTCTAAAAAAAGTCATATTTCTATTTATTTAAAGAAATTTTTGGATTAAATGAATCTCACCAAGCCACGCCACTGCTTATCGCAGACTTTCTACAAGCTTCGGCCAATATAAATACATTTATGTTCACGATTCGATGTTTGTATAGGTAAATAGTGGAGATGATGAGGCTACGTGGACTGACGGTTTGTTAGATGTTTGCCGAATTTTATGCGGGGAGTAAACATTATTTTTCATCTCTTAATTTGGTATTAGTATTTATGAAATATTGATTCTTCCTTGTATAATTTTCTTTTGCAATTGATACTGGAAGAACTATAGAAAAATACTTGTTTCACAATTTAAACTGATTAATAATAAATATTGTTTCGATGATTTATAAATAAATGTTGATTAATATTACTTAAAAATGTTTTTTTTTTTTGTTTGTGGTTTACCTTTTCCTAGGTGTACCTTGACACAAAAATGTTTACGGAGCACTGGAATAAACTTTACTTTTTAAGATATTTACTATTGATATTTTAAGCAAATCGATGTGTTATGATGGAAATCTGACGTGAAAACCTTCCTTGGATTAGGATACGGAGGTCTAGTCTTGAACAGAATCATCAATAAATTTTGCAACAATCTAAAAGGTGAAATTAATTTATTTAATTGATGTATTGAAACAAAATAATTAAAAATTCAGTTTCATGTAGTGTAGATGAATAAATACGATATATTATTGAATTTATTATTGTTTTATAGTATCAGTATAGGGCAACTTTGCATTATGGTTTTTGTCTTACCACCCTATACATTCTTTCACCTTGCATGTGTAACGTTTCAAGAACTAATAGTACTATCGCCCACACCCACGAAAACACACAATGCACTTTCATCTCAGTTCGAGCCTCGCGTCTCGGTCGATTTTTAAGTGTTTTATCGTGAACATTCTTGGTATTCATTATAATAAACATTCTTCCTAATATTATTCACAGACCTCGTAAATATACGCATTCATCGAGTTTACCGGTCTGCGGTCTACTTTAGATAGGTTCGGGTTTAGTTGTGTCAGTTATAAAAACAAAAAGTTCAATGTTTTAGTGGATCAACATCAAATGAATTTGATGTGTTTTTGTGATGTTAAGCTACCAAAGTAAGATTTTATAACAATTTAATTAGATGCTCAATTAAATAAAGATACACAAGTAACAAAATTATAGGTAATAATTAGTATATAAGTCGTATATAAGTGTAAGCAACAATTAAACCACTATACAGCATGTCCGGAATTAAATAGTATTATTATAAGTAGTTTACAGAGTAGAAGGCAATTGCCAGTAAATATCCCCTCAAATTATTGCGGAATGCGGGAAAAGATGATATAGATTTGATTTCAATTGGCAAGTGATTGTGCATTTTTTTGCATTGTTAAATATTGAGCCCTCAACTAATTCTGAACGTGGAGTTGGTAGGTAATGGTCGTTCCTAAGTGGAGACGATCTTTCTGAAATTGGAGAATTAGGCAAACGGATTCAAATTAGAATAAGGAAGGAAGAGTCAGAAATTTTAATCTTTTGATTTTGTAGTTTGAAGATTCGCTCAAATTGTGCAAAGAGCATAATAGACTGTTTAGCTCATGGTTTTTAAACTATTCTTCAATGTGATTAATGTAGGTTTATGCGTCTTCAGAACAACAAACAAACAACAAATAGATGTGATTAATGAATATTAAATTTTTGGTTGTTTAAAAATCCTCATTTATAAATTCATTCTGAAGTAAATCTTACGTGAAATTGATTGCAAAAAGTAATGCTGGCATCCGACATAAAATTACTAATCAGATCGAGTTGGACTAGACTTAGATACCTGAATACATGTCGCACAAGTCGAATATAATATTTTTACTACGGTCTTGTTATCGCCAAATTAGAGCACCTGGGTACAATTTTAGGATAAAGCTGGAGATTAAACTGTGGATTAAACTCTAGTTTACAATAAGAATAAATAAAATAGCTCTAATTTATAGATTACATTTGTACCTGATATTTTTGTGTGGTAAGGAGAACCGTCTCAATGTATCAAAAAGGGTCCGTTGAAAGGGTAGGCATAGGCATATTTAGAAAAAATATTTCGTGCATCTAGCGCACACTACCTGCGTCGAATCCGAAAGATCGTTCGAAGGGCGCACAAGAAAATTTGAGTCCTAGAGATGGGCATACATGCGAACTTTTGAATAATTATTATCATTAAGACAAAACGAAAAACCATCAGTAACATCTAAGATTTTCCAAAATGTTGAATATTATATAAAATATTGAACAAAAATTGATAGAAAAAAGTATTTTTTCTAAGAATGAGTGCATTTTTGGTATTAGGTACAAAATAATTTAAAAATTGCGTATTTTGAAGAAGAATTCTTCAGTGTATAAGTGTTGTTTCAATACTCCAGTCAATATTGTACAATATATTTTATTGTACAATAAGATTAAAAGGCGCTAAGTATCCAAAGTACCAATTAAATTACACAATAGACGAACTGCTGCGCAATTATAATACCACAAAGTAGATTGGTATTACGTTGTCTGTTTTAGATCCGGATTTCATCGGCTGGGGATGTTTCTTAAGCTCTTTCCGGTAGTTAGTTCTCAAAGAATTGAATTTTTTCTTCACATCATCTTTGCCTACCCGTGGAAACATCTCTTTGTATTTAGACACGGTCCTGATATTCCTAACTATTGACATTCCACAAAGATGGCAATTCTCTGTACAATTGGGTACATTCGACGATAAACTCTCTTTTCTTAACTTTTTCATTCTCTTTTTCCGCCATTATGCAAGCGCGCGTGCACTCCTCGATATGAAAAATTGCGCAATACTGCCCCCTTACAATGCAATGGAAAAATATGGTGCAATAAAAATTAAACTCAGACAAACTTTTGTTCAATCATTGTGCAATCTTCAATATTAACCTTAAACGGTCAATAATATTGCGCAATTCGTAATATTGCGCAGTAAAATTGATTGTCTAACATCACAGTATGAATATCGCAATAATAAAAGGACAACAGAAATGTTGAAACTGCTCATCATGAGATGATTATTTCGGTCAATGGACCACTGCCAACCCAATGTAACAATGTTGTTTAGAGTCCATGTCAAAATGTTTCGTTAAACAAGGCAAAAGTACTGACTGGCATTTCTTGCGACGTGGCCACAACATTAAAAATTGGATATTATCAAAATTAGTGGATAAAAATCTATGTAAAACGATATTAGTATTATTGTTACTAATTTTTTTGTATTATTCCATATACGTCAAACAGATATTAAACCATTATTTTCATTTTTTAATTAAAACTTTTTTTACTGCGAGCTTGCAGATACTTTTCGTTTTCGGTTGTGTGCGCAGATATTTTGTAATTTTATACAAGTCTGAGCTGCGATTTTTACGAGTACACAAATTAGGTTCTCTAAGTAATGAAGTTTATGTAATGGTCAAAGTTGTTGTTGTATTTGGGATTGCAGGAGCTTGTCGAATTTGTGAAATCGCCACGTAAAATTAGATGATATTGCAGTTTCGGGAACGTTGTAAATTGTGAAACTTTAGGAAACAAAGAACGATCTAAACAGGAGATTTGAACTCGTAGTTACTAAAAAATATGTTAAATTTTACCGAATGTACACAGTCCTTCGTCCAGAAAAGCATCGCTGCTGTTTTATGCATATCACAATGGAAAATGTATCAATCAGGTTGTGGGTAAAAACCAGTTTTATAAGGTTCCCGAAACAGTAGCTAATTTTCTTGCAAGTAGAAGATGCTAACTCATATACAGGTAATTAATTTTGAATTAAGTCTGTTATAATTTCATTTGAACCTGGGGGAGACTTAATCACACTAAAGAAACATAGTGGTTGGAAGTCATCAAAAGACGCTGAAGGGTAAGAACACAGGACAGAAATAGCTAATAAAGTGTTTAGAACGTGTGGTAGTGCTCCGGATTTGCCACAAAGTGCATCAACGGGAGTTATGATGACAGGAAGGAATATTTCAACACAACAAAATTAGATTGTTGAACCGAATAGTTTAAGGAACGTGTCATTAATTAATTATTATAGTTTTAATATAAAGGAGATATAACTTTTTCCGTTCAAAGAACTTCTTGGAACCAAATATAAACGGCACGTACATAACCTAAAAATGCGACTTTAATTAACCATCATCGGTTTAAGAAACTTTTCGTGAAACTATCGTGTTTCAAAACAAAAGGAAAAACAAGAAATATTTGCTATATTACGTTTCAATTCAGAATAGATTTGAATTCTTTTCGCGGGAGAAGGTTCATTGGTGGAAGAAATTTAGTATAAATTGTTAAAACAAATTAATAAGTTTTAGTTTACCATCAGTCTCTGAAAACGATAACTTGGTTATCGAAACGCGCGTCAGACAGTATAATTGTGAGTGCTGAGTGTGAACAGTGTCTTCAGTAGAAATTTAATTATATTTAGTTACGTTATATGTGAAATTGACTTGAATGTATTATTTATTCTCTGTAGTTCGAATCGATTGTATGAATAACGCAAAGCATAATGGATAAGAAATCCCATAATATAACCTTAATGCCTTAATCCCATTTAAATTAGCAAATAATGCAGTTTTTTCAAATTATATCATCATTCCTACCTTAATGTTTATTAGCGACATTTTAGAAAATTGTTGTCATTTCTATTGATGTAATTTCTTGTCTCGTTGTTTGGGTGTCTAAAACTTTTTTCTCCCTCATACATTGTTAAATGATCTTATTTTGGAGGAAATAGGAAATGGAAGAAATATACATTAATCAGAAACTTTATTATCATACAAATTCGAGAGACATCTTATTTGCGAGGTACTATTAAAAAATTTCCATTAAAAGGATAAAGATCGATGAAATTTGAAATATGAAATTCCTTATTTAAATTGTGACAAGAAGTACATTGGTCAGTCGAAGAGGTCACTTACCAAGCGGATAAATTATATCCTGACAGGTGTCCATCAGCGACAAATGTCTACCGTGAAGGACATTATAAGAATTATGAATCTAAAGAGGTATTGAAACACAATCAAACATTTTTAACTGAACTGCATACTGTGGAACATTTTTCCTGATAAGTAGAAGAGTTCCATTGGAATGTCCACCAGAAATGGCCTATAACTCAGAAATAAGCGTCGTATGAGAAATATCTTTATGTTAAAGCATTATTTTCACTCACTCACCAATTTTTTGTGTCAAGATCCGAACACCCTGAATAGTGGGCAACATATGCGAATATATGAGGATCTTTTGAAGAAATAACCGGGTATAATTAACCGAAAGCGGATTATCTTATTCACAAAAAGACAATGCTAAACCTCATATTGCGAAAGTTACGAGGAGTCAGATCGGAGTACTTGACGGTATTGAACTGCTATCACATCTAGCAATCTCTAAAGAAGATGTTCAGAATGGAGTGCGAACATTTTCAGCATCTAAGCCCAAAGAATGATTTTACGAATGTCTTATTGAGCTTGCTAAACGTTGGGTTAAAACCAGTGAATACGATGGGCAATACTTCGAATATTAAGGCTTTGTTTTATATGGTTATTTAATAAACAAAGGGAATATTGGAAATGGACATTATTTATGAAACTTATTTAATTTGTTAGCAACAAAATACTAATTATTCCATTTTAAAAATCATAGATCCAGGTTGCTCAACCCCAAGCCCGCGGACCACACTGTGACTCGCGCAAGTGTGGTTTAAAAATACGCGCCAAATTCAAAAATCCCGCAGCGCACATTATGGATCCAGTAGTGCGCTGCATAAATTACATACGTGCAAAAGCTCTTAACAAACGCAATTCAGGCTATTATTTGAAGAAGAAATCGGATAATATGGAGAGTTACAACTGTATTGTGCTGTGCAATGGCTTTCAAGGGGCAGCATGTTGAAACACTTCTTCAATTTGTGAGAACAGGTGTCGCAATTTTTAGAGCAGAAAGGGGATTTACCATTCGAAGTTGATTTACTGAAGAATACATCCTGGTTGAGTGATCTTGCATTTCTTGTTGACATTACGAATTAGCTCAATATTGTGAATCTCAAATTACCGAGTTTCATTTGAAAGAGGATCTCAATATTGTTTCTGTTAATTACTCTACATACCAATCTAAAATTAAATGCTTATCAAGATTTCGAGAGTAAAAAACAAAACGTACAAATTTTTAAAAATCCTTTCGTAATAAGTTACTTATCCTGCCAATATTCAATTAGAACTTGTTGAACTGCAAAATCATGATACTTTGAAAAACCTTTTTACTAACAAATCATCTTCGAAAGCACAAAATTCTTCAGAAGATTTTGCAGATTTCTGGAAATTGGTACAAAAAGGAGAATTTCCAGCAAAAACTGACCTGGCGTTACAGTTTTTAAGTAGTTTTGGATCAAAATATGTATGCAAAAAGGTTTTTTGAGATCTTAATTATGTAAAAAATAAATACAACTGAATCCACCGTTTGGCCCGACTCTTCAAAAGGTTGAGCAGCCTTGTCATAGATAAAACAAAAAAGCTTGGTTTTACCTTGTTTGATCAAAGAAATAATTGTTCTACTACTTCATATACATCTTCTGGTGTTTCTGTGTCATCACTTTCCTCACAGCTATCGGAGTTGTCGATGATAAGATTCTGTTGTTATTCTAATTCTTCTGCATCTCCATCTTCGATACTGTCTAAAATTTCAACAACGTTTTCTGTTAAGACAAAGCATATCCAATGATCCCAAAAAACGAATGTTGCTGGGACCATCTTCGTATAGCAGTGCTTCCGGACTTGATGGTAACATTTTCGAATCTAAATAATAGGAAAAATCTATACTCCAATATTCGGTTCCAACACAAACTTATTGATCGGAATTTTCTGGATAAATAGTTTAAAGGAAGGTGAAGAGGCCACATAGATCATTTGATCTTACCCCCTAGATTCTTTATTAGACAATAAATGATTCGTATAACTCCGCAGGTCTACGGGACACAGTTTGAACCATTCATATAAGGAATAGTTTCGGTTCAATAGACTGTTTAATTAATTTACAAGTTATTGGGCGCCATAACTTTCACAAATTTATCGTTTTATTTTTATGACTTACGTCAAAAGATGTGTTTTTACATTTTTTTCAAATGAACCTTGTACGTTTTATGTATTACTTTATCTTAACCCAACATATCATAAATAGCTATTATAATGAGTTTTTATTTTACGTTTCATTTTGAAATGCTAACCAATTATCGTTATGAAAATAAATGACGTATTTATAATTTGTTTCAGGGCATTTGATACGAGAACATTCTGCACAGCGGGAAAAAGCTACCGGCGGAGCATCTGCAGTCTGCGAATCTGGCGGAGACGCCAACGATCTTCTAAAACTCGTCCGACGTCTCTCCTATTCTTATACGCCGCCCAGAAAGCAGCCGACAGACGCCGAAGATGCCCACCAGGTAAATAAACACAATTACTTTGGAAAGAAAAACCTTGAGATATTTACACACAGAAACAACGTTTTCGTATTTTATTTATTTATTGTCAAATAAATGTTACAATTTGTAGACACAAGATTGTAAAAACTAGAAAAAAAAACATGAAAATAACTAAATGAAGATAAAAAACAATAAAATAAAATTTCAATCTACCACAATGAGTAACAAAATTATAACAAAAATTGTAAAATATTAATTTAACTAATTCTAAACGTGGAGTAGATAGGTAAAGGTCCGCGTTCCTCCGCGGATAGCCTTGCAACGATCTTTCTGAAATTGGAGAAGCGGATTCAAAGATGAATAAAGAGGGAAGATAATCTTTTAAAGAAGTCCCTGCAGTGAGTCCTGTTGTTTAGTCCGAGTAAATATCTAACAGTTCTCTTTTGTAGTTTGAAGATTCGCTCAAATTGAGTCTCAACACATGTACCTCAGAAGGGAAGGGCATATCGGAGGTGCGACTCAATAAGTGCATAATGGAAACTGATCCCAGCTCAAAAGGAACTTAATGTTTTAGATAATATGTAACTCTCAGTTCAAGGAATTCTCCACAACAAGCCCCAAGAATTTTACAGTTTCGACGACGTCAATGGTGGTGTTATTTAATAAAAAAGGCTGCAATGTATTTTTATATGATTTTAGAAGCGTTGAGACAGAGAAAATTAGAATCGCACCATGATTTAAGGTTGATATGGTCCTATGAAGTGTTGTGTGAGATCAGGGTTGTTCCAAGAAAAATAACTGTCATCTGCAAATAGATATATTTTACCACTAATGTCTAGATTGGCGATGTCGTTTATAAGCAAAAGAAACAATATAGGGTCTAGTACTGAGCCTTGGGACACTCCTCATTCTCTTTGGGCTTGCAAGAAGACATCGTTGTATCAACCCTTACAAGCTAACTTCTGTTGGTAATGTATGATTTGAACCGTGCGAGAGGTGTTTCCCTGAAGTCGTAATACTGCAATTTGTTGATTGAAATATTACGATCACACACACAATCGAAATGGTAATGGAGGGATGGCTGTTTAGGCTGGAGTAGACATAAAATATTTAATAGCAGAGTGTAAACGAGGCCGTACGACCTGCGAAGACCGGCATCGCAGTCAACCAAATGATAAATTACGTCTATATTTAATATTCGCATCATTAGTGTCCGTGAAATGTTCATTTCTTAAGCATGACAGCCATACTATAACGAATAGCAATAATGTCTTCTGCATAGCATACACAGGAGTTTTCACATCTTATACAAACAAGTTTTGGTGAAATATGTTTATAATCCTCCCGATTGTAAACACATTTACATATTTGGTGGACTATACTAGTTCGTACACAACTAGGTGTTTCTCCATGGTTGTTTCCTTTATTACCGAAACGAAGAAATGTTGAATAAAGTGTTAAAGTGTGTCAATTAACACCGTGTTTTATGGAAAAAGAGAGATAGAGTTATGGTTTATTTCTTAATGGGATAGGGATAGAGATTTACCTCTGCAGCTGTGGTTTTTAGTGGTTTTGAGGATATGTTAATCCTCTTAAATTCGTTTTGTGTTGGCCCGCCTACCACTGCATGACAAATTAAGAACAGAAAATAATAAAAGCGAAAAAGTCCCTCAAGGAACCAAACAGCTTTTGGAGAGTACAATAAATTCCTTCTTGTAAATAAGTACAGCTACAGCTGCGGCTGTATTATTCCCTATCAATCATTATTGTTGGATTACCTTTTAATATGTATTCTTATAGCTTTTAGATGTATCAAGTCACAATTATTTTTTTTTACAAACAATTTCGTCATAAAAACTTTACTATGTAATAGTTTTTTTTTACTGAAATGAATGTGCTGATAAGGAATTTCTGTCTCGACAAATAGATTTAATTTTGCATACACACCGTAAATATACATGTATATTATAATCTAACATCAAGATGAAACTCATTTTCCTACTAGCAAGTCTGGTATTTGATTTATAACATTTCTCCTTCCTTTGTAATTCACATGCATGTTCAAAAACAGCAATTTATGCATAATATCACTGTCGGTTTCCATTTATGAAATTTAATTTGATCTAGTATTATTACATTAGACGAATCTAACGAGATAGCTGTGGATCTCATAATATTTATTCATATGCAATTGTAGACTTTGGACAATTAAAATTATTAAAACTGTGTTACGAGGGCCGGTTTTTTTCAATCTCCGATAGGCTATAAATAAAAGACAAGTTCATATAAAACAATAATTTTAATACCAAAAGATTAGTTACTTTTTGACATAATCACCGAAGAGATTGAGACAATTGTCATATCTGTGGACAAGCTTTTCAAAACCCTCTTCATAGAAAGTTGCCACCAATGAACAGACCTTGAGCGGTTTTCTTCAACCATTCTTGAACCAGGTCCTCTGAAACGACTGATTTGCATCCTTGGCCCCCTTCATAATACACATCATTACGGCCATCTTTAAAATTTCGACACCATTTACCCACAACACCATCACTCATGAAGTTTTCCCTGTACACACGATTCTCCGATGGATTTCTGCAGCACCATGGCCTTCAGCCTGTAGAAAACGAATCACAATTCACCCTATGCGGTAGCATCAATAATGGCGGGCATGTTTACGTGGCTTTAGCACAACGCCGACTGACGCCTTAATGTCAACAATAGCGGAATGTGTAGTGTGAGAGCTTCGCAGTCGCCTACAGCACATCTGAGATTGAAAAAAAAGGCCCCCGTATATACAAATCTGAAAACTGATCCATTCATTTAGTTTGTTAACAAAGCATAATAAGATCTTATGAAATAATACTTTTTAATCGGATTCTTTTTCTCCTCTATGAATTCTGTACGGAGTGTTTATGAACGTTTTTGATTAAATGAACTTAATAAATTCCAAAATAATTAATTTATTCGAAATAACGGTGACGGGCGCAGGCAAAGAATAGGGATTGTCGCAATTTTCTAAATATTTTTTTATTTGCCAAAAATCCAAATCAGAAGATGAACTTTTACATCCATAATGTATTTTGAATCAGATAATGGCAAATATAATCAAAGAATTATTAATAAATCGATAAAGAAAAGAAAGAAGAATGGTAGAATCGAAATTGTCATGAAAAGTCTTTCTTCTCATGAATGCTTCAAACTTTAAGTAATATTCAATATTTCAATCCATTGGATATTGTGATTGAACAGAACTTATTATTTGTTGAGGCTCATAAATATTTATAGCGTTCAACGAAGAAGAAGCAGAAAGTTGAAAGATGAGACTAATCTTCATACATCTGCATACAGCTATAAAATGAGGGTAAAATGTAAAGAAAACAATAATAATGTCTAACATGCCTAACGCATTAAATTCATTACATGTTATTACCAAAGGAAAGGTTGAATAAATATAAAAAGAAACGACAGGAAAAGATCTTGCAGATCAAAAAAGAAAACATGAATTTCATAAAAAAAGGCATCAGAGACGAAAGATTAAAGGTTTTAATCATATTAATTCCTTCAAAAGAAATTTTAGTCATTATAGTTTAATAGTAAAAAAATTCACTTACCAGAAGATTTTACTATAAAAAATGTACCACATGTTTAGAAAAGAAAAAAAGAATGATAAACTATTGTGTACGAGTATGACAGGGATATAAATACAGTAAAACCTTTTACCTATTGGTGAATGGGCACATATAATACTTGCAATGGTTATTTTAGCTAAAGCTCAGGTACCAAATTTGGTTGGATAGCTAATGATTTCAAAAAAATTTCATATTATGAAAGCTGTTGTATTTTATAGTACAGAAAAGGGAAAGTAAAACAACCAAGCAAAATCAGGAACACACGGTCTATCTTCTTACGTACTTAAATTCTTCATACACTATGTTTTTTACTTATACATACTCTAAATTCACTAAACTATGTCCTAAGACTTATTACTAACCCTCATCTAACTCTTAACATACTAATTTATATAAACACGCCGTTTACTTGTCTATCCCTGACTTATTTGCAAATAAACAGGCGCAAACAGGCCTTCCTAGAAATTAAATCTATAAAAATCCTTATCCGACAATCTTTGGATTCTATCAACATGATCGAACAGAACCGGCCTCACGATCTACGTCACTACACGAGTTCCTAACAATAACAACCAATAATGTATATTACAAAAAACAATTATCTATGTACTAGTTTATTGGACTACTTAAAAATAGATTCTATTTTGTGTGATGAAAATATGAGGTTCAACAAAATGTTTATATATAAATAAAACAGAATGAAATTTCTTCAATTACTTATTCCTTAGACCTTCTGATATGTTGATGTTCCCATATAGTCTTGATCTTAAGTCTCTTCTGAATTAAAATCAGTAGACTTGTAAGACAGTTAAAAATTTTGTCGTTTCGACTACTTTCAGTCTTTGTCTTAAAATTCAACTAATTTCAATTCAGAAGAGACCTAAAATCAAGACGATTTAAAAACATAAAGAAGAATGTTTGTCTGTATGTACTTTATAGAATCGTAAACTATGCATTTGATCATATGATTATATTTAGCAAAGTTGTTGAGTCTGTCTGGCTGGTTGTTTCGAAAAAGAATAGTGGGTGTAAATTCGTTCGCTGTTTTCGTATCAATACAAATCGTCATGAACTGCCACGGCAATGTATGAAATTAATTACTCTACAATGTTTATAAATACATTTATTCATCTACAGTATAATATTCGTTATCACGTCACATGGTTTTGTTCGATCCTTTCACCGTCCTGGCTACATTTCGACTCCCCTCGAGTCCTGGAATCACCATTTTGACTGTCTGCGTGCACAACAAGGATGGAAAATATCATTTTCCCACAATTAGACTGACAGTTGAGCCATCTGTCGAAAATTTGCGTACCCATCATTCTTAGAAACATAAATCCAACACCGATGCATCGGAATCAGACTCTCAGACAAGAAATTGATGAACAATGCCATCCACTTAGTGAAGACATTCTCAACAATATATGAAATTCAATGGAATGATAGTGGCACCATTTTATAATAAATTTCTCACGTTTTAAACGAATTTCAATTATTTTCAATCCAATTTTAATTCAATTATCTCGACAATTACCCGTTCGAATTGTGAGATTTGCAACATCAATGAACTGCTTTCGAACGTATCAATTTAAATTTAAATAGCGTTTCACAACTATCAAAACATACAAACAAAACAAAAATATATCACAGATATAGATCTATATACAAAAAACCATAGAAATAATCGAGAATTGATAACTTTCAAAAAGTCAAATATCATAAGATTGACAGAAAAAGAAGAAGTATGTCAGTGAGTTATATGTCCTTCATAGAATCGTAAACTTTGCATGTGAACATGTGATGATCTTTAGCTAAGCTGTACATGAGCCCAGGAATGTTTCTGAGTGTTCTATGCTTCGAAAAATACGCCGATTTTCTATAGATGGTGCCACTGTCAATAGCCGGTTCAAATGGATTGAATACATTGTTTCGGATTTCCGATTGACATTCCAATAAATTCAAACGCATTTTTCACGTCGTTATCGTATAATTATGCACACATACATACATGTTCTTTAATTGAACTTTTCGTGTTATGTAAACTGTTATGAATAATCTAATAATATTAAATTGAACTGGCAATATCGCGGGAGAAGACGCGACGGGAAACGCTAGTGTTCAGTATAGAAACCTGTCAGCAAATTAGCATAATATTACCCAGTTATTACACCTCTGGAATCCCACACAGTAGCCTTGACCCTATTGGCAAGAAAAATGGCTTTTGCTTTCATGGAAGCGCGTTCCTTGGATGGAGTCTTATCTTTCTTGTTTCTGATGTATAGTGGTATCATCACCTGGTATAATTGTAGAAGGTGAAGTTAAACATTCAATTGTTCTACTTATATAAATATCTTTTAGTACTTATAAAATAAAAATGGTAATACTTCTCACCAACATGTATATTATCGGCGACTCCGCTAGATTTCTACCTGACCAGTAGTTCGCAGTTGGAAGTGAGGATGGCGCCATTTAGTGTTCGCTGGAAAATGTTTAACTACATGTACCGAATAGCGATTCTCTTTGACGTTGTCTTCAGTTTGGGTCTCAAACCCGAACGAGGGTTGTTATACCACTCTAACGAGACGTAATAACGTCGAAACTAGTCAGGGGTTACAACCTCTTTTTGTAATTGTGAGCCATTGGGGATGTTAATATCGACAAAAGGGTCGATTGATATCACGCTTTTCAGAGGAGCTGTAATTCAATATTCGTCGAGGCATTAGCCAGGAAAGTAGTTGTTTTCTCCTTTGAACAACGGCATTCATTTTCGACATATTTAATTTCGAATTTATTTAAAAGGTGAATAGTAGAAATTCTGTAATTTGATACATTTTACGCACTTCATTTACCATCGGAATCTATATTATACATTCCAATATGAATAGTAAACTAACATCGTAGAGGTTGAATTTTCTATTTTTCCACATTTGGTAAATTAAAGAATGCAAAATTTTGTAAATTTCTTCACAAAGACTTTTTTATGCCCTGAGTATGGCATTTTCGTTTGTCCAATATTAACCATTTTGTTGATTTACCTCACCCATTTACATAACCATGAATTTATATAACAAGATGGTTCTTGTCTAGTTAATTTAAAAACTTTATAAGTATATAAATCAATCATTTACACTGCGACATTCTGTATATTCAAAATAAATTTTAATATACATTTCATGCTTCAAACATTCATTAAGACGATAACACATATACTTCGCTCTTAATAACATGTTCTAATCTGTTTTTTTTTCTTCCAGGTGGTGGATGACGACGTGAATATGGGGGCGAACGTCAGCCGTCATTCAGCTAAAGGGTTGGGACGGCGTTCCCAGTCAAGCGGCAGTATTTGCAATGGCGGTGGCGGTTCGGGAAGTATAGGGAAAGGTAATAGACACCCCGAAGGAAAGATATGCAGCAGCTTACCCAGTTATTTGGATGATAGAGATAAGAATGGTACATGCAACAACAACCATGATGGGAAGCATCACTTAGATGCGGTAATGATATACGGTTATAATATTTTATCAATCTGTACATATTCTTTCATTTCTACTCTAAAATGGATGTTACCGCAAAAAGCTTGGAAAAATTTTCTTTTCATCCATTCTTGGTCTTCCCTTTCTACCCCTTGTTTCCTATCCTACACAACTCTTCCTCTTCCATTGTGTATTTATTCCTCTCCAATTGTCACTTGAACTCTGTGACTGATTTTATATGCGGTCCTGTGCTTGGTTTTTTCTTCCCATCCCTTGAATCCAATTTTACTCAAGTCTTTCTCTACTTTTTTAACCAATTTGATCCGGGTCTTTCCCTTGGTCTTCTACTTTCTGAATTACACTTTAGTATCGACAAAGCTATTAGGTTTTTGTCTGCTCTCCAAAGATGCTCTATCCATTAAATCCTTTGGTTTTTTATATCTTTCAACTATATCTTCTCCTAATATTGTTCTCATTATATTTATTTCTACTAACGACTTTTATTTTTTGCTTTGTAATTGTTTTTGCGCTGTACATTAATATCGATTATATCATTGTTTTGTATGTATTCATTTTGGTCTTCGTATTTAATATTTTGCTTTTCAACATCTTATTTGTTCTATTAGTTGCTAATATTTTATCCCCTACCCCCTTTTTTTTCATTACTGTTAATCATAATTTCTAGATAATAGAAGTTCTGAGAGACTTCAAATTTATAATCATTTTTATTAATGTCTTTTTGATCTGCTTGCGATACCTGAATTTTTGTTTTATTTTTATTTATTCTTTTTCATTTATTTAATGCTGTTGCAGATAGTGAGTCTTAATCCTTAAAGGAAGTCTTCAGTTTTATTTGTTGGTTTATGTATTTGCTTTTGATTCTTCATAGTTATTGCTATAAGTTTTCTAAATTTTTTGTTCTCTTAGATTATCTACCATATTTGAAACGCTTATTGGAAATCTAGAAACAGTGGTATCCTTCTACAATATGTCTTGTTCAACTTGCTAGACGTTTCTATATTGTAATTGACAAGAATTTTTTATTTTAAAGTAAACAATTTTTGCTACAGGTTGATAGGATTCCACCTTTAGGTGACGGCGCCCCTTTGCACTGGAAATTTTCAGATACTCAAACAATTTGCGATCAAGGTTATGGTTCAGAACGATCACCAGAAGAAGAATACCCTCCGAATCTCACCAGTTTAGATCAAGATTCACTTCAATGTCATCATCATCTGGAACCTCACGCTTGCTACCCTTTCATTACACCGGGTAAGTTTTTATTCTAAGTAGTATAACTTACAAGTATCTTGCGTATCTTCATCATACAAAATCTCATCCAAATCTCCATCAGTAAAATAATTGCCTGATAAATCATATGTTATTCAATTTTTTTGAACTTTTTGTAAGTGAGAAGGAAACGTCGGTGCAATACTAATAAAAAGCTGAGACAAGGACTAACTACACCTTTCAATCTGACACTGACACCTAGAATACATGGAAACACAGTCACCCTACAATTATTATTCCTACAATTGTAAAATCTGTACCTGGCTAGGTCTCGGAGACCCTGTTGGTAGCAGTTGAAGGTTAAAAATGCAGTCTGCCACCTCTAAAATTTTAGTAGAAGGTGACGTAAACGATTGAGTAACAATTTTCCGAATCGATGGATTGGTAGAGGTGAAGAAGTTCCGATTCATTGGCCTCTTCGCTTATGCGATCTTAATTCTTAGGGTTACACAGTAGGACATCTTGAACAACTACTCTAATTGATTTCTATTTTATGTTATTAACCTTTTTTTTAATTTTCATCTTGTTTAATCAATATATTTATCATTACTTTATCGGTTATTACTTCATATATTTCAAATAAAAATCAAGTTTTATCAAGAGTACCTTTTTGGTATAAAATTAAATGATGTTTAAGTTTGTGTTGAATACTACTTGGTTCGAACCGTGTAACTAGCCCCCTCTATGAGAGTCGGAGATAAAAACAAATTCATTTGATGTATCTTCTTCCAAAATATATAATTTTTTTTCTTCAACGCCGTATATCTCAAATACGGATGGCGTTGAGAAAATTTTTACTGTGCATACTTTAAATATTTTTCTATTTTCTATTAATCCCAGAGACGGATCAACTTTTTTTGACACACCCTGTATAAAGTTTGATCCAAACTTATATTTTTATAGCTGTTCTAATTCCAGAGAGAAATGTTGCATCTTCCATATTTATATTCAAAAATCTATTTGTGTAAATTATAAATGGGATTTTTTTTACATGCAAAACATTTTGTATTGGCAAATGAATGTAAGATGATCAATCAATATACTAAAGGCAACAAAAAATTGGTGGTTTATACACTCTCCCCTTTCCTTCTTTTTTTCCCATTCCGTTTAGTTAATCAATATCAGTCACCGACAGAGAAGGTAATTTATTATGGATAAAGATCAGTTGTGATATAATTTAGAAAGGCGTTTTCATAATATACTAGTCGTAAAAGTGGATAAAAGTTGTTTAAACATCCTTCCCTAATCCTCGCAAACTCCCTTTTAGGAAAAAACGGCTCAACAATATTAGATTTAAAAAGAAAACGTCGGTGTTTATCTATTATATACATGGAATTACGCATTTTTTGCTGTAAACTAAAGAGATTAACGGATTCTCCCAGTAATACCGCATTAACCTACATTTTCTTAGAGATAAGGAGAAGTGCTTGATAAATTGCGCATAGAGTAAGATATATTTAATATAACTAAAAGATATTTATCATCCCAAATTTTTGCAAATTAATTTTTTTCTATAGATAACTAACAGGATAATCTCCCCTACCGATATAAATTTTAATACAGTCGAAATTCAAATAATTTTTTGGCATCTGCAAATTCACCAGGACAATTTAGTATGTTAAGTAATTCAAATTTAAAAAAAAAATCAATTATACTATACACCTTGTCCCCCCTCAAGTTAAAACTATTTGTATATGGCAAAAAACTTATAGTAAAATCATGAAAATTTCTACGTTTGGATTAGGTTCGTTAATTCGACTGTAACTTTGTTATTTTGATTGGAACACCCTGTATATTTATACATTTTTGAAATCTACGTAAAATTTAAATATACTTCTAAATAAAAACTTTTTTCGAAAAATGCATACTTTTTGAGTTATTAATTTTTTTATAAATCCATTGCGGATCCTTATAAACTATTTTTTTAATTGGAATCCCTTGAAGATATGAAAATGGTTTCTGTTCAGGTGGATTTTAGCAAGGTCAGACGTATTTGAATCTATGTTGAGAAATTTTACATTCTATACAGGGTTTGTATAAAAAGTGTTCAAAGTTTAACTTCATGAATATCAAATTTCTTTATTTTTTTAAATAGAACCACCCGGTTTTTTCTATTTTAATGCATCCAGGGGTAAAAAATAAGGCAAATTTATGTATACTTTCCTATACCAGGTCAATAACTGGTTTAATTAGATTAACTTTGGCTTCAAATGAACCGTATAGCTTCAAATTGTTGAGGATTCTTTTAACAGTATGCCAGTTTTGTCGTGGTCTAACTGGATCACATGTCACATTCACCATGTATTAAAAGCAAATTTACATAATCTTCGTTATTAAATTGAGAACGAGTAACGTACTATACTTTTTCTACGCCCATTCATTATTTCCATTAAATAAAAAACATCGCAATTATTTAAACTAATTATAATAGTTGATAATAACAATTGAATAATTATTGTAAATCGATTGTGCCTTATTATTTAATTGTGATGAACGGTTATTTATAATTGTAGTACGAAGATTGATCATTGGAAATTGCCTCCGATATTTGTAACGCGTTGACATTTTTCGGTAAAACCGCAAGTCGAAACGTAGAAATTTTCATGATTTTACTATAAGTATTTTGCGATATACAGATAGTTTTAATTCGTCGTGGGACACCTCCAATTGCTACTATAACGAAGTATAAGGTTTAAATGATCAACTGCTCTCAGAAACCCTTGTGAAGAAACGAAATCAGTTCTTCAAACTATGCTGTTTCGTCAGTTCACAATACCCTCAACCATTGATGTTTAGTTAATCACTAGTTGCACACAGAGAGTGTTTCCAGCACTTTTTCTGTTTTGACTTTCTTTTTTTAGTAAGATATTATACGTAGTGACTTGAATCACGTCCATTTTATAGTATTCGTAACCGACAACTGATTAAATCGAGAGTGTGGATGTCTAGTACTTCCGTCTCCGCTGTTCTATTGCAGCTAGGGATTGATGGATTAGCTGTAAATAATGGGTTCTCCAGTATCGCAGCAAGAAAAGGGGACGCAGTATATAAACGCTTTGACACACCACTTTCTCCTACAGTTCTCAACGTTTCCCTTTATGTCAAATGTCATCTTTCTCAAGAACAGGATATTAACGAGTAAGATATTCCACGTAGTGTTTATAATTTTTTGAAATAAAACTATTAAGTGTTATAAAAATAAAGTATTCACTTAGTTTGCAAAGATATACCACAAACCAAATATGACAATTGATTCAGTTTTCGCTAGAAACGATTTATAACCTGAAAATTATAATAAATAAATACATGAATAAGTAATTTCTCTCATTGACGTCAATCGGCGAGGCGGAACGCTCTGGCACTTTGTTTGTCTTTGGGTATTTAGGTTTACGCTGAAGATTCCTTGCTCCCTGGAGCATTATCCTTAATTATTATGGCTTTAAAACAACCCCAGCATCTGGATTTAATAGTTATGGTTCCCACTTTAGGTTTTGTATTAACTGGGAATATTATACACAATTTTCCTAAAATCTGTAATCAAATTATAGAAATAATTCAACAGGACTGTCCAGGATCGCATTCACTCTGTATCAGTATATGAAATACGTCAGTTAACTTTTTGTAAAATACATAAAATTGTGTATACGCGGGCAACTAACATCTTTTCTCATCGCATAATGTCCTCGTAAATTGCAAGTTAGCGACGAGGATGTGATCAGCCTTAGTGGAACCGGGAGAGATTGCATATCGATTTGCAGGTCCTTTTGTTGGTAACTTTTCTTTCTTGTATCCATAGACGCCATGTATAAGTGATTGAAATTCTGTATTTATTGTAATGTTTCCTCTTTCGCAAATAAACCATCTCTCTTCTATGAAATATATTCACGACTATCCTTCAGTTTCGGACAATGCCACTTGAGAGCGAATGATTTTTGACCTATTGTAAGAAAACGAGGGAGATTCCATAAAACTCGCACATAATATTAGCATGGAAATTACCGATGTAGACAAAATAGAACATATGACGAGTCGACGAGACTACCACCCACAATAGTGTCACCTACACTGTTTAACATCTATTGGAGAAACTGTAATGAGGAACTCGCCAATTGAATGGGAGTAAGTAACTTACGCAATACTGATGACACGTTCATGTTTGCTACAATGGTGGAGGAAGTTGTAACAGAATAGAACGGGAATGCGGAACCAAAACAAAACTAATAATTGGGGATGAACAAGACCCATCAGCTTGGCGATTGCGAAAAGTTGCAACTTGGTTGGACGAGTAGACGAAGTTCAAACAAGAATAGCCTTAGCCAGAGTGCGATTCTGAAACTTGATAAAATATGGAAAAGTTCGTACATAACCAAAAACACCAACTTGAATCTGATCTTTATCTTTTCATACGGTTCGTGGGCACTCGAGCTAAGGAGCTCGAATATATTCATTTAAAATGTGGTGCTACAGGAGTTTGCTTAGAATCCTATTGTATGTAGCGCTCGATCACCTATGAGAGTGTGCTCAAATCAAACAAGTCACAGACTATCCCGTTCACGTATCATTACACGTGGCTAAAGATCTAGAAATATGGACGAGACTTGCCAAAGAGGTCACGATACTCATGACTGAGGAATCGAGCAAAGAGAGAGAATCCTGCCATAAATAAGTTCGCTGAAAGGAGTTTACAATCTCTTAAAAGGCGTCTTCAGATTATCCAACACTTGTGACAACTGTGCTCTATATCAAGCGCCAGTAATTCACGTGTTGGTTCTCTCCAAGTGGCTGAGAATGTCCAGATAAGAATGAATCTGTTAAACCTGATGGACACCGTTTTGAAATTCCTGCGACATATGTGTCTCCTTACCAATTATGCGGTGGTTTTCAAGAATCTTTTCATCAATTTTTGCGCACGGTTTGACAATTACAATGTTCAGGCATCGGCTCTTCTCTACATTATCAACGCTGGTGCTGGTTTAGATAGTTTGAAACTGAATCCTCTCGTAATCTTATTATTTTTAATCCGACCATGCAATGCAACTTCGCAAATTTGTATAATCTGACGTAAACTTTCAACGTCATTTTCAAAGTTTCGTCAAATCGGTTGTCCGTTATATAATAACTAGAAGACGATTTATGTTCCAACTGTATTATATAAGACTGTAATAGCTTTGAGTAATGTATGTCGTTAAAATCGTAAAAGTAAAGGGTATGAGATTCATTTCCTCGTCGACGACAAAGCATCGCGTCGCAATAATAGGCAATGCCGACGGCTACGGCCGTATTATACACGGAGAATGTAGTGTGAATAATGGATTTCAAAAAGGAAAAAAGCGTTTACATTACGAATTAAAAATATCATCTCTGGATGACAAAAAAGGGAGTTTTACAAGGATCTCTAAATACATAATGAAAGAGAAGAGACAACATATCTTTTTTTGAAAGGGTGTAGTAGGTACGGGGTTGAATGAGAAAATGTTTAGGTTTCTAGATTTCTCTGAGATATCTGATTTCGAAGCTTCGATTCTGTTTCGCGTAAACTATAACTATTACTCAAAATATATAAGTTCAACTCGAGGGTTTTATTTATTCGTGGAATCCTTCTGAAACACAAAAAAATTTAGAAATTGAATAAAAGACCCATCTATGTGTGCATGAGCTTGTCTTATCATCCAACTACGTAGGAACTGTTTAACGAGTAGTTTCCCAGTCTAATTAGTGATTCAATCTTGTAATTGCCCCAATGAACGGGCATCCCAACGAGTCATATAGCCAGTTATTTGGCAATTTTCAAATTACTGTATTTCTATGGCGTCGGATACGTATCGCTCGACCACATTTCATTACTACGAACGCACAATACGTCATTAAACAATCATTATAAATTGATATGGAATGGGGCTCATAAAAGTCCTTTTATTTTCGTTTCTGTTTCCCCGAAAAGGGGATTTTACATTAAAGCTTCTAAGGATATTCATACTCGAAATGTTCTCGTTCATTTTACTAAAAATATCGTTCTTCAAAGTCGAAATATGGACCTCATGGTCGAAGGTGTAAATCTTGTCTTTGAATAGAAATGTTTCTGAATCAAAGCCGCCACTTTCAGTCTTTCTACTGATTAATTCTGCTTACCGGACGTTCCAACTCGTGGCTTTCTAATTCTGCTTTTAGCTCCATCACTTACAGGTCACCTAAATTCTTAGCCATTTTTACATAACTATTTTTATTATCCAAATTCTGAACTAATGTAAAGTTGTTTTTATTTGTTTAAACAGGAATTTATTTACACGATGTAACTTATTTACTCTTAACTATTCCCTAACGCTGAGATATTCACTGATATTGATTTATACATTTACCGTTTTATTTTTTAAAATGCACTCCTGAGTTAACTTTTGTGTTTGCTTGCCGTTAAATTGTTTACTGACTCCTGCGGCCGCTAGAGCCTCGTTTTATATATTATACATCACATTCTAGAAACTTCGATTCCTATAAATCTCTAGTTTGCCGGAAAAAAACAAAAAGTCCCTCTTAGAAATCGTCTCTATATTATAGTCACAAAAAAATGTAAATATATCACAAAAAATCGTAATGTACATACAAAGCATCCACCAAATTTAGCTTCTACAACATATTGGAACAAGACCGACTTCACGGTCTATATAAGTGGACGAGTCAGCAGACGAGATCGTAACGGTATTATATGTATTTTATGCTTCGTTCTATGTTTAAAAATCTCCATTTTATCCCGGTATTCCTCTGGCAGACTTTTGAAGTCTCCGAAACTCAAGTTAAAGTGGTTGCCGCGTTTACACTCACAGTCGATCAAAAACAACAACGTGTTAATGATTCAGATCTGAGTTTGGATACATCACTTATCTCCTGAATCAAAACGATCATCATTTGAGTAGACTGTAGTCGATGAACCACGTCCGAAGCTTCCAAAGGCACAACGGTCAGCTGGGAAGGTTATGGCTTCAGTATTTTGGGATGCGCATGGAATATTGTTCATCGACTATCTCTAAAAGGGAGATATGTAATAGCGAATATTACATAGAGTTGTTGGATCGTTTGAATGCAAAAATGGAGCAAAAACGGCAAAGACCAAGACCAAGACAGTGCACCGATTCACCAGTCGATGGCAACAATGGTTAAATTGAACGAATAAAACTTCGAATTGCTTTCACATCCACCGTATAGTCCAGATCTGGTACCCAGTGACTACTGGCTATTTGCAGATCTCAAAAACATGCTCACCGACAAAAAATTCAGCTCAAATTAAGATACAATGGCTCAAACTGAAGTCTATTTTGAGGCAAAAGACAAATCCTCCTACAAACACGGCATCGAAAAGTTAGAGAAGCGTTGAAATTATTGTTCTTGAAGGAGATAATATTGATGAATAATGATTTTTGGCAAATTTAAAATCTAAAAGTAATGTCTAATTTTTATGATATCCCCCGCTGTTAGCTTTATACCTGTAAATTAGCTTATATATAAAGTGACAGGTCTTGCAACATTGCTGAACTATTCCCGAAGATATATATTGTGAGTACTGAACTCTAGCCTTAAAGGAAAGTCTATTTAAAACGCATATTACAACTATTCCAACCATCAGAATCATCAGAAAATATCTATAGTCGTGATTTTTATTACCCATAATAAACTTTTCCACTTTACGATCTTGGATTTTAGTTGCTAAGTTCATGAAATAAATTCTCTATGAAAACTAGATCGTAATCGCCTGTATTTCTATCGTGCTTGTGCGTGTGTGTGGGTGTGTCGAAACTCACAGCAGGTAAGCGAGTACATTACACTACCTCAAGACAATATCGATCAAACCCTTGGGTTACCTCAAGCACATTCCCATCTAACAAATCCCATTAGAAAACGTTCCACGGTCTGGAATTAATATAGAAATGCAGTGAAGGACTCCCTAAAGGATAAACATTTTCAGTATTCTAGTTAATATTCATGATTTTCCATTTACTTTTGTGAAAAGTTTACGAGTAGATTTTTTCCGTATAATTTACTTGAAACAATTATGCATGAGAAAAGGAAATTGAATTAAAATTAAATTTGGATTTAATTTATTTCGGAAAATATTTTAATTATATTAATTCGTTCATAAAATTGGTGAGGTGATAAATTGTCGTAACCGTTGCAAAACCAGTACCAAGTGGTACCTAACCTAACATAACCTAACCGAACCTAACCTTACCATTACCGAGTGGTATTAAAATTATCGTGGCTATTGTTTCAATTACCACCTTTTATTTAACTTATTATGTGTTAGTTGGTCTGTCTGTTCAAATAGAATTTTCTACTCATCATCTTCTGATCAAACTTTTGAGAATACAAAGGATTTTTGGCATTTCCCAAGGGAAACCACCCAATAATCATATGAAACAGAATGTTATAGAACTTTTAAAACAAACTTTTAAATTTTTCTAATAGATGGCGTTAAAAGAATATTTATAATTTCGTCAGAAGATGGCGTTACTAACATGATAGGGATTTATATTAAGAGAATGATACGATGAAAGAAATCGATTATGTTAATAGCATTTGAACGATTTTAATTTTCATTGACTGTCAAATTTTAGCAATTCATTCATTTATTTGCAATTTTGTTATTATATAATCGAATTTTTAATAAAGTGACTCGATTTTTTGAATGTTTTAACGATTTATAACAAAGATGCGTTTACACTTGTATGATTAGATTGTCGCATTGTAGTCAAATGGTCGCGGGCTCTAATCTGATTGGAACATGTGCAATTTTTTTCGATTTTCTTAATGTTTTAATGATTTTTAACAAAAATGACTCGATTTTTTCAATTTTTTAACGATTTATAACAAAAATGCGTTTATCTTGTATGATTAGATCGTCGCATTGTAGTCAAATGGTCGCGGGTTCTAATTTGATTGGAACATGTGCAATTTTGTCATTCTATAATCGCGTTTTTAATTAAATTGACCGGATTTTTTCAATTTTTTAACGATTTTTAACAAAAATGCGTTAACCTTGTATGATTGAATCGTCGCATTGTAGTCAAATGGTCGCGGGTTCTAATCTGACTGGGACATGTGCAATTTTGTTATTCTGTATTTTTAATTAAATTAACTTGATGTTATTCATTTTCTAACGATTTTTTGTCAAATAAATAATATGTATGAGATTTTATTCGAATTAGGTTTCAAATGTACAATGGTTGGTACATTGAATCTAATTAAGGGATTACAAAGAAATTCAATTGAAAAAAAAACTTGCAAACTTCATTTCTAAAACTATTTTTATTATTATAAATTTAAAACCTTGCGTGTTTGTAGACATTTCCATTGGTACTACCAATTATCTGTATCCTTATCACAAATAATTATCAAAAACGCTGTATTACCGATAAGTTTTGAGTTCAAACCAACTCCTAAATAGACGAGTGTAAATTGGCGTCAAAGGTTCTATTGAATGGTCTGTTAAATCACCAGATATTACTCTGTTGGATTTTTATATGGAATATATTAAACTAAATTTAGAATGTGTCTCAAATATGAAGTGAATGATGAATAATTTCCATAGTTCGCTCATTGATATCAATTTATTTAACTTCCAAAATATACCAAACTGAAAAACCTGCATTTTTATATCAGTATAAATTGATTTTAGCATACAAATGAAATATTTTGAATTTAGAAGAACCTCTAAAATGACATTTTTCGAATTATCTCGAATATCGACGAATCAAAATTTTCTGTGAAATCGTCTTAAATTATTCTTAACGTATTTGCAGTAGAAACGAAAAGATTGATTTAGAAGCTTCCCAAAAACTAAACCGAACGCCACTGTCCTTATCTTTTGATACCTATTTTAAACCAAGATTCAACTTTCCTTTTCATTAGTAGTCTTCCCTTGATTTTAATACAAATTTTACGGAAACCACCGGTGAATTAGAAATTCTTAAGAGAACTTAAATGTGACATTAGTCGAAAATTATTTTCTGGAATTGAGGCGAAATTGAAAGGTCCCAGCTACGTACCATGCGATGTGTTAAAATTTATGTTCAAAATTACGGAAATAAGTCTTCATCCTCCCGAGACTTTATTTCTACAAGGATCCTATTAAATTACATCATATAGACCATTAGTGAGCACCTAAACTTGGACCATAAGTTACTCTCTGTTATATCTGAACATAAGATTCAAATTCTAGTTCCGTTACGTAAATTACCAATTTTATTCCAAAATTGAAAGCACGCTTAACAAACCAAATTTAAATTGAAAACTTTCGATGAAAAGGTACAAAATGCATTTATCCTCCTATTTTGCTAAATCTCTTTGGAGCCCCTTTCTGGAAGCTTAAAATCGATTGTCGTTTACGCTACAACCGAAGTACGCCTATGTGGACAAATACATTCTCGAATGAATTTTTTCTCGACCTCTATTATTAATTTTTATTTTCAGAAAGTACCTTTGTCGTGAAATTAACAAAAGGTTCGAGAGGTCTTGGTCTCAGTGTAACTGGTGGCATAGACAGTACAGGTTCCTGGCCAGGTTTAATTAGAATTAAAAGACTGTTTCCTCATCAACCCGCATCGGCTTGTGGCCTATTAAACGTTGGGGATTTATTACTAGAAGCCAATGGAATTACGCTTACCGGACTCACTAATTACGTAAGTTCAAGTAAATAAATGTATTTCTGTAAAATATGAAAATTCAGGTGCTTCTCATCTTTTCTTTTGTATTTTACCAAGAAATTCTTTTTTTTTTTGTCATAATATATTATTAAATCATATATACAGTGCCGTAAATAGGGCGGTGCCCAGGCTTAGGGCGTAGACTCTGGGCGGCAGGACTTTTATTTTTTCGGTTTACTCCTGATAAGCTCCCGCTGCGCCCATAGTGCTCGATTCAAACACATACATATCTACATGACAGTATCATCGTCATTAAAAACATCGAATTAGACAAAACATCGCGCTCATACGTGCAGGGTGTTATTTTATGATAGACGTATGGAAACCAAAGTGGTCCAAAAATTAAATCTCAAACATCAGGTGGACGAAGCATTTGCACTAGTGAACTTGCGTTTGAGTTTTAGTGAGTGAGACACAGTGGATGGTATAAGAGGCGAAGGGTCCACTTAAAACAGCTCGTCTGCTTGTTTGCTCGCCGCATATTGAACCCAGACCACGCAGAGCACACGCGAGGGCCAGACCAGCCCACGCGAGGTCCAGATCCATGTCCACGTTTTTTAATAGTAAGGCCCGTCGCAAATTGAACTCGGCCCACGCACAACACACGCCTGGATTATTTTGTAGAACGTTGTTTCAAATGGAGTGGCGCATATTGAACCCATCCCACGGCCATCTCCGACCCAACCTGGTTCACGTGGTACCGAGTTGTACTTGCAACACAGTTTAGTGGGTCGTGGGTAGCTACTTTTAAATAAACCTTCCATTACCAAACAGTTTTTCTCTTAACTGACTGAAAATGGAAAAATTAATCGAAATTGTGAGATCCTTTCCTGTACTCTCTGATTCTACTCATGAAGATTATATGAGAGCAAAACTGAAGGATGATTTGTGGGAAAACATAACAAAAGAATGCGTTGCACTCTTGACCAACAATATCCTTTTCAATTAATTTATGAGTTTCACTAAACTGTCTTCTGTTTAACCGAAATGCCTCCTTGAACATATTTTCTGGGATTTCACCAGATAACTTAAACTCTCCAAAATTCACTCTTTTTCGTAAATACTCATTTGTTTTACTTCTTTTTCTTTTTTTTTTGTTGGTAGTTGCAACATAATAAACCTTTTGTCATCCTCAGATTCAGACTCCAGATCGAGAAGAAGCTGCTGCTTTGTTACTTTTTGAGAAGAATGTTATTCAGTCTTTGCTTTAAACAATAATAATATTAACGTTTATTTTAGATTTGAAATTGTACACTTAAATTATTCTAGGAAGCCCTGGAAGTCCTCCGAACTGCTCCAAATCAAGTAGATTTAAAAATATGTAGACCTCCTCCAGATGTATTAAACTGTGTCAGTCCTATATCAGAAGTTCCTCCACCTCCTCCTAGACGAGAACCTCCTAACAGTCTTAACTTGCCTTCCAATTCTTATACTACTCCAGAGGATGAATATTATCATGGGGTAAGTGTCATATTGAATGACTCAGTAAAGGCAACCTATTTTTAAACAACACAACCAAAAAAAAAACACTTTATTAAAGAAAACATCCAAAGGTACCCATAAAAATCATTTAAAAATGGTCAGAATTGAGAATAAATATAAAAAGTTAATTAGAACATTTCAATTTCGAAACGTTTACAAATTATAATTGAATATTTTTGAAATTGAAACAATTTTATGGAAATAAACATTGCTTCAATGCTTTGAACATAACCCACCATTATCTGTTGTCCAGTTATCGTTTTCCATCACGATCTCATGTTTTCAGATTTGGGAAATCTGAAAAATAATATAGACTATCTGAATCATTGATGTTATCATCGTCATCAGCGTAAAAAAATTTCTTATTACCAATGGAAATTATCACCGAGTTACCTATGCCTATAGTATTTACATTATAAGGACAGAGAATATTTAGAAAAATATGAATTATAATCTTAAAATATAGGCAATTAAATGTGAACTGTATAATTTAAGTTTTTTTTTACCTGTGAAACGATAATTCTGGTACTTTTTCATCACTTCTGTTCTCACAATCCTAAGCAACACTCTGTACCATTGTTAACAAATTCAATAAGTCTACTCTACAAGAAAAAGGTGCCTGTCTAATTTTGGTAACAAATACTTATTAAGCGCAGAGTCCAATATTACGAGGCCGGTTTTTTTTAATCTCCGATACGCTATAAATAAAGGACAAGTTCATATAAATCAATTTGCGTCTTTGGCCTCCTTCATAATCACTACGGCCATCTTTAAACTTTCGACACCATTAACGCACAACACCATCACTCATGAAGTTTTTCTCATACACACGACTCATTCTCCGTACTGTAGAAAACGAATCACACTTCGGAGCATCAATAATGGCGGACATGTTTACGTGGCTATAGCACAACGCCGACTGACGCCTGAATGTCAACAATGGCGCAGTGCGAGAGCTTCGCAGTCACCTACAGCGCATGCCCGCGTAGCGTCTGAACGGAGCGATCGGAGGTTGAAAAAAAACGGCCCTCCATTAGTCTTTCTTTGTCTAAAATTTCAATTGAATAGCGTGCTTGGCCTTTCAGCATCTCTAACCTGAAATTTTCTACTCAAACTATTTAATGAAAATGATCGTTACTATATTTACTAAAGAAATTTAATTCACCGCCTATCCGGGCATATAGACCGAGAAACGTTATCCCTTTTTCTAAAGGGTGTAACAATATTCATGTTCAAATTTAATGATATTATCATCGATCATTACAATAATTAACCAGAATTTCTGCTGATTCTTTCTTAATAAGAATACGATCAAAAAAATTAGACATTTGTGTATGTTTTTAATGAAATGTTTACCTTTTACCAGGAATTTGAAATTACGCTTAAAAAAATTCAAGGATCTCTAGGATTCACACTTCGCAAAGAAGATGATAGTGCTTTGGGGCATTATGTTAGAGCGTTGGTTAGAGAACCAGCACTTACTGATGGACGAATTAGAGCTGGTGATAAAATAATAGCAGTAAGTTCTCTTTTATATTTTATCTTTTCATTGAATTACTCAAATCATCTGCTTTACATTTTTTTTAATATCTTCTCCTTAAATTCTCTAGTTTTATCTATTCATTATCTTCTTTTATATATTAAATTTGCTCTATTTCTTTTATTTAGATTCCTATACATCTATATAGAAATCATCATCGGTATTAATTATACCACCACAGGATTAAGGTTGTTATCTCCCAGTATCTGGAAACGATTTAGGTCATTAATCAGTCATCACTTCTTTTGTTAGATGCCCAATTCCATTTCAAATTATTTATCCTATAAATTCTAGATACATTTGATTCTTCTTCTATATACGTCTTTGTTTTCTTTCTCCAGCTTTAGCACTAGTTGAAGTTTTTGGAAAATTTTTCTTATCATTGTTTAAGTTTCCAGCTTTTTTTTAAACCTGTCTCAATACAATCACACTTCTATTTTTAAAGCCTTGAAATTTTCAAATTAAGAAATAAGCAATACAGTGTTTAATCTGAATTCCATTTAATGGAGATCATCCCGCTCTTTAAATCTGTAAATAATATGAGAAATGGAAACAAACAAAAAGTAGTTGTCGAGGGAGGAATTTAAAATAAGTTTAGGACTAGTAAAAACATACCCGAAATAAAAAGAAAGGACCAGAAATTCTCTTCCTTCGCTACAATTATTCTTCTGGACTCTATACATTTTTTTGTACGAAAATAATTAATTATACAAGATATATTCAAATCTCGTGATTTAATCCTACTGAATCTTAAATTAGAAGCGGAATCAAGACGCATATTATGTTGACAAGTGTTCATTTTCTTTCCAATGTTACCCCAATTTATTATTTTTGATGAGCAGTTCTAAACATCAAGATACATAATTTTATTAACTATTCTTTCAAACGAAATGGTTGTGAAGAGTAGGTGCCACCGTTCTAACTCTTGAATAACACTAATAAATCTAATCTACACGTGTGATTTTTCATTTGTTGGAATTTTCTCGTTTAGAAATGAAAATGTTTGTGATTAACCGTACTGGATACCACTTATATGTATATGTAATTAATATAACTTCTTTTAGGTAAACGATGTGGAAATATGTCCAATGTCGCACGAGCATGCAGTTCAGTTTTTAAGACAGTGTCCTGAAATCGTCAAGTTGCGCCTTTATAGAGATTCTGCTCAAACGCCTGTTGCTACACTTTCACCAACGGAAACAACACCCAGAACATCTTTTTCTCGTAAAGCCCATTTAAGGTAACATTCAGTTGACTTTGTTATTTTTGTACCAACAACAGAAATGGATCATTCTTTTACTTATATTAAATGTATTATCTTTAATAATTTTATAGCTATTTTATGTATTATTCTACATTTAAATAGATATATGAGCGTAACGGTATACTGCAATCTCTATGATCTATTATGTCCACAACAGACCTGCTCTGGAATTCTCTTTTAGAACATCCTTTCTCCTAAAACCCCTCGATGTAGATGCAGTAATCTCGAGCCAAAAAGGGCTTGTATGCTGGTTTTTCTATAAGTATATTGGCCTCCTAGTTTCCCTTCATTTTTCTTGAACCGGTAACCCAAACCAAAAATGCCTCGTTATTCTTGCCTAAGTTATTAAGCTTCATACGGATTTGTCAGATTATATGTCGCGCTTTTGATAATTCATATTCAAGCTCATTTCCATACATCTGGGGAAGTGGTTGTTGGTATTTGGTGCCAGCACTATTAATTAATGTATTTTTAAAAGTTAGGGTAGCAGATCCATTTCACTAAGAATATTTACCAATAATATCTACTTGATCAGAGAGGACCACGCTCTGTGCTTTGTATCATCTGTACTTTCCTAAGATAGCAGGTAGCCTGAGAATGGTCTCATGGGTGAAGTTTATGGGTCAACACATGCAAAACTTTTTAATTTATTGAGGGTTTTGTTCATGCTAATTCTACTCACTTGGTATTTTGTATATCAATAAAAAGTGTGTCTTTTATTTGATTTAGCAATACATCTCAAAAATTAAAAATGATTGTATAGTTGAGTTTAGTATTGAATCGAAAATGTACAATAATATTTTTTTTATATTTTTTAGACAAGAGGCTATGGATATGCTTAACGATCTAGCCGGCCGTAAATTGTGTATGAACACCGATATATACAATCGGTCACTTTCGCCGAATTCTTCACCACGACGTCTGCGTCGACATCAATTCGCGTCAGACGCTTCCCAAGGCGATTACGTCTCAAATAATGATCATACCCAACACGGTGACTACTCTACCTCTCATCCACAAGGTATTCTAATAGTTTGTCAATATTATTTCACCAACATCTACTGTGACACGTTTAAAATCGCGTTAAACCTCCCCTCTTATATATGATTTAAAACTTGCATATTTTAGTCTTTTTTTCTTTTCTTTCGATCGATATATGGAAGTATTACATAGTTGTTGTTGCATCTTCAAGAGGGAGTGGTAATATTGGAATCAATCTATGGTAATAAATAGGTTACATTATAAAAATAGAGAAGACTCGACCAGTGCTCTTTGACAAAAAAAGGTACATGCAAGAATAAAATGTGGGACAGCGAAGAAGGAATCATTTCAAAGGAAAACTTGACAATTTAAACGAAAACTAGTTGAGAGTAAAAACATATCGTCAGTTTGTGTAGAGGTCTGAGAATTGGACCAGAAGAAGATACAAAAGATGAAGTTACTACAAAGAAAAGAAGATCGATTCCTGTGTAGAAGTGAATGAAATGAGTGTCTATTCTGAAGAAAACTACAACAATCATATAGGAGGCCATGGATAATGTATCAACCGTGAATAAGAATAAGAAGGTAGGAAAATCGAAGACTAAATTCATACAAATGAAGAAAACGTTGTTGATTATTATTTTATTCACTATTTTTTCGAAAAATCTACCCTTATTCGGAAGAAATCTCAAAGAAATTAGATGGAATCCACTGTGGTGGTTTCCGCTAGATGGTGCTAGTTATACATTATAAACGTAAGCTGTAAAAGAAAAGAAATTGAATTAGGCTTGAAGAAATAGATAAGAAAATAGTTATGAAAACATGAAGAAAAATAACAAGAAATGGCTTTTTTATTATTAAATTTTTCTCTAAGTAGAAATCGAACATGTTTTGAAGTTGTATTTTTTTGGATATGAATAAAATAAATATTAATTAATTTTCTGTTACTGCCCACCCATCCCATTTGAATACACGGTTGTTTTGGAGGGTAAGTGACAGTTATTACATAACATTGGACTTAATAACTTTTATTTACCATCAAAAACTACCTTTCGGATACTCAGCCCCCATATTGAAACGTCTTGTACTGTTACTTGTGAATGATTTCAATTTACATAAAGATTTTCTGTATAACGAAACCAATTTACCTTGAAAATTTCTCCTAAGAGGGCTATCGCTTTTTACAGATGACACTGTTGAATCTGAATTTTAACCACGGCTCTAAAAATAAACACTACCTATAACTTGATACATTGTGTAAGCATGCAACAATAAATTGTTTACTATAAACCTGCGCTAGCTCTCTAAGGAAAAACATTTCAATAAAGGTCAGATGGGTATAAAATTACATGTCGTATCTGTAGTTTACGATTTCAAAGATTTACGAATTTGAACACCTTATTATTGATTATCGATTGAATTTATGGCAATTTTATTTATTCTAATTTAGACTACGAAATTTATCACGAGCAGTTTCATGAAGGCATCATCCAGAAATGTCCTAGGCCTTTCGACGAGGACGCTTTTAATTCACTCTTCTCGATGGAATCGGACGAAGGAGATCGACCAAATAGACCGAGTTCGTTGGAACTGTATAATCCAAATCAAACCCCGGTGGCTTGTCGCAAACCCCGATTTAATTTTTCATTGGCTCACAACGCCTACGAATTGAATAATTTAGATGCCGAAGTTCTGGATGCACCCAATTTAAAATATAATTTATGTAAGTATTTCTTCCTTTCGACTTTTTTCTTTAGCATATGTGCGACAATATTCTCCAAGCTCTATTTGAATTAACTGAAGAGAGGGAAGGTTTAACTGCGCTATTCTTCACAAAAACAACTGCATAATTCAATACTTTTTTTAAATACATTTATCCAAACCTAGTTGAGACATCCTAACTCTTTTTCATATAATTATCAGGTAATGAAGATGTAAAAACATCAGATTCGGAAGGCCAAGAACCTGTTAGTATGCCACATATTCCGACTACTACTACTTCGAATTTTAGTTACAAACATCCGGCCTATCAATCAGCGCATCCTCAAATTAATCCCGAACCAACAGTAGAACAACCTCCTACCAAGCCTGTCAGTAAAGTTGATGATGGTACTATAAGGAGAAGAAAAAAGGAAGAAAGGGATGCTAAATCTAATCTTATTGCTCAGCAACTACCAATGAAGGAAGAATATGAAGTAAGTTGAAGTTTATGAGATTTAGAAACTTGTATAAATGAGATTGGTAGATGTGAAATCATTCTTTTTTAAAACACTCTATATTTAACTACCGATTAACATGTTGACTTAAAATTTCACCTGCTTATTTTATTATCAAACTACTGTAGTAACAAAGTTTGTACATTTCTCTTACAGATGGCGTGAAAGTATTTTATTAAAACGTTTAGTTATAATATATTATAAAAGATCGTGATGACCTAGCGGTTAGGTCGCATTTTAAAATTTTCTTCAGTTATTTCCTTTCTTTCATTTATTCATTAATCGTGTTTATTAATATTAATAAAAATAACTAATAATTTTTTATTGGAGGAGTACAGTGTATTATAAAATGAATATCTCCTAACCAACTCACTTGTCTTGAAGAATCGTCCATAGATTTATTTTTAACCCTTTCAATGCCAGTATTAATTTATCGATAATTTCTAAAATCATTAAAATACATTTATGGGCCTAATTTATGCAGTTGCAGCAGAAAAATGTTGAAAATCTTGCGCCCGACTTTAGGGGTGGTTCGCAAGCACGAGCTTTCGAAAATGGGGCAATGTCGAAAAAGCTCCACTGGACCGACAATAAGAGGGAGTCGCAGTTAATACCACAAGGTTTTTGTAAATCATTTCCAAATATCTTGAAGTTAGAGGGGTTTAATTGAAAATCGCGTATGGTTCGATTCAACAGAAGTGTTTGACATTTCATAATGGAAAGCCTGGTACAATTTCTACAAATTGTTCAGCTTCATGTCGAAAATCGGCATTCTACGAGAAATGTGTATCGGGTGCTTAGAGCTACTTATGGTCCATATAATCGTCCTAACGAACGTACAATTCGCTCTACCATCAGTAAGTTTGAAATCCATTTTTCGTGATTGGATACCATTCGACGAAAGACACCAAATACAGTACGAATCCATCGTATAGTCCATATCTAGTCCCTAGTGGCTACTGGCTATTCCCTGATCTCAAAAAAATGCGAAATTAAGCTCAACCTGAAGTCTATTTTGATGCAAAAGACAAATCCTTGTACAAGCACGGCATCGAGAAGTTAGAGAAGCGTTGGAATGATTGTATTGTTCATAAAGGAGATTACATTGTTTTCCTTAGTTAGTCACACGACTTATTGAGTGATGTGTTGCCTGTTTGTACCAATTTTTTAATGTTTCACTTTACATACATCTCTATAACTCCTTATGTATTGGGTTTGTTTTAAAGGTCCTTGCGATTGAACTGAATCGAGGTTGGAATAGCAGATTAGGATTTAGCTTACAAGGAGCCGCTGGTGTAACATACGTAAGCGCAGTTCATGCCGATAGTGTAGCTGCTAGAGACGGAAGACTAAAACCGGGTGATCGTCTAATTAAGGTATTCTATTATATTTCAAAAAGTTATTGATATCCACTTTAGTGAAGAAACTTATCCACTACCAAAAAATGATAAATATAAAAATCAAACTTAGCAAGGAACGAAGGTATGGTAATTGTCTTGTTTGTCTATTAACCATGCTTTTATTACATCTATTTGCTTTTAACTGAAAATTTCCACTATTTAAAAACATTATGTTAGGTACTGGTTTATTTCCAACTGAATAATTCTTATTATTATACTAGATAGTTGAATTATCGCTAGACTTTCTTGGAAAAATAGTGACATCGAAAGTTTGAATCCATTGTACCTATTTTTAAAGTACATCGGCTTTCAATTGGGGTACTACGGATCTATCAGAAGGTCTATGAGGGCAACAATCCTATTGATCGAAATTCAACTATGAACTATTCTCAATATACATTCGACTCCCCTCGTCGTGGTATACCCGATATATAATAGCTTCAAATAATTTACTTATACAGGTGTATAGCAATTGAATTACAGATAATTCTCATAATACTGAAATTTGTTTAATTTTGGTGATATATTTTTTTTTGTAGGTAAATGATGAGAGCATAGAGCATATGACTACTAGTGAAGTAATAGATTTACTGCGAATAGTAAGGGGTCCCGTGTGTATTGTAGTTTCAAGGGTCAAATCTAATGAAGACTGTCCAAAAAGCAATGCGGAGAATTGAAAAACCCTAGTAGTACAATTTTTTTAATTATAAGAAAGCATTTTAAAATATAAGATCAATATCTGTTTTATCAAGCTTCGTTATATCATTGTTTATTATTAAAACAAATATTATATTATCGTTTTTTTATTGTCAGTGCTTTTAATTGAAAGTTTTGATATTGTTAATTATTGAATTGATTGTCATTACACGCCATATTGGTGTCTTCCTCTATTACTTATTTATTTCAATTAAAAGTATTGGTATTTTTGTAACATTTTAATATTTGTGATATACTGTTTTTACGATATACTTGCAAAAAACGTCACTAAATTATACCAACAAAAAATGGAAATCATTACTGTACCATATAGATTTCAATCAATTTTTCCAATTCAAAATATGATTTAGTGGTAGTAAAAATTGATTCATGAATTCTGGGCTAGAACTTTCAAAACAATAATTAAACCACTGAAATTCTATAAAATTTTTGAAAATATCAAGTTTCAAACGGTTTCAGTTGATAAATGTAATAATTTAATATAAACAAATATTTTAAGATATGATAAAAGTCCTGTATATGTTTATTAATTTCTCCTTTTATTCTATAGATACACCATTTATAACACAAAAATTAATTTTTTTTTAATAGAGCATGTCGAATCTCATTTGCAAAGAAACTGGTTTTTAAAATCCTTCCTAAAATCCTTTCTGTCCTGAGTATGGTGCTTCCAGCGTCGAATCGTTAGCTGCATCAGATCTGCCTCAACGTCCTCCAACCAGCGAATGCGTGGCCTTCCTCTCAGTCGCCGTCCTCCAGGAACTCCATACATATCTCGATCAGAAGGCATATTCTCCACGTGTCCTAGCTATCTCAGACACATTCTCCGGATGCACGCCACCAAATCTGGTTCGTCATCGTCCCTCTCAGCTCCAAGTTCCTCCGGATCTTCAACGTACTGTTCTCGCAAACAGGACCAAAAATATTTCGTAGGATCTTACGCTCCGAGCAGTTCAAATTTCCCCTAAAATACTCCTAATTATCATGTCAGGTCCGCTTCAACTCTATACATGACTCTACGTGGATATTGATCAGAAGGCATCTTCTCCACGTGTCGTAGCCACCAAATCTAGCTTGCCATCGACTATCTTTGCTAAGCATTCCTTCGGATCTTCAAAGCGCCGTTCTCGCAAACAGGGCCAAAATATTTTGTAAGATCTTACGTTTCCAGCAGTTCAAATTTCCCCTACAATGCTCTACAATACTACAATGTCCCTCTAAAACAGTTTCGGGATATTATATAACTCTGTGATCATAAAAGCAAAGGTCAAGTTACAAATAAAAGAAGAATAAATATAGGTTGCCCCATATTAGCATCAGAGTAAATTTCATTTAGATTATATTCACTACATTATTTTGTACTACGCAAATCCTTGATATTTTCAATAATGAACTTCTCGAGTCAAAATTGATATTAAATTTTTTAACTCAGCAATTCATCTGCAATTGCTACATTCATACAATAATCTTTGTCTACACCAGCGCCATTCTGGAAGTAGTTTGAACTGAACGCATATGGACACTTTCTTCTCAACTTTTCTCCCATAAGAGATACTCCTCCTTCTCTCTACTCTCCATAAATAATAGTGACGTTTAGTAAGTTTATCCTAAAAAAAGTTTAGTGTCTGTTATTGTGGATATGTAAAACACATTTTTTAAAGACTGCTTCATATTTAGTGTAATTAATCGTGCTGCTATTAATTACGTAACTATATAGAGACTGCATTTCAATTTTTAAGTCACGGAATTGAATTTTTTATTATTTACATTTCCGACGCTTTTAATAAGACGGAAGAGGAGAGGAGAAAAAGATTATTTACATATCTACGATATATTATATATTGTTATATTCGAAAAGTTTTGAAATAAAAATCGTGGGACTTTTTTTATGCTAAATTATATCAACTTCGCAGGTAGCCATCAATTATCAATAAGAACTGAATCTACTGCTGGCGTAAGATGTTTTGACATTAATCAGCTCAAGATGTCTTTCGATTGCTGTATAAAAATTTAGACAATACTCAATTATAGATATGTATGATGTGAAAATTGAAAATAACATTTTCGGTGGACGGCAGTCTATTTCAGTCCATAAATCTTTTCAGAGCAGTATCATATTTGTAAATAAGTCTTGTCTTTAGTGTAAATTAACTATATATACTAATTCAGTGAACAAGGTATAATTTTTGGAGGTCTCAGAATCTCTGCCCATAATCTTCAGTTTCTTCACTTGATTTTGGTCTTTCAACATTCTCTATTTGATTCAACTCAGCATCAGAATCAGACTTTGAATCTGAAGTCAATTCTCATGTTTACAATTTTTCATGCGTTGTATTTAAAAAATTGTACACAAGAAACAATTTTCTATTAACTTTTTCATTATTTCAAAGACCAATAGCACATCCTTACAGATAGTTCAATATTTGGGAGAAACAAAAATTGATCTGTTGAAGATAACATTTGTCTTTACGAAACATAGTATTTTGAATGACTGGTTCTCAAATTTATATACTATGGTGGTCGTTAAAAATTAAATTTTTTACGACGCCCCCAATAACCTCCTTTTTAATGATAAAACAGTGGAACAAAATAACATGTGCCTCCATACGACCTTAGTTAATTTTTCGGTATAATTATCTTTTTTGGGAATCAGAGGGCGTCGCAAAAAATTTAATTTTTATGACCACCCTATTATATACTTAATTCTTGTTCTTGCCTTGTAAAAAATTTTAATTCTTGAAATACTTTAGCACTGTTAGACTACATCACTTGTATGGTTGATAATGTTGATTGTTTTTTGACATGAGGCCCCCTTCATTCGCTTCATGAACATGAAACATATGAACCAATAAATCTGTACTTCTTTTTTGGTTGATATCCGTCATCAAAAACACATTTAGGTGTTGTAATTAATTTTTTTATTGTTAGATTTCAATTGAAAGACATGAAATCACGATTTTATGATTTAAAAAGTATTTTATTCAATATATTCTTTCCCTGAACATTAATACAATTGTTCTTTGAAATTTCATCCTCAAGATGTGAGAACAATCAACAGCCAAATCTGGTAAACAGTTTGAATTGATTTTTAATAAGATTATTCACATTATTTTGATAAAACATGATTTTTGTATTGTGTAAACTTTTTTTCACGAATTTTTCCATGCAGTTGATCCTGAAGATTATAATAATACTCTGTTTTACCAAGGTGGAAGTAATCCACGAGCAACATTCCTCTTGCAACCTAAAAAAGTTGATGTAATACATTCGTGTCTGTTACCTGAACCCAGGACATTTCAACTTACTTAAGGACACTCCAAAATATTTATTAATCATATACTAAAGGGCAAATTACAAGGGAAAGAAGAGAATCTATCAAGACACAAATATGTCACCCCTTTTAAAGTTTTTATTTCAAAGACTATATGAAGCAGCACATTATTTACGAAGTTGAAATTATTTTTTATCAATTTCTACTGAAATACTCTGGAAATATCATATATGAAAGTTACAAAGAAATGTTTCTTTTATTATCCCATAGAAGTTATTTTCAAAACTTTTCAAATTTCTTGATATTTTATAGTTTCCCTGCGTCGAATGTGATTAAATAAAATTTATGGTTAAGAATCTATTTTGTTAATGTTGAATTCTTAAATATATGATTTTGTTTATTAGGAATAATTATACTAGTCTTATTGTAGAGTGAATTCCAGACATGAGGAAGTTGAACTTAATCAAAATAAAAAAAAACAAAAAATGCAAAACGTTTAACTATTCCAAGATTACTCTGTTGATTTATTAGTAAAATGTTGGAAACAATGTAAAGAACAGCACTAGAAATAAAAACGTACACTATAAAAACTTGATATAGTTTTTTAGAACTATTATTAAATAGAAGTACGAGAACTTGAGCTCCTATTAAGTGAACTTGTTCTTATAGAGATAGATAGGTGCATAATATTCATACCGAATGTATCAAAAATAAGGAAACGACAGTCTGACTTATATCCCCATTTCTTCCATTTGAATCACGTTTTCCATACATCTATAAACTATCACTAAAATTATAGTGAGACTAAATTCGATGTCGGATATCAATGCTGGTCCTTAGTGGAGCTGAAAAAACGTAAAGTAAAAAAAGATCTAAAATAAATCTAAAAAAAATTTACATTTATGAAATTACCACTTCAATAGGACGACCATAACGTTCACCATCATCGGTGTGTGTACGACCACGTTTAAATTCAGCAAACTAATAACAAATGGTTCTTTCCGATCGAGACAAGTCCGTATAACTCTTTTAAAACTTATACAGTATTTTTTTATCAAGAAGCAATGATAAATTAACACGCGAAATTGTTTTGAAAATAACAAAAGTAGCTTTATTTAAATGGCTGTCACTTTTTCTGACAAATCGAAATGTCATGAAATTGTATACTTAGTCTTTTGAAAGCTGGTACTTCGTAAACGTTATATGGATTTGATCAATGTCAGCGCCATCTGTGTGTCAGTCACCCGACTTATTGAGTGATACAGTAAGTTAGAGCTATCTGAAAATAAAATGGATTCAATACCAGTAGCAATATCTTTATGCAGCCTACGAGCTTTTCAATCCACCAATATCCATAATAGACTTTTTGTTTTTAGCAATGTTTTATTTCTGCTTTTTAATAAAATTAGATAAGAATTTCTTTACCAGTTCAAATATATTCAATCAAAAATCAATACGGAAAAGATGGACGTCGATTTTTCAAGATATGAAGAGGAGTGTTCAACGTTTTCACATTTTGATATGATAATTAAGATTGTCGACCGTTTAAGAACGATGGAAATGTTGAAATTATATAAGAGCAGCGAAAAATCAGTTGAAATTTTGTGTATTTAAATTGAATTTTATGAATGTTTTGATACCGAACATCTTCATTCATATTTCAATTAACTACCATTGTTGGAAAACATATATTATTTTTGAAAAATGAGATTATTAGATTTATACTTCCGATTTGTTCAAATATCGGTTTGATCAAAATATGATTGCAGCATACAGGATAACATCAATTTTTTAGTAGCTCCTTCATAATTACTTCGATAACATACAGAATAGCTCAAATTATTCTAAAGATTACATAATTATATACACATTTCAATTGTGTGTTACTTTTTAACTTGGACTCTCCAGTAGATTCTTTAACGACTATCATTCCCATAATTTGCAGAATTTGTATAAGGAATTTGGTATCCTTTATAAATAAACTTGAGCAAATTTGTTTTCATTTAAATTGGCAACCATATTTTAGTCCAAGTATTAATGTGATCTGTAGATTTTTGCGATTATTCACTAGCTTCTTCATGGCTTTCTCAAATGACTAGAGTTGCAATAGTTGCAATAATATCGTGCTCAAGTCTAGGTAAGTATAACATTGACCTTAATAGAGTTATCCAAAGTACTTCTGCTTCAATATCTAATAATTCAGACTGAAATATCGGTCGGTCTATAATCTTTTAGGTTGGTTAGGTAATATAACATACTCAACTTGTAACTTAGGCCGTTATGACAAAATTCTTTAGACATATGTATCGAATTGAAGATATCACAACAAAAAAGGTATCTAGCTCAAACTAACTTATTCTGGCTTTCTAATTATTGTATCCTTAAGTATTTATAATAATTACTTTTTTATTAACACGCCCTATATTAGCTTCACCTGTAAGTGGATTTGTTTGTTTGTAATTCTCCCTTGGATTAATAGCAAGTGACATTTAATAAAAATTTCGTTCGACAGGGGATTCTAACTTCTGATCTCCGTGTTGGAAATCAAGCACTTCGACAACCTTACCAATTACACCGTTACGGCTCGATATAAGTTTCGAGAAGATGTAGGTATATAAATAGCGAGACTGTGAAACTAAAAAGTGAAAAATAAAGTTTAAAACAACTATAAAACATGCTTTTAAAGCACATCAAACTAAAAAGTTAAAAATAATTGTTAAATTTAGCTTGAAACAATAATGAATAAGGATTATTTTATGATGTACGAAAAGTAACTTTTTAGTTTGATGTACTTTAAAAGCATTTAGTTTTTCTTAACTATATTTATAATATTCGCAAACATGCCAAATAAGTTATTTATATATAAATAGTTAACAAAGTAGTAAAATATCGATACATGGTGTGTAAGGTTAAGTATGAATAATATGCGCTTACCTAGTCATAAGTACAGTTAAGCAGAATGTCTTAGTTCTGTCAAAACTTGTTAGCACTGTTATTGGAATTAAAGAAAAAATATATATATTGAAAATAAACATCCTGTTATAATAGCACACATTTAACGTTTAGCAAGAAATATTTTAATAAAATGGTGCAAAAAGGGTTAAATACAATGAATGACATTGAATGGTATTCATTCTGAACACACTGTTTGCACTACCACTACACCAACTTTCACAATTACATTGTCTGACGCGCGTTTTAATAACCAAGTTATCGTCCTCAGAGACTAAAGGTAAACTGTTTACCTTCAGTTTACTTCCAGTCTCTGACGACGATAACTGGGTTATCGAAACGCGCATTAGACAGTGTAATTGTGAGTGTTGGTGTAGTGGTAGTGTAAACAGTGCGGTCAGTATAAATCTCAGGTAGTAAGTGATAATATGTTCAATTAAAAAAATTATTCAAACAAAGAGTTTTGAGTTTTCCCTCTAAGTCATTAACTCTTCTTTCGTGAATTTATTGTGAGATTAGTCAGAAAGAATTTGTGAGTATGTTGGAATTATTATATAGTAGGAGAGCAATGAGTCAGCACAGTGTGAATGGCAGAGTCATCGTTGTCCTTGCTAATGAAGACTTATTAGTATAGAAAAGAATTTCATAATATAAGTAGGGTTTACTTTCCTAAGAGTATTTTTTTGAGATGAGGAACTTATTGTATTTCTGTTTTCAGTTATGAAATCTTTTCCCCATTTAACTAGAGTTCTTCCATATATCCCATAATTGGTTATTTCATTATTTCTAATAACTTCCAGTTCATTTTATTTGTTTAGCGATTGAAACAAATTACCTGTGTAAAAGCAATAAAAACATGTCTCATTTTGTTTTAAGTTATGTTAGTTTGACCGCCCTGTACATAAATCTATGATTTTTTAATGTATTAAGAGGTGGTACATTAAATAATTGCTTAAGCTGTTGCACGACTATAAAGTAAAACTTTTTGTACTTTTATTCATTATTTTTATATAGTTTTTAATATTGTTTGTTCCTAGTATACTTACCTATTGACTTTAGCACTTTTTGCACCACATGTCATTCCATTTAGATGTAAGAGTGGGTGCACAATATTTTCTTCTAGGCTTTATTAACTGTAGCTGACAGAATATTCTCTGCAATACCCTTCTAATTAAGATTAAACTTGATGAAATAATATGAATAATCAAATTTCACTTACTTAAAGAGAAATACATAATAATACATTATGAAAATTACTAACATTCTAAATTTTTGCCTCAGATAGGAACTAATGTTATTTTTTGTAAGGTACGTGTAAATCAAACATTCAAAGTAAAAATTACAAAAACTAGCAATATATTCAAACATTAGCTTAGTGTAATTAGATTCCCAGTTTGTATATACTTAGTAGGAGGACTATTAGCAATTTAATTAAAAAGACAAGGAAAAATTAGTGTCCTGTATATTAGGGTGTTCATTCCTTGGTACTGTATCTACGATTGCTTTTCTTCTTTATCCCAACTCGTTTTTTATATCAATTATTTGAGGTTATATATGTATTTCTATCTATTCTTTCTATTTGACACATTGTACGAGGAGGAATTTGGCGGTGGTGACAAAAAAAAGACTCGTCAACTCGATCACTCTACTTTTCTAGTCCTTCCTGGTTTGAAAACTTTCAAAGTTCAAAATTTCACTAACGGAAAATTCATATCCTACTGATTGATACAACTGAAAATTAAAACTTATAGATGAAAAAGAAAATGAATTATTTTAAAACAATGTAAATCCTTTTACCATTTTTCTGGTTTCCATCTTCATTAAATCTGTAAGGTGACTCTAGTGGAAACATTTGGAGAAGAACAAATCACCTTCCACGTCTTAGGATTTAATTGAAGTTGAATAAGTTTCAGGATAGAATAAATGAGAAGGTATATATGTGTGCACCTTAACGATGAAGAATTGTGAAAAAATTAAATATATGGTTCTTTAGCAATTTTACAAGAAATTAGAAATATTTCATCCGTCAAATCTTTAATACTAACAGTGAACCTGATTAGCTAGAAAAATTATTAAACACATTTATTTATTATTTATAACTCTATAGTTGTATATCAATACGAACCAGCACCTTTTAATAGATTTTTCTTGAATAATTCTATGATATGGCAGGTCTCTCTATGTATTTAGTTATAAAAAATATTGTTTCAGTTGGTAGGTAAGTTTTGTAGCAAAATATTATGACTAGTTGTATATACTAAGGAATTGAAAATATTGTATTGCCCAGTTTGAATTTGACTCACTGTATCAATTCTATAAACTAAAAATTTATTGTATATTATATAGTTTTTAGGGTTTTCGATGTTTTGTTTTAATCTGAAACCAAAGACAGAAATAAATATCATTGAATTCAAATTGTGTTTTATTTGATTAACACATTTCTTTATATTTTTCCTGTTGTGAGAAATTATGAATAATAAAGCGGTGTGAAGTTAGAAGAAACCAATAACTATTAATAGTTAAAAAAATATGAGAAACGGAAAAGTTGAAAAGGAGATAACAAAAACAAAAATTTTCCTTTTTCTTTATATGTAGATTTTAGATTGGTTTGTCGTGAACTTATAACATATAAATCATGTGTAGAGGAACTGAAGGAAAAACGAAACGGTTAAATTACTTTGAGACTACTAGGGCCATCTATTTATTGAGAAGTGTATCTGTTAACTACCCATTCCCCGTTCTGGGTCAGCGTCGGTCAACGTGCCACGTATGACATAGGATAAATGAAGAAATGGGATCTATAACGTACCAAAGATTAGATTAGACACTAAAACGACGATTCGACACATATAAGGAAACAAATGATCTAGAACAAGCAACTGTGATAAAACTAGGACGCTTTGAACAGATCTTTAGCAAGAAACAAGAAAAAGTACTAGGTTCGTATTTTAAATACTCGGAGAGCCGTTTCTACTTCCTAAATTTAAAGACTTTTGGAGATTTGCCTATTTTTGCTGTTTCGCACGCTATTTCAAAGGGGGTTATCTTTTTATGTGCATGATTTTTCAAATATCTATTACACTCTGCATTAAATGCTGATTTGAGCTGAGAATAAAATGTAACGTCTAATGGAGGCTTCCAGAGTGCGGTGTGTAGCATGGTTGTCCATGATAAGTAACACTGGACCTTCCATAGTTGCTTTAACAGTTTCTTGAAACTGTTTTAAATATAAAAAATGAAAAGTTCCTCCGTTATTCAGCCTTTATCTGAATAGCAATATACTGCCCCTGGAGGACCTCCTTTCTGAAGAAGAGACTTAAATCGTTTTTTTGCCATAAATAAACATTGGGGGAACATAAATCCCCGACGTACTGAATGCACAAATTACAGTTATGTTTCTCCCCCGTTCCCAGCTTGTCGCAAAACCAACTTGCTTTAATCCCTTCTTAGCGAGTATGTTTTCAGGTTTAAGTACGGTAGAAACGACAGTTGTCCAAATTATAAATTCTTTGTGCCATGAATTAATATTTGGTTAAAACTGATCCAAATTCTCAAACAATAAAGACACTTGTTCTTTGTTGGAGGGTGTTATTCTATTATCACTAGTAGCCTCAGGTTTCCTCAGTGCAATAGTTGAATTGCGTTTCAAAAAGTCACGGAGACATTCATCACCTGCGGTTTTCTTATCTTTGTTAAAAACAGCGTCTTAAATTGTTTCTGTCTGCATAGTCATTGTACATTTCATGACTTCTTGTCTTGAAAGTCCATGAAATAACTTCATCACGTGTTTTGCAAGTTCTTGTTCTTCAAAATTAGATACTTTTTTGTATGGTGCTCCTTGGTATGTTAAAACTTCGAGATACCTCCCGGACGGACTGACCATTTCTTATAGCAGCGGTAGCAGCCGTAAGATTCTCGGAATTTTTATTGGTGGTCCTCTTGTAAAGTCTAGGCATTTGAAAATATGTTGAGCCCATCACAAAACATAATTACGTAAATCGGTTAATGGTGGCCGGCTCCCATAACTTATTTTAGTGGCTATCATAACCCCAAAAATACGATTTGCGTTTTCCGAAGCTTTCCGAATCGTACAGACCTTTGGAATTTACAAAATTCACACTCAAAACCGGCACGAACCTTTCATGAAACGGTACTTTCTGAGATTTACAAGTGTTCACTACTAACGAACAGATAGCAGCCCATTCAAAATTCAAAATATAGTCGAAGGCTAACGAATTAGCTGGGGGCTCCCATTATTCCGAGTTCCCCTAATAATCTGCTAAGTTCCAAGTTTAAGTTTTTCATTATAACAAAAATTTTAAATTATAGTTAACAAATGATTTCGAAATTTGGTATATGCGCCTAGAGATTGATTATAGACGACTTTTATTTCATGTTTGTCATTTCATTGGTTTTTTGGAACATTCCTGAGGCATACTGATTTTTTTTTAAAACTGAATTATCTTAATACTTAAACCTTAAAAAATAAAAATTTGAATCGAGATATTTTCATCCGTCACCTATCCGGGGACACAGTATAAATACATTTAAAAGATTTTTATGGTGATTGGAAATAGTTCCGTGGATAATATTGGAGAAGCTGATGTTATTTTAGATAAATCATAAATATTTTGTATTTCATCGAAAACTTATGGATTGGCAATTTATATCAGCTCGAAATACTCGATTTTTGTAGTATTCTTTTATTGACACAATGAGTTAATAAGGGCATTGGATACCATTCGTGGTAGCGTGAAAACGTCACGCTTGACGGCCTCCCCTTGATTATCAATTCCAGGTGTCCGTGTAAGCATGGAAACAGTCTAGTGGTAAAGTTACGATAGCTGAAAACGAAATGCACACAGACAGGTATCATGCCCGGCTGTTTTTCACTATGAATTACTCTTCATTTAAATAAAATGACTAATACTACTTATTAAAACATTGAAGATAGTAAGTCATTATTATGTAATGTCAATATCCTCAATTGCTTCCGTGTCGCGATAACTGATTTCGTACGAGGGATGAATTATTAGTTATTATTTGTTTAGATTCATAAACTATTTCCTATAATTTATCATTAGATGCGTCAGATTAATAATAAATTTTCGTGAACCTCTCAAAACTAATACAGGAAGAATCACCAAAGTAAAATTAAAATATCATGTAGTTCATTTTTTTTTATTTCTTTGCTTTGAACCTGTAACAGGATTTTTTTAGGGTCTATTCTATCGTCAACTGATTAAAAATTGGGGTTTTGAGGTGGTCAGTGACATGGGATGAGAATGTAAATGTAAATTAACCTAACCAAATATTAATCTTATTAAGAATGGTGTATCAAAGAGGATTACAATTTTTTCAACAATCAAATTGAGAGAAAATACTCAGAGTCTCAAATTAAGGAAAGCTTCTGGTCCCAAGGGTATCGCTGGTGCCAAATCAGAAGCATTTTTGGACAGGAAACTCTTTAAATGCATAATGATGACTTTTGACGTTAAAATAGTTATTTATCTAGTGTTTATCTATCAAAAAATCCCATCGAGTCGAAGAAAAGCAACTTTACCCACGAATTGCATACAATATTTTTTCTATTAGCGAAAATTTTATAAAAATACAATTTAATGGTAATTTTCCTCACAAAGTAGTCCGTGAAATATGTTTCTCTACACACTAGTTCGTAAGTAAGTAAAAAATAAAATTGGAATGAGCGCGACTTGAGCCTGGGACCTTCCGCATGTGAGCCTTGTACTCTAGTCACTTGATAATAATTGCCTTCATCCACTACTGCTCAAAGTAGATTTTTTTGTACACTAATGTGTAAAGTGAAGTTTTACGCACTCGAAAGCTTGTCTAAAATACGTACTTTGCGCACGGTACTAGAAAAATGCATTTATCTCGCGTAATGGACAAACATTGTGACAGTGCTTAGGGGATGGGAATTTCTGATTATTTGATTTACATTATAAGCGACTATTTATGTGATCGTCTTTTGATATGTGCGACTAGGCAAAATTTGGAAAGATCTTAGAGCTATTTACGTCTCAATTTATCAACCGAGGTACTACTGATGATGTTGCTGGAAAACTAACGTCGATCTATGGCGAAGCACTAGGATTAGCAAGACTAGTTTCGACTCAAATTAACGCATGACTAAAAGAACATGGCAATGAATTAGTGGAAACAAAATTCGAGCTCGTGGTTCTTACAGCACTAAGAGGAAATAACACAAAGAGGAACGAAACTGAAATATACCGGTGCAGTGGGTTTATCCTACGGTATCCGAGGCAACTACGTTGGTTACTGCGAGAGCTAAAATATTCAGCAAACCACTAACGGAAGTTTGGAAACTTTGGAACGTTGGGACCCGAGGGAAACAGGACGTTACGTTAACCTAATCCAGCATTTTTGAATTTTTAAAAAAAGAACCTTGAACCTTAAAATAAAGTTTTGATTCCACAAACTGTTGTTTATAATTTTAAGATGAAGTAAATTGTTAATTAACTAAACTAAAAGAATGTTAAAAGTCCTTCTTATATACAGGATATTATTAAATTCATGCGAAAAAATCCAGGAGGTGATTGCTCGTGTGAAATTATAATGGGTCTTTCTTTTAACAAAAAATTTTTAATCCGCCCCTTTCCGAGATATCTTCCTTAAAAGGTGGTGACTTGAGTTTCTATTCTATTCTATCTTTTCTCTAATATATCAATAAAGCTAAGAGCATGAAATTTTGTTATTTTTGTGTACTGGCATGGGACTAACTAAGGGTATTTTTTCAATATTCCTATTACATTATACAGGGGTAAAATTAGCAACCCAAATAGAATTACTTAAAGCCCTTGTTCACTACCTCACCCAATTCACTACTGGACACTGAAAATTCAACTTCTCTCAACATCATATGGGAATCCGATAAGCTTCCGCCCAGGGATTGAGGGCTCCATCACCCAATAACAGGGTTTGTGACTGAAATATTGAAAACATTGATAAACAAGGAGGTTTAGCTGCACAAAAGAAAAGTCCCAATACTGATACTCAAGTGATAGGTGATTTTTAGTCAACAATGACTAGTCGTAGATAAACGAAAGGACTATAAGTAACAGATAACGGTCCGCCTAGTAATATAAGATCAAAAATAATCTAGTTTTCCACCACGACTTTTGCGTGTTCAATTAAACACAATTTCAAATTTGTACTTAATTGGGTCGACGTGGTTTAATTACATTAAAAAATATTTGGATTGCGATCCTAATTTCGAGTTATAAAATGAACTGAGAAGTGTTTTTTTTTTTTGAAAATGTACTTTACTGATTTCAGCACGTGCTAAGAATTTATTTTATATCCTGATTAGGCGGAGCTGTTCGTGCATATGTACATATAAAAACCGTTAACTTTCCCTCTCTGCCGTTTTTTAGCTTTAACTTTTCTCTCATTACTTCGCTTACTATTTGTTCAATTTGCGTCGAGCGGCTTACGAGGGTTTAACAGTTAAAACCTCGGTACCATAACGAAGTATTGCGCGTCTAATTTACTCTATAAAGTTCTGAATGAGTTTTCAAAAACCGTGCGTAACAAAAACTGATTGTTCGGTTTTGAATTGGTGAACGATTATTTTGAAAATATAACTGATATTCCACGTGAGTAAACTAAATATATAAATGATTAATTAGTAACAGTTAATGATAAACAAAATAATTGAAACTTGGAGAAATTCATTATAATTTCACTGACGTATAATGTGACATTATTTGCTATTAGTTTTCAAAATAATTTTAACTATAACTTTTGGTTCGTGTTTTATAAAGTTTTTGTAAAAATTATATGTATTTCTTTTGATGGTACTCCTACTAAGGAGCGAAATGCCAAAAAGATAAAATTAAATAAAAAAATATGAATATTAATCTACGAGCTCAAGAAATTTTAGTGACAAAAAATATACGCAAAAACTTGTAGACAAGAAATAAATTCAATTAATATCAGAAATAAGCCTACCTAGCCCAATAAAGAAAACAAAAAAATTTTTCAACTTAATCTCCGTTTGGCTCCATAAACTTTTCGCAGCGATGTTCAAAAGTTCGATATCATTTTTATAATCGTCAAGATCCTCAAAATAGCCATTAACTTCCGATATCACCTCTTCTTTTTTAGAAAACCTTCAACTATCGAGTCTGGGAACGGAAAATATTCCAAGGCTGCTAAATCTGGCGAATAGGGTGTATGAGGTAGCAATTTAAATTTCAATTCATTCATTTTAGCAATTTCAATAACGGATGTGAGTTTTTGATCTGATGCTCCTTAAGCCGGACATCAACATATCTTCTAATTTGCCCAATATATTTTCCGTTTCAATAATTTTGTATAGACTAATCTTTTTGCGTAAACAATATTAAATGAATTTACACAAATGTCATACCACGTTTTGTATATTATTGCCCTATTGTGATAATTTTCTATATATATTTTCTATTTAAAATAAGGTATAAGCACAAGGGATGAGATTGACATGATAAATGTCTGAACTGTAAAAAAATTCCTTAAAATCTAATATATATTGTAAAATATCGGGTTTGGCTGTTTTCCTTAGCACACTCTGTATAGTTTGCTCCAATTACGGTTTACTCTACAAACTCTTTCTTTCTATGAAATGTTGTTTGTTGATTTTCTTACAATAATAAATAGTTATTATCTATTATAAAGATTACAGTGGTGACATAGATAAGTAAATATGATCCAGTATATGAGATCGATTTCTTCTGAGAAAGTAAAATCAACTCATCAAGCGTGAAAACAAAATATTGATTTCCAATCAGCGGAAACAGATGTGATAGATTTAAATGGTATAATTTATTCAATAAATGGATATAATAATTATATGTGTACCTATCTAGTTTCTAGACTAAGAATTATTTATTGTTGCTCTTATTTATTATAAGTATAAGTTCGAAACCATGCCGTTTCAATTTAATTTCCGAAATTAGGGATGCTATTCGAAATATTCCTACTTTTTAAAATGGGCACTTTTGGTGCGTTTCACGCGTTGAATTTACACAATATGAAATACTTTTTTGTGCAGTCCAGGACGACTTCGATCTTAGAACGTCTTCACCAACACTCACGACCTATGTCAAGAGGTGGGTCGATGTGAGCGTTGGAAGAATTAGTTTAATATTCAAAATTCGAAGCAGTGAAGATTACAACTATGATCAGGGTTGGATTTAGCATTTTGGCGCCCCTAGGCGCTATATTTTCTTCCGCCCCTTGGTTTGGTTGCAGTAACTTTGCTGAAAACCTCTATGAAAAAATTGTAATAGCTTGAACACTACTCCAAGATGCAATTTTATCGAAATTTGTGGAATTTACTAGGTTTTTGGGCTTCCAGAAGTACTTGACGCTCTTTAACATCAATATAGACAATTTTTGCACCATAGACGAAACGTGGATCCACATATCATAGACCAAATAGGTTCGTGGTTTACTCCACGATGTGAAAATGAAAAATTATTTATCTTATTAATGCATATTCTGACATCTTCATATCTACAGTATTCTTATTTAAAGTTAAAAACAATTTTCGAAATTATTTAGTAATTTTCAAAAGCTTTATAAGCATATGAATCTCAGTAATGAATAAAAAATAAAGAATATCATTCGATAAAGGCTATCTTTTAATAAATTAACGTCTTGTGACTGTCTTTACTTTTTTTGTCTCTAAAATTTTTCATTTCAAAAATTTTGTTGCCCTTCAAATCATGCCGCCCTAGCCCGGGCCTCACGTGCATAGGGTTAAATCCATTACTGACCATGAGAATTTATCTCATTATTTGATACGCTAAGGGATATTACAAATACTTTGAAGCATTCTAGAGCTGCAAAAAAACACTCAAAAATTCAAAGATTTACAAATTGTAAACTCTTAAAGCTTTTCTTCATATTTTATATTTAGCCATTTGTTATTATTTATCCCAACGCTCAAAATAATTCCCAATCAATTCCATCAGGTTTAGTATAAAGCTCTGGATTAAATGGAAAGGGAAAGACCGAGGTCGTGAACATGCTGGTGATTAACGCACTATTTGTAATCCCTCATGGTTGAAACATTGAAGTCTCCGGCTAGAGACTCTTCTTAGAAATGGTATTCGAAAATGTTTGAGAATAACCTGACAACATTTTTCATATTCAAAATTGAGAAAGCTTCATTGTATGCTATTATTTTTTATTGTAAAATATTTTTTAGACGACGTCATCTGTAAGTTGTTCGTTCTGTATTCATTTACACACGGAAAGTTGCGTTTTGAGTGTTCCATGTAGTGAAAGTGACAGTTCCGTACTGCAAAACACTTTCGGGACGTTCTGAAGTAGAAACATTTAAATGTGACTCTATTCACTTCCATGTTGACAGTTGACAGTTTCAATTCGATGATTTTGCATAACCTTAAAAGATTTGGATCTGATGCGTCGTCTAAAAAATGTTGTGTACGCCGCGGCTGAAATACTAAGCACTTTCAATCCTTGGCATACAAATAACTATCTTTTGTAGTCACAAGGAGATTAATTAAATTTAGTTGAAAAGAGAGGTATCTACATAAAATTAATTATAAACTTATGATATAAATAAAGTGTCAAACGTAAAAAGTCTAATATCAAGTCTGCAAAACGTTTTTATTTTCACGTGAAAATTATAGTCATTATTTTAATTAATTAACTGGACGGAAAAAGACTAATACAGAAAAAAATTTTTTACACAGAATTTGATTCTATTATTGAGGGCGATTCATCGATTTTAGCGGTCATATAAAAAGTTGATAATAGCTTTGTAGTACGATTTTTTTATTTCGGGGATAACTTCTTCGTTGGTGCAAAATTTCTCTCCAGGGAGCATCCTTCTGAGGTCTGAGAAAAAGAAAAGTCAACGGGGGCCAGATCTGGAGAGTACGGTAGATGCGGAAGCAATTCGAAGCCTAACACTTCTTTAGTTTATAGTTTTCCCTTTTTAAGATAGTTTATGAATATTATACCTTGTGTATCTCAAAATTCTGATACAATCACCTTTCCAGCCGACTTATCTATTGACAAAATTTGGGTTTATTATGATATAAAATTTTAAACAGAGCATACCTAAATATCTATTCACGATCAGACCAACACGTTTTTTTGATATCTTCAGAGTCATAGCTTTGCCAATCAGTTTCACTTTAAGGTTATCCGAAATTATTTTGTGGATTTTTTTATGCTTTCGTCGGTGGCAACCTCTTTGTAGAGTCGTTATCGGGCATCGTTCACGTTCAAAATTATCAAGCATTTGCATCGGATAAAGTGCAAATAATATTTTTCAAGTCAAGCCTTGATTTTATGGTATTTTTTTGTTAGAAAAGTATTGTTTTATTAACACATTAAATGCCTTTCTAACCATTTTTTCAAACTAACAAAGGCTGCTTTAAACTCACAAACTACAGCTGTTAAATTTATACACATATCTTTTGAAGGTTAAGGCTAGCCTAAGAAGTTTCCAACTCTCAATTACATTAATTGATAGTTATGTAGCCTTGGTATGTTAAATGATATGTTAAACCCTTTTGAGGTATGACGGTTATTTTAAGAATTAAATAAGTTGGAGCTTTGATTTTCTTTCCATTATTTTTTGATAAACGGGTTCCAAAAAATTGTGTGTTATACTTATAAAAGTGGATAGAAATTGGCTGTTTTGTGATGTATTATTGCATTAACAAAAAATGTTTAAAAAAAGAAGGAAACACCATTTTGGTTTTTCAATTCAAACAAGTAACACTTTGAAAATGTTGTATATTCCGAATTCTAATATTATTTACTTGAAATTTATTTTGTTTTAAATTAAATGATAAATTTTGTTTCATGTTAAGAAATTATGAGAAATATAATAATTTTGATTGTTGTTTCCGTTTCCCTGCCCGCCTTAAGCCTGACAATTTTAATGAGGACCATATGACAACATTATTAAATTAAATTTTAAGCTTTTTATAGAGCTCCAAAATCTAGTTCAGTTTCCGTTACATACATACAACGGTGTCATCTAAACTGGTTTCCTAAATGTCGGAAAACCGAAACGAAGAAAGTCCCACGCTTGTATGAAACCCTAGTAAACAACTTGAAATTAATAAAAACGAAAATAAATTAAGGAACAAAAACTTGAGACAATATTTGAATTCTTCCGGATCGAAGTCTTCAGCTTCCTCTGTTCGGATATTTCCTGTCGTAATTTCTTTAAAAATTATTTGAATAGTTGTCGACTTCCTCGAGAGAAAAATATACACGGACATAGTTATTCCAAATACAGTATGGCTATTTTATTTAATTAGATTGTAATAAATAAATTTTATTCATTCGTAGTCTCTGACTGAAATATAACGGAAATCGCTTTGTCAGTCTATTCAATAGAAATAATAATCGAAATGTATCAGGACTAAATTTTAAATAATAGTAGAAACTAAATCATAAGACGTAACAAATCGGTTAGAGGATGAAGATGAATGGTACATGCGCCAGATTTTAAATCCTTATCCATGTCCGAGGATACATTCAGAACACGTTCGGAAACATAGTATTTTGAATCTTGAACTTGTTTTATTAGCAACGCGAACGTACAATTTCAAACTGCGCATGAATTCTCGTGACAGAACATGTTCAGGATTCAAAATACTATGTTTCTAATTCCGAACGTGTTCTGAATGTATCCTCGGACATGGATAAGGATTTAATTAACGATTCTCCTCCTGGTTCAATTGGTTTTGCTCAGGTGAACGGATGGACAACTTCCGAAATGTTTTTAAAGTGGTTTAAATTTTTTGGTGGAGCTGTGAAATCTACAGAAACCGAAAAAGTCTTGTTGGTGTTGGTGTTGGTAGAGGCCCAGGTTTATGCAAAAAGTAAAGACATTGTCTTATCTTGTCTACCACCTCACTGTACCCACAGGGTACACGCATTAGATGTCTACCAAAAACTATGAACAATGCTGAAAATGAGTTTGCTAAAACTTAATAAAGATCTTTTTCCGGATTGGATGTTTGAGCCTACAGAAACCACCAACTTTGAGAATAATCAAAATATCGAAGAACCGAATGATACCGAGAAATTGACTGAAGAGGAAAGCAACGGAAACGTAAATTAGAATAGAGATAATAATTCGCAGGTAGCGGGACCATCTGGTATACAAAATAAAAAAATTACAAAAAGAAATAGATAGAAAAACGAATGGGTTACTTGTAGCATCTTGCTACCAATTGCTACTGATACGAGCCAAAAACGAAAACGCAAATCTAAATATAGCGTCTGGAACACAACACCCGAAATAGAATTTTGAAAAATGAAAGTTAGCAAGAACGGATACAAAAAGAGTCTACTACAATTGCGAGAAGTTTAGTACCGTCCATGATCAATCAGAAACAGACATCAGTGAGGATGAAGATGATACAGTCTGCAACGGACTATTCTGTCGCTCCAAAACAAATGAAAAATGGATAAATTGTATGTCTTTGTATTTGATAGCTCCCTCTTTGTAGCTTGCTTTTTGTTTGTGAATAATATTTGTGTTTTTTATATTTTTAAGTTCGGTTGATTTTAGATTTGCGCGGGTCTGCGATCTCTTGGGGTGCGGGCGACGTAATGCCAGTTCCGACTTGTTCGTGCTTGCAAAAATTCCATTGTCTAACTCAATATTACTCAATTATCTAATTGGTCGCAGTTGATAGTCCGGAGAATCGCGAATACGGTGTAACTGAGGGCCGGATAATCGAGTTTCTACTGTATGTAATATTTCTATACATACAGTTTAAATGGGTGCCACTATTAAGGTACCGCCAATATACTATTTTCTCTTTCGTTCTAGATACATCGTTCAGGTTGCGTATGCGCAGAACCGAGCTGAAACCTCGGAGGATGGAGAAATCGTTATCATTCTGTCTTCCTTAGTCTGAACAGCTACCACTTATAGAAAATGTCGATATAAAAGTATTAAAATATGATTTATACAAAGATAATTGTATTTTCGATTCGTGGGAAATTCTACGTGTGTTAGTTACTATTGGAAAAATATTTTCTTCATATAATTTCAATGCTCTGGTTGAAATTCCCAAAATTTTCTTAGACACTTCCATGGCCATTTTATTACTTCAACAATCTGGAAGTTATGAATGTCTTCCTCGCATTATTCGATAGAAGAAGAATGTATCTAACCAAACATTTAAACTATGGGGTTTTTTAAAACTAAAGTTTAACAAAAAATACAACTTTTGTTGACACACCATTTAATTTTCCATCAGAAACTAGACCAATGTCAATGGCTTTCATGCCGATTGTCGGTGTCATTATTCGAGGAAGTACTTTCCACGGGCTATGAACTCCTACAATAACTGTACGAAATGTATTCATAAAGAGGCGGTCCCTCAGACCTTACAGATTTTATAGAGGGTCGAAAAAATTCGAAACAAAACAATTGAATATTCAATATCAATTTTAAAACAAAAGTTAGTTTAGTTTTATCAATATTTAATTATTATCATATAATATACGAGGAGTGATACAAAATACAGTAAAATTTTCTATAAAACAGTGATATAAAATTTGAATTAACCTCTTTCGAAGAACTGCCCTCGGTTAGCAGTGTACTTATCCAAGCATTGAATCCAGGACTGAAATCATCTTATTTCAACTCTCATCTACATTGTCGTGACATTTTCAATGATGACTAATAACAATTTTGGTAATAAAATCCGGATCTTCACATTGAAACACGTACGAGATATAGAAATACATTCTAAATATTATGCTACATTATCATTTTTATTCTACGTAAAAAGAGACATTATCAAAATGTTACATCTCAAAAATTAATGTTCTCAGTTATGATAGAACCAACTTTAAAAAACTGCTGAACAGAGGACTAAAATCCTTTTCCAACAAGGTGCCACACGACCCCGTTTCTTATTTAAAATTTTCGAGGGGGTGTTTCAGGTTTTTTCACATAGTACATAACACTAAAATTGAATTTATTCCGTACATATGGACCGCATTGGATAAGCGGAGAATATGTGGTTGAAAATTAAAGAAAATTTAAATCAGAGTATATCGGGATGCTTTTGGATAAAAATGAGGAAGCTTGGACACCAAATTGTGTATGGAACATTTAAGATTATGGAAAAGTTTTAATTTTGAATTTGACTGTTTTTTGCGGGGTTAAAAAAATTAAAATCGCACTTAATGACAGTACCTAGATGTATGTATGTATGGGTTTGGGGTCTCGTATACACTGCGACCCAAAGGATCTATTGTATCCCCCTTTCTTGCTGCGATACTGGAGAACCCTGTGTTTACAGCTGATCCATCAATTCCACTTTAAAAGTCTAGAATGTGGTATGGCTTTAATTATTAGAGATCTTCGTTTTCTATTTCATACGCACCCAGGTGTAGTGCTCTGGAGTTTCTTAGTGTTTCACACTTTGAGAGAATGAGGATAGAGATTTCGTCTTCTGTACAACAAAATCTGCACGCCGTATTATCTGCTAGGTCTAGCATTTACAGGTGTTTGTTGAGGCGACAGTGCCTTGATAGGACTTTATAGATTACTTAGGTTGATACTTTCAGCAGAGTCTTTACCTGTTACAGTCCCTGCTGGTTGTCCCAATAATTAGTTTTGCTCCTATCTATCTTCTTTTCCAGTGATTTTTCCATTGTTTTATAGCTAATACCATAGAAGGTTTCGGGTTCGCTCCGCTGTGTTTCGGAATCCATTATAGGGTAAGTTTATTCTTCTTGCCCACGGTATCTAAATACAAGATGTGTTCAACGTCCAGTGCAACGCTCACTTGACTTTTCAGTGTCTTATATATATCTTAAGACATCGACCCAATGAACCAGAATGTTTTCTCCACGATGAAGAGATTTAAATCAATCTAAGCAAGCTTAATAATTGTTAGAATCAAGATGGAAGGAAAAATGCTTTCTTCGCACTCAAAATAGAGTTTTAATAGAGAAAAAAAGAGCTACGACGTTATTTTTCCGAAGAAAACGGTATTACCTTAACAGCTCAAAACGTTGTTTAAAATGGATTCTATTACATCATGGAAATAAAAACGCTGAAGTTGGATGAGGAATTTCGCTAGGAAAAATAAAATGCTATGACTATAAGTGACAAATTTGTGTCAATTTGAAAATGGGGAACATTCTTCTCGGTCAAAAAAATGGTTTTATATGTATTTGGGACAGTATAACTAAACAAGAGCATTGGGTAAGAGCAAATTGACCCTAGGGAGCACATATAGAACCCGAAAAGAAAAATATAGTCCAGTATTCATAAGTAGCTCGTGACAAAATTATCCGTCCAACAATAATATGAAACTGGGCATCATTATACAGTTTCTTAAATCTCTATATAAAGACAAGAACTGCTTTTAGCTTACTATGGAAAAAATTTAGAAATTCTATGACTGATTTAGATCCAACAGATGGAATAGGTCTCGTATCTGTGAAGCAGAATTATTTCGGAAATAAAAAATCTGAATATTATATTTTGCACGTTAGTTTAGCGTTTTCGAGGTTTTAGAATCCACTTATCGAGATCCCAGATGTAGTACTTCTTTTGTTATTAATTTATGAATTAAAATTTCATTTTCGAGGGCTAATTTTTAGGCTTGGTTGAAGAGGGAAAAAACAGAAATGCAATAAGTATAAAGTCAAAAATATTTGTTCTCAACGTTTTTTTCATTCAACTTTTATTTACTTTCGTATTGGGAACTGTCTATTGATGTTGTTAAGTAGTTTGAGGAACGGATCCAATATCTTGTTAGGTTGGGTTATATTAGGTTATCGAAATATGTTTTTATTATTAAGAGAAAGTGTTTAATTACATCTAGTTCAAAAAGCGTACCGAAGATCACCCAATCCAATAATTACTAAAGCCAGAAGTACTTAATTTCGACATCTTTGATCTGGATGAATGGATTCTGTGAACTAGAAAATGCCACAGAATGTGTTTATTATAATTCTATGCCGACCAGATACGGAAGTATTTTGACAAATAAAAAGAACATTTTTCTCAACTTTCCTCAGCAAAATCATCGTATTCCTTTGACATGGCTACGAATTTTCTCTCCTCGAAACTTTCATTATTTGATGTCCTTTGCTAATATACAAGAATAGTGATATTTCTATATTTTTGTTTAAAATTTGGTGACAGAATAAATTATAATAATTTTTTATATAATTTCATAAAAGTTACGTATCTAAGCAAATATTATTTAATATAAACAATTGTTAATAAACGTAATCATTAAGAAAATAACGAAATAGTTATACGGATATCCCTACTTTCTCTAATTGTTATGGTTGGTATTTTTTCAGTTTTCTAATTCTTTCTTCCTATTCAGTTACGAGTTCACATAGATAGAAATTATTATTATTATTATCCGGTTTACATAATTTCACGTTTCGTTACCTCTGAAAAATCAATCATTCCTCATAAAACCAAGGTATTGAAATTAGTATAATAATCGATTAAACAGGATTATTCGAAAGTTAGGCATAAAATATCCATTTATCGTCTATTTATCGAAGAAAAATAGTAAACCAAAACATATTCACGCATAGAGCACGTGACCACAGTTGAAAACGCCGAAGCTCAGCGTGTAACAGGGCCTTACCTCGCACTTGAGAAATAATTTGCGGCTGCATACAGCAGATAAATAATATAAATTATAAATAATTTTACACAAATATCAGTACAAAAATATGCAATATAAACGTGAAATTTGGAATAGATATTAAGTGACAAGCCAAAATATGAAGCACATTACTTTAAAAATTGGGTATTAATAATATTTGAATTTTTACTTTTGATTATACAGGATATTCCGGGACTTGATGCAAAAAATTCGGGAGTGAGTTGATGACGTGAAAATAATGTTATGACAAAGAAAAATTTCTCATGCGACTCTTAGTTTCTGAGTTATAGGCCTTTAAAATTGAGAAATCAGAAGTATTATTTCTAAATTCTACATTCGAAAATTATAAATCTTTAATGGATGATTATGTATGTCCATGTAATGTGTTCATATCCATGGATGAACCGTGGGTTCATCACTTCAAACCTAAAACAAAAGAACAGTCAGAACAATGGACTGAAAAGGAAGAACCGGATTCAAAGAAGGCAATGACTGTTCCATATGCAGACAAGGTCATGGCGTCGGTTTTTTGGGATGCAAGTGATAATTTTCATTGAATATCTTGAAAAAGGAAAAAATATCAACGGTGGATATCATGCGAACTTATTGAAACGTTTGAGTGAAGAAAATATGCAAAATGGCTACATTTGGCTACTAAAAAGTGTTGTTTCATCTTGACAACGCATCAGCTCACAGCTATGAGGACCTTATCGTATACATATATGACTATTTTAAGGAAAAAGACGGCAGCTCCTATTTGCAAGGGCTAAAAAGGTTAGAGCAGCGCTAGACTTAAAATGAGACTATGTATAATGAAGAATAAAAATGATTATGATGAAAAAAATGTGTCGTTGCTTTGTTAGTTCGTAATACTCGTATATTGAAATATAGAATTAATTGGTTCGTTTGCCCGACTTTTTGTATCATTCGATTTCCATAATAATTTGAGCGCAAATTAAATTTTTACATACTTAATACTTTACCGTTTGTTGCCTTATTTTTATTTAAACGGTCGGTATACTCCGTTCGTCTAATTTACATAGACAACTCTTTCTCTATCTTCCAATGGCACAATTTGATTAATCAGTCATTAGTAAATCACAGTTATCAAGTAATTATATTGTAATTCACTCAAGAAATTAAAATACTCCTAGTTTAACAAGAAATTATAATTTCTAGAACTGTGAAATAATATAGATCGGTTTTGATTCATTTAAAGTAAAAAGCAAAAAACATTTCGATATATTTTTGACAAAATTAAATAATAAATGGTATAAATACTATCAGCAACAATGGAAAAGGGGATGAACATCTTTATTTCCAAAGTAGGGAAACGCGAGTGTCTCGATGAAGTGTGCAGGAAACTTAGAGGCCATCCATAACCCGTCCTTCTCATAGGTTGCACGTCCCAGCTATTTTCATTTTTTACTTACATTTTCATTAAATAATCCAATAAAATCAACATAAAATCTAATATTTTAGAATGGTCATCATTCATTAAACTTTTGATGCTCCCCTTTCACATTGCCTCGTAGCGTTTGGAAGTTTATTCTATCGATCATTTCGTTCCTTGTGTTTACCGGTGTTGCATACACCAAGCTTCTAAAATATCGTCAAGAAATGAATCCATTGTAATTAATTCAGGACAACGTGGTGACCATATAAATGGACCTCCTCAACCAATCCAGCTATTAGGTAAAATGTTATTTAAATGATTTTTTACATTATTTAGGAAGTGTGGAAGGGTTCATCGTGCATGAACCACTTGCATCTGCCAATGATTAGAGGAATATCACATAGAAATTTCAAGTATTACTGACCATTCAGGTTGTTATAAAAAATATGAGCCTACCAAATTATTACCCACTATTCCTGCTCACACATCGATATTGATTCTTTATTTGAATTGTACCGTGAAGATTTGCACCCTTCCACAAATGTAAATCTTTAAAACCGTCTCGTGTGAAAGCAGCTTCATCAGTAAACATTATTTTTCCAACAAAAGTAAACATTATTTTTCCAACAAATGTATTATTAACTAGTTGTTTTTCTAGACCCCAACGAAAGAACACCAGTCTTGCCAGATAATCCTTTACTTCAATGGCATACACTTCCTGGATGTGAAAGGGGTAAAGAAGTTACTCCTAGAGAATCCTATGGATAGTTATGGTTGATACGTTAAATTGTAGTGACATTTTACGTACGCTAGTTGTGGGATCAGCATCTAATGCATCATTCGACACCTTTTTTTTGGCAAAACAATTATATAAAAATTTCATCCAATGCATCCAATTAACAGTGCAAGACTTCTTGAAGGCGCATATTATATTTACCGTACTACAAGCTTCATATAAAGTGCGAACTTTTGGGATGACACTGTATTTTCCGATTCGTGTACTAGTATAAAACCAATACCGATCAATCAGAGTGAAAATTACTCTAATTTGTGTGCCACATAATCGTACCATAAATTTTTATTCACTTTCCCAGTCAAATTAAAATGACATGGTTTATGTAAGTCACAAAATAATTTATATACGTAGAAATAAATCTACAAATAAAAGTGCACATAGTTTTTGTTTTATTAACAATGCGCTTGTTATTACTTTCTCAAAAAAAAGTTTTAAGTGCAATATATGGTGCATGAAACAAGTTTTTTCTTATGAATATGAAGACAAGATTTAAACGATAATGATTCTAATTGTTAATGAATTTAAAATATGAAAAGTAGAGTCATTATAAAGTTGAACATTAACCTACTATTATCTCAATATATCTAAGATGTATAGTACAGGATGTCTTAATAGATTTGGTTTATAATACGTACTAAAAAATACATAATAACAAAAATTATTTATAATATATACAAGGAACACCCTGTATAATTATATATCCGAAATTAGTCTTATTATAAAGAGCATTTACTTGAAAGAATTCCAGGTAAAAACAGGATCTACCGTTTTGATTTTTATTTTTAAAAATATTTTTGAAAATGTTCGCAATTAATCATCAAAGTTCGATTCACAAGTTTTATGAGAAAAACTTAGTATACAAATTGGATGAAAGCTCAAGTAAGTGGTAAACAAAATGAGCACGTAGATATTGAAATTCAAATATAGTATACGGGGTGTCTCGTATAAGAACCGACAATTAGCAGAGGTTCAAAATATGACGATTGGGGGCAATTTACCTCTATACCAAGTTCCATCCCTGATGAGTTATAGGGTCTTACAACCCTTCAACTTAAAAATACCAAATTTGATTTGTTGCGGGCATTAAGTAATGGTAAGTAGAAAGCAATTCAAACATTCCGGGGAATTAATTAGGGATGATCTTAAAGAAAGTTTAATTACCAAATTAAAAATGAAAGAGGAAAACAAGAAGAGACAGAGTAAGAAATACAGATATCAAAGAGAATGCGGGATAAAAGACATTGTGAGATGGGGAAGACAACGTAAGAGGCAGTGGTACAACCATGTAAGACGGATGGACGAGAACAGACTTCCGAGAATAGTCCTAGAAAATAACTCGCCCGGCTCAAGGCCTCCCGGGAGACCACCTAAAAGGTGGAAAGATAGTTGGCAATCCACCTCTCAGGAAAAGATGCAGAGGCAGCTTCAGAATTAACAGATCGGCTGATCTCCAAGAAGTAGAAGAAGAATTACCAAATATTATATAACTGCTGTGTGAGAAACATGGGTTTTTAAGGGTAATTTGGAGTACGAATTAGCTTATTGTACCTTCCGGTGATCGACGAATGTTTATTCTACCTAACTCCCAAGCTTTCATTAAACAGCTTTAGTGCTGTATTTTAGGAGCTTAAAGAAAAACGTTGAAGTCATTTAATAGGTCCACAAGTACAGTTGTTTGCATCGTTTATACACATAGGCTCCTGTTTGTTCGTGGAAATTGACGAATTAATGCATTTATTGGAGTTTCTTAATAATTCATTTTGGCTTCATTATATCTGCAGTGTGACGTGAAAATGTCAAATATCTTGACGAATGAATTTGCTCGCTTTCCACTTTTGCCGAAAAGGACTGTTTTCTTACTGGTGGAGTCTCTTTTCTATTATACTGAAAAGTGTCAAGTACCGTGAATGTGCAGACTTTTTAACGTGTGTAGATCACAGAATTACTTACGGACCTTACAGGATCACTTTTTTAAGTTAGTTTCGATAGTAGGATGTGGCTTTTAATCTTTGTGCTTCTTAAGACTTAACAGCTTTCTTTGAATTATCATTGTCTTATAAAAAACTAGATGTAACCAATTCTCCTCCTTACAGAGTAACTTCGAACAAATCAAGAGTATTTTTTAGGGGGATTCGTGCTCTAGAAAACTTTTTAAGCAATAAGCATAAGAAATTAACGATTTGCTGAACCTTTCATATAGTTTCTCAGCAGTAACATTACTATACTTACGTTCGTTAAACTATATTAAGAATAAAAAATGTGCTCTGCAGTTTCATCCTCTGATATCTGGTAACAGATTCACAATATTTTCTTCTATCTCTACTTATATCAGGTTTGTCGCGAATATTGATGAATAATAAAATAACATTCACTGTTTCACATGTCTTTGATCTCTACGACAACCTAGAGTTGTATGTACTAAGTCCATTCCTCGAGGTTGCTTCAGATGGTGGCTGTAGCTTCGCAGAAGGGCTCCGATCTAACGAATGACATCCACGCAGTTTATTAGGTTATTTTTTCCATATTTTCGTTGCTCTTATGGACCTTGTGGTGTGGTACCAAGATCATCGTGACTTTTTTATGGCCTTACAGCGTCCCTTAGAATCTCTAAAGATAATAATTATTTCCATATCAGGTTTGACGCGAATTTTGATGAATAATAAAATAAAATTAACTGTTTCACATGTCTTTGATCTCTACGACAACCTAGAGTTGTATGTACTAATTCCATTCCTCGAGGTTGCTTCAGATGGTGGCTGTAACTTCGCAGAAGGGCTCCGATCTAACGAATGACATCCACGCAGTTTATTAGGTTATTTTTTCCGTATTTTCGTTGCTCTTATGGACCTTGTGGTGTGGTACCAAGATCATCGTGACTTTTTTATGGCCTTACAGCGTCCCTTAGAATCTCTAAAGATAATAATTATTTCCATATCAGGTTTGACGCGAATTTTGATGAATAATAAAATAAAATTAACTGTTTCACATGTCTTTGATCTCTACGACAACCTAGAGTTGTATGTACTAATTCCATTCCTCGAGGTTGCTTCAGATGGTGGCTGTAACTTCGCAGAAGGGCTCCGATCTAACGAATGACATCCACGCAGTTTATTAGGTTATTTTTTCCGTATTTTCGTTGCTCTTATGGACCTTGTGGTGTGGTACCAAGATCATCGTGACTTTTTTATGGCCTTACAGCGTCCCTTAGAATCTCTAAAGATAATAATTATTTCCATATCAGGTTTGACGCGAATTTTGATGAATAATAAAATAAAATTAACTGTTTCACATGTCTTTGATCTCTACGACAACCTAGAGTTGTATGTACTAATTCCATTCCTCGAGGTTGCTTCAGATGGTGGCTGTAACTTCGCAGAAGGGCTTCGATCTAACGAATGACATCCACGCAGTTTATTAGGTTATTTTCTTTTGTATTTTCGTTGCTCTTATCGCCCTTGTGGTGTGGTACCAAGATCATCGTGACCTTACCTCTTAGAAATTCTAAAGATAATAATTATGCTTCTTTGTAGTGAATTACTGTAATTTCCATCTGGAAAATTGCGTTCTTAGTTAGACTGGGAAAACTATCCCTTATTTTAGTTCCACTACTTCTTTTTCTACACTTTCCGCCGTCTTAGAAATAGTGGTGAAATATTTTATTTGAATTTTATTTGAATTAAACGTTCATCCTCTACATTTGACAGCTCACAGTATTATTTTGTATTTCTTCTTTCACTACATTGAAAACAAACCCACCAAATTCGATCTAATTTTCACGGAATAGAACCCAAGCTCTAGCTCCACAATAATTCAGGTGTGGAGGCAATTATCACCAACAAAAGTCGTGCTACCCTATGAATTTGGAAGATTTATTTTTTTTGGTAATTGAGGAAAGACACTAGCAGCTAAAAGAGAGAAGTTACAAGCAAATCACGGAAAAAGAAAGACACAAACCGCTAGAAATTACCCAAATTGTTTCGCATAATACATCTCGTGACTTAGAAGTATAATTGAATATTGTCTATGTTCTTGCAATACTGGATATAGTAAATCGACTGCAGAACATATTAAATTGCATGTCAGACGATTGAACAAGTGAAACAATTCCGAGAATATTTTTGGCAGGTTGAATCGAACTTAAAAGTTTCGTTTACTGGAAAAACTCATTAACTTTCCCGGAAATACGGATTACATGGTAATTTGGTTCAAGCGAATTTGTGTCACGTATCAGATGCGTCAAATATTTTTACAAAAAATTCCTCTTGTTAGATTACTAAGATAGTGTCTGGTGTTGTTATAATCTATCAGTTTTGGTTTGTCGTATCATTACAAATGATGAAATTTTGAAAATTATCAAACTTATTAGAAGAGGTAATAACGTAGAACGATTCAAATCTCGATTTAATCTCATTAAAAGGAACAAAATTAGAGTAAGTCGGAGCCGTGAAAGAAAAAGCAGCGCGCGTCTTGAATGAACTGGCAGAAACAGACTTCCTGATCTGATTCGAACAATGGAATTTATAGGGATAAAGGAAGGGTACATATTGAAGGTGATAATGCATTTCTATTGGCCGAAGCTGTGGGAAGGTGTATGTACACAATATGCTTGCTAGATAATCTGCGATAAGCAGTGGCATGGCATGGTGGGATTCGTTTAATTAATAAATTTCTGTAAATAAATAGAAATATGGGTGTTCCAATTTTCCATTTATCGAGTACTCACGAAAGGGTTTGCTGCGGATCATTCGAGGACCGAAAAACATGTGAAGAAAAACTGAAATCATTTGACAAAGCTACTCAAGATTTTATACAAAGGACAATTTATATAAGAACAGGGCTGAAACATTAGAAGTGATGGCGACAAAATTATTTGCGTCAGATAAAAGACAACCCAAGGTTCTAACAGTCGAATGGGTTACAAAAAGGACTCAGTTAACGTCTGGTACCATGCTTAAACCAAACTTCCTTACAGGCAGGTACATTTTACTCGTCTACTTACATTTTATAATTTAATATTATTATTATTATTAAGGTTTTTATTAGGGATATAATTTAGGGTTCTATTTCATTATTATATGAAAAGCAAAGTAAAGGATATAATGATATCAGAGTTAATGAAGTTATCTTAGTAGTCAGTAATGAAAAAATATTGTATAGTTATAATTCCCTGCAGATCGTCATGGAGGATGTGAAAATTTGTGAAGTGTATCGAATCGTTGCGACGGTCATTGACCATAACTTTACACTTATGTGATTGCAGTTTTGATATTATAGTTATTCAACCCAAATTATCAATCATTAATGTTAAATTCATTTAGTTTACGTTAATGAATGAATAGTAAAATACATTGGGACGAACTGTACTAACACGAACAAATTAATATAAGTCGGAATTTCTGGAACCGTTGGCGATATTCATAGTGAACACACTGTTTACACCACCACTACATTAACACTCATAATTACCCTGTCTGACGCGTGTTTCCTATAACCAAGACTAAAGGTTACTGTTTAGTTTACCTTCAGTCTCTGAAGACGAAAACTTGGTTATCGAAACTCGCGTCAGACAGTTTAATTGTTCGCGTTGGTGTAGTGGTGGTGTAGTTACATTATATATAAATATTTTTTGCTTAATTATTTATTTCCAATTAAGTATAAATTCATTTAATAGCACTTACCGTGTAGTTTAAAACTCGTAGAGAGAAAAATTTTAATCATATTATAATTTAAATCTTATTTATAGTAATTATTCGTAAATAAATAAAAAATAATTATAAGGACAATGAGATCTATTTTCAATTTTCTTCTTCTACATCGTCGTAGTCTTCCCACTGAACTGGACAGTTTTCTTCTTCAAATGCTGCTGCAAATTCATCCAAATTATTATTATTTTGATCGGGACAACCAGTTCATTTCAACCGGGATTGCAACCGCGCGCGCTCTGCCCTATATCTCAGAAACGATTCACCGTATGAAAAAAATTTTTAAACAAAAGTTGTAGAGAATTTAATGCTCTACAATATTGATAATGAATACAAATAGCTTAAAACCCATAGGACACGAGTTATTTGCAAAAAATGTGCAAAAAATCGATTTTTTTGACTTTTGACCCCCGATTTTTAAAGTTGCTCATATCGAATTATACGTGAGTTTTGAGAGGAGTTTTAGAATGTCAAATGAACAAGTTTAAACGACTTTATAGCTGGGTATCTCGATTTTCCGAAATTCTTGCCTAAATTTACCTAAAATGACTGGACTATCTGGTTGTTTGAATAATTAGATTTCTTATTATTTCAGAGATCGAAGGAACGGTGAAAAAATGTGTTCAAGAGTACATTAATTAGAATAATCATCGATAATAAAACGAAGATGCACCTCAAATTATTCAAAAACTTCTTAAGGACTTTCAACGGGCATTTTGTGAAAATAAAATTCAAATTGGTGAATACGTCGCGTTTGTGTAAATTATCTAATTTAGTATTTATTTTGTTGTTATTTACTAGTGTAAGTTTTGTACAATGCAATAAACCACCTAAGTTTTTAACAGACGGCCAAACTGAAATTGTTATAAGACTGAGGGAAGGAGCCGAAACACCTGTAGGTAAGAGCTGGTTACTTATTTAACCAACCTTGAAAATACCTACTAATAGAAAATAATTGTTAGGCAGCACAATAAACAACAACGTTGATGAGGTTGTCTAGCTGAAGGTTAAAATATTTTCTTTTATTTTAACTAATTTTTTTGTATTTGAATTACAGGTTCATTAATTTATAAAATACAAGGTTTTGATGAAGACAATGATTATATAAAATTTGGAGTTAGCCGATTTCCAGGAAGCGATGTAATTCGTATAGAAAATATAACACCTACTGAAGCTAACATATACTTAAATAAAGAACTTGATAGAGAAGTGAGTGTAAATATCATTTTATAATTTTACCTTTAGATATAATAATACGGGGTTTGTCGAAATAGGCGGCCTTAAATAAATTAAAACGTAAACAATCTGATATTATAACTATGGTAGTAAAACCCTCGGCTTCGGCCAATATAAATACATTTATGTTCACGATTCGATGTTTTCATTGGTAAACAGTGGAGATGATGAGTCCACGTGGACTGAAGTGTTAGATGTTTACCGAATTTTATACGAGGAGTAAACATTATTTTCTTAATTTGGCATGAGTGCTGTGCGTATTTATGAAATATTGATTGTACCTCATATTCTGCAATTGATATTGGAACAACTATACTAGCAACATGAATGTAAGTATCTGGGAGATCCCTAAATCAGCATCTTGAATAGGTTTAGTAATCAAGCATGTGCATTACAGCGTTCCTAAATTGGTTACCAATTGATTTGGAATCGATTCTAAGTTGACCTGCGAAAAAGTTGCCTGTAGCTGCAGCTAACGAGTCTCTGTCATCAACTGTGATGACGTCATGACAATAGAAACCAGAGTGGCAACGGAGTGAGAGAGTAATAGATAGAGAAAGAATGAGAGAGGAATAGAAACGCGTTGAGGCGTCACTCTCAAATTGTCAAATTAGCGGGATAGACACTTTTTCGTGTCTATTCCTCGCGCTCAAATAATTCTGATGACCAATTTTCTTTTACTAATCTGATCTTTTATCCTTGATCCTTACATATGGGGCTCTTATTTGGAGGAAGTACTTAAAGAAGAACAAGGCACCCCTCTGTATATTAATCTGTCGCGCTTAAGTAAATCCCGAAATCCCCCCTCGGGCTCTCCTACTTTATATAAGTATTTAACCAAATATTTTTAGTTTCGATTAGAGAATTGTATGTTCAGTTGTACATTTTTAGATTCAAGATGAATATTCTCTAGTACTAACTGTTACGGATGGACATCTTGGTTACGGTAATTATGTAACCCAAGGGCTACTATTATTGGTAGAAGATGTTAACGACAATACACCAGTTTTTAAGAGTTACCAACCAACGATCACAGTACCTGAAGACCTCAAACCCAGTACAATCACAACTCTAGAAGCTAGTGACGCCGATGAAGGTGCTTACGGACAAGTTATCTATTTTTTGGAAACCGTAGATGAAGATCAAGACTTATTCGCCATCAACACTGTAGGTGAAAGAGCTGTTCTACGTTTGATAGGTAAGTTGGGTCAAGTTGATAATTTTCATTCACCATTCGCGTATCTGTCTTATAAATTCGTCTTTCTTGTGAGGTTATTCTAACTTCTGGAAATAGAGATAAGAAATTGAGCTCCTTTATCATACATTTAGCGTTATCCTGATATTTATTTTTTGATGTCATGTTTTCCATCGACATCCCATTCTTTTATATGGCATTTCACACATCAATTTCTTCATAATCTTTATTTGAGAAAAAGAGCACAAAAGATTTTTTGATTAAGCATAATGTAGCGTTGCAATCATTTCATTGAGCAAAGTGGAGTCTCGGGGATTGTGCTGATTTTGAATATTCTTTTAATTTTTATTGATAAATTTGTTTTAGGTTCACTGGATTATGAGAGACAAACCGTACATCAACTCAAAGTATTGGCAGTTGATAGAGCAAAAGAAGGAAGAGTGAACACTGGCACTGCGGCTATTCTGATTAAAGTTGAGGATGTTGAAGATCAACCACCTGAATTTGTTAGAATAACGCCTTTCGTTAAAGTAGAAGAGAACAGCCCAATTGGAACATCAGTTTCTAGAGGTAAGATTTGATGTACTTGATATAAGTAAATGATTCTTTGAAACTTGGCAATTTACGTATATTCGTATGGATTTGGGGTCTCGTATACACTACGAACCAAAGGATCTATTTTATCCCCCTTTCTTGCTGCGATACTGGAGAACCCAGAGTTTACAGCTGATCCATCATTCCCACTCCTTTTAAAAAGTCTAGAATGTGGGATGGGTTCTATTACATACCTTCCCAGGTGTAGTGCTCTGTGAAACAAAATCTGCACGTCGTATTATCTGCCAGGTCTAGCATCATCAGGTGTTTCTTGGGGCGACAGAACTCCTGTTAGAACTCGTAGATTGTTCTTACTTAGATTGATACGTCCAGAAGAGTCTTTGCCTGCCTGATCCCCATAATTGGTTTTGCTTCTATCTACCTTCTTTTCCAGTGCTTTTTCTATTGTTCTGAGACTTAACAATATTGGAAGAAGAATTAAAGAAATATCTGTATCTCTATGTTCTGTCCATTTACTAACTTCTGGGTGTTTCGAAGATACCTATGAAACTTTCAAATTAGTACTAACTACAAAATTAATTACTGAAAATCCTATTGCATATCATAATATATCTTTTTCAGTGGTAGCTGTCGACGGAGACCGTGGGGTTAACAATTCAATCGAATACTATTTACATTCAAACGGTTTGAATAAAATGAGCGATTTTTTTTCTATTGAAAGAAGTACAGGCGTAATTTTTACAACAGGTATTTTGGATCGCGAAGCTCTACCTGGGGAATCTGGAACATACATTTTACAAATCACAGTAAGATATAATCTATTAATCGATTAGTATCAATAAATAATATTATTACTCTTTAGTATTCTCACTGAATGTGGTAAAAATGTTTTTCTAATGTACTAATTTATATATATTTTTATTGTTATTTCACAGAAAAAAACGATTCATCAATCATTTATATTGTTGAAGTATAACTTTTAAGCAATTAACACATGCTTAAAATTACTACTGTATATAATTTTTAAAAACCTAAAAACTTGTATATATAAAATTTATATACAGTGCTTTTCAGATAAAAGTATCCACCTTTAATAACTTTTGTAATACTGGTATTTAGAAAAAATCCAAAAACACGTCAATTTATGTTGGAAGGGGCAAGCATTATGGCTTATTTAAACTTACTGGAAAAGCCACCCCCTCACCCCTAGCAGCATCCCCTTTATTTTTTTAAATTACTTTTCATATTTTTTATGTAAAATTTGGATACTCCTCTTTGAGCTGATTTCAAAAATGTAAAAAAATAGTAGGTTAAAGTGGTTAGTTTATGAGATAAACAATTTTTCTTTTAAGAGCACAAAAATTTACTTATTATTTACTTTCACCTTATTTGCCTGTACTAAAATCGGTTGTACAACAGTTCAAACTCTTTAATATTTTTAACTGTGCTATTTATTATGAAGTTACAATAAGTGTTCAAAATGAGAACCATTCACTTCCATACAATGGTATAATCTATTTTGAAATGCCTCTCTGACATTGCTTAATACGGCTGGATTTAATTGTCGACATTCATTTTCTATCCTTTCTCGTAAATCATCCAGAGATTCTGGTTGGGTAGCATAAACTTTTGTTTTTAAATACCCCCATAAAAAGAAGTCTAGGGGTGTTAAATCCGGTGACCTAGGTGGCCACTCCATCATCTGCCCCCTTCTACCTATCCAACGAGCGGGGAATGTTTCGTTTAAAAATTGTCGGACAGGCATAGCATAGTGTGGGGGAGCTCCGTCTTGTTGAAATACCAGTAAATCTTCGGAAAAGTTATCATCATTTTCTATTATTGTTGTAATACGTGGGTCAACCCCTTCCCTGAGTAACTCAAGATATGATTCACCATTTAAATTTCCGTTGATGAAGAAAGGTCCGACAATGTGGTCACTTAGGATACCACACCAAACGTTCAACTTTTGGGGATGTTGTGTATGGAATTCACGCATAATATGTGGATCACTTTCAGCCCAATATCTACAATTATGCCTACTTACTAAGCCATTTAATGACCACGAGCATTCATCAGAAAAGCAAATATTGTGGATTGTTATTGATAATTTGCGTCATTGATTCTCAAAACTCTAGACGACGATCAAAATCATCTTCATTCAACTCGTGCACCAACTTAACTTTGTATGGGTGGTACTTGAATTTATGTAGAACTCGGAAAACTGTTTTAGATGAAACACCGATCGCTCTACTTATTGTTGACAACGATTGGGGTTGTTGAGCCTCTAAGCTGACTTGCCCTAAAATTGCCACTTGGATTGCTTCGTTATTTACGAGTCCCTCTCGCTTATGCACTTTATTGCAAACAGACCCTGTAGTGGTAAATTTCTCCATCAGTTGAATTACATTCTTATGAGTTGCATGTCTTCCGTCATGTAATTTGTTAAATATTCTAGCAGCAGCTCTTGCACAATTATTATTTTGGTAGTATAAACCTACAATTTCAATTCTTTCTTGCAAAGAGTAAACCATTTCAGAGAAACAAAATAAATAATGTATCAAATTACACTATCAATAGTGACTACAAATTCTAGTTGACAATGTCAAACTTTAATAAAAAGTAGAGTTTTTTGTTGTTTGGATTTTTTAAGTAGAATAAATAGCACAGTTAAAAAGATTAAAGAGTTTGAACTGTTGTACAACCCATTTTAGTACAGGCAAATAAGGTGAAAGTAAATAATTAGTAAAATTTGTGCTCTTAAAAGAAAAATTGTTTATCTCATAAACTAACCACTTTAACCTACAAGTATTATACATTTTTGAAATCAGCTCAAAGAGGAGTATCCAAATTTTACATAAAAAATATGAAAAGTAATTTAAAAAAATAAAGGGGATGCTGCTAGGGGTGAGGGGGTGGCTTTTCCAGTAAGTTTAAATAAGCCATAATGCTTGCCCCTTCCAACATAAATTGACGTGTTTTTGGATATTTTCTAAATACCAGAATTACAAAAGTTATTAAAGGTGGATACTTTTATCTGAAAAGCACTGCATATAAATGAAAGTGAGTATAAAACAAAATGCTTTAAATTACTGTATAGATAAAAAATTTAAAATTATTGTATAAATAAAAACATAACCTAACGTTAAAAATGTTGTATAACCTAACTTAACCTAACCCAACCTAACCTAACCTAACCTAACCCAACTTAACCTAACCTAACCAAACCATTCTTAAAGTAAAAGGCTTTTTTGTGGGAAATTTTTCAATTATTTTGAACCTAATAGTAAAAATGCTATTCTTAGAAAAAATAATTTATAATTGTATACTTTCCCGGTCCCGGATTTCGATGATTTTCGTTTTTACGGCGGATTTATGAAAAAAAATCTGAGAATAGAAAAAATTAAAACTTATATTGGTTAGATTAGGTTAGGCTAGAGGGCGCTAAAAATTCATAACAAATGTTTACATTTGGTCTGCTTTTCAAACGCCCCACCTCGCCCCTGGCCAAACTCCCAATTCTTTTTAACAATCAACCTTAGTAAGATACCTTTTTTTAATTGTGAAAATTTCCAATTTTTCAAAATTAAGTTGTACACTTGATTACAATAAGTGATTCTTGTTTTGTTTATAGAACTTTAATGATTACTTAATAAAAAAGGTACAAAATGTAAAAAAAGGTCAATTTTAAGAGGAATTTTTATTATTTTTAATATTAAAAACATGATAAATCAAAGTTTTTGTATAATTTTTTTTCAAATTGTTCGTTTTTTATGTAGAAAAAAATATAACAAATTTGATTATTTGATTATTTGCATTTTACGTGCATTTTCATGAACATTTAATGCCCTGAAACCACTATAAGTTTTCATTTTCTTTATTCATCCATTTTTTTCGTAAATTCGCCATAAAAACGAAGATTTTTTAAAAAAATTCATCGAAATCGGACTATTTTTCGATTTTCTAGAGCCAAAAAACGAGTGGACCGCGAAAGTATAAAATTACCAATAATTTTTTTCTATCAATTTTTGTTCAATATTTTATATAATATTAAACATTTGATGATTATGGAAAATCTTAGATGATGCTGATACTTTTCTTGTGGACTCCTCGCACCCCAACGATATCGGCCATGGAAATTCTGGCTGAATCTTCCGACGTTGTCATACTGCTCTAGTATTCGTGGGAATTCATGCTAGTATTAATTTTTCATAATACCATATTTTGTTAATAATACAAACCCATTTTTTTGACACCATACCAATTAAACGCATTTCATCCGTTAGAAAAAATTAACGTTTCGTTTAAAAAAAAACTGGTAATTATACACGTTCATGGTCACCTGGTTTTTTGGCTCTAGAAAATCGAAAAATGGATGGATTTTAATGATCTTGGTCTCAAAATGTTCCATTTTACGGCAGATTTATAAAAAAAATAGTAGAAATAGCTGGAATGAAAATTTCTCATAGTTTTACTGTTTTAAATCGTAAAAAAAACGGTTTTGCAAAATAATCCTTTACAAAAAATTATCTCATTATCATATAAAGTTCTTATATTTTTTTGTATTCTACATAAATTAATAAACAATTTAAAAAAAAATCCAAAAAGAATGATTTTTTCAGTTTTTATAGCTTAAAATGAAATCGATGAAAAACAATCAATTTTCGTGAATAGTTTCGTACTATATTCTTCAATGTTAATAGTTTTTGGACCATTAAAAATCGAAAAGTAGATAAATTTTATAATTTTGGTCTCAAAATGTTCCATTTTACGACGAATTTATGAAAAACACGGGGGTAGTGGCTGAATTTGCGGTTTTTAATAGTTTTAAACCTTAAATAGTAGAGTAAAACTTTTTTTTTCAAAATATTCATTTTTTTATGTAAATTGCGAAAAAAAATATACGAACTTGATTCCACGACGTCAGAAACAGTTACGAAGGATTATATGTAGAAAGTCATTTTTGCATTTAAAGTCATGAAACTGTAAAAAATATTTATTTTTTTTAATTTTCGTATTTTTTTTTATAAATCCACTGTAAAATAGAACATTTTGAGACCAAGATCATTAAAATCCATCCATTTTTCGATTTTCTAGAGCCAAAAAAACAGGTGTATAATTACCAAAAAAACTAATAAACTACTCACAAATTAAGTTTTGTCTATTAAATATTTTGGAAAACATAGCTTAAGTTGAAGAATTATTTTGCAGGCAAAAGAAATCGGTAGCAGCATAATTCCTGTCCCAATTACTATTACTGAAATGACTGTAATGATAACAGATGTAAACGATGAAAAACCAACATTTAAAAATAGTTATTACAAATGCGAAATAGCCGAAAATTCGCCAATAAATACGCCGTTAACTTTTTTGGGAAACGCTTCACCCGAAGTTTATGATTACGATCAGGTAGGAAAAATATTAAATTTTTTTATTCAACCTTGGCTTGTAGAAAGGTTATTTACGTTAACCTAATAAAATATTATTATTATTATTATTATTATTATTATAATAAATACACTTTGGCAAATACAGAAATGAATGTGGAATAGCCACGCCTGTAAATGCGCGTTACTAGATGATGGTAGTAGGGATTAGTACGGTGCTTCAAGCAGATATACTTGACTGCTATTATTAGTTGTATTGGGCATGCATGGGTAACTACTTTCATTGTTTCTATTGGATACCGAGATAGAAAATATATTTTATTCTAGGGTACAGAATTTAGTACTTTGATTATTTACCATACTAATTGACCAAGCGCATTCGAGTATTTTAACTTCATTTGAAAACTTTTATTTTAGGGAGTTAATGGAACATTTTATTTATACGTGAAAAGTGATGTCGATGCGTTTGATGTAACTCCTAGTAAAGTCGTGAATGAAGCTACTTTTATGATTAGAGTAAAGAATAGCAGTTTGCTCGATTATGAAAATTCCAAGAGGTTCAACTTAACATTAGGCGCCAAGGAAATAATGAAACGCAACCCGAAATACAGCGAGGTTGCCGTTATAGTCAATTTGTTGGATAGGAATGATAATTACCCGGAATTTTCGAAAAGTGTTTATGAAGTTTCGGTACCAGAAAATTGCGAAATCGGTACTACTGTAGCTTGGATACAAGCTTTCGACGATGATTCCGGCAAATTCGGAACCAAAGGAATCAGATACACTAACCTAGCTGGAAGTATAGATCATATGTAAGTTTCAAGTTTCATTTATTTAATTTTGTTCAATAAAACATAGTTATTGGGTAACCTCTGGCTAGGTTCGGCCCTCTACCATCTTTATTTCGGCCGAAAGGGATTCGTGAAAATCAGATAACGCGCAAAGAATAGAAGTTGGACACATAGACTATCGGTAATTACTGATAACCAACCTAAATCCACATTCTTCAACTCATAAATACTTCTTCTTCTTCTTGAGTGTATTAGACGTAGTCGCCTGTTTTATCTTCGACATCTTTGCCTCCTATTCTGCTTCAAGGTTGACCGGTACTCCTTTGGTCCAATGGGGATTTATGGCGTGCTATCTTGACCAGTCTGTTCTTATCCATACGACTTATGTGCTCATTCCATTCTTTCTTTCTTGATAGAACCCATTCGTTGACGTCATCTATTTTGCACAATCTTCTGATGTTCTCACTTCTTTCCCTGTCCGGTAGGGTTTTTCCGGCTATCCCGCGTAGCATTTTCATCTCTGCTGTTATATCAAATTATAAATATTTGTTTTTGTTTGTCTATCTCAAAATTTAAGTATCATTATTGGAATGGGCACAAGAATTTTGTATCCCAGCCTTCTCCAAGGCATCGAATTCAACCAATCAAGCTGCTCTGCCGCACTTAGTATACCAGAAAATTAAAATTTTCTACTCATATATTGATTTTGGATTTCAGGTTGAATCTGCATCCAACCACAGGCGTAATAACTGTAAAAATAGAAGGAGGTCCGAATTGGGATAGAGAGAAGATCTCCAGACATTATCTAACAGTAGAAGCTAGAGATGATATGGGTTTTGGAAATCGAAATTCCGTCCAATTGATAATAAATATCGAAGACGTCAATGATAATGCCCCTCTTTTTACTCAAAGTAAATATGAGGCTCGTTTGATGGAGAATAAACTAGAATTTGAACAAAATTTGAAAGTTGAAGCCCTAGATGCAGATTTAAATGGTAGATTTTCATTCATTTCATTTCATTATATATAAAACACGATATCAATAATATTACTATTAATATATTTTTATTGATATCTCCAGGTCTCTCATAGCTTCTTATACTCTCAGTCTCTGTTTTGTTTTTTACTTCCAACAAAAAAAATGCAGCGCAGTCTCGTCGAAAATTGTGTAGTGCCTAAACTAATATCCATATCAGAATTCATTTGCTCCTTTTCGTTCAAAGCATACAGGACGAATCTCGTTCTGGTTTACCAATCTTCGATTAAATTTTTCAAAAAATCGAGGCAGATCGATCTTTTTCATCTTGTTACCACACTGCGGAATTCATAGTCGACTATAAAACAATTTTAAATAATCTACAAAACACTGAAACGTTTCGGTAAATTCGTAAATTCCGGGAGTTATGCGCATGCGTAGCAGACATGATTTTTCTAGGTGTTATATCAAGTATATTATAAACATTTAATAAAAGTTGTCGAACTATTTATGAAGTTCTATTGGTGTGCAAAATTTTATTATTTTTCTAACTTAACATAACATAACATAACATAACCTAACTTAATTTAACCTAACCTAACCTAACACCTATAAATTCAACAACAATGGCAACCAAAAGACTCTAAAGAATGTAATTGCATTCATTCAACACTTCACGAAAGATGTTAAAAATTTAGTTCATGCTAACAGTGTGACAGTGCAAGACTTAAAGGGTCACTGTAACCCTCGGAATTTTGCGAAAATACCGTTTCTGAATACTGTATAGCAGGATTTGAAGATGCTTTGTCATAGCAAATGCCACCGTTTTATTATGCGGTCAGTATCAAGCCAAGCTCCTATGAAATCATTTTGTATGTTCTAAAATAGTGCAACCTCTTTTGTGACACTTATTTATTGAAGATTCTCTATCTTAATGACTTTAATTGCTTACGTCGAAGTAAGCACGTTTTTATAAGAACATATTCTACCATTTAAACTTGAATCGTTGAATCCAGTTACCAAAGCTGCAGTCTTTCTTCTTCACAACCTAACTTGTGGGAAACTTTATTGCATTCAGCAATTTATAATTTTTTAACGCTCGCACCAACGTTGGCGCCCTCGTTCGCGTTCAACATAAACCAAAAATAAACATATTACAAACGTCCGCGTTCGCGTTCCAACCAATATGAAATCGAACATAAACGCCAACGAATGCGTCAGCGCGGGCGCAAACTAAAGAGTTTATAAATCTAACTTACGTTTTTAATCCCTTATCTATCTCAAGGTACCAAAAACAGTGAGATCGAGTACGAACTTCTGGGTGAATTGGCTAGCAATTTCACAATAGACCGAACCACCGGTGTAATCGAAGTAAAGTATCCAATAGATTTTGAAAGTATACAGGATTCATCTTCAAAAAGCGTTTGTATAATATTCCTCAGTGTACGAGCTAGAGATTTGGGTACGCCGAGTCTATTTAGTCAGGTACCGCTTTCGATTTATGTCGAAGATGTCAACGATCACGTACCCATATTTGAAAACGAGTATTATAATAAATCGATTGTTGAAACTTCACCAAGCGGGACTTCGATCATTCAGGTATGACTTCTGTAAGTTTAAACACTCTATTTGGCTAATAAACTAGATAATTTTTTACCCTATTATTACCATAATATTTCTAGTTTTATTACTAAATCTACTTCTGCTTGTTCCTTCTTAAGAATAGGTCTTATGAATGTTTTGTAAATTCACACCTTACTTGGGTACTCATCTTATTGTTATTTCTTTCAAATATCAGCTGACCCTTGTAGTCTGATCAATATAGACTTGAAATAACAGAAATTCTCGGAAAGTTTACCATTACCATGAAAGTTTTAAAAATTCCCATGGATCCTATATGTGCTAGGAAATTTATTCGGGGTCAATGGTCAAAATTTGAGGTTTTTTGGATTTTTCTCGAAAACGGTAGGTTTAATAAAAAAAAATTTCAAACCAAAGCTGTAGATCTTAAAATTCTCTACAAAAATGATTGCATATTTTTTTTCTAAGAGTTACCAATCCTGAGATAACGCTATTCAAAGAGACACATTATACATGATATGTACACATTTCCACACACCACCTATGAGGTAGTGTACTTGGCGCTTTTTTATCGTAATTTTCGCTGTAGGCCTATTCCACTAACTGTCATGAATTTTAGGATAATTTAAGCAAAAACAAAAAATACCTGTCAAGTTCTGATTATTCGGTTAACTACTGTTTTGACTTCTTTAGATATTTTAATTAGATTCATACTCTTGAAAGTCTTCTTCAACAGCCATGTCTTCTTCTTCTTCCTCTTGCTGGATGTTCATAAATTGTTCAAATGTGACTGAGTCTATGGTCTCTCTCTCCAAAATTGAGTTACAAAAATCCACACCTATTACAATGGTGACAGTTTTCAGCCGATATTACAACGTCAACTTCTTTGGACATTCCCGTTCTGGTCCAGTTCCTCAATATTTTTTTTTGTATGATCTAACTATGATTGAAATATTTTTAGGTAAAAGCGCAAGATTTTGACGGTTCTTCTCCAAACAATCAAGTCGTTTATCGAATTCAAACAGGAGCGTCTGATAAATTCACAATAGATGCTGAAACTGGTGTAATCAGAGTTGCAAGAGGCGCTTCTTTGGATCCCGATTTAACTCAACCACGTAAAACGTTTTATTCTTTGAAAGTACTCGCAATAGATGGCGCACCTGGTGATAAACAGTTACAAAATACCGCCGATGTTAACATCAATATTATCGACGTCAATAATAAAGCACCTGTTATATCGAATCTTGAACCAATTTCGATTCATGAAAATTTACAGGTAAGTTTTGATTGGGAAGCTGGAATTTCTTGAATCGTTTGTAATATTCATACTGAACACACTATTTATACTACCATTACACCAACACTCATAATTACTCTGTGTGACGCGCGTTTCGATAACCAAGTTGTCGTCTCCAGAGACTGAATAAACTATTTTAACTTCAGTCTCTGAAGACGGTAACTTGGTTATCGAAACGCGTGTCAGACAGTGTAATTATGAGTGGTAGTGTGAACTATGTTTCTATAAACATCGTTATTGACGGAAAAAATGTTAATCAATTTTAGGTGGGAAAAGTAATTGCGAATATAACAGCCTCTGATCCGGATATTAATGCTAGACTTGTTTACAAAATTGACGAGAAATCTTGTTTGGCTAAAAACGAAAAAGGAAGTTTGTTGAAATACGACGATTATGATTGCGCCGGATCTTTCAATTTAGATTTGTATACCGGTATACTATCCATAGCAAAATTATTGGATAGAGAAATTGTTGAACAATTCCAGCTAGGAGTTACAGTCGAAGATATTAACACGGAAACTGGACAACAAATAGCGTTTGGTAACTATAACCAATATTTCATAGGAAGGGAGTATTAAAAAGTAGAATGTTTACAATTTTTAAGCGATTGTAGTTCGCCGGACAGTCCAAAACCGGTAACTTTCCTTAGTTCATCTTTGTTTAACTAAAATGCCTTTCAAAACCAGTTGGTTGAAATAGAAATGAATCTCTTCGATTGTTCAAGACATGGGCTCCATGTTTCTGATGTATTTGCCCACTTTTTTATGACTTGATGGCTTTTGGTCTTGCCTTTTTTCGTCAAGCTATCAGTTTGGTCATTGCCATACATTCTGGTGTGGCCAAGTACCCACATTTTGGTAACTTTATTGTTTAAATAGGAGATTTCGTTTGGTTCCTTGAAAAAACGACAAAGCAATGTTCTTCATAAGGTAGTTCATCGGACAGTGTCTAGGGAGCAATACCAGTAACTTTTAAGATCAGTTGGTAGTATAAGAAAGAAATTTCTTCGATTGCTTAAAACCTGTGGTCTTATTCCATTTTTATGATGTCTTCTCCTTTGCCCACTTTTTTATAATCTGATGACTTTTTGTCCTGCCTTTCTTCGTCAAGTGGTGTGTTCAGGTCTACTCTCAATGAGTTGAATGCAGTCCTATATTAGCTTTGACTGACTTTTTTAAGAGTTAAGAACTTGAAAAGCGTCTTAGGTAACTAGCTGCGCATGTAAGAATAAATTATATTTCTGCTTGGAAAAAGGAAAGCTTTGAGTCCGTGGGGATAGTGAACTTGGATACTGGGCCTTATATTCCTGCCCCTACTTGTCCATTTCTTATTTCGAGCCATCAGTGTAGAGTAATGAGCCTTGTGGGAACGCAATTTCTGCATTTGTCTATTACTATCGACTTATGATTTTCTAGTTTTCGGTAACTAATTCGGAAGATACGGCATCCGTCATCATATCTATAGGTTAGGCTGAGTTGCCAAGTCAGGTCGTCGGGCTTCATATTCCGTTCTTTGTATGCCTTTATAGCCCATTTTTTTGCTTCACTGTAAAGGTTTTCAAAAAGGGCGATTCTAGAATGAATTGTAATGCTGTCGTGAGACATAATCTTGTAGCGCCTGTTTCGCAAGGCCCTTTGCAACTTATCTAGTGCTGTTTCTCCAACTTTGGTCTTTGTTCTTGGCCTTCATATGAAAGCTACCTAGCTAATTATAGATCACACAACGGATTTATACATCCACTTCATCGTTTTCGGGGAACTTTAAGCCTCATGTTCCTCCGACCATTCTGCAGCAGTTGTATAAAACAATTCGTGCTTTATAACTCACTCCTTGAAGGTGTTGTCTCCATGTTAACCCGAGATATCTAATATCCAACTTAAGGGCTAATTCAATCTCATTCTATAAGTAATAATAATTAATATCATTCACCAACTGAATCTCCACACAATGATTCGTAGTGGTGATTCTATGGACGTGGAATAATAAATTTTCTTATTCAAAAATTGGAGTTTTCATCATATTCTCTCTATTCTTGCTATTCTCATTAAAAAAAATTAACCTTCAGTTAAATTTCATAGTATCAACAGTAGTGGTTTCGTCAAATAATTCGGGTACTCCAAACTTCATCAGAAAATCATCATTAAAGTCATTTTTTTCAAGCAATTCATCTTTAGCAACAATTGCGTGTGAGAGAATAGTTCTTTGTAATAGAATGTTTGAAAGACAAGTTTGGTTTCAGTGTTGAAATCCTAGGATCAGAATTGACCAGAAAGTTATTTAGTGTATCCTAATTTGTTTATTTTTAATCAATTTTCTGTCTCTGAACTCTCTAAAATGAAGGGATGCTTAATTAAGAGCTTCTTCAGCATCTTCTGAATATCTGTGATACCTATAGCATAGAGATGGCGGCTTAGAATTATGTCATACTAATAATTACTGTTTATTTAGGCTCGATACAAATTAGTATTGAAGACGTCAATGACAATGTGCCCAAATTCAGAAAATCTTTTTATAAATTCATTGTTACGGAAAATAGTAAACATGGTACACCGATTGGAGCAGTCGCTGCCGACGATGTTGATAAAAATCGTACGATCACTTATCTATTAGAAGGACCTCGGAATTTGGTTAATTTATTTCATCTAAATACAGCCGACGGAGATATGGTCGTAGCAAATAAAATCGATCACGAGGTTTATGAATGGATCAATTTAACGGTAATAGATTATATATAATGTTTAGAAATTAAGTTTTTTACCTTCGAAACCTTCAGGGGAGACCGATGAGAGTCCGTGAAAAAACAGTTTCTCAACTCTAAAACATGGAGCAAATTTTTGTTCAAGAGAAGCTACAACAAACGCAAACATAATCTAAGGTCTCTGCAAAATCGAGTGCTTCCAAATTATTATGAGAATTGTCAAGAAATAATGAGGTCAAAATTATTATAAATGAAATTATAGATTTTTTCCTACTTTTATTTTTTATGGAAATTTTCTATTTACTGATTGCTAACGGTAAAAAATGCGCAAGTACGCCGACATTTTTATTTGTTTTTATCTATTTGGAAATACACATAATTCTCACGCTTGGTATTGTCTTTAAAAATTTAGGAATGAGAACTGTGTTGGAGGATATCCAGCATCGAGGAAAGTATGAATATGCCAAACAGGCGCTAAATAGGCCTCAGAGCTGGGGGAAGGCTGTCCCAGGCAGGTTTTCCAATGCCTGTCCCAACTAGACAAGCCGACTTGGTTGGTTATTTTGTGGGTGCTCCGGGCTACAAAATCGGTTTCATCAGAAAGTTCCTTAAGGAAAATGGGGTGTCAGGTGGAGTAGAGACAGTTTGTAATCTGTTCTAAAAGATGGTAGCTTTGTCTTCGGCTCAGAAATATTTTTGTCTCTGCACTTCTAGGTGCGACTTTGAGTGCTTTTTTGGCCGATGAACCTGTAGAATTGTTGCTAAAACGCCTATAGTCCAAGTCGGCGGAGGTGGCCTTCCATTTTCTCCGCTTTTCAGCGTTGATTTCAAGTCTGACTAAGGCGTTACAACGATTCCATTCCATCTCAACTTCTCTATGTGAGAATCAACTTCCAAAATATATTTATATAGAATTTCATTACAGTGTTGCCAGAAGTTTCGGCAAAATCATAAAAAATGTGTATAATTCTCAACGACTTTCATCTTAAACGGCGTTAAGAACACCATTTATTACAACTATTAAAATATTTGATTGTTTTTGTAGGTTAAAGCTACCGATAGTGGATTTCCTCCTCGTTCGAGTAGAGTCGAACTGTTTATACAAATTTTAGACGAAAACGACAACAGTCCTTCTTTTTCACCGGAACCTTCAACTCTTATTATTCCCGAAGATATCCACGTTGGTACGGAAATAACGAAAGTCGAGGCCACTGATGCGGATTCCGGTGAATACGCTAAGATAACTTATCTGTTGGACAGATTATCCTCACAGGGAAAATTCAGTTTAGATAGTGAAACGGGTGTTTTAAGAGTGTCGGAAAAATTGGATAGAGAGGAGAAACCTACTTATCTATTGATAATAGAAGGTTGGGATAATTATCAATATGGTTTTAATAGTGGAGAAAGTAGAAATGCTTTTAAACAAATCAAGTGAGTGTAAGAAAATTCCAAATTCTTTTTCGTTGTTATTTCAAATTTTAGTAGAATTGTACTTAGTAGTTGCAATTAGTACTGCCAGTTTATTTAGTATTTTATTTAGCTTTTCAAAAAATGATTAAAAAACGTGTTTTTTATTGTACCATTCACAGTTTGGCGTAAAAAGCCAGGAGTATGATTAAGTTTTTCTAAAGAATTTTTAACATAACCTCTCTTTTATAAGGATCCTATCTTCGTAGGATAAATTAAAAAAAATAACGAAAAATATCGAAAAAAACGTCCAAAATAGTACAGTTTGGAGTTAAAATTAACAACAGATAAGCCTCAATGGGTCAAAGTATGTCAAAAATTTCGAAAAAAATTAGTTTCCTTAGTACAACCCTTCAACTTAAACATACCAAATTTGGTACATAACATGAGGCTGTTGAAGGCATAAAGTAATGGTGAATAGGAGGCGCTCGAACCAATCTGCAAGGTTAATTCGGGATAACCTAACCTTAAAATTGCATAGAAGATTTTTATCTGTCGATTTAAAACAGTTTTCTGATAATAGCATGCATGACTAAATCCTAGAACTTTTTTAAATCTTATAAATTTTCATAAAACTTTGTCATTTTCAAAAAAATATTCCCTAAAATTGGAAAGTTACAAAAAAGTTGGCTATAAATCAAATTTGACAATTTGCAATTCAATTAATCTAATAATTAGTAAAAAGTTATAGAATCAAATTATGTATTAAGCATGAAAATATTTTTTTTAAAATCACCTTACAGGTAAAAAACTGTGATATTTAAAAGTTAGATCACCCCTAATAGAATGGTTAGACCACCTTCTACTCACAATTACTTAATGCCCTTAACAGTCTAATGGAATGTGACAATTTTGGTATTTTTAAGTTGAAGAGTTCAGCTTCAGAGTCTCTATACATCTCTGCTCTGTGACGGTCCTTTTACGGGACATCCTATATATATCATACATCAATGGAAGTTATATTTTAGTATTACTATAAAAGATGTCAACGATAACATCCCTGTATTACACGTACCGGAATATTGCATCAATATAACTGAATTCCATGAGCCCGGACAACCGATCACAAGACTTCATGCCTCGGATGCAGATGATCCTGATACCGGAAATGGACAGGTATTTATAACTTTTTGGTATATTCCCAATAGTATATAGAAACTACAAGGGTCGATATTTTTTTCAACGCTACGCGGACAGAATAAGACGGTAGAAGACCGCGAAGCTCTCGCTCCGCCTTTGTTGAGATTCAGGCGTCAGTCGGCGTTGTGCTACAGCCACGTAAACATGTCTGCCATTATTGATACTACCGCATAGGGTGAATTGTGATTCTTTCTCTACAGGCCGAAGGCCATAGTGCTGCAGAGATCCATCGGAGAATGAATCGCGTGTAAGGGAAAAACTTCGTGAATGATGGTGTTGTGAGTGAATGGTGTCGAAAGTTTAAAGATGGCAGTAATGATGTACATGATGAAGGAGGCCAAGGACGCAAATCAGTCGTTTCAGATGACCCGGTTCAATGAGTTGATAGATTGGAAAACCGCAGATTCACCATTACCGTTTTGTCTACGGAATTTCCAGAAGTTTCAAGGTCTGTTCATTAGCGGCAACTTTCCTTGAAGATGGTGTTGAAAATCTTGTCCTCCACAGATATGACAAACGTCTCCATCTCTTCGGTGATTAAGTCGAAAAGTAAACAAACTGATTTGTTTTAGGTGATTATTGACATCGTCGATGGAAATCTACATAATCTTTTCGAATTGCAAACAATCAGCGAATGGTCGGTGGATATAAGAACGACTACTTCTTTGCGAGGAAGACACGGAAATTATACCCTTGTCTTGAAAGCGCAAGATATGGGAATACCTAGTCTTTCAGTTGAAGAAGCAGTGCGTATATGTGTTACCGATTATAATGATCATCCGCCGGTGTTTATCAGTCCTCCGCCAAATTCCACTTTAAAAGTGCCAGAGGTAAGTAATTCCAAAATCTTTCAATATATTTCATAGTCAAAAATTCGATCCCACGTATAGTTTCAATGGCCTAGTCAATATTGCTAATCGATTTTTTGAATATCCATATACATACAATATTTAGTAAAATTACTTACATTATTACGATACAAATTGAGCTGTAGCTCATCACATTCTTCAGTGGAGATGTAATTCAATATTCTTCGTGGTATTAGCCAGGAAAGTAGTTGTTTTCTCCTTTGAGAAACTGCAAGCCGAATCATGAAATTCGAAATAAGAGGTGTAAAAGATGTTATGTTTTTTAATTACTGAGCATGCCTCAGATATCACCTATTAATTTAATTCACATATCGCCGTCTACGGCTAGAGATCTACTTGACTCACGGTTAGCAGTTGGAAGTGAAGATGTCGCCAGGAAACGTCTACTGAGGAATGTTCAACTACATGAATCAATGAGCAACACCGGCGTTCGGATTAGAGACTACGAAAGAGAGGTCGTTACGCCACTCTGAAGAGACGCCATAACGTCGAAACTAGTCAGTCAAACACTCCTTGTAATTGCAAAACTAAGATATCAACTGTTTGTAACTAGTAATCTAAATAGGCCTTTTCTTGGACGACAACATTCTGTTTCTATACGTTAGAATTTGAAGCAAGTATTGGTTTTCACAGACATGTTCTGAATACCATTCAATACCAGTTGATGTAACCAATAATTCCATCGACCATTTTAACAGTGAAAAATGTTTTTGTTCCGTTAATTGGTTCAGATCTCTTCCGAGTCGTAGTTTGATATTTTAGACCAAACAGTTTTGTTAGGTGAAGTAAATCGGTTGTTATTTTTCGCATGTTTTGAAAAACCGATGAAAATCATAATAACTTTAAAGAAATAAAACAAAGTATAGGCAAAAACGTGTATAATATCACGTATTTTACAGAATGCAACTGTTGGTAGTGCACTGATACAAATATTAGCAACCGATGAAGACATCGGATCGAATGGTGCCGTTAGATATAAATTAAAAACCGACCCGGCTGGTCACTGGAAATTTTTCGAATTACAACCGATTTCTGGTATATTGGAACTTAGATTACCGTTCGATAGGAAAAAACAAAAAATTTATGACGTAAGTACATGTCTAAAAATTTATCTCTTCCAAAACATATTTTGAATCGGCATAATTAGACAGAAATTCCTTGGCTATTGTCATAAAAAGCAGTGGTATTTATGTGGTGCTTAGTCGTTCTTTCCCCTTTCACATAACGTCTTTAGCTTGTTTACCAAACCTTTCCAATTCTGTCTATCCATAGCCATTTGTTTCCGGTGTCTCGCTCCTTTTCTTTCCAAGCCAATCTTCACTTCATTCCTAACCTAACCATCTCGACCTCGGTCTTCCTCTTCCACTCCCATCCTGTGTACACTTCTTAACTTATCCCAGCTTCCAGTCCAGTTCTCAATATATGTCCTTGCCATCTTACTGTTACTTATATCATTATTTTCAACATTTCTATTCTCCCACCAGTTGATCTAATTCTTTTATCTACGATTTTTTTTCTACCAACGTCATTTTCTTTTTTTGATTACATAAAAGTACCCCATAATTTTTTCTTTCTATTTCGGCCTTTTTCTTTATCACACTTATCTCTATAGTATAAGCCATGAGACTTTATTGTTTTGGTTTTATTTTTATTAATTTTCTCTTCAAAAACTGCTACATTCGCTGCTTGTTTCGTATCTATTACTTCTTCTGTTGTATCTCCGTCTCTGTCTGGAATTTCCGGATTTTGTTTTTTAACATAACACTGAGACCTTGTTCTGTCTACCATTCCGTTTTGAGAATCAACATTATTACAAAATTTTCATTTTAGATCAGGATAGAAGCTTATGATTTGGGAGTTCCGACGCCGTTAAGCTCCGAGTTAGATTTAACAGTGTACGTCAGCGATATAAATAATTATCAACCTCAATTTATGATAGATGAATACCATGTTAACTTCACAGGTAAGATAACACATTGTCTGATCAATTAAAGTTATAATGAGGCGCTCAGGAAGGAATCCAAAACATTTTTGGTGATACATATACCGTTTTCACATCATTTTTTTATCTGGTAATATATTAAAGTTTTTAGTTTCGAATGAATCACCCATTTCTCCTTTTTTCATTACTAAATATTTTATGAACAATGTTTTTTGAGGCACTCCATTAGAAATGGTGTAAAGAATTCATGCTTGGTTATCAGGGATGTCATTTAACTAAATCACACATTCCAATGAATTTTTCATGAAACAATTTAGGAATTATAAGATTGTATCTTTATATTCAAATCATGCAAGCTATTTCTGATATAATTTAGGCGTACTGAATGCATTGTTTACTGCTACAACTACAGCTTTCAATAAATAGTTTACGTTCGGTATCTGAGGATGACACCTTGGTCATCGAAACGCGCGTCAGACAGTGTAATTATGAGTGTTGGTTCAGCGGTAGCAATAAACAGCGGATTCAGTATGAATGTACGGATACTAATGGTACCAAAAGACTACACAAAGTCTTGACCAACTAGTTTATTCTTCGAGATATACGAATCTGGATTTTGAAGCTTCGAAGGTCTTTTCTTGACTCTTGACTCTAATGGTAAAATTATAACTTTGTGTTTTCTCATTATTCTCACTAATTATAATTTATTCGCTGTTTTTTTTTTTTAGAAAATGTATCGCCAGAAGTAGAAATCAGGAAATTGCCAGATACTGTGGACAGAGATGAATTTGAATACGACGGACCATCAAGACCGGTTTGTTATTACATAATTGGTGGGAACGAAGACAAAATGTTTCATATTAATCCAATAGATCACACCCTGATGGTATGTATAGTTTAGACTGTCATTTGAACTGCGACTTGCTGTTGCCCTAGGAAAGATCGACGTTTACTCTTTTCTAAAAGTTCAAACAAAAGATTTTCATGTTCTATTTCATACGTCCCGTGATGTAGTACCTTGGAGTTTTGGAATTTCTCACTCTTCAAGAGTTTGTAAAGGATAAGTCCTCGACGTTGCACAATCTTCTACTAAACCCTTGTCTTCAGGAGTGTATGTTATGAATGCAATAAATCTTCTGTGGTTATGCTCCTAAGTGTATCGTAACCTATCTGTAGGTTCTTTCAGTAACAATTTTTTTCCTATCTACCTATTTTTTAGAATTTTCTTTATTGTCCTATGCAAAATTCCAGAGAAGAATTCAGATCCTACTCTCCCTTACTTTAACAATTTTGTCTCCACTCCACGAGGATGGTCCTAGAAGTACCTGGGCTGACCTAGAACAGTAAAATATTTTGTAGCAGAGTTTAAACGAGGCCGTACGACTTGCATCGCAGTGGTCGACCAAATGAGGTAACGACTTCAGAAATGTTGAAGAAAATAATCAAGACTGTACTGGCTCGACTTTTAGCACCGATTCATAACGATAGATGAAACGTGGGTTCATCACTTCACAGCCGAAACAGAAGAACAATCAAAGCAATTGACTGAAAAGGAAGAACCGGCTCCAAAGAAGGCAAAGACCGTTCCATCTGCAGGCAAGATCATGACCTCGGTTTTCTGGTATGCGCATGGGATAATTTCAATTGACTATCTTGAAATGGAAAAACTATCAACGGCGAGTATTATGCGAAATTATCACAACGTTTTAGTAAAGAAATCAAGCAATAACGGCCGCATTTGGCTAAAAAGAATGTGTTGTTTCATCAAGATCATGCACCAACTCACACATCCATTAGTGCAATGGGCAAAATTAATGAATTGAAGTTTGAATTGCTACCTCATGCACCCTATTCGCTAGATTTAAGCCGCTCGGATTATTTTCTGTTCCCAGACTTGAAAATATGGCTCAGTGGTCAAAGATTTTCCTACAATGAAGAAGTGATTTAGGTAGTTAATGACTATTTTGAGAAGCTTGACGATTCTTATTATAAGAAGGGTATCGGATTTATTGAACATAGCTTTGAAAAGTGTTTGGAGTTAAAAAGAGATCACTTCTGGTACTGGAAGCTGGTACTTCTGAGACCATCCTCGTAGTGTGTACCCTAACCATTAGAGGGCAACTTTATTCTTATTGCCTAGTTCATTTAACTTGTTCAGGCATTCCGAAGCCATTTTGAATCTCTATAATATCCTTATTTTACTTACTGTTACGAGGTGTGGCGATTATTGCGATATTATGTATATTTATTTATTATCACCTTCAATATCTATCTCGTCATCGCTCCAGGCAAATATTCCATTATTTGAAACAGTGCAAGAAGTAATTTTCCGTTAGTTTCTTCAAGACTCGCATCCTTAACAGCTTCAGAGAGTTTGAGACATTTTCGATAGCATTCAATACAAATATTTTTGCGTCTAGTTGTTCAAATATGAGGATGTTCGGCATCAGCTTTGAACACATTTTACGCATGTTAAAATTTCCATGTAAAATTTACCAATCGCAATAATTCTATTCAGCAATCTTACAAATACTTAGCCGACGGTCAGATCGACTAGTATTACCGATTTTTTGGATATTTTCATCCGTTTTTGACGTGGAAGAGCGTGAAGAACGTGAATCATCTTCAATATCTTCTCGATCATCTTCAAAACGCTTAAACTACTAAAAAACACAGAGACGCGCTAAACATTCATTGCCATACACTTGTTTTAATAAATTATAAGTTTCATTTGCAGTTTTACCAATTTTTATGTGAAATAATTGCTCTATTTTTACTTCGATCATTTTTGTGGCAAAACAAAAAACATCCCCTATACAAAAGAAAGTCACGGATGCACTGGTTTGCTTGTAAACACGGTAGACATCGCATTCGAAGTGAGCTTCAGGCTAAACATCTGGCAGTCGCTAACCTTCTGCACGTGTACTTTTTTTGTAGTAGTGCTAATCTCGGTACTTAATAACCACACCTCGTATACTTGTATCCAAGTAATCGTATTTTTGTAATTCTTACATATTCTCGGCCCTTATAAATATTATAGTTAAATTAATAATTTTTGCAAGTCATTATCAAAAAATTATGAAAAATATTTATTGTTTAATATAATTCCAAGCTGACAAGGAAATTGGATAGAGAAGAAAAAGATACGTATATTTTATTGATAAAAGCAACAGAAGAATGCAACAAAAGTCCGAAGAATCAAAGTTTTTTCGACTCCGATGATGATACGCAGCTTAAAGTTGTTGTCAAAGTTTTGGACGTAAACGATAATGCACCTAGATTTATTCACAGAGTTTTCACTGGTGGAGTCAGTACTGCTACAAGTTTCGGAACGAAATTCATGTGAGTATTTCATCTAAGGCCCAGCAAGTGTAGTTTAAACCTCAAACGTCGGTTTAAACTGCAGATACCATTTTTTTTAGTTAGGTTAGGTTAGATTAGGTTCCTGCATCGTAGTCTAAGGTTGGATTGCTGGCTACTGTTGGAACGGCAGTTGAACTGGACCATGACTCTCAAGATTAGGGTTTTGTGGACGACCTTGACGAATAACAATTGGAGGTGGGCGATTGTCGTTTCTTTTATCAGTCTGTGTTTTCAGTTGAACCGCTAGGAATAAGTACTTTGAAGGAACAAAGTTGATTAATGTGTCGGTTCAACACATCTAGCTTCACCATGTAATGGCGCGAACCAAAGCCAAATTGCCAAGTCTCTTTATCGACTGATTTATGATTGGCTCATCTGGGCCCAAAAACGCATTTGAAATTGGTTGATCCGACAGCGACATTAATCATCTGGGCTTGGTCAGTTGGATTAGTGACATTTTCAACTATTAAACGGGTCTCAAAACGCTGAATGTAACACAAAAACGGCTCCTTGGATGCATCAAAGTTTTCAAACGGAAATATTGAATCTTGGATATGTGAGGCAATACATTCGAAAGAGTTCATGGTGCGCATGATCGTGAATGCGAATACAAAATTCCTTACAATAATCAAAGGGGGTTGACTTACCCTTCTCCACTCGACATTACAGACACGACGCTTGCATACGACGCTTCAAATGAAAAGAACCAGTTAGAAGCAGTTATTGGTTGTCTCACTTCATGGGCTACGCTTCCACTTACGGAGTATTACATATATTTGATCGCAACTCAAATTTAATATAAGTTTTGTTGAAATATGTTACTCGGTTTAATTGCGGCTCTGTGCTAGTAAAATGTGGTGGCGCCCTCGTCCGTGATTATATATCAACACAATTGTCAAAAATCATCAAAACCAGTGACCTTTGGAAAACATTATTAGACAAAAATTCAAGCAAAGTAATAATTAAAACTACCCAACATAAATGGAATTATTACAAACTTATTATACGATAGGTACGAGATATGTAACCAGCATAACAATAAAGAGTATTGTTAGTTGTATAATGAGTAGAGTAAGAACCTATTAAATAACAAAACGGTTGATAAAATATGGAAAACAGAAAATTACGATATCCACTATATCAATTAATATGTTTGATATTTGTAAAAGATGAAAACATAGATAACACCCCACACTTCGATGGTAAAATTTATTTGTGTTGTGTCTCTAGTTTATTTATTTCAACCACCATATCATTTTTGTAATGAATTTGTATATATGGTATTTTCTTAGGGATGGGTATCGATGGTTTCACGGAAACATCGATGTTTTTTCAATCGATGATTTTCTTTCGATGTTTTGCAGTTATCGATGGTTTTAAATAAACATCGATGTTTTGGTAATTTCAATAAATCTTAGTTGTTGAAAAGTTACTACAGTTCAAGAATAATTATTCAATTATTTGAATCTTCTCCCATGAATAAAGAAGGAAGACCGTTGTACCTTTTGAGTGAATTCAGAACGTACGGCAAGAAAAGAAACAATCGATAGATAAATCAATGCCCGAGGAATTTTCGTTATACTTAAATTCCCCAAGCATGTCTGATTTTGAACTCTCTCAGAGAATATGGCTGCGAAACTTATTTTTCCGCGTGAACTAGATAACAGATTTTGGGAAATTTAATACCCAATATTTTTATTTCAAAATTTTTATCCTCTCAATATTAATTGATAAATTGTTTTACATTTTAAAAATTAGTTTCAGGATTCATTTACCAATGAATTTTAGAGAAACAAAAACGTGTATTTATCTATCAGCTATTACGCAAAATCAGTTAAGTTCCAAACGGAAAAATCAGTTAATTTACAACGTTTAATTGTATTTTTTTATTCCTTTTTTGTTCTTTTAGGAAAACATCGATGTTTCAAAACATCGATGATTTTCTTCCGATGATTATCAACCATCGATGTTCACTAAATGAAAAAAACATCGAAGGCAAACATCGATGATATTTTCTACTAAGCCGAAACTTTCTTTTTAGGTTCGTTAAGGCAGAAGATGCAGACGAAGGTAGTAATAGTAAAATTTCTTATTATTTGGTGGGAAATACGCAAATGACATTAACTGAGGGATTGGATAATTTGGAGAGAGCTCCGTTTTTGGTCGAGAAGGAAACGGGAGCGATACAATTAAACTTCGATCCTCAAAGAGGAATGAAAGGATATTTCGATTTTATGGTAGATTTTCCAGTATTTCGCAAACCAAAAGATTATTCCATATTCAAAATTTTGTAGGTACTGGCGAATGATACTGGAGGTTTACTAGACACTGCGCGCGTTTTTATTTATTTATTAAGAGAAGATCAAAGAGTACGTTTCGTACTTCGCCAAAATCCTCCAGAAATAAGAAACCGCATCGAAACATTCAGAGAGTAAGTATTTCATTGCAAATAACATTAATCATTTCAGCTAGATAATATTGAAGCGCTTCACACCACAATTTAATTATCTTACTTTCATTATATGTGGATTAACTGACATTTTTATGATTTCTTATTAGGTTAGGTACTTTCATGTACACATTCTCAACTAGTCGCGTTGTTGCCACATGTTTATGGTACTAGGAATCATAATATCTGATTTTTGATGCCGTTTGCTGAGTCTCAAGCATCTAGTGATTACACTGTCCCATTTTTTGTTCATACTTTCACTTTCTGAAATAACTTATCTGGTTTTCATCATTAAATTATAAAAAACATGAAAAATTTTGAAAAAATTGATGAAATCTTTATTGGAATCGATAGAACGATCAGTATAATTCAATGTTTGAAGATAATTTCATGCAAATGTTGGCCGCGGCTCCGCTTTAGATAGCCCATGCACAAGAACCAATTTTGGCACACTCTCTCCAACATATCGATCGGTATTTCACGAATAAATGCTTCAATATTGGCTTCCAGTGCGTCAATCATTGCTGGTTTATCCCTGTAGACATGGCTGTACACTGAACATGGCCGTCTGCTGAGTCGGGAGTATCTACAGCCCATTTTTTTGAAAGTATAGTGTCTTCAAATCGTTTTGAGGTTAGCTAGAAGTTTCACCATTATCTCAGTCAAAATCTATGTATCTGTATGATCTTAGACTACTCAGTCTTCAAAATATCTGCGCCGAACTGGTTTGACCCTAAAACGCTGACTCCCTCACACCCCTAGATCAATATCCCAATAAAAGTTGGTTATAGACTTTCTGGTCTTGTTAGATTCCAGAGAATACGTTCATTATCAATTAATAGATATTTGTTAACTACACAATATACTTCATTATAGTTTCACTTTGAAATAAAGATGTTTCTAGATTTTACGATTAACATAATCGTTCTCGGCACCACTATGTCTATTATAAAATACTAATACTAACTATACAAATGTATTTCAGGATTTTGGGCAACGTTACCGGAGCAATAGTAAACATAGACGAATTTCGAATACACGCGAACCTCGACGGTAGCATAGATAAAACCAGAACCGATCTGTATCTGCATCTGGTAGATAGAAAAGATAATTCTATATTAGAAGTAGACGAAGTTTTGAAATTGGTAGATCAAAATACGGAAAAATTGGATAGTCTCTTCAAAGATTTCAACGTATTAGATACCCAACCGGGTGGTACACTGGCACTAAAATCTCAACTACAAAACGCTAATACTACGTTCTGGTTATCGGTTTCTTGTCTATTTTTGACACTTCTACTGTTGCTTTGCTTGGCCTTGTGCATCAATCAAAGACAAATATACCATAGGAAATTGAAGGCTGCTACAGCTACTGCTTTTGGTAAGTAAATTTGACATCACTTTTTCATCAAAATCTTCGTGGATTGCAGCCTTAAATCGCCGCATTAATTGATTGTTTTTTCTATTAATGTTTGTAACCAAACTTTTTCTACTAGTTAAATTCATACAAAACCAATCAGATATTTCCAATGCAGGATACTGTGTGCCAATGTGGCACCACAACCTTCCTCCCCATACACTTTGGTATGGCCTTCTCAATTTTTGGTTTGGTATCAAGACTTTCCCCTTCTAGCTAGAAGTCGCATGGTACCAAATCTAGAGAGAGAAGTGGGTATAAACACCTAGGAAGACTTTTAGCGAGATTTCCTGATCATGGAAACAGCTGTTGACATATTTTCGGGGTTTTTTTTCCGCGTATCATTTCCGAAACTTTCTGGTGTCCCTATCGCCTGTTATGGTAAACAAGTTTATCCATATTTTGCACATTTTCATTTGTTTTTAAAGTCGAAGGACATCCTGACCATCCCTCGTCCTTAACTGACTTAAACCACTCGTAAAGTATCTTCAATCTTACTACAGTAGCATAAAAGACAGATACTATTTTTAGTGAGTGCCGATTCCGAACTCGAAGGACGTGTACTGGGCGGCATCCTTAGCGGAAGAGTTCCCAACACCAATAAACATAGTTTAGAAGGAAGCAATCCAATTTGGTTGAAAGCTTACGAAAATGAATGGTTTAAAAACATTGACGACATAAGGTGAGAAAAAACTATGATTATGTACAATCTAGAATCAACACTTCGAACGCTACCCAGAATCTTCAATTTATGTGAAATTTCAAGATGCTTTTACCAAAGATAAAATTTTATTTGTTGTATCTAATTTGCAAGAAATATTTATTTGGAAAAAATGCTCTTTAGTTCATTATCTGCTGGAATAACCACAATTATAGTACAAGCAAATTAGGCGATTTTGAGCTAAAGCCTTAAATTAAATTGGGCGGCTTTGATTTTCGAAATTGGTATAGGTTTTGGGCTATTGAATAAGCCTAGCAACTTTTAACAAAATTACGGGCACAGTTTTCGAAAATTTTGGGACGCGAAACTCAAATAAATTTGGAAATAAGTCGAAAACTATGAGGAATTCGAAAAAAATTGCCATAACAAAAATTGTAGAGTACAAAATTCTCTACAAAAAAGTATCCCAGGTATTTGTTCCTAACCTTAAAATAAATAAAACTAGGAGCAATTTGAAAAAAAGGACTGCAGTAAAAAATGTAGAGCGCAGAATTCTGTACAAATTGATCTGTAAACATTCTTTCCTAACCTCAAAATGTTCACCGTAAAATGGGTTCATGTACTCAAAAACATTTTGAATTGCGGATAACTCGAAAATTATGAGGATTTCGACACAAACTGCCGGGACAAAAGTGTAGAGCACAACATTCTGTACAAAAAAGGTTTCAATTTGTTGCTAACCTCAAAATTTCCATTATAAAATGGGTTTGAACGCTCAAAAATATTTTGAATCGCTAATAACTCGAAAACCACATGTAATTCGATTTTTATGAAAGAACTATTGAGAAGTCTGTGAATATTGAAATAATCAATCGAAAACTAAAATAGTGTTCATAAGCGCGTTTTTTATAAGTAAATAATATAATAATAGAAAATAAAGATCTCAACCATCATGACGCATTTGGATTTTTGGAAAACGAAGTAGTTTTCCAAGAGTTGGAGCAGTTCCCATTTGCGCCAGGAACGGCGTTGAGGGAGATTTACTCAGAAATAGTGGCTCCAACGAAAAAATGACTTGAGACCTTTTTTATAGAAAATTTTGTACTCTACATTTTTTGTTTAGGCATTTTTTCCCCATTACTCTTAGTTTTCGAGTTATTCGCGTTTTCAAAATTTCGAAAACCTGTGCCCGTAATTTTGTCAAGAGCTGCTAGTTTTTTTCAGTAACCGAAAACCTCTGAGAATCTAGAAAATCGGATGCGCCCAATTTAATTTCGGGTTTAATCCTATTTTACCTGTACTATTTTCAATATCGTCACTTAGCCTGTTATGTAAAATGGGTTATTTACAATTGATTTTTATTTTTTTTTTTTTTTTCATTTTTGTAGTCAATCGGAACATGATTCACTAGATGAAAATGTCATCTGTTATGAAGACTCACTACCAACAACCGATCAAATACAAGATACCCAAGAGAGACATCAAAACCTTTATCAAACATTACCGGTGCCTGCTTCTAGAAAATTAGAAACAACTGAGTTATGATTCAATTTGAAAATTAATAATTATTTCAAAGGAAATCGAGTTTCGCCGTTATCAGAAATATCAGACGAATCTGCTTAAAGAAAAGTTCATTTTGCCATAATGTAATACAAATTATAAATGCAAATATAATAGTTATTATGTATGTAAGGATAATTATTAACTAGGTTCTGATCAGCTTTAAGTGCAAATACCTCCAAATTTAGAAATGAAAAACTATTGTTAGTAGTAAATAGATTTGAAGATTGAGCCGCTGAATCCAAATACGCCCGGAGTTTTTGCGAAAAACTGTTTTGTTTAGATTGCAATTGGTTAAACGAATTATTAACAAATAGTTTGTTCGGTCCGACAATTTCTTTTATGCAAATATGGCCCAATTTAAGAAGATAAGGTCTCTTGTAATTTTTCCGTAAAATGCATATTTGAAAATTTATAGATTTTTTAAAAATCGAAAAATCGATGATTTTTACTAACTTTCGATGTTAATAACTTTTGACCAACTGAACATTTTTTAAAATTGAAAAATCGTACTTGTTCTTTGAATTTTACTCTACAAATTGTTATTTTTCGATATTAGTGCAGGTCCGGCTCTTGGCACTTATCGCGATTAAGCTCTTTCTAAATGTTGCAGCGCGTGGCGACAAGCCTCGATTTCCGCGCGCCGAACGCAGGCGGCTCTATTCTGGCGCGCGTTTTATGTCGTTAACTGGTGTAGTTTATGGATTGATGGAATAATTGGCAATTTAATGCTTTGAACCAGTAAATTGAACAACTACTCCATACAACCCCACAATTCTTGACTTTATCCTATGGGGCTGTGTAAAGTCCAAAGAAAAACACATTTTTTTACCAAAAATCGATTTTATTCATTAACGTAATCTCCTTCAAGGGCAATACAATCATTCCAACGCGTCTCTAACTTCTCGATGCCGTGCTTATAGAAAGATTTGTCTTTTGCCTCAGTTTTATCAATTACTTCTTCATTTGAGCTGAATTTCTCACCGACGAGCATTTTTTGAGATCAGCGAATAGCCAGGTAGTCACTGGAGTCCAGATCTGGACTATACGCTGGATGATGAATCAATTCGAAGTGTAATCCGTTCAATTTAACCATAACTTGTGAATCGATGGATTGTCTTAACGAAACAGTGGTTTTTTCTTCGACATATGAGGCCGTGTTTCCTTGATTTTTATATTCAAACGATTCAACAATTCTATGCAGTATTCGCTATTGATCGTCTCTTTCTTTTGGAGATAGTCGATAAACAATATTCCATGTGCATCCCAAAATACTGAAGGCATAACTTTCACAGCGGACTGTTGGACCTTTGGACGTGGTTCACCGGCTGCAGTCCACTCGGATGATGATCGGTTTGATTCAGGAGTGAACTGATGGATCCATGTTTTATCCCTGGTCACATATCGAAGCAAAAAATATGATTTATTACGTGTAAACATGGCCAAACACTGCTCTCAATCATCGACACGTTGTGGTTTTTGATCGACTGTGAGTCAACGCGACACCCACTTTGAAAACAGCCTTCTCATGGTTATATGTTCATACAAAATTGTAAACACACTGCCTTCTGATATCTTCACGACCTCAGCTATCTCACCCAATTTCAATTTACGATTAGTTATGAGCAATTTTTCTGGAGTAACTACTTCAATTGGACGACCAGAACGTTCACCATTATCGACGTCTGTACGACCACGTTCAAATTCAGCAAACTAATAACCAATGGTTCTTTTCGACGGAGCAGAGTCCGTATAACAAAAGTAGCTTCATTTAAATGGCTATTGCTTTTTTCTAACTGATCGAAATGTCATGAAACTTCACATAAAGTTTTTTGAAAGTTGGTACTTCAAATGCGTCATATGAATTAGATAATTGCAGCGCCATCTGTGTGTAAGTCACTCGAATTATTGAGTGATGTAGTCACAAGGTTTATGCAAAAGGGAGAATTCAATTTAGAGGGTCTATACATTATTTTTAAACCATTTTATTCCCTGAATTAACTAGAATTTGTACTATTCTTATTAAGAAATAATATTAAAGTAACAACGATTTTCTTTAAGTACTTATTGTGTATGTTTTTTTTTTATATATTTTCACTCTTTATGTGCAATAAATATAGATTTATGAATGTAGTCCGTTTCTTTGATTTTGTTGCCAAACCAAAGCGACCAGTTCGCTTTTACTCCATCGAGCTGGTGCCAAGACATAACACAGTGAATAATATCAATATACAAAAGTTTAAGCATTGAGTTCAAAGTGAAAGAAAGAGCAATCAACAAAAGGTTGGTGGACCAGGATGATTGTTGTATATGGCAATATCCGTTTTACCTTATGCGTGGTATATAATAGTTATTTATGTAACAAGAGTGTAAAATATGAAATAAATAAATAAAATAATGTAAAAAATACATTTTTTTATGCACTAGTGTGTAAAGTAAGTTTATTTCATCGTTAGAAGAAACTATAACGCTTTTATCGATTTCTTATAAAATATGTTATATATTCATTAATATTTTAAGCATTTTATTAAAGATTAAAGACAAATTAACAAAAAAAAACAGAGGAATTCAATTAGTAACAATACTAGTATTAAAGGTGCACTTTGTGCAGTTGCAACACATGAAAATAGGGCGACTTGAACCTGGGACCTCTCGCATGTGAGCCTTGTACTCTAGCAACTACACTACGGAAACTTTAATAATGTTTTTCTTCACACTCTACTGCTGAAAAACATGTTTCTTTATGCCCTAGTGCGTTTTACGTACTCGAATGTGTGTCTAAAGTACGTACTTAACGCAATGTGGTAGAAAAAAATTATTTTATAACGAATAAAAAATTAAGATTAGAACGACAGAGTGATAAAACAACTATGTAAAAAATAAACACAATTCAGAAATAAAAATTTCATTTAAATATTTAAGTTTTTAATATTTATTTATACTATTTCTTTCGGAGGGGGTGAATTAATAACTGTCTCTCACTTATTTAATTTTTCAACACCAACAGTAAATTCAATTAATTTATACAATTATTAATTATTCACTCATTCTTAACTTATATAATTTATTTGAATTCACTGGGGGTTTTCTATTTTGTTCCATTCACTATGACTATTCATTATAAACTAACTAACTCCGCTATACAAACTCCTTTATATAACCAAAACGAATTTCTCAAAAATTCTAGAAAATAAACAAACAAATAAATCAATAAAAAGACCTTCTTAGAAATTAGTTCTGAAGAAAAGTGGTGACTTGACTACAACCCAAAAATGGTAAGTCGTCAATAACACTCAATAACTTTTTGCTATGAAGGGTAGTGGTAAGGAGAACCGTCTTGTATGGGGATTAGTTGAAAAAGTATCCAGCTGTCAACAGCAAATTATAATACGAAGACTCGCCAAAATAGCGCTAGTATAGCAAGTGGAAATGATAGTAATTTAGCAGTTATATATTTTATTTTTGAATGAATTTGAATATTGATATTTTCTTTGAAAAAGTTCCTCTATTATTCTTCCTTACCTCTACTCTCCATACTTTTTGCTTATTGTTACTTACGGCCCTCAAAACAGTGTCAGAAAGCGTTGTTTACAATATAGGATGGAAAAAAAATATTTTCAATACACATACACGGACGCTTCACGTTAATGTAACATTGTCCCTGACAAGTTGAAACTAATATTACTTTCTAGATATATCTATCAAAAGATACTTAACACTACATTAATGAAATCCAACTCAAATATCTCAAAGATAAATATGACATATACACATTTATCTATTACTCACAGTGTAAAATAACAAATTATATGCAACCAATTATACATGTTTAAAAGAAATTAACGTAACTACAACTAAATTCTCCTTAAAACAGATATCGTCATGATATAACGTAATGACATTAAATAAAATGTGAATTATAAGACATCTGTCACGTTGAGAACTAAAGTCGAGTGTTTACGAGACAATAGAAAATTTACAGATTAGTACGTTGTGTTTGATTTTTCCCTTTCGGGAGACGATTCCTTGTGTTTGTTTCTCAAAATAATTTCAAAGGAATACTAGATAGAGTAGGTATTTCGAATAAGCAGCAATATTTATACATAATAGTCTTTAAGTGCTTTTATAAATTTTTATTACATTTACAAATGGTATGCAACCAATAATACATTTTGTAAATATACTACACCCAAGATTTTATTTAGTTTATTATCTAAATTGAATTAAACTATTACACAATTTATGAAAATCTACTAGGTGAGACTTCTGTGTAAATAGAAAGTTAATAAAATAGAGAAAATGAACTTATGAATATCCCGCGAATATTCAAAATTCCCTCGTTTTCTATCATGTTTCCGCTACCCGTGTGCCACAAACCGGAAATACTTTGAGTTCTAGATTCCGATACGGCCTTGGATGGCGCTGAATTCTATGCGGATAAAATAGAAACCAACCATACCCGACTACCAACTCCACTCTCTACTTGCCAATTTTATGAAGTTTACACCCGTGTACTTTGCTTCTGTGGCGTAGTCTGAAAACAGTACATTTTTTATAAAAATAAGCCCAAATTTCTTTATATCAAAGTAATTTTGCTGTAGTATTTTTTCTGTCTACTTGTGCAATCTGCAAAGGTAAGCAAATGAATTTTTTACTAACGGGTTGTAGACTATTCCACGCCGGTTTTTATTTCGACATGGACAGGAATGTCCAATCGTGATCGAGATAAATATCAAAAATACTTTTCGGAATTAATAATATTCCGCTTGGAGCATTAAGTACGGTAGATATTTGTTTTGTATCAAAGATTTCGGTACTACACACTTTTTGTTTAATGTGCATGCCATTTATATACCTCATGTTGATTTACGAAAATTTCTTTGTTATTTGCTAACTTCAAATTCATTTTTCTTGTTAAACAATCGATTTGATTAATATTTAAAATTAATATGTATCTACGAACATGAAACGTTAACATCTGCGATATTTTTGTAATAGTTTGCAGATTATTGTTTATTCGACAGCATTTTTAGTCCCAGTAAATCGTTAGGAATGGTAATGGAGGCTCCCCCATCACCCCAAAGTGTAGGAAGAGAATTCGTGAGGCAGTACTACACATTGCTGAACAAGGCACCCACCCATCTTCACAGGTAAGTTATAGCTTATAAGTGTAGTGCCTTTTTAAAATAATTGAAAAGATTTTTAGATACATTTAGTAGAGTCAGAAGAAAGAATTTTTCAATGTCTACATTTTATTACATGTATATTAGTTTGCTTTAATTATAATAATATACAGAGTCAATATACTTACATTGTAAATGATATTTTTTTGGTATGTTCTACCAGACATGTCACATTTTTTAATATAAATATTGACAAATAATTTGATTTATTGATAGAATTAATAATCTCAATTGAGGGTTGTATACGAATAGTTCTAACTCACGAATAGTTAAAATGAACTATATGTGATAATTTTCAAAACACATGTACTAAGAACATATTTCAAATCATATTAGAGATTTAAAATGTCTTTATTTGTTTTTCTTTTGCAAAAATTGATATATGTAAAATAGATTAAGTAAAACTAAATGCATGTTTTGATGCTCCTCAATTGCATGTATAGGGGTTAGGGTGGGTCAAAAACATTTTTAGGTACTACGAAAATATCTTCCAAGATGACGAAAAAAAAATTCTGGTAAAGTTCGAGCTCTTAATACCAATATTTAGAAGTACCGCATTGTGATTTTTGATTTCCCATTTTCCCATCCATTTTTTTTAAAGCATTTTGTAGGAAATTGAACAGCCTACAAAAAAGGACTGAAATAATTTTTCCCTTTCAACTTGGTCAAAAGTTATTCACAGTTAAAGATAAACCTAAAATAATACATTGATGATTTTCACAATATTTTATAGTTTTCTACAAAAAAATGTCTCAAAAACATAAAACAACATATTATTTATGATTTTCTCATTTTCACTTGCCAAATTTATTGAGAAAAACTTATAGTTATAGTATATATAGTATATATATATATATATATATATATATATATATATATATATATATATATATATATATATAGTATATATATATATATAGTATATTATAGTTATAGTATGATTTGAATGAAAGCGTTGACAACTGATTTCAATGTAGTCAGAAGCACTGTTAATATTTTTGATGTAATTATGTCTATTATTTAATTATTTGTTATTTGAAATCAGACCTTTTTTGTAGGCCGCTTAATTCCCTAATTTTCCCAATAATTCGTTGAGATGGGGAGATGGGTTGGGATTGTTTACTAATAGTTATTCTCGGTAATCAATTGTCTCCTTAGGTGGAGTTTCACAGATTAAAATAAGAATGAACTAAGATCGGAAGATTAAAATCAATTTGTATTTTCTTAATAATAAATTCATGTAAGAAAACTTAATAATTTCATATATCAGTACATTTATTGGAGAAAAAAATTTTTTTAGCATTTAATTAAGTTCTTAACTTGATATAATTTTTTAATCTTTTATGAATAATGGACAGTTATATTTGAAATTCTAAGCAACTGTCCAAGTTCTTGATTCAACTTTCTGAATGTTGGTTCAGTCGTATTTTTATAAGTTTTACAAACAAATAAGAATTAATCCTAAATATTTTTCATTAAATACAACAACAATAATAATGGTGAAACTAATAGGAAAATTCCCATGTGCAAAATGTTTCATCTGCAAAAAAGTAACTTTTCAATAGAAAATGAAATCCATCCTACTAACATAACACTTTCCTGGAATTGAGTGTAACTTTTGCAGATAGTACACAGAGATGTACTAATGTACCTAGATGCGGGTAAAGTTGCATCAGCATCCATTTGGTTCCTATGATTGTAGTCTTTGAATCCTCTGATTGTAACTATAACAGTTTAACTTACAACTCCATTCTTTTTAGTGCATAAAATGAATGATTAAATGAGCTTATATCATTGGTCATAAAGTCTGCATTTTCACTTCGCACATTCCTAGCTTTGCCACTGCTTGTACAAAACTAGTGTCTTCATATAGCACTGAAATTCCCTATACCAAAATATCTTCTTAACATTTTCTTAGTGCAGATAAATTTTGACGAAACTGAATGCCAAAGTGTGGCAAGAGTCGAGTTGACGGTTCTCGTTAACTCCGGGAACATTAGTTTTTAATATGTAAATGTGTGAACATGTACTAGCAATTTTTGTACCTTTTTATTATTCTTGTTATGTTATAATTAAAATTTAAGTATGAGCAATCAGTGTCATTTACAGTCCACTTAAGTGAACACAATATTATTAACATAAACAAACCCAACCATAAACTTACCAGTATACTCGAAATCTCTTGTTAGTTAAAAAAATTAGGCATTCCATCCATGCTGTACTTTGTATACTTATTAAACAATGGATTTCTATTTCCATTGAGTGGTATATATATTGTAAGGTATTTATTGCAACTTGAATTCTCTTAGATTGTGTGGATTTGGAATATAATGTGGACTAGTGATTCAAATTTAGTTCAGATTGTGTCCCATTCTTTTTAGATCATAAGATTGATTATTTAAAGGTTTTGTTAAGGGAGTTGTAGATTTTCTTCTATACATTAGATCACTACCTTCGTTCAGTATGCAATATCTTGTTAGCACACTTTTCGTAATAATAAATTTATGTAGATTATATTATTTTCGAAACATTTTGAGAATTAATTGATTATTAGTATGTAATTAAAATGGGTCTTTCCTACAAGAAAATTTCCGTAGCCTACTCCTTTCCGAGATATCACCCTTAAAAGGTGGTTGTTTTAGGTGCAATGCAGAAAACTAACTACAGGTATTTTTTCAATATTCCTGTTACGGGGGTCGAATTAGCAACCCTTACTTTGGAGCATTCATTATTAATTTTATTATATTTTATATCTTTACTGTTTTCTACTGAATTATGGTGTTTATTTTTCTTTGCAGTTATTGGTTTTGTGAAAAAAAATTTAAAATTAAAAAAATTTTCAAATAGAACGAGGATTTTAAGTTATAATTTTATTCTATAAAACTTCATCAGTTGCTAATTTCACCCCCGTAAAATGTAACAGGAACAGGAACAGAAAATACCCGTAGTTAGTTCTTTGGCTTTATTGAAATTTAAAAAAAATTAAAATTCAGTTTTAGTAAGCGCCTTTTAAGGGTGATATCTCGGAAAAGGGTGGATTAAAAAAAATTTGTTATAGGAAAGACCCATCTTAATTTCATAAGAGCAATTATCTCCTGAAATTTGTAACATGAATTTAGAAACACTTGAATTATCTTGCTCATTTAAACATACAAACTCCTCGAGTTGTTAAAATGTTTTCTGAAAATTACCACTTTTATTTTAGGAATCTTTTTTTAATCATTTGAATTCCATTAATCTGGTATTTTGCTCGGAAAACTCAATTACCATATTTGTTTGAAAAACAAACTCATTTTAAAAGGATTTATCTCATTACTTTATTTGGAAATCTATTACGATAAGTGTGTCATGACTAGTATGTATAATTTGAGTGCTAAAATTTGAAATACTTTCTATTCTATCTAATCATAAATAACGAATATTAATCATCATATTCATCATATACCAGGTCTGACTATTAAATAACGAGACTGCGCACCTAGAGGGCGCCCGGCAAAATATCTTGTTTATGCATGTCCCAAAACTCGTTTCTGTCACTATTATAATATTTGTGCAGTACCGGTTTAAAACGAACGTGTTTCTTTCTCGTGACGCAAAACAGAGGCGACGTATCAATCTCAAATTTCTCGTTAAATTGAAAAAACTCCCAACAGAGTGCTGTAAATTGTTGCATAAGTCTTATGGGGACAATTCTCTATCTCGTGCGCGTGTTTTTGATTAGTGTAACCGCTTTAGTGAGGACCGAGAGGGCACTGAGGATGGCCAGAGCCTAGGTCGCCTTTGAATGTTTCAACTCCGGAATGAGTGACCAAAATCAACAAAATTGTGCGTGCAGATCATCGAATGAGGCTGGATGATTGCCGAGGCTGTAAACGCCGATAAAGAAACGGTTAGAAAAATTTTACACGATGAACTACACATGTCAAAAGTTGGTGCCAAAAAATCTGACTCCTGACCAAAAGCTCTGGCGTCAACGGGTCTGCTTAGATTTCCTAGGAAGGTTGGAAAAATATCTGCTTTCACATTGAGTCGATGGAAACTGTAGAGGAAACAGCAGAGCTCCTAAAGGCACTCACCAAAGAAGACTTCCAGCACATATTCGATCAATGGAAAAAACAAATGGAAAGATGTGCGACAAGGAAAGGGGAGCATTCGAATAATTTTTATAATGAAACCCTTTTTCGTAATCAGATTCGTTATTTAATAGCCAAATCTCGTATTGTATAAATTTTATAAACTATTCTTTCCAAACTTATTATTTCAAAGTGAATGTTCCAAAATTTTTGTGTATACTTTTCTTTTTGTCATGGTAGAAATGAAAATTTATAAATTTCAACTCGAAATTTTGTGGTTCTCATAAATTCTAATTTCTTCTATTCACTTTAATCATTCGCTCCTTCAATAGCTAATCCAAGACCCTTGCATATTCTCTTTTAGAACGATTTCAGAGTATTCCAGTAGTTCTAGATAACAATAAATGTATATAACTTTTATTTTGGTCTTAAAGGGGACTCAAAGTATTTTCAAGCCTGCCTTAGCTACTTCTGCCACATGAATACTGCTCCTAACCTCAATAAATAACAAGCGATAGTTTTGGTTATCTTTATATCCAAATCCTGAGCTGCAGTGTCAGCCTTCCTTGTAAAAATAGCAGCCTGAGCTTTTGCTGTATTAAACGCAATCAGATTGTCTTCTAGTTTATACCAAAGTAAAATACTTGTACCAAATTCTTGAAGTTCCAACACTATATATTAGAAAATGAAGCATATAAATCAAATACTGGGTTTGATATTTCTTTTAGTAAGTCTAACTTTAATTTAGAATTTTCTCTTTATGATTATGGAAACTGTTTCTTTCGTTCAAGCTTCATTTAAAAAATTTTGATAGCATACCCATAGCGTTAACGATGAGGCAGTTTATTTTTCTAAATTGTGATTTTGAATCAGTCAAAAACTTGATGTTTGTTTTTTTTGCATTTCAATTTTTGTTTTATAAAACGATTCTCTTCTTCCATATCCCATTCTTTTTATAAATTTTTTACATGGAAAACGTACAATCTGATTGGCATATAAGACCTCATACCACAATATCAATCACTCTACAATTAATGGTGTTATACAAGGTGTTCGCTGTAATTTGTTTTACCGCAATTTTGGTAAACATTAGTGTTGTTCATATTTGGCCATCTTAAAGTAGAGACGTGGAAAATTCATTATGGAAAAATATTCTGTAAACCAACGTGTTTTAATCGTTAAATCACTCATCGATTACTATGACGATGAGAAAGTTATGTGAAATTTTTGGGAGAAACAACGTGCCAACAAGACGCACTCTTTATCGTGTAGTGAATTATTTCGAAGAGACTGTTGCTCAAGAAAGTGTTTAAAACAATCCATCAACCTCAATTCGACGCCGTGGTCAGGAGCTTGGTCTTCAAAGAACAATTTTGCACAAGGATTTGGTTTTGTTTCCATTTAAGATTCAGTTGATACAAGAGCTTCTCCAGAAGACCATTTACGCCGCCTTACATATGCAATTGGATGTTACAGCTCGCCCATGACAACCCCGATTTTCATGAAAAAATCATAATGAGTGACGAGGCACATTTCCATTTGAATGGATATGTGAATAAAGAGGATAGTCGGTTCTGGGCAATGGAAAACCCTCAAATTATTCATCAGTCACATTTGCATCCATTAAAAGTGACAGTCTGATGTGCAATGATTGAAAACTTTAACGCCACAACTGCATGCTTTGGGATTGATTAACATGTGATATCAACAAGACGGTGTCACATCGCATACAGCCGAGATTACAATGAAATTACTGAGAGACCTCTTTCCATAACAAGTTATTTCAAGAAATGCTGATGTTGATTGGCCTCCACGGTCGCCTGATTTGACTGCTCCGGACTACTTTTTGTAGGGATATATGAAAAGCAAGGTTTATGCAAACAAACCAGAAACGCTGGAGCAATTCAAACAAAATATTCGTGATTAAGTTCATGGAATACGGCGTGTAATGTAATGAAAAATGTGCTCAAAATGAGATCCATTAACTTTCATTTAATCAAAAATTATAAACAAACAAATTAGTATACCTTTACGGTGGACACCTGTTAGTTGAATTTTTTAACAGAATCGTAAATATTTCACATTAACGTCTACATGTTATCATAACCATTTTAACAATAAAAAGTTTGAATGCAGTATTAATACACGATTAGTCATTTTTTATACATTGTGCTATGACTATTATATAACCTTTAACTTATTTTTTATTATTTATTAAAACTTCTACTCAATTTCATATTAAAAAATATTTTATTGCTATTATAATATAAAAATTTCAGTGTATGAACGATACAAAAAGGAATGCAGCATTTAATTAAATAATATATTACACAAAAAATTGAAACACATCTGATCAAATGAAAAATGAAGCTCATAAAAAGTTCTAAAAAAAGTTACATATAGTTTTTGGCTACTGTGACTCAATGACTCAGAAGGACTCATTTAAAGTAAAAGGGTTGCGGGGAAAACAAAGATTTGTCGATTTAAAATTACCTAGACCTAAAATTAAGAACATTTAAAAACACATTTCAAAATATTTACATAGTTATATTAGACTGGTCAAGTTTTTGTTACACACTGTAGCAATGCGCTGAAATCGAAAATTTAATCAATTTAATTTCCGATAGTTTTTAATTCCGTCCAGCATATCGCCTATTTCTCTATCTATTACTCATTTACTTATCCGCAGTCAATAAAGATAAGATAATATCATTCTATTAGATATTTTGAATAACTTACTCATACCCTTTGTTCGATAAACAAGTTGATAATTTTTTTTTTAGTTTACCAGTTGGTTTCTATATATACATTATATTTTTTGAATATAATTATTGAGTATAATAACTGTTTAGAAATAGTATGAACCAATTAAAAGTGGAAGTGAGTATCTCTACTTGAAAAACAAATAATAATTAGCGAAACTGTACGAAGAAAAAAATCTTGAAAACGTCCGTCCTTTTTCATCATAACAACGCGTCACTAATCGCTATTAATTTGCGAGTTGAATATATTTCTGCTTGTCCACGTCCGTCCTATTCGCCAGATTTAGCACCACACTACTTCCGACTTTCCGAAAATAGAAAATTTCTTAAACTTAAACATTCTTATATTGAGAAGAGTAGATAAAAGTATAGATACGATACAGTTGTACTGTGTAACGACTTGAATGGACTGCAATGCCTTTTAAACGCCATTAACTGTTCTAAAACAAAATATATGGTATTTGTTTTTCGAAAAATCATTAAAGGACGTCATTTTTTTTTAACATAATTCCCTACCGTTTTAGCTAAAAAAGCATTTGTTGATTGTTGTATTTGAGGTTATTTGATGTGATTCGGGCCTTGTAGTATTAACAATAATGGAAAACAATTTAGTTCTGTCTTGCACTGCTGCTAAGAACAGCGACACTAGCGCTGGCTCTGCTACAAAGGAAGTTTTAGTGTACACTTCCTGAACTATTTCTGCAATGCAGCTTCCAAGAACAAAACTATTAGACGGCCGGCTTAGACGCTACGTCACAAAATTTACTGTATTTCTGGAAATAATGCGAATTTTTAAAAATCCGTTCAAGGGCATATTCTTAAAGGTCTAAGCTTTGAAAATTTGCAAAAAAATCGATTTTTTTCTCAAATTTCTAGACCGGATTACCCCCTTAATGTTAAACATACCCATCATTCTCTAAATTATTTAATGTAAATAATTGTGAAATGAGGTATAGAATTTCAAAGGTCAGTAGAGACTGCAAATCTGTAAATCAGCCATTGCTCTCATCACATCTAGGTAGATAAAAGGGTTTTTTGCGAAAATATTTAGCAATTATAAAAATTTCGACATATCTTTAGATTTCATGAATATTTTTAGTAACATTAATAGAATTATTTAAGAAATTCAATTAAATTAAAAATTGTTTTTTCGTTTTGTCATTAGAAATACATTTTTATATACCCACTTATTTTTTTCCAGATTTTACAATCATCAATCTTCGTTCATTCATGGAGGATTAGATCCTCCAAATCGCGAGAGCAGCCCTGTCATCGGCCAAAAACAAATTCACCAGAAAATTCAACAACTTAACTTTCGAGATTGTCATGCTAAGATTACTCAGGTTGATTCTCAGGTGAGCAAAAATTTTTTTCTATCAAGTTAAAGACACACTGTTTGCACTACCACTACACCAACCCTCACATTTCCGCCGTCTGACGGACGTTTCGATAACCAAGTTATCGTCTTCAGCAACTTGACTGGACCACAAAGGGTTTCCAAAATTTCAATTTAGTATGTATCGGAAAGTCATATTTTCGCCACTTTACTTGCAGCAAGACAACGTGCAGCGCAGTACAAAATAAAGCTCAGTTGATAAGTTCCTTGTTGATTTAGTGCCATATATGTTTTGGTTCTAGTCACTTTTGGTTTAACAACCAATTGGTGGTCAAACCAGCCGATTTATTGGGTACTTTTGTCGAACCATTTCGATTTCTTTGGTCAATATAATCCAGTTGTAGATCTTCAATATGAAGGTTTGACAGTTTGTTTGCTGCACAAATGAAGGAATGGTTGGTTTTGGTCGCTAGCAGGAATGATCTAATGACAAAATACATTTAGTAGAAACAGAACCGTGAATAATTCCTGATTAAACACAATTTTTCCTTGGCACGTCTAAAGGCGATTTCTTCTATGTTCAACAGTAAAAAGTAACAACAACTGGGGTAGGGTAAAAAGGTCGAAACCTTTTTATTCGACTATGAACGCATTCCAAGAAATGCTCTGCCAGTTACTGTTTTTTCTGTCGATGAGTAACGATCTTTTACAAGTTGATAACTTTAAGGAGACGAAATTTGCCCTCTATTGTATACATCAAGTGTAATGAAGATTATCTTTTAAACATCCCCTCAATTCAATAAGTTGGTAGGACTTCCAGGTAATATTTACCCAAACAAAACCAGTGAATTAGAATTAATTTTGTGAAAACTTTTGTTATTTTTCTTCTGTAAGTATTATTTTTTCGTTAACACAGATTATAAATAACAGATCTTAAAACTGATTACTAAAAGGTAGCATTCACATCTTCCTTAGAAACGCCCCGTTTTCAGACTCCTCGTTTAAAACGCAGGTAAAAATCCATTCTTGAATATATGTTCTCTTTCAAGGTGAAAGTTCCATGGATGCATACGGGAAGTTGAACAAAAATTTGTTTTTAAAACTAGGGATATATAAATGGGCAGAACTAATCTTAATTGTTTTGACCGTTATCGTGGATTTGATGATTGAATAACATATGATTTCACAGTAATGTACGAATTTCATGTTTACATTTTTATTATCAACAGATATGTAAAGATGGTATCAAACTTATTTATTACAAGGTTATAATATTAGATAACTGTACATACGCTATTCCAAAATATTTTGCGATAAGGTTTGTCCCGACCGATCATTTTAAGAATGTCGCGAAATTATTCAGAAATTATTTTCATCGGTTTGGTGCGCGATTCCAAAAAAAATTTGATGTTTAAAATTGTTATTCAGTTGTTGGTAGAAGATAAAATTAATCATTAGATCGACACTCTCAAATGTATGAAAAATTTTGGCATTCTCTGTAACAATTTCGATAAATAATCGTCACTTATTTGGTTCTAATCGTTTTTCAGGACATTCCAAGAATTTGAAGTGGAAGTTGAACACTGCTTTATGACTCCTCTGTCCAATTTATCCCACAACTCAATCAGTTTGAGATCGGGCGACTGTGATAACCAAATCACTACATTCAGTAAATATTTCATTCCCAATTCCTTCAAATACTCTTTGCAGAGCTAGCTTGGTATCGTTGTCAAACTGGAAGAGAAATTTTCGTCCGATCAGGCGCAGTCTTAAACGTATTACATTTTTCTTTAATATTTTTTTGTAGCTTTCTTCAAAATCCCTTCAATTCAATTCAAGTCTCCAGTCACCCTTCCTCCAAAACATCCTCAAACCATCACCGAACCTCCGCCGTGTTTTAGAGTTGAGATTACACATTGATCTAATATCCGTTCTTCCTTTGACCTGCGCACAAGCACTCAAAGGCAGATCACAATATTAGTTGATCTGAATTCGGGACTCGTGTCGTCGATCACGTTTACTGATCCAACATGTCACAACACGTTCTTGCGTCTTGCCAAAGCTTCTGATGGATGTTTATTTTTCCACATTGTAATCCACAGTGTGTCGGGATATTTTTAATTCGGCCGTTATGGTACGGTTACTTTATCCTAGTCTACAAAGACTTAATATAAATGTAAATTTTCAACCCATAGTTTCTTGCTTTTACCCATTTTGAAACTTACATGTCTCAGTTTGCGAGAACGAAAATACTTCGTATACGAACTTCACAAAAATATGTTTTGATTAGGTTAGGTTTTTGCGGGACCAAACTACATTCAAAGTTGAAGATGGTAAACAAATCAGCCGGTAATGGCAAGTTTTAACTTGTCCTCATCGAAAAAACTTTGAACCAGTGTACTCATTTTAATATTTGACCCGGACAAAAAAATAATACGTCGTTACGCATCTATGGAGAAAATATGCCCTACTTTTCTTTCGCCGGGATGAAAAGTTCGTCCTTGACGTATTCCAACTCACTAGGTCTCACTAGAATCTTCTTATTAAACAAATAGAAAAAAAAAAACAAAAAATTTCGTTGTAAGAAAGGTTAAAATAATCAGTTGAACATTATCCAATATTGTCAGATGTGGCAATCAATACAAAAATACAGGCCAATAAAGACACACAAAATTGTATCTTAATTTCACTTCACATAATGATCCTAACGTTGCTCCAGTGAGTCACAGCATCCTTGATAATAAATAAAGTCGCAGAGGACAATATCTGGACTAAAGGCAGCATTGTTGTAATGCAAAAGCTGTGACACAATCGATGAGGAATTTTAGTACTAGTGATTGGGTCGTACAAGGAAAAACCGCTTCAACAGATTTTCCAAAAAAGTAACATAGAACTGACGAATCACTGTTTGCAGGCAGGACCACATTTATGATCAACGATACCGCTTGTTTTTGGCATACACTTGTCTTCATACACCAACTGTAATTTGTGAAAGATTTTCGAGGGTTTTTTACAAATACAGTGTTGCCAGTTCCCGAGTTAACACTATAGGTTCGTTGCAACCTTAGCTCGGTGATGATCCTCGCAATAGAGATTATGTGTTCCGGGACGGTATTTTCGATACTTGGTTGATAGCAAGTACTGTTCAAGAACCGTGCATAGCTGGAGATTGCATTGAAAATATTTAAACGTTTCAATGATCGTTTCAGGAACGGTCCTGTCTAGCAGATTGGAACAAACCTTATATTACTGGAACTTGGTTGCTACACCTTGTATCTCGCAGCTGTTTTTCAAATTCTTCAAGAGTCAAAGCTGTGGCAATATTTTTTTAGTAACACTAAATCAAAATTTAATTGTTGTTAAATCTGGTGATCAGGGATGCTGAAACCATAAACAATAAGTTTTTATAAAAAAATAATTTTGGTTTTGAATCGAAAGACATATTATCACAAACACAATCCCACCATATTCTGGTTAAGTGGGAAGAGAATCCCATAGGGACAGTATTGAAATTCACTCGGTTAGTTCAAGGTTTTACATCGAGATTCCTATGTTCTGAAAAATTGTTTTTAATACTGTATACATTTAATTTCGTGATTAGTTGCAAAATTTTACTGCTTTTTTTTCTTTTCTGATAACCGTTATCAATGTAGAATATAATTGTTATCTATTTGAAAAATTCAATAGGTTTTGAATATGTGCAATAAAATATTAATAGATTCTTAATTTTTCTGGGTTTCACAGACCTTGTGTATTTGTACATTAATAACATGTATTTTTTTCTTTTTCAAAACATATTTTAGTTCTATCGCTCAAAGTCATGTAAAGAAAAATATATTCATTTATATATATCGTAAGAAAACTTACATTTTAAACCAAACAAAATGATGTTTGTCATAAATGAATATGACACACTCATTCTTAGTTTGATAGAAAATATAAATAGGTTAAGAAAAACCTGGAAAAACTTTATATATTGATTTCTTAACACATTTCTATATCTTAACAACTCATTGAAATTACGTTTTGCAGATTCATGGTTATAAATGTAAATCTATTTAAAATGAATATTTTGAGGTTAGGTTGGTGTCGGCTTATTCATACGGAATAATTTTGATATTCTATAATAATTATTCGTTTATTTTAAAACTCTTATTTATAATTATCCATATAATCAAAATCTCAACTCAGTCCAATAACATTGGTGCGCAAAATTTTTTCCCATACTTTATATATTCTGGTAAATAAAACTTATTTTTTGTTTTCTATTTGCAATAGTTATATAGTAATTTGGATTAGATAGATTCACAGCAGGTTTCATTTGTTGCTAGAAATTAATAATAAATCATCGTTCATAATTTTTTCATTATATAATGAAAAATGTTTAGGCTACACTTGGTAATGGCGTAGTAGTTCAAGTGACTGGAGAACTGTCTAATGCTGGTCAACCGATGCGTCGTTTCACTCAGACGTTTGTCTTGGCAGCACAATCCCCTAAGAAGTTTTATGTCCATAATGACATATTCCGCTACCAGGACGAAATTATCTCTGACGAAGAATGCGATGATGGTGTCCATTCTGAACCTGATGAGGAAGTTTCGACTGGGTAAGTCTTTCCAAAAATTTACGTTAACCGTAGCAAATGGAAGGCAAAAAAATTTAAATAGATCCTAATTTTTGTAGTTCAAAGAGGAATCTTTTGAAAAACAAATTATTTTTTAGGGTTTCTTAACTAGTAACATTTTGAGCAGTTCTACTAAAGTATGTCCTTATTCACTGACACCTAAACACCCTTATTCTACCGAATTTTCTAATCATTTATACTGTTTCCACTTTTGCTCTATATGAAACTTGATTGTTATTTCATGCACTAATCAATCAATCCCAGCATTTGTATCAGCTTTTAATATCTACTAATCCTTTGCATCAGGCACTCATCCCTTTGAATTTGAAATAGTATTTTTATCTAATTTTTTTCATATCAACCTGACTATTTACTATAGTAACTGTTCTATAAAATTTACACCAAATGCCTTATAATTTAAATTGTCAATAGGAATAGTTTATTATTATTTTACATTTAATCCCCTGGTGATAAGGGGACATACTGTAGATAGGCAGTCATATAATATCAATTTTTTGTGTTTGGGATTCTATATTTATATTTATTTGGTATTAGACAACCAATTGTGGAACATCAAGCTGCTATCAATCAACCAGCAATTGCTCCTTACTACAATCCTAATGCCGCGCAAATACCAGCTGCTATTCCTGCTGTACCAATCCATCATAATCAACAGCCACCACCGCCGCATGTAATCAATCCTCCAGTACCACCGACTGTCAATGGATCTATTCATCCTGAAGAAATGAACGTCATGCAAGGTAAAATATTTTTTCTTTTGGTTCATACTTAATTGAACTTTCTTAATAAATTCATAAAACTTTTTGTGTAACCAAAAATGTAAAACTTATACCTTATTATTTTGTATGTTTCAGGACCTGTTCCTTCCCTGGTTACTGTTCCTCAAACTCAACCAATTGCTACTCAACTTCCAGCAATGCAACAGGGTATTGTGCAAGCTCCAATTATCCAACAACCTCCCATTGAGGAGCCTCAGCCACCCATGGAGGAATTGGTCGAAGAACCATTGGATAATAGTTACTCTGAACCACAGGAAAATGAACAGGAACAGGACGTTAATGTTACTGAATCTGGTAATAATTTAACTATATTTAGGTGTTGAGATAATTGCCTGAGTCCTTATTTTTTATAGCTTCCAACGAACCAAAAACTTACGCGAACCTTCTGAAATCTGGTTCTAATTCGCCGTACGTTTCACCGCCATCTCAAACTGCAACTGCTCAAGGATCGCAATCCATGGTTCGTCCTGCTTCGCCGCAAGCTAACATAGGGTACCAGGGTACTGGTTCCCGCACTGCTAATGCAAACAGCGTCACTAATCGCAACAATGCAACTAGCGGCAACCAGAGACCGAATCAGCCGCCTCAAAGGATGTCTAATAGACAAGATTCAGGAAGAGGAAATACTGTTGGAGGTAGGAGTGGAAACGATGACGCCAATTTTGGTAAGAGCAGAAAGTGTTTATACACAATAGACTCATAAATATTAGGTTACAATCAATTGTATTGTGATTAAATCAATTTGTGTCGCTGATCTTTCCAGCAATGTAACTGATATAAGAATGTGGTTTACTTTATCCATTTTTCCTGGTGATTTTTCCTTAACAATGTTATATAATTATTATTACTGTTTTTTTTATTGGTATGCAGGGCAAAAATTGAAAGAATCAGACACTAGCTTAAGAAGCCGATGTTAAAATTTCCACTCTTCTATTTTGTAAATAGTGCAAGACGAGTTGTCTTCTCTCATCTTTGGTTTTTGATGTACTGTATTGGAAAATATTGTCAGAAATATCTCAAAGTCGTTGTAAAATCGCTTTCCAGCTTAATTCCAATCTACCAATGTAAATTTCAATATACTGTCCTTCATCGTTTTTCCTGCTACTCAGTTGATTCAACTCTGCCACTATTATTCTACTATGTGTCTTTCTGTTAGTAGGTTTCATTTTCATATATTAATGTAGATACTGTTATTGAGTTATATACTTCCATTTTTTGTCTTGCCCTTTTCCTTATTCCAGAATATTTTCTTATTTAAAGCATAGTGTATTTAATTTGCTTTTCTTACTGTTTGCTCTTTCTGTATATATTCCATCCTCTCTGAAAATGACTCCCAGGTATTCGAAAGTGGTCACATATTCTTTGTCATTTCATTATTAAGTCTTCCCCGTGTTTTCTTTTCTGATTTACTACCATCCTTATGAATTTCTTCCAAGGCATAGTATATTTAATTGACTATTCTTATTCTGTTCACTGTTTCAGTGTTTATCTCTCTATGTTTATACTTTTTTTCATATTTACCTCCATTCTCGGGTCTTCTGCTCTCTTTTTCATGTATCTATTTTTTTTCAGTATCTTCAATACTCTGCAACTAATCCGTCTATTTCAGCTGATTCTAAGTTTGTGTTATATATTGTAAAAAAATTTGAAATGATTAAAATGATTTTTAATTTAAAATTTTAGATGATAGAAGACGATCTCAAAGTCAAAATTTCAATGATGTCAACCAACTGTTTTTGGGCAATTTACCACATACTGCAACAGAAGAAGAACTTCGTGAGATATTTAGTGAATTTGGTGAGATTTTGGATTTGAGAGTTCACAGTAAACCATCTAAAGTAGGGCCTGGTGCTAGAGCGCCACCAAATTATGGTTTCATTACTTACGAAACTCAACAAGGCGTTGAAAATTGCTTAAAGGCAAAGGTAAGAACCAAATTTTGGCTTAGTAAAAATTTTCATTTAGATAAATGAATATTTTTAGCCGATCTATTATTCAAAGGAGGACAAAAACTCCATAATTTTGAACGTTGAAGAGAAGAAAACTAAGGATCGTACTTCTTATGGAGGCGGCCGCCCGATGGATAACAGGGACCAGAGGAGCGGTCGTGGGGACAACAGTGGTCAGAGACGCGGTATGGGAGGTCCGGGAGGACCGAACAGAAACAGCAACGGCGGGGTAGGTGGCCCACAAGGTCCTAATAACAGGACCAATACCTACAACAACAGAAATTCAGGGGGCGGACCTCCAAATCGAGGACAAAACACCTACAACCGTCGCTAACCGCATTTGTTTCAGTGTCTGTGACGGAGTGACAGATATTGCGCATGCGCCTACGTTGTCGCCGCGAGTTGCTCTAGTTTGTGTGTAAGAAAAAAAGTTTACGGGCGTGTACAGTGAGAATTATATTAAAAAAAAAATCGGAGCCGTTACTTGAAACGTTAGTGCCAATTGTGAACAATTTGCTGAAAAATATATTTACTTCAATCAGTTTTATCTGCGCCTTGTTAACCATTCTAAAAGCCATTCTTCCTTTTTCTCTCTCTCTCTCTTGGTAGTTATTTATAATTATTTTTCTTTTCTCAGATTGTACTTATTGGCTGTGTTTGTATTATAATTTAATGAGAATTGGTATCAAGATACCATTTTAGAATGGTATAATATGCCAGTTGTTAGTTCTGTCATTTACAATAATTGGAAATATTGTGTACCTTTACAGATTAGACTGAAAACTCTCGTTATTTGAATTATGTCTTTGTAGAGCTGTTTAATTTTTGGTATTAATCCTGTATTACATAATACAAGTTGTGATAGAGAAATTATGAACTATACCATTTTGGAGAGACCTGGGCTTTAATCAGTACAAACTGACAAGTGGACGTGTTTTTATTTAATTATTTTCAAAAATTATGTACAAATAGATTTCATTCAATACTATTTAGTTGAAATATGTAGATTTTTTAAACATCTGCAATGAAGTATCTTCTCATGGAAAATTATTTTCAACATAAAATAGATATTTCAATAAATCCCTTGATCATTGGAAGACACTCTGGATTGTAATTTTTACGATTTCATCAGTTTACAATAATAATTTTCATTTGCACCCAGTCAATACAATTCTTGACAGGGTTCGGCTATTTTGCCAAGTCTTCCTATTTTTTTAATCTCTGACTTCCATCTTGTTTTATTGTTCCCAACATTCCAATATTATGTTTTAATAATCACCAAAACATGCAAAGGGAACAAACATACTAGGTCCACCAATAGGCTTAACACTTTATTAAATTGCCATATCTTTGGGAAATTTCCCTAACTAACCATAGATTTAATGTAAAAATACAATATAGGAAAGTTTTTTTTTATCAAACATTCTGAATAAGTTGTAGCATTTGACTAGTATTTCTCGACTAATTTAAATTTAAGGATTGAATTAAATTCTAATACTGGCAAAATGTCAACACATTACTCTGTACCTGTACATTAACTCAGTGTTTATCAACTGCCTAAAGTTCAAAGACCTCTCATGTTGATACATTATTACTGACTGGAACTCACCAGTACATTAGCTTAACATTTCTTAATTGTTTTTTATCAGTACATTAACTCATCGTTTTTCAACTGCATTTACATCAATGATCCCCAATAATGATGCACCATTTCTGACTGAAACTCACCAGTACATTAGCATAATTTTTTTCAACCTGATTTAGTTGAAGGGGTGATAAAAACATTGTTTTGAACCAGTAAATTAAACTAATTGCTTTTCAACTGCATTTAACTCAAATACCTCTTATGTGAACATTATTGTCGACCAAGACCTAATGGTAGGTCATCTTAAAGTTTCTTAACGCGACTGAGTTGAAAAATCCATAAAAGTGTTGAACATATTATTTTGAACCAATACTTGCCAGTACATTAGCTCATTGTTGTCAACAGAATCAAATTCGAGCACTGGATAAATTTTCCAATGGATTATTGTGGATTGCTACTATTAGAAGAAACATTTTTAACAGGGGTTTACTTCCCAGAATCGACATTCTAAATGTAAGACTACTAGAATGAAAATAAAATAACTAAAACTTATTGAATTTTTTTCTGAAAATCAATGAGACCACATCTTGTTTATCTTGCTAACTAAAGTATTAATTTTAGGCATTATCCTAGTATCAACATGCAAAGTAGATCAAAATAAGATGATATGTATGTTTAATCTTGATGGTATCATAACTAAAAATATAGTTTTACATAAATAGGTTGGGGATAAAAAAATGAAATATTTCAATGACTTTGTTTTAAGATTCAGATATTTCTTTTTCTTCATCCAGAAGTACGGAATTTTTTTACTTCAGATCCTTTATACAATATTGGTCGAGTTTTCATTTTGTTGGCAGCTGATAGTCATAAAGCTACACAGCATTCCTCTATCAAACAAAATTAGTAATTCATCATTCATTCATTAATAATAAAATTTTTGGAATCAGTTGACTGTTGCTGTAGTGAAACTAGTTGCAGGTGAATTTATAGATTATGGACAAATAGATGGATTTTTCATGAATAGACAAATATTTCTTATTTGTTAATTACATTATTTCTAACACCTGGTTTGACACAGTGAGGCACAGATAATTTTTTACTAGTGATTATTTAGAAGTAAACATATTTTGACAGCTCATTGGCCCACAGGTCATTACTTTGTATTTACATACCTGTTATTTTATATACAGCAAGTAGTATTTATGTACAACTATTGATAAAATGACTAATGGAAACTAATTATGTGCTTTTTTTACATGTTGAAATTTGTTTTCGAGTACGAGTATTTCATTTTACCTGGATTTTGGAATAGTCTTTTTACTTTTTCTGAAATATTCAAGGCGCAAGTTAGTTTCTTTTTTTCTTTAAATCTGTACAGAAAAAGCAACTGCAATTTTACATGAGGCAGTATTTTGATAAGATTTTCCAAATATTCTAGTTGTTCTATGGTGAACCAAAAAACCTGTTAATTTAGAAAGATTTAGGTACCACTTAAAATGTAATATTTTTCTAATCAATGGCTTAAAATTTTTTTACGAATTTTTTCAAGATAAATAAATTTTTCTGTGCATGGAGCAATCCGTTAATAACAGCAATTGTCTTTCAAGCTTAATTTAAATCAAGACAAGTATGCAAAATCAAGTTTGTGTTAGTTTCTTGAACTATTTTGATTTAGTCATTGAGTATACTAGCCACTGTTTTTTTTTCAAAAATCAATTTTTGTGGAATTTAATGTAATGATACACTTTGATCCATTCTCTAATAAATTTAGAGAATAATTCGCTACTTTCGATTTGTGTTGTTTAGTATTAGTATTTATGACATTTGTTAACAGTTGCTTTGTCTGAAAATTGTTTTTTTTTTAAAGAGGATTTTCAACAGAAATGTAATTCATCATACTGATCAAGTTAACCTGGACACAATATAGTAATTAAAGCGTGTGTAATGCGAAAAGGTTATTGTTGCAATCAAATGGGTTTTGTACAGATACTACAAATAGTTAAATAAAAATTGGCGTCGCTTCTGAAAATTCCATGTATTTGCAGCATTTACTGTGTTTTTAGATTATCGTGCCTTATTTCGAGAAGGTACATTTGATAACATTTTTCTTTAAAAATAATTCCATATAACTTGCAAATATGCATAAATATAGTGGGAATCATTTAAATTGGAGGCAACTGTTTTTGTTGGATTAGACTAATTTCATAGTAGGCAAAATACTTTTTGACATAAAATGATTTTATAACCTCCAAAAAGTTGATGTTATGAGAATATTACAGAAAATCCAGTCATACACCACCCCTGAAATCGTCTATACTTAATTTTGATAAAAATTTAGTAATAACAAAAAACATCTGCATTTTATTTACTTTCAGACAGATCTTGCATTACGTTAACGTACAGGTTGTAGTAATGCTGACTTAACACTATATCCGGTCACGGTGATTTAAAAAAACGGGACTAAATAAATAATATCCACTATGACATAAGTAACTTCAAATACATAGCTGATAGCAAGTGTCAAAGTTGGATTGAGAATTTGTTTCAGCAATATTCATAGTGTGTGAGACCACCTGTATAGTAATTCTTCCTTTTACATAGTCAACAATTTAATCATAATTTGAATCTAGCGTCACTTTCAATTTTCGTGTAAAGTTGCTTCCATTTTATTTAAACCACACTGTATTGTAGATAATAATTCAATTATATACCCTTTAATTCGCATTATCAAAAACTAGTTTCATTTTCACTCATTTCAAGGGTATAATTAAAAACTGTAAAATTAAATATTGAAAAATAAAAAATGTAGTAAAATAGTGAGAAATACAATTTTTTACGAGATGAATTGTGTTTGCTTGTCTGAATCCTCTCCTTTTGTAACATTTTAAGACTTATGTTAATTTTATTTTCAACTTTTATTAAATCGATTTTCACAAAATAAATGTTTTTTTTTTCTTCATTGCAGTCAGTCTTTTGGGGCGAAGCTCTTAACATCGAAACTTACGTAGCTTGTTACTGTTTTTTTTTTCGAGTTTTTCCACAACGAAGTTTTCTTTCTAGTATTATTAAAACTAATCAATTTGTCAAATTTTGACAGTTAATGTGATAACTACAACATAATCACTGTAACAAGTGTTGCCAGCCTTTGAAGTCACTATTCTAACCGTCCTCTTATATAAACACAGTAAAAAAAATTACTTTCGGAATGGTGATAGTAAAACAATTTCTAAGTTAGTGTAACCATTGCTTTATTTGATTCAAGTAAACAAATGAATGTTGTCAATTATATTCAAAATATATTTAAATATATAAAATAAAAAAACAGGTACACAGCATTAGAAAAAAAAAAGTGAAAAAATATTTACACAAAATTTACCATTTATTAAATTTTGTCATACAATGGAAGTACACAACGCCTCCGCCACTCATACAAATTACATAAACCTAAGCCTATGTTTACATCATACTAGATTTAAATAATAAAATCAAAATACAATACAAAAAGAAAATCGGACTGACTCCGTAATTATTATTCAATATCGAAGACAATTTTTTTTCTAATTTGAACATTTCCTAATCAAATATCAAAAGAGATGAGAAACAAAAGTGAATAAAATCTCGACATTTTATGTTGAACTCAAACATATTTTTTTGTACGTTGTCGGTATTTTCCAAGCGCCGCGATGAAATGGAATGATTGGAAAATTGGGCTGTAAATGAGATGATTTATTAAAACCTGAAACAATTTATAGTTATAAGTTATATTTTAGTTCCAGTTTCATATAGTTGTTACAACTTATGGAAAATTTGTGTTATAGTTTTTGATCAATCTGTATATAAAATGTAGAAACAAAGGTTCACTTAGTTACTTAGATCCATCCTCATTTTATCAATGTATTGTTATCGGAATTAATATTAAGTATACAGATTAACAGATGTTATGTGAAGTGTTTTGGAAATCTTATGTATCCACAACTTTCGGCACAAGCAAATGTACTAAGAACTTTTCACCTGTTTCCTAGAGGGACTTAATTATAATGATTTACCCTATTTTTATATTATTCTGGCACTCTGAATAGGTATAATTACCTAAACGAGCGTGGCGTTAGGGATAAATAAGTAAAAAATTAGTAATTTCTATAATTCACAAATTTTCCCACGTACGTCAATATAAATTTTTTAAACTTACCGGAAAATGTTAAATCACAAAACTATCCTAGTATTTATTATCCTATCACTTCTGATAGGGTTGGAACCTTTGGTTGCGTTGTCCACCTCCCCTTTGCGGTTTACCAGCGCCGCCACTACCACCACCACTTCCTTGGTATCCACCACCAGCTCCACCTGAAAAGGAAGAGCAGTATAAAAATTTTAATATTATAGCAACCTACTCACTAATTTTTTTTCAACTCTAAAACATTTCGTTTTCGCCACCTGCGTTGTTTCACCATTCTTCCAACAGCATTATTGCATTTTTTTTGTTTTTTTTTTGTAATTATATTATTCACTTTTTTGATGCGAGAGCTGCAATCGAAAATGTTGCGGCGGTTTTTTTAAACACTTTAGAGGGAGACGCAACTATTCTTAATGTGTATTGTGGAAATGTTCCAAATTTTTCAAAAACGCAGGTTACGAGTGAACTGCAAGACTATTAGATACTATATATAGTATAACTTGGAATGACTGAAATCTCGACAAGGACCGGTTGCCATTGATAACATCCTTGAAAATTCAAACAGTTTTGCCAGAAAATGAAAATTGATTGTACCTTGTTCGAGAAATCTACAGTACAAGTTAATTTTTAGAGAAAATAAATAAAAATCTAAAGCTCGTTACATTTCCAAAAGAATAACATAAAATTAAGTCTAGAACATCACCACAAGTACCTTTTCCGCGTGTATTAACGTTACGTCCACCACCACCGCTACCATATCCTCCATCATAACCATATCCCTGGTCTGCATACAGGTATAGAACAAATTTTATCAATGTTAATCAAAAAAAATAACCTTTGGAAAGGTTGTTCAGAACGTGGCTAATATATAGCTTATTATTATAGATTATGTCCCATAATCAATTGCATACCTGTTCTAATTATATTCTTATCAAAAGGTCAATTAGAACACTCAATATCCAACATTTTTTATATAAATAAAACAATGGAAAGTGTTTTACCAACATGAAATGTGATTACAAAACGATGTTATAAAGTACGTATTCTTGTAATGCAGAGCAGCATTAATTCCATGTATACGCAGGAGCCACTAATATCAACCAAAACGACATAATTTTCGAACTTTGGTTGTGCGCTTGTTTTATGACCCAAATTAATTTAAAATCTCGCAACTTGTCAAGAAATTCGATCATTAATTCGTCATTTAAATGTGAGAAAGTATAAATCGAATAAAATAGATGTATGGAAGTATTAGATGGCAAGAAGATCAATTGAAAGAAAAGCACATTGGTCAATAAAGAAGTTATGTCATACATGCACAACAGTACTGACGAGCTGAACAAACTTGTTACCTTCTGCTTCAATTATGTCCTGCAAAGAGCTATATCGAAAAATACCTAATGTACAAATAAAGAAAAAAGGAACGTAAAATGAATGAGAACTGTAAACAAAATAATGCATCTGGATATTGATTTTGTACAAATTCCTTAGAATACAATTAATTATGGAACCTAGATAATTTAACCTTTTCTGTTTTGTTTAGTCTTCTATTTAGAATAGAAATCTATATAATTTATAAATAAAATGAGAATTTCAACCTAAAATTAATAAATTTACATACAACGACCAAGTAACTTTTTCCAGAACATAAAGATTCATTGTCAATCAAAGTTTAGACAATCAGCAAATTGAGCTCAAACGAAATAACAATTTCGTGAAACAATTCGAGATTATGTCAATTTTGATGGAGCAACAAATGTAAAAATAATTTTTTGCTAAGTCAACCTGTTAGAATAAAAAAATATGTGCTTATTGTAATTAGATGAACCATTAAAATCAATAAAAGTTCATCAGATATAATTGGCACCGAAAGACAATTTTCAAACTAATATTTCGTAGGTAGGTGGAGGAAGAAAAACAGAAAAAAAATTAATTTGAGGGAATGTAGAATTTCAACAAATGCTTTATTTCAAGCTCTAGATATTTCACAATGTATTTCTTCCGTACTATTATATATTTATGTATATAAGGTCAACATATAATCATGTATAGGAACAGAACAACTGTTGACTTAGTGTAAATATGTCCTTAAATATATTTAAAAAATAAAGATGAACTTCGTGGACACAAAACAACCTATGTGAATATCACACTTGTTATCTGTGACCATTTGTTGTATAAAACTAGGAAACGGAGGGCTGGCTGTAGAAAATTAATAAATAATAAAATATAAACCATTCCAAGTTCTACTGAAAATAAAAAATTAAAAAGATTACACAATTAAACTTGACTGCACGATTTTTTCAGTTAGCAGAACATAGACAGTATATATAAATAAGGTAAAAGAAAATCGATAGAAAATGGTTGGAAATTAATTTTCTACAGCCAACCCTCGAATACAGATATTCATTGACATATACACAGAGCTTACAAGGCACCGCTCGAGATTAGAATACATCTCGGCTGAAAAAATGTTACTGTGTCCTGTACGAGTATTTACCGTAGTTACCGTAGTTGTAGTCGTAATTTCCGTAACCACCGTAGCCACCTCCGTAATAGTCATAGCCTTGACCGTATCCGTCGTAACCATAACCTTGGCCGTAACCGTATCCACTGTAAGCTTGATTCCAATTTTGGTTACCATATCCACCGCCTCTACCTCCGCGTCCGCCTCTCATTGGGCCGCCACGACCGCCTCGCATACCACGGCTCATCATCATGGGTCCTCCCATCTGGTCAGGTTTAGGTGTTGCTTTTTTAACATCAACCTAAAACAAAATATTTGTAATTTTTGGTTAAATTTTCTCAAAATTTTTCAATCATTTATAAAATTGTTCATTTTACCCTTGTACTACAAAATGTCCACGCTCGCGTTCAGTTGGCGTTGGAAGATGCTTAATTTTAATGTTCAACCCTCGCGTTCCAGCGCCTAGCCAATGAAAAACAAGTATCCTAGGCATATGAGCACGTGGAAGCAATTACCAAATTCAATCACTTTTTGTTTATTTTCTTGGTGTTTATGTTCAATTAATCTGAACAGAAAAGCATGGAGGAGAGCTCAGAAGATATTGTTTGATCGCTTTTTGAAATTCAAAACTATTTCAAAAAATAACAAATTTTTATTCAACTTGAAGAACAAATAGAGAAAAAGGATTTGTCATAGACAAATAGCTTCTATATTAAAGCCAATAAATGATACTTTCTAACGAGGTAACGAGAATCCTAATATAAAGTATACCTATTTATTTGTAAAAATATAATTTGAATATCAATTTAAGGTTATTTTAAAAGCCAATCAAAGCTCACAAGTTGGAGTATCAAAATTTGGAATAAATTATAATTACAAACAATTCGTTTTAAAATTTTGTATCCACAACTTTCGGCACAGGCAAATGTACTGAGAACTGTTTACCTGTTTCCTAGAGGGACTTTAAAAATGATTTACCCTATTTTTATATTATTCTGGCACTCTGAAGAGGTATAATTACCTAAACGAGCGTGGCGTTAGGGATAAAATTGTAATTATGAATTATGCCTCACCTCTTTGTCTTTAATGGTCTGTTTTGGAGATTTCAAGAGTTCATTCACAACCTGTTCAGATTCAAACGTAATAAAACAGAATCCTTTCCTTTGGTTCTTCTGTTTGTCAAATGGCATTTCTACTTCAATTATCTGAAAATAAATCTCAAGTAAACTCACCGAATAAATCGACATTTATCATTAAACTTACCGATCCAAACTGTGCAAAATAGTTTTTAATGTCATCATCAGTGAGTTCGTTCGTTAAACCTCCTACAAATATTTTACCGTGTCTCGCTTTGGCTTTCTTAGGATCTACTTTTTTTCCATTAATTATATGATCGCCTGCAGCTACTACTTTGTCAATGGCTTCTGTTGTGGTAAATACAATAAATGCAAAACCTCTTGATCTGCCTGTATTCGGGTCTGTTTTAACATTTATACTGTCTATTTCACCATATTGACCAAAATGTTCACGTAGTTCCTCTGAAAATGACACCACCAATTAAACATTTTGAAAAACATGGAAAGAACTATTGAGATTTTACAAAAACATCAGTAATGGGATTATCTTCAAAGCTACTCAGTAGCAGAACTGACATATTGATCATCATGATAAAGTATAATCAAATTTAAATGCATTTTACATATCGTGGATACAGAAAACCAGTATGACAAGTTTTACGACAGCTGATAATATTTAATAGAAACACTTCTGGAAAAATTAACAGACCCCAAAAAATATTACAAATTGTAGACATACATATAGGATCGATTTATAACAATTAGTATACAATAGAGTTTTAACCAACGACAAGGTTTGAACTAAGAATCAAAGTATAAATTTGCAGCACGTTATTGAGAAGTTATTCATTAATAAATGGAAATGTAAAAAGTTTTATGCACCTGAAGTCAGGATAGGTTTGTTATATGTATTTGTGTATATAGTACTTAGGTTGACCATTGGTGAACTGTGTATTTGAATGGTAACTACAAATTTGCTTACAACAATCAAAGCAGAAACTTGTAAAAAAAGTCTCGGAAAAGTAAACTTCACAGGGTGAAAACATTGGAAAAATGAAATTTCCGATTATATAGAGATCTTGTGGAAAAAAGAATAAAACACAAAAACTCTATTTTGGCAAATATGGAAGAAAAGCATTAATAACATAAACCAATATATTACTATAGGTCTTTTCAATGACAATGACCCAAATTGTTTACTTGGCCTTTCAACTCCCAACTAGGCAGAAGGATACCTTCCAAAAAATTGTGAAACTTATAGGGAACAATTTCTAAATTTAGTATTGATATTGCTAGTTGTGTTTATAATAAATCATGTTTTTGACCTGTAGGGAAATAATTTTTTACATTTCAAATCACTTCTAAAGAAAGCATCAAATATATTAAATTCACAGTATCATGAAAACAATATTTTACCAGATATATCTATATTTAAAGTGAGATCGACACAATCAAACCAAATTATTTGAGTAAGATATTTAAAGAATATTAAGTAATATATTAAAAGAAAGTAATTCGAGGCAGACTACAAATTGCGAATTTTGAATTGAAATTAGATACAAAACACAATTTTGCCAATATTGAGGTCAAATTTCTGTTGACAAAAATAAGAAGCAAGCTGGAATATTTAAATTGATAAATGAAAAGTGCTTCCAAATATCGCATACAAAATATTAAATATGAAAAAACAAAAATTTTTATCTATATACAAAATGTGATGACAGATGTAAGATTAATAAATTTACATGAATGGAAGGAAAGCAATATGACAAAAATAGGTTACAAATCTCCCAAAAGCAAAAAGGGCTATCACTATACAATTCATACAATCTTACGCCCCAATTAACACATATATGAGGTATTTTACAGTGAAATCAGCTAAGCAATAGATTATAACAACAGCAATTTCAAGAATCTAATTAATGACATCAAGGTGGGAAAGAGACATAATCAAAAACTGGTTATAGGGAACTTTGATTTGGTGACGAAAATGCTCGTTCCTTACAATAAAATGTTCATCGCAAATATATTCTTCAAGAAAAACCACAACAAAAAATGTATATGGCACCTTCAAATGGAACTATAAAAAATGAAATATTACTTCATTATAACTAATAAAATAAAAGTTATGGGCTGAAGGAACATGGGGATAGCACAAAATAGATAAAAACTTTCCAGAACTGTGCAAAGTAGGAGTTCATAAACAGCAGAAGAAACTGTCCAAAGAATTACTCAATAAACTCATCAATATCAAGTAATATGAAACATATAGAATAACACTGGACTCTGTAAGAACATAAAGAAGATTAGGGAAGATATCAAGAGTTACAAGGAACAACTAATTGAAACAGCAATCAAAAACAGAAATAGCTGCGAGAACTCAAAGAAAACGATGATCATTGGAACAAAATGACAATGAAAATGAAATATATACAAATCATTTTGAAGCAGTTATGAATACAATTTATTTTCAATAAAGTTATCTCAGGTACTGGAATATAATTTTATAGAAACTGGAAGCCAATAACAAAAAAAACAATGCAGTAGCTCGTATGCCTAAAAATTGCTTCAAAAAAAAATTGGAATAAAAATATGTAATATATGAATAAAAAAAATCAAGGGCTTATGTGCCACTATGGATAGAAAATAAGAAAAAAAACAGGAACTATTTCAAGTACATAATATAATTGTGGTTGAAGTGATCATAAGGACTCTAAATAAATTTTATAAATCATAAGCAAATACTAGGCCATAAAGGAAGTAGCTTCAACAAAATATTGGGAAAAAAATTGAGGAAGACCAAAAGAAAATTTTGTGTGGTCATTGCTCCAGGAAAAAATAATGCATAAAACTGGGGAGTACAAGAAAAAATTTCTTTCAAATGCTAAAAGTAAAAATCTTATTCCTCAACTTAAAAAATACTTTTTGTACAACTGCCATTAGAAGGGCTACTTTTAATGACAGTAAGCAGTGTTAAAAGTGATTGTTTACATAGAAATGTGTTAAAAATATTTGTCAACAGTTTTGTGATTATATGAATATTAAAATGCATTTTGAAGTTAAATGCCATCCCAAATTCGCCTATTTTGTTATCAAAATAGGGTAGTTACACAAAAAACACTGTATAACGTTTATGTTGAAATTTTGTTCATGAAATTATTGAATTTGCTCCATTCACTTCACAAGCTTTTTATCCCTACCAAAAATATCACTTTTTACACTCGTAAATGACTATTAAAAAAAAATCACTTATTTTGAAGGTTGTGTGGCCTCTGAATCAGATTTATGGACATTGTTTATTTGTAAAAGTATAGGAAAAATTATAAAAAAAATTTAAGCCGCCCATATTTTGAAACATCGAAGATCAAAACTATACTATATTTGATTTTTAAAATAATTTCTTATTTTTTTACATATGAGGAACACAACAAAAAATGAAAAGAAAATAGACCGGTTTTTAAATAATTTTTAAACTAAAAAATAATTTAATATAATCCTAATATCTTTAATTTAAAAATAATGTAAATTAGTTTATATAATGAAATTAGAAAGATGCCGGGAGTGAAGTCAAACAAACAAAATCTCTCCCACCATTAAAAAGAATAGTTGATTGCTGTTTTCAACTAATTTATGACATTTGTTGAATTAAAATGAATATTAACTTACTATCTGTAGTTTCCCAACTCATGCCACCAACAAACAATTTTCTGAAAATAAAAAAGGGACTTTAATAGGGTGAATTCCAAAATGAATTCCTAATTTGTTGCAAGATTTTAATTTTGCTTTAATAATTACGTTTAAATTTAATGCAAAATTGAATATTTGGTAACTGCAATGAACCTAGTTCAATCAAATGGAACAGCAATCTCAAAGTAATCTGAAAGTTATGTTAAAAAGAAACAAAGAAAATAGATCATTGAAAAAATCTAAGTCAAACTTTTTAAGTTATTTAATCATTTCAAATCGAATTTGACTTTGTCCAAACTAAAAAATTAACGTTGAGTTTACTAAGTGTTGGCAGAAGAATGTGCCCAAGGATAAATACCATGGGTCCAAAGTGCTCCAACGTCCTCCAAGATATTCCATCTTCCACTTAGCTGACTCAGCCACCTGGAGAAAAGGAACCATGTTTAAATTGGATATGAATAATATCCTAAAACCTGGCATCCTACCACCGCTCCCGATTTATGAATCTTTTAAATGACTTTAGTTACAAGTTTTTTTAAGATTTTGATCGCCGAAATTCAAGTTTTAAGTTGATTTAAAGCTGAAAATTGAATAATCTTATGCTCGTTCAAACGGAAAGTTCTTCAAAGTGACAAAAAAATACAACTGGAATTGAATAACGCGCCAAAAACAAAGAGCGTCATCCGCCATTTTCTTCTAAACTCTGGCCTGAGCTTCACAAATTTATTTTCCAATTAATCATAAAAATAGATTACATCAAAATAAAATACAGCGAAATTCTTTATTCTTATGATCTAAATATACAAATTAAATTATTTAATAGTACAAACAAATTTATATATCCAAGATGTTTACAGATTAAATATGGATTCCAAAAATTATGCTTAGATACATAGAAAGGAAAATACATCGTACATCGGAAAAGCTTCTATTGTAACAAGTTTACGATAAAACGCTACGAAAACTTAAAAATGATGTTTATATTTACATGAATTTTTTTCTTACCTATCGTCATCTCGACCGGGCGTATCTGCACTTCCACTGTCAGTTGGTTGTGCATCTCCTGAACCGTTTTGCTGAGCTTCAGCAGACACATCTTTAGAAAAATCTTCACCGTTCTCCATCGGAACTGCCTGTTTTTCAACAGATATTTAGAAATCTAATATAAATAACTTAACTCTATTTAAACTACAAGTAATGAACACACCACGTCCTACCTTCACTATGACAAGAAGAGAAGAGAACGGAAGGCCGACGCCGGCAAGCAAATACGCGTAGAAAATCGTTATGCTACTCCCCTCCACGTCATAACCGGTAAATGTAGCCAATCGAAGCTCGCTGTTTCCAAGCCGATCCACTTTTTAATGCGCATAATACCATAAATGGCTTCTCCCAAAGAGTAAACACAAAACGGCGTGACGTTGGCAACTTACTAATATATGTTATAAAATGAGATAGAAATATGGCTTTTAGTCTTAGCGTTGTTCGTAGATTTTCGCTTGATAATATGAATATCTTTTTTACCGACGAAGAAGATCATTGATCTGTTATCTAAACAGTGGCGCATCGAAATAAAGATTTTTGGATTTAGTAATATATTTATAATCTTGATTCTTGATAATTTTACTTTACTTATCAATACTAAGATGAGAGAAATCAACCATTTTTGGAAGAAAACAGTCAATCTGTGGAAAACAAATTATTTATGAAAAAGTTATGATGGATCTGTTTAAAATACTAAAGTTTTAGTAAAACTATGATATTATTAAAGATACTTTAAGCAGACTCTGCTTTATAAAGCAATTGCGCTTTGTAACATTAATTAAAAATTATTAGCGGATTATTTTGAAATTTAGGAGAATATTTTTAATAAATTCATATAATCTGAAATTATAAGATTCCCTTAAACAATTAAGGAAATTTCAAGTTTTGTTGACCCGACTATGCTAAAGTCCAAGGTCAAGTAAGTTTATTGTATTTCACTTGATATGTTAATGGGAATATACTTTATTTGTTTTTAATTACTTATATACACAGGCTGAATTATTTACCGTTGTCAAATTCTACTATTTCTCTAGAATTCTTTATATTCAATTAAGGATCAGAAAAGTAATACGTACACGTACCGAATTTTATACTATAAATTTAAAACGAACAGTAATCTGGAAAAGCTATTATTATCATCCAATAGATGTCGTGGAGTGTTCAAAAAGTATTAATCGTTTGAAAACGAAAATTTTTTTACATGAAATAAACATTTATTGAAGGATTAGTTTATATTGTAGATTGGATTAGACTTTCCCTATAAGCTATATCCCCTTTTTTTTGACACATTTCATTGCGGAGGTACATAAATTGTCAGATTATGAATTTTTAGTTGGAGGAGGGTAATTTATTTTGTTAAATTTTTTTCAATATTGTATCAAAATGCCTCATACCAGGGTAAGAAGTATTGACTTTTTTTTCTGTGAAATTTAATTTGATATTTTTAGGAAATTAAATTAGGGGACGTATGGCGTACTTGCAACAAAATAAGAGCTGCAGTTTTTCGTATGGGCATAAATTTATTCGAATATTTTCAACCACTAGACCCTCACAAAAACAGTTTGATTTCAGGTACAAAAAAACTGATTAAATTTTTATTTATTGTGTATTCCACTAAGCACTCTCGACAAATATATTCAAAACCACGATCTTTCCCGCTCCACTTAGTCCAGAGAGTTATAATCGTAAATCCAAGTGGAATGGCTTACGAAGCGTTTTGAGCGTTGAGATAAATATCAACAAATAGTAGAATATTTGATGGTGCGTCACAAGAATGCTTCAAACGTACTTATAATATCCCAAACTACATTAAATAACGATATGGTTGCAATTTGCTTTGCTGGAGTTTTGAAAATACCGCTAATTATTTCAAAGCTCACTTTCAGCCACCTCTTGACAAGGTTGGGAACGTTAGTAAACGTTTTCGCGTACGCCCAAAAGCGTATTTCAGACTGCGTTAACGCTTAGTGGAATGTACCCTTAATGTCATATAAAAACGATTAGTTTCAGCTAAAGAGTTCTTTTAAATGAATTGTAATGTAGGCAATCAACATTACACCACGCTCTCTTATAAACTTTACATTAATTCACTATTTCAATAATTTAAAATAAATGGGCTGGATGATAATGAGAATTTTTGATAAAAAATCTTCTTTTTATAAGAACATTAGAAAATTGACTGTTTTCATTATTTAAAATTCAGAATTCATAAACTTACGTTATGTATTATTAGTTGCCTATATATTAGGAGTAATAGGTTGCCTATATATTATGGAAGGATATATAATAGGAAAGTAAATATTTCTTAGTTGCCTATATATTAGGAGTAATAGGAAAGTAAATATTTCGTTCAGTAATTGAAACAACTTTTAAATAAAGTAACATTATAGACATAAATTTAGATAATAAAAATATTTTTTAGAATCACAATTTATTTCTGTCATAAATGGACAATTAAGAGCCACAATTGGTTTATCGGAACAAGAAGTTGCTGAACTAGCTGATTATTTTCGGGTTCCAGATGGAAGGATATATTATACCCAGTTATGCGAAGTTATACACAATAGTGGTTGAGTATAAATTTAACCCATTTAAGCTTTTTAAAATAATTATTTGTTACTTCACGTATGTATCATGGGTCATCGAACTGTTAGTTACGCCCCTGTATTCTACAGAGTGTCCCAAAAATATAAGTGTTGAAATTAATTTAATATTGGGAGACTAGTTGTAAGGGTGAAAAATTCCATATAAAACTTTTTGTTTCTTATTTTTTGATAATAAAGTTGAGAGGTAGCCTATATGCTAATTTAATACCTTTGAATAAAAAAAAAATTTAAAAAAAAACAAAATGGCGGCTGTTGAAAAAATATGTAAAATTAACGTACTTTTTCAGTTTTTTTTTTTACAATTTTATGGTAAATTATGGTAAAATACAACAAATCAAATAAAACGCACAAAGTAAACTGCTTTTGAGCCCCAAAAACGCGGACTATTATAACTTTCTCATTATTTCGAATTTCGTTATGAAATTTTAGATATTTTTTGAAAATAAAGGGATTCGAAAAATGTAAAAAAATCATCAATTTTTTGAAAATAATAACCGGTACTAATTTTTTAAGAAAGAGAGAGTTTCGTTGAGAAAATTTGGGTGGGAGACTGGGCAGTTTAATATCGTTTCTGACCCTTAGAAGACGTTCTTCAGACTTAGCTGATATGATTATGAATCTTTTGGATGTTTTAAGGCCTTCAGTGTAAGACTCCATCTTTAGCCATTTGATCAGTTCATTGTGGTGCAAAATGTGAAGACGTTCCTTTTTGGCAAGGTTGTCTGCTTCCTCATTGCCTGGTATACCCTGGTGATCTGGTAGCAGCATTAGGGTTAGTTTCTTTTTGTTAGCTAGCGCTTGTTTATTGTAGTTTGAGTTGTTTATTGCTAACAACTCTGCATGAAAAATAGTGACTTTTCCAGAGGCATGAAGAGCGCATTTTGGTCTAGAAATACCTAGTCCAGCTCCCTACGCTAGCTTCGAACCGTCTGCAGGGCTGGAGTTGTGGTGATAGGTTTGTAATCGTGCTGCTCATGGCCAAAAAAAGAGCAAACCAAACGTGGCTAGAAGAAGAAGAAAGGAAAGCTCAAACCTAAAAAAACAGTTCTTTCCAGTTTGGGTATATATTTTGAATTTTTTTTTTGTTTTTAAATTGATTTCTGTTTCTTTTTGTTTATTTTCAATAGGAAAGCGGGTAATTGAAAGCCGGGGTGGTACAACTGCAGCTGCATTATTGCCTATCGTCGGCCATTTGGCGGAGCTTGTGTGTGTGTGAAAGAAAATGGCTTGAAAGCAAGTTCAACTTAGATTGGCTGAGCTTAATATTTATGAATCAGTTTATTTATGTGTTAATATATTAAGTCGGAACGTTAATTTTCATCCGTCTTTAAAAAATTATAAAAAAAAAACTAATTTTAAATCAAAAGAGACCTAAAATCAAGAACATTTAGAAACATAGACATGTCAAAAGGTCTAAGAAATGAGAAATTAAAGAAAATTATGTATTTTTAGTACCGCAATTTAGTAGCAACGCCCCTCTGGTAACAGGATTAGAATGGGAAAATCCATTGCACACAAATCGATTGAGTATAAGCGAAGAAAGACGTCTAAGCGTTTTGTTAACCAAAATTGCTTCACTGGTTAACTTGAAAAAGATAATTTTCAGACCATATTTTCAAGATTACGAATTAGTAAGTATTATTTTCGACGAAAAATCAGTGTCAAGCTTTCCGAAACTCCATTTTAAGTCTTGAAATTTGAAAAATGAAAACTTAATATTCCAAGTGTTTCTAGCACTTACTTCTCACGGTTCATCCAGTGCTGTATTAAGCCAGCTCGGAGCCTGTAGCTAATTCGGCCAATGGGCCCTTGGTTCGCTTCAGGTTCTTAAATTTGACTTTAAACTCTGATGAGAGAATAAAACAGAACATTTCAAATATTCATTACATATAATCAAATTCAAATATATATTGAAGTTAGTAAATGACACCCATGATACTTGAGAAAGAGTTAGATTGGGGTTGAGCCATGATATTCGTTGCGAACATATTGAACATCATCTACATTGACAGTTTTTTTGTTATTTTGTACATCATTAGACATTTGGGGTAATGTAACAAATTCGTAGTATAAAAAATTTTCCTTTTTTCGAAATCGAAATCGAAAAAATAAATAACCACATGACAAACCATGTATAATTTTTAAATACAAACCAACGTGTCCAAGGGTTGGTTTGTATTCAAAACATTAATTACCCCCCCCCCCATTCCTTATGGGAACCATTTAAGATCTGTTAATCATATATTAAGTTATACAGTATGTCTCTTATTTTAAGCTCCATGTACGTATCGTCTCGGATTATCTAATTTTTGTCTTATATTAATGTAACTGTGAAGAATCATAATTCTACCATTCAAATTTCTACTTACTCTTGTATTCGTTAATATTTATCGTGAACCGACCGTCCCATGACGGGAACCGACGTCGTAGCTAAGCGATTCCATAAGTCCCTTAAACACTTGAAGTTCGATTAACTTTGCGAAAGTTGCTACTTTTTTTTTAATGCTGATGAAATAATAAAACCAACTAACCTTTTATGACCAATTTAGAAGATATAATTGATTGATTGAAATTTCATAAATGACGTGCTTAGATCGGCGAGATTCACGTTATTTCAATCATATGATTCGCTGTTTTAATGAGTGGAAACGAAACGACAATCAAGTCGAGGGTATCAAATCAACTTACAAAATTACTTACCCTTATTTTTGATGTGAATCTAACGACCATAAATATCATTTATTATAGCTTTTGTATATAATAGGCTTAGTATTTAAGACAGCATATACACGCATAGTGTGTTTTCAATAGTCTTTACATCCAACAAGTACAGTAGGCAGATTAATGAAACCACTTTATTTACTCATATTTTTGTTAATAAATAGTTTTTAAAAAGTAGCGAATAAGTTATTTAGTGACGAATTTATTTCGTTTAACTTTATAACGAACGAGCGAGATTGATGATGGCAAATTTTCAAAAAAAATATAGGATTCAGCAGATGGAAAGTTTGGTCAACGTACTAAGTGAATTTGTTAATTAGAATCGTGCTGAATGTGACAAATTTATCGGAAAAGAAAATGGCTATGTGGGTAAAACAATTTCATCAATTTTTGTTTGGTTCATAGTGAAGATCTGTGAGTAAAGGTGCAAAGATGCTACTTTGCACTGTATTGTATTGAATAGATGTAGAAATATTACCTAATTTTTCAGGTATCTAAAAATAATGGTACCGTGACCATTGCTCATTTCGCCAGGATTTTAGCTTACTTAGAAATACTCCTTTCCGCCGACGATTTCAATCTTTTAGTCAAGAAATATATGAAAGATTGTTACACCGTCAATTACTATGCTTTTATATCATCGATTAATGAAATTGTTAATTATTTAAACGCGCACGGTATTTTAGATATTTGCGGGGTAAGTCAAAAACATACCACGGGGAAAAGTAAAATACGTATCTCTATGAATTCCTGTTATTCTAGGATGTGATGAGTCTCTTTCCAGGAAGGGTGATTAACGCCGAATTACCAAAATTACCACGGCCGGAAATAGGTAAATCTTTTTTCAAATTTTGAGATAATAAATAACATTAACAACTAGGTACTTTCGCTTTTTACTGATCGAGAGCCTTGCTCTGCAACTCCCAAAATAAAGGCGCGATGGGTTCCAAAACTGTTGAATTTCGAGAAAAATTCATACGGATGGAAGTTTGTCGCTGTTTATTGACGCAAAACGATTTTTCCAACGCGAATTTTCACTACAGACGAAATATGGCTACACTATTACCCTCCCGAAAGCAAGGAGTCGTCTAAAGAGTGGAGGAAGCGGCGCCCGTGAAAGGGAACACAACCAGATCCGCGGTAAAGATGATGTGTACTGAAAATGAAACAAAGAGTGGGTAGAAGGTTTTGGTTTTTAACAAAATCAGGTATATTGAGAAGGATTAATTTAATTGTATGCTATTTGGACATTAAGAAGGTTACTTGGAATTTCCTGGGTCAGGTATCAGTCAGTCAGGTGTGGATAGATTATCGTTTTATCAAGGGAATTTGTTCGGAGAAATGTCTACCTGTATTAAGTATTTTCAAATGCAAGGAGTCATCTAAAAAGTGGAGGAAGCGGCGCCCGTGAAAGGGAAGACAACCAGGTCCGCGGGAAAGATAATGTGTACTGAAAATTTCCTGAAAATACCCCGCTATCGCTCGGAACGGAGGAGCATTCCATTGGGAATTGTGATTTTTCTCCAGGATAACGCACGACATCATACCATGCGTCTCACGCCCAAAGAGCTTTCAGAGAATTGGCAAAAATATGTAACTAGTGAGAGGAATGGCCTAGAAATTTTTATAAAGAATTTTCGATAATAAATTAATATGGCAGAACGTTAGACTCGATTATATTTGAACCGTCGTCGTTTTATACTCTTGATTCCTAAATATTATTTCTCATTATTTTTCAAAGGTAAAATTATGGCTGCAAGAATTTTTGGTAAACAGAATATATTTCATCCAGTATTGAACGATCCCAAAAAAATTGAACACATCTTAACCACGATGTCCAATTTACAAGATCACGTTCTGAAAAACCGGTTGAGAGTCTGCGAATTTTTTAAGGTATAATTTTCATATTAACTCATCATAAAAAGTTGATATTCTTTGGTTTCTACTTTTTCCTTTGGATATTATAATAATATCGCTAAGCAAAAATTGTTTACTACTTAGTCAATTGATAATCAAATAGTTCATGAACTCTTTATTCTAAAATTTTTCAATGAAATTAGACCCAATTATAGTGATCAAATGACCAACATTCCGACGAAGCTAAATTTTGGGTACAACGGTAGAAATAAAGTCCCAAAATTTCCCATTGATATGTGCTAAACAATTTTTCAAAGTCTTTATTTCCACATAAAAATAAAGTAATGCACAAAATGCATAAAACGTGCAACATTCTTCTTCTTCTTTTTTCTTCTTCTTTTTCTTCTTCTCTAGAACTCTTTTTGCCATTTCGAGCGTCAGAATATTGCGATTTTGGTTTTCAATCTCCTTTTATCCAATTATTCCACTCGTTACTATCGTTTGCTAGTTCATTCACCTGTTATATTGTTTTCTCTTGAATTCCTCTTTGGTGGGCTAGTTCTTGTAACCAAAATTTCTGGATCAATATATTGTAAGTTAATTTTTTAGGATTTTGATCCATTAAACTGCGGTAGAATAACAAATTCCCAATTCCATCGAGGTTTGGACGCTTTGGTATTAGCTGGTAAACAGAGATTTTTTTTGTCACTTCCCGATGTAGAAGCAGTAACTAATCAATATCGAGATCCATGCGATCCGAATAGAGTGTGCTGGAAAACTTTTGAAGACGACATCGACCACGTTTTCACGGTTAAAGTAAGTAATAGTTTTCTTAAGACAACATACGTAAATGATGCTTTTCACACTGTTTTTATCTTCATAAAACACAAAATGTCAACAGGGTGCAGGAATGTTTTCGAACACGTGTGAAAATGTGTGATAATATTGAAAAATATTTGCTTTTTCCACACATTTTTCATCAGATTTCAATAAAAAAGAAAATAGTAGACATAACCTCACTTAGCTATAACTGTCGGTGGTTTAAACATTAATGCTAAATCTAGAGGTTGACGAATGGAAATATTACACTTTATCTAATTTAATTTCCCCCCTGAACAGCGAATGAGAGTTGGTTTCGCGTGCCGACAATCGTAGCAACTATAGGCGCTAGTCTTAGTGTCGAAGGTATTGGAGAGGTAGCATAATAAACAAATTTCGATGACTTAAAACTTAAACTTACTATAATATATCGAAAAAAACTATATATTAAACTGGGACGCGCGAGCTAACTCTCTAGAAACAACACAGCTTTGCTTAGATCTCGGTGTTTGTCGAGATTTTATCGCTTCTTAGGTAGAAGGTTTTGGTTTTTCACCAAGTCAGGTATAATGGGGAGGATTAATCCAATTGTATGGTATTTGGACATTAAGAAGGTTATTTGGAATTTCCTAGGTCAGGTATCGGTCAGTCAGGTGCGGAAGGATTATCTTTTTTCCAGTGATCAACTCAAGAAATTGTGTTTGTATACGTGTGCGTGCGTCTGTATATATATGTACGTGTGAATAACGAAAACCAGACTTAATAACGTTGTACGAAACGAACTTGTGGCTTTAAACGTCAAAGTTCTAGATGCTACTGGAGTGGTCGAGCTGGTGCGTTGGTTATCGTCAGTTTGTTGTTCCGGATTTTGAACTGCTGCTGGTATATGTCGACTTCGTGGTGGTTAGTCACGTTTCCGTTATATGCTGTGGTTACCAACAGAATTGGGTAGCATTCGTCGACTACCAGCAGGGATGAACGCCAAAAATTTACGAAAATACTGCTTCCGTTCTTTGACCTGAACACGAGCCGGTTTCAATAATTTTATCGAAGTAATAAATGTAGAGGTATTCTGCATATTTTACAATGTTGTTAAAATGTTTAACATCTTGACAATATACTCAATATTTATGTGTCAGAAAAGCAGAATTATTTTCTTTTCTATACTGTTTCTCAGAAACAGTTTGATGGGATATTCTTCCTTCAATAAGTTGTCCCCTTATTTGACAATGGCAGGTACAAAAAGGTATATTGGTTAAGGTAATACTCTGTTATAGTGTCAGATACAACGAGGTCCATTATTATGATTATATACCAGGAATTTCATAAAATTCTTTTAAACCTATTTCTTGATAAACAGCAAATACTAAATCTTCGTATTGATTGAAAATGAAAGATTGTTACAAGACAAGAAATTCATTAATAATCTGTTTGATATTTTTATGGGTTTTTCAATTTTGTTGAGTTCAGATTATTACATTACCACCACGCACTGAGCTCTACTTTTTCACTGCTATACTAGCTCAAGAGGTTTGACTCTTTCGAACCTTCTCATTATTTCACGTATGCCCAGCAGCTGAAAAGCCTTGTGAAGCCTTGCTTCCTCATAAATTTTTATTATTATTGTTTGACAATAGTAGGCGGTTAAAAAACCGATGAAACTATTGTTTTATAAATTTAAATCAGAATACTGTTCACACTACTAAAAGTAGTGCACAATTTGATTGTTGGTAGCTGAGTGTCCAGCATCAGGTCTGGGTTTGAAAATATTTGTATTTGCAGCAGTCACTGTCTCTCCTCTAAGGCGACGTTCTCTGAGAGTAGGCGTTCTTCTAGCATAAACTCGTTCTAAAAGCTTAATATCCTTCCCAAAATATGGATTCCACACGGAATGCGCAAATTCAAGCTTTGGTCTTATATACGTTTTGTAAAGAAGTCTTATCATCTCAACTGAGTGATCCTTAAAAGCTTTTTGTACTATATAAGTGAAGGAATCGGCTTTCTTGACTATTTGGTTAATATGCACATCCCATTTCAGGTTATCGGTCACTATAACTCCAAGATCATATTACTGATTAACTGTAATAATCTCCACACCGTTTAGAGTATAAGCTGTATCTAGTTTCTTATGTTACTGGTATATCAGAGGTTTATAGGAGATAAAGTAGACCCTGAACACTACCTTGTGGTGCACCAGCTCTAGACTTTATCGGTTTTCATTCTGAATATTGATGTTCGCGTCCAATACGACCTGTTACCCATTAAATGACTCCATGACGGCTGTGAGACAGATGTTTCCTGCTAGACTAATTTCCAAAAGAGATGATATCCCTTGGCCCCCACGTAGCCCTGACTTGACGCATCTTGATTATTTTTGTGGGGACACCGCAAATATAAAGTCTACATGAACAATCCGAGCGACATTAGTCAGCTAACGGAAAATATCCGCCAGGAAAAGGCAGCAATCACACCAGATGTTTCCTGCAAGACTAATTTCCAAAAAAGGTGATATCTCTTGCCCCCCACGTAGCCCTGACTTGACGCCTCTTGATTATTTTTGTGGGGACACCGCAAATATAAAGTCTACATGAATAATCCGAAGGAAATAAGTCAGCTAAAGGAAAATATCTGCCAGGAAATGGCAGCAATCACACCAGATGTTTCCTGCAAGACTAATTTCCAAAAGAGGTGATATCTCTTGCCCCCCACGTAGCCCTGACTTGACGCCTCTTGATTATTTTTGTGAGGACACCTCAAATATAAAGTCTACATGAATAATCCGAAGGAAATAAGTCAGCTAAAGGAAAATATCTGCCAGGAAATGGCAGCAATCACACCAGATGTTTCCTGCAAGACTAATTTCCAAAAGAGGTGATATCTCTTGCCCCCCACGTAGCCCTGACTTGACGCCTCTTGATTATTTTTGTGGGGACACCTCAAATATAAAGTCTACATGAATAATCCGAGGGAAATAAGTCAGCTAAAGGAAAATATCTGCCAAGAAATGGCAGCAATCACACCAGATGTTTCCTGCAAGACTAATTTCCAAAAGAGGTGATATCTCTTGCCCCCCACGTAGCCCTGACTTGACGCCTCTTGATTATTTTTGTGGGGACACCTCAAATATAAAGTCTACATGAATAATCCGAGGGAAATAAGTCAGCTAAAGGAAAATATCCGCCTGGAAATGGCACCAATCACACCAGAGTTTTTACAAATCTGCGTTCGTGTTTAGAGGAGTGCCGTCTTCGAGAGGGTCGTCATTTAGATAATGTTATTTTTAAAAAATAGACTTAATTTAATTATCTAATCTTATTTTTTTAGCCTATACTAAAAACTATATAGTACGAATTTTAATTATTTGTTTTTAGGTTGATAACCAAGGTCAAATTTGATTATTAGTTGATTATATTTTCCAGTTAATTGTTTTAGGGTTTGGAAAAAATGCCTTCGTTAGTAGTTGATCCGCCTCCGCAAGCTGTTCGTGATTTACCAAGATTAGGTGGCAAGAATTGGCAATCAGTTAATACAAGAAGTAGAGACTTATGTGAAGACGCAGTTGATAAAGTTAAACAAAAAATCGTACACAGACGAATATTGTTAAAACCAGTTTTCAGAGATTTCGATAAGTATGCAATTGAAATATATTCTTTGTAACATGCCTAGATCCGCGAAAAAATTATTCCTTCGTTCACGTATTGTGGCACAGTAGTCACACGCACAGAACTAATAAAATATAACAGATTTCTGTTTGTTTATATTTTAGAAGAAATATGAATTCATTTTTTTATCTTAGTTCTTTTTTATTCAATTCTATTCTACCTACTCATTCCTCCTTAGGTAATTTCTGTTATTTTTTCCGCAACTCTACAGCTACAAAGTTGAGTTCAAAATGTTTGAAGAAAAACGTAATAAGCCGAATAACATTTTACATCATATATAATTGATTTTTTGGGAGATAAAATTAGAAAATACTGAGAAAAACATTTGGCGAAAGGGGATTTTAAATATATGAAATTGATCTAAAATATTTAGATCCTTCTACTATTTGTAATTACACAGGAAAAAATCTTATTCTAAATAGAATATTATTATGAACTCGTCCACGACATGGACCAAGAAGACTGTCCTCTTCGACTATGTTACTAGAATCTAAAATTCGGTAGATGCGCCGGGGACTTTCCAGGAACAGATGCGCGAGTTCTAAAAAGAGCATCTATTTACATGTATGCGGTGGCGATTTGTTTATATTGTTTTCATAGAATCAATTTCTAGGAAGGCCTTCTTGTTCGTCTACATTCTAGAACCGACTTATCGAGAAATCTTTTTATATAAATACCCGCTTGTTTATCAGTGAGGATGCCAAATCCACCAGATGATATTTTCTTACGCAAGAAGCGTTTCCTGCGGCAGCGATAACACACACCTTAAGACGTCCAGACAACCAAGAAGATGAGAGTATATAGTCAACAAACTAACTCTTAACAAAAAGATAAGACCTCCAAAATCTCCCATAGAACTCGGGGAAGAGGAAGGAGTCTAGGCGCGAAACTGCGACGCGAACAAGGATGAGGACCTGTCTAAATCACAGGGGGTGGCGGAATGTTCTTCTTCGTATCCATCTGCGGATTTATCCGGAGGTGGAGGATTATCGAAACGGGATTCCTCACGCGCGCGCGCACATGTGGGTATGTGTGTGTGTTGATGAACATCCGGGGAATGTGGATAAATTATATAAGTTAGTGAAAATTTAGCGGATAGTAAATAGTTTAGTGTACTTAGTGCTAGCGTATAAATAAATTAATTGAGTATAAATTCACCCGTGTGAAAAAATCGTTTAAATGAAGAAAAACATTTCAATATATTATAGAGCGACTATTCGCAAGTAACATCCAAGACTTGTCCCTCATCCTCCCTCATCCCGGTTCATTCCAGCACCATCAAAAAGAATGTTTACCTGTTTAAAGTATTAATTTGAAAAACTTACATTTTATTGAAATTTTTACTTTATGTTTTATAAATTTCTCGTAAAACATAATTCAAAACACTCGTTTTCATCATGACAACTAGCGCTGAGGGGTGTCCAGAAACAAGTCAGGGGTCAACATACTTTTCTGGGATAAGTAGCCAGAGGGGAGGTACATAAATTTTTATAAACAATCGACTAGAAACCCCGAGGAGGATTTGGAGATTTGTCGCTGTTGGACTATCCACAATATGCCTTCCCACGACAAACTTCTAGACTTAACTTGGTACCGGCAGGTCGACGATGGCCACACCGAGCTTGTAAAAATAAAACTTGTAGGGCTAAATAACTTTTCCCCTTTTTCAGGCATAACAACGGTCACGTGAGTAGATCTCAAATGAGACAAGCACTCCATTCGAATGGTATCCTTTTGTCCGACGACGAATTATTCGCTTTGGAAGAGCGATATCGTAACGACATGGGATTCAATTATTTCTGGTTTTTGAAAGATGTAGAATCTCGACCTGTTGAACCTCTGGTAATTTATGGAACAATAATCAATTCGAACAGTTGTAAAACTATTCGTTTAGCACGCGAAGCAATGAAAATAAGGTTAATCATGAATGTATGTGTATCATATACCCAGAGGATGTATCGTGTTTTATTTTCTTGCTGGTCCTGAGGTTACTCAGTATTTATAACTGATCTATTACCCTCACTCGTATTAGATGTGGAATGGCTCTAGGTGACAGAGATCTTCGTCTTCTATTTCATACGCTCTCGGGTGTGATGCTCTGGAGATTCATAGTTCTCCACATTTCGCGAGAATGTCAATAGAGGTAACAGAATCTGCACGTTTCACTCTCAGCTAAACCTAGACTCTAAGGTATCCATTGAGACGATAATTCCCCGACAAGGCTCATGTTAGCAATCGTAAATTGTTCTTTGGTTAAAGTTTTCCAGGAGAAGCTTTGCATGTCTCAATGTAGATTGTTCCAGAAACTGGTTTTTCCTCTATGTACCTTTTTTTCTAAAGGTTTATCATCATAAATAGTTATTTTTGCTTCTAATAATAGTGCTTGTTAGTACGTCTCGTTGGTTCCTCTCCAAACAGCTTTTTGCATTCATCCATACATCATTTTGTAGGGAATTTCATAAGCTACAAAACTATGAGAGTTGCAGTCCTTCTAGGCCCCTTTCTTCAGAGAATTTTGATGTTAAATAGTAAAAAATACTCTCCCTTAGCATTGAAATCAATACTTTAAACGCTTATATCTTGTTTAATTTTGATACTAGACGATTTTGTGAAAAATCATACGGAAAGTCAGTGGCATTCACCACTGGGGTAGAAGCATACATTGGTACCAAATCAGGTTTGTTATTTGCGTCATGTTTGAGCTTCTGTCCAAATTTCAAACTAATCCGTGAAAGTCTTTAAAATTGCGAGGTGATTTGCTTGGTTCACTGTACTAAATCGCGATTACCATAGTTAATACAACAAGCAATGTTACGAAGGGATAAAATAATATCTCGGTAGGCAACAATTCTACTATCAAAACCATAAAAAAAATTTATTTCAGCCTACTGATCAAAAATAATGGAAGCGCTTCAATATTGCGTCTACCAGAGTATCTCAAACGTTTTATAAATTATTATATATGTGATCGATTCTTGATCTATAAGACTGGGGAGCAATGGGGAGGTTTAGTGCAGCTCAGACTTCGGTCCTAGTACCTGAGCTTTGGATAATTCTTCATTTTACACTTCTATCTAGCGTTTGAGGTATTGTTGAAGCTGCATATGTTACGATATGGAGGTTGGGTTAAGCTTGGCAAGTCTTGTCATCAACACATGTCATTGGCATAAGTCCTAAATAGTAGTACAATTACTCAGAGATAGTTTTTGCACTCCCTCCATACTCTCGTTATAGATCAACGCATAGAGAAATAACCTAAGCGACGATTGACTCAATGGTGTCACAAAAACGGCGACGAGTGTAGCGGGGCTTTCTAGGTTAATGCCGGATGCAGGAAAACTAAGGAACAGCTGTAGATGAGTTCACGTGATGCTCTATGTTATAGAGGACTGGGGAGATGTGTAAAAAAAATCGTGCAACGTAGAGGGGTGCGCTAAGAATAATCTGTTCCTATTGAATGCGATGCAGAATTGACCGGTGAAATATCTTTGATATACATCAGAGAATTTACGAAAATTGGGCATTGAACATTGGCTCTGCTGGAACATGGAGAGTTCTCAGCCTATGGGGATCCTGATTGTCTATATAGTTCAGGCGGTGTTGAGCTGTGCGCAATTTCTGTTACTGTGCTTCGAAAGCTAGAAGAGTTCATGTCTTGGACGTTGATGACGATCTAAAACTGATCAGCAACTATGGAGTACACAAGGGAGGTTCTATTGGCGAAGAAGGAATAAGAAATGCAGGAAAACTAGAGAGAATTATTCGATAAGGATAGCATGCAGGGATTCTAACTTAATCCTATGGTAGTATAATTTGACAATAAATTAATGCTTTTCCTTTGGATTATTTTATGCAAACGATATGTTCAATTTTAATTTGAATCTGTATATGAAAAGATAAACTTATATTGAGCGATGAAACGTAGAAGAAACACTAATTTTCAAATTAATATTTGTATGAAAGATGCAATAATTTATTATAATATAGTCCGGTCAAATTAGAAAACTTTTTGAATCGTTATATCTCAGAAGCGGTGGCTCTTATGAAAAAAGTATTAATGAATGAATTTTTTATGATCTACAATTTTTGATTTGGGTATATTTATGCTAAAATTTACAGCTAATAATCGCGAAAAAATTATTGTTTTTGACCTTTGGCATTAAATAAAAAATATAGGGAACTTTCAAATTTTATTTGTAATTATATTTTGAACGATTTAACCAATTTTCAGCTCGTTGTAAATTTATGTAACTTTGAATGTCTAAATTGACCGGACTAATAGTACAAGGAATGCTTTCGATTGCGTAGTATTCACAAATGATTCTGCTATAACACAAGTAGTGTTGGTGACAACAAATCTTCTTCTTTCTAATACGGATGATCATATTAGTAGGTTACTACCCGTTCATCGCCATCAAATCTTCTCAGGAAGACGAAGTGCAGCATGATCCTCCCTGTGGTCTTCTTCTTACTGGGTTTTCATTTACGTATTCACAAATCTTCTGATTAAATCATTGAATCATTGAATTGTCAGCCTTATTGATGAAGAAACTACATACCAGAAGTAGAGGTAGGGCCACTACAGACGCCCTCCACCACTCCACCGCTCACTGCTGGTGCGGCAACGATCCCTTGATAATCAAACATTAAAAAATTTAGAAATAAACTGAAATAATTATAATTTATTTATCATAAAATCGCACACACATACACTACTTTAAAAAATAGTACAGTAAAAAAAGCAGACTATTGTACAGTTAAGTTTTAAACGTTAAACTCAAAAAAGGATCTCTGGCATTTAGAAGCTATTTTAAAATTGTAAAACAAAAAATTTCAATCATAATTTTGAATATAAAAAGTTGATAAATTGTTGTAATGAAACGTATTAGTTCATTTAAGAAGATCGACAAAAAAATGGTATAAGAGGATTCGGTCTTTTCAAACGTCAAAATAGTCACTTGACTATATTCTTCTTCTAGAAACATTATATATTGATTTATTGTTAATTGTTTTATGTCAGGTAATTAGTTTCGTCGGCTAAACGAATAGACTATAATAAGTTTCGTTGGATATTGTAATTAAGGTCCTAACGATCATCCACTTTCTAATAACTAATAAATAAATCAGTTATATTGATACATCTTGTGTTGTAGTATATTAAATTCCTAGAAGACCGAAATAAAGTAAATGCCGAGCATCCGAAGAAGAAACCAACGAGACAAGAAAAGGATATTGTCTTAATCATGGCGAAGATTAAAGGAAAAGTGGTGAGAGAACGAATAAGAGTTATGGAGTTTCTTCGAGACTTCGATCGTTCGAATTCTTTAGTTATCAGTAGAGAAGATTTCCGAAGAGGTTTGTCGGTGTGTCGTTTCGAATTGACTGAAAACGAAGTTGAAACTTTGATGGACGTGTGAGTAATTTCATTCATCATCGTAATAAATCGTTGTGAGTCTTTGCGTTATTGACATTAGTTCATCAATTACTGCTTCCAGTTGAGAACCGCTATCTTACACCTTCATTTTCAACTACTTTCCTAACTAATACCGATAGACCTATTGAATAAGACCCCCTTCGAAAAAAACGTAAAACCGGTCGGTCTTTTTGTCTACATGCACATTTCAAGTGTCTTCGCAAGGCAGTTCCTAAATCAAAAGATGTTAGATCGGCACTTTAGGTGATCTTAATCCCATAGGACACCAGGACGCAAGCGACTCGGGTCTGTTCGGCGAGGAGGCTGGAGATTAGGAGTGAAAATTTGAATTTACACATATAAACATATAATAATTTAAATATATTTACGTGTTTAATTATTCGTTTGTCATTGGGGGCGTCCATTAATTACGTGAGGCGTTTTTAGACATTATTACCCCCCCCCCTCTATTGAAATTTCGTGAGATTTGGCTCAACCCCCTCCCCAATCTCACGTAAGATTTTTGAAAATGTATGTTTCTAGTGTAAATGCTTGAAATTTATTCTAAAAGAAAAAAAAAACTTGAGCCTCCAGTTCCGGAAAGTTGTTATGATCTTCTAATATATCGATAAATAAATGTTGCAGATTTGCTTCTCCGACGAGGAAGGGCTGCGTCGATTATAAACGTTTTTCTGATACCGTCGAAGAATCTTTTACGCAACAATGCTTAGAAAGGGCTCCTCTAATCGTACCCATCCAACACGTACCCACCAGAGATTGCGAAAAGAATTTCCTCAACTTCGACGAAAGGATCAAAGTATCCGTGGCTCTACAGAAATTGGCCAAAAAACCCGATCTACAAATGAATTTGTCTTCTGTGTTGTCGGTAAATATGTTTGTAATTTATTTAAACGATTTTCGACAAATAATCGTCCTGTGAATACACTGTTTACACCACCACTACACTGTGTGACGCGCGTTTCTATAACCAAGTTATCGTCTTCAGTGACTAAAGAATTTACCTTCAGTCCCTGAAGACGATAACTTGGTTATAGAAACGCGCGTTACTCAGTGTAGTGGTGGTGTAACAGTGTATTCAGTATGAATCACCAACGGTTCTAAAAATTCCAACTTAATCGTCCTCTATTTGGTTCCCTTCGTTTCACAAGATATTCCAAAAATATAAAGTGAGTTATTCAACTCAAAACTTTGTTAAAAATAACAATTTATTAAGCAAATTCCTTTTTTTTCCAATAATCTGACAAGTATACTCGACGAATATCAAACTATTAAGAACCCAGTATCAGTTTACAAACTACCTTAAATACTAAATCTTATCGTATACAATAATAACTATAAATCATCATAAATTCAGTAGATGAGGTTTATGGTCGTTTATAGTGACGTTAATATAAAATTAAAATAAATGATTGAAGATAATACGTTAATGGGGTTAAAGTTTACAATCTATAAAACTGACATAAATACGAAATATAAACCATTAATGAGGTTAGAGATCGTAGTAATAAATAAGCAATTGATAATGGCACGCTACTGTGATAAGGGACTCTTTGAATCACTTAAAGTTTATTTCAGAAAGATATACAGTAATAAAACCTCATTAGGTATGCAAAGGGACCACAGAGTGACTCAACGAATATTTAAGCCACTCTCATAGTTTGGCATTAGGATACTCGTAAAAATGAAAGCCGAATCTGAAATAGGGTTGGAATTAGGCAGAGGCACTAATAGAAGGTTAAACGGTACCTGATAAACGCAAAACGTAACTGTATAATCTACTTAAGTAATCTCTATACAATATTTCAAGACCTACACCGAAATTGAGCGGAACAGGACGGAATTCACAATTTTATTACTCTATACCTTTCTGAAATAGACTAAATATATGATTAAGTGATCTTAAGAAATGAGGTTGGGTCCCATAAGGAGTGGGGAAATAATTAGTGAAAGTGGAGCACTGCTTACTGACTTCATTACTTTTTTTGCACAGTCTCGAGGATGCTTCAGATGATAAATTTTCTGCTGCTTAGTCCTTCAATATTTTTTATGGCTTTCTTTATTCAAAATTCCTTCAATTTTTACCAGGTTTCCAGTCACTCTTCCTCCAAAACATTCCCAAACCATCGCCGAGCCATAGCGGTGTTTAACAATCGGGATTTAACATCCGTTCTGCGCACAGGCACTCAAAGGCGGATCTTCAGATTCGTTGAGCTCTGGGTCCGTGAGTCGTCGATCACGTTTACAGATCCAACGTGTCACAACATTTTCTTACGTCTTGTCAATATGAAAGTTGTTAAAGTGTATAATTTAATGATTATGGATTATGGGGTGGGCAAAAACTTTTGATCGGTAGTGTATATGTGGTGCAAATAACCGATCCTCAGCCTATGTGTTATGTTATGAGTGGTGTTATATATATTTATTAGTCTATGACACATGGTACGATAATTTTAACATTATGGGTTTTTTATGGACCAATTAGTGACGCATTGTTTATTCCGATTTTTATAAATGAACCTCGTCGATACACAAACGCGTACTTGAAAACCTTTATTTTGTTTTCTTTGGGGTCGTAACTTTTAATAAGAGAGTGGAAGCAATCCGAGCAATAAGAGGACGTTCAATTATCTCTTTGGGTTTTGTGAACGCCGCCTACTGCTTTTCGGAAACTTTCAACAATAAGGTTATTGTGGACGTCTTTATCGGGTTCAAATGTAGTTATTATTGGAGGAAAATCTTCGTTTTATAAATGAAAGTTCGCTCAAGACAATGAGAAATTAAATATCTACAGCGAGGCTCTGACTTAATGGTCAGAAACTATTCTGTTGCTAACTATGTGAATGAAAAACAAAAGAACGGGCCCCTTGTATATTGTGACGTTTTTCTATTTCGAGAGCTTCTCGAATAATCCTGGACTTGAAGGAGCGGAGTGGGGCGATAGTTTTGGTTCTATTGTTTGTCAGGTATGGACACGATGTTGGGCAGGGGTTGAGGAAATATCTGAATTGGTGACAGACAACAAGTGTTCCTTGGCTCTGATGGAAGTACGTCGATTTGTCTGGCCAATATAGGAACGGGGCCAATCTGAGCAGGGGATTTCATACACTCGATGGTGGTCATTGGATATTTTGTCTTTGACAGATCTGATTAGGTGGGAGAGTTTTTGAATGGGTTTGAAGATTGTGCGAATACCGTGGGGACTGAAGATTCTGCAAATTTTGTCGGTTACACGTTTGATGTAAGGAAGGGATACCCTCATTTGATCTTTCAAACCAGTAGATGCTCCTAGAAATTTCGGAATTGTTGTAACCATTCCGAATCAATGTTTGCTTGCTCAAAAAATTGATTACAGATGGTAGACTGGATTCGTAAATCGTGATACGAGTGTATCAATGACAGAGTTAAGTTGGACCGGATGATGGTGGGATTGAGCATTAAGGAAACGATTGGTGTAAGTTGGTTTGCGATAGAAGGAGCGAGAGAAACCGCGTGGAGAAAGTATTTCTGATTATGACGCCAAGGAACGGTAGAGATAACTTCTCGTCCACCTCCATCGTAAACTGTATACAAGGATGTACGCCATTCAGATGGAGCAGGAAGGAATGTAAAGTATCTCTTCCATGGGACCAAATGACAAAAGTGTCATCAACATATCGTAGCCAACAACTGGGTCGGAGGGGGAAATAACGGAAGACAGATGTGATTCCATAAGAGCACCTTTGAATTGCCGGTAGTAATTTCCTTCGAATATAAAGTAGGTGCTGGACAAACAATGTTTGATGAGCGAAAGGTAATCTGGGGCGATGTGGTGACTATTGCCTAATATATATTAAATTCTTGTGCAGCGTAATTTAACGTACTAAAATTGTAACGAAATCAGAGGGTTGTAACCTAATCTAAATAATTACCAAAAAATTGCATTTTGATTTGATATAAATCACGCCCTCTTAAGAAAGCCCGTCCCTCTAAGCATCCACTCCCGGATAAATCCATGTGTGGATGCAAAGGACATTCCACCACCCCCTCTCATTTCGACAGGTATCTTCGTTCGCGTCATACTTTCACGCGTAGAATCTTTCCTCTTCCCTGAATTGTGTGAGAGATTTGGGAGGTCTTATCTACAGTTAGCCTGTTGGCTATACACCCTTGTTATTTTGGTTGTCTGGACGTCTTAATATGTGTATGTTTTCGCTAACTTGGGTAAACCCCTTCTTCAAGAAGAGATATAATCCAAATGGTCCTTCGCCTTCTTTAAAACTGTCTCCAATGTATAACTCGGCATTTGCTTATGAAATGCGGAGTTACCGTGTTGGGGGGTGTCCTCTTGTGGGTAGTCATTTTTTAATAACCTAACTTAACCTTTGTTTTTTTTTGTGAGGTGATTGAAATGCATTTACGCACGTGTAGAGGTTTCAAATGCCATTTGCCTCCTCTACATTAAACATTGAGTATCCTGTATTTTCTGCAGGATACTCAATAGCTCAGACTTCCTTGTCCTACTGGAGCTGGCGTTTTCTTAGCAGCTACCACTTAACTTCCTCTTAGTTGTTTGCTTTTCGTGACTGACTGACTAGCTGTTTCTATCTTCTCCAGGTTTTTCGGGCACCCCCTTCAGTTCGCCGCCATGTATGCTCCCGCGCAACTCCAAGTCGCACGTGCTTTGTCCGTGGTGAAATCCTCGACACCTGTAGCAATGTACAGGTCCGACGTGCTTTTTCTGTTCAACGAAACTTATTTTCGTGTGGCATAGGTATCTCAGTTTTTTGTAGGACTGCTTTATTACCACCATTGATATTGGTGGTAATTTTCAGGTGTCGTCGACGTTTTTTTACGTTGTGAATGAAAGAATTATCAACGTAAAGCTGTACTTGCAAGCTCCAACGGAATTTATTAGAGAATTTAAGAAGAGATCGTTGGTCGATATATTCTCGATTAGGGACATAATATTCCGCATGAGAAAGAGTTGATGTTAGGTTAAGTTTTTGACCTTACTTCACCGGACTAACAACATTTTTCAAAGCAAATATTTGATCTGTTAACGTAGTATGACAAATATTTATATAATCAATTTCTGACTTTTCAGGACTTTGATAAATCCAATTGCGGAACTGTATCACAAACGGCGTTCTTAAAAGCACTCACCCTTAGAGGAATGGATAGATTGATATCCAGAAACGAGTTCGACACTATTTGCAAATGCTTCACTTTCGAGAGAGGTATGAGAGATGAAGTCGATTACAGAGCGTTTATGAAAGCTTTAGATATCATATATGCCACCGAAAAGTATAACCCGTTCTAATTGTTTACACACTTACATCAATAAAATAATGTAAGCACGGAATTGGAATTTTATTAATCAAAAATTGGCAGTGTGCGCAACGAAAAAATGATTGCGAACAATCATGTTAGACAATGGTATGTAAGATTCGTACAAAAAAATGGTCTTAAATACAATATTTGAAAAGTTATTATAATGGAAAAAGTAAGTATGTCCCGTTGTCTGCCTTCTTCTTCATTGTACGTTAGGAATTAGTTCTGTGTTTGAATCGATGGTTGCCTAGCTGCAGCTGGGATGATGAAGACCAGCTTTCATACCATCTTTTAGGTAATCGTCCTGGTGGTCGAGATGTATTCGGTTTTTTTTCCTTTGCAATCTTTGCCAACCAGTCATCTGACATTCTGTTCACGTGGTCTCTCCATTCCCTTCTTCGATTTTTCGTCCATCCCACTACATCCTGGATGTCACATATCTCCCTTATTTTATCATTTCTCTTGTGATCAAATAATGTATGTCCTACTATCGATCTCAGAGTTCACATTTCAGTAGTTCTTAAAATCCGCTTAGTTCTCTGCTCTAATCAAATCTCGCAAGTTAAATTTGATGTACCAGTTCCCGATTGTGCTGAAATTTTGCATTGCATGTACATAGAGCTGATCTGATGATAGAGCTAGAATTAAACGACGCAACCCCATCGAGTTTTATTTCATTTGATTCGTCTTGACCAGTACTTTGATACTAGATGGTAACCAGGGTCTGATGATGTAGCTGGAAGGTGACCATAGGAACTTCGTAAGGTATGGTGTTGAAACGTTTTGCTTTGCGCTTAAAAGAAAAATATTCATTACTAAATGAAAAAGGCATTGAAGAGCGACAAATAGATGAGTTTATGGTGGATGTCACCAAAAAGGTGTCACCAAAAAGGAAAACGCAGTCTGTGGTAGAAGAACCGTTTTGTAATGAAGAAAAATCAATTCTTATTGCAGAAGATATTCAGAGTGGTAAATTACTTTCAATTTTAAAAGTAATATCGCGATGAAACCAGTGTGACTTATGACAGGAATTTGTTCAGCACACTTATAAAAAAAATTTGAAGATGAATTTTCTGATAGATTTAAGTAACTCAAAACCAAAAAAACCACTCTAGCATTCATAGTAAATGCTCTCAACACAAATAGTAACGAAATCTACATTGTGCCATTTAGAATTGAAGCTGGATCTCTAGAAATACAATTGATCGATTTAAAAATTGAAGCTTTTTGGAGTGGAAAATTTACAGTGTTGAGAAGCAAGTTAGAAGACTTGGAGGTCCAGAAATGTATGTACGTAACGCAATAAGAATGGATAGCTGTGAAAGAAATACCTTGAATTGAGGCTTTTACATTCGACGCATGGAATAGTCTTTCAGATTGATAGTGAGGTGAAGAAGCTGGTATTTGGAGTGCTGACTACCTCCTGATCGACATATTCGTGCGTGAATATAATTAAAAGTAAAGAAGAAGAAGCCAACTAACAAATGAAAATGCAATGCAAGGTGACTGAGTAGCTTTTACGTGGACATTTGATAGTTTTAAATAGAGCATAATTGGTTCCTGAGGTTCAAAAGAAGAGCTTCTAGAATTGCTACCGCACTCGGAACAAACTAGAGGGAAGATGTAGCGAATTCCGCGCATAAATGCCATGAAGAAAATGGAATTAAAGGGTCTATTAGGAGGTCCATGTCCGCCCACTGTCATAATTAAACAACTACGAACGGTTCTAACTTAAAAAGTGACGCTCGTAATTCATTTTCTATAAACCAATAGTTTGTTTCTGCTGAAATTTATGCATTTATGCGATTCAGAATCACGTCACGTGTCCTACATATTTCAAACTATTCCAATAATAACGTTCTGGTATCCTTATAGGCGACTTGTTGAATGTGGGATGTTATCGGAGATAGCAACACTCTTAGGAGAAAAGATAAATTTGTGGTCTGGCAATAAACTACCTAATTAAATATGTCTAGTGTTGTCGTAAAAGGGACCTCTTGGAAAAATTTATGGAGTCAATTGTATCACTGTTTACCATTCAATTTATTAGGAGTAATACTGGAAGAAAGACGAAGAACATGCGCAATTTTCTTTTCGGTTTTTCCGTTCAAGAAAAACAGTTAGTTTATATCTAACACTCTATAAGTAATAATTGGAAATCTTTTCGGTGGAAAATAGTGAAAGTTCTTGAAGATAAACACTAGCTTTCGAGTGGATTTACAAAATATTCATATCGAATAGGTAATAATAAAGTTTTTTATATTTTAGTTGAACTTTTCTACTGCTTGGACCAATAATTTGATTATTAGAAACGAATTTTCATAATAAATACGTTTATAGCTTTTCCGCCAAATAGTGTAATAAATCGAAATTTTTATTTTTGAAATCTAAAATTAGAGTACTCTAAGTATTGTAGATCATAGGAAAGTAGTTTTAAAAGTAACTGTGTGGGACACAGTAATTTTATCTTTACTCGAAAAAGCAAAAATGTGTTAAAAGAAGAAAAAAACCAAAGGAATCTGCCGTCTTCAGAGGCATATTGGAATATTGGAATTGGAATATTGGAATTGGAATATTGGAATTGGAATATTGGAATTGGAATATTGGAATTGGAATATTGGAATTGGAATATTGGAATTGGAATATTGGAATTGGAATATTGGAATTGGAATATTGGAATTGGAATATTGGAATTGGAATATTGGAATTGGAATATTGGAATTGGAATATTGGAATTGGAATATTGGAATTGGAATATTGGAATTGGAATATTGGAATTGGAATATTGGAATTGGAATATTGGAATTGGAATATTGGAATTGGAATATTGGAATTGGAATATTGGAATTGGAATATTGGAATTGGAATATTGGAATTGGAATATTGGAATTGGAATTGGAATATTGGAATTGGAATATTGGAATTGGAATATTGGAATTGGAATATTGGAATTGGAATATTGGAATTGGAATATTGGAATTGGAATATTGGAATTGGAATATTGGAATTGGAATATTGGAATTGGAATATTGGAATTGGAATATTGGAATTGGAATATTGGAATTGGAATATTGGAATTGGAATATTGGAATTGGAATTGGAATATTGGAATTGGAATATTGGAATTGGAATATTGGAATTGGAATATTGGAATTGGAATATTGGAATTGGAATATTGGAATTGGAATATTGGAATTGGAATTGGAATATTGGAATTGGAATATTGGAATTGGAATATTGGAATTGGAATATTGGAATTGGAATATTGGAATTGGAATATTGGAATTGGAATTGGAATATTGGAATTGGAATATTGGAATTGGAATATTGGAATTGGAATATTGGAATTGGAATATTGGAATTGGAATATTGGAATTGGAATATTGGAATATTGGAATTGGAATATTGGAATTGGAATATTGGAATTGGAATATTGGAATTGGAATATTGGAATTGGAATATTGGAATTGGAATATTGGAATTGGAATATTGGAATTGGAATATTGGAATTGGAATATTGGAATTGGAATATTGGAATTGGAATATTGGAATTGGAATATTGGAATTGGAATATTGGAATTGGAATATTGGAATTGGAATATTGGAATTGGAATATTGGAATTGGAATATTGGAATTGGAATATTGGAATTGGAATATTGGAATTGGAATATTGGAATTGGAATATTGGAATTGGAATATTGGAATTGGAATATTGGAATTGGAATATTGGAATTGGAATATTGGAATTGGAATATTGGAATTGGAATATTGGAATTGGAATATTGGAATTGGAATATTGGAATTGGAATATTGGAATTGGAATATTGGAATTGGAATATTGGAATTGGAATATTGGAATTGGAATATTGGAATTGGAATATTGGAATTGGAATATTGGAATATTGGAATATTGGAATTGGAATATTGGAATTGGAATATTGGAATTGGAATATTGGAATTGGAATATTGGAATTGGAATTGGAATATTGGAATTGGAATATTGGAATTGGAATATTGGAATTGGAATATTGGAATTGGAATATTGGAATTGGAATATTGGAATTGGAATATTGGAATTGGAATATTGGAATTGGAATATTGGAATTGGAATATTGGAATTGGAATATTGGAATTGGAATATTGGAATTGGAATTGGAATTGGAATATTGGAATTGGAATATTGGAATTGGAATATTGGAATTGGAATATTGGAATTGGAATATTGGAATTGGAATATTGGAATTGGAATATTGGAATTGGAATATTGGAATTGGAATATTGGAATTGGAATATTGGAATTGGAATATTGGAATTGGAATATTGGAATTGGAATATTGGAATTGGAATATTGGAATTGGAATATTGGAATTGGAATATTGGAATTGGAATATTGGAATTGGAATATTGGAATTGGAATATTGGAATTGGAATATTGGAATTGGAATATTGGAATTGGAATATTGGAATTGGAATATTGGAATTGGAATATTGGAATTGGAATATTGGAATTGGAATATTGGAATTGGAATATTGGAATTGGAATATTGGAATTGGAATATTGGAATTGGAATATTGGAATTGGAATATTGGAATTGGAATATTGGAATTGGAATATTGGAATTGGAATATTGGAATTGGAATATTGGAATTGGAATATTGGAATTGGAAATTGGAATATTGGAATTGGAATTGGAATATTGGAATTGGAATATTGGAATTGGAATATTGGAATTGGAATATTGGAATTGGAATTGGAATATTGGAATTGGAATATTGGAATTGGAATATTGGAATTGGAATATTGGAATTGGAATATTGGAATTGGAATATTGGAATTGGAATATTGGAATTGGAATATTGGAATTGGAATATTGGAATTGGAATATTGGAATTGGAATATTGGAATTGGAATATTGGAATTGGAATATTGGAATTGGAATTGGAATATTGGAATTGGAATATTGGAATTGGAATATTGGAATTGGAATATTGGAATTGGAATATTGGAATTGGAATATTGGAATTGGAATATTGGAATTGGAATATTGGAATTGGAATATTGGAATTGGAATATTGGAATTGGAATATTGGAATTGGAATATTGGAATTGGAATATTGGAATTGGAATATTGGAATTGGAATATTGGAATTGGAATATTGGAATTGGAATATTGGAATTGGAATATTGGAATTGGAATATTGGAATTGGAATATTGGAATTGGAATATTGGAATTGGAATATTGGAATTGGAATATTGGAATTGGAATATTGGAATTGGAATATTGGAATTGGAATATTGGAATTGGAATATTGGAATTGGAATATTGGAATTGGAATATTGGAATTGGAATATTGGAATTGGAATATTGGAATTGGAATATTGGAATTGGAATATTGGAATTGGAATATTGGAATTGGAATATTGGAATTGGAATATTGGAATTGGAATATTGGAATTGGAATATTGGAATTGGAATATTGGAATTGGAATATTGGAATTGGAATATTGGAATTGGAATATTGGAATTGGAATATTGGAATTGGAATATTGGAATTGGAATATTGGAATTGGAATATTGGAATTGGAATATTGGAATTGGAATATTGGAATTGGAATTGGAATATTGGAATTGGAATATTGGAATTGGAATATTGGAATTGGAATATTGGAATTGGAATATTGGAATTGGAATATTGGAATTGGAATATTGGAATTGGAATATTGGAATTGGAATATTGAAATTGGAATATTGGAATTGGAATATTGGAATTGGAATATTGGAATTGGAATATTGGAATTGGAATATTGGAATTGGAATTGGAATATTGGAATTGGAATTGGAATATTGGAATTGGAATTGGAATATTGGAATTGGAATATTGGAATTGGAATATTGGAATTGGAATATTGGAATTGGAATATTGGAATTGGAATATTGGAATTGGAATTGGAATATTGGAATTGGAATATTGGAATTGGAATTGGAATATTGGAATTGGAATATTGGAATTGGAATATTGGAATTGGAATATTGGAATTGGAATTGGAATATTGGAATTGGAATTGGAATATTGGAATTGGAATTGGAATATTGGAATTGGAATTGGAATATTGGAATTGGAATATTGGAATTGGAATATTGGAATTGGAATATTGGAATTGGAATATTGGAATTGGAATTGGAATATTGGAATTGGAATATTGGAATTGGAATATTGGAATTGGAATATTGGAATTGGAATTGGAATATTGGAATTGGAATATTGGAATTGGAATATTGGAATTGGAATATTGGAATTGGAATATTGGAATTGGAATATTGGAATTGGAATATTGGAATTGGAATATTGGAATTGGAATATTGAAATTGGAATATTGGAATTGGAATATTGGAATTGGAATATTGGAATTGGAATATTGGAATTGGAATATTGGAATTGGAATATTGGAATATTGGAATCGGAGTATTGGAATTGAAACTGTAAAGTAAAACTGATTGATATAGCTGACCCTAAAGTTATCAAAGGAACGTGTTAGGCATATCGTGAATGAATATTTGGATATGCGATACTGTGTTCTAAGTGAGCTCACAATAAATCAAAAGCAACAACGAATAGATAATTGTCAGCAGTGGTGGAGCTATTCATCAATCGTAATAAACCCAAATGTTCGCGTCAATATGTAACAATGAATGCAACGCGGCTCTATCATTCCACACTGGAGTCCAATCGCACGTAATGAAACGACTCCAAAGCGCGAAAAGCCGCAAAATTCGGCTGGCAAGGTTATGGCGTCAATATTTTGGGATACTCATAGTATAATATTCATCGACTATTTTAAAAAAGGAAAAATCATAAACAACGATTATTACGTAGCGTTTTTGGAGCGTCTTTAATCAGGATAAACGGCCATATTTGAAAAACCAAGTGCTGTTTCATTAAGACAATGCATCGTGTCACAAATCAATGAAAACTATGTCAAAATTGCTTCAATTCGGCTTGGAATTGCTTCCACATCTACCGTATCCTCCAGATCTACCATCCGGTGACTTTTTCTTGTTCTCAAACCTATCTGTACAAAAACTCTGCGCAGATGAATAGAGAGGAGAAACTAGAACCTATTTGAAGATATAAAAATCGTACTATGAAGATGGTATCGAAATAGTATATTACACCACAAGGGACGAAAGATTTTCGGCCCTGCTCGTCATGATGAGCAGGATCGAGATTTTAACTTTCGGCCCGTGTTGTGTATACGATTTTTCTTCATAGCCGGTCGAAAGTACGTTCTTAATTTCACTTTTTATGATATTAATAATTATTTGTTGTTAGAGGTAGCAATACTAATGACAGCAATTGACAATTTGTCATAGCAACAGAATAAATACGCATGAGACATTTTTTCCTCTCGTTGTTATGGAGGACTTTCTACAGGGAATAAATGTTGAACTTTCGTCCCTGCTACCGGGAACGAAAGAACGTACTTTCGACCGAGGCATGAAGAAAAATTGTTGTAATTCCCTCCAATGATAAATATATTGAATAATAAGATCAAAATCTTTATGATGAAACTGCCTCAGAACTGTAGACGAATGATACACAATAACAAACATGTCGAAGCTTGTTACCGAACGAAATCTTCTTGGTTATGAGCACGATAGTGGGTCTTATTTGGAATGATTTGAAAACTAACAAGACTCCATGTGAGGTCCACGAGTTCTTGGCCTCGTATACAGATTAGAGTGCGTTCGCAAAAATCTTTATGCATGTTTCGACAAGTTTTACACAAAGTTTCAACTTGCTGTTTCGATACATTTCATTATAGTAGAGATCGAGCGAATACTCAGTCAAGTTGTTATGAAAAATCTTTCAAATAGTGTATTATACTTATAAAATTTTTAACCAAAGAAGGATTAACACAAAGAAGAGTCGAAAACAGAATAGATGTCTTGTGTCCATCATTTTCAAGTGGAGACGAAAATCATTGAAATATGACCCACGTGCCTGTGACGGTGACTACTCCAGAAAAAGAAAAGAAAAAAAAATTCAAATCCGGACCGGCATTATCAAAACAGGTTTTTAAATGCATTTAAATATGACAAAAAGTAGCGTCGAGTAGAATGTTGTGAGCGATTTTTAGAGTCCAAGAAACGAGGACCAAGAAAGTGTGATCAATTGTACGGGGTGATGAAACTATGGTCCAGTCCATTAAGTGAGTTAAGGCAAATGAAAAGAGAGCTCGTACCAAAAAAAACAAAGTTCACGAAAACTAACAAGAAAGTTGTAGCTACAATATTTTGGGACAGCCAGGGTATCCTTAGGAATCAGGAATCAAATACAACCGTGAACGCAGCATCTGACTTACCAAGACGTTTACGTCAAAATATTATCGTAAAAAGGCGCGGCAAAATCAGTAGAGGTAAAAGACGTAACAGCGATGATGGGATTAAAAATGCGGAGTACGAACATTATGATTTTAAAGATGCATCATACTTTTATAGTGCCATAGAAGCATCACCGACGACGTAGTGCTAAGACGCATTGGTCGCGAGAGAACACTGTCGACAATTATTAAGATAGAAAACATCTTAACATCTTACGCAACGACAAATACCTACCGCTACAGAACATAAAGCAGAGCAAAGTGGAGGGAAAGAAAGGCATCGACAGGAAGAAGAAATCCTGGCTTCGTAACATAAGAGAATGGACAAATCTCATCGTCGGAAAGTTGTTTCATGTTGCGAGATTAAAAACGTTGTCGCCAACCTTCAAGGAGAAGACGGCATGATAAAAAGAAGAAAAAGCTTTGGTCAGACGTTTTGAACAGTGTTTGGAATTAAAGGAAGAATATCTTGGAAAAAAATATTAACAAGAAAACTTTGAAAAAACACGTCAGAATTTAAATAACATCCAAGATAAAAGCAGCGCGCGGCTTTGAGTTACGATACGCTTCTTAGAATTTTGAACGATGAGAACGATTTGAAAGAAATTTACCCAAATATTAACATTGTCATTACAATTCATACATATACATAAATAAAATACAAAAATTAGTTAATACATACAATGGGTCTGGAAAAACTTTCTGCTTTAGCAGTTTTATATGTGAATCATTAAGGAATTATGAAAAATCAAAAGTAGAAATTTTCTGTTTCTTCAATTATTTCTTTTTTTTTCATTTTTGTTTAATGTTCCAAATAAGTACAAGTAAAAATTAGATTTTTTTGTTAATGAATAAAAAACTGTTTAATTTCAAGTGATTTTTTATTTTATATTCCCTTCTTTTTGGACCATCGGAGGGCCTCGCGAAATGTACCTTGCCCACATTAAGTTTGGGTCTTGCGCCGCCATTGAACTCGTCAAATATCAAACGATTTCTACATAAAAGTAATACTATATATGTACAGGGCCGAGCCTAGGGTATCCGCCGCCCGCACAAAATATGCCGCCCTATTAGCGTCCCTAGTCGAAATTTTATTAGTGAGGCGGGATATGAGGTTAATTTCTAATCTAGTCGGATAGAAAAGTACCTACCTACGCCGGGAAAATATTCAAATGTGTCTAGATCTTATTGGAGATAGGAGTAATTGGATAATTCAATGCCGATTTTGAGGTGTATGTATAACGCACCTACTGTTTACATTTTAGATTGGGAAAATTAATAGAAGCATTTTTTGCATGATGGAGTTTTGTTATTTTGCATTTTGCCGCCCCGTGATAGTGCCGCCGCCCGAGTGCCGTGCACCCCTTGCACGGCTCGGCCCTGCCTATATATTCTCATTTTTTCGAAATATCTGTAGAATGAATATCTGAAAAGTTAAACTAAAAGTTCTTTGACACTAACTATGACATTTTATTTTTTTGAAATACGACGTGTAATGTTCGTTTTTTATATTTTATTAGGTGTACTGTATTCTATTTTTTTTATTAACGGGCCTGGCAAAGCCAAATAAATAATTTAACTAACATTGGCGTTTAAATAACTGATATTGGAATTTTTGTATTTCCAGCTAGACCTTATGTGAAAACAATTTCGCTTCAAGGTGAATCACGTAGTTCTGATGTGGCTACGCGTCTCAACAATCGCCGCCATATGTGTTTTCATAGACGTCACAGATGGTGCAGCTTTAGAAAATGATCTTGAAGCCGTTTTTAGGCAAAGGTTAAAATTTATATTTCTTCATTTTAATATTTTTAGACTAGCAAAACAAATTATACACTCAATTATCAAATTAACGAAAAAAGTAGTATGTCACCATCCATTTTTTTTACTTTATTGAGAAATCTGACGAATTATTGTGAACACACTGTTTACACCAACACTCACGATTACTCTCTGACGGGCGTTTAGATAACCAAGTTATCGCCTTCAGGTACTAAAGGTAAACTGTTTAGAGACTGAAGAGTTTACCTTCAGTCTCTGAAGACGATAACTTGGTTATCGAAACGCACGTCAGAGAGTAATCGTGAGTGTTGGTGTAAACAGTGTGTTCAGTTCGAATATCGCCAACGGTTCCAGAAATGCCAACTTAGTTAAATCTAACGAATTGTCAAAATCATATGATGCCCATTTAAAAATTGTTTTTGCCGGAAGTTTCTGTGTGGTTAGTGAATTTATTTGATGGATTACAGACCTTATTATTTTTAGTTTTAAATTGCTTCATAAAGAGTTGGTAATTGAAAAAGTACATAACTTTCTCCCAGAAATGTAGCTTTAATGTTTTTTTTTACTATGCAGAGTTATGCTTAGTGTACGTGGATGGTCCCAGAAGTACCTGGCTTGAGCTAGAGATGACGGTAGTTGCTTGAAAAATACCACAGTATTAGAAAGTACACAGTCTATACAGAAAACACCAGCTGAACTAGATTCTACTTTGGGTGAAATTGCTCCTTCGTTTTTAAGACTAAAATATTGGGTAGCAGAGTTTAAACGAGGCCGTACGACCTACATCGCAGTGATCGACCAAATGAGGTAAAAATGGAAAAAATTGTTCATCGTTACGTCCAGCCCAACCAGCTGAACTAGATTCTACTCTGGGTGAAATTGCTCCTTCGTTTTTAAGAGTAAAATATTGGGTAGCAGAGTTTAAACGAGGCCATACGACCTGCATTGCAGTGATCGACCAAATGAGGTAAAAATGGAAAAAATTGTTCATCGTTACGTCCAGCCCAACCAGCTGAACTAGATTCTACTCTGGGTGAAATTGCTCCTTCGTTTTTAAGAGTAAAATATTGGGTAGCAGAGTTTAAACGAGGCCGTACGACCTGCAAGGACCTGAATCGCTGTGATCGACTAAATGAGGTAAAAATGGAAAAAATTGTTCATCGTTACGTCCAGCCCAACCAGCTGAACTAGATTCTACTTTGGGTGAAATTGCTCCTTCGTTTTTAAGAGTAAAATATTGGGTAGCAGAGTTTAAACGAGGCCGTACCACCTGCAAGGACCTGAATCGCTGTGATCGACCAAATGAGGTAAAAATGGAAAAAATTGTTCATCGTTACGTCCAGCCCAACCAGCTGAACTAGATTCTACTTTGGGTGAAATTGCTCCTTCGTTTTTAAGACTAAAATATTGGGTAGCAGAGTTTAAACAAGGCCGTACGACCTACATCGCAGTGATCGACCAAATGAGGTAAAAATAGAAAAAATTGTTCATCGTTACGTCCAGCCCAACCAGCTGAACTAGATTCTACTCTGGGTGAAATTGCTCCTTCGTTTTTAAGAGTAAAATATTGGGTAGCAGAGTTTAAACGAGGCCGTACGACCTGCAAGGACCTGAATCGCTGTGATCGACTAAATGAGGTAAAAATGGAAAAAATTGTTCATCGTTACGTCCAGCCCAACCAGCTGAACTAGATTCTACTTTGGGTGAAATTGCTCCTTCGTTTTTAAGAGTAAAATATTGGGTAGCAGAGTTTAAACGAGGCCGTACCACCTGCAAGGACCTGAATCGCTGTGATCGACCAAATGAGGTAAAAATGGAAAAAATTGTTCATCGTTACGTCCAGCCCAACCAGCTGAACTAGATTCTACTTTGGGTGAAATTGCTCCTTCGTTTTTAAGACTAAAATATTGGGTAGCAGAGTTTAAACGAGGCCGTACGACCTACATCGCAGTGATCGACCAAATGAGGTAAAAATGGAAAAAATTGTTCATCGTTACGTCCAGCCCAACCAGCTGAACTAGATTCTACTCTGGGTGAAATTGCTCCTTCGTTTTTAAGAGTAAAATATTGGGTAGCAGAGTTTAAACGAGGCCATACGACCTGCATTGCAGTGATCGACCAAATGAGGTAAAAATGGAAAAAATTGTTCATCGTTACGTCCAGCCCAACCAGCTGAACTAGATTCTACTCTGGGTGAAATTGCTCCTTCGTTTTTAAGAGTAAAATATTGGGTAGCAGAGTTTAAACGAGGCCGTACGACCTGCAAGGACCTGAATCGCTGTGATCGACTAAATGAGGTAAAAATGGAAAAAATTGTTCATCGTTACGTCCAGCCCAACCAGCTGAACTAGATTCTACTTTGGGTGAAATTGCTCCTTCGTTTTTAAGAGTAAAATATTGGGTAGCAGAGTTTAAACGAGGCCGTACCACCTGCAAGGACCTGAATCGCTGTGATCGACCAAATGAGGTAAAAATGGAAAAAATTGTTCATCGTTACGTCCAGCCCAACCAGCTGAACTAGATTCTACTCTGGGTGAAATTGCTCCTTCGTTTTTAAGAGTAAAATATTGGGTAGCAGAGTTTAAACGAGGCCGTACGACCTACTTCGCAGTGATCGACCAAATGAGGTAAAAATGGAAAAAATTGTTCATCGTTACGTCCAGCCCAACCAGCTGAACTAGATTCTACTCTGGGTGAAATTGCTCCTTCGTTTTTAAGAGTAAAATATTGGGTAGCAGAGTTTAAACGAGGCCGTACGACCTGCAAGGACCTGAATCGCTGTGATCGACTAAATGAGGTAAAAATGGAAAAAATTGTTCATCGTTACGTCCAGCCCAACCAGCTGAACTAGATTCTACTTTGGGTGAAATTGCTCCTTCGTTTTTAAGAGTAAAATATTGGGTAGCAGAGTTTAAACGAGGCCGTACCACCTGCAAGGACCTGAATCGCTGTGATCGACCAAATGAGGTAAAAATGGAAAAAATTGTTCATCGTTACGTCCAGCCCAACCAGCTGAACTAGATTCTACTTTGGGTGAAATTGCTCCTTCGTTTTTAAGACTAAAATATTGGGTAGCAGAGTTTAAACAAGGCCGTACGACCTACATCGCAGTGATCGACCAAATGAGGTAAAAATGGAAAAAATTGTTCATCGTTACGTCCAGCCCAACCAGCTGAACTAGATTCTACTCTGGGTGAAATTGCTCCTTCGTTTTTAAGAGTAAAATATTGGGTAGCAGAGTTTAAACGAGGCCATACGACCTGCATTGCAGTGATCGACCAAATGAGGTAAAATGGAAAAAATTGTTCATCGTTACGTCCAGCCCAACCAGCTGAACTAGATTCTACTTTGGGTGAAATTGCTCCTTCGTTTTTAAGACTAAAATATTGGGTAGCAGAGTTTAAACAAGGCCGTACGACCTACATCGCAGTGATCGACCAAATGAGGTAAAAATGGAAAAAATTGTTCATCGATACGTCCAGCCCAACCAGCTGAACTAGATTCTACTCTGGGTGAAATTGCTCCTTCGTTTTTAAGAGTAAAATATTGGGTAGCAGAGTTTAAACGAGGCCATACGACCTGCATTGCAGTGATCGACCAAATGAGGTAAAAATGGAAAAAATTGTTCATCGTTACGTCCAGCCCAACCAGCTGAACTAGATTCTACTCTGGGTGAAATTGCTCCTTCGTTTTTAAGAGTAAAATATTGGGTAGCAGAGTTTAAACGAGGCCGTACAACCTGCAAGGACCTGAATCGCTGTGATCGACCAAATGAGGTAAAAATGGAAAAAATTGTTCATCGTTACGTCCAGCCCAACCAGCTGAACTAGATTCTACTTTGGGTGAAATTGCTCCTTCGTTTTTAAGACTAAAATATTGGGTAGCAGAGTTTAAACAAGGCCGTACGACCTACATCGCAGTGATCGACCAAATGAGGTAAAAATGGAAAAAATTGTTCATCGTTACGTCCAGCCCAACCAGCTGAACTAGATTCTACTCTGGGTGAAATTGCTCCTTCGTTTTTAAGAGTAAAATATTGGGTAGCAGAGTTTAAACGAGGCCGTACGACCTGCATCACAGTGATCGACCAAATGAGGTAAAAATGGAAAAAATTGTTCATCGTTACGTCCAGCCCAACCAGCTGAACTAGATTCTACTCTGGGTGAAATTGCTCCTTCGTTTTTAAGAGTAAAATATTGGGTAGCAGAGTTTAAACAAGGCCGTACGACCTACATCGCAGTGATCGACCAAATGAGGTAAAAATGGAAAAAATTGTTCATCGTTACGTCCAGCCCAACCAGCTGAACTAGATTCTACTCTGGGTGAAATTGCTCCTTCGTTTTTAAGAGTAAAATATTGGGTAGCAGAGTTTAAACAAGGCCGTACGACCTACATCGCAGTGATCGACCAAATGAGGTAAAAATGGAAAAAATTGTTCATCGTTACGTCCAGCCCAACCAGCTGAACTAGATTCTACTCTGGGTGAAATTGCTCCTTCGTTTTTAAGAGTAAAATATTGGGTAGCAGAGTTTAAACGAGGCCGTACGACCTACTTCGCAGTGATCGACCAAATGAGGTAAAAATGGAAAAAATTGTTCATCGTTACGTCCAGCCCAACCAGCTGAACTAGATTCTACTCTGGGTGAAATTGCTCCTTCGTTTTTAAGAGTAAAATATTGGGTAGCAGAGTTTAAACGAGGCCGTACGACCTGCATCGCAGTGATCGACCAAATGAGGTAAAAATGGAAAAAATTGTTCATCGTTACGTCCAGCCCAACCAGCTGAACTAGGTTCTACTCTGGGTGAGACTGCTCCTTCGTTATCAACAGTAAAATATTGGGTAGCAGAGTTTAAACGAGGCCGTACGACCTGCAAGGACCTGCATCGCAGTGGTCGACCAATTGAGGTGAAGACTCCAGAAATGTTGAAGAAAATTCACCAAGCGGTCTGTATGATCTTTGACTGAAAGTGCCGCGTTCGCTCACAATGGAACAAAACATTTTTCGGCCTTAAAATTTACCGACACTAACCGTCCCTTTATAAAATTACATACCTGCTAATGTAAACAGGGATAATTAAGCTATTGAAAAGTGGTACGAGTTAGGGCTGAATAAATAAAAATCTTATCGGCCAGTGATAATAAAAATGTAGATATCAAAAAAATAGTTTTAATTTCAACACATCTTTTCAGAACTCATTCTGACTGGACAAATGCTTGGCATCAAGAGAAATTTTCTAGATGTAGAGACACTCTTGTAAAGCATCTGTATTGGGCTTGTGAAAAAGATATCTACAGGATAACAAGAAGGAGAGATCCTAGTTTCAACTTTATAGAACGTAATAATGAATATGAAAGTAAGTGGACCAATCATTAGTACTTGACTGTTTTTAAGTGAATTTCGTTCAAACAAACTGCTGAATATTTTCTTTTCAAGTCTATACTCTTAGTTGAAAAACGCTCTAACCCAGTGTTTATTAGTTTTGCACTAAATTCAATATTTTATTGAAACTCTTTCAAGTACTTCAATCTCGTACACTAAATAACAGACTTTTTGGAAACTGTGATCGGGTTAACCCGATCATGATTTGATTGTTCGCAAACTAACCTCGATCACGTTCATTGTTGATCGGAAATTGATCGAGTTGGTTGTTTCATTTGTCTATGGTTTTTTGAACTTTGAAAATTATTTATTCCCCCTAAAATAGCTGTCTAGTATTAATTCTCATGAGCAGCGTCTTTGATAGGTTTTGCGGCTTTTATACTTTCGACATTTCAGCAAAAAAATCAGTTTCAAACTTTGGTGCAAAATAAAAAAAAGTAATAAAAATCAAAATTTCTTGTATGTAATGTTTTAAATTTGAAATTTTCGCCGAAAATTGAACGTGACGTTCGTAAACTGTGATGTAAATCTCGTTCTGGGTTGAGATCCTTAATCAGTGATCTATCTGAACTCGGGTTACAGTTACAGTTACAGACAATGTGTCATAGTCGCAATTTTTCTTTCAGTGAAATTCCCATGGCAGACGAGGACCGAAGCCTACAAAATCCTACGTTTCCGAAGAAATGTACGCCGAAGATCTGGTTCGTCTATAACGCACGAATGTTGTAAATCAACTGGTTGCACTTGGGAAGAATATGCTGAATACTGTCCCACCAATAAACGATACACAACATACGTAAGAAAGTAATAAAGAGTTTCATCGAAAAATTATTGAAACGCTTGTGTTTTATTTACCACTTATACTGAATATTAAACAGTTAAATCGTTATTTTAAGACCCCAAGTGGAAACTCCTCCCCATGAAGAAATATTCGGCCACAATTAGTATATATACAACTAAAGGTTATATATCACTTAATCACAATCACTAATTGATGGATCGCGCTGTGACATTACACATTCAGTCGTGATTTCTTTAGTCCATGTGTTATAATCGCTGCGAACACGTGTTGTCATGGATCAACATAGTACATCACTGAATAAGTCGTATGACTCACACACAGATGGCGCTGCCATTGTCAAATCCATATGACGTTTATGAATTACCCCAACTTTCAAAATATTACGTGTAAAATTTCTTGTCATTTCAATTAGTCAGGAAAAAGTGACAGCCATTTAAGTGAAACTACTTTTGTTATTTTCAAAAACAATTGTTTCATTCTTTAATGGACTAAAAAAAGATACACCGAATGGCTGTAGTCGATAGGAGGAGGAATTGAAATCATATCAATATGATTTTCTCCACAAAAATTATATGAGTCCAAGTTCTATGATTATCAAGCACTAGCCGCACTGGTTCGTCTTCACTGGGCTTAACAAATGTGCTGAAATGATTCAACCATTCAAGAAAAAGATCCTCATTAGACCATCCATTTGTGAGCATCGATATATGGCCCCAGCACACACTCGTCTCTCAAAGAGAACCTGTTTTTAGTCTTTGGGCCCTAAAATGGAACCAAGTTTCTGGGCCGATGATTTTCCAGTCTCGTCCATATTGAAAATTCTGCAGGCACAGAAATTATGTTGTTTCATAACAGTGACTAGATTTTTGAAGAAGAAATCGACGTCATTTTTATTAAATTCAGTTACCCTGCTGAAACTTGTTGCTGATGGCTTCAGCAACGATATTTCAGGGTTCCTTCGCCGAAACCCCGCTACCCAGTCTTTAGTCTCTCGATTAAAGTTGTGCTTTATTTTTAAATCTTCAGCTACATCGTATGTAATAGTAATTCCTTAAAATGTTTTCGCTAGTTCAAGAATGTGTTTTGTAAATACTGTTTCCTCTTCCTCGCTGAATACCGATGGTCTGCCCATCCAAGGATTTGATGTGTTTTGACTTTTTAGTCTGTCACGAAGTGCTGTTCGTGGTATTTTATACAATATGGAGACGCTTTTGACTGATTTCCCTTCGGGTATTTGTTGTAAAGCTACCTCGAGTGCTTCCTGGGTCCAGCTCCTATTCTCCGTGATTCTTTTTCTCACCCCTCAAGTGTCTACAGGTAATAAATCAGTTTATTTTCATTTATTTTATTTTTCGACAAATCATTTCTCCTATCAAGTCGTTAAAATCTTCTGCAGTTATAAGATGGTGTTTTGGTGGTTCCGGTTTAGGTAAAAATAAGAATTAGGACTATGAGATGAGTTACTTTTTCGGTGGCTCAAGTACTGGTCGTGTCAGGTGATGTGTAATTGGAGCAGAAGAAGATTCAAGATCTTTTATATGGATTTACAATACAAAAGTAGAACTCTTGGATGTGGTCTTTCAGTTTTGCAAATTTCACATACCTTTTCTCACCTCGATACTAACCTAAAATGAAGAAATAAAAATTAATTTGTTTATAAGATTCGATTTAACGATAAATTACAAATTGCTCACCTTCCAAACACCTTTTACAATAGCTACAAGCAACATGTGGAGCATTTAGCTTGTCTTGATTCCAAACAGGACAGTGAAAATATGCTTCGTAGGCTTCACAGGGAACGTGAGATGTCTTTAGTTCATATTTTATATATAGAACTTTTATAAATTGACCACATATAAAACGAAATGTATTAGCATCATATTTACAACTTCGTGATGATATTTTAACATTTTCTAGATTGTTTATCACTCGAGTGCCATCTGAAGACACCCTACTCTGATCTCTTGGTATTTTTAAATGTATTATAAATAATTGAAATTTATAAAAAAATTTGAAAATTAATATTTTTTCTATAACTATCGCAAAAATTTTTTGTTGAGTCGTGCTTTCATTTTTTATATGTTTTAAGTTAAATAATCGTCCCACATTAAGAACTAGTCTTTAAATTCCTGAGTTAAAATATCAGTTTCAGTCTCAAAAAATTAAAATAACAAATGCAACATGAAAATTTAATTATTCTTGTTTCTTAAATCTATTCACAGCACTTTGTTCTTCATCACATTTTAAAAAGTGAATGTAGTAATAAATCCAACAATACATAACTCCTATAGCACAATAAACAGATGTAATCATCAAAGGTAGAAACGGATATTTGCTATTCAAACCTAAGAAAAAGTGTATTACATTTTCGTATAGAAATACAAGAACTAATCCTAATAGATAACAAATTTCCCATAGGTTAAGAAAAGCCAATTTGCATTTTATCGAAGGTATTGTGACGTACAATTTCGGTATACTATGGAAGGAGTACAAGGTGAAAAGAAGGAGTAGAAGTACTTTGATAAGCAACAGGGAAGGAGGAAATAGCAGGGGAAATAGAGAATAGTGACCTACTGTTGATAATATTAGAAATATCTTGGCATCTGTAGGATTCAAGATGGAAAGAATGCTGAAAAAAAAATTATAAAATTAGTTACAAAACAATTAAGAGAAATGTCTAATCAATTTTGTCTTAATAGACATCAAATTAAACACTGTATACGAAAAAAGTTGATTTTTCTTCGTCTCGAAGTTTCAAGTTGCCTCTTCGCATTTTTGAATATTTTCACAATTGCAAAATGTTGTTTTGGTTTGTTTATAATATTGTATCGAACTCGCTTACCAACATAGACCATGATGTCGGGCCTGTTCATTTAAATGATGTATTTTTATAAGCTGTTTATATTATGATTTGACTGTTATTGAGACAATTTCTTTTTATTTGTTGGCTGAAAACTAGATATTTTCTAGACTAGATATATATATATGGTGAAACACTTAAAACTATTTTGAAAAAATTGAAAAGACAGCCCTGTTATAACGTGGTTGATATTCCAAGTATAAATATAAATAAAAATCAAAAGTAAATACATGCATTTTGTATATTGTTCACTTATGTACTTAAAACTTCAATCAAATAAAAATTGATAATACTGTTCCCGATAACTTTAGAAAAGTTTTTTGTCAACTATAGTGGTGGTCAATGTTTGTTCTATTTAAAAATATAATATGAGTGTTTGAAAACAATTTGCAGTTCCAAAGGGCTACCTGTGTAGTCCCTACAACTTTTTTTGATAAGTGATTCAATTACTTTTAATAAATAAAAACAATTTTGGAATAAAGACAAACCAAAATATGGTTTCAAGTGTACTAAATGAAAAAATAGATGACAAAAAAAAACAACTAACAGAAGAAGATATATAGGAATGGCAAAAATAGAAGAAGCAATACAAAAACTAAAAAATGGTGAATGGTAAAAGCTATTTTGAATAAGTCCTGGTATAACATGGTTAATCTTCCTAGCATAAATATGAATAAAAATCAAATGTGAAAGCTTGTATTTTCCTCCAATCACCAGGACAAGATTATAAAAAATAAAGGAGAGGAAGGAGAAAATTGATGTTACATATTTTTAAAAGAATAAAAAATAAGAGGAAACATCTCAAAATGGAAACATTCATAAATTGTATCTATATAAAAGACTATAGGAAATAAAATTATCAAAGTATATTTAGAAACGGAACTAGTGCACAATATCAATATTTCCTATAAAACAAATAAGAAAAGAAAAGATTTTTTGCCTAAATAGACTTAAAAAATGTCCCAAGATATGTCAAAAACAAAACAATATACGAAGACATTGTAATATTTATCAACTGGGAATCAGAAACATTTGAAACAACAGAAATGCTACAACAAGAAGTGACTGACTTCATTTATTATTTCCATAGATGTAATTATTGAAAAAAACGTACTATGGGAAAAAGAAAATTGCAAATAATACCAGTCAGCTTGACCTGAATAGAAGGATCATTTACTTATGATGCAAAGAAGAAATCTTTAACCTAATTTTCGATAATTTCTCGTAACTCACCTTAATGGTATTATCACCATCAATATAGCCTTTTCGTGTACATGCCATCCAAATACAAAAGATGTCATTGCACATATCACCATACATCTTAAAAAATGTGTCGGATGTTTATCTAGTAAAAACAATTTAATCATTGGAGGTAACATAAATAAAGCGGTGAGTATCATTGTGATGGTGGGCGTAATGTTGGGCAATAATGAATGTGAAAATTCTTGCACAAGTCCTCCTGTCATCGAAGCTGTATCGGTTGTTAGTATCTCATTGGTAAATCTAGAAACTGCAAAAATAATGTATACAAAAGGTGAGTATATGTTGAAATATATTCGTTTATGTCATAGTTATAAAAATGATTAAAAAACGGAATAGAATAGGATATGCAGTTTATTTATCTATCAAGAATTACTTGAAACAGTTTCAAATTTTTGGTCAAACTTTCTATTAAATTAACCATTGCTAGAAAATTCTATTGTGCTACAGCTATGTGTTGATTGGAGACAGTTTCTTTCAAGTACAAATGGCATAAAGATCCCATGTGACATAATTGGATAAAAGAAGTCTTCAGAACGGTGGAATGGCCAATTTTTACAACTTCAAGCGCCAAGGCAAAGATCTGTTATTTACTTTGCCTCTTCAACATCTTCAATATATAATAAGCATGCTCAGATCTCCTGGACTGGACCTCATTCAACCCCAGCACATTTAACACCACAACTATAGTTTGCAACAGATTATTTGGTCTGGGAGATCCAAAGTATCTTCAAAAATTGTCATGCGAATTTAATGCTATACCCATTCAATTTAAATTTTGCTTCCAACTCCTTATTGTATATATATTTTTTTAAATCTCTTTCTATTTTCTAAAATAGTGGTATGAATTAAAACATACTTATTTGATCAAATGAAATGAATTATTGGAAATACATTACGATAAGAATTATTAAAACTACTCAAACCCCTCTCTCAGTATCCATTACATTAAATCCTATCGATAAAAATTATTTTGAAAAAATTGGGATATATACTTTTATGAAAACTATCATTACTCACCTAAGAAAAATCCAATTTTATCCACAGTGTTGTAAATTGCCCAGAAATTAGGTGCCCAATAAGCATGGCAAAGACCTCTTTTAAAAGGAAATAATCTAGACAAAATCTAAAAAATTATTTTTTTTTGTAAATACCTCGAAATATTTGACATCAAAAAATTGTAAAAACTAGATATTACCTGTGGAAGTTGGTCATAAAATGGAAAATATGTGATAAGAAATACGCCCATTACCACAGATCCTAACAACGTAAAATGTTTCATTGTAGTTTTTGTTAATATATTATGAAGGATAAGGGGTCCTTTCAAACAATAGTTCCTTAGTAAATAAATAAAATAAGCAGGAGCGACATATAAATAAATATGCTTCATATTTAACAATAAACTAAACCAAAAAGCTGATTGAAGATATTTTTCCTAAAAAAAACAAAGATTTCAATTGAAGATAAATTAATATTTTTAATTTATATTACCTGAAACATATAAGCAACAGATATAAGTAATATACCATACATGATTCCGTTGTATTGAAAATGTATGTGATCTACCATTAAAAGACCACAATTTGTAATAAGAAGTATCGGTAGTACTACTTCTTTACCCCAACCTTTTTTTAAAGAAGAACAGCACCTAAAATAATTATATTAATCTTAAAAGTATTACAAGGAAGTGAAATTGAAACTTCACAAATATGAAATTGGAGTAGCATTTAATTTCAACCACTATTGTATGAAAGAAAGATGTGTTAAAAAGAGAGTTTGGAAAATAATCCAAGAAACACTGAAAAAGTCTATTTCAATAGCACATATTCTCTCCTCTGTCATCAATTAAAACTCAACAGCTTCTAGGCAAACTTGGAATCTCATTTCTGGTATTGGTCCATATTTGAATGATTCTAAGAGATGGTCATGTAAATTCTAGAATTAATTTTATGTAGCTTATAGATGACTTTACGCCCACAGTCTTACCTGTTTTTTATTTGATTTCTTTTTATCCATTGGAACCTTCTTAATGCTCCAGAAATCAAATATTGTGCCACTTACACATTTTCACCAATCAAAGTTATAGATTTTAAAGTCTTAATTCTTAGAGTTAAAGTGCGCACTTGGATAAAATGATATTAGAATATAGCATTTCAGCAGATTTATACATAAATAATACATATTCATATTTCACTAACAAACCCAAAAGTCTTTCATTAAAAATAAAAAACAAATTCGGTGTTAATTTTATTGGGGCATGTGTTGCAGATCAATGAAGTTTGTACTACATAAAGCCAGTATTTGAATATGGATATGCAAAGAATTATACTGAATTAAAGAATTACAGAAATTCTTTTTGGTATAAATACTTGTATAAATACTTGCCTGTTGAGTAGCAAGTAATCAGTATATAGTTGAATGTTATAGTAAACAGTTAATAGTAAATGGTGAATTTAAATAAATTATATAAATAATGAACAGTTAATTATTATGAATAATGAGTCGTTATTTTAAATAGTGTCTAGAGTAAGTATGTAAATAAATAAAGTAAGAGAATGTTTGTATCAATTCACCCATCCCTTAGGATTACTTAAAATAAATAAGAAAAATATTACAATACACATAATTAAAAAATTAATAAGTACAGATGCTAAAAATCTATATAGATACCACTTACTTGATTAATCTCTTTCCTGGTAATAATAAAACTGTATTTTATTCTAATTAAAAGTCTAAAAATGTAGTTTGTCCCGTATATTTTGTAGAACTCATTACTACTTGTAAGATGTAGATAAACAACTACAATTTTCTAACTAAATAAAAATTAATATTAATAATATTTACTTACATGTGAACACCTAAAGTATAAACCAAATCTGTGAAAATGACCGATAATCTTTGGAATAAGACAGTTTTCTCGGAAGAATAATTTATATGATTAACATTCAACATTTTAGGATCGAATAGGTATGCAACATATGATAACACGTATTCAAACCAAGCAAAAAGTGGTGGATAGTCTAATGTCCATTGCGAAGTATCTTCAAAATACCATTTTTTAACTGGTAAACTAAAAGTTATGGCCAGCCAGTTCCTGTGAACCTCAAAATCTGTAGACCTACTAAATAATGAGGATATTGAATTTAAATAGGATAAGGAATAATAATAACTTACTAAGCTGGAATTAATAGTAGTTTTAAGCAAGATGTTAATAGCGTTGTCGTAAAAATCATAATTCCATACGATTTTCATTCGGTTTAAATTTTTTTTATTTATTCAAAATTGGGATTTGGAGGTTAAGAAGAATATATTTCAACCATAGAACTATGAATGCATTCCACTAAGCGTATTCAAAGCTCAATCAACACAGATTTCAACTATGAGAATTTATCTTACTATTTAATGCGGTATAGGATATTATAAGTACTTTTAAAGCATTCTGATGACGCATCACCAAATATCTCAATGCTTAAAACGCCTCGCAAGCCATCTACTTGGGTTTAAGATAATAACGCTTTCGACTAAATGGAACGGGAAGATCGTGGTCATGAACGGGATTGTCGTGAGTGCTTAGTGAAATGCACCCTAAGTAAAAAAGCGCACCTGTTAAAGTTATTTTCATAACTATTAATAATATAACTTTCCGTTATATCATAAAAAATAATTGTTGATCTAAAACTTGGATAACTTGTTCACTGGAGTAGAGTCCAAGAACCCAAAAAGAGCAGATGTCATCTATTCGACACATAACCTCATTTAATTCCTATAAACTAAAATAATTTTAATTTATACAATATTTAAATAAATAATGGCACTTTTAGTAGGGTGGCGATATGTAGCTTTAATTAGTGGTCTTGTAGGAACTATAGGTCTAGCAATATATCCAATTATAATTGATCCCATGACCAATCCTGATAAATATAGTTGAGTTAGCTAAGTATATGAATAAAATAATATTTAATCTGCGACACTCTTCATTTCAGAAAAAATCCAAGAGAATGCAAGGCAGGGAATACGACAAGAAGACATTCAACCGGGCAGTAAGTAATTTTAAGTTATTCAAACTCAATTTGAATATAAATGTTTCATATTTCATAGTTTCAAAAATTATAAATGGATTAAAATAATCTTCTCACCTATTCATTATTGTAGTTCAACTTATTTCTTCACATATTGAAAAAGCGATTAAATCATATTTTTGGTTACAGATATGAAAGTGTGGAGTGATCCATTTGACAGAAAAAAATCTAGTCAATAATAAATAGTGCTTTTCGATTGTATATAGTCTAGTTGTATTATTAAAAATAATATATATTTATTTTTAAGCAATTCTGGTTTTATATACTATATTTGGACATTTACAAAACAGTGATTACAATGGGTGTTCACTATAATGAATCTTGTCCATCATGGGTGAATCTGTATTTTTTGAATATTATGTAATGAGAACCAACTGAAAGAAAAAATATATAAGTATATTCAAGTTTCAAGGTATGAGCACAAAGTATTTTTCATCCTGCGCCCAGTTAGAATCCTTTCAACTTGGTCAAACGTAAGAGTTATTATTGGACTAGAATCTTGACTTTATCATAGAAAACCTTCTTCATGACACTCTATACTTTTAATTTCTTTTTAAAAGGACGAGTACACTGCAGTTTTCTTAACGTTTCTCATTCTAACCCACTTGAAAAAATTAGGATAAGCAATATCATACTTTCTTTTGTTGAGAATTTGTAACAATTGGGTTTTTACGAGGTGGGTTGTTAGCCCTACGTTCAACCCCCCTTCCATGAAATAGATCCTATACATGGTACATCAATAGAGTTATTTTACTTTTATCTATAGGTAAAACTAGCTCTACAGGATTGAATTTTAAGTCAACTTAGCTTATTATGGTACACCCTGTATATATATTTATCTATGTAGTTAACTATAAAATCAATGTTTTTACTACTGAATTAGTTATTAGAGAGTAGTATTTTTGTTTATATTTTTAATAATAAAAGAAACTTGCCATAGGCTTCATATTTAGTTGAAAAAATAGTAGTCAAATTAGTTTATATTTTATTTAAAATTTAATACATTTATTATAAAAATAATTTGTATTACACAGCATCATCCACTGATAATTATCCTGCAAACTAATATCACTGATATTATTCTTAACCACAATATTTTACACTATTTACAAAAAAATCGTTACATAAAATCTTCTTCGTCATCGTCGCCTACATCTAGAAAAATATCAAAAGCTTCCCGGCTACAATTGCCTTCATCGGTGAATTTATATTTGTGAAAAGTTCCATCTAGACAAATTGCTGAAACAAAAAAAATGGAAATATTTACATATAATATAAAAATGCCACTTAATTGAGTAAATTCTAAAAAAATTTGCTTCTTCAATTTTATATTTTCATATACTCTGTAGTGGTAGAACTAAAATTCTGAAAATAACTCCCACGTGTTTCTTGGGGCTGTAATATAATCTGTTGTGAGATATGGCTGACTACCGTTCTTAGTTGCCCACCCGGTACATTGTATTTGATTAAACTAAAATATCAAAACTTACCGTATATTGTATTACCAGGACCAAATGCACAGATACATGCAGATTCTGGTGGAACTGTAAAATTAGTCAAAGCCCATTGTGATTCTCCATATTTTCCTAATATACCACTAGCTAAACTGTAAAAATGACACAATTTCAACATCGCTGGCACTAGTTTTAGGAAACTTTAAATAACAGAATGGTACCAAATTCTGCCAAATCAAAAAAGCATACAAAAAAAATGGATGATTCACGAAAAAAACACAAAATCATTATGAAAACTGAGATAATTGTCACTTTTTACATTTATTTTATTTATCGTCCCGTTGAAGATTAATCCAACAAATGACCAGTTGCTCAAGTGGTACATCCTGATCTAAAAATCTGCTACTAGAGAACGTAACTAAACAATAAGCAACAGATTTATAAAATTCAAACTAATATTTGACAAGAAAATAGCAACCAATATGAACACACATATTTAAAATGATGTAACTTACCTCATCCTTCTATTCAAAGTAGTTTTCTTGACAGCAAATATATGCACTGTACCTTTATCACTCGAACAACATAGATACTCAGAGTCTCTGCTAAAGTTTATACTGAAACAAATAATATTTTTTTAGAATTTAGAAACAAATTACTTTATAGTCACTTACACTGTAAGGTTAACAGTGGTTTAAATTTTAACTCTGGCTTAATTCTGTTTTTTAAATTGCACTGTGTGTTAAATACAGTTTAAAAGTCATTAAACTATCATTAAATTAAACCCCCGGTATCAATGTGGGGTATTCCAGATTATTGTGGAACTTTCCAGATTCTGTTTGATCATTCCAGATAATTCCTGATCATTGTAGAAGATTCCAGAGCTTTAAAGATCATTGTGGGAGATTCCAAACTATTTTATGCTTAGATCTATCTTCTATTGGTGTGGATATACAAAGAATGATCTGTCATGGTTTTGAAAGTCAATTGCTTATTTACAATAAAGTGTGCAAACAATGCGGACAGAGTATACGAAGTATTTACCTTCAGAAGACCACTGTTTCCTTCTGAACTGCAATTTTAAGTTTAAAGACTACAATTTTTATTCAAATTAGTAGATAATATCACAATTAATAAAGCTCAAGGCCAACCACTGTTGAGATATCGTACTAAAACACTATTGGTTGGTCTTTATTTGGATTTATACACAAAACTCCTCTTGAAAGTACTAGGAGATATATCACGAATAATTACAGTTCATTTTTGAAACTTCCAAGTCATTAAGGAGATTTCCAGATTATTGTAAAGATTTCAGAACATTGTAGGCAAGATTAGGTTAGGTTAGGCAAACGTAAGGTTTCATTTAAAGTTTTAATTCATTTACAGAGCTGTATATATGCATTCTAACAAATTTCCAGATTTTATCCAGTAGCAAAAAGTATTTTTTAATCAAAATAAATAAAATTTCAAGTAGAAAAATTGAGCAGCAACGCTAGTAATAGAAACTGAAGTTTATTCATATTATATATTCATTGATTTTGTTTAAAAATGTATTTAAACATGAAATTATTCCAGTATTTCACTGTAAAAACAAAAAGAAATACCCTTATTTGTTTATGTACTATGAACTTTAAAAATAAATGTATATCATTCTGGACCACCTTGTATATAAACTTTTCCAATATTTATATGAGTACATATAATAAATTGACCTCACCATTGAATTGTAGCAGGGTCAGATCCACGTCTAAGTTCAACCAATAAATGTTTAGATATAGTATCCCATACTCTTATGAGGGTGCCTTGTTGAGAAGCCGTTGCTAATAGAGTACCTTGTTGATTTAGAGCTAAACAGCCAATTTCGCTTTTATGAGCTTGAATCCATACTGGAGCACTAGATACCCCAATTTCATTACAAGACAAATCCTGAAAGTACATAAAATATTATGAAAACAGGTGTAACAGGATTCTATTTTTACTCACAACTAACTGGACACTTCCTATTTTGTGTCCTGGAAATACTAGTATCTGTTGTTCACCCGATATTAATGGAGTAATTTCACACAAACCTCTCAAGTTTTCTCTTGTTTCTAATGTGAATAATCGTTCTGTTGGAGTAGGAAATGAGAACACGTGTATTTGTGTTAAACAAGCAACTACAATTCTAAAAAAATTACCAATCAAGTAAATTTGGTTTTATTTACAGAAAATATAATTTAATGATTATATTTTCAAATAAAAACGTGGATTTTATTAAGATATTTAAAAAAAGATTATTTTTTGCAAATAATGAATATATTTTATGGGATCTAAAAATCTACATCAAAAATTAAAATGGTTTAAAATTACATTATTCATAAGTTTATAATTGTGATGGACTTACCTGTTATTTGTCATCCGTACAGCTTTTATTGCTGAAGGGAAGTAAATATCCAGCACAAATTTTTTCTTAACGTCATCATATATTCTAAGATCATTGTCAAAAAATTTTGGACGCAATCCTCCAGCGACCATAGCTAGAATATTTGTACGAAACAACATTTCACACTGAGAAATACTTCCCACCGTCTCAATATCTAAAAAAATAGAATAGTAGAATATGAAGCTTTTTGAAAAAGAAATAATTACCGAAATGTGCTTTTTCTACTAAAGGTTCTACATTATAAATTCTAACTCCACTTTCCATAGAACACGTGAAGCATTCTAAAAATATTCAAAAAATACATAAAAATTTAATGAATTTGATAAATTAACTTGTTACCATGATCTTGATTGAATTTTACACTCAATATCTTTCTGTCATCACTCATGTTTGAAATAAATAACTAAAACGCACTAAACAATAAATATACGTAAATATCGATGGGAATTGTATGAAATGTAACCACTAGTAAATGTCAAAAAATTGTTTTGATTTTAACATTTTAGGACAAAGAAAATATTATGGTAAGAAGCAATTAGAGTGAGAGAATCAACGAGAAGATAGCTATGGACAATTCAAATGTCCGCCATAGGCGGGTAGTCAGATTTTTTTTAAATATTAATTTGTAACCAAAAATATTTGGAAAATGTGAGAAAAACCTTCATTTTCCAAAGCAAACATATTTCCTTGTTTGTTTAAATGGAAAAATTGAAAACTTTCACTTTCAAATTGTCGTTGGCGGGTCGATAACTCACACGCCCACGAACGACAATTTTGAAAGTGTGCATGCGATCAGTCCCTAAACTGATTCGTAATTTGACCTGCGAACAAAGCTAATATATATTTTATAAGACGAAAAAGAATTTTAAGAATGTTGTACAATGTTGTAAAAAACTGAAAATACTATTCTTATGTTTAAATGAATTGGGCTTTGGTAACTAATTTGCAATTTTCGTTTAGGACTTTGTGATTAATGACAAATGACAAGAGCCACGTTCTATATTTTTGTACGGCGTGATGATCAACTAAAATTTACAGTCAAAGGAAGAAAATAAAGATTATTACAAAAACTGTAATTTACAAATTTACTAATCCATTTCTTTAAATATATCGTTTTGATTATTGGTTAAATAAATAGGATAATTATTTTTCTGAATAGGAATGAAAAACAACAGCGCCTGTCAGAAATTTGACATGTAGTGACAAACGAAGTGTCCAGTGTTTCCACAAAATATTAAAAGTTGAAACTCATTCTACATATCTGTTTTGTATTCAATTTCATTTCTATTTGAATTCTAATTAAAAAATATGTCTAGAGGAAGTAGTGCTGGTTTTGATCGACATATAACAATTTTTTCACCGGAAGGACGCCTTTACCAGGTTGAATATGCCTTTAAAGCGATTAACCAAGCCGGTCCAACTTCAGTAGCAGTTCGAGGAGTTGACGCTGCAGCATGTGTGACCCAAAGAAAAATTCCTGATAAATTAATCGATCCTGGTACCATTACTCATTTATTTCAACTTACTGAGCACACAGGTTGCGTTATGACTGGTATGATTGCGGACAGCAAATCTCAAGTGCAAAGGGCTAGATATGAAGCTGCCCAGTTTAAATATAAATACGGCTACGAGATGCCAATTGATGCACTTTGTAGAAGAGTCTCAGATATATCTCAAGTCTATACCCAAAATGCCGAAATGAGACCACTAGGTAAGAATTTGTCATTTATAATTTTCATTATTCTGTTTACAAAGTGCGATAAATTTACTGACGAAGTGGATTTCAACTAGTTTCTATGATTTGTTTTCTTGATAGTTTTCAGTTGATTATGGTTAGTTTTGTAATTTTTTCTTGTTTTCAATTTCAGAATTTTTTTTTCCAGTTCCCTATATTTCCTTGGTCTATTTTGATTTTATTTGTCTAAGTATTTTTAGTTTATCTCATTTATAATTATTCTAGTATTCTTTGGGCCTTTATATCTATTAACTATAATTCAGTTTCTCAATTTTTGTTCTTTGAATTAGCTATACTTCCTTCTTCATTTTTGTTAGTTACTGTTATTCCCATTGATTAGGAGGTTTTATACATATTTATTCTATATTTTTGTTGTATTCCAGTTTTTCTTCTAGAATTTTTTAATTACATTTTGATTTGTTGTTTTTCTTTGTCAAGTCAATCTTGTCATCATTTGTCTGCTAATTTTCTCTATTGCTTTGTCTATGAAGCTTTTTTGGTGTTTTTGATATTTTCAAATGTTTCAATATTTCATTGGTTTTCTGCTGTATAAATAGATGAATTAATTTACATATTATCAGGTTGTTCCATGCTTCTCATTGGATATGATCAAGAAATGGGCCCTTGTGTTTACAAAGCAGACCCAGCTGGTTATTATTGTGGATATAGAGCTGTTAGTGTTGGATCCAAACAAACTGAGGCCAACAGCTATTTAGAAAAGAAACTAAAAAAGAAACAAGATTTACAAAAAGATGAAGTTATTCAACTTGCCATAAGTTGTTTGTCAAGTGTTCTTTCAGTTGATTTTAAGCCAACCGAAGTGGAAGTTGGTGTTGTAACTAAAGGCGAACCGAAGTTCAGAAAATTAACTGAACAAGAAATTGATTTTCATTTGACTGCTATTGCTGAAAGGGATTAGGTAATCTTGTAAATAGATGTCATGGAGTGGTTAATATTAATTAATAAATCTTTTTCAAATATAACGTTTATTATTAAGTAAATTTGAAAAAATACAATACAGAAGATGTCTATAAAACAATGTAATCTTTTTCCGCAATTTAATAAAACCATTTTTTTGAGTTAAACTTTACTTCCTAAAATTTTTAAATTGTGTTTTGAGACGCTTACAAAAAATCTAAATTTTCTACTTTCACCAACAGAAAAATATAGTTATGCACAATTGCTTAATACTTAATGATGTTCTCTATGTTTTTAATAAGTATTGAACGGCCGCTGTCCATATGTGTTATATAAGTAGCTCCACCAATGGAATCTGTAGCTGTCTAAATCATTCCGAAGTGTTAAATTTTTCCCTATATCTAAATAAGTACCATTTTCAGTAAATATAGGCCAAGATACATCTTCTAAGTTTGGGTACCTAAAAATTTTAAATCATAGTAATATATAAATGACCTACCGACTTCAGTTCATATTTTTGCTAGTAGGTAAACTTTTCTAATCCACGCCTCTGCCAGACATCCCAATACAACCGATTATATCTGAATCTGAAATTTTTCGATACTTACGAGGTTTTGGCAAAATTTGAGCAGAGTTTCACAAATTTTTGTCTTGTCAAAATATCTCCAGTAGATTGATTTGTATAACCGTAATAAAACAAATAATTCAAATCGTCCCCATGACCCACTCCTAAAAACAATAATACAGTATGTCTGCAAAAAACTTGAAAGTTTGCTGCGATGTGATACTAACCGATACCTGTACCGTCAGTTACATTTTCTTCGCCCATATAAGAAAATCTGTATAAATAGAGTCTAGTAAAATTTGCCATTATTCGAGCTGATTCCATTATTGGTCGAGTAAATTGATCTTCGGTTATAAACTGAAAAAGTTTTGACATAGTATACAAACTTTGATAACTTCATTTCTAAAGTTGAAATTTCTGGAACCGTTGGTGATATTCATACTGAACACACTGTTTACACTCACAATTATACTGTCTGACGTGCGTTTCGATAACCAAGTTATCGTCTTCAGAGACTGAAGGTAAACTAATAACCAGTACCACTGGTACATCATTTAATTTAATTTCCAATTAACATCGAGAGGTACAATAAGGAAAGGACCTTTATAAAGGATGTAGCTGTACTCAACGCTTATGATGAAAGAATTGTAAATAGGTTAATTAACCGTCATAGAATTAAAAATCTCTATGTAAAACCACCCTTTTCAATAACAAGAAAAATTTTCTCTTGTACCTTTAAATCCTGTTCATACAACAGGATTGGAAGGAATATTTAACAGAGTGGGTTTTAAATTGCTTTATAAATACAACAATTGTTGGGTCAAGGTTAAAATACCAAATTTGAGTGGTGATTGTCATAATCATGACATAAATATTAATAATGTTAAATTGTTGAAAAATGTATCCAACAATAAATTGGTAGAATTGAAATTGCTAAATGTAAGAAATGCTTAAATAAGGACAAAGGACAAATTCCTTACTGGCTCAGTATAGTTTAGTAGTCAAGGAAGATTCCCGTTGGAATTAATTTTCGCGGGAGAAGGTTTATTGGTGGCAAATTTAGTACGTAACAGGTAAGTCAAGTCATTAGGTTTCAGTTTACCTTCAGTCTTATAAGACGATAATTTCTAGTTTTTCAGTATTTAACCTTAAACTTGTTTGTCTCGCTAACTTTAGTGGAGAAATTTGAAATGTAAAATTAACTATGATGATATTTGTTTTACATTGAAAATTTCAATGTATTGGATGAAAAAGAGAATTATAATAAAAATGATAGATATTAGAGATAATATATCCAAACTGTACCCAAAGATTATCAACCTAACCAGGATTGTTTGATTTTTATTAATCTTTCGCTTCTTAGCTCGGTGCGCTTCATTTCATATACTTCATCATAAAGATTTCTTCCCTTTTTCGCGTTTATTCACAAAATTGTAATTGCATTTGTAAATTAATAAAGGACCCCACTCAATCCTTGTGGAAATTGGGACTTTGCTATTTTTTCTGTTACTTTGGCACATGGATAGTTCGAAGTAAACTGATTAAAAATTTCCACGGACTCGTAACTTCAATCCCCCCGTCAAAACTACCCCCGAAGCTGCCATAGAAGGAAGGGAATTGTTTTTGTCCAATTGTTCTGAAATTTGGCACAATGATGGTTGGAGAGAGCGGATTAAAAGTCTCCATGAACACAAAACCCTCTACCCCCGTAAAAAATACTCCTGAAGTGTCCAATTGTTCTGAAACTTGGCACAATGATAGTTCAAAGCTAGCTGAATAAAACTATCAATAATCACGAAACCCCAACTCCCCTTTACCCCCAAAATTATCCCTGAAAAGTCCAAGCGTACCATAAGAAAGGAAGCTTTGCCAGTTATCCTGAAACTTGACACATTAATAGTTTGAAGCAAGCTGATTAAAAGTCTCAACGGACACGAAACCCCTGAAAAGTCCAAGGGTACCATAGGAGGAGGAGGAGGAGCTTCAGGTATTTGATCTGAATCTTGGCACATTGATAGCTTGAAGCATCGATTATCTCAATGGGCACGAAACCTCAAACCTCCCAACAATACAATTTGCTGTAAGAGAGAGCAGATTAAAAGTCTCTATGAACACTAAACCTGAAAAACCCCTAACCTCGTAAAAACTACCCCTGAAGTGTCCAATTGCTCTTTTCAAAGGGTACAATAAGAGGAGAGACTTCGGTTAGTTTTTTCTGAAACTTGGAACAATGATAGTTTAAAGCAAGCTGATTAAAAGTCTCAACGGACACGAAACCCCCAAAAATACCCCTGAAAAGTCCAAGGGTACCATAAGAGGAGGGGCTTTAGGTAGTTGATCTGAATCTTGTCACATTGATAGTTTGAAGCAAGCTGATTAAAAGTCTCAACGGACACGAAACCCCTGAAAAGTCCAAGGGTACCATAGGAGGAGGAGGAGCTTCAGGTATTTGATCTGAATCTTGGCACATTGATAGCTTGAAGCATCGATTATCTCAATGGGCACGAAACCTCAAACCTCCCAACAATACAATTTGCTGTAAGAGAGAGCAGATTAAAAGTCTCTATGAACACTAAACCTGAAAAACCCCTAACCTCGTAAAAACTACCCCTGAAGTGTCCAATTGCTCTTTTCAAAGGGTACAATAAGAGGAGAGACTTCGGTTAGTTTTTTCTGAAACTTGGAACAATGATAGTTTAAAGCAAGCTGATTAAAAGTCTCAACGGACACGAAACCCCCAAAAATACCCCTGAAAAGTCCAAGGGTACCATAAGAGGAGGGGCTTTAGGTAGTTGATCTGAATCTTATCACATTGATAGTTTGAAGCAAGCTGATTAAAAGTCTCAACGGACACGAAACCCCTGAAAAGTCCAAGGGTACCATAGGAGGAGGAGGAGCTTCAGGTATTTGATCTGAATCTTGGCACATTGATAGCTTGAAGCATCGATTATCTCAATGGGCACGAAACCTCAAACCTCCCAACAATACAATTTGCTGTAAGAGAGAGCAGATTAAAAGTCTCTATGAACACTAAACCTGAAAAACCCCTAACCTCGTAAAAACTACCCCTGAAGTGTCCAATTGCTCTTTTCAAAGGGTACAATAAGAGGAGAGACTTCGGTTAGTTTTTTCTGAAACTTGGAACAATGATAGTTTGAAGCAAGCTGATTAAAAGTCTCAACGGACACGAAACCCCTGAAAAGTCCAAGGGTACCATAGGAGGAGGAGGAGCTTCAGGTATTTGATCTGAATCTTGGCACATTGATAGTTTGAATTATGCTGATTATCTGAAAGGACACGAAACCCCAAACCTCCCAACAATACAATTTGCTGTAAGAGAGAGCTGATTAAGTCTCCATGAACACGAAACCTCGTAAAAACTACCCCCGAAGTGTCTAAGTGTTCTGTTCAAAGGGTACAATAAGAGTAGAGGCTTCGGTTAGTTTTTCTGAAACTTGGAACAATGATAGTTTAAAGCAAGCTGATTGAAAATCTCAAGTTAATATCTACTCTATATTTGTTTAATCTCACGGGCCGCAAAACTTTCCAAGTCAGGCCGCGGTTGGGCATCTCTGCCTTTAAGAATCAGATCGAGAAACGTTTTTCTATGTATTACCTGAATCAAATCTGTGGTACTGGAAACAACGAGGCTGTCACCAAAACATTTTTGCTTAATTTCATCTGCCACTTGTTTCTTTTTTAAAGAATCCACGTTCATACTGCCAGGTATCAGTCTTTCTTTAAATAAGTCGTACTGGAGAAGATATGGGCGAAATACGTTGAATGCTACAAATAATGAAACATATATGTAATATTGGTTTAACTCTTAGTTTATAATCATTCTATTTTGAGAGAGTCTTTATTGAAACATATATTTATTGTAGAAATATATCTACGAGGTGTGTATGAACCGCGTTATTTTGTATAAGTTAGACGTTTGAAAATTGGAAAGCTTCAATGAGGTTACATGTCTTACCTAATTGGTTCGATCGTATTAAAACATTTCTTGTCAATGCGATACCCTAAGATTTTACCACTTTTATGCTTGGAAAAGCACGTCACAATTTTGAAAGCGTATACTTCAAAAACTACATTCAAAGATCGCCATCTTAGAGACAAAAGGAAAGAGGTCTCGCCAAAGAGGCCGATCTTTAAGGTACTATACGTGTCTCGTAGTCGAGTTACCAAAGTGATGATGATAAAGGTATATTCGTCGTATAGAAACGAAGTTGCAAAGTATGAATTTTGTATTATAACCAAACTAAACGAAGTTTCTGATAAAAAATCCCCGCTGGTTGACGTATAGTCATATATAAGTATTTCCCATGTAACTATACGTAGATTATAAATATTTTTTGATATTTGACAATATAAAGGGTATCCCGTTGTTTTGATTCAGATCCGTGATTCTCAAAGTGGTCCAGATGGACCACCAGAGGTCCACGGGAGACTTGAGACGGGTCTGCGTTGGGTGTGACAAAAAATGGTGGTGAAGAACTAAAATGTTGGCTTGAGTTCTATCAATATAGGCAGCTAGGCGACTGTTACTTGTAAAAACTTACATATTCTACATTCAGTACAACGCGTCGAGAATTGTCGTTTCTGCACTGGCCGCCGTCACGACCGCAAGCTCGTTCAGACGTGCAAATTAATACGATTTATGACTTATGTTCTTGCAATTTTGCATGAACTAATGTCAAGGATAAACGTTACTCATTTGCTTGCAGAATTTCATGATAAGAAGTGAATCGATATTAGTATTGGCCAGTACCGGAATTCGTTTCCATACTTTCGAAAATATAAGTAAAGTGAATCGATATTGGTGATTACCAGTGGCTAGACTATAATCTAATCAAAGTGATGGTGTGTATTCTTCATATGAATATGAAACTTTATGTGTTACCTGGGTAAAAGTTAATGGCTTCTTGTGAAACAAATCCCATCAATATCGGTATATTGTTGAAATCTCCATTTTCTAAATTTTCGTGATTGTAACCGAGTACTATAGCTCCGTCATGTGGAGGTTCCCTTGAGGGAGAAAAAAGAAAACCCTCTTTCCAATCATGAATAAATATCAGCTGAAATGAATATTATTTTTTTACTGTGACCTCCCGAAACATTACGTAAGTTATGGTGGCGTTTCTTCGTGTATTATAAGTAAAGATCTTGTCAACGAATATATAACACGATGCTTTTGGCAGCTGTACATTCTCTGCGAAACACCACGAGATATGCCGAGTGCGAGGTGTCATGGGTAGATGTCGCCTCGCCTCAGTGTGCCTTGCCTGCTCAAGCTCCCGTGTCGGTTTTTCGTGCCCGAGTCAAAGGGTCTCGGCATAAGCTCCATCAAGGTAGCAACCAAATATTCGGAAAAATTAAAAAAAAAATATATGAATCTAAAGGATTTCCAATGCTCGTTCTGAAAATCCAAACCCCGAATTTTCTCGTTGATTCGATAAAAAGATATTAATTAAAACCGGAGTTGGAAAAGCCGATTCTTTTCAATAAAATATTTTCTTACCAATATATTTAAAACCATTGACAGAATGCTCAAAGTGTGAGGTTCAATTTCTCTAAGTTGCTTTAAAAGCGCCGTGGAATTTTCTGTATCGACACTTACTAGGCTGCCTATAAGGAAAGCCGAACTTCTTGGAGATCTAGTAAACGACCAACTGTTCAGAGTGGTTCCACTCAGCATTATAGCCCTATGAAAAAGACCTACAACAAAAATATCTATCGAAGATCACATTTTTGAAACTTGATTTGTTATCGAGGTTGAAAGATCGAGATTCACATTTCCCAATTTTGAAAATGTTCATAAAAACATTTGAAAATTCATAACGCAGATTACTAAATAAGGAGTCGACGGGGTTGGTACTTAAGTTTTGAGATATGGCAGCAGTGATCTGAATATGTCAAATCTGACATTGACATTTGACATTTTTAATAGTGAACGTATTCCGAACGTGTTGTCGAGTGCTATTTGAGTTGTTTACAGATATTTGAAACATTTATCTTGGTCCAAAAAGTTGCAGTGAGATTGAGGCATTAATTCCACATGAACATTTGGCTTTTAAAAAGATTTGTTCGCGTTGGATATCACATAATTTGACAATCGCTAAAAAAAGCAGGTGTCGATTGGTGTAAAGAAATCCTGATGTAAATGATCGCCTGTTTTTTCGAAATAATTGGACATGTCACAACCGTTCCATTAGAGCAAAGTAGAACGGTCAATTCTGAATTGTACACAAAGTTTTTGAACAGTCAAAACATCTTATTTCCGCAAGTTACAAATAAATTGCGTGGTCAACTTTTTTCTACACCTGGAGGAGAATAATTTTGAATTTGAAAGTTTTAATTTGATTATTTCATAACTTGAGTAGCAACTTTCGTAATAGCCAAGTAGCAACAAATCAGCAAGATCAAAAACTCGTTTTCTCCATTACCTCCAAGAAACACAAGAAACTGAAGCATATCAGTTTAATATTGATACAAAGCTTCTCATTTCAGACCAACCAAATATTTACTATTTCAGCAGAACTAAGTATGTAATGTTTGCCAAGTCTTGTGAACATGAGCTTAAATAACTAGCTGGTGTACCACACGGAAGTGTTCTAGGTACACTACTGTATCTCCTAGACATCTTTGATATATGAGTAACAGAAGAAACTACAATAGTCAGAAATGAAGACGATATTGAAAACTTAGCAAGAGATTAATGAAGCGCTAGATCAGGTCAATGTTTGGACGAAAAGCTTTATAAAAATAAACCATTGTATGTTATTTTTACCAATAAAAAGATGACTTTGGTTATTAATAATCATATTATTCCATATGCCAACAACCGCATGTTATAGATGAACTTAGTTGCGAAGCTACGATGGAACGTAGACACTATGAATTAGAAATAAGTTAATAATAAACAATCAAGTCTTAGAGGCTGTAAGGATAATTATACGGCATAAAACTTTGAGGCTGTACAAGCTCAAGCAATACTGAACTCCTGCAAAGATTCCAAAACAAGCATGGCAGCATTTGGCAAGAAAGTATGAAGCTTCACAACCACGAAGCTGCTGCACCAATAGTGTGATAGTGTGAAAACTGAAAAGATTTAAACCTTTTGTGCTAGTGCAGTGATGGCAACAGAACAAAACTTTTTTTAAGTCAGTTGATGTCTATAAATTTTTGTCCAAGGAAAGTTCAGTCGGTATCACGCGTTATAAAAGTGGGGAGGGTGCGTTTGCCGATATTTTTCCAGCGGATGTTCTGTGTGTTCTCTGAAATTCAATTATTGTAAGTGAGACAAAACAAAGAACTGTAACCTTGGACTTCCCGACGGATCTGTCTCCCATCAAGACCCACATTTCCTTCCATACAACATGGTGATTGCGAAAGAACTGTCAAAACGTGACTATAATTCTCGGAGTAACGCGTGTGAAGTTCTTCTGGATTTCGTTCTTAAAGACGCTAGTTTTTTTAGCGATGAAGCTCATTTCTATTTGTGTGTGTCCTCAACTGCAATTTTTCTATGAGGTAAACGAAGTGTCAGTGTATTTAAGTATGTGCCACGCTTATTTGAAAGGACATTTGGTTCCAACAAGATGGCACATACTACAAGGTCATCGATTATTTATTTGGGGGAATATTTCCAAGAATCTAAATCAGTGGCCTGCTCGATATCACGATTTGTCCCTTTGCGATACTTTTGTATGTTTTATTAAGTTTTAAAAAAAGAAAATTATGCTGTGGCAATCCCGTAATTTAAATTAATCAAAATCAGTTACAGACTTTCCGTAATTTTTAAACGCGAAATCACTACAAGTTAATTAAAAAAACCTAGTGGACTATAAACTATGAAGCAGATAGATAGAAACGGGCAGATGATTAATGTATCAAAATCTTTGGTAAATATTTAGAGAAATAAACAAATTTTGAGACCTTATTTTGAACAAACATGAGGATTTTCATGATTCACACGTCAGATGAAATTGTACTTTTATTACTCACCTTTTGCTTTGGGAGTTTGTAACAAGTAATGTACACTCGCACTACCAGCACTTTGTCCCATTAGAGTTATATTAAATTTGTTACCGCCGAAATTTTCAATATTTTCTTTTACCCATTCTAGAGCTAGAATTTGATCTTTAAGACCCCAATTACCGTAAGCTAACTCATCTTCAGTGGACAAAAAGCCTTAAACAGTTTAAAACACTTGTTGTTTTATAATAAATGAATTTAAGAATGACAATAACAATATTGAATTATTACTAGATGGATAACTTTCTAAGAAATAACGTAATTAATATTGATTTATTAAAAATTATGGTAATTATACACTTTCGCGGTCACCTGGTTTTTTGGCTCTAGAAAATCGAAAAATGGATGGATTTTAATGATCTTGGTCTCAAAATGTTCCATTTTACGGCGGATTTATAAAAAAAATTAGTAGAAATAGCTGGAATGAAAATTTCTCATAGTTTGACTGTTTTAAATCGTAAAAAAACGGTTTTGCAAAAAATTATGGTAATTATACACTTTCGCGGTCACCTGGTTTTTTGGCTCTAGAAAATCGAAAAATGGATGGATTTTAATGATCTTGGTCTCAAAATGTTCCATTTTACGGCGGATTTATAAAAAAAATTAGTAGAAATAGCTGGAATGAAAATTTCTCATAGTTTTACTGTTTTAAATCGTAAAAAAAACGGTTTTGCAAAAAATTATGGTAATTATACACTTTCGCGGTCACCTGGTTTTTTGGTTAGGTTAGGTTAGGTTAGTTTGGCTCTAGAAAATCGAAAAATGGATGGATTTTAATGATCTTGGTCTCAAAATGTTCCATTTTACGGCGGATTTATAAAAAAAATTAGTAGAAATAGCTGGAATGAAAATTTCTCATAGTTTGACTGTTTTAAATCGTAAAAAAACGGTTTTGCAAAAAATTATGGTAATTATACACTTTCGCGGTCACCTGGTTTTTTGGCTCTAGAAAATCGAAAAATGGATGGATTTTAATGATCTTGGTCTCAAAATGTTCCATTTTACGGCGGATTTATAAAAAAAATTAGTAGAAATAGCTGGAATGAAAATTTCTCATAGTTTTACTGTTTTAAATCGTAAAAAAAACGGTTTTGCAAAAAATTATGGTAATTATACACTTTCGCGGTCACCTGGTTTTTTGGTTAGGTTAGGTTAGGTTAGTTTGGCTCTAGAAAATCGAAAAATGGATGGATTTTAATGATCTTGGTCTCAAAATGTTCCATTTTACGGCGGATTTATAAAAAAAATTAGTAGAAATAGCTGGAATGAAAATTTCTCATAGTTTGACTGTTTTAAATCGTAAAAAAACGGTTTTGCAAAAAATTATGGTAATTATACACTTTCGCGGTCACCTGGTTTTTTGGCTCTAGAAAATCGAAAAATGGATGGATTTTAATGATCTTGGTCTCAAAATGTTCCATTTTACGGCGGATTTATAAAAAAAATTAGTAGAAATAGCTGGAATGAAAATTTCTCATAGTTTTACTGTTTTAAATCGTAAAAAAAACGGTTTTGCAAAAAATTATGGTAATTATACACTTTCGCGGTCACCTGGTTTTTTGGTTAGGTTAGGTTAGTTTGGCTCTAGAAAATCGAAAAATGGATGGATTTTAATGATCTTGGTCTCAAAATGTTCCATTTTACGGCGAATTTATAAAAAAATTAGTAGAAACAGCTGGAATGAAAATTTCTCATAGTTTTACTGTTTTAAATCGTAAAAAAAACGGTTTTGCAAAAAATTATGGTAATTATACACTTTCGCGGTCACCTGGTTTTTTGGCTCTAGAAAATCGAAAAATGGATGGATTTTAATGATCTTGGTCTCAAAATGTTCCATTTTACGGCGGATTTATAAAAAAAATTAGTAGAAATAGCTGGAATGAAAATTTCTCATAGTTTTACTGTTTTAAATCGTAAAAAAAACGGTTTTGCAAAAAATTATGGTAATTATACACTTTCGCGGTCACCTGGTTTTTTGGTTAGGTTAGGTTAGGTTAGTTTGGCTCTAGAAAATCGAAAAATGGATGGATTTTAATGATCTTGGTCTCAAAATGTTCCATTTTACGGCGGATTTATAAAAAAAATTAGTAGAAATAGCTGGAATGAAAATTTCTCATAGTTTGACTGTTTTAAATCGTAAAAAAACGGTTTTGCAAAAAATTATGGTAATTATACACTTTCGCGGTCACCTGGTTTTTTGGCTCTAGAAAATCGAAAAATGGATGGATTTTAATGATCTTGGTCTCAAAATGTTCCATTTTACGGCGGATTTATAAAAAAAATTAGTAGAAATAGCTGGAATGAAAATTTCTCATAGTTTTACTGTTTTAAATCGTAAAAAAAACGGTTTTGCAAAAAATTATGGTAATTATACACTTTCGCGGTCACCTGGTTTTTTGGTTAGGTTAGGTTAGTTTGGCTCTAGAAAATCGAAAAATGGATGGATTTTAATGATCTTGGTCTCAAAATGTTCCATTTTACGGCGAATTTATAAAAAAATTAGTAGAAACAGCTGGAATGAAAATTTCTCATAGTTTTACTGTTTTAAATCGTAAAAAAAACGGTTTTGCAAAAAATTATGGTAATTATACACTTTCGCGGTCACCTGGTTTTTTGGCTCTAGAAAATCGAAAAATGGATGGATTTTAATGATCTTGGTCTCAAAATGTTCCATTTTACGGCGGATTTATAAAAAAAATTAGTAGAAATAGCTGGAATGAAAATTTCTCATAGTTTTACTGTTTTAAATCGTAAAAAAAACGGTTTTGCAAAAAATTATGGTAATTATACACTTTCGCGGTCACCTGGTTTTTTGGTTAGGTTAGGTTAGGTTAGTTTGGCTCTAGAAAATCGAAAAATGGATGGATTTTAATGATCTTGGTCTCAAAATGTTCCATTTTTCGCGGATTTATAAAAAAATATACGAAAATTGAAAAAAATGAATATTTTTCACAGTTTCATGACTTTAAATGCAAAAAAATGACTTTCTACCTATAATACTTCGTAACTGTTTCTGACGTCGTAGAATCAAGTTCGTATATTTTTTTTCGCAATTTACATAAAAAAATGAATATTTTAAAAAAAAAAGATTTCAAAAAAGTTAATTTACTACTATTTAAGGTTTAAGGTTTAAAACTATTAAAAACCGCAAATTCAGCCACTACCCCCGTGTTTTTCATAAATTCGTCGTAAAATGGAACATTTTGAGACCAAAATTATAAAATTTTTCGATTTTTAATGGTCCAAAAACTATTAACATTGAAGAATATAGTACGAAACTATTCACGAAAATTGATTGTTTTTCATCGATTTCATTTTAAGCTATAAAAACTGAAAAAATCATTCTTTTTGGATTTTTTTTTAAATTGTTTATTAATTTATGTAGAATACAAAAAAATATATAAGAACTTTATCTGATAATGAGATAATTTTTTGTAAAGGATTATTTTGTAAAACCGTTTTTTTTTACGATTTAAAACAGTAAAACTATGAGAAATTTTCATTCCAGCTATTTCTACTAATCTTTTTTATAAATTTTGAGACCAAGATCATTAAAATCCATCCATTTTTCGATTTTCTAGAGCCAAAAAACCAGGTGACCGTGAAAGTGTATAATTACCAAAAGTCTAATTTAGAAAATAACAAATTCATTCTATAGTTTTTCTACAACTACTTGTCGTTTCTATACTTCTCAATTTAATAAGAAGCTGTAGTTTTAAAAAAAGTTTCTAATACAAACGTATAAGCCTGTGAAGGCCACTAGCCTTAACCGCAAACTTAAAAGTAACTTTTCAAAAAACTTCTTTCTTCACTTGTACATTCGAAAACTGCCGAGCGAAATGATGCTTACACGTAATAAAATTCCTGTAGATCCAAGTCCCTAGCGATTGTTCATTGACTCCTCGAAATTTAGCTTTAAAGCAGTGTTGCTATACAACAAATGTCCTTCAGTGCTGGTTGCCAATGGTTCTGGCATGAAAGAGATTTATTAGAACATAAAGTTCCTTCTTGAAAAAATTAAATACAGTGAACATATTTGGAAAATTTGTGGAGATTTCAATGTTGTTGTTTCATTTTCGAATGGGACCGCAGAGATAAGTATTGGCCCAAGCGTGGATCACTTACTCCAGTGCAGAAGAATGTTAAAAATGATCCTTTAGTGAACCCAAACGATATCCTTTCACCACCGTTGCATGTAAAGTTCAACCTGATGGAAAAGTTTGTGAAAACTATGCCTAATGATGGCAGTGAATTCTTATACCTGAGAGAGGAATTTCCCAAACTCTGCGAGGCAATAATTAGACAGAAATGTTGTCCAAAATTTCCTGAGAAACCATAAAGCGGAAAATTACAAAGACTCAATCAATGAGCTTAAAATTTACAAAGTTTTGGGATGTAATTTGTCTAAAAATACATATCCTGCACTCTTATCTGGAATTCTTTTCCGAGAATTTGGGTGTTGTGAATGACGAACAATCAAGCAAAAAGCGATATCAAGGGACAAAAAGTCCAGGAATGCTAGTATATTACTGCTAGAGACTTAAAGGTACCTACCAGAAGCCAAAAAGTCACGAAAATCGTAGCTATTCATTGTACATTAATAAATATTTTTTCTTAGTGTTAGTGATTTTTGTATTTTTTATAAAAATATAATTGTTGGCAAAATATTGACTTTGTTACATAACTTATCAGCTGTTTATAACCTAGATTTCTAGATAACTATTACCAAAAATATCTACTCTGTAGTTAATCGAAACGAATATGACGTCTTCTTCGAGGAAATAATCAGGCGCTTGTAATTTGTATCCAGCGTCACCACACATGAAAAATCCGCCATGGATGTATACTATTACAGGTAATCGTCCAATTTCGGTTTCATCTAACTAAAATATTTGTGAATAATATAAACTGATGGACAAAAATATCGAATCATCAGCAGCTATATTTATAGAGGGTGTTGTCTTTACAACTTCAAAAATTCATAACTTCGAACATAAACAAGATATTTATATTCTGTCTTTTGCATGTATTACTTAAACAAATAAGGTTTTTTTTGCAATTGGGTGAACAGTTATAAGTGAAGATGTAGACACCACAACAGAAACGCTCAATGCGTGTCATGGTTGATAGAGACGAAATCAGATACACAGATTCAACGGAACTTGGACAAAATTCCAAAGAGATCCACCATCCAGACCCTCCATTCGTGTATGGCGCACAAGCTTCATGAGTACCGGATCAGTATTGCATGAAAGTAGAGCCGGACGACCCTGCACAAGTCCAGAAAATGTGGAGCGAATACGGCAAACATTCCAGCACAATTCGAAAACTTCAATTCGTCAGGCTTCAAGGCAACTCCAAATGCCTACAACCACAATCCACAGGGTTCTTCATAAACAGTTGCATCTGGATGCCTATAAGGTACAGTTGCTGCAGGCACCGTTACCAACAGATCGACCAAAACGTGTGGAATTTGCCGTAGACATGTTACAACGTATTGACCATGATGAAGATTTCTTGAAAAAGGTGTGTTTCAGTGATGAGGTCACGTTCCATGTGTCTGGTACAATAAACCGCAACAACCCAAATTCGTAATACGAATTTGGGGTTCTGAAACCCCACATGCAGTAGTCGAGCTTCAACGAGACAGCCCAAAGGTTAATGTGTGGTGTGGACTTATGGACAACAAAATTATTGGTCCTTTCTTCTTCAGAGAAACCACAGTTGCTGGCTGCGTGTACATGGATATGCTTGAAAACTTTGTTCTTTCTTCAGTTGGACGAATTACAGCCGATTGTTTACTTCCAACAGGATGGTGCACCACCACACTAGTTGACAGCAGTTCGGGAACACCTCAACGAAACTTTTCCCAACCGATGGAATGGACGGAATGGCTCAATTCCATGGCCACTAAGGTCTCCGGACATAAGCCCATCGTCTTCTTCTTGTAGGGTTATTCAAAGGATATTGTTTACCGGACATCGGACATGAAACGCCGCTTTACACAAGCTTTTAGTACAATCACAGGCGATATGTTACAGCGTACCTGGCTTGAAATTGATTACAGACTGGAAGTGCTTGTGGCCACCAATGGTGCGCATGCTGGAGTGTACTAAAAAAACTTTATTAGTTGCAGTAATACATGCAAAAGACAGAATATAAATATCTTGTTTATTTTCGAAGTTATGAATTTTTGAATTTGTAAAGATAATTTTGGAACAATCATTGTCAAAGATTTATGGTTAGGTTAGGTTTTCATTACCTGCGGAACATATATATTTAGATTCAAACAGTCTTCGTCTCCGAATGTTAACTGTACACAAGAATTTCCTTTTTCTGTCACATTTTTGATACCATTCCAAGGTTTAACTGGAACTGGAGCCTTCAAAAAATAGTTTATTCAATGAAAATACATCGTACGCCTATTGTAACTTAACACCAAATTAACTCTTTTCGTTGTAAAATTAAGTGATAATGTGGAGCAGCAACGAAAATGTTTAAAGCAAGGAAACTGTCAATTTAATCAGCTTCCAACGAACTAAAACAAAAATTACGCAACCTTACCTTATATGTGCAGATGTATAGGTAGATTTCTTATCTAAGACCTTTTTTCAGAGACAGGTAACGTTTTGACCTGTTGCGGTTATTTTTCAAAATATTACTCGACATTTATGGAGACTCATGATGCCCCCATCAGCTGTTTTTTCTGGAGCCGGTAACGGGTTGTCCCCCGCTGCAGATTCGATTTCGTGTAGCTTTCGACGGGCCCTACTGCGAGTTGCAGTTTTAAGACTTTTGAAGCCAACTCGTTGTTCGTAGAACCAGGGGCTCTTTGTCTCTTACCTGGCTTTACCTGAACCTTTGGATTGGAAGCCCTAGATGGTAGAGAGTTGGTTGTCGAGATAACTTCAAGATTCGAAGCCGTTAAACCCTAAACCCTCTCGGCAGCCTTGGCTTTTTTCTCCGCATCACTGATGTTGTGGCATTTGAACCACGCCTTGTCCGAAGCTTCGCCATCGGTTAAAACCAATGCTTTGGTGGTAGTAGTACTGTTTGGTTAGAGCCCTCGAGGGAAGAGGGTTCTGATCTTGAAGGTTCTTGGAAATTCGTCAGATTTACCGCAGGCATTGTTCGCGAAACTTGATTATGGCTCGGGTTTGTCAAGTAATATTTTGATAATGTAGAACAGGTAGAAACGTCAAATAATACTGATATTATTGTGAAAAAAGCGTCGAGCGATGTGCGAGAAATATGGAACTAAGCGCCCCACGCTTTTTTTACAATAACACTAATTTTTTTTTCATTTATTATTGTTTTAAACTTATTTTAAAAATTATTTTCAACTATTTAATTTGATGTGCTTTAAAATCGTATTTCTAGTTTTCCAAACTATATTTATTTTCCGTTTTTTTGTTTGATTTATTATCAAAAATGAAAGTTCTAGTCATTCGAATTGTAAATCTCCAACAGTTTTAAAATTTGTTTCGATGTAAAGAGAAAATTTGCCGAAAAAAAAACCCACGACCGGCGAATCCCGTGGTAGACGTCTTAGCCCTCTCGGCTAACGAACGCAATTAATGTGGTGGGATATACTAACAGTAATAAGCCACAAAGAAAAGTTACAGACAAACAAGCTCGCAAACAAACCCAAATACAGGTGAAATTTCTTTGAATTGGTTTAGACACAATATTGTACAATAGATTTGAATGAATATTGCATATAATGCGTTTTTTAGCCAGTTTCGCTAGGATATTTTTACTTCATACTGTATTTATTATTCCAAGATTTAACTTGAAAAATAATTTACTGACCCTAAATCTCAAATCTCCTACTGGTGGTTCTCCATAGGGAATTCCTGAAAATGAAATGTAAGGTTTTCCCAAATCCACAGTTCTTGTCTCTTTCCCAAGAATCCATCCACTTGATGTTTTAACCAATGTTTTTGGAGTACGTATCGACTAAAAATATAGAGAAAACATAAAATTTATTATTATTTTGTTATTAAATTGAATAAAATTATTGAGTTTGCATAAAATTAAATATATATAGTACTAAATGGAATAAAATAATATAGTCCGATTATATTACTTGTATTTCTCCATCCACTGTCCTTTTTTTAGTTGTTTCTTTACATAATTTCGCAAAAGTTCGAGTACCCCAATCATCAGTTTGAACTAACAAGTTTTGCCACTTTTTGGACATTTTTGGACATCTGTTTTTGAGGTTAAATTCATTAACTGACTCTTATCTGCTTGTAAATTCCTCATACCACTTGTACTAGGGTGGATCAAATGGATATTAGATTGGTCTGTTACAAAACCTAGACAACAACCGGGACCGCGTAACCTCGCATTTTAGTACTTATAGCCATGAGCGGGAAGGATGTATCAGTGTCTGTTAGGTATCAGTTTTTTGGTCAAAGATAATGTTAAATCCCCAAAAATTTATCGAAAATAACCGCGAGGTCGTGGCAAATTTGCCATATGCGCGTTGCCCCAAAGTTTTACCGATGAGATCGTCAGCGCCGTGGAAAACTCATTTTGGGATATCGACTGTACTGTCCGCGATATGGCTGAAGAATGGATACTTCGCATCAGCGTAAACAGGATAAGCAAATAACTCATGCCGCAAAATTTTAGCTAGATGGGTGCCAAGACTCATGAATTTTGACTAGAAAGTATTTTGCAGGGGTATGAACAGGAAAGTAAAAATGTATTGCACCGAATATTCATCACAGATGAGACTAGGGTACACCATCATATTCTGGAGTGTAAAGGCGCGTGAAGGATAAAGCGAAGGTTACACTGTCAACCATGATGTAAAGGCTACAAGGTATGTTCTTCCCGAGGGCTCATTTTGGGAGCGAATTCTCATTGGCTGCTTCCCAGCTGGTGCGCAATAGCATACCTTGTAGCCTTTACATCATGCTGTCAGCGGAGAAGGTTTTGTGTACCGTGTTTTAGGACATGAAAGGAGGGAGTGATTGCGGTGGATTTTCTCACTGAACACTGTGAACGTGCAGTATTATAGTAACCTAAAAACACGGTTAAACCTGTCTGCAGATCAGGCCGGGCGCAAGTTTAGACGCGGTCAACACGTGCAGGGGAGCTCAGTTTCTGTAACACTTGTTGTCTAATGCGTCCGTAATATGTTGAACACAATTTCTTTTATTTAAAATCTGCTCCGGGCTTTGTCTTCGCTGTAGACTGCGTGGTGGACGAGCTGCTGGTACTTCGAAAACTGCCTGTTCTTGTCCAAATATTAAGAAAGATACCGGTATATCCCTTTTTCCAATCCGCTGGGCCTGCGCGTATTCTGGTTGTGACTTCTACTCACAACTTTATGCATTGGTTGGCTTCTCGCTACGATGAAGACGGCGGTACGACTCGGTACCATCTCTTTTATTGCTGTAAACGCTTTTCTTTATCTAGCGGTGCGAAAGGTGGAGTCGGTGGAGAATATTACCTCGTAAATAGTAATTTCGGGGGAGATCTATATATTTTACATTGAAACCGGGATATTTTTCTCGTTATACTCAAAAATTACGATATGATACACGATATTCCAGTCAGTTTTGCGATATTGCTGCAAGACAACAACAGATCGCATAGAGCTCGGCTTACGATGAAAACTTTGGACGATTTGGGTTGGGATTTGTTGCTTTGCGACTATTATTTATTTGGATCATTGGAAGAGGCATTTTTCGGGCTGCGATTCGAAAGAAATTCAAATGGTGAAAAGAGAGCTTAAAGAGAGGTGGAAAAAGTATATAGAGTGTGACGGAGACTATATAAAATACTTCATAATAAAAAATTTTATGGCAAAATTCCGGTTTATATTTGAACCACCCTCGTAAACTTCAAAGTTACTACCTTTTAACCATATTGTAACGTTTTCACTGCTTGCGTTACTTTTGTTGTTGTAAACATTATACGATATAAACCTACCAACTTCTTTTTGTAAATATTTTGACATATAATCTTTGAGTAGAAATATTTCAACCTCTTTTGTAGTTTTGTATGTACTTGTTGGTGACATACTGGATTCCTGGAATTTAAGTTATTTAGCACAGTTTATTTAGTCCTTTTGTTGAACTATTTTTATATAAACAAATTGAATGTTTGGTTTATTTTCTTTTGAGGTTAAGTCTTGGTCTAAAGGAGGCAAGCAGTTAGAAGGTTAGAGCCACATCTAATTAACTGTTCACGAATTGAGTTATTCGTGCAGTCTGTTCAGTCCGTTGAAAAGTTGATTTGATGAGTGAATTTGTTGCTGGTGTTTTTGAAATTGAGCTATTGTTGCACCTGGCTAGATTGTCGTCATGACGTGTGACCCGATTTTGCTCAAGAAGTCTGCTGCTAACTTCATTAATATTTTCCTTTTGACTGTCAACCGATGTGGAACTTCTCATTATGGATTTGATTATAAATTTTTAAATTTGGCTCCAAATTCTATATTTGCGGAAGTCTTGATATTTCCTACTGAGAATTTGACGATTGGAAAGGTAGTTACCTTGTTCCTTCTGATCAGCGACCGTGGTAGCGTTAAGATCAATTTCTTCACAGATTTTTGATTTAGCCGGCCTAAAAGAGCCTTTCGCCGATTTCAAAAATTCTGGAATATTAATTTGTTAATTGACATCCAAGAAGTAGATAAAGTTCCTTTCGTTAAAAAGGAAGGGACCTAGTTTTGGACATAGGACCTTTATTGGGGTTTAACGTCAAACTTTGACTCTTAGAACTACCTAGTCCGGGACGATTGACTGAATGAACTTCTTCGGTTCCTGACAGCATTCCACGGGTGTGGTCCTGTTTCTATTCTCCTGACAAGTAGGGAGTCTCATGTGTTGTTAAAGGTCAGATTAACTCTTATCAATTTTTTTGTAAAATTTATTTCATTATTTCTTGTAAACGAAGTTTTGCGGGTAACTTTTTTTAACCTGTTTTTATTTTTATAATTTCAAATATAAATCATTGTATTTTATTCCTAAGTATTCCTAAAGATTCCTCAACCTATTTCTATACTTTCCTCAGTTTAGATTAAAAAACTGAGTGGTACTTGGAAGCATACAAAATGTCTGTAAATATTCCACATCAAAATCTTTCAACGAACATTAACATGATGAGCTTAGTCGGAGCCCAAAATGTGACCTTTTAGGTTACAATATACAGATTTTAACATTTTGTGAGCAAAAGAATGTTGAAATGTCGTTCAAGATTAATTTATAGTATTATTTGATCACACCTCGTATAGTAAGAAGTCATTTTGAAAAATGTAATAAATCAGTGGTTATTGGTGATAATCTGGAACAAACCCTCTGACACTTTTCATAATCTTAAGCAATAATAAAAATTGTCGGACTCCTGCACTCCCCACGAATATAAACAGCCAAAGTTGAAATAATTGTAATATTTTTGTGGTTACGTAATTTGATATTTTGAATAAAACGTAAACCGAAAAAAATGTTTTTATTATATTTTTGTTAAAATATACAAATTATACATACCTTTAAAGTAACTTCTTGATGCAGACAATTAAAAACTACGATACTAACAATGATTATTACATATGAAACCATTATGTGTTCGATTAAATCGAAAATCCTTTTGTATACATTTGTATCATTTCAGGATAGTTATCTAGAGAATATGATTAACTTACCTAAACATAATGAACTTATTTACAAATATTAAAAATAATACGTAGGTATACGTTTGATGATAATAATAATTCAAGGCAATTAAAAGGGGCATCAAAACAACAAACAGTGGTTTCAATAGTTGTAAAAGTTTTTAAAATAAAAATACTCTTATTTTATATTGCTTATCGAGTTTTATAAACTAAATGACGCAGTGGAATAGTTAGGCACACCGCGAGCGACCATGTATGTAAAGTTGACTAAATTAGCATTTCTCTACGAGCTTTCAAAAAGTTCTCGTTCCGATATCGCTAGAATTGAAGCTTTTCTTTCCATGTGAAGAATTTTGAAATGGTATTTCCAATTTTTATCCGAAGTTTTATATATTTAGCAAATGTTTCAATAACTTCATCAACAAAATTTATTTTCAGTAGTAATAACCAGGGCAGGATTAAGCTAGGGGCTTGGGGGGCTATAGCCCCGGTCCTCGGGTTCAAAAGAGCCCCATCATTTGGATAACATTCTGTATTTTTTGATGTGTTGATACCACAAATAAAAAGTATTGATATAGTTTTTATACAAAAAAAATTGATTCCATATAACTTTTGTAAACAAAAGGAAACAAATAAGCATTCAAATACGAAAATTTAATTAGTTTTTAAACGTGTAATTCACGGGAGAGTTATCATAAATACTTTTGAGATAATATATATAATAATTATTTGTACAGGAAATATTTGGTATAATTAATTCATTGGAAACGCCTCTCTCTTTATTACTCTTGTTTTTCCGGGCTTCCGAAGTCCTTAAGGGGGCACTGTCATTATTTTATCACCGGGCCGTATAAATCTCAATCCGGCCCTGGTAATAACCCAAGCACATTGATAATTGTTCGAAAAAATTTTATAACAGATTTCGAGAGCTTGTTGCTTAAAAACAATGCCTTTTATCAATTTTGGAGGATTATTCATTCATTATTTCCAATACGGAGGGGACACGCAGCTCTTCAGGGGGGCAACCATCGCAGCTCCTACCGTGGGCGCGTAGAACTGCTTAATACATTTGCAATTTGTACTGGTAATTCTGATTTACACTCGACATAACCTCAAAGTTTATCTTCTAATTAAAAAAAATTGGGTTGTAACATGAAATTATTAATTTCCTATGGAATTTATGTAATATTGTTATGTCTTGTTTCATCATAACGGGTACAAGATTGTAGAGGAATTTTTGGTCAAATCTACGGTTGCCAAAGAACTGCAATTACCGTTACGAAGTACTAGTTTATTATCCGAGGTATAATAAATAATAAAAGACTAATGTATTTACAATAAATAGTTTAGTAAAAAAAGTTTACATTTACATATTTATAATTAACATATGCGTAAACTTATGAAAAAAGCGGGAGTTCTATACCATTTGAAATAAATAAAAATGCCTCAACATAGCTTGCAAAATGGAGTATGATTTTATACCGAAGAGAATATATATGATTATATGGTTACTTCACTTATAATTGGTACATCGATGGTATTAGTGATTGCTGTGAACGCACCTCGTATATATGTATATTTCTTTCTTGTTATTAATCTGTTCGCCGCATATACTGAATGTTGTTACCGTGGCAACAAGCTGTACTGTGATTTCTATTTTTAGACCTTTTTTTGCTTGTCTAGACGGTTAACGCTGGGCCGCAAGATAAATAGAAAAAGAAATGTAACACTTGCTTTTTGGCCTTGGTAGTGTGCGTGTGATTATTATTGCGTTACTATCTTATAATATATTTATATATTATGTATTTTGGTTGATGTCAATTAGCAAGAGTGTATAAATGTTTTAGTTCCAATGTACAATTTAGTTAAACAGTAAATACAGTCCACTACTTATTGGTTTATAGTTTAACGATGTAGTAAAGGTGAATAAGAAGAAAGTTTAGTGTTTTATTTGCCATTACAAATGAACTAAAAAATAACGTAATCAGGAATCTCCTGTACAGTGATATTTCTTTAAACTTCATCAATTGGAGTGGAACATTGGGAACTACCTTCAGTAGCGGTTTCTTTTAACCAAAATTGATATGCAGCGTAAGTTGTAAACCATATGAAACATATGAATGCTGAAAATATATATAAATATTATTAATTTGTGCTTCTAAATATTCTTGATTTTTGGTTTCTTCTTATTTTTTAATAATATTTAAAATATATATAAAAATGGACGTTTAGACTTAAAGTCTTTATCAAAATATTTTGATAAAGACTTGAAGAAAATTTTCAAACAGAAGAGACCTAAAATGGAAAACATTTAGAAACATAAACATATCAAAAGGTCTAAGAAATATTATTATAGTTTGTTTCTTAATGTGTGTGGCAACACACTAGCCTCGTCAAATATTCAAATAGAAAATTATCTCTTACAGAGTGATCCTAAGAATTTTACAAGTAAATACTAAAATTCTAATGCAAAACAAGTAGATTCCTGTATTGGTTATCTGTACAACCCTGTTTCAGCTCAAAATACAATATGTTAATAAAACTGAACAATGCCAGCTAAACGATACGATTACGATATTAGTTCATTTTGCTTATTTAATTAGATTCGGTCAACATTACAATAATCTTTGACGATTAACCAGTTTCTAATATCAGCTTTTCTCCAAGAATTAGATGGACGGTTTTCTGTTAATCGCGAATGATAAGTGGCATTGTCCATAACGAAAATACTCTTCAAAAACATCTACAATCATTTCTTCATGATAGTCTTTGGTCTATGTTGACTGAAACTCCAGTAAACCACCTTCAACGAACCCTTGATTGCATCCAATACGCGTTATTATTAGTCGGCGACCTTTACCGATAGGAGTTTTCGGTCCAGTAGATGAACCTTCTATGAAAGCTTGACGACTGGTTTGAATACTTTTGTCCTGCCATATTTTTTTCACTGAATGTCCTTCATTGAACCATGTCTCATCTAGATAATAAATTTACTGGCGTCTCCAACATATTATTTCTTCGTTGTCGCCCTCCTTCACCATTATTAGAATTATGTCAAGGGCTGGGATCACTTTTTTAAAAGATAATTCATGTACTTTTCGCCTTATTATATTTTGCATATGTTCATAAAGGTCAAATGGTTTTCTTCCAGTTGACTTTTTAGGTGGAGAAATATTTCCATTTTTTTCTCTTTTAGAAGCCTGTAAACACTAACTTCTGTCATATTGGAACATGTCGAAACTATATTTCTAACAGTAGCAGCCGGCATTTGATGTACAACAGCATGGAACGTAAGCGACTCTAAGCAAAACAAATTTGGGCGAGATCAAGTTTCACCGTATATACCTGCAAAACTTCTAAGTAGTCATTAGGACAATTCCTAGTAGGACCCTATTGTAATGTTTTTTTGGAAATGTTATTATCGACATTTCGAAAATCAGAAAGTAATTATCTGGAGAATGAATTGATAAATGGTTGGTTAATATGTTTCCCAAGAATTGAGCTGCGCCAAATTCTCAAGATAATTAATGTAATATCAGAATAGTTGAGTTACAAGATTATTTCAAAAATAATTTATTGTTTTGACTGCACGTACTCTACAAATGTATGAAGGTCAGTTACTTGTTTTAACTAACCGAATTTACATTTATATTACTTTTATATATCAGATCGGGTATAAAATTAAATAGTAAATAAATTCCTTAGATGAACGGTGCTGTCAGACAATAAGAAACAGACTTTAATTAGTTTTCTATATTTCTGATACACAAAAATCAATTGACTGTTAAATCGGTTTTATGCAGGCAAAAAATTCGGGACTAAGTAGATAATGCTGTGACATGAAAAAAATTCTCATTCAACCCCTCATTTCTGAGTTATATGCCATTAAAGTTGTGAAATCAGAACTTATATTTGAGTATATTTCTTAAATTATACATTCAAAAAGGGGGGCGGCACATACCCATTGGTTAACAATCCGTAACATTTACAGGGACAACCTGTACAATCTAAAGATAGCAAAAACGAATCTTTAAATCGATTTTTTAACAGAACTTAACTCTTTGTTTAACTCGATAAAATTTATGGTTTAGGAGATATGTAGATTTTTAGATCGTTATACATTCTAAGGAAATCATTTGCCATAAAGAGAAATTCTGAAGAAAACTATCATAAATTTGTAAATTTACAGTTACGTTATCATCCATTAAAGATTCATCATCTTCGAATGTATAATTTAGAAAATATACTTGAATATAAGTTCTGATTTCGTAACTTTAAAAGCCTACAATCCCGAATTTTTAGCTTCAAGTCCCAAAACACTCTTCATATTGGAAAAATCCAGTTTAATGACTTTTTCTGTATCTGACGAATTGCGGTATCATTTGATGATACAATATTTGCTCAATTTTTAAAAAAATTTGTAAAATAATATAAATATACTTACCAAAAACGACAAATATAATCAAATATGTGTAATTATGGCTTGTGTGACTTTCTATATGCATTGTAGCCGCAAAAAGACTTATGAATATCAATAAAGCATAGAGGAATGCATATTTTTGGTCCTTCTACAAACAAATGCCTTGATTTACTTATTACAGATTTAAAAATGTACCAAGTAGCTAGTCAAGAAAAAACTTTACTTGTTAAAACTATCAGAAATATATTACACCAGTTAATCATATAGTAAATTAAACTTCTACTATGTATGTATGGATTTGGGATCTCGACCAAAGCATCTATTTTATCCCCCTTTCTTGCTACGATACTGGAAAACCCTCTGATTACAGCTGATCCATCAATCACACTCCTTTTAAAAAGTCTAGAATGTAGGATGGCTTTAATTACTAGAGATCTTCGTCTTCTATTCCATACGCACCCAGGTGTAGATCTCTGGGGTTCCTTAGTGCTTCACACTTCGAGAAAATGTGGATAGAGATTTCGTCCTCTGTGCAACAAAATCTTCAGGCCCCGTATATCTGTTAGGTCTAGCGTCTTCGGGTGTTTGTTGAGGCAATAGTTCTCAGATAGAACTCCTGTTAGTATTTGTAGATTACTCTTACTTGGGTTGACACATTCAGCAGATCTACTCTGGTTATAGTTTTCCAGAAGAGTCTTTGCCTGTCTCAGTCCCTGTAGGTTGTCCCAATAATTCCAATCTTTTCCAATGCTTTTTCCATAAGAGGATTCAGATCCCATGAAGGGTTTGTATGCCTTCGCTAGAATCTAGACTAGAATATTCCTTAACCATATAAAACGAGTGCGACGGTACGACGTGAATCAGTTGAGTCGAGTAATCGAAGCGATACGGTTGGAGAAGGATTATAATTGTACTGGGAAGTAGTGATTGTGAAGATTGTGCATTTGTTTGTGTCGTGCGCGTGCGATATCCATAATTGTTGTATCGAGTTCCATAATTGTTACAATTTTGGCATAATGTCACTATAAAGTTGATAGAAGGTGCAGAGTTTTTCAGTCTAATTGGGAAATTGCATATTTTCTCATAGAATGGAAAGGTAAAATACTGAATACTGAATTCGACTGAAAAAAGAATCGACACATTGTCATCTTTAAAATCTAAACTTAAAGGTCAAAAATCGATGTTTTATTATTGCATTAGAAATCGCGAAAAGATCAAAACCTTTCACTGATGGTGATTTTATTAAAGACTGTATGTTGAAAGTTTCCATCTCAAAAGTCAATAATTCAAAATATTTCGCTCTAGAGATAGTACTGTTGCTTCAAGAATAAATGATTTATCTCAAAATTTGGTTCTTCAACTGAAGGAGAAAATTAAGGAGTTTACAAACTTTTCACTGGCTGTTGACGAGAGCACGGATACAGCTCAACTTGCTGTTTTTATACGAGGCATTAACAGTAACTTTGAAATATCTGAAGAACTATAAAAATGCGTTCCATTGACAGGTACTGAACTGAATATAAACTGGACTGGAATATACTATGTTTCAATAATTCAGTTCATTTTTTTTTAATTTTCAATCTGGCCCACCTACTAATTGAAAATTTAATATATGGCCCTCTGAAAAATTGAGTTTGATACCTCTGGCTTAGAGTAACGAAAGTTTTAAATGGGGTATTTAATAGAAAATGGATAAAATATTACCATGCAAGTACCAATATCCGTTTAAACTTCATAGTCAACGAATATACACACTTTTATAAATAAAACTAATAAAGAATTTGCGTATCGACTTAAAAATTGTTTATTTTACGTACCTTTAGAACTGCAATTAAAAGTAAAACACTAAGTATTAGATTGCATGCTGCAAATAGCATTGATAGTTTGAAGAATCCGATTTGAACTTCTTCGTCATCAGAGTGTTTAATTTTGAAACTACATATTATTACACCGGTTACTCCGAAAATCTAAAAATTCAAATAAAGACTTCAACGATAATTTTTCCAATGAGGTGAAATTAACTGGTACCTATAATTTTCGATATATTTAATAATCCTATGAAACGTACTCAATGATATAAAATAAAGAAGAGCCACTAGCAAAATTAACAATGAAAATACAAAAAACAAGTTAACGAAACATAAGACACTTAAGTGTGTACAAACGAAACATATAATAGAATACCCAGAGGCTAATGAAACTGATCTAAAATCCAAATGATTAAAAAATTGGGTTATATAAGAGAAATATTATTACAAAATAGTCAGAGTTTGAGCCCAACAGTACAAATAAAAAAAATAAAGTATAATAAGCTCACAAACGTAGATAACGAACCCATAATTAAGAATTGAGCAGAGTTGTACTGTTAGAAATTTAAACTATCTTTTAACACCTTTCCCCAGCCCCCAATTCTCACAATCATTAAATACAATTAGTTACGACTAATGTAATGACACAAATCTAACAATAATCATCTATTTACACGTACAAATAATCATCAATTTCTATTGGATACATTCGTGATATTTCTTCAATAAATGCTTCAATTCTATTTGAGAGTGAATAATGTCTTTTAAATAGAAATTCCTAAAAATACTGACGATAATCATATCTAGTTCTTCGATAACGAGGTATGTTATCACGAATATATCGCCAAAGTCGCTCAATATTTTGAGTATGAGCGTTGGTTAAAGGATGTATAAAATTCTACCGGTGGTTCACTGTTAGGTGCATCCACCGTTCTCTTGAAAGACCTCTACACCCTCGCCAACAATAGGAAAAAATCGTGGTGCCAGGAGCAATGCGTCCCCTAATAATTTCTTGCAAAACTTTTGCGGATCTATTCGTAACAGTCTGAATTAGGGATGAGTATCGGTGGACAAAACATCGATGGTTGATAATCATCGGAAGAAAATCATCGATGTTTTGAGTCATATTTTCATGAAAATATGAAAGAAACGTTGTGAATTAACTGATTTTTCTGTTTGGACATTAACTGATTTTGCGTAATAACTGATAGGTAAAAATCAATTAACAGCAGTTCTTATTGTTTTTCGGGTCGGAACTACATATAGAGGTGCGACCATTTTGAACAATCTTCGAAATCTCTTAAGCTTGATATAGGATCTGCATCGACACAGATCATGTAAACAATGGCCTGCGTTATTTACGCCTTGTTTGTATGACATTATTTTATTAAAAGTTTCATCTATTTTGAACTATTGGATGGTTGATTTTGAGGAAGTCTGGACTAGCAGGGAATCGTCAACATCATCACTACTATCAATATTACTGATACGTACTTTAACAGCAGACGTTGACGCTGAAAACGACCTTTTCAAATATTTGGTTTTTGCTATAGAGTCCACAGATTGTAGAGGCTTACCGGAACTAGAAGATTTACCTAGTCTAATATTAGTATGTTTATGCTGCAAGTGGATGTATGTCCACTCGTTTTAATGATGCATCCGCAATGACGATTTCTTATCGAAATGGCGCCATATTTCACTTTTAGGACCCATTTTGATTAATATTTGAAATTTAAAAGCGTTAACGACACAGATTTCACACAAACGACATCCGTAACTGTAACAGACTAACGGAAAAATGGAAGGGAATGAATATGAATAATAACAATACCTGAACCTCACTCAAAACCTACACCCGTGTTTCACAACCTTCTTTATTCATGGTAGGGGATTCAAATAATGAAATAATTGGATAATTTGAAATTTATTAAATGAAGTAGCTTTTCAACAACTAGGAATTATTGAAATTACCAAAACATCGATGTTTATTTAAAACCATCGATAACTGCGAAATATCGAAAGAAAATCATCGATTGAAAAACCATCGGTGTTTTGATAACATCGAACCATCGATACCCATTCCTAGTCTGAATAAAGCACTCCTTAGTCACCGGATCTATTCCTCCAAACACCCACGTTCTCTTTTACCAAAATGCGCTTCATCCATCTGCTTCTTGACGTTTGGTTTACCCAAAACGAACACAAAAAATTATATAAACAATATGAACTCCAATCAACTGCGGTAGCCGATGAAACATTGAAATCTTCCATCAATTCGGCCTGATTTGGTGGTCGGTGATACAAAACATACGGCGATTATTCTGCACGCGTGTTTAATGTCAATATGCATTCCATGGAAGTATGTTCCCGTTAAGTCCCGTCCCCACTGGACAAACATTGTTTGCTAAATATTTGTCGAAAATTTCGACCAACTTTTTCGTTTGACAAACAACGTTCGTCGGTGTTTTTGGTGTGGACGCTAATACCAACACACAGAATGTTCCCGTCCTAGATCGAACATTGTTTGTTAGTGACAGTATTTTGAAGTGGTTTTCCGGCGTAATTTTTGGATATAAACATAATTATTTGTATTTTTTTTATTGAAAACATTCAGTGGAAAAGCGTGGTTTTTCCGCAAAATGAGTAAAGAGTTTTGGAGCCGGGAGAATTTGACAAGGTTAATTAACGTTTACGAAGGTAAACCTTTATCTTGGGACCCTAATGATTTCGGTGTAAATAATGTCGCCGAGATTCTAGTGCAATATAAGCGAGAGAAAAAGTTACTAGCAACAAATTGTAAGTCCGGGATGGGGGCCACAGAAAAAAAGAAGCTTTGGTTTGTGATTAACTTATTTTAATTTTTTGGCTGACGAATCAACACCCCGGGAAACGTTTTCCAGTGTAGTATCAGTCCGTGTCAGCTTCAGAAGAAGCTGACATGATAATGAAAGAGGGCTATGAGGGAACGGACAAAGAGAGAGGTGAACAATCGGTTTATGGCGAAAACGTAGCTATTAGATTAAGGAAAATAAAAAATCCAAAGAGACTTTGTGTTTTAAAAAACAAGATCGATAATTTATTATTTTAATATGAAATGGAGAAATATGAGAAACGCTTGGCAATGAAATTGAAAATGAGGAAGAGGACGACATAAGCGAATATAATGACTAGTTCAGAGATTCGCCGTTGACACAGTTTAGTTCGCTATGTGGTTTCAAAATTGACTAACCTCTACGGTTCATATCAAATTTTGAATTGGGTGTGTAAATTACTATTTATCATTTCGGAAATCATGACCACTATATTCATAACGCCGTAAAAACAAATGTCTCTCACCATCGACGAGCACAAGGTTCTTCCATTAAAATATAAGCTGCTGCAATGCAGGCCAGACGGCGGCGGCGGTTCAAATCACCCATTCTTCGACAAAACCTAACTGACTAATGTTTCATTCCGAAGCGCAATTGTTTGGTGAAAATGTTTGTTTAAACTGCACTTCAATCAACGTGTTTGACAAACTTGATTCCCCATTATTTGTTCAATGGAGACGCACCTTTAGCGCGAACTCTGTGTCCCCGTTGCTTTCGATGTACTCTCTATAGATACAACGGAAAGATAAAGATTCGCGATTTATAGAAAGCAATGAACTACACACTGTAGATATTATTTTACCTCTTAGCACTTTTTGATCAATTAAAAAATCGATTAATTTTTCACGATCATCAGCGAGCTCCAAAAATTGATATTGTGTGATCATAGTCGCTTCAATATTTCAACAGATCGAATATTGATCTTATTTCTAAATTATTGACTAAGCAAATCATACAAGCACACAATAACAAACAAATGTAAACAAAGAAATCGATGAAAAGACTTAAAGAAAAGTCGAAACGTCAAAATGAATCTTTCTTTTCAAAATTATGAAAAAAACTTATTTTAAAACAGAAGAGACTTTAAATCAAGAACATTTAGATGCATTTATATATCAAAAGGTCTAAGAAAATAAAGAATTTTTCTACACAACATACAGGGCCGGATTAAGCTAGGGGCTTGGGGGGCCTATAGCCCCAGGTCCAATAGGGCCCCATCATTTGGAAATCATTCAGTATTTTTTGATGTGTTGATACCACAAATCTAACGTATTGATACTATTTTGTGAATTTTTCCGGGTATTCGAATTCCTCAAGGGGGCCCCGTCATTATTTTAGCCCAGGGCCTTATAGATCTTAATCCGGCCCTGACAACATACTAAAATTTCAAGGAAATCGGGCGAATGCAACCTAAACTAAATAATTACCTTTTTATTTGTTGTTACGTTGAAATGATAAATAATAACGATTTTCTTTATTTTATATACAAAGTAATCGTACTTACAAAATTAAAAAACATCACTACGAACCAAAATAATTTGATTCGTTTATTTTTCTCCATATTGCCAACAATTATTACTAAATTAATTGTTAAAAGTTGTACAAATCACCGCATGTTTCACACAAAACGCGTACACTTTTCATCAATTTGTACGATGCGCAGCGAAGCCAATTCCAGACGAGACGAAAAGTCGCTGGACATCCTGGCGCCTTTCGATGAGTTGTATCACATCCCTGTTGTTCTGGATGCTGCGATTTTCAAATTTCTCTACATACGAGGGCTGTACAGTTGAAATAAAACAATTTCTGAGTTCCACTTAAACTTTTTTGATTGCGGAAAAGTACTTTTCCCACATGTTGCACACTATACGTTTTCTATAACTGCACAAATTGAAAGATTAAAAGTAACGGAACTCATTGTTTATTTTTATGATTAGTAAAACCAAAGTAATACTAAAGTAGCCTCTTAACTGTTAAATAATGTTATTTAAACTTTTAGTTGATTGTGACATTTTACAATTTTGTATAGTTGAACCCGGATCATGTTAATTTTAGATGTTGAAGGTAGATCGTTCATATACGGTGTATTTTCTGTCTCCATTTCTGTAAAGGGTTCTAATAATGTTTCGATGGAGTTGAGGATTTTATTAGCAACTTTAATTTTATTTTTAATAGACTCTTCGACCTATCTTCCTGCCACGGTACTAGATTGCCATCCTCCATGGCGTTTTAAGGTTAATATGTCCCCTCCTGCATTTACTAAAGTTGTTGCCGAAGATTGTCTGAAGCAGTGACCGGTGTATAGATGTATATTTAAAGTTGACAATAGCCCACAAAGTTTTCGTCGATTTTTGTTTCCGTATAAATGTATTTGTTTAGACGTAGATATTTTTTGTTTTAAATTTAAATGAACCGCGAAAATAGATTAGTTCTACTTCCTACCATCGAGGGCATTGGCATCGAAAATCCGCCATGTTGCTTCCACTGAATAACAACTAAACGTCTCTGTATTTTCGCGAAATTCCGGGACTTACGCGCATGCGTAGCAGACATATAATTTTTCTTAGGCGGTTGACTGCGCATTTGACGCCGACGTAGTGCGGTACAAGGTTACTAGAATAATAGGGTTGTGGCAATAACAAGATGCGCAGTAGACAAGTGACGTCACAGGTTCTTCACAGCTGTGAGAACGGCAACAACGCTAGCATCTTTCTAAATAAATTCGTTAGTTAGAAATATATTCGTTTGTATCAGCAAGAGATAACACACATCCTCATAACTCGAACATAATGTTAGTGAGGTTCTGTTCGACATAAAAATATAAACATAATGACGTAGATGGTGTTCTAGGAGCTGATCGTTTGTTTACAAAAGCATGCGCATGTCACAAACTTTCTATTATTTTAGAAACCTTGGTGCGGTACTGGTCTTCGGGGCCTTGGTGAAGACGTAATTAGCTTTTCAATTTTTTTGATTCAATAACAGAAATTATAACTATATAACTTACTATTTTTTACAGATTTAGATAAAAACATCAAACAACATGAAATCCTTCATAATGCTATTTTGAAATAAAAAAATTTTGTAAACTAAATATACTTTAAAAAAGCAATTTAGTTCCAGAACAATTTTTAATGAATGCTACAAGGTGTCCAAAAAGAGTATCGGGTATTTGTTTTCGCGCCACATTCGAAACAGAACGGAGAGGGGTTCGTGGCGTCCTCCATTTTGTGGAGTTTTAGTCACGATGGAACAGTACTCGGGGACGCATCGCGCATTTTGCGTACGAGCGTATTATCGTAACGGTGATTCAATAGTGACTGTTCAACGTCTGTATCGTGCGGAATATCGTACACGCCACGCCGCGCCAAGTGACGATAGCATTAGGAAATGAATCAGGGTACGTGAAGGATACGGACTATGCTAATCGACTGAATTTTGCGAACGAAATGAGGCAGCGATTTAACCAACAAAACATACTGTTCAGCAAAGAAACAAATTTTCATCTGAATGGTCATGTTAATAAGCAGAATTGTCGGTACTGGCCAGTCGAGAATTCGAGACGAAATTCTCTTCAATCCTAGTCCTTCCAACATGCCAGAGTGTAAAATTTCCCGCACGGGGAACATGAACCTATAAACATAGGAAAATGATGGGGTGGGGGCAAATCATGGCGGTGACTTTGCCCACCCACTTTTTAATTTTTGGTAACATGCTAATAGGAAAAATATTAATTCAGTAGTTTCAGATCATAGTCCCACAAATGGAGTGATTTTTTCCTTCTGGAAAATCCATCTACAAATATCCGAAATTTGATTGTAAACTTGGGCAAAATTGCAACAATTGTCATCTGGGATTTCTGATAATACTGGAAGAGTCGCGGGAAATTTCGAACAAACGACGCTTGACTACACGCATTGTTTGATTCCTGACTACAGTTTCTCGTCGAAACGTATCAAGCGCTAATATGTGCTTTTGTAGGTTTACACACGAAGCGAAATAAATGCGACATGTCTTAGCAACATCTATTATCATTTTCTATGTTAATCTCAAACTGAATGATTTTAATAGCCAAGAGATTTATTTTACCCGGTAAATTTTTCTTTAAATCTGTAATATTTTTTATTCTTTGAAGTTGATGTGCGATTTTCGATAATCCCCCCCTTGGTTTATGAGATTTGGTGAGATTCAACCCCTTCGACCCCATTCTGAGCTTACGTAATTAATAGATGCCCCCTTAGAAATTAGATTAAATCATATATCAAGAGATATGTTGAATTTTCTTCGTCGCGACACATAGTTTGGGAACCACTGCTATATTGGAATCTAGATTCTACAAGAGAGTAGTAAATGGTATTGAGGTAACTTTTGTCCAGGATATTGGAGGTAATTAAATTTGAAAAGTATCCCCCTTAAAGTTTTTGTAACATTATCAATATGTTTGTCCAATTTTAAGTTTTCTAACCTAACCTTAAGGAGAGTTGACCTCGCCGTTAGAAATAGTTCCATTAAATTTAACTTTCTATATTTCCTCTCATTTGGGTCATCCTGTATGTCCCTTTAACCTCTTTTGATGAACACATTCCTCCCAAAGAAATTTCTCGTTTTACTATTACTCTTAGACCCATTGAACTTGAGCCACTATGTATAGGGATATCCCCCCAATAAGACGAAAATATTTTCAAGTAATTTTATTGAAAAATTACAGGAAATTGGAATGATTCAAATATAGTTGTACAATTTATTTTTGTTTAAAAAAGAATAATAAAAAAAATATCACAAATCGTACTACCATATTTGACAAAAATAAATAAAGACGTTTCGCCTTAGACGAATTAATTTACAAAATTCCTATTACACGCAGAAATACAAAAAACAGAAAAAAGAATTAAATATCACCCAAATAACACTAACATTCGATCTCTTTCTCGCGTCTACAACCACACAAGTTTTTTCAGTCTTTTTGGCCTACAAATCTGCTCACAATTCATCTTTATTCAAATCATCGTCATCGTCGCTGGTCGGCGGCGGTGCCCCGCCGGCGCCTTGGTATAACTTGGCGATGATCGGTTGCACTATGTCTTCCAATTCTTTCTTTTGTTTCTTGTAATCTTCGGCTTCGGTATCTTGGTTCTCTTCTAACCATTTAATTTTCTCGTCGATGGCTTCTTCCATTTTAGTTTTCTCGTCTTCGGATAATTTGGCTCCCAATTTTTCTTTGTCGTTAATTTGATTCTTCAACGAATAAGCGTAACTTTCCAAATCGTTCCTAGCCTCTACTCGTTCCTTCAATTTTTTGTCTTCATCGGCGAATTTCTCGGCGTCTCTTATCATACGGTCTATATCGTCGGGGGTTAGTCTGTTTTGATCGTTGGTGATGACGATCTTTTCCCTATTTCCAGTTCCTATAACAAAATAATTTTTTTGTAAATATTTTCAATACCTATAAAAATAACTTCAATAGTATTCAACTATGAAAATGTCAATAAATACAAAAACAATATTAATAAAATTAGGAATTATCAATGGCTCCAAACGTTCTGGAATTTAGGTCTCTTCTGTATCAAAATTACTATTTTTTTTTAATAATTTTTGAAAGATATAAAAGTAACATGGAGTCATATTAAGAATTATTTGATCTCAACCTATAAAAATGCCAATAAATACAAAAAAATATGAATAAAATTAACGAGGAGTCATAATTCAAGGCAATAAGGGCTGTTGTGATCTTAAATATTCCACTAACGGAGTTAGCGTGAAATGAGGTCTCCAAAATGTATCAAATTTTGCTTTTTATTTAGTGGGTTTTGTTACCAAGTAATTACTATTGTGAATATTTTCCTATTATGACAAATTTCCAGTAATTCGTTCTCTACTGTTAATTTTTTTATAAATAAATAAGCACCTTATATTTTAGAGCTGTACAGTTATCGCTGTGATTCACCACTAACCCCAGCTTTCAAAAATTTTTGATTTCAAGGAAATTATATCTTTCATTCCAAACAAAAATAATAATACAGCATCAATGAAGCTCTTATATTTTCTTGTATCGGTCTTTTACATTACTGGAACATTATTTGGATTCAATTTGGACAGCTGTACACTTCAAGTCACCACTCACTGATGGTGCTAACTTGTGAACAAGAAACAGTAACCCTCTAAGAATCAAACGGAACCATTCAATGTAGATTAATTTCATGATGATCTTTTTATATTTAGTAATGTTCGTTTCTTCTTCTACAGCCTCCTGTTCTTGGTTATTTATCATTCTGCACATCTTTATTATCTTCAAAGAATTTCCTGCTTCCTACCCACCATTCTTTCTTTCTTGTATTTGATTCCATTCCAAAATGTTAACATTTTTATAGTTGACTGTTTTTTGATATCTCCTGGTTCGTTAATATAGTTGTATTTTTTATCGTATTGATGACCTTTTAATCTATTTTCTATACACTGTGATGCGTTTCCTATATGTGTCACTATATTTACAAGGTACTTGATATATAATAAACATCTTTTATTTTTGCGTGTTTTAGAATTTAGTTGAGTAGAATATTTCGATATTGTATCATGTCCTCTATGGCTTATACTAATATCATATTTATTGAAATAATTCAATAGTTGTTGGGAAAGTCCTTGTACATATGTTGATAAAATCTCCCATTTAATTCCGTTACTATTCTGTTCAAGTTTGTTAATTTTCGTTGTTCTTTTTCATTGTAATTGGTCTATCGTATTTATATTTAATAACGTTTGTTTCCTTCTTTTACAGCCTCCTGGTCTCTTCAAAGAATTCCTACTTTATAATTTTAATCTGAAATTCCTTCAATCCTTAGCCCACTTATTATTTTCTTATATTCTTCTTGTGTCTTCTATTCTTCCTTTTGTCTATTCTTTTTCAGAGTTGTTCCAGATATTGTCTTCTATATTAATTTTTGAAAGATACTCCTCATTAATCCATTTTATGTTTCATCCTAATTTATCACATTTTAATAATTTATACTTAAAAGATCCCAATTGTAAAAAAATTTTCTTTTATTTGTGTACAATATTTTAATCAGTGGAGGTTCTTTTTGATGCCATATCAGTTTAACAAAAACTATTCTCTTCACAGCTTGTCTTATGAAATCAGTTGTTGTTTCACCAAATTTTCCACTGATGATAACATCCAACAAGCCCCTGTTTCTTGATAGAGCTCAAGAATCTTTACATCCTTGACATGATGAATCCAAGAAACTTTCAGTATGTGACAAGTTTCAAATGCTTCAAGTCGCTCCAAAGAATTATCTGTAATCTAGTACTCCCGGCAGAAGGTATCATTAAGATGACGCCCAAAGTAGGAGTGATGTAGGATTCAAAAGTTGTTTCCACTATTTTAATATAATTAAAGGAACTTACCTTTGTCTTCAGCAGATACTTGTAAAATACCATTAGCGTCAATTTCGAAAGTAACTTCAATTTGTGGTACACCTCTAGGAGCTGGTGGAATGCCTGTCAGATCAAATTTACCCAACAAGTGATTATCCTTGGTCATGGGACGTTCTCCTTCATATACTTGAATTGTAACGGTGTGTTGACTATCAGAAGCTGTTGAGAATATTTGTGATTTCTTAGTGGGAATGACGGTATTACGTGGGATAAGTTTGGTCATCACACCTCCAACAGTTTCAATACCTGAAATTGAAAATTCAATAAGTATTTTTACATAAAAAAAAGTTTTAATAACTTACCCATGGTTAAAGGATTGACGTCCAACAGTACAATTGCGTCAGTGTCTTGTTCACCCGATAATACACCAGCTTGTACTGCTGCCCCATAAGCTACGGCTTCATCAGGGTTGATACCTCTTGATGGTTCTTTGCCGTTAAAGAATTCTTTAACGAGTTGTTGCACTTTGGGAATACGAGTTGAACCTCCAACAAGTACAATTTCATCGACGTCTTTTTTGTTCATATCAGCATCTTCTAATACTTTTTGAACTGGTTTCATTGTAGAACGGAAAAGATCCTACAATATATGGATAATAAATGTAAATAAAGAGTTTATAATAATTGAGTTGGTTAACTAACCATGTTCAATTCTTCGAATTTGGCTCTAGTGAGGGATTCAGAGAAATCGTCACCATCAAAGAATGATTCAATTTCAATTCTAACTTGATGGTTTGAAGATAGAGCTCTCTTAGCCTTTTCAACTTCCCTTCTAAGTTTCTGCACAGCTCTGTTGTCTTTCCTGATATCCTTGCCCTTCTTTTTCTTGTACAATTTGATGAAGTAATCCATGACTCTCTGATCGAAATCTTCACCTCCCAAATGAGTGTCACCATTGGTGGCAACTACTTCAAAAACTCCATTATCAATGGTCAAAAGTGAGACATCAAAAGTACCACCACCCAAATCAAAGACCAAGACATTCTTTTCTCCATCCTTCTTGTCCAAACCGTAAGCAATAGCAGCAGCTGTAGGTTCATTTATGATTCTCATAACAACAAGACCAGCAATGGTTCCAGCATCTTTAGTGGCTTGACGTTGAGCATCGTTAAAGTAAGCTGGTACAGTGACTACAGCATGAGTGACTTTTTTACCTGGATAAAATATCAATTTAGTACAAAAAAAAAATAAGTAAAATCTAATTAACTTACCTAAATATGCTTCAGCTGTTTCCTTCATTTTACCCAAGACCATAGCGGAAATTTCTTCTGGGGCAAATATTTTGTTCCCTTGGCTAGTTGCTACTTCAATGTGTGGTTTTTGATTTTTCTCAATTACTTTGAATGGGAAAAGTTTCAAATCGTGTTGGACGGTAGCATCTGAGAAATCACGACCGATAAGACGTTTGGCATCGAATACGGTATTTTCAGGGTTTGTTGTCAGCTGATTCTTGGCAGCATCACCAATAAGACGCTCACCATCAGCTGTGAATGCTACATATGAAGGTGTGATTCTGTTACCCTGATCATTGGCAATAATTTCTACCCTACCATTTTTATAAACACCAACACTATAAAAAAATATGGAGATAAATTTGAGGTTAGTACTATTTGTTGCTAAATATATTGTAAGATTACATATCAAAACCACGTTTAATGATTAAATAAGCTAATAAAAAGCATTGAAATCAATTAGTCATAAAAAATTTCAGTCATTACATAAAATTTATCAATTGAAAAGTACTTTGAATGAATTTTTTTCTAATGAAAAATATTTCAACAAATCCATCTTTTACTATAACTCTATTAATTTTTAATTCAACAATATTAACATAAAAAAATTGTTTAAACTTACCAAGAATATGTAGTTCCTAAATCTATTCCAATAACAGTCCCAACATCCTCTTTTTCCTTTTTGTCCTCTTTAGCCAAAACGCTGGCTAAGAGCAGGAGCACACCAAAACTTAGGTATAACCTCATTTTGAGCGTTTATCCACACACTTCTGCAATTAATAGAGAATATTTGAACTAATTTTAGTAAACGGTCAATATGTATTTAGTTACAACATTCCTTTGTGATGGGCGTGCTGTTTACCGCTATATAGTAACTGTACAACGACACGTCACTTTAAATAACAGAAAATTAATCGAAAATTGAGGGCAGATATTTCATAGGTAGATAAAATATCACTAAACTTTAATTCATTTTTAATAATTCAATACGAAAGCTTCAAAATGTACAAATATTGCCTGAAGAAATATTGTTCTAGAACACCGGCGAATTTTTGAGAAAAATGATTTAATTATATTTTATTTTGTAACAATTAACGTAAAACAATAATTAAAACTTACGTATAATAAATTCAAATATGAGTTGCTAATTTAATTCACTTTTTCACTTTTAATTATCTTTCCCTAGCTTCTTCTAGTAACTTCTTTGACAAACTGAGTTGACTTGTCGATTATGTCAGAAATATAGGGTATACTAACATTCGTGTTGCCATCTCATTGGTTACCCTCCTAACGAGGCAATCGTTTATTGGTTTAACTTCCTTTCGTTGGCGTATCGTCATTGGTCCAACATAGAATTTTAGAAATAGAAAGTGTTCTAGATCATACTTTTCTAGAGTTGTACGTGTCTTTTTTTAACAAAGGCTGATGCAACGTAGGCTGTTGATAACTCCAATGGATATTACGATTGGCGCGTATATTTGAATTTGAAATATATTCAATCGGGACAAACATATTGTTTTAGTGGAACTGAAATGAATCATTAATATTTTGTAAACAGTATAATTGATTAAATATTAACAGCATTCACGTAAATTTACATTACGGATTAAAAATAATTTCTATTTGATGGTGATAGTTCTAGAGCTTTCCAGGTGTTCGATCATATTTGGTAGATTATCAACTTTTTTAGACTCTATGCGAAGTAGCAACGAGTCATTGGCGTACGCTAGAAGTAAAGGAAAAAATAATAGATTTCTGATGCAATTCTCAGTCTATTGGTAATCGGTATGCCCTGTATTGTATAGTAACTAAAACATTATATTGTTGTTGATGGACGAAGCATATTTTTATTTTATAAAATTACATGTTGAGCAAGATGCTTTTGGGGGGTCCCAAGGGGAGAGGTTCGTTGGGATGCTGTTCAAGTGGGGAGAGAGACATTTTGGGTCTGGTTCTGATATTGGAAAAATTTCAAAATAAAATATAAATTTGAATATCTTTCATTTTTTTATTCAATAGACTAAATCAACTGGGAAAATTTTCGAATTTAGATTTTTTTGCAGTGGCGGGTAATAAGAAGGCTTTCAATTGCGTTTTGTGAGAAAACAAGTGATTGTACACAAAAAAGGCAAAAGATCATTTTTGCAGATAATTTAATGAACTTTCATTCTTTAAGAACAGTTATTCTATAAGTTTTTTAGATTTAAAGTATAATCAAAATACGTATTTTTCCTTCGACCACTTATGAAAATGATAGATTGCACACCCATTTTTGAAAGTAGCTTATTTCACACATTTACTAAAAAATAAGAAAACATACATGCATTGGAATGCTTCTTTTTCTTGTGTTATAATATATGGTATAGAACAATTGAGGGAATACGCGAATACAATATGAATTTGGCTGGGTGCCGAAAGGCAAAAGGCCAAATTTAAAAAGACTGAAGAAGTAGACAATATGATTTTTTGAGGTTATATTAGTGTTTACAATAAAATTTGAAAGTTTGTTGTGATTTGTGTTCAAATACATAATACTAGTGTCTGCAAGATAATTTAAACGTTAAAATTGAGTGTTATTACTATTACCGGGTAATGTATAAAGTAGTTAAATGAAAATTTAATGGATATTTTGTAGGGTTTTTTAACTTTTCAGCACTCGTGTTTATATATTTTTCAACACATGTGTGTTATTGTTTAATCGACTTTCTTATTTGAAAAATAAGTTTTTTTGAAGAATTTTTTACGTGGTCGTAGGAAAAATAGTGTACACAACTCGTGGGAAAGTGTATTTCACACCCGTTTCGTTACGCGGCTCGTGCAAAACTGTAACTAGTGCGAAATGTATGACTTTCCAAACTCGTTATGTAATATACTATTTCAATTTTAAATGCTAAATTTGTTTTCTTCCGCCACACTTTTTCTAGTAAACAATATTTTTTATTTTCATTATCATCGTTATTCTTATTATCATGAACATTTGACCCAATTTAGAGTGTCTTACAAATAGTTTTCACATCAAAATCTTATTTTAGTGCATCTCGGGTGTTTCTAAATCTATGAAACTTAATTCAGGAAGTGGTTGCTTGGCTTTAGTCTCGATTTTAGTCACCACTTTTCAAGGGTAAGGGTTGGGAAAGGGGTAGACTGACTTAATTTAATACGAGCTATCACCTCCCGAATTTTGTCGCATGAATTTATAAATACCTTGTATTTTTCAATACTTTTTATCACGATCTCATGAAATGTGTAGTAAATATCAATAAACTTGTACATAAAAAATACCAGTGGCATAACGAAGATAAAATCCACAAATTAATTTTTAACAAAAAGTAATTAGAAATATTTATCGAATGTTGAACAATTATTTTGTTTCTTCATGCAGGTATTTGATTCATATCGAGGTTACCAAAACGAGTGGCCAGCAGTCAAGGTCAAACTTTATAAATTTTGCTGACCCAAAATCATAACAAACGTTTTTATTGTAAGCAAAAGTTTATTTAGTATTTGATTTATTTATTTGTGTTGAATCGATAGCGTTTATTCACACTAAAAAACAAACAGCAAGTACAGAATGTCTCGTGAGCAATAAAATACAGAAAAAATATACCGCGTGTTTGATTAAAAGATGTATAGTTCATTAATTTTCAATACTAGAGTAGTTGAGAAACGAAATTGATTGAGCAGCGAAATATCATTTTAATTAGCTCATCTGGTCCAGGAGGATCCGTCATTTTGTTTGCTACCAAGGTGCAATTCATTTTTGTCCATCCCCAATCAGTGAAATTGAGAGTTTTGTTACTCAGCCAAATTTGGATTTGCAAATAAACTCTTTTGATATGTTCATTTAGAGCATTTTTTTAATAATATATCGGCTTCCCTTTAAGCTTTTTGCATCCATTCATACATCATTTTGTAGGGAATTTCATAAGCTACAAAACCATGATAGTTGCAACCTTTCTAGGCACTTTTTTTCAAAGAATTTTGATGTTAAATAGTAAAAAAGACTCTCCCTTAGCATTGAAATCTTTAAACGCTTTTATCTCGTTTAATTTTCAAGTTACGTGAGATTTAAAAAAAGCAAAATGTTCAGTAAAATAAATGCTAAATTTTATTTACAAAAAAGTTCTTTCATTGATCCAATAGTTTTTGATATATTTTGAAAAAATAACGTTTTTTTATAAAATCGAAAAAAAAACAACTTTTTTCAAAATATCCGTGTTCCAAACCAATTAAACTTTTGGAACGTTGTTGTTAGGGCTTAAACAAAGATAATTTTGCATGGACTACGATTAATTTTAATGTTGCCGCGCGTGGTGTCAAATTTACCGACATTTTTTTTCAAATTCGAGTTACTTAACTTATTTTCATAATAACTCGTTTAATTTTCATTCTAGACAGTTTTATGAAAGCTCATTTTAAAGGTCTGAAAAAGTACTTTAAAAATGTATATTACAATTTTTTATGAAAAATTGATCGTTCTTCCGTTATTTGAGCTCAAACCCCTTCATAAATTTACAAAAAAGAAAAAATTAAATTTAAACTGACTAATTTCTTTGTTTCTTTATAAGCTTAAATTTTGATAAGAATAATTTTTCCCAGAAAATGCGTAATTTTCAAGTTTTTCGTGAAAAAATGTTGAAAAACGTGTTTTTTTTTAATTTTCAATCGTGAATATCTCAAAAATTATTGAGTTAAATAAAAAACTTCATCCCACATTTTCTTCATAAAATTTAATTCTCTATCGATTCCTGGTGTTATTTTGAAATTTCCACCCCCCGAGAAAGGGTGGCATTCACTCCTGGAGTAGAAGCATACATTGGCACCAAATCAGGTTTGTTATTGTATAATTTTTTAGCTTCTGTCAAAATTTCAAACTAGTCCATGAAGGTCTTTAAAATTGCGAGTTGGTTTGCTTGACTGTACTGTATAGAGTACGATAAATATGTAAATATGGGAATTGGTACGACAAACATTCAAAATATGTGAAATTTAAGGAAAAAAAAACAGTTGATTAGCGAAAGGAATTTAAAAATTGTCGAATAGTTCCACACGAATTAACTGAGTTTCAAGCAAACTTTGAGTAGAGGTTTCTGGTCCTGCCAAAAGATTATCGTTTTATTAGACGCATTATTACTTGCCATCAAATATGGATTTATCTAACCATCCCAAATAATGGAAAATCGACAGTTCGATAAAGAACAATTACCATAACCTGCTGCAAACAGAGATTGATTCGAGCTGAAAGTTTTGTTATGTATCTGGTAAGCTTCCAAAGGTTTATTGTATTTGAAATCGTTCCAGATGGTCGAGCTATCAATACCGAGATGTATATACGAATTGATGAGGTTTCATCCAGGTTTAGTTCTATTACAACAAGACCGGATTGTTACGCGGAATGAGATCAGAGCACTTGGTGGTATTAAACTCCTACCACATCCAGTATGTAGTCCAGACCTTGCACCGTTAGATTACTTTTTATAAAGATCCATTCCATGCGTGGAAAAAACTTTTTCTCGGTCTTTTCATTTGTTTTTTCAATTAACAAATAATGTTTGATTAAAACTAAAATCCATATTTACAACGAAAATGGTATCAATCTATCTTTCAGATTTGTGTGAAATTTTGACAGATCACATCATAAAATTGCCAGAAATTAACAATATAATCAACGTAGCGTGTTATCTACTTAAAATAATTACTGTTTCGTCAAACCACATTCACCATTAAACAAAAAATTTTATATAATCTAATAGACATTCAGATGTCATAAATTATCGATAAATCAACTATAAAATTGAAGTGGAATGACTTTATACAACTGTGGCGATTACTAATACGTAATGTCTTATATAAAAGGCAAGAAATATGCACAAAATTTGGCTATGACTATGAAATGGAATGTAGGGAAGTACTTGAACCGTAGAGAGAAGCCTAAAGTATGGTTAACTTATGGTAAGATATAACAGAGCGTATTAGTCCTTATCAAGTGTTCGTACAACTCGCATCTTGTGAAAAGACAGTTTTCAGAGTTCAGTGTTAGTTAATTTCATTTCATCAATAGTGTAATTAAAAATAAAGGTGTTGAGTTGGAGGTAATGACTCAAAATATGCAACGATTCATTGCCGAAATGGAAAAAGTAAATCTACGCCTGTTATTGTACAAAATAATCGCGTTATTTACAATGAAGTAAGCACGCTTGCAACAGTGACATTATAAAACGAACTATGAACACCTTTCAACCGTTCGAGTCGCCAGGAGTGGTTGGGATCTTCCCAACACCTTTCCAAAATAGACAGAAAGAATTACTGTCACACTTGATCCACCTCAGTCGAAATGGTTTAGAACTGGGATATATAACAGAGCTCTATAACCTTCATACCAAAAGACGAAAAGAAAGATACCATACATCCCAGAAGAAGAACACACCACACATCCGAAGTTCTTCAGACCAATCAGCCTGACATAGTTTTTACTTAAAACGATGAAAAGAACTATCCATAACTGCATTATAGAGATTCTGATGGGGAAACTACTCCATCCGTGTCAATACGCAAACCTGCAGAGACTGCACGCATTGGTATGATTAATAAACAAAATTTAGAATGCTCTGACAAATAAAGAAAACGTAGTTTGTGCATTTCTAGGCTCCTTTAACAGTACTCTACATGAGGCTGTCAAAAAAAGAATTCTATGCGAGAGGAGTAGATAGGACAACTTCCAGATGGATGCCACAACTACTATCTACAAGAACAGCAGTAATTGAAGTAGGGCAAAACACCATTTCTATTTTTGCAAAACAGAGGATGTCCACAAGGGAGAGTTGCATCGCCATTTATGTAGAGTTTAATAGTAGACGAATGCAAGGAGGATCTTCCAAAATACACTCTGTGGCCTAGTACAAAGAGAACTTAACTATACAAGAAGGTTGTGTCGATCAGTGGGACCAAATGTCAAACCAACCAAGATCTACCTAGTTATCTTCATTAGAAAGAATAAATTCAATCTCAAGCACACCACCACAGATTGACAGTACATTGAATGGAAAGGGGAAATCTGGAATTTACACTAGGTAGTAAAACCTGTGGAATAAACATGGATGAGAGACAACTACTAAAGCCATAAAAGCATTGATAGTATGCAGAAATTTCGCAGGAAAGAATTGGAACCATACCCCAAAGATCTTGCTATGAGTTTACACGGCGATCTAAATCTTCCACCTCTCCAATATAGTAATGGAAAGCGTGGCAAAAAAACTTCATTCAGAATGTTCTGAAAAGGATACAACAGGGATATACCGATCTGAAGCTTTTTATGGGACATGAACTCTTTAGTAGATTTGGCTACAAAACAATGGAAAAAAAGGTAGATAGGGATGAAACCAGTTACTGGAACAATCTACAGGGCTTGAAACAGGAAAATTGTGCAGTCAAATAAACTACGAAGCTCCAAACCATTACACCTGGGAGAATGCGCCAAAGAAGACGAGGTTCTCTGGCAGCTGGAACCACCTTACATTCTAAACTTTCTGAGAGAAGTGGGAATAATAGATCAGCTTTAATCACCGAGGATCACCACGTCAAAGCAAGGAAAGGGGACACAATAGATCCCATGGTTAGCGATCTACGTGACAACCTGAACTATATACATATCATCTACCAAATTGAATATATTATGTAATATCAGTTGAAACATGGAAATATTTCACCTGCAGAACTTTTAAAACCTTTAGGTCCACGCCAATGAACCGAATGATCTTATGAATCGAGTAAAATTATAGTATATACCACCCTGTAAGTGTTTTTTCAAACGCTCCGCCCTTAATTTGACTACAAATAGAATATAAATGCAATAGTTTCTGTTAACCTTTTGTTCCCTGCGGAGGAGTATTTCTTATATCAGGGCGGAACCCAATAAATCCCTTCCTCAACATGAATAATTTCCTTAACCCGTCCAAAAAAACCAACGAACCTCTCTTAATCTTTTAGTTATGGTTGTTAACCGAAATGATAAATGATATTGAAATAATAGTTGAAAAAATGTTAATAATACAAATAATATAATTTTTTACAAAATTCCATTTTCGCAATATATATTGAACTTTATTTTACAATAAATAAGTTTTATGGTATTGCTACGCCATCTATTCGATACGTCTGTAAATACAAGCATGTTGAATTATCCATTCGTCACATAGATGGCGGTGTAGGATTTTAATAACTATGACAAATATAGAATTTTTCTTAATTCTTTACAGCTTAGGTTTTCGGCTTGCGTTTTAAATATAAAAGTTATCGTAAAACTATAAATTACTCCTTAGATTTTTTGAAACATTCATATTTTATAGTATATTTAAAATATATGCTTGTTAAACATATACCGGAAAAATTCGATACAATTCAACAGTACTTTGGGAATGAATTATTGCCAGCTATTTGTGAATATAACGATTAGGATGTAGCTGGCTTTTTAAAAATATTAATATCGGAAGTATATTTCTTCAGCTAGGCCTAATATGTCGAAATAAATCTCTATTTCGATTTTCTGTTATTTGAATGAATTTTTCGTATAAATAGGCTTTCATATACGAGGTCATTCCGAAAGATTGAACCATTTAGATGGATTGGGATTATCCGAAAATCACATAACTCAAATTAATTGTATTAAAACGTCAAAATTAAAACTTAGAGAATCCCCTCGTATATTTCTTTGGATTTGGAAGTGAGTTTTTCTAATGACACATGTAACGAACACGGAAGGTAATGGATCATTTTCATATCCAAAAAAAGTAACAAACTTGGCTTCATGCGTTTTGAATCATTTTCTACCTCTCTATTTTGTAAATTTCCATAGAAACATAAATATTGACTCATTTCGCATTTTTCGTATCACGAATCACATGCCAAAACAACATAAACGTAGGTAATATCGATTTCTAAGACTTTGTTATGTTAGTCAATTCTAATTAAATTTATTTCCTCAACCGTCGACAGAAGGAAAATGTCAAAATACCAAAAATAGTTATACATATAACAACCCACAGATATCTACGTCGACGTTTATATTACATTGTTGTCTAATTTCAGAAAAGACCCATGAATTATTCTTCTTCTTGCCAATGTTCGTTCGCTTTTCCTCCTTTCCGCCAGGACAGCACTACCCCACGTAACCACCACAACCCCACGCAACTACAACAACCTCAGCCCTGCAGAGGAGCAACTCCTATATCAGGAACAACTCCAACAAACCTTCCTCCAAAAAAAATTCCCTCATCTTACCTAAAAATCATCCAACGAATCTCTCTTTCTTTGATGTATGAATTCTGATAATAAATTGAATAGTGATAAACCGATTTCAGTATTGAAATGCATTTATATTTGATAAAATATAAGATTTTTTATCAAATAAAATATGCAAAATTGTTCGTATGAATAGGCGTTTAACTAATAAACACCTTGATGAAGAACTTATAATCTTGTACCAGTCTAAAGTAAGTTTAATATGAATGAGAACTATTGTTGTGTATCTTGAAAACTTGGAAATAAGGTAAGCTTTGGCAACGTCGCTAACATGCTTGTCGTCAACACGCTGTTCGGTATCCGCGGATCGCAGAGGCGGTGGGCAGAGGAGTAAAAGAGTTGCGCAAGACTTGTCTGTACCCCTCACAATTCTATTTAAAACCATCCATCCCCGGTTCTGAGCGCTAGTGTAATTTAGTGCTTTATCAGAAGTAACAACGCACCGTCAAACTAAAGAGTGATCAACGCTTTTCGTGTAGTGACCGTAAGTGCAGTTTTTTTAAAAAAATCACAATGGCAAACCGCAACATTCCCATCAAAATGGGCGACTTCAGTGTTATCGATACGGAATTTAGCAGTATCAGGGAAAGATTCGACGCCGAGATGAGAAAAATGGAAGAAGAAATGAACAAATTCAGATCGGAACTGACAAGCCGGGAGGCCAATAATTTTTTCAGAAGTACCACCAGGTAAATATTTGAATGAATATTGTATTTTTTTTGTCAAAATAAATCGGCTATTTACCGAAGTGAAGTGAATATTGATTTAAAGTTCTTTACAAACAAAGATTTAAACCTCTATAAGAACTAAATATTTTGTTGATTTTTGTTAGAAAAGTAAGTTTGCTACTTTAAAATTTATCGAAATCAGTACTAGAATATAGTTTATATACCATATGTAATTAATAATATATTTCTAGTAAAGATATGTAGTCATTAACTTTCTAAATATAGTTTTTAAATGCCAGATGCAGATATAGTACAATTTTTATTTCTGTAAATCTGAAGTAGCACGTAAAATCTTACGTGAAAAAATTTTCACAAATTCATTTCAAATAAAAGTAACAGAAAATAATCTGCTTTATTTTTGGATTCATTCAAATTAGAATTTAAAAAGATTGAGGTTATGTTGTTAATTATCGTGATTAAAAACGAATTTTAATTATAAAGCGGTTAAGTGAGTTTCCTTAACGGCGAAACCAGAATTTGATTTATTGATACATAATTGAAAAATAATTATCACCTACGCCTTATTAGGCGATGATTATAGGTTCGAAAATGAATTTTGTCTGTACTTTTTTTAACGTAATACCCAGTTCTGTAACAGTGCTTCTCAAACTTTTATTGAGTAACTCTCACCATAAAAGATAATAGTCTCTAGAGAACAGTTGATTGCCACATTAAAATTTGTGAAGAACTTTCATATTTTTCTTCTAAAACATCACTTGATTACTTTGCTTTTACGTCCGGGAAAAATGACAACTTCATGGCGTTTCAGAAATTCATAACAAATTTCTTTTGAAAGTTTACAAATTTAATTTAGACCGAAAGAAACTTTTTTAATATTGATGTGTATAACGCCTCAAAAAATGTAAAAATGACTGCCCCAATTACCGATTTTGACTTAAATTTATTAAATACATAGATTTGGGAAATAGTACAAGTAGAATTTGTAAATGTTAAGAAATAATTCAGTTTCAAATTCGTTATTTTATCTCTCTAATCACGCCATCAAATTATCCTTTATAAATAGGCTTGTTAAGGCCAAGCTGCAAGGCTCCAAAACTGCGTTTTTAGGTTTGTTCTCTCAGGAGTCACAAACAATCAGTAACAGATTTTTGCGAACTGTTTAGCTAGATATCAAAATCATTCTCAGATAGCTAGAAATTATCATATAGGTATTTCCTAAATTATTATTAATATATTTATAGTTTTCAGTTTAATAGTCAAAGGAATTCTTTGCCAAATAGGTTATAAATGTGATTGTTGTGGGGTTGTGGCAATAAAATACCAGACTTTATATGAATTATTAACTTTAATTAACCAAAAATTGAGTTATCTTAATTTGTTAATAAAATATTAAATTCATATGCATCAAAAAAACAGTAGACCTAAATATTATGTATGTATGTAGAATTTTGTAGATTTATTTTTTTTTAAATTGAAATAAGGTCCAATTTGAGGTTAGGTTTGATTCAGTCGTTGAGTTTTCATAGCTTAGGTTAGGTTAGATCATTCGATAATGCTTAGATAATTGTCATATCGTTCCTACATTAATATTTCATCTGCAGTTTTCAGTCTAGCTAGTTTTCAGTTTAATGGACAAAGGAAGCATTTGCCAACTAGGTTATAAATGTTATTGTTGTGGGGTTGTGGCAATATATATTCCGAACTCTCAATGTATCCATCATCGGTGACTATAAATGTACTCGAAAGTATCATGTAGTATAAAAAAATTAAAAATTACTTACAATAATTAACTAGAATTGTTTTTTGATAAAATATTAAATCTATATGAAACAAAAAACAATTTTCAAAATGTCAGTAGACATAAATAGTAGTTTTGTTGAATTTTGTAAACCTTTTTTGTTTTTGAAATTGAAGTTTGTGCAATTCAAGGTTAGGTAAAGTCGTTATATAATTTATGTATCAAAATCTGAGTTATGCAAATCCTGTAAAAACTTTTTTCCGAAGTTTAACCAACCAATTAACGGTAATGTAGATCAAAACTCATAGAAGATGAAGTTTAATTTATCATGAGGCTCTTTAAGTTATCTTTAAACGGACGGAATTCAAAGGTGGTGATGTTAAATATTAATCCTGAGAGGTTAACTTGTAGAAGACTTCCAAGACGCCTTTTTGAAGAATGCACTCCATCTTCAACCATCGAATGTTCGATGGAATGAGACAATTGTGATATACTTTGATAACCACTGGACGTCAGGCATCAAAATTAGTCCCCTTAAATTAATAATAGATTTCAGGTCGATGCGTTTCTTCCACTGCGTCAACTATTCTCGAACTTCGACACTTGAACGTTTCGTAAACAGTTTTTTATGTTAAATTTGGGTTTCACGATTGTCTAACCAATAGTTTAGTTGAGCCACCTCTTTGAATTTCAACAACCGGTCTTCGCGATCAATAACCAAACCACTTAACACCAACTGTAAGCTGTGAAGTACTACAGCGATAGTCCGTGGTTTCCCACGGAGCCTGTTGTCTGCCACAGAGAAGTCTTGACGACGCCAAACACTCAGTTGATATTTTGGTCTCGTGAAGCCAGATTATAGCTAATAGTTAAATTTGGCACCGAAATCTAGCATTGCATTTTAATGACCCCGAGTGAAAGGATTAAACTATTGTCCTGTGGAGTGTGGGCCCCACGTTGGAAAACATTGGGTTAGATCTACTTGATCTGAACCTACAGTTTAATACACTTGTTTTTTTAAATTTTAGATTTAGAAGAAACTATTATTTATGTAATTAAAACAGTTTCTAGTATTTTTTCGTTTATCAATTGTTCGTATAAGAAAGTTTATTTTCTGACAAAATTTATGGGACACATAATATTTTTCCACAACGTCTCTATGGTATATTATGTTTCTTTTAAGTGAATTACATTATTTGTACCAAATTTAGAAAATAATTAGTTGTTATAAACCGTATTAGGAACGGTAGAATCCCATCAATTCTTTGAATAGTTTCTTTGTTTGCGCACAATTTCCTATTTTATTAGATAGATGGAATATTTTTGGAAAAATAGCGAATTTCTTTATGGCTGTCACGTCATAAATGTGAGTCTCACAATCTTGTAAGAAGTCATTGAAATTAACGATCTCTTAAAACTGCGCATTTCTTTTTGATGGCATATTTGTACTTAACTCATCCGATCGAAATTGAATGAGTACAGATGTCCGAAAAAAACCTTAGCAGACCACTTACTTATAATCTATTGCACTACCTCAAAGATTATGTACTCGATGGATCTGCCACTCTGTATAAAAATTTCCATTCTAGCGACATCTCTCGGACTGGCGCCGTACTAACAAAAAGATTTCTATAATCGAAGATTTGATCTAAGGTTCATATCCATGCTAATTTCGCGGGAAATTTGAAAATAACTTGAGTAAATGCTGTTTAAATCAAGTATTTTGTAAAATATTTTGGTTTCATTTACAATTTAGGTGACAACCAGGTCCGACCATCTAAATTTCACAATTAAATGGTTTATATAAGATATAGGTAGATGGAATTGATTTCAATTTAAATATTTTTACGTTGATAAATAGCAAATATTACTGTCACCTTTTCGCTTGCTTATTCTTGCATCCAGGTACACAGCAGGCCTTTACTCGTTTACTCATTTTGAGTAAGTAAACTCGACAGCACAATTCGCAATAAATAATAACTTTTAAATGCACAAAAATGCAAATAACTAATAAACAAACTATGTCAAACACCTTTGCAAGATGGACGTTGTTCATTCAATAATCTTGGTTATTTCTCAATGCATGAATGCAAACACCAAAAAGTAAGCTTTTAGATGTGAGCCAGTAACAGAGATGGCGTTGAAAATCGTCCTGAACTTCTCTTATTCCAGTGCACAGGGTCTGCACTACCTCATGAAGTTGAATTAAATAAAATAGTGTAGTGACAAACTTCACTTCGTGCAAACTCGCCTCTCCTCGCGAAACTTCCGATCATAGTCGTTTTTTGTGCATCAAGAGACTTGAGTGGGATGAAGTTTCAATTATTATCTTTCTATGACGAATAAGTGGTTATAATAAATCGAGAAGTGAACAATGCAGTAGTAACTGCTTCTTGAACGTCCATGTTGCCTAGTGATCGGTCTCCACAATGTCACACGAGTGTGTGGACAAGTACTTCGAGCTTCACGAGCCTCACACGATCAATATATTGACGGTATCACATCAATACTTCAACCTATCATATATTATACCAAAAAATGTTGAAAATGGTGTCTGTTGTGTGCAATTTATATTTCATTTCCGAAAAAATGATAATTCTCATCTAGTTTGGGCTGTTCATATCAATTTTAAGTATTAACAATTCAAATATAAAGTTTTACCATTTAAAATGCAAATTTTTAGAAGTCAACTATTTTTTAAAATACCGACACGGAAACATGAGTTGATAGACAACTTAAAAACAATCCCACCAAATTTGAGCACTTGATTTTAATTGGAAGATCGCAGTTTTTTATTTTTTTCTCAGTCCATTAGAAAAAAATTCGTACAGAAAAATGTATTTTGTAGATAATTTGATGCTGTACAAAAAAGGTATCTTATATTGTTTCCGAAAATATCATTTTCTTTTATGAATTTTATAACTCTGCAAGAAATGGCTGTTATAAGTTTGTAATAGAAATTTTTGTGCCAAATTGACTGGTCTATAAAAATGGTATCTTATTTTTTGGCGATTAAATTAATCGTTCAAAAGATATATATCATCAAAATTTCATGTATGCCGATTTTAAGAGTTTTTGATTTTATAATCGTAAAATTTCTGTTTAATTTATAATTTTTGAACAAATTTACAAGAATTTCATTTTTTATCAACTGAGAAACTTGAAAATGTTTTTTTATGTGTATGTATATTTGTCTACATTTAAAAAAATAAATTGTGCATTATTTATCGCTTAGTTAATTATGTATTAACCAAAACGCGAAGTTTTCGTTATAACTATATTATATTTTTCAGTTTTAGAGATAAAAAGTGTCCAATTAACTATAAAAAAGGTTTTTTATCTCAATTTTCAACTAATTTATTAATTTCCAAAAAATGTTTCGAAACTCTTTAACAACAGCAATAAAAAATTGTTTGAAAATTAATAAATCAGTTGAAAATTGGAATAAAAAACTTTTTTATAGTTAATTGAACACTTTTTATCTCTAAAACTGAAACATATAATATATTTATAATGAAAACTTCGTTTTTAATTAATAAATAATTGACTAAACGATAAATAATGTACAATTCATTTATTTAAATTAAAAAAAAAACATTTTGAAGTTTCTCAGTTGATAAAAAATAAAATTCGTGTAAATTTTCTCAAAACTTATAAATGAAATTGAAATTTTTCGATTATATAAATAAACTCATACTGATTCACCAATAGGAGTCGTTAAAGCACTGTTTTTGAAAAAAATTCCCCACGAGGTCCATCAGACTGATTGGCATTATTGTAAAAAGTATTAAAAATTTGAAAAAAAAAATTTAAATAGTAAAACTCGGTAAGCATTTTTCTGTCTATACTTATATTAATATTTTGCTTGAGTCCGAAAAAAAATTTTATTCGGAAATGAATCACCTTAATATACAGGGTGTTTTAAAAAAAGGTGATGCCGTTTCTAGGATAGATAGGAAACTGGAAAATATTTGGGCTTTGCTCAGTAAATAATTTTCGTAACGCCATTCTATACTGATTAGACTGGATTTTTGTGAAACGTTACAAGAAACTAAAGTCCTCAGTCCCAATTTTTTTAAATGTATCCGTTTTATCGATGGGGTCTTATTTACGCGACAAAAAATTTCAAATTCACGTAATGCTTACTAATTAGTGATAATAATAATAATAATAAATAACTTTATCAAAACTTTATACCAGCATCGGTTATTACTTCATAATTTTCAAATCAAAATATTCCGAAAACGGTACACACTATCGAGTTTTATCAAAAGTACCTTTTTGGTGTAAAATTAAATGATGTTTAAGTTCACTTGAAATTTTGCTTAATAAATCTAATATTGAAAAAGTTACGTTCGATACTACTTGGTACGAACCTTGTAACTAGCGCCCTCTATTAGAATCGGGCATAAAAATAAATTCATTGGATGTTTCAGCTTCCAAAACATATTCGTATGAAAATTCAATTCAATGTTGCCAGTAGTTGCGGCAAAATAGTAAAAAATGTGTCCAATGCCCTTTATCTTGAATACGGATGTCGTTACGAAAATTTTTTACCGAGCAAACTCAAACATTTTTCATCCCCAAAGCAGAATGTTCTTGGTCTTTCTGCGACAGACTCAAAATACCTCAAAAACTTTCTGCAGGAATTACATTATTTTTTGTGCATTATTTGTGGATCTGCGGCGTTTCCCCGAAGTTTAAAGGCATTTGAAAGACATATTGATGAGGGAAAAAATAAAAATCAGTAATATTTAATGATTGTTTTTATTATTCGGTTTTCTTTCTTCAGGTCTCTTCCTCGTTCTGCGACAATGTCGCACTGTCGCTAGCTGTTCTGCTTTGGGGTTTTTCAGTTTTCTATTATCTTATAGACTTTTTTTGAAACAACCTGTATATTTTCAGTCTGTATTAAAAAAATTATCATTATTAATCCAATCAGGATACAGTGTCAAAAAACCTCTTACTTGAATTAGAGAATTGCATTCGGAGCCAGTCGTAGTCTCGGTCAAATAAACAAAAATAATTTTTTTTCGGATAATTTTAAATATAAGTTTATAAAATTGAACTGATTTGATACAAATATTTATCTAAGGTTATTTATAGAGGTCCGAGGAATTTAAAATGCAAGGTTTGAACAAACATTTTTATGGATGGGAAGAATGTTATCAAAAATGTTATCATTATTTGACTTGCTACTTATTGAATCACTATAGCTCACTGTAAACATGTTTATAATATACCGAGCCCTACGAAAAAAATATTGAATTACCTAAATACAACTCAAAAATATTGACTAGGTCGTTCGTATTGTTTAAAAGTTCACTGATTATAGATTTTAATCTACAATATTTAGTTAGATGTACTTAGATAGAGATTGTAGATTGTTTCGGCGAGTCGTTTTGACTTTACAGCCACTCTGCACCTATACCTAGAAGATATTTTGTACAAAACTCCACATCTCATTATTCTGCTTCCAAAATATGTAGATTCCTCCCAAAGAGGCTATTTCTAGGGGGGTTTTGTGTCCAACTTCCCTAGGTGTTAGTACTACTCCTTTAAGGTACTTGAACCTTTTAGAGAATTGACCAGGACATTCGCAGAGTAGATGCTCTGCTGTTTCCTTCACTTACTTGCAGTTGTCATCCTCTGCCATGCCCATAGTCTCAAGGTGATATTTGAAGGGGCACTGACCTGTCAGAAGATCGACCACCAGTTTCATGTCGTTTCTGGTCATCACAAAAAGTTCTCCAGACTTCTTAGCTGATATGGTCATGAATCTTTTCGATTATCTAAGGCCTAAAGTGTTTTTCCAGTAATACTCCACCTGTTCCTTTAGCCACGTTCAGTTCGTTATCGATGTAGCCAAAGTTGGTTTGTGGTCCAAGGTATGGAGTCGCTGCTCCTTTTTTGGCAAGGATGTCTGCTTCCTCATTTCCTTGTATATTATTTTGTTTTCGTTAACTTATTGATGTGTTTTCAAAACTTTCGAGGCTATCTGAGAGAATATACTTTTCAAATAAGTTTCTATCCAAACACTTTTTGTTTATTGCTAGCAACTCAACCTGAAAAATGGCGAGTGATGTTCCTAGAGATATAAAGAGCTTGAATTTGTTCCAGAAACGCCCAGTCCATTTGCGCTAGCTTCGAAACGTGTGTGTACTAGAGAGATACCTTTTAAGCTTGCGGAAGATTTGTATTGACCCATGATTGGCGGTTGTTAATTACCACTTCGAATGGGATATCTAAAATCTACAATCTAGTTATAAATATGTCTCATTGTAAATGAAATAATTCTGGTAGGCGGTTTAGAAAAATACTTCTATAACCATTTTTAGTCACAGCATAATGAAATGAATAAATTAATTTTATTCATTCATTAAACATTCCAATAACACATTTTTTTGTATTCCCAATAAGGTGGTACTTAACGACACTATAACGTAGTTTATCTTGCCCACGTATTTATTTTTAGAAGGCCAAGCTGTAGAGAATTATTGATACACAAAAATATTCCTAGCAAACCGATCTTGCGAATATAATAAAGGATGACAAGCATGTTTTTTGGGACTTGCGTCTCATTTACTTATTGATCAATAGAACGCTAGTCAAGTTTACTAAAAATCGCGATTCAAAGTTGTCCAGTACGTTTTTCGCTTACACATATAACGTATATTTAATTTTTCATATCAGGTAATTAAAAGCATTCGTAAAATTGAAATTGCTTCAATTGAATCGAATCTGGGACTTTGCCTTGCTTATCTTTATCGTAACTAACTTTTATTGTTCCAGTATTTTATTCAATCGACCCAATGTTAGGTTAGGTTAGGTTAGTGCAAGTAACATATATTTGTCGTGGTTCAGTAGGATCTTTGATTTTTCACAATTTGGGAACTGCCCAACTACCTTCTACAATCCATAATGAAGTTTTTAATTGTTTTATGTCCTATGTCTATGTACTAACAATACAATGTCCAGGAATCACCCCAATAGTATACTTGATACGTGACCAAATCGTTGTACATAACGTGCAATCATATTTGCTGACCATATATCCCGATGTTTGGCTCTGATTACTGTGTCAATAGTAAATTTTGACAATTCCATCGGTAGTAGTATTTTAACTGACTCCTCGGCATCTTCTTCACTAGTCCCACTTCTTGCAAGCAAGTATCCAGTTTCCAGAAGTTTCAAGGTCTCTTCATTGGCGGCAACTTTCTGTGAAGAGGGTATTGAGAAGCTTGTCCACAGATATGACAAAAGTCTCAATATTTCGGTAATAAAATTATTGTTTTACATGAACTTGTATTTTTCGTAAATTTTCGTAAATTCACTGCTGCAAAACGTTTAATACTAGTTAATAAGAAATGATTTCATAGTTTGAAAAAGTTCACGATAATCATTTATTAATATAAGTCGAAACTGATATTTTGAAACAGTTTATAAATAGTATTTACCAATTTTGCTTTTATCACAACGTCGAATTTGCATATTTTCACCTTGAATCTTTATCGAACGTCATCTATTAACTCATTTGACAAGCGAACAATAGAAACTACCAAATACGTATGACATCATCTATTTAATTATATAATTTCATTTTATTTACTTTGGCACCTCGGTTAATTTCATTGTGAATTATTATTCGAGTTGATTCTGCAGTTTTAAGTCTGCTTACCCGAATCGGTCAGCGCAAAGTTGTCAGAATTCAAAAATAGAAATTGACTCATCTCGAATATCAACCGAACTCGCAATTTTATTATTTTCATCTTTGAAACTCCAACGTGGACATTAAATTATTGGTAATCATTGGTTTTAGTGACTTGAGTTTGTTGTTGAAGTACGTGGAAAACCACTAAAATACGAGGGTTATCTAAAAATGTTTCCACCTCAAACTTAAGACAGATTGCAGCCCTAATCTATATAAGTAGGGAAAATATTGAATCAACACTAGAGTGATGAATGAAGGAACAGTATGACAGTTGTTTTATGACAGTAGACGAGGACGAATATGGATACGTCAATTGAGACCACTGCATCAACAGAATATCCAAGAAATTCATCGCTCACAAAGAGACACATTCTGATTTGAGCAGAAAGTTGTTTTAATGGTTATATTGAGTTAATTGTATTGACTAGAAACATCCAGAAACAAAGCAACAATCGATGGAATGGCGACACTCTGGTTCTCCAAGACCTAAGAAGTTTAGTGTCCAAAAATCTGATGGAAAAGTTCTTGCTTCAGTTTTTTGGGATTGCCATGGACTAATCATGATTGATTTTTTGGATAAGGGTAGAACAATAACTGGAGATTACTTTTTGACATTACCGACCACTCTACGGGAAAAAATTAAAGAGAAAAGACGCGAAAATCTATCCTAAGTTGTTTTGTTTTTGCAGAACAACGTTCCTGCACACAAATCTCATGTTGCCATGCAAAAAATTCGTGATTTAGAGTTTGAATTACTAGAACACTCCCTTTATTCACAAGATTTGGCTTCATCCGACTATCATCTCTTTCCTCAACTGAAAAAAAGTTTAAAAGGGCCATACAGATTATTAGTTGATATTTAAACATTCTTTTTGTGTTATGGTTTTCTATTAGTATTCTAAGATAAAAAAGATTTCATGATTAGTTTCTCAAATATTAATAAATAAATTAATTAATAAATTACCGGATACTCAGTTCACTATTTCAATAGTTTGCATGGGTGCACGTGTTACATGAGTCCCATAAAGTCATTTTTAACTAATTGCTACATCGATTAAGAATAATAGGTTTATAATTAGTGACATAATTACTTATAATTATTATTATTAATAATTATTATAATTATTAATTATAATAATTATACAAACTAAAAACTTGCTTTTAACAATAATTAAACAAAAAACTATGACATAATTCTTGGCATGAGAATAAAAGTACTGATGAGAAAATAAATAATACTATTATAGCGTGGGGTTGTTTTCTATGACATTTTCAATTTTTAGTAGTCGAAAAAATCATTCAGAAAGTACCTGGACTGGGAAACAGATTCTAATCTAAAAGTTGCAAAAACCATATGTTAAAAAATATAAGAAAAAATTCCAAAAAAACACCAAAAACAACAGAAAATCGTGACCCTGAAGCGTAAAGACATTCTTTAATTTGTTTTTTTTTTTTAATTAAATTAAATATGCAATTGTTTTTTCTTGAATGGATAGTGGGTAGATGATTGCATCATCAACTAATATACATAATTGAGTAACGTTAAACTAAACGAAAGTTAACATTGAACTGAATGCCTTCATGTCTTTTATATTACGAAGGTTAGTTCCATTAATAAAACAAACTCGATTGAAAAATATCATTTACGAGGTGTGTTCCATCGTAATAAATTGGAAATGAGTTCTGATAATGTTCAAATCGACTATAAACAACGCGTCTATCCTCTAGGAATCTCCGTTATTTCAGATAAAGATGAAAAATACAAAAAAATGTCTTCCCTTTCAACCCCTGCCCTCCACAACTACTCTCTCAGGTTTTTTGATCTACTACAGGAAATGGTTGAAGTTGTTGACATTTTTCAGCAACTTTTGATTTAAAACAACCTCATGGGTGAAAATCTAGACGATTCAGATCTGCTGATTTTGTTGGTTATTCAATGAATCCATGAATTCATCTTCTCACATACAAATTATTTAAAAAAATTCGAACTCAAACGGCTTATCGAGATGAGGTCCATTCTGATGGAAAAATATATCCTGATTGAATTCGCCATCATTAATTGTAGGGACTATTTGTGTCTGTAACAGGTTAAGGTAGGTTCCTTCCGTTAAATCTCCGTGGATAAAGAAATATGATCCCCTAGTACACCTGCTCAAACTGCTCAACCTGCACATAAAGAAGCAGCTCAGATATAACACGACAGGATGCAGCAACCATTATTAGAACAATACGGACGTGGCAAGAACGATGTATAGAAGATAAATCAGCTGAATTGATACGAAGACTAATAAAAAACGTTTGACTGTAAACCGAAAGGAAGTTCGGAGAGAGATCGGAACTTCTACATTATCCAGCTTCTGACGAGACACGGCTACTTCCGACGGTATCTCCACAAAATGAAGTACAAACACCTGAGTGTACGTATTGTGAACACGACTCAGTCTATAACCACTGGAGAGGTTTGAGATAGAAGGTAGAATAAACTGTCGGCAGCATAAACTCTGATAATATCGTCCAAGTGATGCTGCGCAAGGCAGAATAGTGACCACTGGTTGCTACCTACACAGATTTCTTAGGCAAAAGAATGTGGATGTCTGCCTGGTATGGCGGTTTAGCGGATAGGCTACGGAGGAGTCCTACATATCCATCAGCTCTCCTGGTGGAATTCTATACTTGGATTACGTAGTATTGAGCATTGATAAAAAACATCAAAAACGTAAGACAACTCCCTGCTCTGACCACATTGTACATTATATTATTCATATTGTTATTATTTTTTTTTAAATTCCACTACTCATGTGACATTTAACTCCTCTTACAACATACTAGTCCTTTACAGTTCCCTTGACTTCTACAGAAAACGTTTTCATCGAAATTAACCCTCATATTGAATTTTTAGATCGTGTGTCCTTGAATGAACCCCAAGCGTTTCTACAAACCCACAGCTCAATGAATCGAATAACGTGGGGCGAACACCCTTAATCCAATAAATCTTGAATTTTGCTTTTAATTAAGCCGATACATCTGCTTCAAAATTTATTTTAGTTGTATTGTAAATATTTGAGAGAGAGAAGCTTTATTGTCAAAAAATTGTTACAATTTGTGACAAAAGCTTGTAAAAACTAAAAATAACTAAATAAAGATACAGAGTAGAAGGCACTTTCCAGTAAATATGCCCTCATATTATTGCGGAATGCGGGAAAAGATGATATCGATTTGATTTCAATTGGCAAGTGATTGTGCATTTTTTTGCAATGTAAAATATTGAGCACTTAACTAATTCAGAAAGTGGAGTAGGTAGGTAAAGGTCGTTCCTAAGTGGCGACAATCTTTCTGAAATTGAAGACTTGTGCTTACGAATTAGGCAAACGGAATCAAAGATGAATGAGGAAGGAAGAGTCAGAATTTTTAATCTTTTAAAGAAGTTCCTGCAGTGTGCCCTGCTGTTTAGTACGAGTAAATATCTAACAGTTCTCTTTTGTAATTTGAAGTTTCGCTCAGATTGAGTCGCACCACACGTGCCCTAAAAGGGAAGGGCTTAAAGGAAATGCGACTCAATAAGGGCATAATAAACTGTTGAGAAAGTGGATAAGTTCAGTTCTTTGGAAACCGATCTCAGTGCAATTTTTTAGATAAGGCGGCAATATGTGCCTCCCATTTCAAGGAATTGTCCACAACAAGCCCTAAAAATTTTACAGATTCAACGACGTCAATGGTTTTGTTATGTTAAGAAACGGTTGGATGAACATGTGTTTTGATTTTACGTACGTGATGCCAATAAAATGACAATGAAACTACTTATTCATGACAGCCGGCAGCAAAGCAGATCAGCTGACCGTGTAGCATTAATTTTCTTGCTTATTAGTGCAAGTGAATTGTGGTATTTTTATTTTGATCAGTATATTGATGAAAATGAAAGAATATCGCGACAATACATTGATATAGTTTACCTACCTTCAGTCTCCGAGGACGATAACTTGGTTAACGAATGGTGAGCGTTGGCTTAGTTGTAGTGTAAGCAGTGCGTTATTCGTGAGTCATTGAGCAACCCCACTTGTCAATAAGCTCATAGCAATTAATATTGATTAAGTAAAAAGGCTTTAACTCGAGTTAATCAATGATGATTTAGTAATAAGTTCATCTCGTACCTTTTACTCATCCAAGGGGGAAATATATCGGCGTGACGCGTTATTATAACCCCCCTCACCCGCCTGTAACGCATCGTAACGTTTACTCTGATCTCCTCCCACCAAATCGTCCCCTAATAGCGTCAGATCAGGAAATTATGCGGGCCATTCTATCGATATGCGTCCTATACCCAATTTGGGAATATTTGGTTCGGGTACTGCCGGACATTGATTTTGTGTGGTTAACATTGAACAGATCAGAATCATTACTTTACATGACCAAGAGCGCGAAACTGCTTTTCTATTTTGCTAATTGTCCCTTGGGATAAAGGCGAAAAATTTGAAATTTTTTCTTGAAATAAGCCGTCCCTTTATGGGACCCGAACCCTTCTGTGGTATCAGCTACAGAGCAATGGAAAAAGGAGGTAGATAGGACCAAAAAAAATTATTCTCTTCTGGGAAACTATAACCAGAATGTATCAACCTAGTAAGAACAATTTACGAATACTAACAGAAGTTCTATCAGGGCACTGTCACCTCAACAAGAACTGAAGACTTTTGATCTAGCAGATAATGCGGCGTGCAGGTTTTGTTGCACCTCTATCTACATTTTCTCGAAGTGTGAAACACTTAGGAACTCCAGAGCACTACACCTGGGTGCGTATGAAATAGAAGACGAAGATATCTGGAAATTAAAGCTATCCCACATGGATGGGATTGATGGATAAGCTGTAAACACTGAGTCTCCAGTATCGCAGCAAGGGACACAATAGATCCTTTGGGTCGCAGTGTATACTAGCCCCAAATACATACAGACACACTGAAGAAAAATTTCAAAATTTCCGCCCGTATCCCAAGGAACAATTAGCCAAATAAAAAAGCAGTTTCGCGAGCTTTGTCTGGTCTGGCCATTGCTCAACTTTAGCTGCACAAAATCACTGTCTGACATTACCCGAACCATTGAGGATGTACGTTATTTGGGTGATAAGATTATTTCGAAACTGATGTTTAGGTTTTTTTTATAGACATATCTCTAAAGAAAATGTAACTGAATGTATATTTGTTTTGAAAATATTATGAAATAAGTACTTATCGAATGAAATAGTTTTTTTGCTTTTAGAGTAATTGAATGTAAGGGATTATTATCGTCCATATAAAAACCAGTTCGCTATAATATTTGCATTCTATTTTCGAATTGATGAGTCTGAATTTTTATATCGCATGCTCTGAAATAATTCGACTTTATATGGTTTTCTAGGAAATAAACATGAAAGCTATTCAAGTAGTTCGGTTGATATGAAAATATCTCCGTAATGGAAATACTTGAATTGAAATTACGCTCACGCACTACTTCCGTTAATGGATCTTCCATTTTCTACGTTCCGAATCCATTAAAATACCTACGATAACTATAATATTACATTTTTGGATCGCGATAAAGAATCTGTAACATTTTTTTAAACTAATTATGTTATAATTATGTATAAAGAAATTATTCTATTTCAAATAGAGAACTGAAAAAAAAAGATTTTCTTTCCTTGCGCAGTAGTTGAGGATTTCAGCCATTTTGGACGCTTAGTTTCTTGACAATCGTAATAGTGAATCGTTGTAGAGATTTTTCTAAAATTGTGAAAAAATTGAATATTTGTTTTTGAAAAGGTAATAAAATTCAAATGTGGCTATATTAGCTTGACTGACGACGAAAGTTCGGCAACGTCAACAACTCAAAAACTCAATTTTGTACCATTTTATAATACGAGGTTAATACGAGAAAATTATGGTTTTCAACGCTTATCAAAAACTACGAGGTCTGGTTATTGAATAACGAGACTGGTTACGAAAAAGGGTTTTAATGTAAAAATTATCCTACATTCGAATGCTTCCCTCCATTATACTCCCCTCCCCTCGCCACATACCTTTCCATACGCTTTTTCCATTGATCGAAATAATGCTGGAAGTCTTCTTTGGTGAGTGCCTATAGGAGCTCTGTCGTTTCTTGCTTTACCGCTTCCATCAACTCAAATCGAGTCCTTTTCAAAACAGATTTTATCTTCGGAAACAAAAACAAGTCGCTTCTTCTTGTTCTTTTTCTTTTAATGCATATCCATTAATGGATGTTCGCGACCACATTTTTCATGGCTTCTCTATCTCTAGCGGTATGGATCAATGTCTGAATATCTTGTATACCCGTCCACTGCCTCATGTTCCGCAACTATGACATCCTCTTCCGGTTAGTCCAGTCCAGTTAGACATTCTTCTGCACAACAAGTCGCACGGTACCAAATCTAGTGAGTACGGCGGCAGTTCGAGCACTGGAGTGCGCTTACTGGCCAAATACTACTACGAGATACAGAATTGTCCCCATTGGCACTCAGTCGGAGTTTTTTTTTTCAAATTAATGAGAAATTTGAGATAAATAAGTTGCTTCTGTTTTACGTCACACATGGTTTTCGACACGAGAAAAAAAAAACACGTTCGTTTCAAACCGCTACTGTACATATACTTTAATATTGTCGGAAACGTGTTTTGGCATGTGCATAGACAAGATATGTAGATACCCAACGCACCGCTCGTTTTTTACCCCACCCGTCTAGGGCGCCCTCTAGGCGCGTAGTCTCGTTATTTAATAGCCAGACCTCGTAGTTTCTAAATTGTCATAGCAGACGTACAGTCGGTACAAAAGTTACAAAATGACTTTGTTTCATTAGCCTTTTTAAAATGAAATTATTCACTGGTTTTCCATTGTAGTTTTTCTTCCGGGTCATAGCTAACCATCCAACTTTCAGTTCCAGTAACAACTTTTGGTAATAATTACAATATCGCCTTTGTAAATGAAAGTGTGACTGAGGATCCAGATTTATCGATTTGTTTTCTATCTCAAGTTTTCTGGATCTATCCGTATTTTACGGTTTCCATAGATCTCGGTCTTCATCAGTATAAGATGTAATTGCAGCAGGATCGAGCAACAAAACCATATCGAAAACAATGACCATTACATTAACTTTGATTAATTAGCTTTTTTGTCTAACCATTGATTCACCTTTCATATCTAGTAACAACTTTTGGAGATCAAATCCGCATCTGTATCAAGTCAATCTTTCATTTTGTTTTATTAATCATTCAAAAATCTTGGACCAAATATACCTCATTTGTTAAAATGATTGAAACGTATAATATCTTTAATGAGGGATGCAAAGGGTGTAGAAAGGTCAACATCAACGGCTGTCCTAGTAAAGAAGGTACGTATATGTTATGTAGACCAAGTTTGTGGTCATATTCAACGCGGCCCAGTTCTCTGTATAAGATAATAATCAGATTAGTGTTCTCCAGGATAGTGCAGCTACACTTACACCATAACGGAATACAAACTAATTCTGTAATGCTACAAGGCCCTCGCAAAACAGGCATGGCGTGAATATTTACTGGGAGAAGGGGACTGTAAAGTAATTACCCAGACAACTAGAACTAACGAGACTTCCACATCGTACAGATCGTTCCTAATTTCTAATTTAAAATCGCTCCTATCGACCGGTAAACGTTTTCCAAAGTTGCTGCATTATCACTATAGGTAATTTTCAACATTTCTTCAATCCATTACTTTTTATTTCATATTTTTTTTTTTAGTATGGGTCAAACAGATAACACGCACTCATTTTCGTTTTAATTTTAAAGAAGAATAACCCACGAGTGTATTAAAGCGATAAATTACTATAATTTAATGTCAGAAAATGTATTCAAGTTTCCGGTGACGTAACATCTGTCTGTCACTTGCCATATTTGTACGATGTACTGGAAATTACAAGTTGTTATTTTGTGTATAAAATACATTCGATTAATTATCTTGATTAGAAACGTGGAAAAAATACATCTGTTTATGAAAGAACGTCGAAGTACTCAAAAAAATTCCAGACCGATGAACGTATAAAGACTAATTTTAGCATCGGTATCCTGTGAGGTCTGCAAACATATTGACAGGAAGAAAGTCGTTACAGTAATTCATTATTTTATTTTAGGTAAACAGTTTTGATTTGCATAAAGAAGGGGTAGGGTCCATGAATACTTTTGTATACTTTAACTACGTTTAGTATATCGTATTCTTAATTACACACTATTTTTTAATTTTTTTTAACGGTATATTAGTTAATAAAAAAAATAAATAAATTTAAATACCTGAATGACGCGCCAAATGTCACATGACTGAGTGTGACGTAGAAAGTAACATAAATAACGTAATTAAAACATAACCTTCAAAGCTATCATCTTCGCGACGAGATTTTAATGAGGTTCATGAAAACAAATGTGATAATGACTATAAGAGATTCTAATTAGTAGTGCTTACGTATCTGCTTTTACTCCTCGTATTTCAGCCGAAGTAAATAATTGATTATTAGTAAAGAACGTAGCAACCATGAATGTATCTACTTTAGGTAGATTGCTGCTTCGATAAATCCTATTTCGGCCATCATTTCAATTAGAATAGTCTTTGAAAACTCAAATCGCACTAAAAAACCAATTACCTCCACTTACAACAACAGAATGACGTTTGACAGGCGACAGGCGGCGACGACGTTTTAGTATTTGCTTACTTTCTACGTCACAACCGCAGTAACCAATAGAAACATGTTTTCTGTCACGTGGTATTATTCAAATTATCATCATTTTATATTTGCGATTTGTAACGATTAATACAGTGTGTCTACTTAAGCTGGAACCATATGAAAAACTTTTTTATTAGTGGTTTTATGAAAAAAAGTTGAAATGCAGCCATCAGATATCAATTTTTTAAAGCAGTATACGAGGTTTGTCACAAAATTTGATTCAGTAAAGTTTTTTTGAATCAAACTTATATCCAAATATGCAATTACAGCCATTTATTATGAAAATTCAGATTTTGTGATTATTTAATTATTCTGGTTCGATACAATTTATCTTTATCACCTGTTAAAAATATGATTAACCTTTCTATTTATTACTGTTTTTGAATAACCTTACATTTTACGTAATGAATGGTTCTCGCAGATAAACCTGCTGTTTTAAGTAACCCCATAAAAAAAGTCAAGGGGAATCAACTCAGTAGTCCTACGAGGCCAACAAATATCTGAATACCTCCGAAGCAACTTCCCATTAAACATATTTTCAAGGAGTACTCTAACGTTTAATGTACTATGGATGGAAGCACCGTCTTGTTGGAACCAAATTGTCTCAAACACCACATTTTTCTGATTTGTAAAAAATAAAAATACTCTTGCACAAAATTGAAATTTTTTGACAAACGTCGTATACTACTTTAAAAAATTGGGTAATTATACACTTTCACGGTCACCTGTTTTTTTGGCTCTAGAAAATCGAAAAATGGATGGATTTTAATGATCTTGGTCTCAAAATGTTCCATTTTTCGCGGATTTATAAAAAAAAATACGAAAATTAAAAAAAATAAATATTTTTTACAGTTTCATGACTTTAAATGCAAAAAAATGACTTTCTACATATAATCCTTCGTAACTGTTTCTGACATCGTGGAATCAAGTTCGTATATTTTTTGTCGCAATTTACATAAAAAAATGAATATTCTGAAAAAAAAGTTTTACTCTACTATTTAAGGTTTAAAACTATTAAAAATCGCAAATTCAGCCACTACCCCCGTGTTTTTCATAAATTCGTCGTAAAATGGAACATTTTGAGACCAAAATTATAAAATTTATCTACTTTTCGATTTTTAATGGTCCAAAAACTATTAACATTGAAGAATATAGTACGAAACTATTCACGAAAATTGATTGTTTTTCATCGATTTCATTTTAAGCTATAAAAACTGAAAAAATCATTCTTTTTGGATTTTTTTTTAAATTGTTTATTAATTTATGTAGAATACAAAAAAATATAAGAACTGTATCTGATAATGAGATAATTTTTTGTAAAGGATTATTTTGCAAAACCGTTTTTTTTACGATTTAAAACAGTAAAACTATGAGAAATTTTCATTCCAGCTATTTCTACTATTTTTTTTATAAATCTGCCGTAAAATGGAACATTTTGAGACCAAGATCATTAAAATCCATCCATTTTTCGATTTTCTAGAGCCAAAAAACCAGGTGATCGTGAAAGTGTATAATTACCAAAAATTGATATATTATGGTTGCATTTTAACTTTTCGACCATGCAGAACTTTTTATCAAGAATGTTTGTTTCATAAAACCACTAATAAAAAAGTTTTCCACATGATTCCAACTTAAGTAGACACACTGTATAATACAATTCAATATAAATTCATAAATAAGAAGTGATATATAAATAATTGAACGTTAAATACCCAAATGATCGACGACTGCAAGGACGTTATTATTTCATAATAATTAGCTGAAAAATATGCTATTGAATAAAGTTGAGTGAATAAATTGTGGTAAAAACGACTTTGGCTACAGCAGATTTTTTGATATAATCAATTTTCGGCAGCTTTGGTGAATAATTAGTTCAAAACGTATTTGTTGTTAGTTAACAGTATCATATTTACGTAATAAATTTTACGATTCCGATAGATTGTTTCATACATATGTAATCAGTAAAAATAACTTCAAAATTTGGAATGTGATATATTTCGAATAAATTTAAAATACAGATAGGACTGTATTCTTTATACATTTTGCCATACATGCTAATAGAAATATTTACTTTATATTTAATAGATAATTTCTACACTTTGATTGCGTAACAAATCCATTATCTACGGAACAAAACAATTTTTTTTGAAATATTACACCTATTGATCTATGAAATGCTTGGATACAATTTGATTTGTTGGAATTAGTTACTACTATTTTATGATTCTATTACAATAAAACAAAAGTAATTTTTCATTTATAAACTATTTGCAAAATGTGTCTTAATGTACGCTTGCTTAGTCAGTTCAAATATAACTTTACGAAACATAATAAATACCAAGGACATTGTTGTTGAGGATAAGGTGGAAGAGAGATCCGTTGGATACAATTTGGTAGGATGAGAAGGAGGGTTTGCTGGAGCTGGCCCTGATATAGGAGTTGCACCTCTGCAGGGCTGGGGTTGTGTTTGGTAACTTTACTGGGGGAGGAAAAGCGGAGATTTAGAAGAAAACTAAAAGAGAGTTGGCAAGTAAAAAAGGCTCTTCTCGCTTCGTTTTTTTTTATCTTTTGGAACGGATGGGTACAACTACGGCGGCGTTATTCCTTATTTGGCTGGAGGGCACGAGTACGATATCCGTGGTGCCTAGATTTGACTATGCCATTTTGTAAATCGACCCAAAATAAGCCGTAAATGAAGAATAAAATTTTTCCATATCTCGCTTCGTTTTCGAGATATCGAGATATATCAACCTAACCTAACCTAACCTATCATAACCTAACCTAACCTAACCTAACCTAACCTATCCTATCCTAACCTAACCTAACCTAACCTAACCTATCCTAACCTAACCTAACCTAACCTAACCTACTCTAACCTAACCTAACCTATCATAACCTAACCTAACCTAACCTAACCTAACCTAACCTATCCTATCCTAACCTAACCTAACCTAACCTAACCTATCATAACCTAACCTAACCTAACCTAACCTAACCTAACCTATCCTATCCTAACCTAACCTAACCTATCCTAACCTATCCTAACCTAACCTTCTCGTGGTGCACTTTGACTCCAAATAGTTGGATTGGCGTGTGGATTATTTTAGTTTTATTTTATAATTATTGTTTTTTATCTTATGAAGGGCTCAACGTATCAGTGTAAATAATATAAAAATTAAATAAAAAATCTTTTGTTTATTAAATTACAAGATTCATATTGAATTTGAAGTGAAACGAAGTATTGAACGCCATCTGTTCAATAAAGGGAATTTCGAACTAACGTTTGATTATAACTCTAAATATCGATATCTCGAAAACGAAGCGAGATATCAAAAAATTTCATTATTCATTTTCGAATTATTTCGGCCTAATTAAGCCAAATCGCGGCGCTACGGAAATCGTACTCTCCCCGGCTGGAGAACTGGTTCGCCAGATTGCAGGGGCAGAAAACCTGCGACACCGACGAACGACGAAGAGTGTGTGGGGTGGGTGTTGGGGGCAGGGTTTTATCTGATGGATGTCGAAGAATTTCAAGGAAATTAAGGTAGATTTCAGAGAGGTCATCGTACTGCTAGTAGCCGATGGGGCGGATAAGAAGTTTCCTTTTGGGTTTTGAGCCGAGGGGCCGTATATTGTTGACCCAGGGAATGAGAAAGATTTCTTTGGCAGCTGAGTTATTTGATTCGATGGTACCAATCACATAGCGGGCTTGGAGGTCATTTAGACGGCTAGGGATTGAGGTTAGGTCTGTATTGACATAAACAGTGTTGCTAGGGTCAGGTTGGGAGTTTTTTAAGAGTATATTCTGGTAAAGTATTGAAAACATTTGCTCTATATTCGATAATGTGGCGAACGTATGTTTTATACGTATGAAGTTGGATGAGGGGGTGGGTACTCCGTTTAGAGTGTCCCCAAAGTCTCAGGTGGAAGTTTTGGGTTGATGTTTGCGCACTTAATTCGGATGCGTAAAGACGATTTTGGGAATCGAGAGTTTCTCTTCATTTTCTGAACCAATCCGAAAATTGGTTCAGAAGATTTTGAGATTTAGTATTGAGGGAAGGCATGTTTTGGGCGGAATCGCCGAATTAGCGTGTTTTTGTTTTATCGATTGTTTTCAAAATTGAAAGGACACTTATGTAATGACAAATTTTCTTCGTAGTCCTACTTAGTTAACGATCTTTATCACGAGATTGACGAGATGCTAAAACATCGATTGGAAAAAATGTGGAAACCTCAATGGTAATAAAATAAAAATATTTTTGCCAGTTTTTCATTGTAAGTGGGGCCAGGAACGAATCAAAGGGATCAGCTGTAAAATGGAACATTTGAGTGCCACTCGAAAATTTTCTAGTATTTATTATTAAGATTTTGAATTAGATTGAATCTTAATCAACATATTTTGCTTTAATTCATACCAATTATACTGAATAGAAATTGTTATAAATAGACAAATTACATACCGTGTATTTAACCAAATGAAAGACTCATTTTATTAGTTGTTGATACCAAATACGGCTACCATTCTTACGTAATGACTCACACTTTTTAATCGTAAATTATCGTTAACGCCAATAGGCGTATAATACTACGAGGCGTGCTGCAAAACTTCCTCGAATCGATATATAACCTACAAATGAATATTAATTAATAAAATCTGTATAAATTTGAATTATTTTGATTTGTTTCGATAATAGGAATTATTTTTATAACGTGTACTAGTGAACAAGAGTTTGTTGAATGATTTGAAATTTTATGACGTCATTTTACCACCATTTTTAATTATTATTTCTGTTCATAATATATTTACCTATTATTATAATTTCAACTGTTGCGATTGAAAATAACTATTATTTAAATAATTTTTAAAACCCAAATGTACTAAGATTTACGCAAAACATTCGATTTTTCAGTACATTTTAAATACAAGGGTTTTAGACAAACTTGTTTCACAAAATTTTTTTATATGATTAAAAATAGGTTAATTATCTAAAAATCATCTTCCACCCCCTATCGACTTGGCGTTGTGGGGGGTAATAAAGAAAAGTGTACTGAAAATAAAAAAAAAATATTCCAGCCGAAAAATATATGAAATATATTCAGTAAAATTATGAACAATTGTTAATTGACGTAACCATAAGTAATTATTATTTTATCATGGAAAAATACATATAAAAAAATTGAAAATCCAATAACTATTTTTTTATGGTAAAATAGGGTGTAAAAAGTATCAAGGGGTGTGCCGAGTTCTTGAGTAGAATCTAACCTAACTTAACTTAAAAACAATGACCCCCTACCACCCCAAATAGGAGATGGGGGATGATTTTTAGATAATTACCAAAAATAGTAGAAATTTACAAGTTGATCTAAGAAAACTTGAATTTTTTATTCGAATCCTGATGGGATTTGATCTTCCAAACATGGAAGATGTTTTAAATTTGAATAAAGTGTAGAAAAATATCATTTTTCTCAAACCGATATTATTTCGAGATGACGTAGGCGTGTATTTACTTTTAAGCAGAACAAAAGTCACGTTGCAGCTTCGTCTCGACAGATTACAAGCGACGCGACGTTGTAAACAAGATTGATGTTTAAACATCCATGGACAGTAAGCTATTTAAATGACGTCGATATGTTATTTTAAGTCACAACCACGACTGCTGTTCAAATTTTTCGATATACTTAACCTCGTTTAAAACGTTTAACTAACGTGTAAAAATTTATATTGAGATACTGTCAAATATTTACTGAACCGAATTCTCAGGACGAAAAACTAGTTAGTGTAATAATTGGAAATTAAATTGAATTAATCCGTCGAAAGTAGACGTGATGCATTTAGATAGATCGTTACATTGCACAACATACAGAGTGGATTGTTAATGTGACAATTGTCGTTATTGATTAAATGATTTAAAAAAATTATCGACAAAATTATTAGGCAACTGCATGGTTCTTAACTAGAAAATATGCCGATATTTGTAGCAATATGCCACAGTAAAACTGCGTCACGCTTTTTATATGCAACATCCTGTTTATTTCCTCATATTTTGATTTCTCCTATAATTTGACTTTCTTTAATATGATAGGACTTTAAAACCATTGTATTAGTTTCTATAATTATTATTGACATTCATATTTGAACACACACCGGTTACCACTACCTCAACAATTACAATTACTATTATTATTATTATTATTATTATTATTATTATTATTATTATTATTATTATTATTATTATTATATATAGGTAAGTACAATGGCTCGTGAGCTCGCTGCGTCGTGCGTTTTGACATAATATTGTCATCATCAACATTATTATTGTCATCTGAGTCGAATATAAACATTAACCTTGTATGATCATTGAGAAAAATGTTTCTCTCGGATTTTCGATATCAAAAAGCAGCTGGTACTTCCTCAATATCATTTTTTATTGTATTCAATAGCATTTTTTTATGTAAGAATCTAGTCAGGTCGGCAGCCTTTATTCCATGCTCTAAGCTCCTCAAGTTTTTGGTCAACTCTGGATCATCATCCTCAGAGTATCCTTGGGAGCCGAGCTCCAAACGTGCGAGCAGTATTCCAAAGATGAACGAATCCAGGTCTTGCAGAAAATTAGAAGCTGTTGCACACTTTTTGGTGTTTAAGAGGGCTCCAAGGTTTTGTGAAGTTGCCTTAATTAATTAGGCTTCCAATCTCAACACCCAACAAGCGAAATTGCGATGTTGGTCATAATTTAGGTCCAGAAAAAGCATTTTTTTCATGTAAGAATTTAGTCGGGCCGGCGATTTTTATTCCATGCTCTAAGTTCTTCAAGTTTTTGGTCAACTCTGGATCATCTATAAGTCCAATTGCTCTTTTCTGTATTGAATCGAGCATCTTCAGATTATCCTTGGGAGCCGAGCTCCAAATGTGTAAGCAATACCTACTCCAAAGATGAACGAATCTAGGTCTTGTAGAAAATTAGAAGCTGTTGCGAAATATATAGCTTTTTGGTGTTTAAGAGGGCTCCAAGCTTTTGTTAAGTTCCCTTAATTAATTCGGCTTCCAATCTCAACACCCAACAAGCGAAATTGCGATGTTGGTCATATTTTATGTTCAGAAAAAGCATTTTTTTATGTAAGAATTTAGTTGGGTCGGCGATTTTTATTCCATGCTCTAAGTTCTTCAAGTTTTTGGTCAACTCTGGATAAGTCCAATTACTCTTTTCTGTATTGAGTCGAGCATCCATCCATACATTTTGAGCAATAACCTTATTAGTTTCCAATCGTTTCCACGTTCTTTTTTTACTTTTGTTTGTTTCGCAACCTCGCGACAAAATTTTTATTTAAATATTGAGCTCATTAAACACCTCAAAGCTTTTTCAAACTTAGTCCACTACCTTATAATGAATGTATTTATAAATATTCTGAATTTTCCTTCGTTATTCATTTTTGAACCGGTTGCCTAATTCGTAAGATCACTTCTACAATTTCAGAAAGATCGTTGCACGACTATCCACTCAGAATTAGTTAACGGCTCAATATTTTACAATGCAAAAAAATGCACAATCACTTGCCAATTGAAATCAAATCTATATCATCTTTTTCCGCAATTCCGCAATAATTTGAGGGCATTTTTACTGAAAAGTGCCTTCTACTCTGTAAACTACTTCTAATAATAATATTCAATTCCGGACATGCTGCATACAGGTTTAATTTTTGCTATGGAATTGTATACTAAATATTATTTATTATAATTACTTATAATTTTGTTACTCATTGTGGTTTTCTTCTATATATTTTTATTTTATTTGTATCTTTATTTAGTTATCTTTATGTTTTTTTTTAGTTTTTACAAACTTTTGTCTTCAGATTGTAATAATTTTTTGACAAACAAGCATTTCTTTGTCTATTCTCTCTATCACCCTATTTTAATTATTAAGCTTTTTAGCCACCCATTAAAAAAATAAGCGCTATAATTCCAGATATTTGTTATGCAAGCGCGAGGCTAGATGCTTCGACAGGCGTTAATAATGTAGCAGACTGATATTTCATTATAATTGATATTTTAGTTTGGATATGAACAGTATCCTGCTTATACTATAACCAGAATGCAAATGTATTAAAAGTTAAAAAAAATCATTTATTTTTAAAATACGATATTTATTATAATAACCGATTCAGAATGACCATATGGTCATTTAGTATATCAAGGTGTAACCGTCGCGTTCAGTTGGCGGATAAAATTAGTTCATGGACATTCGCCGAACTGAATTAAAAAAAATTTCTTTCGGTCTCCTAATTTGGTAAACTTTGATTAGCCGTTCAACACCCTCAGACTTACTAAACTTGTAATTTTCTCTTTAAGCTGCTTTTCCAGTTTATACTTCAACATCTACAGGGTGATTCATATGTAGTGGCAAAGTTAAAGACAAAAAATTGTAGTTCAGTGTAATAATCAATAGGTTATTGAGTCCATTTGAATTTCAGTCGCCATCTTGCAGCTTCGATATTACTTTTTATGTACGGGATTACATAAAATTAATCGATTATACTAAAATATTCACATTCTATATTCGCAACGAATAGACAAAATTGAAAAAAAAAATAATAATAAATATACGTATTGATTTACTAGGATAGAAAAAGGATCTTATCATATGGAATACTTAGCTCAGTTTCTCACAGAAATGATTTCGTTCAGAATACTCCGTTTACTGATCGAGTTAATCCGATCATGATTGCCGAAAAGCCCTTGTATATATATGCTCGAAATAGAATTTACTCCACGTTATGTCGGCAGTAATTTATAATTACGCTTCAACCTTAAACCTATCCCAAATCGCTTTTTTGTTAAACAGATTCAATGATATTCTAATTGAAAAAATGACATTGAAGTAACCCTAATCAATTGAGCAATCTAACGAATTGTCAAAATAATTTGATTTCAAAAATGGCTGCCGTGGGGTAAACAAATGCTTTTGTTGTAAGTTTCCGAGTAGTTTGTGAAGTTATTTGTTGGAGTTGAACCTTATTATTTTCAGTTTTATTGCGAAATGGTTTCTTAAAGAGTAGCTACTTGGAGAAGTACCAAATTGTCTTCGTAAAACTTGCTTTGATGGTTTTTTCTCGGCTTTACAGAGTTGTGGTTAGTGAAGGTAAGCGGTAAGTTTGGTCTGAAAGCAAGTATATTGGAAACTGGTGAAAAATGAGCAGGATTGTGATTAAACCTCTTTTCATCTAATTAAAAGTGGTTAACTCCATCTAAAGTTTTCCGCTGTATTCATTTGATCACTGAAACAGATCTAAAAAGTATCTATGAAGTCATTTCAGTACCATAAAACTGAAAAATATTACAAACAACCGAAAAATTAATACGAGAAAGTTGAATGTTTACCCCACGGCCGACATTTTGACGTATATCAGCTGTTTTCTTAGATTTCCTAATAGAAACATTGAAACTGTGAACAAATGTAATTTAATCTTTAGATTTAGACTTATAATGATATAATTTTAAAATAGATTAGACCAATAGCTTTAACATAACCAATCTAACAATGCTTTTAATCTTTGCATGTCGTACGAATGCGAAACGCTGTCTGGAGGTAATAAGTCTACTTCAACAACCAGGTTGGTACTTATTAATTTGATTTTGGGAATGTATCCATATTATTGTAAAAAATTGAAATATATCTAGTAAATTTGATAATAAAAACGAATAGAATTAATTTGATCCAATAAAAATGAGATTTTTCTTCGGTAAAGGGAAGAAAAATATATAACCATCTTATGAATGGTGGACGGAAGCTGTAAGTTCTTATAAACGTACAATACATTGCAGAGAATCATTTAACTGATTCACCCTATATCACCTCCATTTATCAGCTTTATAGAAAGTCCCAGTTTCGTTAAGGAACCACCAAAAAAAAAAAACTAACGACAGAGGCAAAGTTGAAAAATTAGCCATCATGTTCGATGTCTCCGCTTAACTTTCCTCAAACTCAACCAATTCACTCATCTTATATTTCAAAAGAAATGGCTTGATTTTTTCAGTGTTCCTAGACCAAAGCGGACAATTTACCTCAATTATAACTCGAGATATGAAAAAAAACATCGGGAATGAACGAAAAAAGTCTTGTATAACTGAAGGAGGGTATACATTGAGTGACCGCTAAATTTTTATGAATTTTTTCAATATATAGATAATAAGAAGACAATTTTTCCAACCGAATAAGCCTTTAACCTAAATCAGAACATTCCATTTTTTCCTTTCAATTGAACCATATAATTCAACAGTACAAAAATAACGGTGATCATTTTGGTTTTTCGTTTCTATCAAATTGCTGGTCATAATTTGCGCACCATATTTGGAGGTTACCGTCTTAATCTGCATCTTTAGAAATTAAAATATCTTTGATACAAAATGTGTTATGTATAAGCCTTCTAAATTTTTTAACTCAAATATATCAAAACGTGTTTGCATTATGTAGGCAACATCTTCTAGTTGACGTCGGAATTATTAAGTAAGAAACATAATTAATTCGATACGATGTCATTAAGTATGATAAAATGCATGATAAATCTTTAGTATTTTCACATCTTGACGTGACTCCTTAAGTAATTAAGCGAATATTATCATGTAATTTTGTAAATCTGCGTAAATTAATGTCCTACCAAATCAAATTCATGAAGATGTTAATTTTAATAACATAAAAAATCTCTGTATCACCAGACTTTAAAAACTTTAGTTTATGGGGCTGTAATTGGAAAAAAATTAGTAGCAGAAATTGATTATTGTACAAATTAAATGAAACATATTTTGATCTTTTAACTTAACATTTAAACGCACGTTGTAAATTCTACTACACTAATTTCTTTACTAAACGAACTAATTTATATTTTAAATGCCCGCTATTCAAGCTGTCATTGATCGAACTAACTATTTTACCTACTCCAAACTTTATAGTCGTCGGATATATTTATAGACTAAAGCTTCTGGAAGATTCGATTTTGAGGAAATCGACACGTTTGCCAAATTAACGGAGACGGATAATTCATATGTTGGGATACCGATTACTGAGACCTACTTTCTGTGCTTAGCGAAGACTTCTACATATATTTACATTTCAATATAGTTTATCGCGCTGGGGCATCATCTCGAATATCTCGGAAAGGTATCTATTGGATTTAGGTCCGGACTATATGCTGGCCACTCCATAACTCGAAACCCGACTTCTGCAATGTAATCTTGCACGATTCTGGCGGTGTGTGGCCTGGCAACGACGTGAGGTACAACATGAATTGCTAAAATCTATCAGCCGTTAAACTTCTTTTTCCGTGAACACGATCGCCCCTACGAATGAGCACAGGGTCTTTCGTGCTCCTATAGAAATTGCAGATAATGCAGGAACCATCTCCATAAGTACTCCGCTCTTCAAAGCAGCATTTTGCAAATCGCTCTCTTGGTCTTTGGACACTTTTTCGGTCGCTACCATGGAGGCATATTCTGGTTTCATCTGAGAACAGAACAGATCTTCATTGTTCCAATGTCTTATTAAGATTATCTTATACAAAACGCAGGCGGTTCTGCCGTTGATCTGGTGTCAGTTTTGAACCAATCAATAATTTGTAAAAAAAAATATAGTTAAAGTCAAAAGCCGATTTCTATGCACACTTTATCGATATTTCTGATCTTGTCCAGATACTAGTGATCTCAGATTGGATTATATATACATCGAAATATAATTTTATTTCTGTGTTATTAGTGAAATAAATAAAAACATCATTTCAAATGCGAAAAAGTGTTTAGAAAGTTATTTATGGTGGTGGAATTGACATAGATATGTTGATGATTTGTGAAACACTAAAATTTTTATTAAGACTATTAAAATATAGTGAATACAAATAAAAGTTTTACTCAATACTGAATTCCTCATAAACATGTTTGGTAAATAATATTATTTCGTTTATTCTATAAGTAGAATTCCTTCCCACGTAATTATTTCATTTCATACCAAAATAATATGGATACATTTTTTAACAATTTATTATGAAGTAATCTCAACATTACTGATACATTTAAAGCAAACTTTTTATTTAATATGAATTGTATCGAATATAAATTCCATCAAATTTACCTAAACAATGAAAGTAACATTCTGTCCTTGAAAATCACAACTTTTTTTTCAAATGCTGGTCTCATGATTGATGATGATTGCCGAGGCTGTAAAAGCCGATAAAGAAAAATTTTATTCGAGGAATTACACATGAAAAAAGTCTATGCGAAGTAGGTGCCAAAAGATTTGACTCCTGACCAAAAGCTCTAGTGTCAATGGATCTTCTCAGATTTCCTTGAAAGGTTAGAAAAAAGATCTGCTTTGAAAGGGACCCGATTTGAGTCGATGGAAGCGGTGAAGCAAAAAACGGCAGATCTCCTAAACGCCCTCACCAAAGAAGACTTCCAGCATTATTTCGATCAAGGGAAAAAGCGTTTGGAAAGGTGTGTGGCGTAACCAGTCTCGTTATTCAATAACCAGACCTCGTAGTTTTTGATAAACATTGAAACCCATAATTTTCTCTTCAAATTTTAAAACTAATAACACTTTCTGGTGACAACGTTGCCAACAGTAAACAAAAATGGATGAAAGTTGAATGATGATGAAACTGTTAATTTTTATTACTAAGAAAAAGGAAATCCTGTCGATTCTTATTACCGACATAGTTAATTTGCGTTGCCCTCGTTTTAGCTATCGACGCTCTCCAGAAACCAAGGTCAAATCCAAGTATTTTCCACTCTGTGTTCATAAAAGTTTGACAGTTACATAGTTATGTATCAGTTTCTTTCTCTATACCAAAGAACTACTAATCCGGATTGAGATAACTTCTGGTGTAAAATCCACTACCGTGTGGGAACTAGTGACAGCGAAACAGTTACCCAGTGGTGTACATAGCTTACCATCAAACAATAAGTAAGATTTCGGACGAAAAAGAAAGCTAGATATCCGATAAGCTAGATATTAGGAAAGTTAGTCGTTTCTAATGAAGATATTGCTGAAAGGATCAGCATTAAACTAGCTTTTGGTTTGAACCATCATCAATGATAATGGAGAGTAGTATAGCACACACACCAGCCATGATGCATGACAGCATTTTATGAGAAGAAGTTTGAAGAGTATCCCGTGATCTTAGGGTCACCATAAGGGATCTGTGAAGATAGCATTATAGAGATAAAAGGTTTTTAAGTTCTAAAACATACCAGAACTCAGTGAAAAATGGTGTACATGCCATTCGATCGGTTACGTTTTCCTTCAAATATTTGTCATATTTAGCTGCTTACTTATTGTCGTTCAATAGTCACTACCTGTTCAAGTTTTTACGTAAGAAGAAGACGAGAGTGGAAGGCACATGTCAACAAAATGGGGGAACGGTCGGCTGGCGAAACAAGCATTCAAGGAGAAGCCAACTACCAGAAAATCAGCAGGTAGACCTCCAAACAAATAAGGTGAATCATGGACATCGACATCCCAAGATAGAGACTCAAGAATACAGGGCAAGCCCTAAAATGAGAAGAAGAGTTTTTGATGAAATTTATTACACTCAAATGTTAGGTTTTCCATAGATTTTGTTTGTTTTATTATATCAGATTAATATCAATTTGATCGACTGTATTATTGAAATTAATTACTGTTTTGTTAAAAATTCTAACGGGAAAATAAAATTCTTATTATTGTATCTATTTAAATTACTTTCAAAGATTCAGTTTTTTTTTTTGGAAACTCTTCAAATTATTCCTGCCCACAAGTTTTCAATATATACATTTAAAAAAATTATAAATTGCATCCGGTTCTTATGACAAATATGATGAATATGCACGATGACTAATTTTGAAAAACTGATTTACGACGTTGAAAAGTAGCTTATATTTAGAAAAATATATATCTGTAAAAATATAGAGACATTTCGATTTCTATTATCTTATATTACAAGTCAAAACATGATTCTTTTACCAATATACAGATTGGAATATCCACACGGACCAATAAAGTGCTTCATTTAATATCTTCGAAAACTGCAATCTTTTAATATATTTTCTGGAAAATAAATTGGAAATTAAACATAGTGATGGCACTATATTGAATTTCTTACATTTCACTATTTTTTCTCGAAGAATGGTTATTTTCGTCTCTGTTATTTACAAGTCTGGATTTTAAGCCAAGTAAAATTATTTTCTTCGATTGTTTGCCAAAGTATTTTGTGACTTAAATCTAGCATAACAAAATTATTATAAAAATCGAAGGATCATAATCCATAGACGTGGTATTTGAAGCTTACAAAATGGAAGTAAATAAATTTTTCAAAAAATGCCGTTGTAGCCATTTAAACTGAATGAATCCACCAATTTCCTACAAGTATCCTCCATTTGGATTTAAGTAACTGACATATTAAGAATAAGTTGGAATTTCCGGAACCGTTAGTGATATTTAAACTGTTTAAACCACCACTACACCAACACTCACAATTACACTCTCTGACGCGCGTTTCGATAACCAAGTTATCGTCTTCAGATACTGAAGATAAACTAAAACATTTCATACTAAATTTTCTCACAAATTTTCTCGCGAATATTAATTCCAGCAGGAAAACCTCCTTGGTGGGAACTGAAGGTAAAGACGAGTAAAGAACGATTTTAACTAGAATTAATTGATAGCAAAGAAAAAGCCAAAAATGTCCTGCTTTGAAGTAATCGTTGCCTTAAAATGGGGAACATTTTCTTGTAAATTTTATTCACGAGGGCCGTTTTCTTTTCAACCTCACATAAAAGACAAGTTCATATAGAACAGTAATTTTATTATCAAGACTTTTCGACATAATCAACGAAGAGATTGAGACAGTTGTCATATCTGATGACAAGCTTTTCAATACCCTCTGTAGCCTTACCCTTCAGTAACAATAGAGAGCAAAACAGACCTTGAAACTTTTAGAAATTCCATAGACAGAGCAGTGATGGTGAATCAGCGGTTTTCTTTAACAATTCTTTCAACACGTCGAAACAGGTCATCTGAACGACAGATTTGCGTCTTTGGTCCCCTCCATCATGCACATCATTACGTTCATCTTTAAACTTTCGACACCATTCACTTACAACACCATCACTCATGAAGTTTTTCCCATACACACTTCTGCAGCACTACGGCCTTCAGTCCATAGAAAACGAATCACACTTGGCGGGAGTATCAATAATAACGGACATGTTTATGTGGCTGTAGCACAACGCCGACTGACGCCTGATTGTCAACAATGGCGGAGTGTGTAGTGCGAGAACTTCGCAGACGCCTACAGCACATGCCCGCGTAGCGTCTGCTCGGAGCGATCGGAGGTTGAAAAAAAAACGGTCCTCGTACATTAGATTTAAATATGAAAATCCAGTTATGTTGAGATTATGTTAAAATTCAATTTCTGTCAAATTTATTTCGAATCGGACGTTTATATTATTTTTATAATTTGTTTATTTCTAGTTCGACGACACAGCAAACTAGCACGGGTTCCGATTTGGCTCACAGATCACCAGGTGGCGGCGACGTAAGGACATGGTATGACGATTTGAACTCTCCCCTTATTCAACAAGACGGTAACGAAAAGAGCCTTAAATTGAGATTTGACGTCAGTCAATACGCTCCAGAAGAAATCGTAGTCAAAACTGTTGATAACAAACTTTTGGTAAGTAACTATCTTCACATTGTCAAATCTCGCTCCGTTTCAATCATCATACATTTAAAAAAAAATTGAATATGTTAGTAAATATGTTTTTTATTATTTTTATCGAGAAATCTGCCAACAATTAAAAATTTAAATTTAAAATAAAGTTATTTTTCTCAGAATGTCTGTAACGGAAGCCACCATTAATAATTATTTCTCAGAAACTGCTTCGTTATATATTTGTATCTGGTTTATAAATGTGTGTTTGTTCAATGAAATTAGACGTTGAATACGGATTGGTTTACTTGGAACTCTACACCTAATTTGTTCCTTACATTTGATTCTGTTAAACCCTTTCAGTGCATTTGACTAGTTGTGGATTGCTTACTTTTAGTTTGAAACCGTTCTTTGTGACCGCATTTATGTTAACACATGTCAAAAATAAAACAAAACGAGTAGTTTTTCATTAAAAGTTAAAAAAAAGGTGAATCCAGTCAGACATTAGCTATCGAGTTCGGTGTTGGTAAATCAACCATCAACAGGAATAAAAAATAATTCTGTTTCAATCCCAGGTACGCGCAGTCAAGATTACTTGACAGTGAGACGGGCAGTTCAAATCGTAAAAGTACGAAAAAAGCGAAAACTAAATTGGTGGAAGGTGCTGTTTTCACTTGGTTTTTGCAAAAACGGTCTTCTGTCAGCCTATATCGGGGCCCATTTTGCGCATTGGTATTAAACAACATGAATCTTGGTTGTGACCCCACCTTTATCGTAAGTTCTGATTGGTTTAAAAATGTTATATTACGACATGGGACTATGATTTCAAGATCAAACCAAGCCTTAAATGATTGCAACGCACATTTAGTAATGAAAGTCCTTCTCGAGCAATCATCTTTTCGCTGGTGTAGCGAATTTAAAAGCGCAAGGATATCGCACGTTCTGGCAGATCCTGTTCAGCAGGTACTAGTGTTGCCTACGAGACGAGACTTTGACATGTCTTTTCTCAAACTTATTGTATATTAGGATATGGGAAAATTAATAAATTGACACCATATACCATTTTTTTCTCATTGGTACTATGCGACTTCCATTTGGTTAAGGATCAGTTATAGTATGGAGAAGCATATCTTTTAAAATTTGCACAGAGTTAGTCTTTATCAAAAATAGGACGTTTACGGCGCATAGGTACCTAACAAAGGTTCGAAAAGATCATTCTTGGTTATAATTGGACACGACGCAACTTTTATGCATGATAACTCACGACCACACACTGCTTAGATAGTTACCGCGTTAGTCGACAAGGTTCAAATCTCGCAATTTGCTTAGCCTGCTCGTAGTCCAGACTTGAATCCCATTGAACACATTATGGATAAGATGGGGACACGCCTACGACGGCATAAACCGGCCCCTAGAAATTGCAAAGATCTTCGCGACACACACTGCAGAAAGCAAATGTGATCCAAAGGTGCAAGGTGTTATCACTGCCTAAGAAGGGAAGCCGACAACCAGTTGTAGAGAATGCAGACAAAAACGGAGATTTTTTTATCTTTACAGACTCGATACGATATTTACGAAAGTCTGCACATTTTGAAACTAATCAAAAATAAGATAAGAAAGTTGCAGAAATGCTGGGGATTTATCACGAAATATGGATGTCTTTGTTTTGTTTGCTTGGTCAGAACTCGGCATTTAATCTAAAGAAACTTATTGAACAAGTACTCGAATAAAAAGAAGCCCGAAAGTTTTAGATCTGGGGATGTTTCAATAGGTTTCGTTTTATCTATTCATTCTCCTGAAAATACTCACTAATAGGTCTTACGTGAGGTTAAGGGACATTAGCCAATCGCTACACTTTATTTATTTATTGATTATGGTACAATTTTAAGTATTTAAGTAAGTTTTCAGCATAAAGAGAAGTACATTCATGTATAAGTGATAATATCATCCATTGTTATATAGATACAAGGCTTAAAAATAAACTTGGTATTTGGCAACCTAACCTACCTTATTCTTATTACCAAAATAAATGTTTCACTGCCAACAATATGTATTAAAAGATATTTATATTGTCGCGTGAAATACTTGTTAAAAATAATGCACATCATAGCTATCTGTCTTCAAAATTACACGAAATCAACATTAAGATATTTATAAATATCATTTTTTTTAGTAAATATGTTTTTAAATGCTCGCTTGAAGAATGCAGTTATTATCCAACTGTTAAATTCTACTACTACATTTTGAAATACTCCTGTGGTAGTCTAGAAAATTCTTGAAGCGAATATTATTAAAAATAACTTGGTCACGTTTTTTACAAAGTATGTATTTGTAGTTTACATCTAATAAACATGCCTCACATCTATTAATAAAAAAAAACATAAAAAATAATCACTTTAAATATCAATTAGCTCTATTTTTTCCTTTTATGAGCGGTTGCACTTTCTCTTTTTAAAAACCAACGGTAATCTGACACCATGGCCGAATCCCATTCTAATTGATACCGAATTTCCATTGTTCTAATATCTTGGAGGAACCCTGCTCATCACTGATAGCTCCCAAAATTTCGGGAAAAAATATCAGACGGGAATGGAGGAAATGAATTTTCAATGACATTCGAGCACCAAGAGATTTGTAGTTCTTTAACTAACTGTTAGATCCGTCTACCCAAAAATACCCGCACTACATTAGAAAATGCTTTCCATGCTCCAAGTTTTTTTTCTCCCCTTTCATCCACTGCACCAATAACACGCTACAACTAACACAGCACGCGTGGGGGGCCCACTGCTTGTCTTGGTCTCCAATTAAAGTACCAAAATATTTGAATTAGGCTTTTTTCACATCTTCGGAAACTAGCCTGGCTTGCGATTTCACCATAAATTCTCCACAAATATAGCAAAATTTGTCAGGAGAAGTTTTGCAATTGCCACGCGTTTGACTCGAAATTTTCGTCTTTGCTAAGACTTCACTTTTGTTCACTTACAAATTAATCGAAATCACTATTACTAGAAATCATATGATGTACCCGTTACTTGGGAAAGATCCGTTACAGCTTCAACTCTACCATTTCTTGCAGTTTCTTCTTACGAGATATAATCGAAACTGCGGATCTTCAATTAAATGAAAACCTCAATGTTCTTGTACGTTTTTTTTCAATTCTATATTCCTTTTCTTGAACTTTTCGGACTAAATACTCCATGGGCTTGTCATACCGAAAACGAATAATAAAAATATGTTTCAATTAACTCAAACCATATTGAACTGTTTTTGGTTTAATATTTTTCGTATGCTTCCTTGAAAAAACACTCCCGTATTAAGACTGACTTTTCAATGGTTATGGTCAAAATAAAAATGTTTGACAAAGCGACTGTATCGTTTAGAATATGGTGAAGACACATTAATGAAGCTCCGAGTGCAAATTTAATTAAACTACGGGTTGAGCGTGTTGAAGAGACCAGTTCCACGTTTAAACCACCAGTAAAAGGTCGTCCAAGAACGTCTAGGAGCACAGACAATATTGATATGGTGAAGGAGTCAGTACGAGTAAATCCGCATGTGTCTACTCGGAAGCGATCAACAGCTTTAAACTTGTCGCCACGAAGTTTACATCGAATTTTGAAGTTGAATCTTAAACTGCATCCTTATAAGGAAAATATCGGCTTTGGAGCCAGGTAGGCATTTGCTGAAGTCGATTTTCCACTTCTGACAACATCCTTTTTTCAGATGAGGCTCATTTTCATTTAAATGGGTTCGTAACCGACAAAATTGTCGTTATTAGACCGAAAAAGTCCAGAAATGAAACATCAAATACCACTGCATAATCCGAAAGTGACGATATGAGCAATCTCAAGCAAAGGAATTATTGGTCTTCTTTGAACGAGGACGAAACATCAGAGGGATATTTGACTCTAGAACTTGCGAGATCAAGAATAGCGAATACGAGAACTTGGTTCCAACAAGACGGAGCGATCTGTTACACATCAAATGACTCTATGGCGGTTGTGAGACAGATGTTTCCTGCAAGACTAATTTCCAAAAGAGGTGATATCACTTGGCTCCAACGTAGGCCAGACTTGACGTATCTTGATTATTTTTGTGGGGACACCTCAAATATAAAGTCTACATGAATAATCCGAGGGAAATAAGTCAGCTAAAGGAAAATATCTGCCAGGAAATGGCAGCAATCACACCAGATGTTTCCTGCAAAACTAATTTCCAAAAGAGGTGATATCCCTTGGCCCTCACGTAGCCCTGACTTGACGCCTCTTGATTATTTTTGTGGGGACACCTCAAATATAAAGTCTACATGAATAATCCGAGGGAAATAAGTCAGCTAAAGGAAAATATCTGCCAAGAAATGGCAGCAATCACACCAGATGTTTCCTGCAAGACTAATTTCCAAAAGAGGTGATATCTCTTGCCCCCCACGTAGCCCTGACTTGACGCCTCTTGATTATTTTTGTGGGGACACCTCAAATATAAAGTCTACATGAATAATCCGAGGGAAATAAGTTAGCTAACGGAAAATATCCGCCAATAAATGGCTGCAATCACACCAGATTTATTGACAAGAGTTTTCACAAATCTGCGTTCGCGTTTAGAGAAGTGCCGTCATTTAGATGAAGTTCTTTTTAAAAAATAAACTTTCTTCAATTACCTAATCATCACATCTTTTATTTCAATAATACTTCACGTATTTATTTTTTCAGCCTATACTTAATAAATGCATGCTCTATTCCGCCACCCTGTATAATTAGACCATTACAAATATTGATGTGGACATAAAAGATACTGCTGCTAAACAATGTTCTCATTAATATATTACGAATATTTTAAAGTTAACTTTTTAGTATAAATATTTTTTTTAATTAACTTAAACTGACTTTCCATTTACCAATCTTCTTGGCCATCGAAGTGTTTGGTGAAGAAAATATGGCCCTTGGGCTGTGATAAGTTGGATTATGAAAGACGTACGTGGTTGGGAACATTCGACGGAATTTAAATTCTGCTCCAAAATTGGCCGAATGTTTCCGAGGTATCTGTGACTTTATGTCTTCTCTTTTGTCACACATAACAATCTGACGATAGTTAATATGATAAGATGTGTTTCGCATTAGAATGTATAAGGAAGCGTTAAACTTTATCATAATGTCATCTAAAGTATATATATTCAGTACAATGAACTTCGTAATGTCTTATATGTTAGTGAGAGTGTGCATACAAAATTGTGTTTTAGTTTAGCGTTGAATAGATAGCAGGTATTTAAACAATTTGGCACGTGATCAACCTGGCATATGCTAGGAATAAAAATATGAGTAAATTTCAACGTTAAAACAATGATTTATTTATTTTAGTAAAAGTAAAAACGAAAAGTATATCATGGAATATTTTATAACCAATAAAGAAAAGATAATGTACTGACCACTACCACCTACTATGCAACTGAGAAAAGTCCAGGAATGGAACAAAATAAAGATAAAAAATAAGGAGTCAAAATAATGGCAAGACTTCAGTACACCACCCACATCTGATCCTGATGAAATTTCACACAAATGAAATGAAGTGATTGACCAAATTTGGTACAGCGAAAACTCCTACATTCAGTGATATAGAAATTCGAATTTGGAGTCGTTTACTGAAGGAAGTAGTTGATGGGCACCTATTTCAGTTATTCGACGTAGAGCATTCACCGACCTGACTCTGTTTTACCGGTACTACCACGGCAAATGCTCTTCTGAACTGTCTTGTATGATACCGTCTAGAGCAGTTTTTATAAGACCTACTCGCAGGCACACCCATGCTTAAGATGTGAGGTAACCAGATAGGATTTCTGGAGGATGCAGGAACTAAAAATTTGCGACTATACAAGACACCTTCGTATTTTATATTATATAACGACATGGTTTTCCTTGTATCTCAAAAACTGAAGATGGACGAGACGGAGCCGATCTCTCAGTCCAACTACCCCTATCAACGGGCTTCTGTCCATTAGTATTTCAAGCGGAAACCATTGCCAGGATGAAAAACTCTTTATTAGTACTCTAAAAGCTAATCTCAGAATAGAAATCACTAAATATTCAGGTCAACGAGCCATCCTGTCGAATGATAAAGGACAAAGGAATTCTAAGTCATTCCTTATTTAATTACTAAATGGTTTCTGCTAATGAGGACTTGCTTTGCGATTATAAAGCTGTCCTTGGCTTATGTTTCTTGAAACAGGACGCAGCGCCTAGGAAGGTAGTGGGATTTATCGAAACGTTAGTGCTTCATCGCCTCTCCTCTAATCTATCGAATAAAAGTAAACTTTAACTTTGTGGAAACCAAACTGAAGACACTGATTACACTACCACTACACCAAGTCATAAGTACTCTAATGCACGTTTCAGTAATTAAGTTCTCGTCTTCGGATACTGCAGTTGAACTGAAAACAACTTAGTAATTTTCTAATGATTGTAAATAATTTACTTATAATTTGGCTTTTCTATAGTTACCAGTAGATAGACAATATAATAAGTCATCATAATCTCTAGTTGAACTTGATACCTATCTAATTAGAAATATCTTTGAAGAGTTCCAATGATGAAGCATCGTTCTTCTATGTTGAAATCACTAGAAATTTTATCAATTGTTTAAATTTTTCATAGCCTTCCAGCTCTGAGTATTACTTTAATGCGGCACCAAAAAATTTAATCTGCATCTTGTATTTATTTACTACGATTCCAAATTACAATCTGATTATTTTTATTGATTTTCAGGTTCACGCTAAACATGAGGAGAAAACCGAATCCAAATCCGTCTATAGAGAGTACAATAGGGAATTTTTACTGCCCAAAGGTACAAATCCCGAACACATTAAGAGTTCGTTGAGTAAAGATGGCGTACTGACAGTAGAAGCACCCCTTCCTGCCATCACTGCTGGTGAAAAATTAATTCCAATTCAACACTAAATTAAAATGAAATTTCTAGAGCTGTGAAGATATATGTTTACTGACATCCCCAATGATTCGTCATGACAATTAGAATTGATATATTCAAAGCATTGACAATTTTTTAAATAATTTATTCCTGTAATGTTGGTGGACATATACTTCAAAGCTAGCCATTTCTGTTCACAAAGCTTGGTTACGCAAAAAAGTGAAATTTCAATATTATCAAAAACAGTTTAACAACTAACAACTTTATTTATGCTAACTGAAACTATTTTCGTTGAATTATCATGAAGATTTATAATAGTTCGATGTCGAATAACTTACAAAAAATTCACCCCGTAGTTTAACAAATTTGTATTATCCGTAGGCTATAAATAAATTATTTTCAATCTCTTATATTCGACTCATTTATTTTAGTTTTTATTATAAATTCGACAAGTGTACAAAATTATTGTGGCCTGTGCAACTGTAAGTGCAACTGTAATGATTTTTTGGTTAATAAAATATTACATTTATTCGAACGTTTATTATTTTAACACATACAACAACCATGGGCCTGAAATATGAAATGAATGTTGAACAGGCCCGCCGCTAGCTGTTTTATCGCCCGCGGGCAACACCGATTATACCGAAACTTTTAGTTTTCCTAAAAAAACCCTCGTAGTTCTGAAAAAAATTACATAAACGTCAATCAAACAATATCATAGAATTGATCAATTCACAAACTTTCTTTTAAAAAACAATTTAATTAACAAACTGTGAATTTAATAATAAATTAAAGTCACATTTGGTTTCAATAATCCAACTCTACGAATACTAAACTATTAAAAGATTGAAGACGCCACGTTGTTAAGTATTTGTTTGGCAGCTATCAATAATGAACGAACAATGGACTGAAAAGGGAGAACCGGCTCCAAAGAAGGCAAAGACTGTTCCATTTGCAGGCAAGTTCATGGCTTCGGTGTTCTGGGATGCGTGGGATTATTTGGCTATCTTTGAGGATCAAAATGTACTTTATTTCTTAAATTTTACTAAGTTTGGCGACGTTATTCTAATAAGTCTAATCCATTTTTATAACAAAACTACTGAATCATGGTTAAAAAAATAATTATGTTGAATTAAAGCTAGAGAAGCATGAATAATATGGTCTTCTAAAGAATGAGATTTTGGCTATTTCATGTTTCACACAATTGATATGAAGCAGAAATTTTTAAAAATTTCCAATAAATGAAACAGCAAATATATAAAAATCAGTTTATTTGATCATTTTATGTAAAAATTACAGCAATTTTATATAGTTAATGGTAAAAAAGTCCAATGAGTGGTACAAATACAAAAAGGAGTATTCAAATTCATTTAATTAATGAGTTAACAAACAAAAGTTGAAACAGAACCAAAAACATCCCGTAAGAGGAGGTCGTGCTCAAATAACATCATTATAAGTGTTATGATAAAATAATAGAGGAGTAATGGTACTAGAAACTTAAAACTCCATCTTATTTTTATTCATTCATGTTCCTAGAATAAGTAGGACTCTACTACCATTACACCAAAACTTTTACATTGTCTGGTCCTTCGAGCCGCATGGAAACCATACAATTTAATTGTAAGTCTTGGTATAGTTGTAGTATGAGTAACTTATTCTAGAAATTCCAACTTATAAAAATCAATTATCCCAAGTTTTATGATGAAAAATCTTTAACAGAAAATGATGGTTTGGAACACAACCCAGACAAGACAACTTACACGGCAATACTACATATATCTAATAGATATTGCAGCTACCAGGAAAAAAAATATTAAACGTTTCTAAATGCTAAATAGTATAAATTTATGTTGTGAATTGAGCTGCCATAATTTAATATTTAATTATTAGGCACATGTCATTTAACAACTCAATTTGAAAATATATAAATTTTAGTAATTTACAAAAAGATTCACCAATACTTAATTTGAATATATTTCACTGGAATTATTTACATATAAAAATAATTAAAAAATGTTTCAGTATGTTCTGTCAGATTTTATTTTACGAGGCAATATAGAAAATAATACATTGTTACCAGTACTTTTTTGAATAATGGAATGAAAAACAGTCTTTTTCAGATAAAAACTTCTCAAAACGTAAAATAAAAAACAATTAAACTGCACAAAACATACTGAAAATAAATGCGGATTATCACAAATAGAAATAAAATAAACTAAGGAGAAACAAAATCAATATTGGAATGAATGTAATTATTTTAGATTACTTCATTCATACTTAGAACAAAACACAATTTTTCCTATTTTAATCAGTTCTGTAGCGAAACTTTGATTTTGTTTTTCATAATTATTTATTAGAACATTCATATCATACCGAAAGTGTATTTTAATTAACTATTTTTATACAAAGTGAGTCCTTATCCATATTATTTAAACGAAGAAATTTTTAACCACCAGTCTTAGATAAAATACAACTCTAGTATTTAGAAAGCAAAAATAAATGTAAATGTATGATTCAATCAAAGACATCACAACGAAAAGTCAAATTCTTTACTTACTTATATATGCGGAAAATTCTTCTATAAACTTTACTACAGGTACATCAAAAATTTTTTTTAAAAATCAATATTAATCTAAAGATCAAATATTAACTTTAAAAAATCTTAGACTTATCACAAACTAACAACCAAATATATTCCGGACAGTCCTATTTGTGGAATTATTTATAAGTGTGTGTATAGAGTGCCAAAAGTAGTTTATTTTAATTTAAATTATCCTTAGATTGTACTTGTAGGTTGTGTTATGTTTTCTTTTCAATTAGTGCTTTAGGAGACGTATAAGTAAAAACTTATAATGGCCAATTTATCAAGAAAATAAAATAAAGAAAGATTTAAGAAATTTCATTGAAACATTAGAACAATTTGGAAGTGAATTGAAAAAAATCTTTATTTAGATACTCTTACTAACTCATTGTACCATCAGAAGCGTCCGATAGGTACGAGAGACTGTACAGTTTTGGGTTTTCGTATTTATCTTTAACAGAAGATTCCAAAATTGTTCAATGTAGTTTTGGGGTTACCGTTAGTTTCGAATTACAATAAATTTTCGAGATTGAACACCTGCAGTATATTTCACTAATTGATCGGTTTGTATTGACAAAAAAACACTGTAACTGAAACATTGTTGTTTGACGTTTTTTTTAAATAAAGTATAAAATAGCTACCTTAGTTTTTGTAATACTTACAAATACCTAGTACCTGGACAATGAAAACGTGAATACTTTGCATAAATCAAACAACCGTGGAATAATGAATATACAACAGTCATACCTAAACTATGCTTCACACCTGGAAGAACTATCACACATAAATTTTGTAGGAATAGCATTTGTTAACAATTAAAGACATCAACCATAAAAATATAGTAAACAACAAAGCCATGGAAATTGCTGTTTTAAGACACTTGTAATTACAACAATCAATATCACAAAGTTTCAGGGTAAAAAGTGTTTCTCGTACCAGAGTTTTTAAAATTCTATTTAACATAACCATAGGTCTCAATATAAATTAATAAATGACGAGTTATGTCCGATAAAGTATTGCAAAGATACAACTTTCGACAAGGTTAATAACTTCAATTAGTTAAATTCAGCTCTAACAACTAATGACGATATTAACCAAGAAGTCCCTTGATCAACTTACATATTATCTAGGAAGTTCTGACCTATGGGTTAAAAGATTGAACGGTGGTAAACGCTATAGAGCAAAAAGTCTTTGGTAGAAAAATTTCGAGGAAAATATATATCTCAATGGAAAAAAAAACATAACCAGTGGAGAATGCAACGTAATTAAGAAGTTAGCATCTTCTGTTCAAGGACATAGACATAGTCAGGTACATAGAACTTGCTGCGGAGGGTACGGCACCAAACGTGAAAAGAAAGGCTGAAAGATCAAAGGACCGAAGTAAAAAAGATTACAGTGCGTCAGAAGAGATACAAAGATAATAGAGAATTAGTGGACATTTGCTCGCGAGAGAGTCCACAGGAATAAATTATTACAGGCTGTATACATGTCCGACGATATTGCCTTAATCACAGTGTCTCCAGCCATGGATATCCATAGAGAATCTACGTTTAGTATCACTGCGGAATCGTGTTCTTTCTGATTTACTAAGTTAGTTTATTCATCAGTTTTGACGTATGTTTGTAATCGGAGATATAATGATACTGTCACCTCTGTAACCATTGCTTCCAACTTGAAATATTTTTATTTACAGAGTATTCGGTCAAGGCATGCACTCGGTCCGGTACGACAGGATCCTGTACCACTGATTTACACACTGACTGCCACTGTCTTTACCATTCGTTAAGTGTAATCAGTTTCCACCTGCTTGTACGATATTTTTTGGTAACACGCGGTTATCATAACCTAACCAATCGAGTGGCTCGACTGGTGTAATTGGGCCTTTACTTTTACGTTTTGTTGGCCAAAGTTTGGCAATACTGTTGATTTTTAAACTACGTTTATAGCGATAATACGAACACTCTGTTTACAACGTTGCCAGCTGATCCAATAATAATTGCAGAATAATAAAATTCTACAATTATATATTGAGAGATTTTGTCTCTAAACTGTAATGTCTTTGAATTCGATACTTCGATAATTGAAGTGATATTTTTTTATAAAAGACTGGGTGAGTCTATATACACATAAAAATATCTAAAGAAACGTTTCAATTAAATTATTATTTTAAAATTGATACCAAAAAATAGTAGTTGGAAAATCTATCCCCCACTAGATTGAATCTTACATCTTAGAAATTATGTAAATGTGAAAATTTTCGTATTTTCGTATTAATTGATGCTATTCGATATTGTTTAAATATTTTTGAATCTATAATACTATTTTATAATAGCAGGGAAAAAGAATAAATTTATATATAAATATGCATTTATGGTGAATATAATGATTTGAACAAGGGGAGGCAATATGTGCTACAAAACGAATATTAAATACCTAGTGTAATATATTTTGTTTAAATTTATAAATAATAATTTGGTTGAATTGCGATATAAATTGTATAAGTTTAAATTGTCTTCAAAATATATTTCAAAACATTCAAATGATGACTTATTGGCGTAACACTTTGAAAAAAACTTAAAAGTAATTTTTTATACAATAGTTTCAAATGTTAAGTGAGTAATAAACAATTTTTAATCAATAATTTTGAGTAATTTAGTGTCAAAATATACCTACAACTTTATAAAACAAATTTCACAAAGATACTACATTTTTTGGAGCATTAATTCAATCTAGAAATATGGGTTTGAGATTTTCATGTCAATTTATAATAAAACCGATGACTATTAATTAAAATTATGAATATATAAAAAGTTCTAAAAACTAAAACGCAAAAGGCGATGATACTATCAAGGAAACATAAAAAAACTTGTATACCATTCGAATTTCGATTTGTGACACCATTACACCGAAATTTAAATTAAATTTGTTCCATCAATATCGAAATTCCAAATATGGTAATTAACATAAGGTTTGGTATATTTAATCCCATAAACTACAAATAAAAGGCGTAATCAAATTAAATAGGATTAAATACACACGGACCCTGTATTTGTTTCAAATATTTTCCACTAACATTACAAAAATATTTAGGTCCTTTTATTTACATTTCTTTAAGTAGCTTTCACTCAACAGAGGAATTTTACGAAAAGGGAAACATTTAGAAAAGTCTATCACAATATAATCTTTAATAGAAATTCCATTTTGACACGAATTGATAGCTATTTACATATCAAATGAGAAACATATGTTTTCGCATTTTCCTCTTGAGGTGGGTACATAGTTTTTTCTACTATACCTTAAAAAGAAATTTTTGCAACTGCCAAGTAGATAATCAAGTAGATCATACCTAATGATGACACCTACAAGCACGTTTGGTATCATTAAAGTACCTATTTTTTGTTATTTTCATTTCACAAGAAAATATGAAGGAATGTTAGTCAAGGCCGTTTGACATAGTGTAATGCAATGCAAGACGCAATATCTCTTGATTAAAATCATGGACAGATGAAGTTAAGCTGATTGTTTTATACAAGATGTCGTATGTCGTACTTGCAATATTATCGGTTTAGTGCCATTTTTATTGAGTGCAATTTTGTAATGTAATCTAGTTACTTTTAGTGCTACAACCAACCTGTCCATCAGACTTCAAAAGCAAGGTAGCAGCAGATATAATGATTACCACACTTTGGCAGAATATAGGGAATCGTTTTCCCATTTAAAAATTCTATTACAAGAACTGGTGATTAACTTCCTGATCTAATCGACAATCATTTTTTCTTATTGAATGTTTAGGCAAGTCTCTGCTCTATAAGTTCAAAAATTGATCACATAAACCCCGATATGTTCAAAAAATTGATCTTTGATCACCGTTTAGATTTTTTTATATACATGTACTTTTAAGGTTATGTTTATTGCGAACCAGCGAATCTAAACGATTTTGATTTATTTATAATGTATTATATACTTACTTTACTGTATTAAATGGGTGGTGAGTGAGACCCCTCAATTTGATTAGAAATATCTAAAATTACTTTACTTAAACATAATTTAAAATAAACGACGAATTTTTTAAATATAGAAGAATGAATCGGGACTCAACAAAACATTCAATAAGAAAACCTGATTTTCGATTAGATAAGGAAGTTGATCACCAGTTTTGGCATTTGGCATCGAATTTTCAAATGGGGAAATGATTCCCTATATTCTACCAAATTTTAGAGTTCTTGTATCCAGCCGACTGTTATATGAACAGTCTGCAACTATCTGCATCTGTATCTGCAACTACAAACTACACTAGAAAAGTGAGGTTATGTTTTTAACGTTCACCAACGATCAGTAGAAAGTTGGTTAACTTCGAAGTCAAGAGCGCGTACAAGCTCAATCATTGTGTACGTTACCACAGTTTGTGAACAAGTTGAGCTATCTTTGACATTTATGAACGTCTAGAGCGCATCACGCTCGCGTTCATTCTGCTTACCGCTTAAGTTTCTGATTTGATTCAGTGGCAATTGAATTTCTATTATAGAATTAATAACCTAAATGCGATTGAAATAAATACATTCGAACTAAGATTAATCAAAAAAAAATTCCTCTGTTGAACTATGTGATATGCCAACTATACGATAAATTATTTTTAAGTATATTCTTCAATTCCCGATACGGTTTAGTTGCCTAAATGTCCTTAAATCACGATATTTATATATATTTATTTACGTCGAATAATATTGAACGTCATCCTGTCGCATTGTGGTACTCATCTTATACTATCCAATAAAACGGGTTTTTCGTAACGTACCCGTGTAGGGTTTTTGTCAGACTGAAGTTTGTTGAACGCCGCCGACGTAGCTATTCAAAGGTTTGTGTTCAGATTCGCATTCGGAGTCTTCTATTTCGCAAAGGTTGGTCGAGAGGTCGCTGTTACTTGCATAACCCAATAGGGAATGTCTCTCTTCTGAAATTGTAAATTTATTTATTGATTATCGTATTATATAATATGAAAATATGTTACTTGAAAATAAATAATCGTTTGATAAAGTATCACAACAATAGTAGAACAACGTAAATAAAAGCTTAAATAATGTTTTACAAATTTTACGGTTAGTTCGGTTTATCGTTATCCTTAGGGCTAAAAGTTAACTAAATCACCGTGAGGTTAACAACACTATTATAGAAAACTGGGTCTTAGTATTTTGGTAGAATGTTTAAGTAATCATTTTGGCTTTCGAGTCGCTTTGCACCTATATCTTAAAATATATTTTGTACCCCATTGTTCTGTCTCCAAAATACATAAACTTCTTCCAGATAAGGCTAGTTTCCTGAAGGTTTTTTTGCCCTACTTCCTTATCTAAACCTTTTGCTGTATTGGGCAGGCCATTCGCAGAGAAGAGACTCTACTAAGCTTATAGTCTTAAGGTAGTCTTTGACGGGGTAGCGACCTGTCAGAAGACTTACCACCAATCTAAGGTCGTTTCCGGACATCTCGAGAAGTTTCTTATGTCTTAGAAGATATGGTTACAAATCTTCTGGATTGTCCTGGAGTGTTTTTCCGTTAAGACTTCATCTAATCCTTCAGCTTTACCTTCAGTTTGCTGAAATGACATTCCATGAGATCACAGTAGGGATCTGGTTCAAAATATGTAGTAATTTCCCCCCTTTTGACAAGGTTGTCTGCTTGGTATGCCTCGGTAGCCAGGCAGCCGCATTAGGGTTATTTTTTTCAAGTAATGCTGACATGTTCAGGTTGGGGTAGGAAACTTTTTAGACAATTCTCGTATTCCGAATACATCTCAGCAAAAAAATTGAAAGTAAAAATGTAATTTTTTTCATAATGTGTTAAACTTTAGTGCCTATGCGCAAGCGAAGAGGATTTTTATATTTTTTTGTTCATATAATTCGCAGTTTTTTACGCTACCGCAACATTGAAATAAGAAAATGAGTTCTATCGGCTCAACTTGGTAATGAATGGCTGAATACAGTGTTTACATAATCACAACACCAACAGGTAAACAGTTTACCTTCAGTCTCTGAAGACCATAACTTGGTTATCGAAACGCGCGTCAGATAGTGTAATTGAGTGTTGGTGTAGTGATTATGTAAACAGTGTATTCAGTATGAATAAAACCAACAGTTTCAGAAATTCCAACTTAATAATGATAAATTCTCAATAATAATTATCCAGTCCGTGAAATTTCTTATACAACTAGAGATCAATAAACACAAACAAACTATTAATATAACAACATGAAAAAAAATTATCGCACGAAATAAAGTGCAGGTTAAATTTCAAATTTGAAAACTATCGGAATGATAATAATCTCGTTTTGAGTTAGGTTCCAGAACCATTTGATCCAAGAATAGTAGGAAGATATAGTTTCTGAAAAGCCCTAATATCCAGGTTAGTTAATTTCAAACTAAGTATAATATTTTCAGAATAGGAAACACTACAGCTGATTAAAGATTAATTCTAAATCAGTTAAGTTAATAACAAAAGGTCGCCAAACATTAATATATTTATCTGTACACGTTTTTCTTTTTAGCTTTTCATCTTCATTCCCATCAATCCGTGTTTGTTAAGCTGATAAATTGATAGTTCACAACTCGATTGAAGCCAAATAATCGCATTAGGGGCTCATTATCCAATAATTATTATAAGCTGGTATTAATTATTCATAATCGATCAACAAACGTGAAAAGTAGGTATTCAATTTGATCCTATTATGCAACTGATACGACATTAATTAACAAGAATTACCTAGTAAGGTAAATAATATTGAAAGGTAATTATAACGTAGTACGTTTATAATGAAATTTATACAAGGTCTTGTCGAAAATTAACGTACTACCAGGACATTTGAAACCAACATAAGTCAACAAAAAAAATTCTTTGGGCTTGTTATTAAATGAGTATTAAGTAATTAATAACAATAGAAACCAAAAGTTTCAATCATAGCAAAGCAAAGTTTGCTTCTGTACATTTATTTTACAATGAAAACTAAAATTTTTTAGATTTTGGTAAACAGCAATGGTTTTAACAGACGGAATTAAGGGGGGCAGCTCTACAAAAAGTTAAAAAGTGGTCCTCCTTCATAATGGAAATATATTTCTATTTCTACCTCTTGCTGATTCAGAAAAGTATATCTGGCCAGAGACAGGGAATTACAAGATGGTAGGTTTACAGACGGAAATGCAAGGTGGTGTGTTATCTTTGCTTAAGGGATAGTAGAGCCAACACACTTCACTATACAAGCAGCACTAATGAACCGAACAGATCGAGTTTCAGGTAAAACAACATGTCAAGAATGTACCGATTGTGAAGTCCGATCATATTTTGCTACGTCAGGCCTCGTGAAGCAATTTGTGTTGAATACTTTCCCTAAACTGTCAGTGGCTAAAGATAAAACTAATATTTTGTTGGTCCACAAATAAAAAAAAATATGATCAGTAAAAAATTCCCATAGCTACTGAACACACTAGAAAAATAAGCGTGGATCAGCCTTAAAGCAATAATCCATGGCTTTCTTGTCAATAAAAAAGCAACAAGTTGTAAAGAGTTCATGTCTAATACGTTTGATAATATCAAATATATGGATGACATAATGTTCCTAGAAATAAATATGCTAATGCTTAGATCCTTCTAAAGTTAATTAGGGGGCACATTTAGAAGAGCCAGAACACCTTCATCATAATGAATAGCGTTATCAAGGATAGTATAATGAGAATATTATTGGTGACTAAATTCGGAGTTTAATACTTACAAAGTTACTTTATATTTCCTTTTATATATTCGGAGGTTTATCTCTATTGTTTTTTGTAATTAAAAGTGATTAGCAAATACGAAGATGGTCCCTGATCTAGAGATGACGTTAGTTGCTTTATTAGGAAGGACACAATCTATACAGCATACGTTTCAAGTTTGAAGACGCCTCGTTGTTTAGTATTTGTTAGGCAACCATCAATAGTGAACGTGTTCGGTGAATGTTCCAATAAACATGGAAAAAATTAGTCATCGTTATGTGATACAATATTTTTATTTGTAAAACTTCAGTCCAACCAATATAAAAGCTGAACTAGATTCTACTCTGGATGAGACAGCTTCTTCGTTATCATTAGTAAAATATGAAGAAGAATTGAAGAAAACCCACAAAGCGGTACTGGATGATGAACGTCGGCTGAAAGTGTTCGAGGTAGCAGACTTAGTAGGCATTTCAAATGGTGCGGTATATCACATACTAACTAATAATTTGGACATGAGAAAGTTGTATGCAAGATGGATGCCGCGTTTGCTCATAATGGAAGAAAAACGGCGACGTGAAGATGTATCCATCGAGTGTTTGATAATATTTTACAGAAATAAAGCTAAATTTTCAGCCGTTTCGTAACCATGGATGAAAGGAAATAGAAGAACAATCAAAACAATGGACTTGAAAGGGAAAACCAGTTCAAAAGAAGGCAAAAATTGTTCCATCTGCAGGCAAGCTCATGGCGTCTGTTTTTTCATTATTATCCACGGCGAATATTATACGAACTTATTGAAACGCTTGAGCGAACAAATAAAGCGAAAGCCGCCGCATTTGGCGGCGAAGAAAGTGTTGTTTCATCAAGATTATGCACCAGCTTACACATCCTATATACCAATGGCCAAAATTAACGAACAAAAGTTTGAATTGCTGCCTCATGCACCCTATTCGCCAGATTTAAGCCCCTCGGATTATTTTATGTTCCTAGACTTGTAAAGATGGCTCGGTGGTCAAAGATTTACCAACAATGAAGAGGTGATGTAGGCAGTTAATGGTTATTTTGAGGAGATTGATGATTCTTCTTATAAATAGAAATTCAAACCTATTAAACATCGCTGGGAAAAGTATATGGAACTCAAAATTACTAAGATTACGTTGAAAAATAAATATCAAATCAAACTTTATATTAAAGTATTTTTTCTTTCTTTATTTAGATATAATCAATTAAATTATTTATTGTTTAACAGGTTTTTCAAAGTTTTTACATCATTATTTTTTCAAATTAGAATTTTCCCACTTACCTAAAGTGGTAATTACAGAAGCTATATCGTCATCACAGATTTTTCGTCTATTTCTATTACTAGGGAATCCGTATGGTTCGACATCATCAGAATCTGCACCGGGACTTCGAAGGCTTTCGTCGGCTTCTGTTGGTATGTTATATTCGTGGGCTGGAAGATATGAATTAGGATGACGTGTATAACTATCGCCTATAAAAAACAAAGATCTTGTTGAATCATCATCATATCGACTCGAATTAAAACTGATTAATTTTTAACATACAAAATCAGTTTGTTAATATCAAACATTCTAAAAAAATCACAGCAAAGAGTATATCGACAAGGATATTAAATTTCCTCAAGAGCAATACAACCATTCCAATGCTTCTCTAGTTTCTCGATGCCGTGCTCGTAGAAGGATTTGTCTTTTGCCTCAAAATAGGCTTCAGTTCAGTTCAGCAATTGCTTCTTCATTTGAGCTGAATTCCTTATCGGCGAACATTTTTTTGATATTAGCGAATAGCCAGTAGTCACTGGGGGCAAGATCTGCAATTACGGTGGATGGAGAAACAATTCGAAGTGTATTTCATTCAATTTTCCATCGTTGCCATCGATATGTGAATCGGTGCATTGTCTTGATGAAACAGTGGTTTTTTCTTCGACATATGAGGCCGATTTTTTCTTGATTTTTGCATTCAAACTATCCAACAATTCTATATAGTATTTGCTATTGATTGGGTTTCCTTTTTGGATGAACAATATTCCATGCGCATCCCAAAATACTGAAACCATAACATTCCCAGCTGACTGTCGTGCATTTGGACGTTACCTAGGTGGTCCATTGTTACATATCGACGCAAAAAATCTAATTTTTTAGGTGTAAAAATGGCCAAATATTTCTCTGAATCATCAACACGTTGTTGTATTTGATCGACAGCGGCACCCACTTTAAAAAAGCTTTGTCACGGTCAAATGTTGATGCATAATAGTAAACACACTGCCTTCTGATATCTTGACGGCCTCAGGTAAATCGCGCAATTTCAATTTACAATTAGATATAACCAATTTGTGGACTTTTTTGATGTTTTCTGAAGTAACCACCACAATTATATTCAGCAAACTAATAACAAATTGCTGAGCATTATTTTGAATCCATTGTTTTGAAAATAACAAAAGTAGCTTCACTAAAATCGCTGTCACTTTTTTCTGACTCATCGAAATGTCAAAAAATTTTACACATAGTCTTTTGAACGTTGGTATTTCATAAACGTCATATGGTTTTGACAATGGCAGCGCCATCTGTGTGTCAGTCACACGACTTATTGGGTGATGTATTATGATCGGTTTTGTGCTAAATTTTAATTTTTATATAAATCAAATAATCAAATTATAACTATATCACATTCGTGCAAAAGCTATCACATGCATATAAACTGTGTGTACTCACTAGGTTTAATAATGATCAAAGGCACTGCGGTGGTTAGAAAGAAAGATAAACCAAAAATTAGATATGAATTTATAAAAAAAATGGGTTATTGCCTACGGACATGCCAATAATATTCAAGTACATCTTTTATTTAGTTCACACATTTGTTAGACACCTTCAGAGTGTTGGATAAATCGAAGTCATTTTTAAAACTGACTTTTCTGTATTTTCACGCAACAAATTGTTTTACACTCGACTCTATCCCATTATGTTGTTTCATGTGACGAATTTATGTGTAGAAATTTAGCGAATTGTTAAAAAATGGTTGGAATGTCTAAAAAAATGAAGATTAACTGCACTTAAGTAATACTATGAAGTGTAAGCTTTTTATATGTTTGAGTTTGGGATCAGTGGGATAAAGTTGAATATTGAAAAAATTAAAAAAACTATTTTCAAAATCAGTCATCAAGTGGGCAAAACAAACATTAGATAGGCAAATGAATATCTTCAAAACAAAATTTAGTTAAAAAGTTTTTCATCTGAATACAGTTGATATTTTTATTGGTAATAAGAAATTAAAATTATTGTAATCAATGATTTGCGACATGTAATAAAGTGCAAAATTACTGGGCAAAGGTGAATGTATATTTTTTTTACAACAAGACATACACTAAAGCCACATATGACAAGTTATCTTAAAAACAAATGCAAACTGCTCAAAATCAATGATTATATACAAGAAAATAGCTTCGTTTAGTGAGGTTAGATGTGTTTTAACGAATTTTTTAAAGTTTTTAGAAACTATCTCTAATTTTTATTGGATTTTAATGATATAAGTGTAGTAATATACTCTGAAGAATTTATACAAACACAATTTTTTGTGTATTTATTCGTTTATCGTTTATTTACAGACTAAACTTTGACTGATATCCATACTGATATCCTGCGACGTTTTTCAATCAGTTTTAAAAGTTTTTGGTAGGCTTGCACAATACACTATGAACTATGTTCTAGATGTTTATAGAATAGAAGTTGGCTATTACTAGACACTATTAAAGGTTCTAGCGTGTTCTGGAACATCGTAAATGTATATATAAAAGAGAGGGTCAAATTAGATAAATAGTTGAATATTGGAGATAAGTGGCGAGTGATCGAAGGCAATCCGAATAGTGGAGTGATTGTTAATAAAATTGTAATTAGTGTAATAATTGTGTTGAATATTAATTATTTAACTTGTACAATGTTATCGACGAACCTTATCCGAGAACGTTACAACATCAATATCACCAAATTTCTACACCTTGTAAATGTTACGTGAACCTACAGTAAATTAAGAATCAATTTGTTTTACATCGATTAAATGACGAGGTTTGCTCTAAAAGTATCAATTCTATATTTATATCTCTTCTAACTGGTGTCCTTTGAGGGGTAGTTTTAATCTGGGAGAGAACTAAAATCAGGAATTCCACACTCGAAATTTGAGTGTGGTTTTACCAAAATTTGACAAAAAATTGATTTGAGGTTAATTTTTCGATCTAACTTTCCCAGAATAAATTTTAATACTTGATGATACGTGAATTTACTACGGATTTGACGTGTTTTTCTTGACGATTCGCGTACACCCACGAGTTGCTCAAGACTTGATAGTGACACGGAGATATGAAGATAAGCTCGATACTTTTGAAACGAACCTCTTACATTACCCTTTATTAATTTGTTTATGTTTTTAAAATAATTTTTCGTATTTTGAAAAAATAAAATATAATCAATGATAATTATCCGATTCAAAACTGATTTATCGAAGCATACATGCTTGTTTATTAAATTATTTTTAATACATAAAAAAATTTTATAAATTAAATAATGCTGTTAGTCGATTCGTATATTTCAAAACAAATTGGTACACACATAAAATCACCCTTTCCACTTACTGAACTAAATGTTAAAATGACGTTTCTCTCCACGCTATAAATTAAAATAATAAAAATATATTTACAAAAATTTTCGAGGAAAATTTTAAATGTTTTTAAAATCCTAATAAACTGCCCATGCACGATCAATTTCAAGGTTATGAGTGATAGAAGCCCGTTTATATATCAGTATTTGATTATCTAACATTTGTAATTTTAAACAATAGGTAGAACTCGATGGTACATATTTTAGTAATCACCAAGACATCATCTTGTTGTCCATAAAAATGAAAAGTACCTGTCGATGGTACAAAACTTAAACAACAAACAGATGGGAAGAAGGGTTGGCTGCAATGACCGATATAAATTTTTGTGTATGGTCTGCCAAATTATCGCGAGCTAAACGTTCAAAACCAACGAAAGAACGATACTGGAAGCTTACACAAAAATTCAGTCAATATTAGTCGTTCCCGAGTAGTAACGAAGAAAAAAGTTTTAAAAGAGCAGCAACTATACCCTTCCCATATCCAAACTCTTTTACATCAGCAAGTTATGAATGGATTGCAGACAACAAGCCGCCCAATATTATAGAGTAACGTTTTAAAAGTGTGTTTTCCATTTATAGCTATGAAGTAGATGATTCTGCAGTTTCTTCCTCCTCCAGCATCATTCCGTATCGCCCGTGATGCCTTTAGCATGGAGATTTCGTCTTAGACTACCTTGTCTGGTTAAAAAACTAATCACCAGTCGAACTTCGCACCTGTTTAAGCTGAGCAATTGATTGGTAAGACTTTATGTGTACCTGAGCTTGCCTAATTCTATCAATCTCTGTGGATACTATCTTAAGAGATATGGCACGGCTGGTTTTAGGTAATAACAGTCAAAGCGAATTAACCTCGTCATTGCCAAAGTGACCAAGCATCCAATCGAGCTGGACTTTGCAACCATCACTTATTTTGGAGTGTCCTGATCCGGTCAACCTTGATACCTTGAGCCATCAAGGTATCAACTAGCTCAATTATGCGGTATTGAACACTTGGAATCATTCGTTCAATGTTTCTTCGAGTAATATATACCTCCAACCACGTATGATTAACAGTCACAGGCGCCTTTTGGTAACCGCTCATGAAAATAAAGATAATAATCAAGATTATAGCATGGCTAGTTACTCCAGCTTGTAATTCTTTAAGGATACGTAACTGGTATACCGTTTAAACAAAATTTTATCGTAAGGTTCAACGGTGGAAAATCCTATAGGACTTCAAGAGCCCTTGTTGAGCCCATATTCATGGATAATAAGACAGTTGTGTTCTAGTACTTTCTCCGTAGAGGACCACCACGATGGCTTCGTATATGAGAAGAGGTTCAACAATCAAAATTATATCCAGAGAATAATCTTCAGTGAAAAGCCCCATGTAGACATGAAGGCTGTATGAACAGGTAGTCTTTAATCTGATGTCCCTCAGGGACATATTCCGTATAATCTTGATATTTAATTTGGTTTCATTGTGGTAGATTTAGGAATTGAGTTCTGAAGATTTTAAAAACGCATATCATTTAAAACTTGAGTGAGAAACTGTTTTTCTAGTCCTAGAATTCAGAAATGTTTGCCAACGAGTTTTACCCGATTTGCTCATGCGATTAATTACTATTTTGATGTTTTATTTGTTGTAATAACTGTTGTAATAAAGCTGATTTTTATTAGGAATCTAAAAACAATTAATAAATTTCGTTTTTATAATTGAAATTTAGTTAAACTAACAAAAAAATAAAACAAAAAAAAGAATACCTGTGGTGAATCTATACTCTTCATTACCGCTATCTAAACCGCTAAGATTAGGGCTGATGCGGTTCATTCTATATATGTTGTCAGCATTATATTCGGTTTCGTTATCTTCATTTAAAGTAGTAATGTCTCTACGTGGATCGACGTGGTATCCCGAAACCGAAGAAGAATGTTGATGATAATGGGATTCGTTACTTTCGTTACTGTGAAAACTGGATGAATCAGGAATTTCGCTGCCCGGCACCTCGGTTATGTTCGGTAATGTCTGGCTATGTCGCGCCCAATCAGAACAATCCCAATGATAACCTAATCAAAGCATACACTTAGTTCGTGGAAATTTTTGCAAACCAGTCCAAATTAAAGTTATTAAATGATCAAAAGAAACTTTATAATGAGGAATAAATTTAGACTAAATAATTTTAATTGTGGCCTCTATTCTATCGGTTGTTTTTCTGTATTAGATGCCGTTTTCACGCCATCTACATTTATAATTATCCACAGGTATCCTTGGTGACATGTGCCATTTCAAAAAAAGTTTTTTAAATAAAACCAAAATAGTATAACCGAAAAAGTGTTTCTTTGTTGGTATATAATTACAATTTTAATGGTCCAAAAGGCATAATATTGGATGAAATTTACAAAATTTTTAAACACGAGCTAAGTATACTACCAATTTTGTTAAACCAACCTAACCTAACCTAACCAAAAGTCAACTGTGGATTTTTTGAGGTTTTATAATAACATAATAGTTTTGTATCCTCTATTTATGTGTGAAACTTTTTTGTTCAGAGTCCACTTTTTTATCCTATTGTGATATTTGTCCTGTCATTCGAGAATATAAGATCAAAAAATGAACCTCACATCAATTTTTTCTGAATATCATTTCCCTAATTGAGAATATTTTGATCCCAAATCATTTTCTTAATTCTTCAAGATATTTGCAATTACAGCTAAGGTAATTCGAGATTTGAATCTTTCACGCTGATATCTGTTTAATTTTTGCTCTTACAAAAAGATTTTAAGATCGAAATTGATACTACACACTATAAGATGCTAAAACTCTATTTCCAAAAAAAGTATTTTTGAACTTTCAATTTTTCCAGGATTGATACAAAATTTTGAAATTTGTTTATTTATTCGTCAAATAGCAAAGAGCAAAATTAGATTACATCATAAGAAAATATAGAGAAAATCTTTTTAAAAGAGTTGATGTAGTTAAATTTTGAACATTTAAAATGGTGTACGAGGAGACTGAATTTAATATATATATATTTATTATTATCAATAATTCTATATTATACTTAAATGATGTTATTATTTTTACTATACTTATAAATAAATATCTTAACCTTATAAAAGTCATTCAAAATCTATATAGGGATATGAGATCTTGTGTAAAAATAGGTAGTAAAGTATCAGGGCCATTTAGAATTGACAAGGATCTGCGACAAGGATGCTGCATCTCTCCAACACTTTTTAAAATATATGTGGCAAAAGCATTCTCCCAGTGGAAAAGAAGATGCAAAGGAATGGGCATACAGATTAACAACGATACTTGCTTGTACACCTTATAATTCGAAGATGAAACTTAAAGAAGAATACGACAAATGGGGTCACACAATATCTCTGCATTGGTAAAGAGACCACGGATCTTGTTCTGGAAAATTCTGCAGACGATATAAAAATTTGATAGCTGTAGCTATTTGAGCGTAAATTTTAATAAAGAAGAGACTGATGAAAATGATAGGCAAACAATATATAGATCAAAGACGTGGCGTCTAAAAGATAAATGAAAAGGAAAATGGAATCTACAGAAATGGAAGCATCTAGGATATCAAAATTGGAAAGAGTGACTAATGAGAAGATTATAGACAGGAAGCAATTGGGCATCTTCACAGAATGACAGAAGCGAGATTACCAAAGAAAGTAATAAGATGGATGAAAACCGAAAAATAGGAAGACCAAAGAAAACATAGATGTAAGGAATAGAACAATAAAAAAATGGCATAAATAGAATCTTCTTCTTCTTCTTTTAATGCTTATCCATTAATGGATGTTCGCGACCTCATTTTTCATGGCTTCTCTATCTCTAGCTGTATGGATCAATGTCTGAATATCTTGTATACTCGTCCACTGCCTCACGTTCCGCAACCATGAAATCCTCTTCCGTCCCAATCCTCTCTTACCTTCAATCTTGCCCTCGACTATCAGCTGAAGGAATTAATATTTATGGCCTCTTTCGTTTCTTCACGATGTTAAAGAGTTCACGGTCTTTATTGATACGCCTAAGAATATCCTCATTCCTCACTTTAGCAGTCCATGGTATCTTCAGGATTCTACGATATACCCACATTTCGAATGCTTTTAATTTGTTGATGTTTTTCACCTTAAGGGTCCAAATCTCCATCCCATAAAAAAGCACTGACCAAACGTAGCACCGCACAAGTCTCGGCCTAAGATCAAGATCAAAATCGGTACATGTAAATACATTTTTAAATTTTATGAATGTACTTCGAGCTTGTTCAATTCTGCATTTTATTTCACCGTCCGACGACCATTCCTCATAGAGCCATGTTGCTAGATATTTAAATTTTTCTACCCGTTCTATAGGTTTTCCATTATATGTTACTCTAGATTTTCTAAACGTATTCGCTTCCCTAGTGATAATCATGAATTTAGTTTTTTTGATGTTGATGTGTAATACCAAATAGAATACAAAGACAAATAGGCATCGAAATATGTCGCTGGAAGTTCTAACTCCTAATAAACAAGTTTTCAAATTTCTGCTCTATTTTCTAAATAATCGGCATACAATTTTTTTTTGAAATCTAGTTTTACCATTTTATAGGCCATAAAATTTTCTACAATTTCAATGTTTATAAATTTTTTATTCGAGCTAAAATGAAAGAGAAATCAGCATAAAAGACTTGCAAGCTGAGTGCGAGCCTCAGCGTAATTTATTAAAGAATCTAGTAAAATGATTGCGGGTCGATATATTTTGCATTAGGGATAAGATGTCCTCCGATCTTCGAAAAAACCTCTCTGGATTATTTGAAGCCTTCATTCTCAACCTATCAAACTCTTTGATCTTTCAAACGTCGTACAGTCATAAAGTAACGATTTCAATTGAATAAAATATTTTTTGAAATGACATAAATCCAAACTTAAGTCGTTGAAATAATTGAAATGGAATTTTGTTAAACCGTAATGCAAAAAGTAGTAACAAGGTTTTCCATGATGCCACTCAGAGAGTTTCGTTCACAGATCAGCTATATTAAGATGGATCAGGATAATGTTATTTGTTCTAACCAAATTGACGTCGACTGGCGGTCTGAACCTGAACTAATAATATGACATCCTTCATAAAATACTGGCAAATTTTAATTTTATTAATGGCACGTAATTTAAATCATTTCAAGGTTCTTAATTCTGCTACCTCAGAACTAATCAACTTTAAAATTTATGTTTTTGTTCATAATATTTCTCAAAATGGCATATTTTCAAGATATATTATCACAAAAGATGAAATTTTGGGAACTATAATGAAAAACAAAAAAAATTTTGAAATTTATTCAAGTGAAATGTAGTTAAATTGGGTTTTGTGTGAAAAGTCTAGAAAATTGGTGGTTTGTGGTTACGTTACTTTATGAACACGCTGTATAACGCGTTAAAAATACTGAGTATCAAGATCATCAACGCGAGAGACATTATATTAAGAAATCTACAGCTAACTCTAAGCATATAGATAAAAAAATTGAGAGAATACGCCCGTTACCTCTTTGTTGTTAAATCAAAAATTATATAGTAATGGTAAGTTTTAAGCGAACTAAAGCGTTTCAGTAAGACCCATTTTTATGATTAACCATATATTATTTAATCATAAAAATGAGTTCTTCTGATTTAACTGTGAATTGTTTACATGAGCTACTTGCCCAGCTACCTAAAGCGTGACTTCACTATCTTTTCTATTCTACAATTGAAGCACGGCAATCACCAAAATATTAAAAAAAATAGAATTTACAATATTCATTTATATTGTATATCCATGAGTATCCACAAACAGAATAGTTTGAAAATAATTTTTCAACTTGTCTCCCTCTGTGGTTGGTAGTATTACTTTATGAAATAAAAATCAGCAAACAGCTATTGAGAATTTATGTCTCTTTTGTTCACTGCACACACACCAATAACGATTTAGTACAATAAAAAGAATAAATATTTAAGCACTTACTTCCTGTGTTCCTTTGATCTTCACCGGAAACGGATCCATTACTTTTTATGTTACTTCGACAGCCGTACAATCTATTTGTTATATCGCAGTTATTCGGAGCGATTCTAATATAATCAGGAATATTGGTGCCCTTTTTAATTTTCGATCTATCGTTTAACGAAGAAGCCAAATGCATCTGTTCGGCGAACGTCGACTTTTCGGAATCGTAGTGGTTACTGACACAACCGGGGGGAGTGTTTCGGTTCAAATTCTTAACGTAATCTGGCCTGACGTAGTCCGATGGAACGTTTTCTAATTCGTCGCCGGCTGATCCGTAGCTCCTTAGTGTGTCTAAGTTGTTTAACATAACAGTAGCCGAATTGCAATTGTAAATCGGATCGTTTTGGGAGCTTGATGTATAAGAAACCGGTCGAGGGGGACAAGCCGGTAATTCTCTTTGGTTAACTTCTAAATTACTAATTTTCGAGCCTCGTTTGAATTCCGATAATTCGTGAGCTCTATTGGAATTTAGAACGATGTTGTCTTTGAGATTTTCGTTGTTCATGTTTCTCTTTTTCTTGTGTTTACAGTAACATCTGCAGGTTATTACGATTGTGACTAATAAGATTACGCATATAGCTCCTATGCCGATGTAGATAAGTTCTTCCCAGGTGAAATTATGAAACGGAGTCGATAGAGAGGTAGAGTAGATTAAATTCGCGCAATAAGGTCCGGTAACGTTTGGCGGACAAACGCAATGAAACGAACCGATTTCGTTTATACAGTTGGCGCCGTTTTGACAAGGCGAAGATTCGCATTCATTTAAATCGAATTCGCAGAATTCACCGGTGAAGGATCTACATTTACAAAGCGGACCTTCGTCTCCTTCCTCACAAACGCCGCCGTGTTTACACGGATTGGGCGAGCAATATTTACCGTATTCGCATCTTTTTCCGCTCAACATAAAGACGCATTCGCACGAGAAATCACCCGTTATTGTAGGGATGCATTTACCGCCATACAAGCAAGGCGAAGAAGCGCAAGGATCCGTATCCCTTTCGCAAAGACTGCCTGTAAATCTAGAATGGCAAGAGCATTCGAAACCGGTTTTAGTTTCTTTGCAAGTACCTCCGTTCATACAAGGTTGTGATCCGCAAGGACCCGGCGGAAGTAGTACGGTAGCGGCGTCACAACTAAATTCGACGTTTGCGAACCGTTTTAACACAACTACGGAATTTTCACCGGATTTGTGTAAAGGTACTGCCACTCTGGATATCCTTATGTCGTCCATACAACCCACGAAGCCTTTTTGGATATCTTCGAAACCTAATACTGTCGGATGTTGATGGACTTCGGCTCCTAGGTATAATTCGTCGCTTTGAAGATTTAGTATCTCGCTGATACCGGGAGCTGACCCTTGCGCGTTGTGATCTCCGTCTATGGATATTTTCGCGTTGTTTCTATCTCTTTCTAGTTTGATTTCGTGCCAACTTCCATCGGATATAAATATATTCGGAATTCGAACTATACCTTCGCCGCTACCTAATTCGTATCTGAATTGAATTCGACCGTTAACGATCTGAAACAAGAGAAAATCAACTTAGTGGGAATTTCTGGAATCGTTCGTGACATTCATACTGAACACACTGTTTACACCACCACTACACCAACACCCGCAATTACACTCTCTGACGCGCGTTTCGATAACCAAGTTATCGTCTTCAGAGACTGAAGGTAAACTGTGTAATTGCTAGTGTTGGTGTAGTGGTGATGTAAACAGTGATTTAGTAAGAAAAAATCATCACAATTAAGGGATATTTGCAAAAGTGAGAGAGTTTCAGCCCAATAAGTTAGTTAAAAGTGAAAATTTGATTAGGAAATTCCATCTAAACAAACAGAATAAATTAAATAAAGTCTCGCTAAAAAAACAGATGAAAAAAGTACTTCAACCTCACAATGATATATTGAAACTCACCTCCAAAATATTATAGTCAATTTTCCCGGCAGCATATAAAAGATTTCCAGTAGGTTGTACCGTTCTTATCCTCAAGCTCAAACTGAATTTATCTTCTATGGACTTTTTATTGATGATCCTATATTGAGAGTAGCTTTTTCCGCTAAACGAAATCGGATTCCTGGCAATGTAACAATTATTTTCGTGGCATTTAGAAATGTCCACGTCGCACGACGCCCCAGCGTAACCTTCCGGACATTGACAAGTATATCCAATTTGAGAAGAATCCGGAACGCATAACTTGAAAGTATCGCAAGGTTCTCTCGCGCATTCGTTTACGATTGCGTCGCATTTTTCGCCACCGTATCCTTCTTTGCATAAACATTCGAGTTTCTGGTGATGTTTGGGCGAAACGAAACTCGTAACGTCCGTTGAAATCGGTTCTATTGACTCGGTATCTAAGACAAAATGATCTTGACACGAGCCGTAGATACAATATTTGTTGCTGCACTTGAATCTGAGTATTTCTTCCACTACCAGCTTGGTGCTTTCTTCGAGTTCCTGAAGATTATCGCTGAGAGCTTTTTTTATCGTTTCAGCAGGGAAGAATCCTTCGTCGGGTTTGTATACGGTGAAAAGTACGTCGAGATCTTTGTTACTGTAACGTTTTGTTCTAAGTAGATCTTCGTTATTAGACGGTTGTACGCTGATGATAACAACGTCTTTAAGTCTACAATTCATGGCGTTTCTGATGGCTCGGATGAAACCTTTTCGATGACTTAATATGAAGGTTTCGGGTCTGACATCGCGGAATCTTATACCGACCGCGTTTTCTAACATACTTTCAGATAAAATTTCTATGTTAATTTTTACTATGGCGTGCGTGGAGAATTTCCCATCGGTTACCGTCACGTTTAAACGATAATCCCCGACATCCAATCGAGGTAATGCCGTTAAAGTTCCATCCGTTTTATTTATTCGAAATAGTTCGTGAGTCGGATACGAAATTCCCGCCGTTGGAGATAGAGCAAATGTTAGGGTATCGTATTGATCTTGATCGTTCGCATAAACTTTACCGATCACTCCGCCCGAATATTCATCGAGATAACTGTTAATGTTGATTTCGAGTGGCGTGATTATCGGAGGATACTGCGATTCTTCTATAACTTTTACAACTACCCACGTATCTGAAAACATCGGAGGACTTCCGTTATCGAAAACTCTAATTTGTAATAAGTATGTGTCTCTTATTTTATGATTGAATTTGGTAGCTGTTCTCAAAACACCATCTTGATCTAATCTGAAACTATTGCCTTCATTTCCGCTGCGAAAATCGAATGTGTACGGCACTGTATTGGGAATGGTATCGGCGTCCGTCACTTCGAATTTGATAATTGAATATCCTAGTGGTTTATCTTCCTAAAAATTTAAGAAAAAAAATTTTGTTAAATCCACAAACTGACGAACTTGTTAATTTACATGTCAAGTTATTTGAGAACGGTATAAAATTTATGCAAAGTTTCATTAATGTGCGCAGAAAATACTTAATATCCCAAACAAAGATTTTCAAAAACTTACTTGAACGATAACACTGTAATTGGCTTTAGAAAATATTGGAGGGTTATCATTGGCATCAGATATTTCAATATTTAGTAAAGTTTGTCTTGATAGAACAGGTACGCCGTTGTCTTTGGCTAAAATTTCCAGCACATAACTAGAAACGGTTTCTCTATCTAAATCGGCAACTACAAAAACATATCCAGATCTTTCATCTATTTCGAACTGTCCTTGATTGTTCCCTTTAATTATAGAATATGATACTTCACCATTTGCATTACTGTCCAAGTCCGTGGCTGTAATCTAAAAGACAAGTGATTGTCAGTAATTAACAACTTTACAGCAATAAATTCATATACAAAATTATAGCATCACTCTAGTAATTATTATTGTTGAAAATTTTGTTAATGACGGTGTCGTACGTTAACCAAAATGATGTATGAGAAGTAAAAGAGACACTATTTCCTACAACGATCGTTCACATTCTGTCTAACCTCCATGAAGTAAGCACTGCATCAAAAATTATAAACAAAAAAAAAAATTTGATAAATTAAAAATATATCTCAAATAAATGAATTACCTGTAATATTTTGTCGCCTATTTGAGCATCTTCCCTAATTCTAGCACTGTAAGACGCTTGACTAAAAACAGGCGCGTTGTCATTACAATCGATTATAGTTATGTTTACCGTGGCAACATTGCTCAAAGGTGGAATACCTCCGTCGATAGCTTGAATTGTCAAAAAATAATCCTTCGCTTTTTCGTAATCCAAAATGTCAGCTATAGTTATTACACCGGTTTTATTATGAATAGCAAATTTCTTATGTTCGTTTCCACCGATAATTGAGTAGTAAACTTCCGCGTTAGCACCGATATCTTTCGAGGTTGCCAATACTCTCGCAACTTCCGTTCCGATGCTATCTATTTCGGGTATAGTTGCGAAGTAATATTTCTTTTCGAATTCCGGAGGATTGTCGTTGATATCTTGTACGTTAACTACAAGATATACCGTACTAGATAATTGGGGAGAGCCTTGATCGGTAGCTTGTACAGACAGATTGTACAATGCTTTAATTTCTCTATCTAACGGTTTAGCCAGTGTTACTATACCACTATCTGGTTCTATTCTGTAATGATCGTGGAAAGAATCTAAAAATGAATATTTCACTTTTCTATTCAGTCCTACATCGGCATCGGAAGCGTGGATTTTGGTTACCAACGTCCCAATTTCGACATCTTCCGGTAACGTTATAGAATAATATGGTAATGTGAATAACGGAGCGTTATCGTTTAGATCGGATATTGTTAGTTCTATTTGGGAGGAGCATTCCCACATAGCGTATTCTTTGTCGTGAATATGAGCACTCAACATATATTTCGATTGCTTTTCTCTGTCCAAGTAAGCGACAGTTTTAAGTATACCAGTTTCCTTGTCTAAAGAGAAGGTTTCGGAACCGTTACCGCTTAAAACGTATCGCAATTTCGAATGTTCGGGACCGTCGATATCTGTTGCTAGCACTGTCAAAACGTAAGAGCCTGGGAATATGCCTTCCGATAGTATTTCTCTGTAGCGATGTTTCAGGCAATATGGTGGATTATCTGAAACGAAAATACAATATGTGTGATAACAGTTTAAGCTCTAGTACTATTTTGGTATAAAGGGGTGTCTACTGGATCGGTTACACACTTCAGGAATTCATAGATTATTTTTTGTATTATGAACCACGCACAATTCTAAACCAAAAATAAATTGTTGAATTAACCTCAAAATTAGATGCTAGAAATTAATTGAGCACTGATAACTTTGTCAGCTGAGTTGTAGGTTTCCAAAACATGAAATATGTTGAGTAAATAATGGCCCACTGACCACCTTCCACTGTTTGTTTGCCGGATCGGGGTTATAACCAAACCGGGTCTAAATTAGTTTTTAATCGGCCCTTAAGATATACTGCATACTGGGCCTGCATTGAAAAGTCGTTATTTTAACACTTAAGTCCTTAAGAGTTCCAAAAACATTTATATATTACATACATCACCCCAGAATATTTGATATTTGTGTATCCATATAGTATAAAGACTACCTTACAAGGAAAGGAGAATAATCTAACCAATTGAACAGCCTAGATTATGAGTGTTTTCGTAGTAGGATTGTGGCAAAATTAAACACCAAAGTTTACTAACTCTAATATATTCCGAACTTTCGAATATTTATATATGCATTGTCAGGGAATCAATTAATTGAGAATTGATTATTTCCAGACGATGAATACATAAGTATTAGAAAGCTCGGAATATATAAGAGTTAGTATACTTTCGTGTTTAATTTTGCCACAATCCCACTACGAAAACACTATATATACATTTACATAACTTACCATTAACGTCCCCAATTATAACCTTGATTTTAGTTTTGTCAGTAAACAAACCATCTGTCACCATGACTTCCAAATTATATGAACTGACTTTCTCTCTATCCAAAGCCTTTGCGACGTACAATTCTCCCGATTGTTTAATTTCAAAATTCGAACTACCATCTCCAGAAACGATGTAATATTCTACAGGAGTTGTGAGATCGATGTCGGCGTCTGTAGTTTCCAGAATCATTACAACAGTACCGGGTAAAGCGTCTTCGCTCACCGTAGTATTATAAAAGTTTTCTTTGAACTTCGTAGGACTGTCGTTATAATCTTTGAGTCGTATGAGAACAGTGGTCCGCGCAGAATTTTTAGGAGTACCGTTATCTATTGCGGTAACATAGAATTTGTATTCGGGTTTGAGTTCTTTATCGAGTTTCGCTATAACGCTTATCCAACCGGTATGACTGTCGATGGCGAATAAGTTAGCCGTGTCTCCTATGTCGGGGGAAAAATTATATCGAACTTCTCCGTTGTTCCCTTGGTCTTCATCATGGGCAATTACTGAAATTACGAGAAAAAATCACTTTACTATTAAAGATTAATATGGAATATTAATGGAAATATTCAATTAGAATGATGTGGAGCAAACAAGGGTATTGTTCAGTACTCAATAATACTTTTTATAATAATATATAATAATTTTTGAAACTTTTGTTGACGGCATATCGAATTAAGTAATAATAGAATCCGATAAAAACTTGAAGCCAAGGATAAGAAAAAGAAAATACTTCATTTTGCTATTCATCCGAGATATTTTCGTTTTTCAAATGAAACATGTATATTTCAACCTCAGTGGGGCTCATTAATAAGAAAATTTTAGTTTTTAACCAACCTATTTGAGAAAATAGTGAATGCAAAACTTCTTTATATAAAGGGATAAAAAAATCTATGTCCTTTGATAGAACCAGTGATACCAATTTCATTATTCAAAGAAAATAGACTGCTTCTATTTGAGTTAATGTTTCTTAGATAATTTATTCATTTCACTCCATTTTTGCTTTCAGAATTTCTTAGTAGAAGTAGATGAATTAAAAATGTGTTGGTAAAAAGCCGATAAAAGGGAAGTGACATTTAATTATAATTCCACAACAATATCTACCATCACTGACAATTATTATACAGAACCAGACTTCATAATGCTACAGATAAGCCCAAAGTAAGACTGAATACATTATTTACTACCACTATGTCTATACTCACAATTGTATTCTTTGACCCTTCGAGACGGATATGAATCGACGATCTATGAAAGGCCCAAAAAATCACACTATTATGAGTGCAGTGGTAGTAAACAGTATATATATCACTAGAATTCATCATCCAGAGAGCATAATTCTTACCTCGTAAAACGGATCTTCCTTCTTCGACGTTTTCGGCCAAATTTAAATGATATAAAGAACTTTCGAATTGTGGTGGATGATCGTTTTCATCTTGTACTTGTAATATAATTTCGGCAAGTGCTACTAGTGGTGGACTAGAATCTGTCAATGCTAGAACTCCTATAAAATGAGTACTTTGTGCTTCAAAATTCAGTGGTTTAGATAAATAGATTTGTCCCTGATTGTCTATGTCGAATTGAGGATCTTCCTCAGAATCAGATATAATTTGGAAAGTAACCGATATATTGGAAACCATCTTTAATCTTGTAATAACAGTACCTAGAAAAATTTTATTTAGATCAGCTTCATTTCTTCTACATTTTACCCTCTCTGGAAACCAACATTATTTTTTTTTCAATTAGGCCCAAACCTGACATATTGTCATCCAATTAATTTCTTTGTTCCTGCCAGCTGATATTGAAATTAAATTGACATAGTCTTGAAATGGGCACTAAATATCAATATAATCTCATAACGATAATGAAAGATATAATTTTTACCACGATATGATCAGATGTAAATTTGTTATAGCTGTTTGATTACATTAAACATATCGTTTGTTGGTTTGAACTGAAAGAATATTTTATATTTAATCCTCAAAAATAAATACCTGTGGCAGAATTTTCAGATAGGAAAAATTTCCCGACGTCTCTTTCGAATATTGGCGGATAATCTTTTGGTCCCATGATTAGAACGTTTACTGGAACTTCTGCGTGTTTTTCTGTTCGACCACGATCTGTCGCTCTAACGAAGAATTGAAATGTATTTCCAACTAAAAAAAATGAGACTGTAATTAAGAAACGAATTTGATTTTGGTCCTATGATCACAAATAGATTGGATAACAGACTTTGAGCAAGAAACTGCTGTTTAAGTTTCTCATGTTGTTAAGATTAACATCAATTGAATCTATCTTGATAGTTTAATCACTAATATAATTTCTTTTGTATTTAAATAAACTTATTTAGAAGAGTACAACCTCTTTTAACAATATCAACAATTCCATTTTTAGTTACAATAAGAATGGAGGGTAGAAGTGAATGTATGGAAAAAAAGGTGGCGCTACATTAGCATCAGGGTAAATCTTAGAGGAATTGACAAATATTATTGAGGCCCTAGACAACTTTTGATACTTTTGTACACTTTTGTACAAGAAAACTCATTTTTATAACATCTCTTCGCTTGTATCGCTTTGTTTTATGTGAACTTCAACCCACTTGTTATATTTTAAGTTAATGCAATACTAACAACATGGAAGATCAATACTCACCATAGTTATGGACATTTTTCAATAAATATAATTCTCCAGTGATATGATTGATAGAGAAAATGTTTCCAACTTCTGATTGTTTCTTTTCATATATAGAATACAATAATTCGGCATTGACACCTTCGTCTTCGTCTATAGCTTTGATTTTTGCGAAACTACTACCGGTGGTTAAGTTGGAATGTATGCTAGCTTTGTATTCTTTTAATAAAAATTTTGGAGCGTTGTCGTTTTCGTCGATAACTTTTACTCTGACTGTCATAAAGTCTGATAGCCCCCCACCGTCAGTTGCGGCGACTAATATCTCGTACATCTTATGTTTTTCTCGATCTAATTTAACTTTGGTTGTAATTTTACCAGAATTCTTTTCGATGATAAAAAATTCACTCATCAAAGGGGAGTGAATGCTATAGGTGACGATTCCAAATTCACCCATGTCGCCGTCAGTTGCGTTGACAGTTGTTACAGGATAGCCTGGTAGTCTATTTTCCGGAACCTATGAGAAAAAAAAAAGATTTTTGGTAAATGTTAAAGTTTTGCAATAAATAACTTAAAGCAAGTAAAAAGGTTACAAAAAATTGGAATTAATCATCTTCAGTGTACTGCTGTTAGCTAGCAACTGGGGCCTTATCTATTCTGTCGTAGCTTACAATTAATATTGAGGACCAAGTATGATTCAATCAATGCCAAATTTAGTATCTAGTATAAACATGAACTCATTTGGAGGAATTTTCGTAAACTTGTATATTTTGGGTCTTTGCATTATTAGGAGCAGGTTCGCCCTTTGTAACTGATCGTCCAGAACCTTTTGGTGAACTTTTTCGATGATATGGCCGGTTTTTGGTCGTCCCGAACGTTCGTCTTAGGTCAAACTCATACGTTTATGTTTGAATTCGGCTACCCAAAATTTTACGATCGTAAATTATTCTACCGAGTCTCTGTACAGCTGCTCTTCTATTTAATGAAAGCTCTATATTGCTTATTTCTCAACTTCTTCTCAACCTAACCAAACTTTTCAGACAACTCTCGTAAATATAATAATAGAGCTACTAGAAGCTATTTTCATTAAATTCTAACGTGTAAATAAATTAAAAACATACCTGCACATCTCTTATGATGTCGCTAAATTGAGGCGGATATAAATTGGCTGGTAACAATTCAACTTTTAATCTAGCGAAACTCGTGTAAACTCCATCCGACACCGATATGTTAAGGAGCATGATGTGTTGTGATCCAAAGTTTGCCAAGTTAGTAAGAGTTATTATTCCCGTTTCTGGTTCCATCGAGAAAGTTTGATGATCGTTACCGTTAACTATTGAGTAACGTAAATTATTACGATCCACATCGTCTAGGTCACTTGCTCTAACAACTGTGACGAATTGATCTCGTTTGGCGCTTACTGATAGTCCGCACGAATAAGTCGACTGTTCGAATTTCGGTGGATTGTCGTTCATGTCAAGAACTGAAATATTCAATTTACTATTAGCAGAAATACGTTATTAATCCTAAATTTATCAAAAACAATGAATAATCAACGTATAATTAAATATCGTGAGTCAGATTATGGAAACGGAAAAAATAATTTGATATCATACAAATTAAGCAAAAGAACAGATTGAAATGTTATAATATATCTTATATTTTAAAATAAACCTGCTATTTTGAATTTAGTTTTTGTTTCTTGAACTTGAGGAAATATCTAAGGCTCCATTTAAAATAAAAATGAGATTTGATCAATCTTCGGTTGAAGACACTAATTTACATCGCTATTTTTCATAGTGGACAGTCATGAATCTTCAAGAATATAAGCCTGATATACTTATCGTTACTCACTTAAAACTACCAGAGGCCTATGCCCTTGAAAAAGCCCGTCAGACTCCTAGGCTTCAACCCCTTGGGAGCAAACCCCTGACTGGGCAAACTGTGAGGCTTGCCCATGTGTTTGAACACATATGGGTACTAGGCAGTCCCTAATGACGTGGACATTTTGTCGAATAATCAAGATATTACAGGCAAAATTATTTTTGTATTTTTCAAGTTCATAGTTGTGATCCTTTTTAAACATTTGCCTCCCAACACACCCATTCTGTCGTACCAAAAACTATCAAAGGTCAATGTCATTGAAAAAGCTAATCAGACGCCTAGACTTGCACTTTTTAACGTCAATAGGAAAATTGTACAGCTTCCCCATACGTTTGAATCTCTCTGAATACCCAGACGTGATCCCTCTAACGCTTACTTTGAAAGAAGGATATTTGGTTATTGAATAGTTAAGGTGTTGAAGGCACTAAAAATCTTTTCCATTTTTCATAGTTCTGATACGTGTCTAAAGGCCCGTGTCAATGGAAAATAGAATCAGACACCTAAGCTTGTACCTTTTAACGTTACTAGGAAAGCTGTAAGGTTTTCCCATGTGTTTTAATTTCACATATTAGAGTGCCCTTTAAGGCTTTCAGCTTCAATGAGAAAACTGTAAGGCTTGTCTATGTGAGTACTCAACCAAGACTTGATCATTTTAAGGTTTTGTTTTAAAATAAGATGATTGAGATGTTGAAGGCATTAATTTATTTCACTTTTAAACACAGTGATGGCAGTACCTAATTTCCAGTAGAAGGACTCTATATATACGTAAGGTAACACAGACATGCTCAACTTGTTTTAGATACAAGATGATTAAGACTTACCTTTCAACCACACATGGGCTGTGCTGGAAAGGTTTGGAACGCCCTTATCGGTAGCAACAACTACAAAATGATGTAGACTCGATTCTTCGTGGTCCAAAGACTGTTTTAAATATATAGTTCCGTCGTTTTCGTCAATAAAGAAATATTCGTGATTTTTGTTGTCTTCTTTAAGTATGGAATAAATTATTTGCTTATTGATACCGGTATCGTTATCCAAAGCTGCCACTGTTAAAATAGGCGTTCCAAATTGAGCCGCTTCTGATATGGATATGTTATAGTTTTCTTCAGTAAATTCAGGTGGACAATCATTAACATCTAAAAATAAACAATGAATTAAAAGTTTATAACAAGGTTTGAGGTAAATTCATTCATGGTAAAAAGTTATTTGTAAGTTATTTTGAAAAAATCGAATGAAAATGAAATAGAATCATTTTTTTATTGATTATTGATGATTATTATTAGTTTAACTAATCATTTTTTACGAGGGCTATTCATAAAGTATCTAATGTTTTTCAATTACAAAAGTGAAGTAGAAAAAATATCGATAAGAAGCGAATAAAGTTGGCAGGTTTTAGGGAAGTGTGCAACGTCTCACAATCTTCTCTCTAATAACTTCTTATTCATTATAACTATTCGAATTCACTGGAACAGTTGTTTTACATTCACTTTCCAAACTGGTTTGGGGAAGCCCTCCAATGGATTCCGGGACACAAGAAACTACAGAAAAAGGAAATAGCTGAAAGACTTGCTAAAATAGGATAAAATCTCCATAGGACCTGAACCCTTTTGTGGTGTCTGCTACAGAATAATAGAGACAACAATGGGAAAGAAGATATAATGGGGTGACACCAGTTAGTGGAACAATGTAGAGGTTGAGACAGTCAAATATAACCAAGGAAGATCTGTTAAATGTATCAATGGACACCTGAAGACGCTAGATTCAGCAGAGAGTGCAACGTGCAGATTCTGTTACGTAGAGGACGAAACTTCTATACATATTATTTCGTTTGAGTGTGAGAGACTACGGAACTCCAGAGCATTACAACTGGGAGCCTCTTCGTTTCTAATGTCACAGCAAAAAAAAAGGATATAGTAGATCCTTGGGGTTACAGTAAATGAAATCGTATACATAGTAGTGGGTTGTATCTTTTAAATGAATTTTGAAATTCATAGAGTTAATATTGAAGATAGAGAGTGATACATTAGTTATAGAAAATTATAATAATCGACACAAAAATCTATGTATTAGCTTAACAAATGTTACAAAAGGATGGTATTTATTTCACTTTACTTCAGTACATTAATTTTTAATTGTTTTTTTAGCTAAAATTTCACATAAAATATTAAAACACAGAAATGTAATCACACAATATTGCTTATTCAAATTTATTTTGTTTCAAAACCTATTTCAATTTAGAAATTGTTTCAAAAACCATGGTACGTTAAAAAACAGTTATACGACTAACACATTCAATGTCGGTGGTAGCTCAATGTTAATGCTTCGTACCTTCAAACTGGAAGTCGCGGGTTGGAATCTGGTCTGGAAAAATTTTTTATGTGTAAAGAACTAAATTGAAAATATTTAGTAGTGTTTCACATGATAAACTTTTAAAAACCAATTTTTTGTAGCAAAACAATATAATAGCTAAATGAAGAAAGTATCTGACAGCAGGGATTAATGGATCTATTAATCATTGCCGTGATTAATGGATATTATTAAGATAGACCAAGTAGACTTATAATGGGTACGTTATACAACTTATATAACTTTAAATTTAAGTATTAAAAATCTTACTTACCTAGTAGAATAATTGACACGGGAACTTCCGCATGAACACCAGATACAGAATCAGTAGCTCTTATAATAAGTTCAAAGAGGGCTTGCTGTTCATAATCTAGTTCATCTACCACGGATATTACACCTATTAACATAAATTATTTTTTTATCGAATACATAAATTATTTTACAATTTTATAATGGTTACGAAAAATGAGGCGTTGAACAAAATGTTAGTTTGAAAACATCAAACTGATCAAAACACAATAGTAGTTAAAAAAGAATCAAGAATGTAAATTAAGAGTTTTATTACTACGGTGGTTTGTCAGCTGAAGCAAAAGCAGTGTGTTATACATTGTTTCTCATTCGAATGTGTGCATAAAACAAAAACTTTAACATATAATTTCATCACAACATCCGACACAAACGATTATTATGCTTCTACCTAGTTCAAATGAAAATGCTGCACAAAGTTAATCAAACCCGAATCTACCTTCAAATTGTTCAATTTTTTTCAAGAAAAGCGAAAATCATTTATTGTTGAGTATGGCCTTTTCTCATGTAAAATTGATTCAGCGCTGATGTAAATTTTTAAAAGTGTGAAATTTTTAATCCTCCCTCATTTCTTCCTGCAACGCATCAATAACTTACTTACGTCACCAGCGCCGATCGAATTTCACCGGATAAGCTAAAGCAGCATCAACAATTATGGCATTTTCTCATTAAAAATTGATTATCTTCTACCAAATCGTTTCTTGTTACCATTTTGTCTTATGTAAAAAGTCCCGATTGGAAATAAAACCCGACAGCTCTCAGCATTTAAAAAAAATATTATTTTATGGGATTGAATCCAAATCAGTGACTCGTATTCCATGTCGTAACATAAATTTTGCAATTTACTGCACTCATAATAGCGCTGATATAAATTTTTAAAAGTGTAAAATTTTTACTCCGCCTTCATTTCTTCTTGCAACGCATCAATCGCTTGCTTACGTCACCAGCGCCGATCGACTTTCTTCGAGATTATCTACAGCATCATCAGCACCACGATGTTTTGTTTTAACATCCTATCGCATCGTATTGTTGATATTTATGACGAAATATGGTACTAAAACATCGAGAAGAATGGAGGACAGTTGTTCGGGAGGCCAAGGACCGAAGCGCCATTTGTTAAGAAAACATTTTAATTATTTTCGAAGTCGAATTTGCTCCAAATGGAATGTAATATATTTATTTAAAAATTAACACTTGGTATCTTAAAATTTAGAGGTTCCGTGCACATAAAATCTTGTTTTTTCCCCATAAATATGACATTATATCGATCTGTCTGTTCATCTGGTTCATCTAGCGTATTTTAACAGTCACAAAATCGTTGTGGCAAAATAAGTTTCTAATGCAAGGGAATCTATTTGGAGGAAGTTGTCTGAAGAATCACAAAAAAGCCCCTGTTCCATTTTTATCAACAAATCAACTCTTTGTCGTTAAAATAGCACTTTATCCCGTAGCAAATTGTCTCCTACACAATCGGCGCTGATGACGTAATACATATTTGGAACGTATCTCTGGCGGTATAAAATATATCCAGACTTCTAAACTTTGTAAGTTTGTTAATACTGATCCCATCGACTTGAAATAATAATCATTATTTTGTTAAAATTAAGTTGTATTTATTTTCGTTAAAAAAGAAATTTTTTTTCGAAATTTGTCCCATTGCTTTTAAGTTAATATGGTTGTTGATTTTTGTATCGAATCAATTTATGAGATACATATTTTATTGAGCTCAAAAGCCAGTATGAAAATAAATTACGATAAATATACAAATTCAACAATAAAAACAAATACACAAAAGCAAGCAACAAAAAAAAATGAAAATATGAACAGATTATCTAATCAAGCATAAAATACTAGATCAATAATTGAAGCTAATTTAAAAATCTTGCTTCAACTATAGACCATTTGCGGGAAAACTTTCAACTGTAATGTAATACTCACAAGGGCCAGTGTTAGTATCGGGGGCTGTGAAAACAAATTAATAATATGTCAGTAAGGTTATATTACTGCAAATAACTAAATAAACAGACTTGTATTACTTTGAAAATACCCATTGGAAAAGTCGGAGTACATTTCTATGTTTTCTAACAATTATTCCTCGAATAAAATTAATTACAACTCTAGAGTAGGAATTTTTATACTTAATTATGCAAAAATTATTAGTTTTATTTTCTTTTAGTTATTCAATTCTACATTAAACTATAAGTACATGAGATTTTCATTTAGAAAGCTTTACTTTCTTCATTATCAATTTTTTATCATTAGATTTTTTGTTTTTGCTGTTTCACTAACGTCAAGTCTTTTGAACTAATTTAAAAAAATCCTATCACACCGGTATGCCTATGCGCAGGCACGCGCGATCTCTCTAGCACAATGTGACGTCACATTGGAATCAAAATGTGAATTATAATGTATGCTGTATACCTGTTATAAAGTTTTATATTGAATCCAAAATAGTATTTGATGCAAAGACATGTCGCGGTTTACAAGGAATATAATTTCCTGCCCGTTCCGTGAAATAACAGACTATTTAAAATATGATTAGCAAAATAATTAAATTATTCAATTTAATGATATTGTTTTGGGATATATTATGGTTAAATTTTATTTTTTTCTTAATAACAAATAAAGGGTATCCTATCTAAATATTTCCAACCAGACCGAAACCGTTTTTGTTAATAATTCTACAAGTGAATCGACAACAACATAAATCAAGTATAATTATTGGAAAAAAATAGGAATTGTGTGTGTTATTTTGTGATTTACGACATTCATTTACCATACTTCAAATTAATTTTATCCTCTCGACCACAGGATCCTTTCCACGCCTTCGCCAAGTCTATTTTTTTTTGGAAACCAAAGTATTTATTTCTATATTTATAATAAAAAAATAATTGTAAATTAGGTTAACTCTATAATAGCCACGAAAAAACATCCAAGAAACCAGTGAATACGTAAACTAAAACCTAATATTAAGAACCAAGAAAACATTATGATTCCAGCGTGACGTAATGCGCGAGACGTGTCAAAATTGAGTCGACAATTAAGCATACCGGCGTATGAGGTATCGTGATTAATATTACAGAGTTTTGTCAATATTATCGAAGAATTTTCATGTAGATAACTATAAAATCATAACGGTAGCCAGACGTTTCCAAAGTGTTTTCATCACCATTATATTAATTATGTTTATAACCCATTTAAATTCTATGTATCTAATTATTTTTAAAAGTTAGTTCCTTTATTAGTGCTTGAGTGTTATTTATTTACAGGGTGTTTCTAAAATGATGCGATGAAATTTTTGAGGTAACTGCAATCATAATATAATGATGGGTCTTTTCTATAACAAAATTTTCTCAGTCTCTTTTTATATTCGGTAGGGCAAGGATTGCTAATTTTCCTCTTTTATTATGTAATAGAAGAAGATGACATTGTTTCAGACCGAAATATGCTAAAACAATGTTTAATCAATGCTGAACACAACTTTGCTACAAAATATGGTGTCCGGGAAGATAGCTACCAGGTAAAGGGGAAAAAGGCTTTTATTTGTACACTGTAAATTGTTGCAACTTAATAAAAGAAGAAAATATTATCAATATAATGGATTGAATTCAATAAAACCAGTTTAAAATTTCAGTAACACCGTGGGTATCAAAATGAATATAATATTTATTACATGGTTGTGATTATCCATTTGATTTTATAATATTAGTAGATAGTATCTTCAGTTTGAATATATAGTTTGACTTTGTAAAAGAGAGATTGAGGGATGATTGAGAGTGAAGGACTAGAGTATGTTCACGCCTGGTTGAACAAAATCTGTTCGGAAAGCTAGTCGTGAACAAGTAATTTCTGTAACGATTGCTTGGGAGGTTTTAACAGTTACGTCCTTATCAATTGTTTCAGATTCTAAAGCCTACATCGATTTTTCACGCTAAAGGATTTGTAAACACTTCTCTAAATAGAATATTTTTTGTGCCTCACCGACTAGCATTTCTCAATTTAATAATTTATAGCTATTACGCTTTCCTCATTTGGAAGAAGATGGACGTTTTTTGTGCCTCTCTTCCTTGGTGAAGCCACACCGACTAGCATTTCTCAATTTAATAATTTGGAAGAAGATAAAACAGAGAATATCATTTTTCACAAATATGGTACGTACCCTCACCGGGGAAGTATATCATTGTCGTGAATAAGTAATTTCTGTAACGATTTTTTGAGAGGTTTCAATAGCTACATCCTAATCAGTTATTCCACGTTCTAAAGCCGATCTTTCACGCTAAAGGATTTGTAAACACTTTACGAATCTTAAGCACAGAAGGTGAAAGTACCACGAGACTTTTCTAAATAGAATGTTTGGTGAAGCCACACCTACTAGCACATCTCAATTTAATAGTTTATGGCTATGACTCTTTCCTCAGTTGGAAGAAGATAAAACAGAGAATATCATTTTTCACCAAGATGGTACGTAGCCTTACTGGCGTGAGTTTTTTACCTTTGGGATTTAATGAAGTGTGTATGTGCCTCCACTATCAGCTGACCTCCGGTATAATAAACAGGATTGAAACTTTTGTTACAACAATTGCACTTATCGATGTTTTGGAAAAACTCTACATTGTTTTGATGTTTGTCCAATGACACTTTTAGATTTTGTGTTAAAGAGTTTTTCTTTCATTTGGAGTATCATATATAATGCAATAAATATTATAAAGCATTCAAATCTCGCTATTGATTTTGAAATATCCAGTAGTTCAAAAAATTTGGTCTTAAAAATAAATTCATGGTGTTTTACTACAAACATCACCATCACCTTGTTAATACTTTTCCACAACAATACTCCAATAGTTTAATGATATATTAGAAGTGAATAAAAATCTTATTTTCAATACATCGGCCCTATTGAGTCTTCCAGCTCTCGATCGCCTCTTCCGGAATATCTTTCAAACACGCGGTAAAAGATCTTTTAACGCGTATGACGTTTGGAAAATTGCCTTTTCGTTTCAGGGCCATTTACAAATTCCCAAAGCTCGTAGCTTGTAATAACGTTGTCCAAAAATTTAATATTACGTTTGTAATATTGTCGAGGTTATATTGATACCTATTTGAGTTCAACATCTATTTCTATGACGTCGATCTTTTATCGACCTTTAGTAAAAGGTCTTGTGTCATCGAAATACTGGCCGATTTAACGGGAAATGTTAGTAAATTAATTAATCATAGAAATAGTATCCGTCGAGGTCTTCCCAAAGGAAAACTTTATCACAGCAACAAGGTCACAAAACAATTTTCAGGGATATGCTTGTCTTCACTTTTTGGATGATCACAATATTAATTTCAGGATATACTATGTATACAATACCCTGAATAAACTGTTTACATCAACACTACACCAACACTCACAATTACACAGTTTACCTTCAGTCTCTGAAGACGATAACTTGGTTATCGAAACGCGCGTCAGATAGTGTAGTGAGTGAGTGTTGGTGTAGTGTTGATGTAAGCAATGTATTCAGTATGAATATTGAAATATTGTTGTTGCACATGAAATGTTATATATTAGACTTTTTAATTTTGTAAACCATTCACCACATTTTTCCAGGTTATTAATTGAAATGGTTTTATTCGTCATTTTGGGCTAACTATTACTTTAAAACAGGAAATTTTTGACTTTTTCTTTGCTATTAATAAATTCTAGTTAAAATCGTTCTTTATTTAGATCGGTATGTTTTCTTTAATAAACGTTCGATCCAAATATTGTCAGCATTTCAAAAATGTTCAAAGTCTTGTATAAAAGTCAAAATACCAATGAAATTCCATTAAAATGTTTACGGATTGAAGTAAAACATTATTTTCACATCAAATTCCCATCGATTCGTCGTCGGATTTCCGGAAATTCTCCAAGGAAAACTATTTAAAGCGCTAAAACTAAAACTCACCTGTGTTGAAATCAAGGGCGAATTGCTCCATATCGTTTCCTTTAACAATGCTATAAATCAATTTGCGAGACAGTGGTGATTCGGCTTCGATTGAAATCGACAGTGGAGAATGCAATTCCACATTTTCTGGAATTGACTCGGAGTAAAATTGCTTTTTGAAGACCGGCATAGACCTGTCGATCACTTTGATGTGGACTGTAACATCCGTTCGACATGGCGTTATACCTAAAATAAAAGAATTTTTGGTTTGATTCAATAATAAACAAAAGACCGACAATCATTACAATCAAATATTCCCCATGCTATTCATATCATTCCGAGATAAACCCTTTTATACAGAATAGATCGCAAAAACACATTGATATTTGTTGATATTAATTAGATTATTTAATTGTTGTTCAAATAGCAATTAGTTAGTTGTCGACCTTCTATTCACTTCAAACTGTTTTTGGAAGTTTGAAAAAAATTAAGAAACGCATGTAAAAACATCAATTTTGGACAAGCCTAATTTTGACGGAATAGAATAGAATTTTTTCCTCCATATTAAAAGCCATTTTTTTATCAAATTAAAGCTAAAACAGCCTATTTTGGATGAAAATTAGACAGTTTTTAACGTTTGTAACCGAATTGAACTTGAAAGAACAAAATATAATTATTGGTGACGATGTTCTTAGGAAAACCAACTTAAACTAAAGAAAAGTCAAAAAAACAAATTTTGAACAAACTAAACTCTCAAAAGCAAGTTTCTGAGTGAATTGAAATAACAGAAGCCAATATTTTACCCAAATTAAATTAGAAAAGCCCATTTGCTGTCACATTAACTTTAGAAAATCAATTTTGGACGAAATAAAAATAGGAAAAAACAGTTTTTCACCCAATTGAACTTGGAAAAATCTTAGAAAATTCAATTGTTCGCACAATTGAACTCAGGAAAACCAATTTTAACCAGAATAAGCAAAGCCAATTTTTTGTACATTGAACAAGGAAAATCATGTTTTCACCAAATCAGCATCAGAAAAGCTATTTTTTGATCAAATTAAAGCTAGAAAGTCCTTTTGATGAAATTGAATCCTACAATGCCAATTTTGACCTAATTAAATTGAAATTTTAACAAAATTCAAATCATAAAAGTAAGTTTTTTAGTTCACTAAAATAAGGAGAGCCCATTTTTAACAAACTGAACTTCGAAAATCCTTTTTTGATTAAATTAGCATTGTAAAAACAATTTTGGAGCAAATTAAAGCTAGAGAAGCCCTCTAGGTGAAATTGAAACCTGAAATGCCATTTTGTCCTAATTGAAATGACAATTTTAACTTAGTTCTACTCATGAATCAGGAAAGCCAATTTGTTAACAAATTAAACTTCGAAGAGTCTTCAAAAAACCAAACTATTTGTCAAACAAAAATTATGAAAGCCAATTATCGATCATATAGAAATTAGTAAAAAGAATTAAAATTAAATTTAACAAGTCATTTTTGGACCAAATTAAAGCTATAAATATCCGTTAGAAGCAAAATCAGTTGTGAAAACCTAGTTTTGATTAATTAAAAATTAAAAAAGACAATTTTTCCCAAAATTGAACTTGAAGAAATCCAATATTTACAAAATCGTGAACTTGTAGCTGATTTCACTCTTAAAAGTATATTTCTAACTCAAGTAGAATAAGGTAACACAAAAATAGAATTGAGAGCTTATAATAAACATTTTTGTCCAAATCAAAAGAGTAGAGATGATTTTTGATCAAATTTAACTTAGATAAGCCCATTTTTACGAAATTAAGCTTAGAAAAATCAATTTTGATCAAATCATATCAACAAAAGCAAATTATTGATCTACATAAAATTAGGAAAGAAAATTCTTGACAAGATACATGATAAAAACCATCTATGAATCGAATTATCTTTAAAAAATCACATTTTTAACTGCATACTTACTAAGAAAAGCTCATTATTTACCAAAACAAATACAAAAAACTTAATTTTGACCAAATCAAACTCTTAAAAGCAAATTATTGATCTAAATAAAATTAGAAGAGACATTTCTTGACAATATATATGAGAAAAACCATTTTTAAACCGAATTATAATTAGAAATATCCACTTTTAATTATATACTTGGAAAAACAAATCGAACAGAGAAAGTCAATTTTCATGTAAACTAAAAAAAAACCAATTTTTGCACCAGATAATTTATAAAAACGATTTTTTTAACAAAATAAATCCAAATAACATATTTCAACACAATTGGATTTAATTTTTAACTTAAAAATAACATTTTTTAGCTAATTCGATTCAGAAAAATAAATTAACGTCACATTATCGTAATAATCAGCTCCTAAATTATCATTGTTATATTTTTGATTACGACGGACGTTTTTATTTCAACCTCCGATCGCTCCGTGCAGACGCACTACACACTCCGCCATTGTTGACATTCAGGCGTCAGTCGGCGTTGTGCTACAGCCTCGTAAACATGTCCGCCATTATTGATGCTCCCGTCAAGAGCCAAGGATGCAAATCTGTCGTTTCAAATGACCTGGTTCAACGAGTTGACAGAATGATTAATGAAAACCGCAGATTCACCATCACTGCTCTGTCTATGGAATTTCCAAAAGTTTCAAGGTCTGTTTGTTCTCTATTGTTACTGAACGGTAAGAATACAGAGGGTATTGAAAAGCTTGTCAACAGATATGACAAATGTCTCAATCTCTTCGGTGATTATGCCGTGAACCAATATTTTGGTAATAAAATTATTGTTTTATATGAACTTGTATCTTATTTATAGCCTATCGGAGGTTGAAAAAAAAACCGTCCCTCGTATTTTGTTTCATATTTTACTTGCTTCAAATTTTGACACTTGTCAATCGATTAAAATGTATTCTAATTAGAAAAAGATCGGTCAACATCAACATCAAAATAAGTGGTGACACGCTTTTTATAATTCAAATCAAAAGCTCAATGATCCCTAAATCCTTTTATATAAATATGGGGAGCATAATAGGAAAAATTCCAATAACATCAGATTTCTATACGTACTGTTAAAATGCTTGGAAAAATATGGTTTCATCTGACACCTGAAGCTAACTACCCCTGTGGCTATTATTTATTTTGAATATCCCTAAAGATAATGAGTTATTTTTAAATATTTTTTTCAGATATATGTTTTTTTATTTATATTTTCCTTAACATAACTTTCTTTCGTCCACTTTTGTGTCCCAATCGGGGGTCTTCAAAAAGTTCTTACATAAAAGTGCCCTTCTACACACATAATAATGTGAATATGCTACAAATGGAAGAAATCGCATAAATATACAGCTCGTACTAAAAGAGACTGAATACAACTGACCCTTTTCCCCTACATTCATAAAGGAGGGTTAGTTATATAATAAAACGCATCGGGGACGTTCACAGCCATTGTAATAAACAAGTAAATAGGTACTGAACAGGATTACCCGAATGTGACAGATTTCAACAAAGTAATGAGTATTATTAACAATATTCCAAGCAAGCATGTCGCAGGTGTTAGAGTAATTTGAGATAAATGCTACGTAGGAAGGCTGCTGAAAGCTAATTATCATAAAACTGTCTTCTTCCGTATCAAAAGTAATATATATCAACAACTAACAAATGAACTGTTATCGATTTTTGATAAACCTAGTAATTTAGTCTCGTAAAATTTTACGAAATATAAATATCTTCGTAATTTAAACATAAAAGTACGTAAAGTAATATTTTTTTCATTGAAACGACCATACTTTATAAAATTCCCATTAATATTAAGGTATCTATCATATCGTCTATTCAGCTTTTGCATTTCATATTCAAAGAACCATTAGATTCACTAACCATTGAATTACTGTTGTTCTAACTTCGTCAGGGTGCCCCACGAGGTTCAGAAATCATTAGTAGTCGCTCGACACTAGATCGGGACTGTATAAGGGATGATTCAATTGTACCCAATCAAAAGAAGTGATAAAGTATGTCATATGGTAGACATTATCGACTAGCATTCAGCATGTCTTTGCTTTTACTTGCCCAGTGCAGCTTTTGGAAAATTTTATAGGATAGAGCTACATTAAGCGTGTTTTTGCGAGGCAATAAATCGATTCTTTCTGTCCAATAATAGAGCGCACGTAATTTTCTGAGCAGAAATTTTAGAATTTCATTTTCCTAGATGTAGAATACTACTTTTGTTACTATGTCCTTCGAGAAAACTCATCGCACCCGATCGTTTAGTAAATATTTTGGAACACAACGTGAACGCAACTTCTAATAATTTAAACGTTTTATATAGAACACTTGAGTCAGTGGGATAATCTTCATATAAGGACGAAATCGTGAACAGTCTGCTCTCTGTCTACTTTTGGATAAAATCATATGTAATTCATCCTCATCATGAACCTATTTCCGCACCATTCCAACACTCATAATGTTTCCACCATCGAAATCACTGATTTGGCAATGAATGTCAGTTAAATCGAAGCTTTGATTACTGAGAAAATATATCACGGCAATTACGTCGCAGTCGGTGGAATTCTCAATAATCGGTATTTTATAATAAGCTTTCCAATTTATATAACACTAAACGGCAATCGCAGGGCATAAAAGAATTAACGCTAAAAACTGAGATAATTGGAAGAATAGTGAGAGCTGAGCTTTTGTCGGTGGACAGCCTCGCACTCACAGAGGAGGTTCTCTGCTGTCTCCTTGAAAAAACCACAAGGCTGTAGGGAGTTCTTTCGATTTTCTTCAGGTGGAAATTCATTGGACAGTGAGCATACTACTAACTCTTCTCAGCTCGTCTTTGAAACACGCCTTGTTCAAGGTATTTAGACTGAGACTCAGAAACCAAGAGTCACCCATCAATAGATCTTTGTGATAAAAACACTTTTTGCTATGGTATGAGTCGAAAAGCAAGGAAATATTGAGACAGAGGTGTCTCCATCGTGCCTCTTCTACCTTTTCTCATACCTTTTGTGTTATTTGAATCGACTATTTTTCAGTTGCACGCTTTGGATTTCGAGCAAAGTTTTTATTTACCTCTATTCGTAATAAAGTTAAAATCGGTAATAATTTACAATGAAAAAACTGAATAACAAACTTTTACCAATTCTATTTTGAGACGATATATGGTGGGCCATAAATTTTTCCACTTTCGAAATTAGAACGAAAAAACGGAAACACGTTCTATTGGAAGGTTCATTTGAATTCAAGAAAATAAAATGGAAAATTATTTTTTGAATATAATATCGTAAATGGCCGCCATTTCGCCATTATTATGCCTGAAACCTGACGCTTAGATATTCCAAGACTCTTGGACACCGCGCCGGGTATGTCACCATTTTTTGAAGAATGTTCTTTACCTGGAGTTTTGTACTCCATTCTTATAGAAACAAATCAAATGGAAATAGGTCTGTGCTGCGAGGAGGCCATGGAATATCTCTGTACGAGATCAACTAGTTTGGGAAGCTCAGCCAGAGACTCATTTCGTGGAGCCACGCTTCTCCAGCTTCGTGGCCGTCCTGTTTGTTTTTTAATAGTCTTGTTGGTAGCTTCGAAGATTTTAACCTTAGATTTAATCGAACATAAACTTGTACTAAATTTTTAAGAAGCAAAAATTTATAACTGGCCATATAGATACCTCGTAAGCTTAACTCAACTTACCTTTATCATAAGCAGCTATCAATAGTTCATATTCCTTATTATGTCCTTCCAAGTTCTGTTTAATTTCAATATTCCCGGAATCTCTTTGCACTTTAAATAATTCTCCATGCCCTTTGATCAGTTCGTATCTAACTTCTCCGTTTTCCGCACTATCCAAATCGATGGCATGAACCTTGGTAATCGTACTTCCTTTTTCGTCGTCGACAGATACTACCGCGTAATATGGTAAGTTAACGAACATGGGGCAATTATCATTTATATCTAAAACAGTGACGTTAACAATGACGTGCGCTACTCTAGGACGTTCTCTTGGCGGCATTTCGCTTTTCGCTTCTACTATAAGTTCGTAATTATCTTTTTTTTCTCTATCGAATTCCAAACCGGTTGTTCTAATAACCCCCGAAGTTTGACCGATGGTAAACAAATCCGTAGGATTTAATATACGGAATTCCACGTGTTCGTTTAGAGAAGTTCCTAGAACGTTGACGACGCTAACGTGATGTATTTTCGTAGAATTTTCTATAACGGTACCATCATACACGGATTTTTGGAAAACTAATCCGGAATTATCGCTTGCGTCTACTCTAACATAAACTTTAGCCACGTTAGAGAATTTCCCGTCCGATACTCTCACGTGGAGTCTGTGGGAAGATTTTAAATTATCGGGATCAGCCAAAGTAATTAGACCAGTTTTCGGATCCACGTTGAATATTCCTAATTTATTCCCTTCGATAATGTCGTATCTCAAAGTGCCCGTTTCAGGACCGTCCGGATCAGTAGCGTTCACTTGTACGACTGCTACGTTTTTATATAACGGTAACAGTAAAGTAACGTTGTAAATAGGGCTCTGGAAAATAGGCGGAGAATCATTAACGTCAATTATTTTTATATCGACTCTTGCCGTTGTATCGGATGATAACTTTGGAGTTCCCATGTCGGATACTTGTACGTGGAACGTGAAACTACCGTAAGTTTCGTGATCTAGCAATTTGATGACTCTTATAGCGCCGGTGTTGCCGTCGATTTCGAAGTATCTTTTTGGTAAATTTTCTATGATGGTGTATTCCAATAAGGAATTACCTTCGGAATCGGCGTCGTAAGCTTTGATAACCAGGGGATCGCTTTTATTTGTTAAAATTAATGATTGAATCGGTGCGGATTCGCTTATTATCCCGAAATAATTGGATTGTAGAAATTCTGGTATGTTATCGTTTTTGTCCAGAATATGAATAATTATACTGCAAGTCGCTGAAATTGATGCCTGAAAATGAGAAAGAAATTCATTACTAAAAAATATAATTTTTATATGTAATTTAAATTCATTTCATTATTTTTACCCTAGAGAATCTTCATTTTCTACTTTCCAAGAACTCTAACTTTTTTTGCAATTCAACATATTCTCCTCTTAATTGGATACATTTATTACAGCGAACCTGCAACGTCTCTAGAGCTTTCAAAAAAAATGTTTCTTCTTGCTCTGCAAACCAGACCTCCACAGCATTTATTACCTCCTCGTTGGAAGAAAATTTACGACCTTTTAAACTTTTTTTCAGTTGAGGAAAGAGATAATAGTCGGACGTAGCCAAATCTGGTAAATAAGGGGGGTGTCCTAGCAATTCAAACCCTAAATCACGAATTTTTTGCATGGTAACATGAGATTTGTGTGCAGGGGCGTTGTCCTGCAAAAACAAAACACTTTTGTGGTCGAATAGTAATCTCCAGTTATTGTTCTAACCTTATCCAAAAAAATAAATCATGATTACTCCATGGCAATCCCAAAAAACTGAAGCAAGACCTTTTCCAGTAGATTTTTGAACACGAAACATCTTAAGAATCAGAGTGTCGCCATTCTATCGATTGTTGCTTTGTTTCTGGATCGTAGAAATGTACCCAAGTCTGTTCCATAGTAAAAATTCGGTTTTATTTAATAAAGATAAGAAGAAATCCATTATCTATTTTCATTATAAAATATTGGAAAAAATTTCTGAGTTTCGATTAAACTGAGTAATAATATACAAAATTGGACAATACACTGTATGTTCGACAGAAGCGACAGCACGACTGAATCTGGAAACAATGAGCGAAAGAGAGAAAGAAAGAAAGAGGAAAATATGGAAAGTCAAGAAAGTGCCAGGGCGAACTCAAAAATAAAAACAAACATTGAAATTGGCTTCGGTATTGGCCCTTTCGCTAAAAGTATAGGACAGCAGATAAACGCTTGGCCTTTTTCAATAGATATTCTATTATCCGACATTTTAGCTAAAGTACCAGGAGAATAGACAAACGCTTGATTATTTTGCGACGAATAATCTATTGTCCAGTATTTAGCTAATACTTCGGGAGAATAGGCATGCGTGACGCGCCATCAGCCAACTGCCTATTATCCTGGGATATTAGCTAAAATCCCAACTTTTATATTGACCTACGATATATTTATACTTACCATATTAGTGGCTATCACAGATAAATTATAATACTTCACAGCCTCATAGTCCAAGTACTTGTTAGTGGTTATGACGCCGGTACTAGGACTAATCAAAAAGGCATTATCGGTGTTTCCAGATAATATTTCGAATTGTAAAGAAGACGTACTCCTGACATCGAGGTGTGCTACATAACTACCTAAAGGTTGATCCTCATATATTTCAGCTGCTAGTTCTTTTCCGACGAATTTAGGCGGCGCGTTATCGGCCATCGTTACCATTATATGCGCCGGTACCGTCGACGACAGAGGCGGTTGCCCGTGATCGGTGGCTTTGATATGCAGCGTGTATTCTTTAACCGTCGTAAGATCTAGTTCTCTAGCTATCGTAATGGTGCCCAAGTCAGCGTCAATACTAAATACGTTACCGACGTTACCGGAAATAATCGAGTAGGATATTCGTGCGTTTTCGCCTTTATCGTGATCGACAGCGTAAGCGCGCAATACCGCGCTACCCACTGCTGACGATTCAAATACTTTCCCGACCAAAATTTTATCAGCAAACGTAGGCGTATGATCATTGTGATCGTGTACAATTATATGAATTCTAGCGAAGTTTTTCTTGGCCGGTATTCCGCTATCTTTCACCATAACTGTTAATATATGTTCGTTAAGAGATTCCCTGTCCAAACTGGCCGCCAAAGATATGATCCCGGTCATTTGGTTTAGCATAAAGGTTCGTAAAGATATCATATTTTCGGCGGAATGGAAACTGTATATCAAATTTTCGTTAGCGTCTTTATCAGTGGCTTGTAATTTAAGTACTTCCGTGTATAACGGAACTGCTTCCGATATTTCTACTTTGTAAACACGTTCCGAAAATATTGGTCTGTTATCGTTTATGTCAAGTATGGTTATGTTCAATTGGACATAAACGGTGTGGACTGAATCTGTAACGCTGATGTTCAGGACGTAATCGTGTTGGGTTTCGTAATCTAACCGTTGAGCTATTAGAATATTTCCGATATCCCTACCAATGAAGAAATCATTTCTTTCGTTTCCATCTGAAATACAAATAAAATTTCGTTACAAAAATGTAACTGATAATTTGCAAAAATGGAAAGAGCCCAAAGCTTTATAATTTACATAGAATACCTAAGTGTCTATTATAAAAATTAGCTTCTTCACGAGAGCTGCACCAAAAGGAAGGTTACCAATCAGCTACAGCTTCGAAGGACGGCTAAATTCGATAACAGTGTCGTGCGCAGTAGTTCCCCTACTCTAGGAACCATCCGTTCGCGATTAGTTACGCTTGGCAGCCGTCAGAGATGGTAGTGTTAATCGCCGCTTCCTCCAGGTGCAAGGTTTACTTTCCCCATGCAAGTTACCGTCTATGGAGATTCATCGACAACTGACCAAGGTTTATGGTGAAAAGTGCATGCCCATTTTGCACGTTCGCAACTGGTGCAGGGTTTTTGTTGACGATTGCACGGAAGTTCACGATGAAGACAGTCTGTTTCGGATGTGATTGTCCTCACGATCAACAGTAAGCTCAAAGATTAGAAAATAACGCTCCGTTAAAATTGTTGAACATCTTCATGAAACTTCTCGCGAGACAATTGAAAGAACTTTAACAGAAACGTTGGGTTATTGCGAGTTGAGGGCTCATTCAATACCCTAGATGTTGACTGATGGATACAGGAGCAGCGTCTTGATTGTGGTCGTGAGTTTCTTTAACAATACGAGAGCTAGGAGACAAGGAGAAGTTGTTGGACTTTATCGTCACAGGAGATCAATCGCCCACAAAGCAAAAGCAGCCGTCTTGTCAGTGGCTTCACTCTGGTTGACATCCACCAAAGAAATTCAAATAAAATCTATCGGCAGGAAAGATCGCAAGGGGTACTCCAATCGATTTCATGCAACTTAGAACGACTTAAACTCAGACAGATATTGTGAATCATTGACCGAAGCAATCCAGAGAAGAAATTTTACTGTATTGGGATAGTGCCCTCGCGCAATCGGGATTTAACTTCCAGCGATTATCATTTGTTTCCCACGCTAAAGGAACACTTAGTTTGCAAACGCTTCGAGAGCGATGGTGAAGTCTAGAGGTCGCACGCTTCCTTAACAGATTAGCGGGAAACTTTTGTGAATTAGGAATATAAAAAATGGAGCGCCATCTTCAAAATTGTGTCGAAAAAAAAAATGGAAACCATGTAGTGTAAGTAGAGTGTAAGCTTTTCAATGCTGTATAAATTAATAATAATAAACACTGTTTCCTTTTTGTATATAAGATGGGAAATTTATTTTGGTAAAAATTGACTTTTCAGATGAAGTTTTTGAAATACTAACCTACGATGTCATACCACAATGTGTCATTATCTGGATCCATGGCCGATATTGAAGCAACTAACAATCCTATTTCATCACCTTCAGTTAATTTAACTGAAGCAGGTTGTTTGACGACTGGGGCATGTAGGGAGGTGGCTAAAATTGGTATAGTTCGAACCAATACTTTGCAGACGCTGTGCTTTGGTGGTTCCCCCATGTCGCTTACTTTCACCTGCAACCAAAAAATAATTTAATTATACAATCCATCCATATGTAAGATTATTTACTAAATAAACAATAAATTTTGAAAAAAAAACATATTTGTATGATTTTAATTTCATTTTTCAAATAAAGTTTTACTTATGATGTTTTTTTTTTACTGAAATGATTCAGCAAACGTAGAGTGGAAAAACGCTGAGTTTATGTTAATTTGGTCATTTTTTGTCAAGTCATTGGTCTATCCTAATAAGCCGACGACGTTGGAAGAGCTCAATGTCAACATTGAACGCGAAATAGGAGCCGTTTCGGCCGAAATTAGTGGCCGAGTCATGGAAAATTGGGTCCAACGAATCAACCGCTGCAAACGTGCCCGCGGTGGCCATATGACCGAAGTCGAGTTCCATTCATAAATGTTTTGAATGTACTTCAACCCGATAATAAAGTTTTTGAAATATCTCAAATGGTTTTCATTTTATTTTGAAAAAAGTTGTCAAGACCTTATTGGACCTTATTAATTTGAGGTCTATTTATTGGGAAAATGAATTAAAATTGAAACAAAAAATATATTGTCCCACGAGATATTCGTAACACGGGCGAGACCTTTATTTTTAAAATGGAAATACCCATCCAATGATGAAAACTATTTATTAAGCCCTAACACGTACCACTTTTCAATAGCTTAATTATCCCTGTTTACATTCCCGAAAATTTGGGAGCAGTCAGTGATGAGTTGGGTGAAAGGTTCCACCAAGATATTAGAACAATGGAAATTTGGTATCAAGGACGATGGGATTCGACTATGATGGGTGATTACTGTTGGTTTTTAAAAAGAGAAAGTGCAACCGCTCATAAAAGGAAAAAGTAAAGCTAATTGATATTTAAAGTGATTATGTTTTTGTTATTAATAGATGTAAGGGATGTTTATCAGATGTAAACTATAAATATTGTCAATATATACCATTTAAAAAAAGTAAAATTATTTTTTAATTAATATTGAATATTTTACGAAATAATATGGTTCTATAGTTAAATTTAACTTAAAACTTTGCGTGTTACAATTTTTTTTTCATATTCTCGTATTTGTATAGGTCCATTTGAACACAATATGCTATTCACAGGGCCGGATTAAGCTTTATAAGGCCCGGGGCTAAAATAATGACGGAGCGCCCTTACGGAATTCGGAAACCCGGAAAAATTCACAAAATAGTATCAATACTTTAGATTTGTGGCATCAACACATTAAAAAATACAGAATGATTTCCAAATGATGGGGTCCTTTTGGACCTGAGGCCCGGGGCTATAGCCCCCCAAGCCCCTAGCTTAATCCGGCCCTGGCTATTCATTCTTGTGTTAATACAAATTTTTTTTCTCTGTTGACTGGTGATATTTACGCATTAATACGAATTTGGAAATATTTTTGGGTTTGGGATTGGAAATCGACTAAAGATTTTCCTGATAAATTCCTAATGCAGCTACTGAATTTATTACATTGTACAATTCATAATTAAAAATTAGTTGATGAATTTTATAGGTTTGGCTCTTCAATATTGTTAATTATAAAATTAACAAAGCTAGAGGCACTAATTTAAAAACCACAACAATGAATGGGACATTGAAAATAATTCGCTTTGGCAATATAAAGTATCATTGTTCGATAATGACAACCATATTATTTTTATATTTATTTAATAAAACAACTGCAGTATTAGCGTTTTATTAAATTCAACATATATCTGATATAAATATATCTAGTTAAATAACAACAGTTTATAACTTCTGAATGGATATAAAATAATTATTTTTAAGTTCATAAAAACAATCAGTGCCATAAATACATGGCAAATGCCAATAAGTTTATCTCTATAGTTCAGTTTGAATTGTTTCATCTGATGTGTATAAAATGTTATGGTTCATCGGCGTGCTGGAAAAATATCTAGTTTAAACAATTTTCATGAAAAAATATTTAATTGTGCCAAAATAATTTTCCTGGACACTTTAGAAGGAGAATCAGAAGATCCAAAATAATAGGGTCGCTGGTTCACTTAGGAGAATTTAAGATTAAGAAAAAAAATGGAAGAAATCATATTAGACTCGATATTTGTTCCCATTCAAACGAGTTCTTATTGTACTATGACATCACAATTGAAGAAAATAATGACCATGAACCTTTTCTCAAGTATTCTTATTTGAATGCTCTTTTGGACGTCCTGATTGTTGAGGATCATCCATGCTTCTACAGTCATGTTTAAACTCCGCGTAACAGTCAATAATCATGATAACAAGTCTCATAATATCCCTACTCATCTCACTTTTGTGTACCTTATTGTTTTAGTCAACAAATTTTCCTTTCTTCATGATTGTTCCACAATCCATCTTTTTATGTACATTCTTTAGAGTATTGGCTTTTCCATGTAACCAATTTCTTTTCTCTTATTTTGTTAATTATCCACGCTTCATTTGAAGATATTTCAAAAAATTGGTTTAATCAGGGAGAAAGTCGGATCTAGCTGTGGTTACAGATGCGGTTGTACAAAAAAAAAGCGACAGGAAATTTTTGGAAAGGAAGTAATATTTGGATATTTGGAAACTTTTATTGTTATTTAACCATCTTTATAATATATTAATTGCATTATTTCAACAGGAAGTTTTTTCTAAACAAAACAAAACTATGATTATACGGTAGCTTTATTTTAAGATAAAATTGAGTAGTACGCTTTGACTGCAGTTGAATCGATGCTATCACATAATAAAGAGTGGTACCTATGATTTTCAATCGAAATATCAATTCCAGATACTTTTCGTTTCTGCTATCCAGTAAAATAAAAATGACTTACATTCAATTCATATTCCTCGCCAGCCAGAAGAGTTTTTTGCGCATAAACTATTCCAGTGCTGTTATCAATTTTGAATTTCGTCCGTCCTTTTCCCGATTTAATGTGGTAATTCAATTGAGCATTTTGTCCTATATCCCGGTCAAAAGCCAAGACCTGTAAATAGAAAAAAAAACAGGGTCAGTTCGTTTCATAAAACACATAAATACAGGGAGGGCGTTCAAGCAGAATGTTATTTTCATTAAAATTCATTCGTATTCCAATAAAAACGTGACCCCCAGAAACTCACCGAAGGCCCACGTCAACACCGTCATTATAAAAGATAAATTTTGTATTTAGAAAACACTACAATTATTTTACTGAAATAATGTTGACGACTTCGCTTGCCTTTCATAAATTTTACCTCCTCTTTCAAAATATGAAGTTTTGTTACCGATAAAAATGGTCTTTGCACAAAGTGACGATAAAATCTGTTATTTCGAATCATATCTTCTTATGTCTGATCCATAATCTCGTGAGGCGCCTCCTATAGGCTCTCGAAACAAGTCTTGGCTAGTGGAGGTGACAGGACATCCACACTCTCGATTCATTCTATTTTCACGTCGTTTCGTCGTTTAACTCGAAGAGAGTGAAGGCGAGAGAACATGGACGCACCATCCACCTCCCTCGTGTAACAGGCATTGGAAAAAATCCCTAATCTTCATGGCAGAACAAAACGTCAATTTATTTCTTGAACTCCTTAAGCTGCAGTTAAGAAACATCTCAATTCTAGTCCTATTCTTGTAAGTCCAGATTTCTCTAAAAAACCATCTTGATTTAAACTGTTGCTACTAGAACTGGTCTTGATGCAATTGCAATCTTATGGAGAATGGAGAGATTTTGAGCACCACATTGCTTATGCAACGAATATAACTGAAATAAAGTATAGTATAACTGAAATATAACGTTTACCGAATGATTCTTCGCGTTGAAAAGTTCCGAGACTACTTTTAAAGTACCCATTTTACTGTTGAAGCAGATCATTCATATTTGCAATATCCACCATGGCATTCAGACATGTTATCCCCTTATCTTTCTGAAACCTCGTCTCACACCATTACCATTATACCTCACAATTAATAATTGACGAAATAGGAAAATTACAAATGAGACAAAAAAATTTCATACTAGAAGTAATTAAAAGAGAAGAGAAAGTCTAAAATGGCAATAGATTGATCCAAAGAAAAAATAGGATGAAACAGAACGGAAGCCAGAAGTGGAAGAGGACACGGAGTCTCAATCTGATGCATAAACAATTATCAGGATAATAGAAGTAAGGGAAGAGGCAAACTTATTCAATTTATTTACAAAATTCGAGGCATTTGATAGTCAGCTATGTCGTTTGAAATAAATTTTCTTTCAATTTGTTTTAAATTGAAATTACTCCTAATCATATGATGTATATCAAGAATCAAATGTAATAAGCTCAATATCAAATCTCAAAAGTATATATTTTTTTGAACATAAAACTTTCCACGTGGAAACAACTATAGAGCTTACTTTAATCGAATATTGTGCCTTAAGTAGGCTTTTTTGATAATATAGAATATTGAGAACCAAAAATAGATTCATGTTTTAAATTGGATGAAGTTTTGAGGTTTTTGAGAATCAAAAGAAGTAAATCGAGTTTCCTGATTCACCCATAACCATTAACAAAGACAAGGATTGACATGAAGACATACATTGAAATTAGAATCTTTTTGGAATTCGTGCTTTCTTACAATGTACAACTTACAACCGAAGAAGAAGAAAGTTGTAAAGATAAACTTTTTTTTTCAACAATTAAACTGATCGGGATTGCATGTTATCACAACGAACGTTAAAAATAATTTAAAATTGGTGAAAGCTACCCTGTTTTTAATTAATTCAATAAAAGCTTTACGTCGAGTTAACAACAGAGGATGCCATGCATATGATGTACTAATTTTGAAGTATAATGCAGTTTTTGATCATTAAAATGAGTTCTGTTTTGAATTTTATACATTCGAATAAATTCATTCTTGTATCTTAGAAAGGTATGTTCAAACAATAAAATACGAGAAATTGGATAAAGATTCAAAGTTTGTAAGTAGATAAACTGAAATTTCTTTGTTATTAATATTGACCGAAAACAAGGCTACCAAGGATCTACAAATAAATCCAAAAATCGTTATAATTGCCATCATCATTTTGCCCATTAAATGACACAAAAAGAAAGTCTTAACATTCGAAGTATAGTCCATGGTTTTCCCAACGTTTAGCAAGCTCTTTGAGAACTTGGTAAAGCCCTTAATTGGGCTACTACGGTTTCCAAAATATGGCTACTTTGCAGTTTCAACACCTCCTTTGGATTAAATTTTTTTCCCTCGCAAGAATTTCGCCATTAATAATAATCTGTACAATGTAAGCTTTTTTCTCATTATTCTATAGACTGAAAAGGAGAAGTGAAGAAGCCAGAAGCCAGAAGAAACAAGATGCGAAGACCATAGATTAATTAATTTGATGAGACATACTCTGAATTCCTATAAAATGCGAAAGCGTTATTGGTTCGTCCCCATTCGGATTTAGAACGGATCTCCGTAAAAGAGTGGCGCTAGTTGCAACCCAACGACCAGAGGAAAGATGTAGTTATGTATTGCATAGATTGCGAAATGGCTTTTGACGGATTTCAACACCATAAACTAGTTTAAATACAGACGCAACTGGACATAAACTAGAACGATATGAGCTGAATTGAAAACGTCTAATAGAACCAATCAGTGGCAGTGTTGACAACGAACTACTCCTCTTTAACCTTTATTAGGAAAACTTCGAGGGACCCTCGAGGGTCAATAATTAGGTATCAAAGTAAATAGGCAATGAATCAACAATTTACGATATGCCGATGATACAGTTCTGACAGCAGATAACATGAATGACAACCAATTGGACAGTTGAAGAAGTTTAACTATCTGGGAACTTGTTTATGTGAAAGCTGGTCATCATCATCAGAGATAGAGATCAAATGATAGGTAGCAAAAGCAATGAAATTTAAAAATGTGTTTACGAACTCTGACTTTGACTTCAACCTCCGAATAATATTAACAAAATGCTACGTATGGTCCTTGCAATTGTACGGTATGGAAGGCTGAACACTGGAAGTTATCACCATCAACAGATTGGAAACATCTGACATGAAGAAATTATGAGGTGAAAAGGAAATGGATGTGGAGAGGTACCATTTGCATCAACTCTTGAAAGAAGTAAAGATATAGGGAAGAAGGGGATTGGCAGAAAGAGGATGTCGCGGGTCCACAATAATAAAAATTGGACAGTGATAAGAACTACTGGAAAATTAATTCGTACCACCAGTATCGGGATAAAATGGTCAGAAGTGATCACAAACAACCATTAATGGGTATTAGAAGAAGAAGAAGTTGATGATAGAAGGAGTCGTGTCATAAAAACTAAAGGAGTCTTCCATAATGACGGAAGAAAGTTGCTTTCGGCTACTGTTATGATTTTATCAGCTAGTGAAGTGGACGCTTCAAAGTAACACCACAAATCGAAAACAAGCGTTCAAATGATCGTATTTATTTTTTAGTAAGATCGTGATGTAAAAGATTAAATAACAAAAAATAATGTTAAGCGCTTAAAATGGATTTTCAATCGCCTATTAAAACTTTGTGGTACCCACACTTGGAGTAGTTTTACATCGCAGAGCTGCCACATATTAGATGATGGTATGAAAAAATTGAATAGAAGTAATCAAGGAAATACACAATTGCTCTGCAGAGATCAAGAAGTAACTAACTTCCATGCTTGGTTTAGAACATGTTTTAAACGGTGTTATTCCGTGTGCCAGTCTAGGGTTCTGTGTTGTTTTAATGTGGAAATGAGTCGCTGGAACAAATTATATTAAGCGAATAGAGAGACGGATATAATTGTGGCTGAATTATTCCCTATCTTTGACTTTTTCCTCACAGGGAAGAAGCAAAAACACCCAGGACTGCCGATTTCACCTTTTGACGGTACGGGAATCGTTAACGATAAATTAACAGGTAGATCCTGGTACCACAACCCTCCGTTGGGCTTAGAGGAAAGGTACTATTTCGTCTGTTATACCAGGGGGTAACAAAGGTTTCTACGTTAAGGTTGTATTCTATATTTAGAATCATGTATCTTGCTTTAATCTCTTTTGCCAGGTTGTTCTATATTCGATTATAGGGCGGATGTATGTTTTCTAAGTATGAAATCGAGCCATTTAACTTGATTAGACTGCATTTTATCCTTATCCTGTCCAGATTGACGAACATTTCGGCCGTTTCATCTTCGCAAAGTATGAGGCGGTAATCTTAAACTGTCGATTTCTGAATGGGATTTCAAGTACTCGTAGATTTGATTTTTTATGGGATAAGATACTGAGTGCGATATCTTTCGCCTATAGTGAATAATTTCTAGGAGATGTCGCAGCTCTATGATGTATAGAAGACTAGTATGGAACTCTGTTGAACTCCAGCGATCTTACCATTCGATACGACTGATATTTTCATTGGTACGTTGAAATATTTATCAATTTTATTGTTAAATACGAAAACGGTTGGATAATAATCTAATTGCGTTGTGACAAGTTTGTTCGTAAAGTGAAAGTATTCAGTTTCCCTTCGCAAAACATTGCTAGAATTATTGGATTTTCGACATTAAGCGGAAAGCACGAAAACAAATAAATTTATTAGAGGACATAAGTAAAAGGTGAGTTCATGTATTCATAAATCAATTAGATTAATAGATTCTGTAATATTGTCGTAACCTGTTGCTTTGAAACAGTGAAATAATCAGTGTGGTTCGACAAAATATAACTCTATTCCAATATTCCAAAATCTTACTATTAGTTTGATGAAAGAGGAATCAAAAGTAATACCAACTGTACAACTTTATTATCGTTATAATACTAGAATACAAATGTTCATTGGATTTTGGTTCTTATCAGTTTTTGTCCGGCATAAATCGAAATATATTTTGAAGGTACACCACTACCTTTAAGAGGTAATATCAATAGATTTGATACTTGTTAACCTTCGACAACTGCAAGAGATGTTCTGATTGGAAAAACTTGGACCAAAATTACTTGTAGGACTTGATTAGAAGTATGCAATGGCGTTTTTGTGATGCGATTAGAACTCCAGAAGGCAATACACATTACTTGTTGCAATCAGTTTCGTTTCATAAGAATTATTTTGTACTGTATCTTCCGATTTTTGCAAAAACATTCATCCGCTATATTCATCTGATCCAGTAGTAAAAATTGTCGAAAAATTTGGAAGGAAATTGCTTGTAGGACAATAAGTAAACAAAATTAAATATTTGAAACAAAAAGCGACCGTAAAGGAGTGTGCCACCCTCTGATTCGGTCGCCCGATTTGCCGCTTTCTAGATCAGGCGCTGGTTTGCTCCCATTCGTTCTGAATATATTATTCTTCGACGGCATTATGTTTTCCTTTTCTCGTTTAGACATTCCATTAGTAGATTATGTTCGAGTAGTTGTTATCTACCAAATCTATAAAACACATATAAAGAGAAAAGTTTTTCTTTATTTCTCTACCCTTCTAGTTCTCAACACCGACTTCCACTTTTCTTGTTTACGGAGTTCTGATGGAAATTACACAAAAACCGAGGCAAAAATCTCGTTCCTCATTTACAAAAACTGCTCCGAGAATGAAATGAATTTTTTCTCCCAAATTAATCGTTTCTTTGTTTGTTGGTTCAAATTTTAACGAATTCTAAGTATTTTATGTACAATTATAAATGCAGGTCTGATAAAAATGTAAACATACGGAAGATAATAATCTTTTCCACCCATTAATACGTTTCACATTATAGTTGTCCATGTGCGAAACAGGGCAACTCCCAAGTTAATTCCACAAACATTGAATGCCCGTCCTTGTGATTTATTTATAGTCATCGCAAAGGACGAACGACAAAAAATTTTAGTTGTTTGAGATCGCATGGCTCGGAAGCATCGTTATACAAGGCGTTTCAAAAAAAGGTGATTCTGTCTCTAGATAAGATAGAAAATTTAAAACTATTTTACACATTTTTTACGATTTTGCCGCAACTACTGGTAACATTGTATTGAAAATTCTTACGAATATGTTTTGGAAACTGATGCATCCAATGAATTTATTTTTATGTCTGACACGGTTCGTACCAAGTACTATTCAACATAACCTAAACATCATTTGATTTTACACAAAAAATGTACTCTTGATAAAATTCGATACTGCATATCGTTTTCGGAATATTTTGATTTGAAAATTATGAAGTAATAACCGATGCCAGTATGAAGTAATGGTGAATGTATTAATTGAACTGAAAATCACAAGATGAAAATTTAAATAAAAAGGTTAATAACATAAAACAGACCTCAATTAGAGTACGTTTCAAAATGTCTATCATTTTTCTAAAGAATCCATTAATTTAAACTATTGGGAGTCAGCTATGAGGTCATTGAAGTGACGTTGAATTTGTCTTTCATTTTTTGAAGTGTAGGCCAATGAATCACCTTTTTTTGGAATACCCTGTATGTAGAATCAAGGCTTCTTTTTTGGTATTTTCACACGACGACCTAATTCATCAACTTTTTTACGACCATTGTATAATTGAGATTTGTTGATATTTACCTTGTTTCAATAGTAAATTGTCGAATTATTATTTCAGCTTATTCATAAACTCTGTGGGATATAAATTCAGTTCGCAATTCTAGTCGGTAACTATATATAGTTTATTTAGAAATGAAAGAAAGTACAATTTTCATTATTTATAAGGTCAAATTTATAAAAATACCAATTTATTATTAGAAAGAATCAAAATTGATACTTCTGTTGTAATAGGGGATATTGATCAATTGAATTTGTACAAAAATGGCAGATACGCCTAATTGCAATCAAACCACGACATTTACCGTTAAATTTACATGACGAAACTCTGTACCATCAATTTCAATGGTAAAACTTGAGATGCTAAACGTTCTTGAGGTTCAGTTGAGGTCAAACAATAAAAAAATTCACGTTATTGTATTGACTTATTTGAATTGGAAATGGGAGAGATTCTGGTAGCCTAAGACATCTTACAAGGCTTATTGGTTTCAATTTTGAATGATAACTTAAGAATGAAAAAGCTTTCCGTCTTGTTTGCTCACAATAGCCATCACGTCGCCAGTAACAATGGTTACTGCTCAACACGAAGAGCGTCGAATTTACTGAGGATTATTTGAATAAAAAGTAGTAACACATTAAATAAATGTATTTCTTTATGTGAAAAGTTAATAGAAACATACGAGGTCTGGTCTGGCTATTAAATAACGAAAATTGTTACAAAAAGTGTTTTATTATGAAAATTATTCTACATTCGAATGCTCCCCTTCAATATACTCCCCCTTCTCTCGCCACACACCTTTCCATACGTTTTTTCCATTGGTCGAAGAAGTGCTGGAAGTCTTCTTCGGCGAGGGCCTTTACAAGCTCTTTTTTTTACCACTTCCATCGACTTAAAAAAGGTCTTTTTCTAGCCTTTCAAGAAAATCTGAGCAGATCCGTTGACGCAAGAGCTTTTGGTCAGGAGTCAAGATTTTTTGGCACCAACTTCGCATAGACTTTTGTCATGTGTAATTTCTCGTGTGAATTTTTCATCGGCGTTTACAGTCTCGGCAATCGTCCGGAAGCTTAATCGGCGATCTGCACGCACAATTTGGTTGCTTTTGGTTACTGTTTCCGGAGTTGAAACAGTCACAGGGCGACCTGTTCGCTGGTCATCTTCAGTGCTCTCTCGGGCCTCACTAAAACGCTTACACCACTCAAAAACACGCTCACTAGATAGAGAATTGTCCCCATAGGCCTCTTGCAAGAATTTATAGTACTCAGTCGGAGTTTTTTTCAATTTAACGAGAAATTTGAGATTGATAGGTTGCTCCTGTTTTTCGTCAAACATGGTGAGAAAAAAACACGTTTGTTTCAAACCGCTACTGCACAAATAGTGACGGAAACATGTTTTGGGACGTGCATAGACAAGATATCTAGATACCCAACGCACCGCTCGTTTTTTACACCCTCTAGGGCGCGCAGTCTCGTTATTTAATAGCCAGACCTCGTACAGTACGCTTAATGAGTATATTTTCAAATGTATACATGGTAAGAATGTAGTGAAAAAATTGATAAATCTCAAATCGTGAAAGAGGGCTCCGACCTAATTAATTCATATTCCTTGATTCAAGAATTATTTAGAACTGGAGTATAAAGAAACGAAAGTTTGTTAGAATTTGGAAATCGGTTGCAATTCCTTAGAAGGAGTATTGTTCAAAGTATCAATAATTTTTGATGAAACTCCTAGGAATATCTTCATAGCTAAGTTGGAATTTCTGGAACCGTTGGTGATATTTATAGGGGAAAGTACCCGAATATCGGATAGCTTTTGCTTAATTATGTCACTTAGAAAGTTTTATGTTTTATTACACTAAAATAGTGTAATGATATACTTTCTTATGTTGTTTACAAGATCTGAAACTTACAGAACGATTAAAAAAGAGATTCCTAATGACGAATGATAAGTGCCCCTACTTTTTCTATCAATTTCATGAATTTATAAACACCGTCTTTTCCTCACTTAATTTATTTAAAAACTTCACACTACACTTATCTAACTTATAATAATTAACTAATTAATTATTTATTTAAATTCACCGGTTACTTTTCTATATAGGTCCTTTCATTATGAATTTTAAACTAACTGCGCTAAACATATTCGTTTATATACCCAAAAAGATATTCTGAAAAATCTAGATAATAAACAAACAAAACAAATAAATAAAGATCTTCCGAGAAATTAGTTCTGAGAAAAATAACATAAACAACTCGCCACTATAAAAAAGCGTCAGAGGCGCCGCGAATTCGCCAAATTTTAGAATTCCATTATAATCGGACAGGACCGATTTCACGGCCCATGTCGTGAATGAATTCTGTTCACACTACCACTACCCAAACACTCACAATTACGCTGTCCCAGGGTAAGGTTCAGGTATGTGGACGATATTTTCTCTATATTTGATACGAAAAAGGCAAATGTAGATGATTTCTTTTCAGAATTCAATTCAAAATGTCAATCTATTAGGTTTACTTGATAAATAAGAAATAACGGACAGTTATCATTTTGAGAAAAGTTAGTAAATGAGAATTTTATGTATTCAGAAAAAAAAGACAAATTGCAGGTACATCTCGGTTGAATACTTGTGGGATAAAATGTCAGATTAATAGAGTGGTATTTGTGAAATTAACTGTAATGATTGTGACAAGAAGTATGTTGGGCAAACTAGGAAGTCGGTTAATGTCCGCTTTAAGGAGCACATAACAACTATAAATTGTTGGATGCATTTGAAAGGCTTGAGATTGTTGAATGTGAGAATAGTTTAAATAGGGATTTTTCCCCCACAGCCCACTCTATAGTTTACTAACTGACCCGGAAAACTTCGAACCGCCCTATTTACTGAGTTCCCAAAAGACTTTGTTTTATGACAAAATTGATAATAGCTTCTGTTTTAAATAGGACCATACATTGAAATAAAGTCGAAATAAAATAATAAGATATATTGCATGTAATGTACAATATTTTTGGTTTTTTCTTATGGAGAAAAACTTGAGCGAAAAACATGGCAATTCAAGGTTTATTCTACAAGTTTCTAGTGTTGGGCGTTGTGATTTATTAATTATCATTGCAAATGCGAAAAGAAAAGCCAGATGACTGTAGTGGTATTATTGGAAAAAACACATATTCGCCTTTGAACTTTTTTATGATCACAGTGGCTTCAATTACATTATTGTTTTTTTCAACAGCGAGTCTTGTTCTGTTGCACAGTTTTGGCTGAATTGGATTGCGTAACATCATTAGCGAGCCAACTTCAAATTGTGTGGTGGTAATACAGGCAAATCCAATGAATTCAATTAGATGATTGACTACTTCTTTTGTGTCGATAATGGAATCGATCCACTGAGGGTAATTATCCATTAATTTTACTCTGAATTTTTATATTTTATAATCAATCAATCACATAACTTTTTTTTTAAAAAGTTTATGTGACCAAAGTCTGAATAAATTTTAATTAATTGATCGATTTTTACATTTTTCCTTTCGTTTTGTATACAAACCTTGCCGTGGCAGTAACTAATACAAAAAAAAAGAATTATCCAATTTGTTGCATTGTTTCTGAAGTTATGCACCTACATATATCACGCAGTTAAGGAATGAATATGAAATTTCTTACAAAGTAATTTTTCATTCTGGAATCGTTATTCGTGAGGAATATTTAGTATAAATCGTTAGGTCAAGTCAATAGGTTATGGCCCACGAGAGAATACCTCCACCAGACGGTAACTCTGTACTACATAAGCAAGTGTCGAATTATACATCATAAAGAAGGCGAAGAACCACTCGGATTAAATATTTTCCTGCCGATAAAGAGTTTACTCGAGGCAGTGAAAACACACAAACCGCAACGCAAAACACGATGAGTACCTGTCGGATTTTGGTTTACTTTCAATCTCTAAAGACAGAAGATCTCATGGAATCCCCCATAGAATTTAGAAGGAAAGAAAGAGACTACGCGCGAAACCGCAACGCAAAACACGATGAGTACCTGTCGGATTTTGGTTTACTTTCAATCTCTAAAGACAGAAGATCTCATGGAATCTCCCATAGAACTTAGAAGGAAAGAAAGAGACTACGCGCGAAACCGCAAAGCAAAACACTATGAGTACCTGTCGGAATGACAGTGAAATGTCCAGTGTGGGAGAGATTTTGGTTTACTTTCAATCTCTAAATAGGACGTGTCGGTCAGTTTGAGTGTTGGTGCAATTGTAGAGGAGAAAACGAATCTCCTGGTTCAGGAATATCCGGAAAAGCTCAGGCATATATAACATCGAAAAATTGTTTAGAGTGACTGAAAACAGGGATCAGCTTAGCATTTTAATTGCCAACTCGAGGGGGGCCCGACAAGGCACAATAAGAACAAGTTAATGACATTGAAGTCCTTCGTCAAATAATAAAATAAATTGAGGTTAGGTTGTTTGTTTATAACTTGATGGGTAAAGGCGTAATGTAGAAATGCGCGTTTCACGACGTAGTTAAACGTTGGACTAATAGCGGAATATGTCTCTAACATTCATAAAACTTTATATGATTTTCATTGAAATATCTGATTTTATAACTTTGAAAACGGTTTAAGTCATTCATTTATAGACTAATAAATTTATTTTTTACCTTTAAGTGCTTGCATTACATGAAATCAGCATTCCAAATTAGCACGGGAATTTATTTGATGGATACTAATTAAGCTGATTTTGCTTATATTTGAAACAGATGGTAATAATTATACAATAAACAACAATGAAGACTCCTCTACTATTTGTTATCTCGTTTGCAGTTAAATATATGTCTAATTATAACCTAGCGCGAGAATTTCACTTAACTGCTTTGCAGAGATTCTGGAATAATTTATGAATGTTGTACAGTGGAATATGAGCTGAGAGAATGTTTTTAATGAAAAATTCAAATAATTTGTCGTTTCATATCAAGATACAACTACGCACTCACAATAAAAATACTTTTTTTAATATAACATTGATTTTGTAGCAATAATTTACTGCACATAAAACCGAACCACGTTAAGTGTACTTTTAGTTTTAGAAACAGTTGGTAATAGTCGAGTATTAAATCTGGAGAATATGATGATTGCTCAATTAATGTCTAGGATGCCCGAGCTAAAGCGGTTGTAACCTCAGAGCCCAGTTAATGCGCGCGTTATCCTGATGCAAGGAAAAACCTTTACAAAATTTTTCCTGTATCATTCTTTCATTCTCCCATCGTATAATAACTACTCGAATTAATAAATTTGAATTGAGGTTAAGTCTCCTGAACGTAAGCATATAAATATATCACAATACGTTGATCCACTCGATCCATTTTGATATTGAAATATAATTTGAAGTGATGATAAAATAATTTCGTTCATAAATACGTCAATAGAAGAGCAAAGGAATCAGTTTTGAATTCAATTAAATTAATAATCTTTGATATTCCTTTCAAAATTCTGCGAAAATAAAATGATAACCTAAAGCTTCTTCGGGAGCACATTAAGGAGGCAATCCCCCGATAAGACTCCTGTCAATATTCGTAGATTGTTTTTATTTAGGTTATAAATGAAGAAATATCAGTATAGAAAAAGTTGGATGGAAAGTATTTCAAAAGAAATTTTTTATTGGAGACCTATCAATTAAGGACGATTAGGATGTTGTACATCAGGTAGGAATATAAAAATAAAGTCTGGAATTTGTTGTTTGTTGAAAGTATTTGTATAATATAATAATTCCATCTGAATAAATAATAATATTTGCAGTTCTTTTTTCTATATTCCCTAATTCTATAAAACAATCTTTAAAAAAAGTAATGGAAGAAGAAGAAGATGTGTAGAAGTTTAGAAGCACTATGTGTATACATGCAGCATTCTTTATTAAGAAGTAGACTAAGTTGCATAAGGCAAAGAAGATAAAAAGCATATTAGAAAAACGTTGGAAGAAGATGAAGATGAATAAAACTGAATATATAAATGTATTGGAGCACATGCTGTAAATTTGGTTTTGGAAGAGGAATCCATTAATAGCTGCCTAACTTTTAGCATAGACGAAAGACCGGGATGATACGTATTTAAGATAAAGACATAAAGACAAAAATAGCCATAAGCCACGAAACAAACTCTGATTAAATAAAACAAAAAAAGAATCTTCCAAAACAATGTAAACAACAATAAGAGCTGTAGAAATATGACAAAAATGCTCAATAAAAAGGAAACCAGAGAACAGAGCACTGGTGTGGTGAAAGCCTCCAAGAAGAAGACGTAGAGGACAACCAACTCTAAGATGGAAAACATACATTGCGTAGGCAGTTAGAAACCTGAGAATAGGAGACTGGAATGTAAGGGAGATATAGAGGAAAGAACAACGAATTAATGAGGGAAAATGCCGGAGAATTAGAAGGAGTAAAGTAATTGAAACATCGTTTGTTATCTTATGAATGGTGCTCACTTTGAATGCTATTCATATTGAAACATCTGGTATAAAGTAAGACGTGGTCCATGACTTCCTAGAAAAATGGTTTAGTGAATAAGACGACAAACAAGCTGCTCATGATTAGGATTGGAAAATATTAAAGCACAATATAATGTTCATAAATGAAGTTTGTGAAAAACTGGATAAACAAGTTCTCGGCTCTAGTCGAGAGAAAGAAGAGATTATAATGTTTATAAATGAAGTATGTGAGAAACTGGAAACATAAGGTATTTGAGACTAGGCTAAAATAAGAAGAGGTTAGAGCAGGATACAATGTTCAAAAATTAAGGATGTGAGAAGAATTGCCCAAAACTTAGAGCGTTGAGGTGAAGAAGACGGTACAATGGAAAAGAAGTAATACAAAAAAATATCGAAGAATTGTTTCAAAAGATTAGTTTAGAATGGGACAAAGTAGAATCATTTTATTTATTTCTAAATTTTTCATGCTTCAATATGACTTCGTACATTCAACTATGTGCCAGAAATTATTCATCAATGGTTTTTTATCCAGCAAAACATGGCAGCAAATCAGTTTAATATTAGCTAGTTTTTCGATATAATCCATACAGATCACACTTTCAGTATACCAAAATATTGTGGTCGGAAAAACGGTTTTGGTCTCTTGACTTGATTGTTTCGTCTGTATATTTATTCTTGGGGTATAATGGTTCCATTTACATATTCACTTTGATTACGTTTGAAGATATCCAATTATTAATCTGAATTTTTAACGCGAGCGAGTTTTTGATCGGCATCTAACAATCGCTGCACGCATCTTGCAGGTAGCTTCCTGCAAGATGCAAAAATGTGCAAACCACTTACAAATATCAGTCCATTGGATGGAAGATAATAATCAACTGACTTTTTCCTGATTTCTCAACTAGAAGTCGATATTTTTTGTCGTCCATTTCAACAAATATAAAAGCTTGAACAATTTTCTTGATTTTAACATTAAAATAGAACTAACTAATTCTAGAAACCGACAGTATTTGGTATACACAAATAATGGTTTGACTTTAAACTATCCATAAACATGAAGGCAGTTTTTCAAAAAAGTGAATGTTTGGTTAGGTCAGACTTATCTTTATTGAAGACTCGTTAACATACTTGCATACTTACAAATTCTGTAAAGATTCACTGATGAACTTTCTTTAAATATTCGCCTTGTTTTCAACATTATTTGATTACTTAATGGCTAAATAATCAATTTAAGGGAAGGTTTTGGAACATGAATTGGGCTGCTAGATCCCCGGATCTTATAATAATGATTTTTTTGTATAAGGAAAGGTAAAACAAATATTTTATGAAGAAAATGAAATTTTAAAATAACAGAATAATTGGCAAACAGTTGGTTTGATCAATTGAAAGAGAACAAGCGTTTGGATAATTCCGAAAACGTAGGATATTTTTTTTAGTACCAAGATACTACTAATAGGTCAAAGGTGAATTTCTTATAATAATATAAACTGAAAATGGACAGATGTAAATTGATCGCCAAGGTAATCCCTTTATCTGCTTTTCGAAAAGGGTAGCTACTAAGGACATGTAAAGTTGTACGGGACAATAGGTTAATGGTTATTCGGTACATATACCTTAAATTTGGAGTAAACAGTTTCTTGTTAATTTGCTTTCATTAATTTCTATTTTTACCTTCGAGCATAGTAAAAAAAGTCGATGAGAGTGATTGACAGTGAACGAGGAAGAGTTTAATTGTTTGGGAAATATCATGGAGGTGTTGCCTAACAAGCTGCTTTGAAAATCAAGGCTATTGAAACGGAGCACCTGACATCCAGGAGGAAAGATCCATCCAAGAAGAAGTCCTTCAAAAATTTCTTGTAGAACTATAGCAACAAATTTGCCGTAATCCGAAATACTGTATATGGATGGATCGTTCACATTCTGCGTAAAGATTTTTTAACAGTTTTTTACTATTCACATACTCCAAAATAGTTTTTTGTTTGCTACCAAGTAAGACAACTGAGTCCTTTAAAACATGCTGGTACCTATTAACAAGCGATATTTATGAAAAGTTTGGTCTTAGTTTGGATCCCAGGAAAATTTTCGTTGATTTTGAAAAGGTGAACAAGGTGCGTTTGACCTATAGGTCATATGAAGTCAATAGGAATAAGTTCTGATTATAAAAAAGAACGAAATAGGAATCTCGGGCTGACTTATTTGAACCCAATTGAAATAGAGGACTGTCGATTTAAAGCTGTTTAAATCAGGTTAATTTTGGTGACATATATCGTCGAAAAATTAATTGTCAAATTACAACGCGTATATAAAAATAGTTTCAGTTAGAACCATTTGTTTCTTTTGGTTTCTGTATAATAACCTGGTGACCAATTTACCTGCAAGGATTAAATGAACTCTTGGTAGTCTTGGGTACAAGTTTACCATCGCCGTTGACAACTGATTTCTAAATTCGATATATGGGCCTGAATGTTAATTCTCTTAACTCCGCCTGGTGTGTTTCGGTGTGGTGGATTGAGTAGCCCGCTGGACACAACTGCCGGTCCCAAGCCCGGGTAAAGGAGGAGGGTCAAGTCGATAGGCCAGCCCCCTATCACTTGGAAAAAACTTCTTTTGGCTAAAAATCCGAAAACTAGGCCTCGGAATATGGATGATCAAAATGGAAAACGACAATGGCAACGAAAACGGACTATGATTTGTGGAACATGGAATATACAGGGAATTAGAACGAAGGTAGATGACATTTTACAAGAAATTAAAAAACATAAACTGGACTTTATTGCTCTCTCTGAAACAAAGAAAAAAGGACAAGGTACACAAACACTCGGGGAATATATCCACATATACAGCGGCGTTAACAAAGAAGAACATGCAAAAAGGGGTATATCGCTCCTTATACATGAGAAGTATAAGAAGAACGTCTCCAGCTGGGAAGCAATAAGCGATAGAACAATAAAAGTTAATGTCAATTTAAAAGGCTGCAAAATAACAATAATTGCTACTTATGGACCTAATGAAGACGCACGGGTAGATGAAAAAGAAAAGTATTATGAAACGCTAAATGAGCTAATATCTCAGACAGGTAACGATCGAGAAATCATAATACTGGGAGACCTAAATGCTAGAACTGGCAAAGAAACGAAGCATGAGATAATAGGGCCCTACGGTGAAAATACCAGGAATGATAATGGCTCCAGGTTGATAGATGTCTGTCAACATAACTTACTAAGAATAATGAATGGGTATTTTAAACATAAGGAAATACACACATATACATGGACGCAAATAACTAGAAATCTAAGATCAATAATCGACTATCTTATAATGAAACAAAAAACGAAGATAAAAGTGCACAATGTCAGAGTATATCGATCCGCAGAATGTGGAAGTGACCATCATCTGATAAAAGCTAAGTTAATAATGCCAATAATCAAAGACAACAAACAAAAGAATCAACTGCAAAACAGTAAAGATTTAACAGATATAGATATACCAAACTATAATATAGAAAGCCTTATGAACGAGAGCACAAAATTATTATACCAACAAAGACTGGACCAAAACCTCCCACAGGAGTACGAACAAGAACCAACAGACAATCTTACCAAAGTAGTAATTGACAGCATACACAAAGCAGCCAAAGAAGCCTTAGGATATAAAGAAATGAAAAAGAGAACACGAAATTATTGGTGGACTGAACAACTGCAAAATTTAAAAGAACAAAAACAACGATTGTATCATACCTGGCTAAGCACTAAAAAAGCAGAACATAAGGAACAATATAGTGAAGCTGTATCAAAATTTAAAACCGCTGCGATAGAGGCCAAAAACCTCAGCTGGGAAAATAAATGCAAGGAATTGGATACCTATTTAGGAGGACGCCAATCCAGGGAATCGTGGAGATTTATAGATAATGTTAGATCTGGCAGAAAAGAAAATATCCCAATAGGCACCATATCACCAAATAAATGGCAAGACTATTACCGCTCATTACTCAGAGAACAGAGATCTGAATATAGTAACATGCCGGCTGAAGACATACGGATTACAGGTGAACCAATAAAAATCAACGTAGAAAAAACAAAGAAAGCTATAACACTACTTAAAAATGGGCGCGCTCCTGGTCCAGAGGGAATACCTGCAGAATTAATAAAAGCAGGAACAAATAGGCTGTTTAATATCCTAACAGAAATTATCAATAGACATCTAAATGGAGAACCAATACCGCAAACGTGGAAAGAAGGATGGATCACGTCCATATACAAGAAAGGAAATAAGGAAGACTGCAATAATTATAGGGGCATTACAGTGACTAGTACGCTCAGTAGGTTATACGGAAAAATAATAAAGGAGATCATTTGTGAAGAATATCACCCATACAAGTCCGAGGAACAAAACGGCTTCAGAGCAGGTCGATCGACGATAGATAGTATTTTCTGTCTATCACAAATAATCGAAAAGAGAACCGTAAGATCACAAGAAGTGCACCTACTATTGGTAGACTTGAAGAAAGCGTATGACACAGTACCTGTCTCAAAATTATGGGAGGTTCTGGAAAGAACGAGCATAAATACCACTCTAATAAAGGCTATAAAAGAACTATACAGAGACACAACAGCAAAAATAAAAATAGGTAACAAGGTGACAGACGGCTTCAAAACAACCAAAGGCTTGCGACAAGGGTGTTGTTTATCCCCAACTCTGTTCAACATATACATAGATGAAGCCCTAAGAGTTTGGAAAAAAAAATGTAAAGGAATGGGACTAACTATTGGGGAGAGCACCTTGTATACACTGCACTATGCCGATGACCAGGTAGTGGTAGCACAGGAAAAAGAAGATCTGGAGTACATGTCTAGAAAACTTATAGAAGAATACCAAAAGTGGGGTCTACAGGTTAGCACGGAGAAGACACAATACATATGTATAGGATCAGAAGATTCACCTGGGAATTTAGATCTAGAAGGAAAAATAATTAAAAACTGTAAGGAATGCATATACCTAGGTGTAAAACTAACAACAACAGGACGAAACGAGGAAACAATTAGGGACAGAATAACCAAAGGAAGAAAAGTAATAAGAGCCCTGAACTCAGTGCTGTGGCAAAAGAATATTAGACCAGAAACAAAAAAGAGAATATACAACGCCATTTTACAACCAATAATTACATATAGCTCCGAGGTTTGGCAACTTACAGAAAAGCAAAAAAATAACTTAAATGCAGTGGAAATGGATTTCTGGAGGAGAGCAGCAAGAATATCTAGAACGGAACATATAAGAAACGAGGAAATAAGAAGACAATTGAAAGTAGAAAGAACTTTAGTAGAAGATATAGAAAAGAAACAGTTGATTTGGTACGGACACGTTAAGAGAATGGGAAGAGAACGACTACCAAGAATAATATTAGAATGGACCCCCAAAGAAAAAAGAAAGAGGGGAAGACCACCTAGAACATGGCTACAAGGAATCACTAGAGCAATGTCCGAAAGGAACCTAGCAGTCGACGACTGGCAAGATAGACAGGCCTGGAGATTAGGAACCCAAAGGCGTATAACGCTATAAAAGGGGATATATATATATGTTAATTCTTAATAGCTTTTCCCAATAACTTTTTCTCATACTTTCCACATAGAAAATTTTCCAATATATTCTTGATTTTTCAAAACTTGAATTATAGTCTGTGAAGTGAAGCAACGCTAAGAAACTTGAAATAGAGAATTTATAGTTGTCATCACTCTTCCAAACTGCCCTAACAGAACTATTAATGAGATAACAATCAATTTTGTAACTGAAATAAGTGAAATTAAAATGTACTTTTTTTTAGATATTTGAGCAATAAGTTTCGATTCAACAGACTATCATGCATCATCTTTAGCTCGAATGAATATCATGCCGTTAGAAAATGAGATATTAGTTGATGAAAACTTTTCTAGCACAAAGTTTCTAATGACGTGTCAAGATGCTTGTACGAATTATTATGTATCGTTCAGCTTACCCTTGATACCCGGTTTAGATCGATATAATCGGTAGGACCATGTGTCTCCCATATATCCTCATCCCCAGGAGCATCATCGAGCTCTTCAAATTCATTGAAGGGGGTGTCTTTCTGCATTAAAATCGTATTGTTAATAATTTGATTTGAGAATTGATTTATAACAGAATTACTTCATTTTAGATTATTTATGATATATCAGAATAAGAGATTTTGATGATATCGATTGCTGAAACTGCGGTGAAAATTCACCATGAACTCCCTACCATTTATTTCTGTTATAAAAAGAAAAAATTAGCTCAATCTGAATCCTTTAGATTTTTCTTTATGAAATTCTTGAAAGAAAAGATTTAAATCGAAGCTGTTGACCGAAAAATGTGGTATCTCGCATTTATATAGAGGGTGTCTCATGAAATGGATCTGTTTCCAATGTAAACTTTATTTATTAAATAATTATACACAAAGGAAGTCTTAATCTTAGAAGTAGGACTAGATAGTATAACCATTTTCTATAGTCTAAACCTAAACGATTGGTACACTTACGGTTGTGGACCCCATTTTTTCTTACGCCCAACGAAGACCTCCGTGGAGTCTCCCGTGGACCCCTGGTGGTCCACTTTGTATCACGGGTCTAAACCCAACGTTCAGTAATCTCTTTGAGACAATTATTTGACTTAGATGCAAAAAATTGTTGCACATTGCATTTTAAATATCTCCTTTGGCTTCAAAGCTCTTCCCACGCAAGAGTTAGAATAAATAGTAAGCTGACTGTACAATTACACTTTTCATAGAATAAGAGACTAGTCTAAACAAGTTACGGCATGTTTAAATTGAGGCCTAGTAAATTTCACATACGAAAACCGATAATACTTGTGAGACAATCTAATATTTTTTTTAATCCAACTACTCCTCCACCAAAATTAGTGCGAATTGGCCAAATATTGGTTAAAAATTGGGGAAGATTTAATAATTTGTTAATGTAAATATCACATTGTTGGTTCAATCTGTTATCGAAATGATTGACTATGAATATTTCATCATTAGATGGTGTCGTAATTGAATTCAGGAAATTTATCAATGAAAATGAAAATACTGTGCTACGTTGTAGTTACATAAGACCTTTCTAATCTTTGGTTTATATTCCTCAGATGGTTAACGCGACATTAAACAGTAATAATATGAATACTGCCGTTATTTAAAATTTAATGGAATCCACAAGATACTAAGCTTAAAGCGACATGAAATTCTGAGTAGTCCATTTCGGAAAAGTTGTACAAACGGTATTGGTGAAAATAATTTTTCTCTAAAAAAGATTTTGATCCCGTCCAGTTAAGATGTTTTCGTTCTTTTAATTAAACGAGTTTTTTGTACATGAAGGATGAGAGAGAAACTTTTTACCTTTCGTTGACGTTTGCGATTTAATTAAATTCCTTTACGAGACGGTGACATTGATAAGTATCGGTGAGTTAGGTAAATGTAAATAAGACTTTTTTCCATTAATTTCTCTCCAGCTTTAGTAAGGTCTAACGTTGAATGGTATTTCGACGGTATATGAATCTGATAATACAGAAATTTTCATATATACTGAAGGATCTAAGAAAAATTTCGATTTTACACGATAAATAATGAAGCAGCCTTATATTTTGACGGATTTTTTTTTCAGACTAGTGCGGTACAAAAGAATCCAACACTGATCATTTCGGAGCTGATTGCTAGGATAAAATTTCAAATTTGACTTTCATTCAGTTCGAAATAAGGTTCAATTTTGATAGTAATTTCATTTTTTGAGCTTAAAGTTTTGAAAAATTAATTGTCATAGTTTAATTGGGTCAAATATTGGTTTCCTGAGCTTAATTTGGTAAATAATAAGCTTTTTTCAAGTATAATTGAATGAAGAATAGGAATTTCTAATTTTAATTTTGTCAAAAATGGGATTTTCTGTGTTTGATTTGGTGAATAATGATCTTTTTCAAGTTTCACTACTAATTAGGTGAAGAATGGTATTTTTTAATTTCAATTTTGTCCCAAAATTATATTTTCTGAGCTTGATTTGGTAAATAAAGATTTTTTTTACGTAAAATTACTAATTAGATTTTTTAATATGAATTTGACCTTAACCTGAATTTGCTGATTTTAATTCAGTCACGAAATGGAATTTCTGATATTAATTTTGTAAAATAATTATCTTTACTTGTACTCGTTCGAGCACAAATTGCTTTTGTGTGATTAATTTATTTAACTTGGCTAAATATGAAACTAGCTTTCCTAAGTTTGATTTAGTCAAAATATCTGTTCTTTTAGGTAAAGTTTTACTATTCAGAGTTTAATTAAACATTATTATGTTTCAATTTAGAAATAAAACCCTAATTTTTAAAGTTATTGATTCTCTAATTTCTATATTGTTAAAAATTGATTTTCTACATTCAATTTGATCCAAAATAGCATTTTGTAACTTTTTATTTGGACAAAAAATTTTTTTATTGAGTTTTTACTTTCCGATTTTAATTTTGTATAAATTGAGTTTATTCAGTTTGATTAGGTCAAAATTAGGTTATTTTAGTTCAATTTTGCAAATAGTTGGCCTTTTCAAAAGTAATTTTCTTCTAAAAGTTTAATTTCATGAAAAAGTGTTTTTCCTAATTCATATTCCATTAAAATACGGCTTCAGAACTTAAATTTTCTTCAAAATTGACTTTTCTACTTTTAGTTTTGCCGTTCTAGGTTTAATTTGGTCTAAATTAATTTATTTAGTGTGATTGAGGCAAAATTAGCTTATATCAGTATAATTTTGCAAACAATTGGCCTTTCCAAAGAGAATTTTGTGAAAATTTTGAGAAAACAGTGTTTTTTCTAATTTACATTTGTTTCTCTGGTTTCAAATATAACTTTCAAGGATTAAACTTTGTTAACGATTGGTTTTTCTAAGGACAATTCTGAGAGCACAAAATTTTTCAAGTATAATTTGGAAAAAATGTTTTTTATAATTTCGATTTGGTTAAAATTTAGCTTTGTGAATTCAATTTGGTCCTTTCCGAGTTTAATTTAGTCTAAATTGACTCTATTCAGTTGAACTAAGTCTAAATAGGCTTATCTGAGTTTATTTTTGTTAATAATTAGTTTTTCTTAGAAAAACTTTAAATTTTTTAGTTTAATTTGTAGAAGTAAATTGTATTTCGTTGAAATTTGGCGTTCTAAATTAATATTTCTACAAAATGGGCTTGCCTCATTTTGATATAGGGAAAAATTTGATTTTAGGTTTATATTTATTTATAAAAATTGACGAAAAAGTGTTTTTTTATTTTACATTACACCAAAAATTGTCTTTTAAAATTCATTTTGCTCCGAAAGTAGCTTTTCTATATTTAATCTGGTTAAAACATTCGTTTTAAATCAAAATTAGCTCTGCTGAGCAAAATTTCATGAAAATAGGCTTTTTAGTATAAGTTATTGAAAAATTTTGTCAATATTTGATTTTTCTAGTCTTAGTTAGCTTAAAAATATTCTCTGTTTAATTTGGTGAAAATAGAATTTTAATTGGTCTCATACAAATTCGTTTTAACCAAAAATGGGTTATCTTATTTTGATACGGTCAAAAATTTTAAGAAAATTTGCTTTTCCATGTTTAATTAGTGAAAATTAACTCAGCTGTGTTGAAATTTAATTTTCCGGGTTCAATTTGATTAAAAATTGGTTTCTGTGATTTTTTAACTCAAACTCGTCAAATATTTTTTAATAGATTTAGTTTAGAGACGTTGGCCATCCTAATTTTGAGTGAGGGCGATGTTCATCTATAAGTTTCCTGAATGAAATGAAGCAAACTAATTCTTCTTGGGACAACCGGTATGTTCAAAGATAAAAACCATCACTGGACATCAATAATTAATTACAAAATTAAATATTCACCAGCAGACGCTGAACTTTTATGAATTAATTAAACGTCTTTCAATATAAATTTCAAATTGTTTCAAAAAAAAGGATTCCTTTGAAAATGATCTTTGAAATAGCAATTTTCTGGAATACGGTCGACACCTTGACGCCAATCTCAATATTGATCTCAATAAAAATGAAAGTGCACCGTTCTTTTACAACTTTATAGGAAATTACCTGGAAAAGAGGTTGATCGGTTTCACTTTTTACAGCCGGGATCTGAATTTCGTAGGAGATTTGTTCAAATTCAGGAACATTGTCGTTGATGTCTTCAACTCCTACTACGACTCGCGTTATAGACGTGAGAGGGGGACTTCCATTATCACTGATAAGAACCTGAAACGAAAATATAAAATAAATTAACAAAAAATAAAACCGACAATCATATTGTTATTGTGTAGTGTCGCGTAAAGATAAAACTCAACAGCAATAAATCGTGGAGAGATAATAACAGATATAAATTTTATTAAATCACGTAATGCCGGGTGAGATAGAGCAGCTTTTTTCTTTTAAATTTAATAAAAAGCAGTCGATATAAAAATCCACGACCCACTCAATTCGATTGTGCCTTTCTCCACGATTCTCCGAGAAACCGTCACTTCAAGATGTTTAATTCAAAAAGTCAAACTATTATTTCAATAGCATCTCATTATGAAATTCCATAATGTTTCCACTTTCTCAAATATTGAAGTTCGTACACCCAATCAATTTAAATGCAATTCATGCACTTCTATTTTTTTTTTAGTATAAAAACTGTTGCGTTATTTGGTTTTTTCAAATTCTTCGATTTCAATTAACTAATCGAAGTACTTTATATCACAGTGGCCATCGAGTGAAGTTATTCTCTAGAACATAGTGTCCAGTTTTAGGCCCGCCGCATATTGAACCCAGTAGAGATCCTGTACTCTATGATTCTACTCATAAAGAACATACTGCTAATTTTTCTTCACTTGCAATAGGCTTTTTTGCGTTGCACTCTTGACCAGTAATATCATTTTCAATCAATTTCTGAGCCTCACTCAACTGTCTTCTGTTTAACCGAAACGCCTCCTTGAACATATTTTCTGGACTTTCACCAGATAACTAACCCTATTACACTCAAGTGGTTTGGGTGGTGCCTGCCACGTGGAGATGCCTTTGATTTTGATCTTTAATTTCTGTAGTCACGCTCGTCTGTCGAGTAGGTTCTGCAGATACTGCTCTAGGTGGAATTATGTTGTACAGTTCGGAAGAGTATCTGGCGTGGTGGTATCGGTAAAACGGAGGCAGGTCAGCGACTTTTTCTACGCTCTAAGCTGTCCAAGTTTCTGGTCGAGCATCTTCAAAATAGGCTTGGGAGGCTAGATCCGAATGCAATACTCAAAAAATGAACGAATCTAGACTTTCTAGAGGGTCATACTGCTCCTATCCTCAACACCTAACAAGCTAATTTGCGGTATTGGTGATATTTTATGTCCAGACAGGACAAAAATTGCAGCCTTCTTTGTAAAAACAGTATCTTGGTATTTTGCTGCATTTAACTAAATCAGATTGCTTCTGCCCAACTTTAAAATTGGTATTGATGGTGGTGATCTGTTGCTGCCTACGGATTTGGATGTCAGCTGTTTTGACCAATGACACAAGTGTGCTATCGTCGGTAAAGCTATAGATTGGGTTTGCAGTTTGATCTAATAGATCGTAGATGTACAGGAGAAAGAGAGTAAGTGACACCGTTGACCTCAAACCTTTCTGAGGTGCGTCCAACGATAGCGACACGGATGCAATGGTCTCTGAGAAAGTTAGTAAGCCAGTCGATAAGTGAGGACGACAAACTATACGATATCAATTTATTTAGAAGGTTGGCATGCATTGGCAATATAGGCCAGGAGATCCTTGGTTGATCTATGTTTACGAAAACAATATCGATAGTCGCTGATGATGTTAGCAGACTCAATATATCTAAAGTTTTGTTGGTTAACGACATTCTGAATGAACTTGGCAATGGCTGCAAATAAATCTATCGGACGATAGTTGTTGGAAACCGTATTTTGGGGAAAAAAGTTTGTATAGCAGACTTATTAGTTGCACATTTCTTCCTTCCTTTAAGTCCCCTTTAACCTGTGAGAAAGGAACATACCAAATCACCCAATATTCAACGTATTGCTTCAAGGCTACCATGAAAAATCGTATTTCATTTGATTACTGGTATTGAAAGGCGCTTTCGTGTGTTTGCTGAAGTATACGCGGAATTGGATTGAAATAGATTGAGTGGAATCCGTGGAATGTAAGACCGCACTTGGCATGACCAAGATTGGAAAAAATTATTTAATTATCTGACCTACTATACTATATTGCATTCTCGGATTTCTAAGTATCTAGTAAGTTTATGAACGCAGGAAACCGAAGCGCTTTTTGATATATCTCTAAATGTCTGTACAAAAAAATGTTCCTTTCAATACATGACTTTCTTTATCATTCGAGTTCCCGATGATACATCGAATTTTGGAAACAGCGAACTTGAACAAATCAGCTAAAATTTATATATATTTTTTTCCTTTGTGCGTGAATCCCAGGGCAATATCGACTACATAAATAAAGAATGCATTCACATTCGATTGAAGCTTTTCCAAATCCGAAAAAATTCACGTTAATACGAATTTCAAATTGATGTAGTTAGAAGAATTTGAAGCGGCGAAAAAAAACCCGCAGGAGGAAGGCGCATCGGGAATAAAAAACGTATAACATACTAGCTGGCGGGGAATATAGAAAGCATAATGAAGATAATGATAATGATTCGAATACGGCAAATAAAGAGGTATCATTCTATTTTTTGTTAGTCACAAAATTGTAGGCTGACTAAAACTCGAAAATTTTTCGAAAGGAAATGTATCGTATAATTTGTGCTAACAATTAGGTACAGAAAGTGTAATATTCAACCTAATATTAACTAAAATAATGCAATGAAAGAAGTAATTACATTTATTCGAGTATACAAAACGAGCCGACTTTGTTTTTTGTTGATAAAGTTTGTTGGTTAAGTTGACATTAGTTTTTGTGCAAGTACCAAATTCCAATTTAGCATTTTTTCTTCCTCAAATGGCGCCGTCTTTTTCGTTAATTCAACGTCGAATCGCCTCAATGAATTAAGAAAGTATAGTATGTCCTTTTACAAGTAGTCACACCTTATAAATCCCAGAAAACTTCATCACATGGATGGAACAGCCTTCACCTACCGAACTTTATTATATTTATCTACTTCCAAAATTTTGAGATGTTTTGATATTTTAAAATTTTATTAAGTTTGAATTATTTTAACCACGAGCTTCCTACTATATACGTACCACCTATTCTTTGACAAAATGATTTAAGTTTATGCATCGTCCTGTAACGCTATGAATTTATGTTTCTCCGGGACAAAGGATGAAAAAGTAGTCGTCCTACAGGAGCGACTGTGCGGGGTCTAAATGGTCTCAAAAAGGGGGTTTAAATTATTTTCAATGAAGCACAATCCAACATACTACAAGGTAATGTACGAATGATTCACCCATTGTTATTAATGTTGCAAAAAGTTTACTTGTATGTACCCGTGGTACCCATCGTGCAGACAATTCTTTCATGTTAAGACAGTAAATATATTATGTACCATATGATATGAGAGACCTTTAACTATTTGTCTTATAGTCACCTTCATGTTAATCTGTACAAGATTTCTTACCATATATTAACTCACGACCATATTTTTTTACCATGTCGTATGATACTGTTGATTCCCCTAAGGCATCCACCCAATCTTAGTGAATTTACTTTGGAGTAAATTTTTTTAAACGCCAGTATTTAATTTCCGTGCGGTGCTCGACACGATTAACATATTGAGATGTGAATCATTCGAATTCAGGTTTTTACTGTAGGTTTTAGGTAAGTTTCCTTCAAAAGGTTCAAATTTGTCGATTTAACAGGCTCAGAACAAAAGGATCAGTCTAGTTAGTTCTATTTTAACATCCTGGTTTAATTCTACTAATTATCAAAGCAATAGTTAACAGTAGTAACAATAGTGGACTGAAAAGTTTGTAGACTATCATGGTGAAAAAACTTTTTTTATAGAATTTGATTTTTGGTCACCATTTTTAAAGTTCGAGTTGTCTTATACCTCATAATAGGCTTCATTTTCGATATTTTCGATTAGAACCTGTTCATTGGCGTAAAATTTCGGTGCGGCGAACATTTCCTTGAGTTCTGAGAACAGAAAAAAGTCGCTGGGGGCTAGATCTGGAGAATCCGATGGAAATGGAAGCAATTCGTTGCCCAATTCATGCATTGCCTATAATTTCATTGATTTGTGCCATTGTGTAATGTCTTGATGTAACAGCAGTTTCTTTTTCTTCAAATGGGACCGCTTTTACGCAATTTTATCAATCAAATGCTTCAATAACACTGCGTAATAATCGCTGTTTATGATTTTATTCTTACTTATATAGTCGATTAATATTAAATACTTATGCCATTACTATGCCAGCCGACTTTTGTGTCTATCCACGCTTCGGAGCCAGTTCATCACATCCACTCCACTTGGCTGATTGTCTACTGGACTCCGATGTGAAATGATATTTGAACAACTCCAAATACTGCTGAGAGTCATCTATTAGTTATTGTTTTTAGTTTTTTCAATAGTTCATTATCCTGGGTCAAAGTCTGCATAATTTTTATCAACCAAGCCTTGGCTTCAGTAGTATTTTTTTACCCAAAGAATTATCGTTTATCAACACGCGAAATTTCTTTTCAATAGTATGATAGCTGTCAAATATACACATGTTTCTTTGAGACTAACAGAGAATTTTCCAGCTAACCTAATATTTGTACGAGTTCCAACTTTGATTTGACCATCTACAATTTGGCTGCTGAGAGAAATAAATCGGATTTAAATACGTAATTTCGCCAAAACAAATGTTAGAATATCGAGTACAGTAATTCTGCAAAATATTGAAGCTTCACGCTTCATTTGTAGTCTAGACTATAGTATATTGACTGTTTGTTTACAGAAAACGCTATATTTAAATACTGATGAATGTTTTTAAGCTTATTGATTAACATTATAATCAATTTAGGAGAATAATGTTTCAACACCTGTCACTATGTTAGAAAGAAAACGACGTCCACCATTATTTAACATTTCTATTGTTTCCCAGGAGATTCTTATTCGCTCTGCCTTTTGGGAATTTTTAAACGAATATGGCAAACAATATAATTGATCATGTACAGCTGAATTTTTTGCTGCGGAACCATCACCAAGATTTGCCTCAACCTCTTGATTAGTGCATCTTGGATCGTCTTCGATCATACGACTCTCTCAATGTTTCCAAAAATAATCAATGCCTCATGATAAAACGATATCTGTCTTCTTTTCAGTTCGGTATAAACAGTAAAACACAGTTGTTTGTGAAAGACTTTATCTTAAACCGAAATTGAAATCATAGTAGATCAGAACTTTCACAAATTCATATTCCAATGGAAAATTCTATGTACCACCATCTATTTTTTGATAGCAGCGACTCAATTGCAGTCAGAGCGTACTGCTCAAATACTCAAAATATATAGTTAGTACATATAGGAAAGTCCTCTTGAAACTATTGTCATTTTGTGCAAAATTAATTTGTTTTTTCGCCAATTTCATCTTATTATCAAATCAAGTTTCTAATAAATAAATATAATAAAATAAATAATTGCCCCTACTACATTAGAAACGTGTAGATAAATTCTAACTACGTCATTGGTATAATTAATTCAAACCACGCAGCTGGAAAACTGGAAAAATTACCTATGCATTCACTTGTTTATGCATGTATCACGTGTAGGATTCAGCAATAATTTAGAATTTTTTGTATCCAACGGAGTTTCTAATTTAAAGGGGTTAACCAGGACAACTAAAAAATACAAGGTGTTCCGGGACTCGATACAAAAACTGCGTCAGTAGATAATGCTGTGATATTAAAAAAAATTTTCATACAGCCTTAAAAGTTGCGAAATCAGAGCTTATATTTAAGTATATTTTCTGTATTATACAGCCGGGAGCGGCTCAAGCCCTATGTTTAACAATCCGTAACTTTTACAGGGACTGAATTTTTCTATTGATTTTTTAACAAAAAAGTACTCTTTGTTTAACTCGATAAAATTTATGGTTTAGGGCATATGTAGATTTTTAGATCGTTGTACATGCCAAAAAAACCGTTCGCAATAAAGAGACATTCTGAAGAAAATTATCATAAATATCAAATATTTATTAAAAAGACTTACAGAAGGTATTAAAACACAATAAAGAACATTTCTAATTGAACTACATGCTGTCGAAAATCATATTACGTACATAAAGAAAAAATTGAAATGCAGAAAAAATTTTGTTGGCCAAACTATAATGAAAGTTCGAAGTAGGTACCTTGCACTTCTACGTACTTCCGGAGTCTACTGAGGTTATTTCTTTGAACTTTGAACTTGAATCTTCGACAGTATGTAGTACAAATGTTTATTTGTATATTATTGATGATCTTGTATTGCGGTTCTGAGACTCAAACTGTTGCTTGTTTCATACTAAGGCTACTAATTAGACTGGATTTTTGTGAAAAGTTAAAGATACGGAAGCCCTAACTCTCAATTTTTTAAATGTATCCGTTTTATCGATGGGGTCTCATTTACTCGATAAAAAATTTTAAATTCCGGCATAAAACCAAATCCGATGGACGTATCAGCTTCCAAAACGTATTCTTATATGAAATTTCAATACAATGTTGCCAGTAATTGCGGCAAAATCGCAAAAATGTGTATAATCAAGCCCTTAACGTGAATACGAAAAATTTTTTATTAAGCAAACCCCAAACATTTTTCTATCTATCCCAGAGATAGGATCATCTTTTTTTGAAACACCCTGTATTTAGTAACGACTGTGATATATCGATATCGATTTGCCTTTTTTTTTGTAATTAAGCACATAAAAAAGCCTTTTTTCATTGTAAAGGGTTCAAAACTTTTGAATGTAGATATTTTAATTAAAGAATTGCCCTAAAAAGTTCAATTATTATGAAGCAAACAACATATTGTCACTATAAATCACTATAAAACAGAATATTTGGCTCAAGATAAATGAAATGCGTCAACAAGGTACTGCAACATGCATTCCTCAAAACATCAATCGCATCTGTTGTACGGAATTCGTGGCACGAAGCTGAAAACATTTCTCTTTAGCCAAAATTAAGTTCATCACATTCTATTCATCTGTGCATTTACCACATTAATCTTGTCAGATTTAAATTTGAAAGGAAGCCCCGAGCGTCTTGCGTTAATTCACCGGGGAATAATGGAAATCATTAATGCCTTTGGGCCCCTTATAATCTTCCATAATCTGTTTATTTTGCTATGTAATGGAGCACTCGCCATAGCTTCTAGCCGCTTAGTTTTAGGCTGCGGTCGTTTTATTTACATCGGTATCAATTCTACAACTATCAGTATACAATGTGGTTCAAAAAGAACCGAGATTTCAGCACATATTGTATTTATATCTAATCCTATTAACTTATTTGTTAACCATTAAAATACTTTTGAGACTTTAATAGTATAAATGAATAAAAGACGTTTGAATTTTACATAAAGGATAATAAGTCGTGCGTGGAATCACTATGCGTTAACTCCAATGTTTGGAAGAAGTTGTAATTAGAAGGAAACTCATTAGACTAGAGGTTCCTGACTAAAATTTTCCTCATTTCCTTGGAAATCATAATGACCTTATAAGGTTCAAACAAGGTTAATCAAATCTGTTTGTTTTTGAGGCAATGAACCGAGGAAAATTGCCATTTGCACTTTCAATGAATGGTGAAATTCAAGTCTCAATAACTGATATTGTGATTATTTTATTTTTTCAAAAAAAAATTGAATTGATGTAAGAAACTGTTAGGTGTTCTTTTTTTTACAATTTGTAGACAAAAGCTTGTTAAAAACTAAAAAACAAACATACAAATAACTAAATAAAGCCACAAATAAAATAAAAGTATACACAAGAAATCAACGAATGCAATGAATAACGAAATTTTTATATACATTACATAGTATAGTTAAAATTAAACACCAGATAATAAAACAAACTAGAATAGGCAATAATTTGTATTAAAAATCATTAGCAACATTAAAACAGTATTAAATCGAATTAAATATTGGTATTTTAATAAAAGTCCTTTATAGAATAGAAGGTACTTTCCAGTACCTATGCCTTCAAATTATTGCGACATGCGGGAAAAGATTATATAGATTTGATTTCAATTGGAAAATTATTGTGCATTTTTCTGAATTGTAAAGTATTGAGCCCTCAACTAATTCTGAATTGTTAAGACCAAGAAACACAGAAAATTAACCAATAGACCTAGTACGAGGTATTAGAGGTAACATGTCTGGATGTAAATCTCATCAAGATAGATGTTAGATTAATCTAATACTCGCGAGTAAATTAACTTCTTTTTCTTCTGCTTCCTACTCCATTTTAGGCAGATTGTCTGTTCATTCTTCGCAGCATGTCTATTGCCTCAATTGATGGTAAGATTATCACACCTCATTCTACTTATATGTTCGTCTCATTCGCGCTTTCTGCTTAGTATCCATTCGTTAATATTTTCCACTCAGCATTTTTGCCTTACTTCGTCTAGGAGCGTTTTTCCAGTAATTTTTCGTGGGACTTTCATTTCGCTTGTTTCCAGGAGCCTTTTCTGTATCAGGTCGAGCTTCTGCTGTGTACGTCATTATGGTACAGTTTTGTAGGTTCTTGACTTGGCCTCAATACTTTTGTATTTGTTTTTTTTATATAGTGTTGTTCAGACATCCGGCTGCTCTTGCTGCTTTTATTGTTTGCTGCCTTACCTCCGTCTCAATATCCGGATAGTGCTATACCCAAATATTTGAATTTCATTTCTTGCTGGATTATTTTGTTGCATCTAAGAGGTATGTTTGATGTTGTCAGGTTTTTTGTTTTGGAGGCAGAAACCGTCATATTTAGAGATTTTACTGTGCAATTAAAGCGAAATAGCAGCCTTTGGGGGTCGTCTTCGTTTTCTACAACCAGCACAGCATCGTCAGCATAGCATAGGATTGTAATATTGCAGTCACTCATTTTGTATCCGTTGTTGTTGTTTTGTTGTTAGTTTTAATGTCCTACTCAATAGGTTTATGCCTATGTAATTCTCTGGCATTTTTTGTCTCCCTTTTTAAACATAAGAATGGTGATGCTTGTTCGCCATTCATCAGGGTATTCCGTGGTATGTGAAGACATTTCTAATCAGTTTGGTTAGTTGTTGTAAGTAAGTCCTCATTTGTGATTATATCTGGAGTGTTGCGCTCGATAGCATCTTCCTCTTTACTGTATAGTATTGTGAGATATTCGAGGTTTCCTTTGTTATTTGTTTAGGTACAATTAGTTTGTTGGTCTCTTTTCTCTGATAAATTGCCAGATTTGCTTGTGTATCTTACGATTATTTTATTTTACGCTCTTGTTTTTGATTTCTTGAGAGAACCATGGCGTTTTACTGGGTACCAAGCGCTTCGTCCGCGGTTTCCTTGATGTTATTCCTTAGTTTATCCCAACTGACATTTACATCTTCCAGCTCGTTTATTCGGTTTATAATTATCTTTTCCTTTAACCTATTTTGGTAGAGAACTCTCGTAGATTCATTCCATAGCGCTTCTGTATTTATTTTTTGTTCTTTTAGTAAATTAACTTAAAGAAAGTGAATAAATATTTTGATTTTTAGCAAAAGTTTGTTATGAAAAAAACGTATATTGATTTTGTGACTAATCATATCTCCACTCTCTTCCCTTCAAATATAAAAATATTTAACACTAAACGTTAAAATAATTTCCCATAAAACAAAACTTTTTAATAATTGATAAATCTCAAAACGAGCATACTAAAACAAAGCGTAAAATAGATGACGCAAATAAAAAAAAAACAAACTGGGAAACAACTCGTACTTCGCGAACTAAAAATTCGTAACAAACGAACAAATCTGGAAACTGTTATTTAATTTTCGAGGAACAGCAATACTTGGACTAAAAAGGAAAATCCTTAATGGTAGGAACCGACTTCTCTTTCATCCGTCTTTTAAGAACGACTCATCCGGGGGCTTGAGAACATCTTTTGTAATAAATCTGTTTTTTCTACAATCACTTGATAAAGAAGCCTTCTTTGCTTGTCACTTGCAACGACAAGTGGACATTTACTGAGCACACTTTATTGCTTTAGCATATTGTATTTTGATTAACTATACAATATTAAAAGATTTAAATATGTAATTTTGCCAACGGAAAGAAACGTACTTGTTGCCTATTTTTCTGACTTATTCACTTGATTTTAAAATAGCCTATTCAACGAATGTCAAGATATTCTTCAATAATGAGCTGTATGATCACATATTTTGGATCTCTTATGATGCAGCTGAGATATTTTAAATTTCTTCTTTTCATTTCGTGAAGGATCTCTACGTCCTTTTCGTATATCTAAATTGGTCACATGATATATCCTTGAAGTCTCAGCATCCTACGACAGGCTCACATCTCGAAGACTTCTAGTCGTCGCTCACAAGATGCGTTGAGGATCCAAGCATAAAATAGGTTTGGGTATACATTCCACTTGAGCAACCATGTTCTCGGTTGCGGCTACATAGAGGCTTCTTGATCTTCAGAAACTATTCACGTGTTTTCTTGATTCGCAATATTATTTTTAAACAGTAATCCACGGAGCAGTCAAAGCTTGTAACCAGGTAGACATATCTCTTGATTCTTTCCAGTCTTTCGCCTTCCACATGCAGTTATTCATCGGGCGCTTCAGTTTTGGTGACAATCATGTTCTCGACTAACTTTGGTGACATCCCTCAACATGTTTTGTAGGACTTGTCTGTTTTCAGCGATAAGTACCCATGCCTGTCTGACTTGATTTCCACTGCATTCGCTAGTCAGATTGAATGCAAATAGACCCAGTTTGATTTTTCTGATATCTTGGTGGAACCTTATACTGATAAATTGGTATCACCACACTTATGAAGGGGTTACAAGCTCTAAATTCTGACGTGGTAAGCTTTTCTATACCCTCCTTTAATTTGAAGTCACTGTAAGTTACATGCCCTTCTAAACCTCATCTGTTTTCTAAGCACAAAATTGAAGGGAAAATAATTTGATCTTTGACGAGTCAGAAGTAATGACCCTATTGCGTTACCCTCTGAGAAGCGCCATGGTAAATATAAATTTGTCGGTATCAATAATTAAATAACTGACAAACACAGTCTTCAATCATTCGCTGTTTGATCTACTCAAAACGTATACGAATCTATCAATCATACGTGATCATATCGCCGCCATGCTATGTTTGAAATTCATTAAACTACCTGTAATAAGTGGGAATGTTTTCTTGAGGACTGTTTGTATATGAACATTTATCATTTACCGGAATACTGTATTACTCAAAATGAAATTACTATTTGGTATAGTCAAGGGTGAATATATAGGGGATTATTTTTTATCGATAAACACATTATTTTCGTGTCAAATAATCGAAGGTCAAATAATTTTTTTAGGACATCAATCATAACCCACTTAAAGTAGGTAAACGATTATATTTGCGTAGTTGTTGATTTTAATGTACCACAAACCGTTTCTATGAGTTCATGGGAAATTTAAAGGTTGTAACTTCAGAGATACCGTTAAATCAATACTCTAATATGATATTCATCATTTTCTTCCTCATTATTTTTTGCAGTAAAAATCAAATCACGTAGAAGAAAATTCTTGTAAATGTTCCAAATAAGTATTACAATTTCCTGTGCTTATAAATATAACCAATAATTGTAAGACAGTTTTTTGCATGAATCTTGTACAATGTATAAAAATTTTAATAATATTTAATCTAAAGAATCTCACGTGACGCGACGTTTAAGTTGCCCCTAAAGTTGACCGTTGTTCTCTGGGAGTATGGGAAAAATAATTCCAGGGCCCCTACGTTTCGAGATGTCTAAACTCGATAAATGAATTACTACAATTAAAAAATGTGTAATTCGAGTCGATTAATAAACACGTACCGCTAGAAAACGCGATAAAAATAAATAACAAAATTATGAGAATTGATTAAATAATGTCAAGGTACGACATATTTTGTATATATATAAATCCAAATCAGCATAAATTAGTCAAGGATAGGTGTTACCGACGTGTTGATGATGGTCAATACTATTAGTTGTTATTAAATGTGTAAGTTAAAAATATACCAGTGATTATTAAAGGGTGCTTCTATTACGTTACGAATGAAGGCCTAAACAAACCTAATTTTCAATCAACACGAACAGAAATATAAAAATTCCAACACCTTGTTGTTTGATCAGGTGATAGGTTAGGCGGACATTAAACTCGGAGGAAAGGATTAGACAGTTCAGGTAGACGAAACATGTTACGTTTGTTGAACCAGAAAGTCGTTAAAAAGTGATAAGGAAGACACAATTGATTAAAAAACGTGTAATTCGAGTCGATTAACAAACACGTACCATTAGAGACGCGACACACGGGGTAGTCCTAATAAGATATATCCAACAGCAACTTGAAACAACCCTATGAGATTTTCAAAATAAAACAATAAAATAAAGTTAAAGAGACCATTCAATTTGGAAAGCAATTAAAAATTCAATAGACCCACAAAGTACTTATCTCCGCTAATAACAAAAAACGACACCTGAGCAAAATCTGATCAAGTAAAAGCAACAACATTTGCAGATATCTACAGAGAATCTGAACAAATTCCATACAACAACAAAGAAATCAAACTAAACCTTCTCTACATGCCATGCTCAATAATTTTACCAATCAAATCCTTTTCTCTAAAAGAAGTAAAGCACCAGGATTCGAGTTATAGTCTTGATTATCATGATATATGTATAATAGCATTTTAAGATTAACCTACTTTCGCATCACCCTTAAATTCGCTCAGATTAGACTCAAAACCAAGGGAAACCACCCCATTTACCTAGTACCTTTCGTCTCTTAAGCCTCCTATGACTTGTATCCAAAATATTTGAGAAAATATTCTTGAAGAGACTTGAACTAAATCTAAATGACCTGATACCACAACATCACTTTGGATTTAGTCATGGATTTAGTCTTGAACACTCTGCCATCCAACAATGCCACTGATTTGTAAACTAAATAATAAAAAGCAGCTTTTCTGGACGTGAAGCAAGCATTCGACCTTATCTAGTACCAAGGATTACTCTAAAATCCTACTTAAGTGATGGCTATTTCCAAACAATTAACCTTGAAACCTCTGTCAACCACCCCATCAAGTCAGACTTGTCACAGGGAAGTGTCTTGGGCTCATTCCTATACTTATTATATAGAGTACATCCTTCGCTACGCTCGCAGACGACACTGCTGTCCACGACCTAATTCCATTCAATCTAATCTCAATGTTTGTTCATACTGAATAGCATTTAAGAATCTACTGTGCTAATTGCTATCTATTCATTCTGCACCAATACGTCAGGTTCAGTAGTATGAATCTTCGAATAAAGATAACTCCAACTGAAATGAGTACAAATTTTTGAGATCCGATGAACCTCGTCGTTCAATTCGTTTACCATCTTTCTACGGCATAAAAGTAAACAGGAACGTTATTTCCAGATTCCTGTATCTAAGTTATTTTCCAAAATGTTCAAGATTAACGGTTATATTGCTACTTCCATGGTTATATTGCATTTTGTAGCATCTCCAGATCAAGAATCTCACCAACTTGAAGTTAAAGTTCATGCGGTACAAAAAATCTACGAGATTATAACATTTAAAATCAATTGGAATAGAAAAGAATGCGATATCATCGTACAATAGGTTAAAAAAAGGTCGGAGAAAACCTCGCAAAAAATGAGACCTAAGGGAATGATGAAGTAGAAACGACTAGCGGAAATGATTCTTAAAAGTAGACTGTATGTATAGAAAGTTATGAAGTGGAAAGCAGACTTTGACGACGTGGAAAATTTGAATTATATAGTTTCATATATATATTTGAATTCGGCTCTAAACGGGAATTAACAGTATCTATGATGAATTAATAGAATTATTAGTCATTTTCTTTTTTTTTTTCAAATTTAAAAGCATGTTAAATGATATTAACATACAAGGTGTAGTTATTAATAGCATAAATGTTCCCAGATATCATATTTTACGATGGATTTGGCAGCCTAAATTCAGCATGCATTCCTAGAGTTTCAAATATTCGTAACAACGGCCAGTAGCCTAAAATTTGAGGCAAATTCATGAAAACTATACATTTGATCCGGAAACTAACATAATTTTAGAATTTTTTGGACAATTATATATAATAATATTTCATGGTTTTTCTCATAATTTCGCTATAAAGGTGTATTTTCGATTATTTTACCAAAAATCCAGAAATTTTGAAAAAAATTGACATGGTTGTATAAAAAATACTATATTTCCAAAGCCATTTGAGATATCGATTTAATTTTGACACGAATCAATTAAGAAAACCTCTGTTTAAGTGACTGTCTAGATTAGATTCCTTCCGTTTTATATTTGTGAAAAATATACAAGGTTTAATTAGCAGTTAATATTTTTTTTTTTTGAAAAATAGCACTATCTATAATTGAGGCGATGGCAACGTTGTAATACAAGAAAATCTAGTTGATGTCATCATAGAAAAAGTACAGCAGCTTTTTCATGATCGTATAAAGTGAGTTATATAACATAAAGTTAGAAGTTGTGTAACAACATTTCATATTTTAAAGGGGAACCCTTTGGTCTGAAAATAGAAAAAAATTGTTTAAAATTTTGCTAAATTTCTGTAGAAAAGGTTTTTTAATAAAAGTAGCTTGAAAAAGTAATAAATTGTTCTGAAAAAAAATTATTTTAGATGGAAAATCATACATATCATCCATGATTTTTCAGATAATTTCGCCACACAAGTTTATTTTCAATTGAGCGACACATATATAAAATCATATTTTTTTTATAAATAAATAAATATTCAAATGGAACCAATACTATCAATATACTTTATTTTTCATTAGTTTCATTTTCTTGAGATTAGTAATGCCATGTTTTGATGAAATTATGAATATTCATTGTTTTTTGTGGCGCCATCTATTAGTACAATTCAGAAGTTGTATAATATAATATGAAAATTAATTGATTCGCGCAATTTAATCTAATATTCTATCAATTTTTTTGATTAATCATTTTATTACATCAAAAAAGACAATATGCAAAATTTGTAAACAGATTGCTTAAAATTGAAAATAAACACAGAACCATACAGTATCAAAAGAGACGCACGTTTTGTCTCTTCTACTCTTCAATATATATTCAGAAGAAGTCTTTGTCTGAGCGTTAGATAAATTATTATCAATTATTAATAATATAAGGTACGCTGATGACACGGTCTTAATTCCAGACAGTGAACAGGATCTCTAAGAACTTTTATATAGCATAAAAATTATAGGAAGCCTTAACATCAACATCAGAAGACCAAAACCATGATTGTCTCCAAAACACCAACCATCCTCCCATGTATATAAACGTAAATGGTGGCATCATCGAAAATGTCGAGAAATTTAAATTGTTGGATAACAAAAGATATAGACCCAGATGTAGAAATAAGATCAAGCATCGAGCAAGCAAGAAATGTCTTTCTGAAAATGAGACAATTGTTTACATCCCGAGCACTCGAACTTATAATCCGGTAACGGATGGGGAAATGCTATGTACACAGAACTTTATTGTACGGAACGGAGAATTGGAACTTTAAGGTGAACAAATACAGACTTTTGTAACTTCTGATCGAAGGGAAAATCGAGGGAAAACGTGGTCCTGGCAGACGACAGGCTTCATGGCTGAAGAATATTCGCGAGTGAACCGGTTTAGACTCTCAGACACTGATAAGAAGAGCCAGAGACAGAACTGACTTTGTTGGGGTTATCGCTAACCTTCGTTAGAAGGGAGCACCCAAAGAAAGGAATTTTCATTGTGCCATCTATTATATAACTTTAAATTGAAGTTTAATTTTTATTAATTTCTTTTTTAGTCGTCCAGAAAACTATTTTATACATTTTGAGAATAAAATCCTTCTTTTTGTCCGACGTCTTGATGCAACAATAATATTTACAACTGTTAAAATTGAGTGATTCGATTATCGTCGAAAATCATATGATGCGTGAATTTAAATTGATCAAAAGTGCGAATCTGGTTGATTGAAATTTCACAAAACGAATCATTTTCAATTTCCAGCTCTTGATAATCTAAGTATCCGAATAAAAAAGTTTTAAAACGAGCTCGAAACTCTGTAACAGTATTATTTACGCTTTTATGGATTTTCGGTACAACCCGATAGCAACGCAATTAAATTGATATGCGATCAAAGTATATTTTTCTTCTAGATTTGATTTTAACGGAAAAATTTTGTTTTATTTTCAAATCAACTTCAGAATGATAAATCTATAACAGCAGAATACGATAATATTTATCATTCACGTAGGAGTTCATTAGTTTCGCTCCGTTTTTTGCGATTGCAGATTTCATTCACCTCTAAGAAGTGGTGATGTTTTTTTACCTTTTTTTATATGTCATCAAGGTTTAACTTGGAATAATTTAGAAGCTGCATGTATCGATTTTGTATAGTCACTTAATCGTATAATAGTATATTATTTAACTAGCAATGATTTATTATTGTGTTATTGAGAGACCATTATACACATTCTTCTAAAACTAAACTCTTCAAACTACCAAGGAAACTATAAGGATTATACAAATTCTGCCTCGCACGTATGAGTGCTGGGCACTCACCGATGACGTGGTCTGCAGTTTCCTCGTTCACTATTCCCCAGTGCAGGCAGAGGTCCCATTTATGTATGTCTTGCATCCCTCTCCATTTCTTGCAAGCAGACTACAAAGAGATTTTGGCTGAAAGAATGGGATCTAGCCCCTATTGGTGGTTTTTCTGATTCCATTCTGGTAAGTGAATCAGTCTCGTGGTTGCCCTAGATGCTCGAGTGACCAGGCACCCAAACGAGCTGGACTTGCAGCCATCACGCAGCAATACTTTTAAGACTTTTTGGTACTTCAGCACAATCATAGAGTACAAGACGTTTTAGCTGTTATGGCAGCTCTGCTGTCCAGGCATATTGGGTTTGCCCAACAATATTCCAACGATTACGAAGACGGTAACAATTTTTCCAAGTAAAAATAAATCACTTATTTTGAGATGTCCTCCGCAGAAGCCTTCTTCGGTGAAGCCATTCATCCTGAAGCATTCTAAGTACCAAGTTGATCCATTATTTAGTATTTTACGACCTTCCTTTATTGTGTGTCCAAGCCCTTATTATCAATAGTCGCAGGCGCCATTTGGTGTTCAACAAAATCATAAGACATTTCCTGTATCCGGCGTCCATTTAGTTAAATGACTAGTTGTATGAAGCCTAAATGCTGTCCTAATGGCTTCGAATTGCATCGTTAGGCTCAAACGAGCCATAGATTACTAAAATTGTAGTTATGAGTACTCAATTAACAATCCTTAGTGGTTGAGGTGCTTAAATAAAACGAACGCTATTCACCAAGTAAGCAACATTTCCGTCTAATGCCTCTAGGCGTGCGCAGACCAAATATGCTTGCATTGTATCTCACTTGGTGTCCAAATCTACACTATTATCCTTTAATAGATGAGTTTCCTTTAGAATACATTTTGTAAACATCAAGAACTTGATTGAAACTTAAAATGTTGATATTGTCAGAATATAGTCTAAAAAATACAGGCTGAGGAATTCTCCTTTCTCGTTGAAACACACAATGTTTACATTGCCTGGATATGGTGATCCAAAGTTTTGCAGAAATTCCATAACAACAGTACTAGTTACGTTTTTGCTTAAGCTTATCTTCAATTGCGTGAACCAGTTCATCAATAATCAGGACTTTCATTGATCACGCTCGGAGCTGCAATCGCAGCGCTGATACTTACAGAAATAGAATGGAAATACTTTATATTTCACAATGATATACGATTTAAAGTTGTTCGTACACTCGGTATATAATAATAATTAGGGGTTAAACGTGATGAAGTTCATCTATATATTAAAACGACAGTACCGGCGCAACTTGAAGTAGCTTCATTATGTACGTTTAATGAAAGTGTCAGGAGAATTTTATCGATATAAACGAAAATCTTGTGTGTCATAATCTGGCAAAAATAACTTAACCCGAGGAGTAAAATGCAAAATGTAAATTAGCAATAATTAATGAACACGTTATTCGTCACCTTTCGTTAACGACGTTATTAAATAAATAATTTTAATATCTTGTTAGCTAAATTGATATTAATTAGTAGGAAGATGAATTTCTTTAATGGTTTCAATGAGAAAAAGTTATGAAACACCCACACGTTGATATATTCATGCAGAGATTATTAACCTCCATTTTTATTTTAGTAAATGGGATGCTGAACTTGTTTGTTTTTAATTGTAATACATAACTTAATCGGCGCGGAAATAAAATTAACTACTAGAACAGTGTTTTTAAATGAAAGAAAAAGATTTTATCGGTTTTACTGGGGTTGCTACTGAAGTTTTGAGATAAACAAATAAAGTATATAAAATATTCTTCATTAAGGTCAATACACTTTTGCAGGTGTTTGAACTAATTGTCCGACTTCTCCGATCGTAGAAGTTGTCCTCGCAATTTATTTGTCATGAAGAAAGTATTTAACCAGCAAATTCTGAGTTATCTAGCATACCATCAATACGACTTCCGTACACGTAGATCAACCTCCTGGTCTGTCACCAACGATGGACACACCTCAGAAAGGTTTAAGGTCAACGCTGGTGTTTCTCAGGGATGCATCATGTCACTTACTCTCTTTCTTCTGTACATCAACGATCTACTCGATAAAACTGAAAAACATATCTATAGGTTTGCCGACGATGGCACGCTGGTATCGTCGTTCAAATCAACCACCCCAATAAACTCAGATACTACCCAAATCCGTAGACAACAGATCACCACCATCAATATCGATCTTGAAAACATTCTGCAATGGGGTAGGAGAAATTTGATTGAGTTTAATGCAGGAAAGACCCAGGCTGGCACTGCAGCTCAGGATTTGGTCCTGTCTGGACATAAAATATCACCATTTCAGCAAATTCGCTTGTTGGGTGTTGAGGTTAGAAGCAATATGTCTTGGCATAGTCACGTGGCCGATTTAACCAAGGCAGCTCAACAAAAGCTTGGAGTTCTTTTTGAGATCATAGACCTATATACTCCGCAATAACTTCCAATCCTCTACAAGGCCCAGATTCGTTCATCTTTGCAATATTGCTCGCATATTTGGACCTCGACTCCCTGAAGATGTTCGACTCAATAAACAAGAGAGCACATCGACTTATAGGGTATCCAGAGTTGACCAGAAACTTGGACAGCTTGAAGCATAGAAAAAGGTCGCAGACCTGACTCTTTTTTATCGATACTACCATGGCGAATGCTCTTCCAAGCTGTCAAACACAATTCCGCCTAGAGTAGTTTCAGCAAGACCTACTCGACGAGCAGACGTGGTTCATGAATAACGAGTTCACCTGCAGACCCCAAGAACTTCAATTTATTGAGACTCCTTTCTGAAGAAGTGCAATTCTATGGAATCAGCTACCAAGACACGTCTTTACCGAGCAGTACAACCTACAGAAGTTCAAGATCAATATCCACAGGCATCTGCATACGACAGGCGCGACTCGTATGTAAAAGGTTTCACTCTCTGGTGCTTGCTTTTTACTTAAAGGAGGAAAATTAATTATTAATTTTTTAAACCTTCACGATAATTTTTTTTTGTTAAAAAAAATTCGTGATAAATACGTCTTCCGTCACTTTTCTTTCATTCATAGTTATATAAGTTCCGACATCTAGTACATTAAAGGTGAAACATACCTTTATGTTAATCAATCGATTAGATCGTAATTGAGTTCTGGCATTTTCGGTCCGACTAATTTCCATAAGCTTTTGTTGTAGCTAATTTGGGATACAGACCACTTTTGGGCGAAATACGATCTTTGACGTAATATTATACGCATGGTTTAGGTAAGATTTACCTCTAAAATAAGTTATTTAAATGAAAGGATTCTATGTGTACGAATTAATCCTCTTTTGCTACGACAGACAACGACTGACATAGGTCTATCTGAGTTTTCAGCTTTGTAAATGTTTGTTTTTGTGCATGTGCTTTTCCAGGTGATTTGTGAGAGTTGATTTAATAATTCTAAAAAGTTTCCTGTTCCATTCATTCATGGAAATGCAAATCTCTGGATATCACTTTGACAAGAAAAATATATGCCACTGAAGCATAAAATAAGAAGGAAAAAATTTGTACGATATCATCGTCCTTTTATCCGTCGCCTGATTACCGTAAATAAAATGTTAGGTGGACGAAAACTAATTATAAGAAACTCAATTATCACATAGGAGGTGTGATTAAAAGAGATGGTGAAAAAGTAAATGTCATACTCTCATTTTTTTCAATATACGAGTACAGAAGAAAACCACAATGAGTCGTTTACAGAGTAGACACTTTCCACTAAATATGCCCTCAAATTATTCCGGAATGCTGGAAAATATGATATCGATTTGATTTTAATTGGCAAGTGATTGTGCATTTTTTCCATAGTAAAGTATTGAGCCCTCAACTAATTCTGAACGTGGAGTAGGTACGTAAAGGTGGTGCTCCGCGTTCCAAAGTCCTTTTTAGAATTACAGAAGTTAGATTGTTACACATTTACAGTTAAATATCAGGGAATGGTAGAGTAGTGGTGGTTCAAACACTGCTTTGATTTGTAATAAAGGAATATTCTGGGTGTTTAAATGATTAAATTTTGAAGCTTATTCAATTCTACTCTATTACTAATGATTAAAACACTAAAACCATTGAAGTTTTATACTCAGGAAAGTCAGGTTCACTACCATCATGCGGTATTTATTGAAAGTATGGATTGTTCTCAATTGAAGAATCATGAAATATCAATATATATATATATATATATATATATATATATATATATATATATATATATATATATATATTTATCATCACTAATTTTCTTCATTGCCAATTTAATGGAAGAATGACATAGAAATGAACTGTTTTCGTCTTGGTGTCCATATTTTCTATCCGTAGTTCAAACCACACATTTATTGTTCAATCCCCTAGAAATGTATGATGGTTCAATAATTTGCCATGATGCTATGTTTCAGTTTTCATAAATGGTGTAGTTGGAAGTCCAGAATATTCAAAAATACAAGTTCTGTGAGTTTTTCAGATTAGAAATTGGAAAACCCTTTTTTCAACTTAACTATAATAACTCTACATGTGCAGTATGTCCTCCTTTTTTAATTTATACTTAAGAGATGCCTCTTCTAAGCATTCTCCATGATTTTATCAATTTGATTCAATTCCTCAGCTGAATGACACCAAATTAGATCCTCAGCACTTTCTATTCCCTTTGTAACATTCTTGTTGAACTACATTATCTGAAAGGCTATTCTCTACTGAAAATTTGGTTTTGGTAAATACCAAAGGTATAGTTAAAGTCAAAAATAATAAAAATAATATCGGCACTCCTCCAACCACGGACGAAAATTATGGAAAACTTTCTCCAGGAATAGTGATGTAATTTCTGCCGATAATTCTTCTTGAAATCATTAGATTTTTACTGTAGACTTTGGGCTGCAGGTATCCTCACAAAAAGAGTCTAGAGTAGTCAAATCTTGACTTCCGACTTGTGACTGCTAGCTCTGTCTTGTTGAAACCAAGTCCAGAATTCACTATTCTTAAAGATTCAAGTTTTGGTGCCAAAAACATTCCATAGAGTTCGGTATTAACAGCGAGCGCGTTATCAAAAAAAAGGACCTACTATCACTTTAGGAGCTACTTGAGTTTGCTCTTTAATATGAAAATAGGCCTTATCAGAGAAAAGAATATTGTGAAAATTGGAAAATCGATTAAACATTTCATTAGCAAATGCGTCCCTTTCTCTAAAGTCACATCCTTTCAATTCTTGTTTGAGTTTCAGCTTGTAAGGATGCAGTTCAAGATCAAAGTTTAAAACTTCATTGCGATAACTATAAAAACTTAAAAACAGTCAGTATACAATTGCACAGACTGCGTAACACTCAATAGTGCTTCCTAAATGTTCTAGGAAGACTATGCCTTCTTTGTACCTCAGAAATCAGATCTGTTGACGCTGTTTTGGCATAGAATAATGAAATTGAGGCTCCCTTAAGCTTCCGGAACCGAATCAACTGTTGGACTCATGTTTGCATTGGAACCTGACAGTGTTATATATAGCCAAAGCGGAGTTTGTTTATATGGTTCTTCGTAATAAAAGAAATTCCGTTCTTTCCGTATTAATTTTTGTTTGGACAGTATCTAGAAGAAATAAAATGTTGTGACTAGTTTTTCTGCTTTTGGGTTATACAATTTACGATGTCTTAAATTGGATTCTAATTAATTAGATAGAATACAAAATGGCCTCTACTCAGATTTTATCCAGTTAACAAAAACGCTTTCGTATAGCTCTTTTCAACACAGCTTCGTTTACCATGATTAGCCTTTTTTATAACTCAAGAAACGTAGAAAAGGAAATTGAATACCCGCACGAGTTTTTCACCATAATTCTACCTGCTAAATTCGGTTTCGAAGTTTGAATAAAGGCAACCACAACTACAAAAGCTCGTTATTTGGGTTGTCTACCTTGCAGGAAAATAATTAAAATTATAATTCTTTTGATGGAAATTCAACAGTGAAAAATTACAGCATTTTTGTTCAGCTGTTTAGTATACGTAAGAGAATTCCAAATATATATATCTTTCGTTATTCAAAAATTTTCTTAATACTTCGACTATTCTGACAATAAGACAACACGGCAAATGAAGTGCGACGGTATTAAGCGTTCTGTACATTTAATAGTTCATTAGATGGTATTACATTAATGAATTAAATCTCACTTTAGCTCGAAAATTATGCAGACTAATTGCGAATCATTATGTTAAGTACAAATTACACTTACCTCGAGAATATGTTCTGGTTGTGCTTCTCTGTCCAATTTTCTAGATGTCGTCGTAATGATACCTGAAACAAAAGAACTCTTTGAATGGAAACACCATGAATCAGACAGAGAGACTCAATTAATTTGTTTCATTGCAAAAGTTGCTCAAGGAAAGAGAAACTAATTCCGGTGAAGAGTTTTGCTTATTGAAATTTTGTACGTCTCATTTACATAGCATTGTTATTTAAAGTGAACGTTTTGAGGCAACTCAAATCAGAAACAAAAAGCTAATCGCTTACAACTTATATTTGAATAATTCCATGTCTTTAAACTTGAGATATTTCACCGGAACTGAAGTTATCTTGTTCAATTTGAGATACCTAACAGCAAATGTTTTCCAAGAAGCATGCAACTAATACTATGAGTAAGATTATACATAGTGTTCCAAAATATTATCCTCACATCAATACCACTTATGTTTTTGAAAAACATTTTATTTTAGAACGAAAAAAAAGGGAAAACAAACTTAGCAAAATGTTTATCATCATGCCAATGTACCTCCTCAAAAAATATCATTGGATTGGAAACAAATCATTGGGATTTGAACTGTAACCTTTTTATAGCTTCGCCTTACCGGTAAAATGGTTCTGGCAACTTCCTAAAGAGTTTACAGTTTGTTAGAACCAACTGTTCTTAACTAATTCAGCGAAATTATCCAGCTCTGGTCTTGGAAAACTGTCCGATGAAGCATTGCAGCTCAGAATGTTCCTATAGAAGAATGCAGTTGTTTTTGTTGTTTCCTAGAGGTGTTCAGAGTATCAGTAATGGCAGTTTTGCTTATTTACATAGCCGCCTCTTCGCTGAATGAGATACCATCGTGATACAAGTTTTAAGTGTACAGCGGTGAATAAGAATAATGTCGAGTGAAGTCTCCACCATCAAATAATAATGTTGTAGGATTGTGGTAATACAATACCAAAGTATACGCTTTTCAATACATATTCCTAGGTTTAGGAGAATCGTGGTATCTTAAATTTATGTCAAATGTTATTTTGAATAGCATGAATTTAATAATATATTAAATTTTAGGTACCACAATTCTCGATTCATTAATGATGAATACATAGGTATATATTAAAGTGAGTACACTTTGGTGTTAAATTTTGCCACAATCCCACAACAGCCACATTTATTACAGCAAGGTGTTATGTTTTTAATAGTAATTTTTTAATTCTTATGGAGGATTGACTGGTAAAACAATTAAACTCCATTAAAATTGGTTCCCGAGTCGCTGCCTTGACTTTCAGTGTAGGAAAACTTTCCGTATTTGAAAGTTATCTTGTCAAAAATTTCTCTAATCAATCGGAAAATAGAATTTCAAAACCAAATAACCATAAAGAGAATTAGTGAAAAACTACTCAAAGAAAATTACGACGTGGAATTATTTTTGGTACTGTCTAACTGCGATTCCACCGAGGTATCGGACTCAAGCAACTCAGCCACAGGGAATTGACCGATTTTGAAACCACTTAAACGACTCTTCTGAAGCCACAGAGCGTTTCCCTTTAGGTTGCAAAGCCGATCGTCCCTTGCCTCAGTTGGGAGCTGCTTTCTTTTGAAAATGCTCCGCTGTATCGACTATTTTCTAACGGGCGTAGAATTTGGAAACATTATTTAAATTTATTTGTTTCATTAACGTCTATTTAAGTCAAACTTTGTCTGGCGTTAATAAAACAGATAACCAACTATGCAAAATTGTTTAATTTGGTTTTCGATGGCAAAAATTCCTCTGTTTGAATTTCTATATGCCTGCAAACTTTTTTTATAGTTACATGGTGTTCTATAAGCGAAATAAATTATTATTTTTTTGGATATTCTCATTTTAAGATATTTTTTTTAGTTTTGTGATTGTTACAGTCTCTTATCCGAACATTTCTTCATTGCATTATAATTTGGAGAACTATAGTTCTCGTAATTTACCATATAGTGTAAATTAGTCTACAGAGAATACCAAGAATCCATTGAATCTATTTTGAAGGGTTTCGGCTAATTGGAAGACTTCAGAAAATGTTGCAAAAAGTCGCAGAAGACTCAATCAGCGTTACACAATTGTGAGAGGGCAGTTCTGGACAGCCATAACTGGGATAGAAAATTTAGGAAGGACAATACTTGCAGTGGGCTCTAGTGCCATAGAAAACTAGCTCGTTAAGCAGCAGAAAGTCCGTCGACAAACAATTTTTCCATGTTTAGTTCGACAGATAGGATATAATAGATACCACATGGTCTTAGGAACCATGCGATAAGAGGAATGGTCGCGGGTACTCCATCTGCATGTTTGACTGATTATATTGTATGTCCAATGATTCCGAAAAAACAGATGACCATTTGGTTCAAAGTGCTTCGTGCGCGAACAACTTCTGTTGGATTTGTTGTTGTTGATCCTCATATTGCTGTTGGTTTAATCCAAGTCGAATGGCGTAGAAAATAAGCGCACGATTTCATTCCATTTTTTGACCAAGATGAATGTATCTGTAAACAACTCAAATACCACTCGTATAACAACACGTTTGGAGTACGTTCTCTATTAAAAATGTCAAATGTCAATGTCAGATTTAACATATTCATATCAGTGTTTCAAAACTTAAGTAGCAACCCTCGTAAATGGTTGCGATCACGTCAATTCGATACGGCACCTAAAAATTTTGATACCATCATGTCAAATAGTAAATATTTGATAAAACTTGTTAGCAGGAAAAACTTAAATAAAGACATCACGTATAGTGATAAAACTGTTGTTCAAGGAAAATCGGATTAGAAGAATTTCAAAGTTTTGATTCTTGTCTTTTGGTGCTTTAAGGATTTTCCTCGATTCAGTTATTGTGGTATCAAAAAGTTTGCTTTGCATAAAACTTCGTAGTCTCACCTCGATCACGAGCCGAATTAAAAAAAAAAATGTTATTTGAGAAAAGTCCAGGTTTTTGTAGGATGAAACCGAATCGGGCCCGCCCTCTACGACAAAATTAGGTGTAGCACGGCTGTAATTCGATCTGGGAATAAGTAAAATGATATAAAGTAGACGCCGTTTCCAAAAAAAAAATCTGTCACGATGATTAAATTGTTAGTAGGATGGATGTGATATAGCGCAAGAAAAAAATTCGGATTTGTAGAACTAAAAGACCTAATAAATTGCTATTTCGTTTGAATGGTATTGATGTTTAGTGTCTTGTACCGGGTGGGCAACTAAAAACGGCCGTCAGCCGTATAGCCATATCTCAGGAACGGATTATAATTATATTAAAGTTACAGAGAAAAAATGTTTGAACAAAACTGGCCCAGAGATACAGGTGAAAATTTAAAAAGAAGATTGGAAGTTTAAGAAGGTATTTAAAAGTAAACTAAATTAATATTAAATGTCACTAGATATGTGTAAACTGCGAAAAAATTTTATTATTTGACTGGTTTACCCAAACGGGAATTGAAAATTTATTCTGAACGGAAAGTTCTTCCATTGACGTACCTGCAGTAATTTAAACTATTCTCATAATAATCTTATTATTGCCGCTAGATGACGTGGTATGAATATAAAGTCAATATTACTAACAATTAGTACAAATTATTGAATAAAACATGTAATAAGTGTAACAATTAACAATTTGGATAAGTAACTACGTAATTAGTGACTCCATAAGTCCTCTATTACTTTATATAAATGAAATCAGTCGTTGGGGTGGATAGAACAGCAGTTATTGAAATACTGCGAATTGCCTGACCTATTTCTTCAATTATATCATCTCTTATCGTAGATCTATTGGTGTAAACGAGATCTTTTACTCGGTCGCACAATTAGAAATCTATCCAAGTTAGATCTGGAGATCTAGGTGACCAAATAAATAAATTTCCACGTCCTATCCATCTATCAGAGTTTGTTTGATCTATATGGAATGAAGTCATGCCGAAAGGTTAAGGGCATGTTTTCTAAACGATGTGGCAAGTCTAAATATCTTTCTCCATTAACTTTCTCGTTAAAAAAATGAGTTTTTCGCGATTATCAGCAAAACGATAAGCTTTATCACAAAAATACCGTAGAAGAAAATTGTAGATCATAAAATTATCTACAAAAAACGTATTAATACTTTTTTTCTTACAGCCGCCGTTTCTGAGATATAATGATTCAAAAAGTGGTGAAAAAAATTTGGTCGTTTATCTTTCAATTCATACCAATAAAAACAAGTTAATGTATTTTTTCCCAACTAAAGTAGTTGGGTCCTTATGAGACACCCTGTAGTTTATAGTAGTACATTATAGGATGATTCCTGTTGAAATTATTTCTGACCACTGTAGAGTGAATGAAATCCTTTCCAGTCATGGCATTCAACGTTGGAATAAGTGCAATGTTAGTCAGGAGGAAATTATTTCAAACTTTATGTTACTTCCAATTCGCATTCAAATAAAAACTTTTACAAACTTTTCCAAGTATAACACATAGAAATGCGAATTACTACACCTACATAACCTATAAATTATGTGTTGAAGCGATCAATTTTCGATCGTCATCAGTTATACTGTAACATGGTTTTGCATTTGAAGTGAAGTCATTTTCCATTATCGATACTTCAACTTTCCGAAATGAAAGTTTGTTCAACATTCGCGTAGTGGACGAGAATATCGATTCAATTGAAAGCAATGTCGTAACCAAAAGGATTAATGATTGTCGATGGCAATCTTATTGAAAAAAAAAACGTTTGAAATCATTTACTTGGTAGGTAAATACATTAAATCAATTTTTAAAATAGCCCGAGCTTCTTGAACGCATAAAAAAACTTTAGAACCAATCAGCACTATAAAGCGACGTCAAGTGATGGGCAACTCTATAAAGTACGATATTCCTCACTTGGTAATATTTTCTTTATTAAAAAATCGTGAAAAAAACTTTAAAAATCAAAGTATAGCCCATCGTATTCCATGGTTTAAACACAACAATCAGCAAACATTTTGAGACCTATGTAAAATCATTATCTGGATTTAAATGCAAGAAATTTTCTCACTTGGTTCTAAATATCACATTTGGATCCAAATTTTTTTACCACTCAATAATTCCGCTATGGTTTTGAATAAATAGTAATCTGACGGTGCAAGATCAGGACTAAATGTCAACGGATGTGGTAGGAATTCGATAATTTTCGCAGTATGTGGTTTAGTATTGTCTTGTTGTAAGAAGAACTTGCTTTCGGTTATCTAGGTTTGGATATTTCTTGGAAAGCTTCATAGAATTAAGAGACTAGTCTCAAGAAGTTATGAAAACCGACATTACTTACGAGACAACTTCTGTATAAGGCAAATAGTTAGGAGAAGCATAAGTTGACGAATAACATCGTGGTTGAAAAGTCTTCGTCAATAATTTGGGAACGAGGCAGTTATTCCGTGTAATAGTAAATGAAGAAATGATAGTCATAATCAGAGTGAACGATTACGGCACATGAAGAAGTTTAAGTGAACAGAAACTTTGTCGGCTTGTCAATCTGCTTTTATAGCCACTCAAGAGATCGTATTTTCAGAATTTGTCGTTCGATATCAAACATGCTTGATCTAATAACTGGCAACTCCTTATTTCAGTTTAATAAATCGCAAGTTTATAGTCGTTTTTTCTATCAGTGCACATCCACCGTATTTACCATATTTAATACCATGTTTCTTCTTAAAAAGAAACGTGTGCTGAGAGGGAAATATTTTAATACTATTACTGATAATAGAAGGAGATGCAGATGAAAGCCATTCAATACAAAGCTGTCGAGAAATGCTTCAACGCAAAGTGAATTCAACCACTACAACACCAAGTTATCGTCTTCAGAAAACTAAATTCAAAAAAGACAAGCAACGAATAAAGTACAGAAAGTATCGATTGAACGATCAACAAAACAAGTTATCAGAAAAGTAACTGTTGGAATTTGGAATGAGGATCGGGGAATGTGGTTTATGACGGTGTGCCCCTACTGTAAACGCGTGAAAGATACGGGGGTTGAGAGCAATTAGGGTGCGTGTAGATAATTTCGTGGAAAATTCATGATATTCTGAATCTTTCCGGAAAATTCCAACAATCTCTGGTAAAATTCTGGATCTTTCCGGAAAATTCAAACAATTTCTCAAAAGTTCGAACACTCTTTGAATGTCCTCCAAGTTTTCCAGTAAACTTTACATAAATTTTCATGTATAAATAGAAAAAATGAATATTCTTGTATTTTCTCATTCCCCGGCACTGTATTTTGAGCGTCTGCTCCAACTATTACATCAAAAGTTAAAACCAACTATAATTTCACGAATTCATACAGCGTACAGGAAAAGACTGTGTGTGGTTGAATGATTTATCGCTGATGAAAATGGTTTTCGTGATTGAGAGATTATTATTATCCCATTGTGAATAATGGGAAAGCTAAATGGAAATAAATGCCAAGCCAACTAACTCGACCAGAAATGAAATGGTAATATAATAATTTTCAGATTCTCTACTATTATTCTATTTATAATTGATAGAAATATGAATTGGTGTCAGATTAATTGAATTTTGATACCAAAAATTTAAACCAAGTCGAAAGGTACGAAACCAGAAACTTCAAATAACATTAAATTTTCCAGTACTACTGAGAGCAGAAACAGTTACAGTAGAATGCCTGAGGAATACACCAAGGACCTAAGTACACAAATTTACTAATATCACTTTGACGAAGCGTCTACAAACACAACAGTGTCAGTCTTCTTCTTTTCGTGGAAGCCGTGGAAGACAATGGATCAAGAAACAGGATAATAACCACCAAAAAGAGAAAATGCATGAAAATGGCAAAGCTCCAACGATACAAAATGGTAATAAAAAACTTCTTAGAAGATGAAGTCAATAAAGTGGCTGCAGCTGAAAAAACGAACACTGAAGATATGTGTGTAAATAGGATACAAGATATGTGTAGTAGATTATGTAGTGAGATAGATACGAAGAGAATGGAACCATCAATAGATAGAATGACCAATGTCGGATGCCCCCATTAGAACGAAAACGAGATAATTAATAATTTACATAACAGGAAACGCGGGCAGAGAATGAAATTAAACAGAAGATAATTCTCAAAGGAAAAGAATATATACTGAGTCTGCACCATATGGAGAACGTCCTTAATATATCTTGTTAAAAAATTGGTGGAGATCCGATTTATAAAAATTCCAACTTTCCAAACTTTTATATATCACAAGTAAACAACCTTTTATTTCGCTACTATCAGAAAAATTTATCGAAGAAACTTTTAATTGGATCCAGATTTAAAATTTCAGTTTTTTCCAATACAGGAAAAATAAGCAGGAACATTGTCGCGATACAACAAAACTTTTTTCTGCAACAAACCCGGTTATGTTTTTATAAAATTCGATATTAATACGTGTCACAAATCAGCCTAATAAAGTTTATGAAAAATTCAAAAAAAAGTTCTTCAAAACTTGCCGATTCCTATTTTAATAAAAATAATTTTGAGCCTTTTGTTTTTAGATTTAAGTGCTTATTGAGTGCAACAGATTCCTGTCAAGAAGAATTTCACATTCAACTTCTAACAATCGAAAATTCTTTGAATGACTTTTTTTTTCGAAGACCTTACTAGAAGTGGTGAATCTTGTTTAAAATCGATTTGATATTGGAACAAGCACCTGTCTCATTAAGATCCATAGTTTGTAGAAAGCTCATCAAAACAAAAGTCATTCAAGGAATTTTTAAAGTTAAAAAGTTAAAAGATAAAATTCTTCTAGATAGGAATCTCTTGCACTTATTGAGCACTTAAGCAAATTATAAGTTATGGAACAAAATCAAAATGAAATCTAGTTTAAATACGATTTTATATTGGATCTCATCAAGATTCACCACATCTAGTAAGGTCATCCAAACAAAATTCGTTCAAGGGATCTTTGATGGTTAAATGTTGAATATGGGATACTTTTGGAGATCGCCATGTGTTAAAACCTGGCAAATAAATAAATAGCACCTAAAAAGCCCCATCTTTTTTCAATCTTGGTCGCAAGCACTTCGGAGTAAAATTTAGCAGTAACAGTTTGTCCAGATGATCGAGTACCCTCAATCTTTACCCGGCTACACCGGAACATCTTGTGCTATCCTGAAGTATTAGATAAGTCTCCGATAGCATTTTCTTCAGCCTCGACCGTGCTCCGAGATAAATGTGCACTAATCTAAGCGTCCTGTCGCTCCAGACGCCCTTCTCTACCTATCCACACGCTCTGCAATATGACGCATTACTTTCCAGACATAAAACCAGTTAAACGATTTTTTTGATATTCTAGGTCTCTTCAGCACAGTGTCTCTAGGGATGTATATTTGGTTTGAGACGGTTCAGTACATCATTTCAATGAATACATGCCTTATATCCATTCGGAGAATTGTGCACAAAATGTAGGAAAATATTTATCAATTCCTCTTTCACCGCACTACAAAAATTCAATTCGGTTCAAGTTCAGATTTGTATATATTTCATGGAATCACCAATGATATTTGAATTTATTGCCAATATAATTACATATAGTAGTATATTGGAATTGGAAGACCGCTTACCGTTGTCGTTGTCTTCAACGAAAGATAATTTCGGTTTCATTTAGAGCGTGAACAAGTGAAAAAAGCTATAAAAGTTGACACACCCCAAGATTTATCCCACACCACGCTAATAGTTTCTGGCACTCAAGATTAATGTCCGCAATAGTGCAGATCAATGGAAGTAACCGAAAACTCATTCTGCTCATCCTATAAATGACTTATTTTGGTGCGATGCTTTGGAAAAAAGTAGATTAACATTATCAAATATCTCATCACTGGTATAAAGTACTTTCTTCTTCAGTGGGGCTTCGATACTATCATGTTTGTTTATAAGCATATCATGATTTGGTTATTCTATGTAAATTCCATCTAATTATAATATTCATGATACGATGGGTTTCAGAATGACGCAGCTCCACAACCAATCAAAATATAGTGAAATTCAGTGTCATTACTACTTTATAACACAAATTGCAAATCCATATCGCCAAATATAAAATGGAAGTACAAACGTTCAAAGAAAAATTGAAACCGGCGGATTCTGATTAAAAATTGATTCAGTAAAAACTACGTTTTTGTCTTTGCCACTTTTCGTCGTAATTTTCAGGTTCTCGGTAAGGTTTTGACTATAATTGATTCAGTTTCAAAATGAACAACAAAAAAAGTTTTCGTAGTCCATAATTGTTGTTCTAAAACAACTAAATGAAGTATTCGATAACTTCTTAAGGTAAAGCTCAGTTGTCTATAGTAATGTTATCGTTAATGCCTTTAACCATAAGTTTTCCTTTGAACCTATACCGTGTAAGTCATATTTAAAGACTTTTTGTATGAAATAAAATTGTAATAAATTGTAAATATTTTACCTACTCATTGAATCCTTACGTCCTTTTACCTTTATGGGTATACGAAATGGGGTTGGGTTTCTTTTCTTCTCCTTTTCTCTGGATCTTTTATTTAGGGTAGTTTCTTTCCTCTATTGTGATTAGAATTATTGATTTGGTCTGAACCATATCGATTGACTTCCATTTATGTTTTGTTTTACATGTTTTTTATTTAATATTTGTCTGTACGTTTCTATTATTATGTGGTTTATTCGTGTCTTGTTCTTAATGTTTCGGAGCAATCTCAGTATCATTATTTGTAACTTTTTCTTGGTTAATATCCACATTTCGTAGTAATAAGTAGATATAGATATAACTAATTTATAAATTTCCACATCTAGAATGAAGTAGCTGTCGAAGGAAGCGTATCGGAAAATTACGAGACAAAAAAAGGTTAAAAGCAAGGAACCCCATTATTATATGATGTGGTACGAAAAAGTATCGAGAAAAAATGTTTGAAAAGAAAGCAAAAGAATATGGATAAATGAACAAAATATGTGCAGGGATCTGAATAATCTCAACTTCAATTGAAAGTGGCGACAGAGTGAAACAAGGAGTCTGGATTTGATAAAGTCGAGGAGTTTGATAACCTGGAAGTAACAGTAACAAACGCAGAAGGTGACACCAGGGTACTTAACAAAATATTAGCGACAGGGAAACAAAACGTTTGAAGCCCTAGGATATTTTATGAGTCGCCAAATTACGCATTTACAAGACAGTGATACAACCAAAGATGCTGTATGGCAATGAATGTTAAATTTTGAAAAAAATAAATCTAGGTACTAAGGAGGATTTTGGGAGTGGAAAAGAAAAACGAATGCAGAGATCAAAGGACTCAATGGTCTACTCAGAATGGATGAAGATAGTTTGGTGAAAAGATCCTTATTAAGGGAAGAAGGGACGAAATGGGAAAGAGGGCGTTCACGGAATAAATGTATAAAATCATGTAGAGATTTCGAAAAAATAAGATTAAAAAAATGACGTGATGCAGTCATGAACAAAAATAGGGCAGCCGTAGCGCAACTACAATTTTGGACCTATAAGGCCAGTTGGGCTGTACAGATGTATTGATAGTTGCATTTCCGTTGTAGTTAAAAATTCAGGTAGAAACATATAGGTGAAACTAGTACAGACGTGTTAAAAATTAAGGTCTTTATCTAATAATTTTGATTACAGGTTTTTATATAAATGCAATAGTCAATATACATAAATTTAGGAGTGCGATATTCAAAATAAAATTTGGCATTTTGCGTTAATTTGTTCTTAATAAACGATTTATGTGTTTGAAAACAAATTACTCTGTCATTTTTGACCCGATCCTAAAGCGTTTATGTAAGTCTAGTCAAGATTCGTATTTTAGCAATTATATTCCTTTTTTTTTCATTTTCGAGAACAGCAATTTATTTCTAGAGTCAGTTGAAAATATCCCTTCTTCATATCTTGACGGAATTGAAAAAAAATTGAAAAATGTAAATCCCTACTTACTGCAAATCTTGGAAAGATTAATTAAGAACTGAAATTGAATAGGTACTGGCTTTTCGAGAACTTCAACAAAGCTAATAAAATCCTTTCCAAGATTTAAAACTATTCTTTAGAATTGACATAAAAATCAAATTAAAATTTTATGAATGTTTTTTCGTCAAAAATTAAATTCGGCGAATTACTTTTTCACTTATTACACCTTTAATCGATATTCCACCAACAGAAAAATGAATTTTCACTTCTACATATAATATACGAAATTTTTGGAAACAAATTGTCACTCAAGTTACAAACATCTAACAGTACAAATAAAAAAATTTGCCTGGAATGTTTGTATGTATATAATTCACATTTTATTCAATTGTAAATTTCAGTACAGCAATGAAACGAACTGAGATTATCACCAAACTCTATTTATTAAAATTGGAATCCATCAACGCGTCAAAATCAAAATGGTGAATTTCGTATATTGGTTTGTCAAAGCTACCACGACTCGGAGAATGTGGATAAAGGCCAAGAGTAGATGAAGAGTAGAAAGTTTAGAGATAAACTAGAAATGCTTCCATGCACGTTAGCAATCGAAAAATAATTCATAAAAAGATGGTTTCAACAAGCAACTGTCCACATTCAGTGATTTCATGAAATTAATAATAAACCTTGATAATATTTATGAAAGGTTTCATAGCAGTGTGTAGTGAAATTCCAATAGCTCTGATTCTACTTTTTTAATATCCATCAAAAGTTACAAAATATTCAGTTGTTTCAATCGATTACTATTAAAAGCATCAGAGTTTATTGAAATTCTACCATGCGGTCAAAAGTATGAATTTCACTCATGTGTTCATGTTTGTAATGAAAAATTTGAAAATGAATATTTTCTAAAATTATTCTCCTTTCCCAATATACAGGTGATAAGTCAGGGGTGTATGTTTGGGCAGGTATCCATGCGGAAGGTCTCGTGGGTCCACATTTTTTTAAGGTGTCACGCGACTGGCTAAAGTTATCTGGAAATGCTCGAACATTTACGTGGAAAAATGTCATTTTATACAGGATGGAGCTTCTACGCACTACGCTTTATGTGTGCGGGAGTATCTTAATGTTCATTATAGACAAAAGAGGATTGGTTGAGTGGCCCGCACGGTTGTACGACCTGACATCCTGTGATTTCTTCCTGTGGGCCAAGACCAAGACCGCGAGGACCGTGTACCGTTCCCGATTTCCGAATTGCAATTGAAGAAGAATTTGAAACTCTTCGCCGGACCTGCCTCTCCGATAATGGCGATAATAAACTTTGCCGTAGATGCATTGATCAAGATTGGCATCAATTTAAACACTCACTTTCTTCTAATAAATTCATTTTGTCTGACTTATGTCCACCTCTGTATAAGCAAAGTTCATTCAGTTTTCGATAGTTTGTGACAAGGTTAAACCAATTTTTACCCACATTCAGTTTTCGTGTTTATAGTGGAATAGGGTAAAAATATTGAGATTAAACTTTACCAAAGTAACAAATCTTGTTTGCTTCGATATCGACAAAATTGAAGCATCAACGTACTTATTTTAACCCGACGTTAGACGCTATGAGAATATGAGAATTTCTCCACACTTTTACTTAATTTACGACAAATTTTTTCGATTGATAATATTTAGCGGTGAATGGTGAATTATGAGATTAAGCACAGTGTATTGTCGGAGCAGAATGTCAATCCTCGAGGGTGTTTCAGAAGTATTGTCGGTTTTCATATGTGAAAATTCTTAAGCCTTAATTTAAACATGTCGTAACTTGTTAAGATTAGTCTCTTAATCTATGAAAAGTACAATTGCTTCACTTTCTTTTGATCATTCTATATTTGTTTATCGACGACGCAGTATTTACGTAATATGGATAAATAATATACATAGGGTGCGATAAATATGAAATACGGAAACAAGAGTTTGAAGCAGTCGTAGTAGCAAATAAAACATGTGAAATTGAAGAAGACACAGTGAATTAGGGAACAGTACAGAGTTAGTTTAATCGTTTCTATACGAGGTCTGGTTATCAGATAAGGAGACTGTACGCCTAGAGGGCGCCCTAGACGGGTGTGGTGAAAAACGAATAGTGCGTTGCGTATCTAGATATCTTGTCTATGCACTTCCCAAAATACATTTCCGTCCCTATTATAGCATTTGTGCAGTAGCGGTTTGTTTTTTTCTCGTACCGAGAATCATGTGTGACGAAAAACGTATCAATCCTAAATTTCTCGTTAAATTAAAAAAAAAAACTCCGACTGAATGCTATAAATTATTGCAAGAGGCTTATGGGGATAATTCTATATCTCATTCGCGTGTTTTTGATTGGTGTAAACGCTTTAGTGAAGGCCGAGGAGCACTGAAGATGACCAGCGTCCAGGTCGCCCTGTGACTGTTTCAACTCCGGAAACAGTGACCAAAATCAACTGAATTGTGCATTCAGATCGTCGAATGAGCAGCCGGATGATTACCGAGGCTGTAAAGGCCGATAAAGAAACGGTTAGAAAAATTTTACACGAGTAATTACACTATGCGAAGTCTGTGCGAAGATGGTGCCAAAAAATCTGCCTCCTGACCAAAAACTCTTGCATCTACGGGTCTGGTCAGATTTTTTTGAAAGGTTAAAAAGATTAGAACAAGATCTGCTTTGGAATGGACCCGATTTGAGTCAATCGAAGCGGTAAAGCGAAAAACATGGTAGGACTCCTAAAGGCACTGACCAAAGAAGACTTCTACCATTATTTCGATCACCCAAAACCCTTTTTCATTATTGAATAACCAGACCTCGAAGTGGAAAAGCGGTAGAAAACTAAACTAGCCCATCGCAATTCAAAATCATTAGTAAAGATCAATTAAAGTGGTCAAATAGTGCCGAACGAATTAACCAATATTCAAACGAAATGTCAAGAAAAAGTGTGTGAAAAAAACTTTCAATAAAAGCTGTAGATCTTCACACAAAAATGGTCCTAAGATGTTTTTAGCTACTGCTGATATACTACAAAGTTAGGGTAGCAAGAACTTAGGGAAAGATCATTACAGATTTGTGAAATATCACCGAAAATGGCGATTTTCTCATCCACCAAAAAAATCCAAACTTGTTAAGAAATTATTAATTTCAATTTCAGAGAAACTTTCATTTAACAATTTAGATTAAAATTTGGAATTTCTTTTAATCGCTTTCTCAATTATTACGTAAAAAATCCCATTTAGTAATTTGGTTAATAATACCTGATTTTTTCTAAAACTATTTTCATTCAATACATCAGTAAAATAAATTAGATTCAAGGTTTACATTGTTAAAAATGTATGGATGATACTGTATTATTCTAGTCACAGTACAAACAAAATTAATGTTTCTTAACAAACTAAAATAAATCAGGTAATAAGTATGCAATTTTACACAATTTGCGCATTTTTGATATTATCAGTCTGCTTCGTTATTGATTCCTGCCGAACATCTAACCAAAGAAAGGATCAGTACCTTCGATTGATTGTACAATTGATCCGTATATTCAGTTAATGTTTTGATTGTTTTTTACTAGAAACTAAATTTAAATTAAATTATAACACCAGAGAAGTGGTTTTCACAGCAAAAAGTGACTGCATATTTGGGGTATGGAAAAGCTTTATTATATGCTATTTTTTGAGTGATTTTTTTTTATATTAAGTGTCAAATATAGAAGCCTTAATCTCAAGCATCAAAAGTATGCCACAGAAATTATAATGCTTACTTTCATTAATTCATTAATTATTGTCGATTCACTCACAAACATCAAATTTAAAAACGGAATTATAAAATTTTTCAAGGTAGTTCTAATTAAACACTAGCCACTATGATGAATTTAAAGATCTACAACTTTGATTTGAAGTTTTTTTAGCGTTTTCCCAATTTTTTTCACCTCCAACTAGAAGATGATTCGAAAAAAATTTAAACAAATCTATTCGGAGTAACTTATATTGAAGATCCAGGATATTATAGCAGTTGCCCATCCATTTTCTTGGATCAGATAATTTCTGTGGACTCGAGATGTAGGTATTGTTTTAATTCCAATCGATTCGTTCCTATTAAGCAGGAATGGAGTGGATGTTCATTAGAACAGATAATAAACTACGGCTTTGTATTTAATTTTATTCATATGAATGTAAACATGTTTCGTTATATTTTTTGAGACAAATTCCTTTCCGAAGCCAACATGATAAATTTAATATTGAATTTCCAAAGTATCGGTTGAAATATCCAAACTACGGTTTACATAATATAATCGTTGCAAGCCGCATATTTTGTACTATCGAACTTTCGATATTTTAAAATAATTTATGATTGTGGTCCGGTTCCGAACATGAGAACGTATACTACGAAAATGTGAATAATGCATTTCAACCATGCAAACCAATCTGCAACGCCAAAGTCGTTTCTTATTAATCCCAACAATCGAATCCAAAATGAAGACCGACCAAATTCGTTTTAGTCAAATTGCGTGTGGAAACCGTGGATTTTAATATAACTGCAATGAGGTTTCCTTTTTATGTAACAATTTTGATACTACGAGAGTGTTTCAAATATAAACCGGAATTTTTTAATAAACGCGCGAAAAATTCGGTGTCGTAAACGTGGTTACACTGGATGTTCGCGAGAATAGCTGAGATCGCATCTTGATAGTTGAAAATTCGTTATAAAGAGGTTGTTCGCAAAAAATGTTCGTAATGTAAAGGTATATTTTACATTGACCCTTATGGAAAATTCAAGGGGATTACGAAGAATTTGTTAAATCGAGGAAGTCCCTCCCGATTTGTTATATCGAGATTGCACTGTAATAAAATTTCTTATGCCAAAATTTTGGTTCACACCTGAACCACCCTCGTATGTTATTATTTTTATAGATGTTCAATACCAATATACAGGTGAGCTGTGAAGTTATGAAAATTGCACACTATTGCAAGATTATTGTGAAAATATCTTTCCAAAAAATATGAAAATTGACAAAACACGGCGCTCTCCATCGAAATATTTACATTGGAAATAATTAACACTGAAAAATGAAACATTTACTTCATGAATACTGCAGAAATAATCCATCATTATTCGAAAAATCGTAATACTTTTAAATAAAACGAGGTATTATTTTTTTTACGACGGTGAACCATAAAGGCAACGCTGTAAAAGCTGAGAGAGTGCCACGGCAGTGGCATTTCATGGAACTTAATATTTAGTACAAAAATATTTTTAATCTTTTAATCTTTAATCATAGACATTCAAAGTTTTGACTGATTTTGTCCATACATTAATACTTAATTTATGGTCGTTGTGAAGTTATAAAAATAATCTATGTTTATTGTGATATGATTTTCGAAAATTATTTTTAGAATAACATAAAAATCTCAACAATAGTCACGGAAATTATAACTACACATTTTCCAAAATACAGTAATATCGGATTTGTACGCCTCAGGAAGTAAAATAAACATTGTGATCTTTCTGTTTCACGGAATTTTAGATATTATACAATGTCGTATGATTTCAAGCTGTTGATTCGTTCTTGAAAGAAATTCAACTCAAAAATTCGCTAAAAACAGCACATTAAACAAAGCTCTCATCAAATTAAAGGTAATTATACACTTTCACGGTCACCTGGTTTTTTGGCCCTAGAAAATCGAAAAATGGATGGATTTTAATGATCTTGGTCTCAAAATGTTCCATTTTACGGCGGATTTATAAAAAAAATAAGTTTTACTGTTTTAAATCGTAAAAAAACGGTTTTGCAAAATAATCCCTTACAAAAAATTATGGTAATTATGGTAATTATACACATTTTTCGATTTTCTACAGCCAACCTAACCTAACCTAACCTAACCAAAAAACCAGGTGACCGCGAAAGTGTATAATTACCCTTTTGGTTAGGTTTTTTAGGTTGGTTTTTTGGTTAGGTTAGGTTAGGTTAGGTTGGCTGTAGAAAATCGAAAAATGGATGGATTTTAATGATCTTGGTCTCAAAATGTTCCATTTTACGGCGGATTATATAAAATATAGAATATAGTAGGAAACTATTCACGAAAATTGATTGTTTTTCATCGATTTCATTTTAAGCTATAAAAACTGAAAAAATCATTCTTTTTGGATTTTTTTTTAAATTGTTTATTAATTTATGTATAATACAAAATAATATAAGAACTTTATCCGATAATGAGATAATTTTTTGTAAAGAATTATTTTGCAAAACCGTTTTTTTTATGATTTAAAACAGTAAAACTATGAGAAATTTTCATTCCAGCTATTTCTACAAATTTTTTTTATAAATCCGTCGTAAAATGGAACATTTTGAGACCAAGATCATTAAAATCCATCCATTTTTCGATTTTTTAGAGCCAAAAAACCAGGTGACCGCGAAAGTGTATAATTACCAAATTAAACTTTTAGTACGGTCAATTATTCACGTTACGTTGTCTCTTTTTGCGACTGTCAATATGTATAAACTTTTACGTATGTCTTGTAGATGATCTCTCGAAGAAGACAATCGATCTTATGTTGTTATGTTTGATTTAAACGTCCCAAATTATTTTCGAAAATGCAATTACATGATTTTCAAAATAATCAATCACCAAACCCCCATTTTTGGGGTTATATCCATACTTACAAGCGAGTTATATCACTACTCCTAGTATAAATCATTGATCATCTAGTTAAGCAATACAAAGTGTTCCTTATTTTACCTTCAATTAACGTATCGTCTCGGATTACTTAATTTTTTTCTTATATTAATGTGACTGTGAAAAATCATAAATCTACCTACATAACTTCTAGTTACTATTGTATTCGATGACATTTCTTGTACACTGGCCGCTTCTAATGGGAACCATCGACATAGTTAAGTGATTCCAAATGTCCCTTAGACACTTGAAGTTCTATTAAAGTATCAACTTTTATTTTATATTGATGTAACTATGATTATTTATAGCTTTTGTATACAATAACATTATTATTTGAGAGAGCATATATACGGATAGGGGTTCTGAATAGTTTTGACATCCAACGAGTGCAGTAGTCAGATTATTGGACCACTTTATTTATTTAGATTTTTTGCTTAACAAATAGCTTTTTACAAAGTTGTGATTTGATTTATTTTCCTTTCTATGTAACTTATACTGCATATTTTTTATTGCTGCAGAAATATACGTTTTCACCTCTACACTCTGTATATAGTTATAACGTGGAGAGAGTATCACTAAAAACCCTTTCCTTTAATTTAATTCGATATAATGCTTATAGGCCTATACGTTTAGATTTGCTTTTGGAATTTATGTAACTTCTTCCTCTTTATTTTTGTAACCCTCGACAAAAAGGGCACTAGGTTGAACGCAATTAGAGAAAATACGCTTTTGTTAAGCTTCTCAGAAACATGTATTCATTTACTATCCGGTAAAAATCGATTCTGACAACCGACGTCTCCAAAAATTTCGTTCTCAATTTGATTTGATGAAAGTTTCAACTTAGGAATTCATTTCAAACTAGTACTAATCAATATAACTTAACATACGAGTACATAGCGTCTTTTAGATAACGAGTAATGAAGGAAACGTTAGATATTCTTAGATATAGATATACTCAAGTTTCCTTAATAACTTCATTACGAATATGCTTCAGGAAAACGACCTATCGAATGAATGATAATGATAGACTCCTTATATCCGTTCGTTGAAGATTGTAAAGTAGACCAGAAACTTCTGTGAATACTAAATCACTTCAAGAGTCAATAGCCATTCCACATTTACTGTGATAGAGCGTAGTAGTGAATATGACGGGTAACTAGTTTAAAGGGAAATGAGATAATTTAATGTTTTATCCTATAAAATATTGGAATGAATATAAAATATTTTTTCCAGGCTTTCCTCATCATGTCCATGCGAGAAATCTCTCAGGATCAAATGATGAGTTTCTATAATCAATGAAGTATTTTTATAAATAATTTTTGATTGTTTGAACCTCTAATAATAATCTGATCAGTATTTAAGCAAGAAGGACCTGACCGAAAACTATTTGAGGCAATCCTGACGAAAACTATACGTACAATAAAAATCTAATGAAGAATATGTAGGGTAATAGTGATTACATCCATATAAGGTAATCCTGATGAGGACCATATAATTCACCTGATCAGGACCTCATTAGTGATCTGCGTTACATCCTTGCCAGGTTATCCTGACCTCTACCTTACGAGGTTGCGCAATTATATGATAAGGTCCTTGTAAGAAAAAAATCTAGTCGGATAGGAGTTAACACTCAGAAGATAGAGTCTAATTGAAGACCTTTCAGAAAGAGATTGAGTAGAGCATGATCAACTGGCGATTCACTTTTTTGTGTACATCTGGAAGAAGAAAATTGTGGACAAGAAAATGGATCCTTCCATCCATCCGTTTAACAACCTCAATGATATAATTCAATGTTTTATCCTATAAAATATTGGAATGATTATAAAATTATTTTCTCCAGGCTTTCTTGATCATTGTTCATGCCGGAAATATCTCAGGATCACATATTGAGTTTCTACGATCAATAAAGTATTTTTATAAATAATGTTTGCTTGTTTGAACCTCTCATACTCTCATACAAACCAGTGAATCAAGTCAGGATCACTTACGTCAATCCCAGCCATAAAACAATGCATAAAGGATAATCTTATCAAGAAGAACCTGACCAGAAACTATTTGAGGCAATCCTGACGAAAGCTATACACACAATAAAAATCTAATGAGAAATATGTAGGGTAAACGCAATTACGTCCGTATTAGGTAATCCTGATCAGAACTTCATTAGTAATTTGCGTTACATCCTTAACATATCCTTGCCAGGTTATCTTGACCTCTAACTTACCAGGTTGATCAATTATATGATAAGGTCCTTGTAAGAAAAAATTCTAGTCGGATAGGAGCTAATACTCAGAAGATAAAGTCTCATTGAAGACCCTTCTGAAAGAGATTGAGTAGAGCATGATCAACTGGCGATTCACTTTTGTATGTTCCTCTCGAAGGAGGAAATTGTGGAAAAGAAAATGGATCCTTCCATCCATCCGTTTAACAACCTCAAAAGACAGTTTCTAACTCGAATGTAAATTATAGTTGAATGATAAACACATCAACAATAATCCTTCAGTGTCGGATCTGTGCAGTAGGTCTCCGTAAGTTCGTATACACATTATGAAGAGGAAACTCTTTTATTTAACAACAAATTGTTCAGTCAACAATTTTTAAAAAAATTTGTTTTAATCAAAGTGAATGATGCAACCTAGCAGATCCTCTTTCGTCGAAGTCATTAAGGAATTTTCTTTTCAGCTCTACACCACCGTCAAATGATAGATGGCGTAATTTCCTTTCATCGCGATTACATTTCGCGTTTCGTGAAATTATAATTTTCATCAGATAGGCAAAAGGTCGTTTCCACCTCGTTTCGTTTTTTATAGAAGAAGTGAATATTAAATTCGAAGTCGTTAGGCCTCCGTATTGAAAATTGTAGACATTTTAATTCCGTCATAATCGTTTTGAGCGATTATCATTTAAATATGACAGTGAATTAAAGTGAATTCCAAAGAGGTATTCCACAAAGTTTGAATTTTTTCATAAAGTTAGAAATTATATATTAGAACCGAAGAGAAATTTTGGCGTACGTAGCAAATCGAAGTATAATTATTTTGGTGTTAGATATTCATTCAGTTTCTTAATGTATACCGAAGAAGAAGTATCAAGGTGGATAGTTGACCTTAACCCTTACACGTACTGCTACATTAGCCTAGATGATGGTTTGAAGGTTGGTGATGGCGTATTTAAAGAGATAGACACACAAAATTTGTTTAAAAATGTATAAAAATGCCTCTTAATTGGGTAAATGTCATAAAATTCTGCTTCTTTTATTCTATATTTTCAAATACGCCCTCTAGTGTTGGACTTAAAATTTCGAAAATAATTTCTATGTGTTCTCGAGGCCATTTTTGTTATAATTTGTTTTCCCCTGAAACTCTGATATAAACCGTTCCTAAGATATGACCTACGGCCTTTCTTAGTCGTTTTCAGTTCTCAACGAAATATATACTTCACTAACAATAAATTTTATACGGCTTCGGTTTTTTATGATTTCACTAAAGCCTTCGATTGTGTTGATCATAAAATTCTGATTAACATTAGAATATTATGGCATCCGAGGTATTCCATTAAAATGGATTGTATCTTACATTGCACGTCGAAATGAATTGGTACGAGCTAATGGTAAAGTTTCAAGTAAATTTAGCAGTGGTTTGCCTCAGGGTTCAGTTTTGGGTCTACTTCTTTTTTTTGATTTTCATCAATGATCTCGTAAACCTACGGATCAATGGTCAATTTACTTTATTCGCGGATGACACCAGTGTAACCTGGAGTGGTCCAGATATACAACCTCTACATTCGACCATGGGCGATGATCTCATAACTATAAAGTCCTGGTCTGATACAAACGGTCTCTGTTTAAACATTTCAGTTTTATCCTATAAAGGAGCTCTAAAGCTCAACGATGACTTAATACGATTCTCAAATTTCTTGGGCTACATATTGACGGTGCCCTTCAATATATTTTTTATACCAATAGTCCAAGTCTTTGGTTGGAAAATCCTTGTTTATATGTCTTATATGTCAATTCAAAAATGAGTTTTTTCACGCTATTTTCTATTTTGAAAGTAGAAGAGGGCATTTGGTGAAGTTGTAGCATCGTCTGGAGGACGTTTTGGGTCTTAAATCCTGTTACAACTTAAGGATAAGCAGGAGGAGGACGAAAATTTAATCACGAATCGTATAAAACACGTTATCGATATAGAATTATTAATATTTTCCGAAAAGTTTACCTGTAAAAGTGAATTTTTCCCACTTCCAACCGGACCGATGATTCCAACATATAGAAAACTTGACAAAAAAATTAACCTCTACTTTCTTTGCCATTAAATCTGTGTCTGAAGAGCTCGATTCTCGTATTGCTTACTATTTTAGAATCTGTTTGTTTGGTTCGGAAACACTTCCACCATAACTCAACTGAGAGACCCATGCATACCTACCCTATTAGCAGAAAGAAGTTGGACATTTACTTGACTGTACCTATTACTTATCTGGTGAAAAATTCCATTATCTTTAGTGCTAAAAAGTTATTCAATCAGCTACCATCTGAAATAAAAATGGCAAAAACTTTTGATAACATTCGAGGTTTGACAAAGGAATTTCTGCTTGAAAGATCTTTCTGTGGCTAAATTCTACAACTTACTATAGACTCTAAAGACTGGCATGAAACAATTTAGGATGTAGGATATAATATACATTATAATTACTACGATTAAATTCAATCATTAAAAATTTTCTAGTGACAATAAAGTAAAGTATTTTTCTCTAGTTGTTCACCCGATACATTCTAATTTGTTTGGCATGAAAAACATTTTGACTGAATTTTTCAAGTCTGAAACTTTCCGAAAATGTCAGCAACTCATAAAGTTTGTACTATCAATGTAAGAATACAAACGAGCTGACGTGGAGGAGCCGAATACGTGAAGACTCTGCTAACTACCTCAATTTACAGTAAATGCAGTCAAAAACTTTTTAACGTGATTTTATTTTTTTTGTCTTTATTTTTTTAGAAGCGATATATCACTCTGATAAACGTTTCTGCTGTTACTACAAAAAGTTTCAATTCTATCGCGATGAATTTATGTAAAAGAGTGCAAGGTCATCGAAAAACTAACTGTTCGGCTTGAAAAGGGTTTATCGGTGGATCCATGCCATAATCTTAGAATTCTATTCCAGACTTTTTATTCTCGCTTCGATATTTTCCTCATTCAGTCAGTCTAAAGGATGCGAAAAGAAAAAGTCTTCCGACTTTGATGTAGGACGCTTTTTATGTAGGGGATAAATGATCTAAGAAAACGATAATGACATGTTTTCATAGTTGTAACGAAATTCTGAAAAAGTTCTTTGTTTCACCTATGTGTATTTTAAGAAAAATAATTGGTGTTAAATATTTTCAGTCTTTCCACAATCAAAAGATTTATCTGTGTTTTCAATACGACGTGAGTAAATTGGACTGAATACGTAATAACATAAAGTATATCCACGCAAAATCTTATAATAGTCCAGGAAAATTTGGATTTGAAATGTGAAAAATTATATTTCGCACTTTAATAGCTGATAATGTGTCAACCACTAGCGGAATTTTATGGTAGTTTTTAAAAGGCGGAAAGGGATAAAATTATTATAAAAAAATATATAAAAACTTTCATTTTCTATGTTTAATATTCGCAAGTATAATCCAAATTTCATGAAGCTTGCTGGAAATATACCTTTTAATATGATATAACCTCAAAATATTCCTTATACGAAGAACATTGGTGTCCAAAATATTCATTTATTAAAGAAATACTTGAAAAATTGAACAAAGTCAGAAAATAGATTTTCATTTCCTGAAAAATTTGCACCTGGAAAAAACGATTAAGATTCCGGTATACTGAGATAAGTATGAGAAACTGTTTATCTAATTTGGATTTCACGAGGGCAGTTTGACAATTTTCGACCTAACGAAGAAACAAAAATTTTTTTCCATATCATCATCATTCATATTTTTCAACATTTTTTTCTTTTTTCTCGTCTTTATTCTCAAAACAGTAATTTACTTATGAGATAATGATCTCTTCTGATGAACATCTCTCTCCCATAAATGAAACTTTGAGGTCAGAAAACAGAAAAAGTGGCAGGGGCTATATCTGGCCAATACGGTGGGTGCTGAACCAATTCATGGATTTTAGCATTGTCGAAGAAAAAACCACTGTTTTACCAAGACAATACACCGATTCACAAGTCGATGGCAACGATGGTTAAATCACAATTCGAATTGATTCCTCGGATACCGTATAGTCCATATCTGGCCCACAGTGACTAATGGCTATTCGCTGATTTCAGTACAGAACATTTAGCTCAAATGAACTAGGAATTGATAAAACTGGAGCCTATTTTGAAGCAAAAGACAAATCTTACAACAAACACGTCATCGAGAAGTTAGAGAAGCGTTGAAATGATTGTTTTGCTCTTGAAGGAGATTACATTGATGTATAAAATCGATTTTTGCTAAAAAAATGTGTTTTCCTTAGTCACACGACTTATTGAGTAATGTGTAAATTGATCTTAATGAACACACGTCTTTGACTGGTAGATATATAGCTAAGGTAATAAGTGTGGGAGAGTCAAGTTCTTTATTTCGTAATAGGTCTAGCGCCTGCTCGATATTTTTCCTAATTCTGGGTCTGAATTATCGCTCCACATGTTTTACGGTCCTCCATGTTCCAATTGGAAATTAATCTCATGCTAGTTTTATCAGTGCATCATCTGCCATTCGACTTGTTGGTTCCACTGTAGTGGTGTTGACCCGAAATGCGCCTTCATTTCTATGATCTCCAAGAATTGGCCCTGTTTCTGATGTATAGGTCATCATAGTCTTGATGTAGACGCAAACAGAAAACACTTCCAATAACTGATAAAAAGAAATTAGAAGCTAACACAGACCTTTGAAGGGATTTGGTGGATTCCAACATCACTTGGACCCTTGGAGTTAAGAATTTGTGCGCTAAACTGGAGGAGTTAATGCCAAAGCGTGTTGTTGAGGTAATAAGGGAAATCTACTTCATAGTAATGCATAGATTCTTTCACAGATAAACTACAAAATTTTCCTTTTATGAATAAACATACCTTTTGACATAGCTTGCTGATTTGAAGCTATTGAATATAAATTTCTGGAACCGTTGGCGATATCTATACTGAATACACTGTTTACACCACCACTACACCAACAGTTTAATCTCTGAAGACGATAACTTGGTTATCGAAACACGCATCAGACAGTGTAATTGTTAGTGTTGGTGTAGTGGTGGTGTGAACAGTGTAAGAATCTAGATGATATAGAACCATTGTGTGATCTTGTCTCGAGCCTATCGTCTCATAGAGGAAATCCGAAACAAGACGAGAGATTGGAAACTCTCAGCCCAGTACTCACAAGTGGCGGACAGGGTAGTGACTACTAGTGACGTTAGAAGGTTCAAGCCTAATTGGTTTTCGGGAGGTTACCGAAATTTGGTAGTTCAAAGCAAGACACAACGGACTTATCAGTAAGTATTTTTCCGTAAAGGTCCCTGACCCAAATATGAACCTATAATTTTGAGAGCAATACTAATCAGATTATATAGTAAATAGACTTGAGAAGTCACTTTGTGAAGATATTACCAAAACTGTAAATCTAAAAGAACTCATATTTGGATCAATAAAAAAATAACAAATCGTTAAAAATCTCTTAATATATCAATTTCTATTTCGTTTTTATTATCATGTCATCTAAATCAAATATATAATTTGTTATTCAACATAATTTTTAACGTAGCAATCAGCCGACATTTCAATTTATACAGTAAATTGTATTATTATTTAAACGTCGAATATCCTCGTGCTTCGAAATAATTTCATAATATAAATTGTGTTCTCTAACAATTTGATCAATATTAGATTGGTATATAATCACACGGAATTTAATTGTAAGGACATATACGCAGCCATAATTTCTACATTGCATTCGATAGAAAGCACGTATTCAGAGGGCGCGGCATCGATTCCAAAGCTTTTGATTCGATTTAAAAGCATTTTGATAGCAGTGTATTTCAACTTGATAATACCGATGATTGTAGGAAATTATGAAACAATTTTGGAATAGAACGTAATAGGAATACACCCAAATGAATTGACAGAACGCTGGCGTTTCCACAATTTGCTGCATATATAGCGAATGTATACGGATCCAGGAGGGTTTAAACATTTCTCGAGTTATTCTTTCAAGTTAACTGTATGAATAAACCATACGAGAGGTCTACGAATTAAAAGGTACGAAAGCTAAAGGATCCCTTCTTCCCTTTATTTCTATGGGTATAAAAATTCGTCATCCATGTTTAAGCACTTCCCTTTAAGATGTTTTCCACTTGAGTACATGAGCACCAGTTCAATTTCTGTGACCCTTTAGACGTGTGAACCAGCGTGGAATGTTTCCTCGGTTCATTTCCATTAGAAATTACGTTGAAAAAAGACTGTAAGCATCACCATGATGTTCAATGCGTAGATTTTTTAAGAGGAAGTGCCTTTTCAAACATTTTGCTGCTCCTCGATCATAGAATTGTTCAACGTAGACGCCATGATGGCCCCACACGCACTGCTGCGTCGATTGGACAGAATACACCTGCTTCTCTTTCACGTAATATGTTGGAGGTTACTCGTTACATGTCTACATTAAATGAAATCATTATATTTCAGACTGAAAGGAGTGTCACTAATCTTATTTTTTAATGGAAGGAAACACCCCAAGTAATTTGTTAATTACCATATCCAGACACGTAAAACAAACTTTTAATTATTATTACAATTATTGCATTGAAACGAACAAAAACCATGACTTGTTATAAAAATTGAATACAGTCTTTACTACTGCTACACAGCTTTACAATAAAAAGGTTTATATTCGACAGTCGCGCGTGGAATTATTAACGTACTTATATGTCAATAGTCAACACAAAATATTCAACCATATATTTTTGTAGTCTCAAAATATATAGATTCAAGACCAATTATTGGGACAATCTACAGAGGCTGGAACAGGCAAAGACTTTTCTGAGAAACTATAACCAGAGTAAATCTGCCGAATATTTCAACCTAATTAATAATAATCTATGAATACTAACAGGGGTTCTATCGATGCACTGTCGCCTCAACAAACACTTGAAGGCGCTAGACCTAGCAGATAATGAGACGTGCAGGTTTTGTTGCATAGAGGACGAAACCTCTATCCTCATTCTTTCGAAGTGTGAAACACTAAGGAACTCTAGAGCACTACACCTGGGAGGGTATCTAATAGAAGCCGAAGATCTCTGGTAATTAAAGCCATCCTGCATTCTAGACTTTTTGACAGAAGTGGGATTGATGTATCAGCTGTAAACACTGGATTCTCCAAGAAAGGGGGCACAATAGATCATTTGGTCATTTGCCGTAATTAACTGCTTAATAACTAACAAAGTTAATCAACTAGACTAAAAGAGAAGGTCCGTGCTCCTCACCTAGGCGTAATTTCCTGTCAACATCTCTCATTAGGTATTGGACGTCTTAAACATCTATTTCAAGCAGTGCCCAAAAATCTTCAATTAAAGATGCTGGAGGTAAATTGTGTGATAGTGGGTCAAGTAGATACTCTTTTATAAGAGTGAATTACCCCGAGGAAAAATATAATTCAGTGTTTTTTGCTTATTACCAGTGACTTACGAGGGTAGTTGTGAGTGTTGTAGTGGTACAAACATTTTTCTCCAGCGACAATCTGTTCCTTTACACTATGAATTTCTAAATAACTATTTAATTACCCTGGATATCTTTATACGTTTTCAAATGTCCATATTATGGAGTATATTCATAAAAGTACTGAATGATGAAAAATATTAGTCTTCTCAGCTATGGTGTATTTTTGATCAATGCTTTTTTGTTAATTGCGTTTTTGGAACTATCTAAATGAAAATTATTGATCAAACATCAAATTCTGAACATTTACATTTATACATGAATCTGTTTTTTATAGAATTTTTTCGCAAAACCCATCAAATATATTTAATCTAATTTATTCGGCGTATAATTAAAACTTAATCCTCAATTTTCTTCTAGTATTTGATTGCTTTCATTAAAACAGATTATTTGAAGGAGATTCTTATCGTGAAGACATCTATATCCTTTGGTGGATTTATACAAAATGGTTTGTTAATGGGATAAAAGTTTATTTCGAATCTCATCCTTGATAATACTGTTCAGGATTTACTTTTTATTGCTCCTAAATACTTTCAGTCTTCATGAAGAACGTAAAGTGCCGTAAATCTCGAAAACACATTCATACCTGGGATAAAGTCGGTTTATTCCTTCCAATACTCCTTATCTGATATAATTTGTTGTCTTTTTACGTTATTTCCTTCTTCAGTTGTTGAAGTCAATTTTTCACAAGTGCTTTAGTAGTTTTATATCCCAGATAAATTAATTTTCCCGTTGTTTTAATTACTTATACTCCAATTTCAGTTTTTAGCAATAATTATTGTTTTTTCTGTGTTCAATGTATTCGACGAGTTTTTAAATCAAGATTTACAGGGAATCAGATTCATTTTTACTTTATAACACGAGCGTACCCAACAAGGGTCTAGCTCTGGAAGTAAAAAACGAAGGTTATTACATTTTGTTGCTGGAATTTATGACAATTCTTGAATAACTATTTCAATAATAACAAAAAAACTATTGAGAATTAAGAAACTACGGCAATTTATTTTTATTTTATTGTCTATCGAAATTATCGTGGATTGAAGAATAAGTGAAGAATGTAGGAAGTCAGAACTACCAAAAAACTTCAACAGCTGCTGTAAAAGCGTTCCTTGGACACCAGAAGAAGAAACTAGAAGAAAGGGAGGAGACGTTTTAAATTTGAGAAATGATATCTTCAATAAAACATCAAAATGAGATTATATGGTAAAGAATTATTGAAGACAACCAAAATCTTACGCAGTAATGGCGTATGAAACAGCAGATATTTCTGAACAAGAACAGCTTTCTATTGGATTTCGATTTTATGATAAAAATTCACAATTGCAATAACTAAACCAACTTTTATCATAGGTTTAGTCATGATTGCAAAGTACTCCGAGATTTTGGAACCTGTTGTGAACGTTCTACAAAGTTAAAATTATAATTTGATTATGATGAGGAAACATATTTGTGAAATCCTCAATATCATCACGTAAACATATTTCTAATGAACTACTTAAAAAATCCACCATCTTAGACTGCGACTGAATACTGAAGACGGTTGTTAATCATCCCTTATCTTGACCTTTTTTTGCCTTATCCCATCTTCATTCTTCATACATGCTCAAAATTATTTTAAAAGATATAGAAAAAAATGCAAAATATCTCATGGAATTTTATGAATCGGGTGTCATCTTTTCATAATTAGATTAGTGATTAAATCTGTGGATAAAGGAAGATCTAGAACGAGAAAAATTAAAGGATATTGAAGTGGTTAGACTTTAGGGGTAGACTGATATTTTTTCCTTGCAAAAGGCATGCACTTCACATCTTAAGTGCTTTCTTAACCAACAAGCCTACTGTTGAACGATCTTTTAGTACCGTTCGAATGGTAAAGACCTAGCTGAGAAGAACTATGGGAAAGGATTGATTGACTGGGTTGTGTTTTGAATTTGAAGCAAATAATTATATAACTTAGTTGATAAAGCACTACTATAATTCACCTTTTCTGACATAAAATTACAGTCTGAACCACCATGGCTTTGACTCCAAAACGCACTTGCTTCATTGACATATTGAAGGGATGAAAAATAGTGTTTGGGGGAGAGAAATTACAAATACGACTTAAGGAAGGGAGTCAATAGAAGAAAAGAAGATAATTGATGATAGCAATTGGTTCAACAATGAAAATCAAATTCAATCATTTGAAATAAACTATTTATCCAAATGAAGCTCGTGTCTTGAAATGAAAGTTTTTCTCTTTAAACCTATTACCATTTTAAATCATTACTTTTTCCAAGTGCGGAAGCTATGCAGGGAGATATCAAAACTGAAAGTAACTATGTAGCGTTTAGACTGTGTCTCCCGTGTACCATAAAGTTGCACTTAACATTTCTCAAATGTATATTCTTTTTGAATTGAATTTAACGTCCGTTCTCGCATAAAATATTTTTACGACTCTACATGTTTCAAAAACAGCAGGATTCATCCGTGATATATTATATCGCATACAGTAAACGAATTAAAATCTTTTACAATTGGAACTCAAACCGTTTCTACTTTATTAACTCGAAATTCATTTTCGGTCTATTCCAATGGAAGTATCTTTATGAATTTTCATTGCCCGACCATTAGTAGGCATTAATATGGATTAAATGAAAGCTGGCAAAAAAGTTAATTGGTTTCGAAACGCAAGAGGGTGGTACACAATGGCCCTACAAATTTAATGTTTATGCGTAATTGATTTCTTGATGAAATAAACAGAGCTGGCTGCAGACACTAGTCGGTCGATACGTGCCATTATTTGATTTTAGCGAAATGCTGACACAGATGTGGAATGTCGAAGAAAAAACGTCACTGATGACTAAATGCTTGAATACTACACAGGGTACAATTGTTATTTTAGAGTATTTGGTGTTATTTATAAATATAATCTGAAGAATTATAAATAAATTGACTTGAGTTGGATTGATTTTTGTTGCTGCACATACCAGAATAAATTCCAAATCTTATGAATCATTCAACAGTTATCTGAAAACATTTTAGTTTCAATACAATGGTGATCTTCCTCATCATGCTGCTAGGGCTAGATAATACTGTGTTTCCACTGAGTGAAGAGTATCGAAAAGGTTAAATTGAGAGATCGGCAAGGTCACCAGATTTACTTCTACTAGATTTTTCTCTTTTTGAACATTTGAAGCCTATAGTGTGTAAGGATTGACCCCAAACTCTCGGTGACAAAGAAGATCGAATCAGAGCCACAAAATATAACGCATTAAATGATTTAAAATACGCTAAGGTCATTTGTTGATAGATTGGGATAGACTAGAGCCGCACTGAATTCATTCTAAATGTGGGGTATTGAATAATTTACATATTTTATTAAGCATGAGATTTAAAATATTATGAATGAGCACAACGAGAAACGCAGTCACCGCATTTCTACCAGTAGAATTTGACGGAAAAACATTTTCTCAAGTTTCTTGAAGTGTTCTAGATGAAATTGCAGGGGAATGTTTAAACTCTAGGAAATTGTATCACCATAAATTTTGAAAAAGTGCACGAAACCACACACATGGATAGTACATTAACTTGAAGCATAGAATTTGTATCTCTGAATGAGTTTTAGGTTGGTGTTAATCTTAATCTTAACATTATTCGATGTTCGACAGTATGCAGTTCAATTAGAAATATATGTCAATGTTTTAATACCTCCTGTAAGTATTTTTAATGAATAATTACAATTTATGATAATTTTCTTCAGAATGTCACTTTATGGCGAACGGCTTCCTTGGCATATATAACAATCTAAGAATCTACATCTCTTAAACCATAAATTTTAATGAGTTAAATAAAGTTGGAAATATTCAATTTTGATATCTTTAGATTGTACGGATTGTTAACAATTGGACATGAGCCGCCCCTGGCCTTCAGATGGTAGTGTAGAATTATTTATTCCGTCAAACTGCTACATAGACATACGTAATCATCCATTAAAAATTCATAATGTTCGAATGTATAATTTGGAAAATATACTTAAATGTAAGTTCTGATTTCGCAACTTTAAAAGCTTATAACTCACAAACGAAGAGTCTTATGAGAAACTTTTTTTATATCACAGCAGGCGACTGCGAAGCTCTCGCACTATTCACTCCGCCATTGTTGACATTCAGGAGTCAGTCGGCGTTGTGCTACAGCCACGTAAACATGTGAATTGCGAATTGTGTGATTCGTTTTCAACAGGCTGAAGGCCATAATGATGCAGAAATCCATCAGAGATTAAGTCGTGTGTATGGGGGTGCTTGAATGGTGTCGAACGTTTAAAGATGGCCGTAATGATGTGCATGATGAAGAGGACCAAGGACGCAAATCTGTCGTTTCAGATGATATGGTTCAACGAGTTGACAAAATGGTTGAAGATTCACCATCACTGCTTTGTCTACGGATTTTCTTGAAGTTTCAAAGTTTGTTCATTGGCGGCAACTTTCTTTGAATAGAGTATTGAAAATTTTGTCCACAAATATGACAAATGTCTCAATGATTATGTCGAAAAGTAAACGAAAGCGTACCAATCTTTTGGAAATAAAATTATTATTTTATATTAACTTGAGAAAGAAACGGCCCTCGTATATAAAACTAAAGCATTTTTTTTTGTTTTTCTTCTCTTTTCTATATTTTTCGTATGCCAATACATACTTTTTTATTGAAATTGTTATAATGTCATTATCCATATTATTTTCTTATGTTATCGTAGGACAAATCTGTTTTTCTTGTAATAAAATGACTAGTCTCAACTTTCCGGAATGTTTTTGCTACATTTTCAAAAATGCATTGTCAAACGACCTTTTCTAAAGTAATAAAACACATCGAAAAGTTCATAAATTCAGTAAACGGACACACAATGACTATGACTTCTGGACTAAACTCGCCCACCCGCATTGTGAAATATTCCTTTCGCAACTTGCTTTATTACCCGAAGTTGGTATGTGTAAGCGAAAGTTGTACTACTTGTTTTGTCAGTAATATCAGTTTTCATTCCGTTTCGCCGGAAAATTTTGCGGTTGGAAGCACCTCGCCGACCCAACTTAACAATGACATGCAATCGAACTTGTAGCCTAATCTGGACCAGATAACAAAAGAAGATGAATGTCTTTTAGGGACGTTACACTACTGGTCGAGTAATAAAATTGATTCGAAAAATAGTATGCGATTTATTGGTACATTTTTTGTATTATTGAGTTAAATGTTTAGGATATGCCTAGATTATACAGCAGAAGACTTTTCAGAATTTGGGGCACAACTTTAAATAACAAATTATATATTTAGAAATTAGAATTTAGACTTAGAGCCCTAATAAAATTATAAATATTCAAAAGTTTCTGGAAAATTTGTAAAGAGCTATACCGCTGTCTATTCAAGGCTTGATAAAATTTGATTTGTACTGGTGCATTTAAATCTCTCTTGGTGCTGATTTTAGTGACCTTTGAACTACATTCTGTTCATTTAGAATGTTGCTTACTTTTACTTTTCGCAAACTCCCAGTTTTCCATAAGTCAGTTCAACGAAAGCTTCTTCTTTTTTTTGTCTGGTTCTAGCTTTCTTTCAATGTAAATTGTTTGTCTGGCTATTCCCATCCATAAGTGATTAGTCACCGCGTAGTTTACTTGGTAAGCTGTGGGAAAATGTAGGGATTTTTTGTTTCCACACCCCAACATGGAAAATCAGTAGTAAATTTACCAGAGCTCGTAGTTAAGAGAGATCGATTCAAGCGGAAAGTCTTGTTGAATGTCTGGTGGATCTATTAAGGTTTGGTGTACTTCGAAATCATTCCATACGGTCAAGCTATACAAGCCGAGGTATACAGTAGACACTTGGTGCGAATCTATGAGGTTTTATCGGAGAAATATCCAGGTTTAGTCAACCGCGAGCGAGTTATCCTACAACACAATACTAAACCACATACTGCGAACTTAATGGTATTTATTGTGAACTTTGCACCGTTAGATTACTATTTACTCAGATCCATAGCGTGGATATTCCTGCGTGGACAGAGAAATTTGAATCCTAAGGAGATGTTAGAAATGCAGTGCGTTTGAAAATGGCAGTAGATACAAAACAAACTTTAGTGAATATCAGAGTTACTATCTTCAAATTGAAAAAATTTAGACCACTGTATGTTAAAGCTTTATGGTTTCTATTAAGTATTAAAGGACTAAATTTACTCACGTGTTAATTTCAGAATCGGCGAGAAGCCCTTCAATATTCGAGGTGTATAAAGGTATATAAAATTACGAAGGAAGTGTTCAAAAATTAGTATTAAATTCTGATTCAATCCGTTTGCTTACTGAAGCACGAATGCAAAAAAATCAGTACTTAATATTTGGAGCGTAACTAAATAGGGATACGTTTAATAATAGGATTAGAAGAATATCGAGTTTCTTTAAAGAATGTTCCAGGTATTCTAAGAATGTTTGTGAGCGTCCTATCTGTCATTTGATTCTAGTCCAAATTTTAGTGAGTTTCAGTTTGCATTCGATATTAATTGATAGTAGATCACATTTAGGAAAAAAATGACATAAAGTGATTTTAGTATGCTGATTAAACATCGTTTGTCGTGGAAAAAAACATTGGTACTTAAACGGTACAAATTTCCTAGGTAAAAAAGTGGTTCACCGAATTTCGTTGCGGTCATATTAACATAAGAAATGTCGAAAGTTCTACATGCCCAGTAGACGTCTATACACGCCAGCCACCAGCCACCATACCCTTCCGCGCAAACTGGCGTCATATCCATCTATGAAGAAGTCGTATAAGCTTCGATGTGTGTTTTTGAAATATTAACAATGATTGATCGCCTTCCAGATGTGAGATACCGTTTGATGACTACTAGAAACATGTAGCTGCAGAAACAACTGGAAAATCCGAAGAAGTACCGAAGCAATAAGTCGTCATCAACTTCGAAAATTACTCAGAAAATTTCGAGATGTCCAAGATAAACTTTTTAATCAATGTTAATTCAATACATGTAGTTGAAACAAAAATTAGTGGAAATGAGAAATTAAAGCGACAACGAAAGGGATTATCAACTATTGTCAGTCCAGGTAAGCGAGAGACTTGTTTGAAGATGGATTTTCAAAATTTAGTTCTATGCTATAAAATAATAACTGTACAACTATCCAAATAATACAAAAAACTATGTACAATCCCAAAATAAAGTGTTGTTCGAACTAAATCTTGTTACTTTTTTTCAAAAAATAGCCCTCGTATATTAAATTGTCACTTTGAAAAATAAACAACCGGAAATATACGTTAGGAAAGAGTCTCTTTTGAGAGTAATTCATCTTGCGAAAAGCCTGTTACTCAAACGGATTACCTATATTCCACTGCGACTCATTTTCTATAAAAGATGTCACAAACAGCAGAAGCAGTCAGTTAATAAATGAAACATTACCCTATGCGGTAGAAGTTGGACAAGTATTGTAACTTATAACAAATAATTTCTCTCTCTTAGTTTAATGTTAGTTATTAAATTTTGAAATAATTTACTAGTTGCAATTTTGTTAGAAATTAGTTTACAACTCAATTGAACACTGATTGGACTAATGTTATGATAATAAGAGTATTTTTTAAATTTTTGACAAAAAAAAAATATTTCTTTCTAGTTATAAATACTTTGAGCAGCGTTTTCTTTTCTAAAAAATTCGACAATTCGATTTAAAATGTGTCTTTTCTACTATGTTTTTATTTTGGGGAAGAAAAAGAAGTAGTAGTGCGATGTATCCGGCGAAAAGGGTGGCTATGACGACATTAGAATATATCTAGTAGCTAAAAAGTGCGTCCCATTCCAGCTCAAATATAATATAGGGTTAAAAAAAGTTATTTATTGCGATGTCTTAACACACTTTGTTGACCCTTTTTTGAAATAAATCATGTAGTTTTGGAAAGGATACTTGATTCTCAGTCCGTCCGTCCGTATATACAACTGAGGCCGATTACCATTTTCTGGGAAAGTCTCCACCAGAAAACGAACGGAGCAGGATTACCACATTATGCGGTAAAAATTTCGTTGTTTCAGAGAAGCGCGATTATATGTGGTTGACGGGATTTGGCTACAAATAGAAAGAATCACAATCAATGGCTGATAGTACTAATATTCGCTTTGGATACTGTGTCATTTAATTCGTCTCCTAATTTAGAAACGGAGAAAGAATAAATTTCTCCTTTATTATTTTTTTTTTCAGAACAATATCTAGTTGTTGATTTCAATATCAAGGTTTTTTGGTTGACATGGAAGAACCCACAGTATCTGATTATTTGGCTTGCATCTACCAAACATAAGTTTAGTGTATATAAAGAGCCAACGGTGAATTTTCTTTTCTCGAAGCTTGTATTCCTCTAAGCTACTTACTCATCGTGGAACCCTCATCCCAAGCTTGGACTCTCATGTTATTTAGGTCAAGTCCTGACGTTTACTGATATTAAACTGCACCTGTAACTTCATAAGCAAGGAGAAATACTTCTGAAAACTGAACCAGGTGCGAAGGTCATCGTCATTTGTGAAAGTTTGACCATTCAAAGAATTCTGCAAACTTTGAAATAAATGTTACCAGATCAGGGCTTATGGGGAGATTCCTATGAGTTGCCAAAGATGTATGAGGGTTTTCATTATCATGGATGAGCACTAAATATTTCCAATTTCACAATTCTGGCCTCTTTTCATTAATTACTTTATTAGAATTGATGCTCAAAAACACAAAACTCACAGCATGAGCTTGTATGTTGTTTCTCAGCTTTCGGTGTGGTTTGGGTTGGCGAGAAAAGTGCATATCGCAAATGTTGATTCTTAAAAAATCATTTTCACGAATTTATTTTGGTTAATCGAACCTATTTCAATAGAAAATATTTGAAAGGGAAACCGTTGCAAAAACATTTCTCAGTGGTCATTATGAATAGTTTCCATAATCTCTTTACAGATGATACAAATCACGTGCTAGTAGTGTAATTAACCGATAAAGAATGTACGTGGATTATAAACCAGGCAAGAATAACACGACCGTAAATATCAGTAAGTTGAATGCGGCAAACGCGAATATCTACCAGAAGGGTCAAAAACGAAAACTAAAGATTAAATTTAGACGTATTAAACTATTAACAACGTTACTAGAGCACATATGGAGACTTTATTTATGGTAATTTGTGCATTATATATAGTTGTTTTGTGTTAGCGGCGACATATATTTTCCCATATAAAGTCTGGTTAATTTGATATATTTTCCAGGACTGCATCCATTGAGGTACACACAATCTATAAGCCCGTCTCACATACCTTAAAACATGATATTAAAAATAAACGGTTTCTTCCTGAAAATATACAGGCACACTAGGAGAAGGCGATTTATTCTTCTAACTTCGCCATAAGCAAAAAAGTAACTGTGTGCTCCTAGGTACCTAAAAAGAATAAAGCAGTAATATGTTATCATCGATGCACATGTCACGATTATTAAAATATTAATATATTAATCTGCAATCTGGGATGTGATTTGCCAAAAACTAAGGCTTTGAATTCCTTCTAGATCCACAACTTCTATAAGTCAGAAAAGACAAGAATCTAGGGCGTAATGCAGAGGTCGAAAGTTTGTGATGAACGTGCATTAACTCGTCCAAGATGTAACACCTGCTTCGAAAACTGTACATCATTGCAGCTTTGGCAGCATATATCATTTATATGGAATCTTTGATTCTATAACTGTGTGGTAAAAATATAGAATGAAGATCAAGAAATTGCATGATAACATCAAAATTAGTGTAATCTGCAATCTGGGACGTGATTTGCCAAAAACTAAGGCTTTGGATTCCTTCCAGAACCAAAACTTCTATAAGTCAAAAAAGACAAGAATCTAGGGCGTAATGCAGAGGTCGAAAGTTTGTGATGAACGTGCATTAACTCGTCCAAGATGTAACACCTGCTTCGAGAACTGTACATCATTGCAGCTTTGGCAGCATATATCACTTATATGGAATCTTTGAATCTATAACTGTGTGGTAAAAATATAGAATGAAGATCAAGAAATTGCATGATAACATCAAAATTAGTGTAATCTGCAATCTGGGACGTGATTTGCCAAAAACTAAGGCTTTGGATTCCTTCCAGAACCAAAACTTCTATAAGTCAAAAAAGACAAGAATCTAGGGCGTAATGCAGAGGTCGAAAGTTTGTGATGAACGTGCATTAACTCGTCCAAGATGTAACACCTGCTTCGAGAACTGTACATCATTGCAGCTTTGGCAGCATATATCATTTATATGGAATCTTTGATTCTATAACTGTGTGGTAAAAATATAGAATGAAGATCAAGAAATTGCATGATAACATCAAAATTAGTGTAATCTGCAATCTGGGACGTGATTTGCCAAAAACTAAGGCTTTGGATTCCTTCTAGAACCAAAACTTCTATAAGTCAGAAAAGACAAGAATCTAGGGCGTAATGCAGAGGTCGAAAGTTTGTGATGAACGTGCATTAACTCGTCCAAGATGTAACACCTGCTTCGAGAACTGTACATCATTGCAGCTTTGGCAGCATATATCACTTATATGGAATCTTTGAATCTATAACTGTGTGGTAAAAATATAGAATGAAGATCAAGAAATTGCATGATAACATCAAAATTAGTGTAATCTGCAATCTGGGACGTGATTTGCCAAAAACTAAGGCTTTGGATTCCTTCCAGAACCAAAACTTCTATAAGTCAAAAAAGACAAGAATCTAGGGCGTAATGCAGAGGTCGAAAGTTTGTGATGAACGTGCATTAACTCGTCCAAGATGTAACACCTGCTTCGAGAACTGTACATCATTGCAGCTTTGGCAGCATATATCACTTATATGGAATCTTTGAATCTATAACTGTGTGGTAAAAATATAGAATGAAGATCAAGAAATTGCATGATAACATCAAAATTAGTGTAATCTGCAATCTGGGACGTGATTTGCCAAAAACTAAGGCTTTGGATTCCTTCCAGAACCAAAACTTCTATAAGTCAAAAAAGACAAGAATCTAGGGCGTAATGCAGAGGTCGAAAGTTTGTGATGAACGTGCATTAACTCGTCCAAGATGTAACACCTGCTTCGAGAACTGTACATCATTGCAGCTTTGGCAGCATATATCACTTATATGGAATCTTTGAATCTATAACTGTGTGGTAAAAATATAGAATGAAGATCAAGAAATTGCATGATAACATCAAAATTAGTGTAATCTGCAATCTGGGACGTGATTTGCCAAAAACTAAGGCTTTGGATTCCTTCCAGAACCAAAACTTCTATAAGTCAAAAAAGACAAGAATCTAGGGCGTAATGCAGAGGTCGAAAGTTTGTGATGAACGTGCATTAACTCGTCCAAGATGTAACACCTGCTTCGAGAACTGTACATCATTGCAGCTTTGGCAGCATATATCACTTATATGGAATCTTTGAATCTATAACTGTGTGGTAAAAATATAGAATGAAGATCAAGAAATTGCATGATAACATCAAAATTAGTGTAATCTGCAATCTGGGACGTGATTTGCCAAAAACTAAGGCTTTGGATTCCTTCCAGAACCAAAACTTCTATAAGTCAAAAAAGACAAGAATCTAGGGCGTAATGCAGAGGTCGAAAGTTTGTGATGAACGTGCATTAACTCGTCCAAGATGTAACACCTGCTTCGAGAACTGTACATCATTGCAGCTTTGGCAGCATATATCACTTATATGGAATCTTTGAATCTATAACTGTGTGGTAAAAATATAGAATGAAGATCAAGAAATTGCATGATAACATCAAAATTAGTGTAATCTGCAATCTGGGACGTGATTTGCCAAAAACTAAGGCTTTGGATTCCTTCCAGAACCAAAACTTCTATAAGTCAAAAAAGACAAGAATCTAGGGCGTAATGCAGAGGTCGAAAGTTTGTGATGAACGTGCATTAACTCGTCCAAGATGTAACACCTGCTTCGAGAACTGTACATCATTGCAGCTTTGGCAGCATATATCACTTATATGGAATCTTTGAATCTATAACTGTGTGGTAAAAATATAGAATGAAGATCAAGAAATTGCATGATAACATCAAAATTAGTGTAATCTGCAATCTGGGACGTGATTTGCCAAAAACTAAGGCTTTGGATTCCTTCCAGAACCAAAACTTCTATAAGTCAAAAAAGACAAGAATCTAGGGCGTAATGCAGAGGTCGAAAGTTTGTGATGAACGTGCATTAACTCGTCCAAGATGTAACACCTGCTTCGAGAACTGTACATCATTGCAGCTTTGGCAGCATATATCACTTATATGGAATCTTTGAATCTATAACTGTGTGGTAAAAATATAGAATGAAGATCAAGAAATTGCATGATAACATCAAAATTAGTGTAATCTGCAATCTGGGACGTGATTTGCCAAAAACTAAGGCTTTGGATTCCTTCCAGAACCAAAACTTCTATAAGTCAAAAAAGACAAGAATCTAGGGCGTAATGCAGAGGTCGAAAGTTTGTGATGAACGTGCATTAACTCGTCCAAGATGTAACACCTGCTTCGAGAACTGTACATCATTGCAGCTTTGGCAGCATATATCACTTATATGGAATCTTTGAATCTATAACTGTGTGGTAAAAATATAGAATGAAGATCAAGAAATTGCATGATAACATCAAAATTAGTGTAATCTGCAATCTGGGACGTGATTTGCCAAAAACTAAGGCTTTGGATTCCTTCCAGAACCAAAACTTCTATAAGTCAAAAAAGACAAGAATCTAGGGCGTAATGCAGAGGTCGAAAGTTTGTGATGAACGTGCATTAACTCGTCCAAGATGTAACACCTGCTTCGAGAACTGTACATCATTGCAGCTTTGGCAGCATATATCACTTATATGGAATCTTTGAATCTATAACTGTGTGGTAAAAATATAGAATGAAGATCAAGAAATTGCATGATAACATCAAAATTAGTGTAATCTGCAATCTGGGACGTGATTTGCCAAAAACTAAGGCTTTGGATTCCTTCCAGAACCAAAACTTCTATAAGTCAAAAAAGACAAGAATCTAGGGCGTAATGCAGAGGTCGAAAGTTTGTGATGAACGTGCATTAACTCGTCCAAGATGTAACACCTGCTTCGAGAACTGTACATCATTGCAGCTTTGGCAGCATATATCACTTATATGGAATCTTTGAATCTATAACTGTGTGGTAAAAATATAGAATGAAGATCAAGAAATTGCATGATAACATCAAAATTAGTGTAATCTGCAATCTGGGACGTGATTTGCCAAAAACTAAGGCTTTGGATTCCTTCCAGAACCAAAACTTCTATAAGTCAAAAAAGACAAGAATCTAGGGCGTAATGCAGAGGTCGAAAGTTTGTGATGAACGTGCATTAACTCGTCCAAGATGTAACACCTGCTTCGAGAACTGTACATCATTGCAGCTTTGGCAGCATATATCACTTATATGGAATCTTTGAATCTATAACTGTGTGGTAAAAATATAGAATGAAGATCAAGAAATTGCATGATAACATCAAAATTAGTGTAATCTGCAATCTGGGACGTGATTTGCCAAAAACTAAGGCTTTGGATTCCTTCCAGAACCAAAACTTCTATAAGTCAAAAAAGACAAGAATCTAGGGCGTAATGCAGAGGTCGAAAGTTTGTGATGAACGTGCATTAACTCGTCCAAGATGTAACACCTGCTTCGAGAACTGTACATCATTGCAGCTTTGGCAGCATATATCACTTATATGGAATCTTTGAATCTATAACTGTGTGGTAAAAATATAGAATGAAGATCAAGAAATTGCATGATAACATCAAAATTAGTGTAATCTGCAATCTGGGACGTGATTTGCCAAAAACTAAGGCTTTGGATTCCTTCCAGAACCAAAACTTCTATAAGTCAAAAAAGACAAGAATCTAGGGCGTAATGCAGAGGTCGAAAGTTTGTGATGAACGTGCATTAACTCGTCCAAGATGTAACACCTGCTTCGAGAACTGTAGATCATTGCAGCTTTGGCAGCATATATCACTTATATGGAATCTTTGAATCTATAACTGTGTGGGAAAAATATAGAATGAAGATCAAGAAATTGTATGATAACATCAAAATTAGTGTAATCTGCAATCTGGGACGTGATTTGCCAAAAACTAAGGCTTTGGATTCCTTCTAGAACCAAAACTTCTATAAGTCAGAAAAGACAAGAATCTAGGGCGTAATGCAGAGGTCGAAAGTTTGTGATGAACGTGCATAAACTCGTCCAAGATGTAAAGTATCCAAAAGTATCCACCTGCTTCGAGAACTGTACTAACTAAATAAAATAAAACATCATAACAAATGTTTATTATTTCATTTTTATACAAAATTATGAAAACTTTTTAACTCTATTGTGTGCGTTTCCATAAAATAGTTCAATGGGTTAAAAAATTAAAAAATACATGATTTATGAATAGTTAAAAGCTTTTAGCTACCTACATAACGTAAAACATACTTTTCTTTTAAATTTGAAAATGCTAAAGTTACCTCGTCACACACAAAAAGGTTAATCAACCCAAGGGAAATCCAAACGGTTCTTTTTATATGCGTAGAAATGATTCCAAACTATTTGATTGATCTCGCATGCCGATCTATCTCAATCGGCTGCAAAATTGCATTCGCTTTTTTAGGAAGAGATCAAATGGACAACCAAATTTCTACCACGGGAATATTCAACATAACAACTGTCTATGTACATGGCCTTATTTATATTAATAAAGAAAAGTTTACTTCATGTTCAAACTTTTAATGGAAACACTGAATGAGAAAACTCTCTCCACAAAAATGTAACGTCAAATTCTATTTGCAAAATTTGTAGTTAGACTAGGGGTTAACTTCATACAACATATTTGTAGTTATCTTTTTTAAAGATATTAAAGAAACTGGGTTATCTAATACAAGCGAAAGTAATGATTTGTATAGGAATAGGGAGAGTCTGTTGAATGAAAAATTCGACTTAGTTATGACAGGAAACGTTTTGTGCTTTTCCCATGGACAGAGAGTTACACGTTGCTTTTTGCGCGTCACTTCTAAACAAAATTTCTACGTATTGTGTAGCGAAAAATCAATATTATTTTATATATTACGCCCAGGACTTATTGAATGCCGTATTACTATGAAAGGGATTTCTTTGTAGTGTTTTTATAAGCTATAAGAAAAGTCTGTAAGTACATTCAAACGAGTTAAAAAAGTGAGAGATAAAAGTTTTCTCATACCTAAACAAATAAAATTTCAAGTGCTTACACTTGTACTAGCATGTTAAAAAACACATTATACGAGGTGTTTGAGTCAGTTTCGTAATGTACCAATACAAGTTATAACACATTTTACGATTGTACGTTTTGTCCGAGAATTGCTGCTACCAATGAAAATTATAGAAGATAATGGTAACCAGAGTAGATAACACATAATTGTCTTGCGTGGGTCATAGATCACAAAAATTGGATTGGATTAGGATACGTGAAGATTGACTGACAAGCATCGCAAGATTATGTTGAAACATTAAACTGGTATGGGAAAAAGTCTTGTTCCTCTTGAGTTTGAGAACTTTTCTAACAACCGTCGTTGTGGAGGCCGATGTTGCTAGAGAAATTGTTCCTTTCCAAGAAGGTACCATAATATTTTGAGAATCTATTATGTACAATCATTAAACATGACTAATCCATATACCATAGATGTTGACCATCAATCTGTCATGAGACCTATCAAATAACCCATGAGAATAGAGTTTTTATGAACTTTAATGGTGTAAAATGTGTTGAAAAGCTATGCAGTATCTTAATCTTCATCAACAAGGCCAACGAAAAGTTAAAATGGTGTAGCTTTGAAGACTTTTTACAAGTAGCATGAGAAAAATAGAATATTGTATGGATTGTATTGTATTATTATATGAATAAATGTACAAGGATTCCAATCAAGCATATTATTACCAAAATTGTTATTTGCGATAAAAATTCAATCCACGCCTATGACCTTAAGACAAAAATCAGACCTCTTAATGAAACACCAGTGATTAACATCGTCCTAAAAATTTCGTCAATCAAAGTCCAACATACAGGTCATGGTGATTGTTTTTTTTTTAGATTATAGTCATAGTTCGGTAATAACTTATTACAAGGGTAACTGTTAAATCAGGGAGATCCGAAACATTTGTTAATCGATTTGTGATGAAACAGACCTGAACGTGAAACAACGACTCTCTTCTTTATCAAGATAACGCGTCTTGGTAGCTAAAAATCTTTTATACCAGAATAAAGACACGAAAATAAATTATATGATCTAGAAGCATATTATATCATTTGAGCAGATGAAAGTCAATTCGAGAAGAATCAAGCAGAAAGATTGAGACAAATCTATACTATTGTCTTCCCTAGATTCTCCCCATCTCTTTAACATGCAATTTTCCTCCATTATATCGTGTAGATAATTTTGATTTTTCTCTTGATTTTATGGTATGATGTATCTGAAATTTTTGTATCAATCAAATGCATTATAAATGGAACACTTTCTTATATGAAAATTGCTTGGAATTAAAAGTGTAAATCAATTAGATATTACTTTGATTTTGATATTTTGGTATTTAGGAAACTTATTGTTCGGTAATGAGTAATCGAAAATAAAAAAAACTCGTTTCCAATGATACATATTGTCCTCATATGTTGTCATAAGTTACTGCAATGGGGACCTTTATCAATTCAATTGATAAAGGTCAACGTTAGATTTCTGATCATTTTTTTCAATCTCCTTGCCTTTCAGTGCCCTTAAATGTTAGGTAAAATTGATAACGATAATCTCTTTGAATTCGTATAACCCATGGCAATATAGATTCTTTTCTTTTTTTCGTAAACAACGCTATTGAACTTTCCGCTACTGCATTTCGTTTTGGTGAAGAATTTATCTTTGAAATAGAGCAGAAAATAATAAAAACTATCGCAGAGAATACCTATTTCATCAAATCACGACTACCTTTGGTGGCAGGATAAGTTCTTGATGAAAAAGCAAAATTGTAAAAAGTATAAAATGAGACAATTAAAACTATAAAGAATGTTAATGCTAAATTGTTAATGAATAAGCATCACTAACATTCAGTTTATATAATACCGCAACAACTTATAGCATAAGCCGGAAAAACATTTCCCACATGTTTTGTTAGCAGTTTTTGTTAACTTTAATCTTCTTATAATGGATCAATCTACTTGGGTATTGCGCTTTATGGTGCGTGTGATATTGTATGTTTTATCAGTGTAAATGAATTTTATTTGAATCTGTGCTTAAAATAACGGACAGTCGATCAATATCGTATTTTTTACGAAGCTCTTTATTTCCGGCATTAACTTCTAAAAGCGTCTATTAGTTTATTTTGCATAACTTCTTGAAACAGTTTAACCTACTTTTCACCATTAATTGTACCAAATAAAAATACATCGGTGGCACTTCGAGACTACTAAAATCTTTTTTCTGACCTTTGATCGATTTGAAATATAGAACGTACAAAAGTTCATACTCAGACCTTGGAGGATACAAAATATTTGCATAAGAGTTCTAAACAGAATTAAATTGAATTTTATATTTGGTTTTGAAGAATCATTTATAGACAATTTCGTTTTATTCCAATTATTTCAAATTCACGTTGGTATTCCAAGGACCTTTGGTGGAATTCGTAATTCGTACTAAACGTATTGTTTACTTATATTACTACACCAACATTTACAATTACACTGTCTGACGCGCGTTTCGATAACTAATTTTTCCTCTTCAGAAACCAACATGCAATTGTGAGTGTAGGTTAATTGTGCACGAAACGAAAAGCCAAATTGTCCTGTTTTCAGAAACCGTGCGAAAATTTGAATAGTAGATGTCCCCTGTTATTAAAAAACTTTTTTGAAGATCCCACATCCAAATTGTGTAACATTATTTTTTCCATGACAAGTTTTTATCAATCTGTGTTGAAACTTGAAGGTCAGACTGTATCAGCAAACTAAAAATGACATCAGCAAATTAAAAGACATTTTAATTCAGAAACAAACCAATTAGCTTCTTTCATTTGTAGTCATTCAATTAATGTTGAAATTGAAGGATAATGGTACTGGTATCGATGAAGAGTTTGTGAAAAAGACGGCCACAGAATTTTATAAAACAAGCTTAGAATATCTTGATCAGTGGACTTGTTTCGTTACCAAAGAAATGAAGATATTCCTCGCATGGGAAGATATTGAAGAATCTCTGGATGTATTAATTGAAAAGCAACAGAATGGAATAATTCAAATGTTTCCACGGAAGCCAGTTGGTTGGTATTCAAACACTTTCACGCCAACAGTCTTCAGCTTCTATTTAATTGAATATATTTTATGTTTGCCTGCTAGGAATGTTCCAATAGAAAGAGTATTTTCTATTATGCACAAATTGTGGATATCTGAGAAAATCCATTTGAAAATTTCAGCTCCAAAGGCGAAGTTGATAATGAAGGTGAATATAAAAAAACGTGTCAAGAGTTTCATTCTTACTAATCAAATAACTTTATCTAAAAAATATTTTGATTACAAAAGTGGTTATTTTTTCGTTGATCACATATTATTTGACCCGTTTTGAGTTAAAGAATAAATGGTCACGTGGAAGAAACACAGTCTATTCTCGGGGAATCAGAGGACTATCACGATACACATACACAGGTATACTGAATTTGACACACCTCGGGCATGACGTCAGCCTGGAATCAGAATGTTTTCTTAGTCATTGAGATTAGCTTGGATTTGTACATTTTTACTGAGTTTTTCTGTGTTTGTGATATCAAATATCATAGAAACTGGCATTAAATACTTTGGTTTCCACAAAAAGACTTGGCGAAACAGTGGATAGGATCCTGTGGTCGAAACGATAAAATTAATTCAAAATATGGTAAATGAATGTCGTAAATCACAAAATAACCCAAAAAAATTCCAATTTTTTTCAATAATTATACGTATTTTATGTTATTGTCGATTCACTTGTAGAATTATTAACAAAAATATGATTTTGCATCAAATATTACTTTAAGCAAATCAAACTAAACTTTATATACAGCATTTTGATTCCAACGTGACGTCACAATGTGCAACAGAGATCACGCGTGCCTGCGCATGGGCATACCGTTTATGTGTATCGTAGGGTCAACAACGAGTTAATGATTTCATTGAGGATGACGTGGAAGAAATTTCTATTTGCTACATTTCGCTCACACACTGATTCGTTATAATTTGTGAATTATGTTGTTAAAATAATATGAAAATGGTTCCGTTTTTGTAAAAGATCGCCTCTAATGAGAAATAACATCATTTTTGTGAAAAATTTCCTAGACATATAATTCTAGAAAATATTAAGTATCACATTTTTAGTTGAGTTTAGTTATCCATTGATTTAAATACGTAATGTTGATAATGATATATGGAATTGGCGAAAATCTTGGTAGAACTGGTCCTTAAGTGTACAAATTATTCACATCACATCATTTTGAAAATCATTCTGTTTCTAGACGGATTCATGTACAAAAGCAACAACGAAAGTGGAGAATGATTTTACGGAACGCCGCTGTTGAATAGTAATCTACTTATACTGAATTAAATAGTATTTCAACTGAACTTCATGTACAATATCTCGAAAGGCTTATTATTCCGGATGGGAGATCTTGCTATGCAATTTAATATTAAACATAAATAACGGTATAATTAAATAAACGAGTAATTCTACGGAATAAAGAGGATCGAATTCGAAATTTTAACAGCTTACACTGATCAATAAATAATTATTCCACAATTTACAGTATTGAAACATTTTTTTAACTCACATTAAGAAGAGACTCTCTTATATCTCTCAGCTCCGAGTGTCGCTACTTAAGTTTTAAGATCTGGTAACATTGATGTGAATATGTCAAATCAGACATTGCGACATCAGAACGTACTCAAAACTTGTTGTCATACGAGTGCTATTTGAGTTGTTTATAGATACTTGGAACATTCATTTTGGTCAAAAAGTCCGAAATCAATCGTGGTCGTAGTTCGCCGCGGGATGAATTTTGTGAAGGTCGTTCAAAATCGGCTGTGGTGCCAGACAACATCGATGTGGAATACCGTGAGATTAAGCCGGGTATCAGTTCCACTCGTATACATACAATATTGCAAAAAGAAGAGCCAAATCCAACCAAAGTTGTTCGCACTTCAAAGCAATTAAATATACCAGCATTTGTTTGCCAGAATTGATGGGTCAACCGCCGTAGAGTGCTTCTTTGGCACCCAATGATTTCTTCTTATTCCCGCAGATCGAAAATAAATTTCGAGCTAATGTTTTCCACATTTGAAAAAGCGGTTGATGCGTTCAAATCACATGTTTTGCAAATTCTTCTTGCGATATGGCTTCCAAATGTGGTCGATGCTCTAAAATAACATCAATATGTTTAGTACTAGTTTTCTTTATATCTTTTTAGTTGCTAAATTATCAAGTTTTTCTCAATATAAAAACAAAATGAATGGCTCCACGAATCCTTTGGTTTCGGAAGTCTCTTAATCGCATTATGAATATATAATTAACATCACAAATTTTTCCCGGATGTTTGTTACGACTAAGACCAGTTTTTTTTTCGGCCAAATCTCCTCCAAATTGGTAAGAACTTATAGAAAATCTATCACGTATGTTTAAATGGTTTAGGCGTTTTCCAAATAGCCGAGAAGGTGATTCACGTGAAAAAAATGTGTGAGGCATGCGAAAAGTATGTGCAGGTTCCAAGTACAACATCCCAGTGTTAGGCTACCCATATTATTCGCCGGACTTTACACCGTGCGACTTATATTTCTTTTTTAAGGTCAAACCTGCATTAAAAAGAACAAGCTTTGAGTGTGTTGAAACTGCGAAAGAAAATGCGGCGCGCGTCCTGAAGGAACTGACAGAATAATATTTCTTGCACTGTTTCGAACAAAAAAATAATCGTATGGAGCGATATAGGGATACAGGAGGGGTATATATTGAAGGTGATAATTAGTAAATATACATATTATCAAAGTAAAACATTTCCTATCACCAGTCTCGTTATTTAATAGCCACACCTCTCCTTAACTGTCCGATTTGTGTGAACTTTGTTCTTTTTCATACAATTTCCAGAATGAAAATGATAAAATTCAAAACTAATTGCGTTCTTTCCTTTTTAACCTAATTGGAGTCGAGAAGAGCATGGTTTAATAGTTTATTTCCGATATAAATGTATTTATAGTGTTTATATATCTAATCAAAAGATATTGCCATGCAGTGCCACATTATTAAAACCTTGATGAGTTCAGTAAAATGGTACATTTTATGTGAAAATCGGGGAGAGTTTTTTATGAAAAATAAATTTTGAAAGGTACATTAAATTGGAGAGACACGTACACATGTGTATTTATTAAAGATTCGTCAGTGCTCTCAGAACAGAAATTGAATTATCGATTCCTCTTTTCCTCCCTATTTTTACGAGAAGGTAGCGATCGTAAACATTTTTTTCTCATCAAGCTTACTAAGTACTACAAAATATTGCGTTACCATGGCAACGAACAATAACTTAGTAGAAGTATCAGCGTAAAGTTTGACGTCAAAAAAGTGAACCAGAGTAACGCAATAAATTAAAACAAAAAAGATGTCCACCGAAATTGTGAAAATCTAATAATCGGAGTATCGAGACATCATCACTATCTGTATTTAAAAGAATTAAGAGGTAAGCAGATTTACGAAGATATGCTTAATACTATTGGTGATGAATGTCTTTCGTCTGCGACCGTGAAAAATTGGACTGCAAGCTTCAAAAGAGGTAAATTTTCCATTCAAGATGATGACCGATCGGGAAGACCAGTTTCTGTATCAGTCCCCGAAAATATCGATGCAGTACATGACATGATTTTATCAGACCGTCGAATTGGGCTAAAATGGATACCTGAAGCACTGAATAATTCATACGAATGCGTTCATTACATAATTCACGTCAGTTTAGACAAGAGAAAAATTGTTGCAAACTGAATCCCCAAATGTTTGGATGTTGACCAAAAGCGTGCAAGTGTAGAAGCATCGCGTTCGATCTGTGGTCGATTTTAATCGAATTGTTACTATGGATTAATCTTGGTCACATTTCTACGATCCAGAAACAAAGCAACAATCGATGGAATAGCGACACTCTGGTTCTCCAAGACCTATGTCTATGGACGATCTTGACGTAAGAACTGATGTAATTATGGTTAAAACTAGAACCAATATATCAAGACTATTTGCAATAACAGAGGAGTTATTAATTAGAATTATAAAAATTATTTGAGACCCACTAACTTAACACATAAACGTTTAATATTAACGTATCGGCTATGGCATAAATACCATTGGAAAAATGCCACGTTTAATTGGCCAATATCTGAAATTTCCAGATTAGGAGTTTTATAGTGGTAACTGTTTTCAGACCTCCAGTGTCACTTGGTTACAATAGAACGGCATGGAAGTTGTAGATCTTCATCTGTTGCGGAGGGCTACATTGTCAAATCTGTTAAGGAAGAAATGAGATTAGCTCAAATGTTTTTTTCAGATATATCGCAACCATCAACATCATTATCTTCATATTTACATGAAACAACCACATCATCCTATAGAACAGAAGCTACTGGTAACCAAAAGATTGGACAAAATTTCTTCTCAACTGAAAATCAACCAAATATAACTGAGAATGTGAAAGACACAGCAAACTTTAATCATTATACTCTGAGTACTACATTTTCTGAAGAGACTTTTTATGGATTTTGTGATTATTCTACTGCGTTGACAAGATCCACAAGAAAAGACATTTTTTTTGTTTGACACTTTACACTGACAGGTCGTCGACCTTGACAATAACATCCTGACTATCACAGTTTCTGAAGACGTGTGGACCGATGAATTTGAACGTCCTAAAGCGCACTCAACAGTAATTTTCTGTGGATATAATAGTATTTCGACAAAAGATTGTGAATTATCCTCTGCAAATATGCGACCTTTCTGTACATTTACTTCCAATTCAATCAATAATGGGCTTCATTGTAAAATAGAACTTTTAATGGAAAATCAATATCATTATCAATTTGTGCTTCAGACTTTTCGTCGAATTGGCTGCGCTATGATCGTTTAGCTTTAATTTCAGCATAAGTTGAATCTCTAAAGCGTTTTAGACAAGATTCTTTCATTAAATCATATCAACAGTAGATTAAACGTGGTCCGATGGTATCCAAAGTAGCCGATCTGAATGAAGATTTTGTATCCCATAATTTGGACTATATGCACTTGGGAAATGCAAGAGGTGACTTGGTTACAATAAAACGGCATTGACAAATCTGTCAAGAAAAAAATGGAATTAGCTCAAAAGTTTTTTTCAGATATATCGTAACCATCAACATCATTGTAAGTTGGACGAACAGAACCATTATTTTGATAAAAATTCCAAGCGTTGCTTCGATACATGTCTATACTTAATATCACATCGAACTAAATAAAAGTTATGAACCTTTAGAAACACTACGAATTTGAGTCGAATGAAATGGAAAAAGGCTCATACATATACATTATGCCAATTTTAGTAAAACACCTTATTGTCAATTTAAAAAAAAGTAGCAAAAACACGATGTTTGATAACTTCCCATTTCATAAAACGAGAAACTCGACTGCTGGGTATGAAATGAATTCAACAATACGAAATTGTGTTTTTTTTCCTAAGCATCACGAATATGTATGAATAAATTTCGTATCAAATCTACCACTTCTACAAGTTGCATCTGAAATCTTTAGTTAGATGCTTCTCAAAGTTCATCCTATATTTACATTTTCTTGAAACAAGCTGAGATATATATATATTTTCTTCCTTTCGACTGCATCTTTCCTTTGGAAAAACAAGCAACGCAGAATTACCCGCTTTCATTATTTCCGGATTCACGGAGGAAATAACTTTGATATAGTTTATGTTTAGTAAAAGACACTGAAGTTCTTCCGGTAGTATAAAAGTATATTACATCGTAGTTGTTGGAAAGTTCTCAAGATGTTTCCAAATCTGATGTTCATAAGAGATTTAATTAAATTAAACAACTTCCTCTTAAATTGTAATTGATCAACTGAGAAATTAATTTTCTTTTGTAATTGAATGATTACTTATTATAGCAATGATACAACTTAAAACTTCAACTAATGAATAACGTTCAATTTGATTCTAATTGTACAAGGAATATTCAATCTTTTTAATGAAAATCACTTTGGAAATAAAATTGTCCTTTGTTTCAACGCTTTCGATATATTTAATTAAGAAATCAATTTATTCCCTTGATCCTCTTGGAACGATAAAATTGAAGTTAGACAAGAATGAGAAATTATCCTTAAATACAGAATGACCCGTCGATTCTAAATAAATGCTTAAATACTTCGATTTTTGTTCGTGAAAGGTACGAAAAGTTTCTGATCTCAACCCTAAGATATCAGTACATAGCAATAAGTAAGTTGGTAAATATATTTGCACATGCGTTGAGATATTCTCAGTAAAATTTCAACCATTTTGAAAGCTTAGTTTCTGTTTGATGCCATTAAATATTTATTTTAGGAAGGTAAAAGTCTACGCGAACAAATTTTCCCGAATAACTTCCTCAACAACTGCTAAGAAAAGCGCGATCAGTAAAAATGACTAACTAAACAATGCACAGTGGGGGTAAATCTCAAAAAGCTGACCAAAACTAAGAAATTCATGTTATCGATTTGAAATCTCTCACTCGGGGGCTTTTGGGTTCGCTGTTTATGAATTCGATGTCAAATTTACAGAAACATCTTCCCTTCCCTATCTACAACCACCCCTTTGCATTTCAACCCATATTTCATAAAGTCACATATCACTTTCAAGGTTTTGGTGATCGTTGATTACGAATTTGATGACTAATTAACAGAAACGAGAAAAAAAGTTGCGCAAGAGTCTAATTAACAAACATTCTTGAAAACTAGGGTCCTTTTCTCTCCTAAAAATACACTGCTTCCCTCGGACTCTAGTTTCACACTGGCATTCTACGGATAACCGTCCAGTTGGGGCCCTATTGATTCTATCTCATTGGCAAACAGTTGAAAATTTATGATAGACAAATCCCCAAGTGGAAACGTTTTTATAATTTGTGGCCAGCTTTTTCAAATTAGGCCCCACTGTGCAGTGGCGTGACTATCCACCTAAGAAGTCAATGGGTACCAGCAGCACCTCAAACTCCAAAAGAATAGCCCGTGGATAATCAACCACAGCCGATGGATATTCCTTCAGGAGAAAAAGCACCAGGTCAACTAAAGCATCAGCTGAAAGAGGTTCCGCGTTCAGAGCGACTAGTTCGATTCGTACATTATTGAGCCGGGTTTTCGTGAATTCATACATTAATTGACACGTACACATCGAGAACGTGTCATCACCATATTAAGTATTGTTATCCCAGACTCCATTAACTTTAACTCCCATCTTCAGGTCTTTAGGAGTCTTCTGAAAAATCACCACCGAATAAAAGTTAAACGAGTGGAGACAAAACACATCCTTGTATTACTCTCCCAGAAGTACCTGGCATGACCTGCAGTTGACGGAAGTTGCTTGAAAAATACCAAAGTATTAGAAAGCACACAATCTATACAGCAAATGTTTCAAGTTTGAAGATGCAGCGTTGTACACATCCTTGTCTTAGTCTCTTTTTGATTCTTATGGAACTGGATATATTATTATCCATTTTTACTTCTGTTGTTTGATTCCAATATCAAGTGTCTTTTGAGAAGCTGCATTAGTTTGTAGTATTATCCTGGGATTGTGGTGATTATTTAATGGCCGCAACGGTGATTCTTTGAAATCTATAATCCCCCTGCCGAAAAAGTTAAGGCCAACTAACGATTATGGTCCCAGAAGTACCTGGCCTGACCTGGAGTTGGTGGTAGTTGCTTGAAAGATATTGAAAGTATTAGAAAGTACAAAATCTATACAGGATATGTTTCAAGTATGAAGATTCCATGTTGTACAAATCCTTGTCTTATTTTCTTCTTGATTATTATTGTACTGAACACATTATTATCTATTTAATGGCCGCAAAGGTAAATACCCATTCTTCGAAATCTATAATCCCCCTGTCGACAGAGTTTGGCCCAACTATATTATCAATTTCGAACTACCTGTTCCTCGTAGCCTACGACACTGATACAATCAACACTTTGAATGTAATGCTTCAACTTTTTCCCCAATAATAATATTTTTTTAATATCTCCCTTTATTTCCATCATTAACCCTATCATTATAATTATTTTTTCTGATATTGCGTTTTCTTTTATACTTCGTATAACAAAATTGGATAAAAGTATAATAATTTTTTTCATATCATTTGATAAGACTTTAATTTTATGTTTTACGTCGGTCGACATACCGAAATGTTTTATTCATTTAACGTGCTAAGTCTTAATACGTGACGCAGGTATTATATCATTAGAAACGTCATCATTTGAAAATAACGGTCGGAAGTGAAAACACATTGTTTATGTTAATGTTATTGATCCAGAGAGGGTGTAAAAATAATTCTCAATCTTAATATGGAACAAATTAACAAAATTTCGTAATATTTGAAAAAATGCTACGAAATATTCCACTTTTTATAGCTTCCTTACGTTCACAACGAAGTATTTTTCACACAGTCACAAATATTCTCTTTTATAATGTGAAACAATTTTTTACTATTATCACTATTTGTTGGTATTTTTAAAAAAGTTTCCAATCGAGAATAGTTCCTCAGATATTGTTCAAAACGTATTCCATGTTTGTAGTAATTTGCTACAAAGCGTAAAGACAAAAAAATGAAACATGACACATAAAAAGTAGGGTACGAAAAGTGAGAAAATGTTTCTCCCTCACTGTTGTACGCGTGCCTAGGATCTAGAAGTAGCGTAGCTCGGCTAGAGCTGAGTTAGATGTCGTTCGAGATCTGTTCGCTTCAATACCCGGTGGACGATTTTTCTTTGTAGCCATCATAACCTGCATTCCTCTCTGGTGAATGCGCTGCCGCTGAGAGAACGTGAGTCGCCTGAAAACCGAGAGTGCGCCACGATTGTCTAAATGAATTGTACTGCTGGTAGACATAACAAAAGTCGGCAATTTGGTCATCATTCACACCGTTAATGATTTTCGCTGTATGAGTTTTCTTTTTACGAAAAAAGAACTGAGAAAACTAGTAATGCACTTCGATTAAAATCTTCGCTGTACACTGTACACATATGCTTCACGCCCACAAACAAAATATTCGTTGTTCTCATGTCCTTTGCTGGTCCTGCAGGAATCACCAGTTATGTATTTTTTAATGCGTCATAGAGTATAGACTAATTAACCTAATACAGGATATTAATACCCAGTTCAAGACTAAAATCAGAGTTAGACATACCACAACAGAAGATATAAATGTAAACACAGAAATCAGACAAGGAGACTAACGAAGTCCCTTCATATTCAATTTGATAATGGATAAAATGGTCAGAGTTTCTATTATTGCTGACGATGTTGTCCTCACTGTCTGTACCAAAGATAATATCCAAAGGCATTCCTCAACACTAAAGCAAAACAACTAAGCATGCTCATCAACACCGAAAAGACCAAATATCTAGTGACGTCCAAAGAACTGATACGATGTAAGTTGGAAATCGACTCAAAAATTATCGAACAAATGAATCATTTTATATCCTTGGGAGTGGAAGACTTTTTAACGAAGAGAACAACCAAAGAAAACAGCTCGAATTTCGGGATGCCTATGAGCTATAGTTTGGAAAACCAAATAGCTAAATAACAAAAGTAGAATCAAGATATATAAAGCGACTGTACATACGCACCAGAAACAAGTAGGACACTACAGAAAATGAGAACAGTCTAAATGAAAATACTGGGGAGTGCTCGATTTGAAAACGATGTAGACTTCTTAAACCGAATTGTTACTATGGATGAGACTTGGATACATTTCTACGATCCAGAAACAAAGCAACAATCGATAGAATGGCGACACTCTGGTTTTTCAAGACCTAAGAAGTTTCGTGTCCAAAAATCTGATGGAAAAGTTCTTGCTTCAGTTTTTTGGGATTGCCATGGAGTAATCATGATTGATTTTTTGGATAAGGGTAGAACAATAACTGGAGAGTACTAGTCGACATCGAAAAGACGCGGACAGCTATCCAAAGGTGTTTTGTTTTTGCAGGACAACGCCTCTGCACACAAATCTCATGTTGCCATGCAAAAAATTCGTGATTTAGGGTTTGAATTCCTAGAACACCCCCCTTATTCACCAGATTTGGCTCCGTCCGACTATCATCTCTTTCCTAACTGAAAAAAACTTTAAAAGGTCGTAAAATTTCTTCCAACGAGAATGTAATAAAAGCTGTAGAGGTCTGGTTTACACAGCAAGAAGAAACATTTTTTTGAAAGGTCTAGAGTCGTTGCAGGTTGACATTGAATTTTTGTTAGGTTTTATATTAGGCCAAGAATTTTTCAATATATCCATTTTAAAGCTTATTAGATTTGATAGATCCCATTAGAAGTCACGAGCCGCCACTGCAGCCAACTTGTTGGTGTGTATACTGACGAAATTATGCGCATGAAGTAATTTGTGTTGTTTCAGCTAAGTAGTGTTAAACTATATATGGATATAAAGGAATTTGTGGTGTTGATAAAAGTATCAACAAAGGGATATATTAAATTTTAATCTACTGTATTTCTAATGAGTTTACAATTTAACTAATTCAAACACGGTTTTGACGTAGTGTTTGAGTTAAATAAACCGTCACAACGATTCTCTTGTCTATTCCATGTTTAATGACTAAATTTATAATTACTATAGTAGTACAGTTTTGGGGTGAAAATGTTAGATTGTATACCAGAAAATTGTTGTCAAAAAAATTAAATTTAAAAGAAGAAAATTATGCAACATTTAGAATCAAATCTGTTCTTATAGAAAGAAAGTTTATTAATTTCATACAAAAATGGTATCCTACCCTTTTCGCATACAATTCGTAATTTTTTCCCAACGTGATTGAGATATTGTAAGATTTCCTTCTCATTTTCTCGACACAGCGGGATTACTGCAATACGGGCAAACGAACTTTAAAACTTTGTTGAAAATCATCGTAGAGACAAGCACCAAAATACGTTCTTTGTCTCAAGACCTCCAGTTTATTTTCCAATCAAAGTTTTGTGAAAACGCCACCGAAGAAATGATTTTATAATTATTTTAACTAAGGTTTTCATATATTCCCGTGCCTTCTTAAAATTGAAAAAAGTCTTAATTAAGCCATATTTACAACTACAGAGAGCCAGATCATTCTCCAGCATGTTTTTAACAAAAAAATACCAAGTATAAAGTTCTAACTTGCCAGAAACATGAAAAAATTGATTGTTACGATTCCTTTTTTTTTTATTCGAACAAATTTCTTCAGCAAAAGTTGAAAATAATGCTAAAATTTCAAGTTACGATAACTCGACTATAAATAAAGTAATTGGACTACAGCCAAAAAATTACTCATCTCCAAAAATTTGTTACGCAAATCAAATTTTTGTAATTCCGAAGCGTTTGTTTCAAAAGATTATTAGGGTACAAGATGAATGAATCTTTTTTGGTGCCCGACTCTACCTCATTTAGAACTGATAAAAACCAGTTCTACTGTGGGGTTTGGGGGGTCTAGATAAAGCTATATGTCATGTTCGTCTCTATGATTATTTACAACAAAGTTATAAAAGTTTGTTTTCTCGTACTGTAACAACTCCGCAGTGGCGAGAAAGCGTGTGCAAATTTTTATTACAAAATTTTTTATATTTATAGATAACCATATTTTGCCTTCGTTTCCTGTACTATAGAGAATGTCTTTTTCAAGATGTTCGTATATTTAAGTTGAATGTATGTGTTAGTTTTTCAAAATAATGTAGACAACAGTGAATTTGAAACTATTATAGTAGAAAGGATAAAAACGAAAAATTCAACTATTGGGACCAAACAATTTACCAGAATGGTCCTGAAACTACCTGGCCTGACCTAGAGATAGCGGTACTTGCTTCAAAAATATCACTGTATTAGAAAGTAAACAATCTATACAGTGTACATTTCAAGTTTGAAGACGCCACGTTGTTTAGTAGATGTTTCAATCAATATTGAAACTTTTCAGTGAATTTGTAAACATGGAAAAGATTGGTCATCGTATTTTGTGTGGAATAATTTGAGCAGCAAACATATTTTTATCTAAATTAGTTAACACATTTTGAGAGAATTAATAAAAAAAGGAAGAGTTTTGCAGGCTGGCCTTGAATAACTCAGTCTTGGTCTTGGTCTTGGTCTTGCACACTAGGTCTTGGTCTTGGGCTTGGGCTTGCAAGCTTTTAGCTTAGACCAAGACCAAGGTCTTGTATTTTTTACAAGATCAGACTCTCTCATTACTAGTGACGTTTATGCTTTTTATATTCTTCAAGGTTAATTTTTTTTGTTCCGTAGTTTCAGCATCATAACGAACACAAGGTTTTCATTATCAGTGTAGCTGTTGTTAATTCGCGTTTTGGTTATAACTGTCTTTTTCTATATTTTCTGACCACGAATGTGTTCTTTTCATATTTTTATTTATAATTTTCGTTGTCACAAAACATTTTCTACAGCTTTAATGCTTCTTCTTTGGAATATTTCCATATTTTCTCAGCGTCATTTCTGTTTTCTACATTACCAAGTCTAACTCCCTAGTATGTCTAGAAATTTTTTTCACACTATGTGATTTTGTTATTTATTATTTTTCTGTTTTGTCCCTTTTTTTGATTTCTCTAAGTGATTGTGTATATCAGCGGGTAGTTATCGCTGCATTTTCTCTTTTAAAAATTTCGTTGTTTATCTGAAAGCAATCAACTATACATTGTTCTTATTCTGGGTTATTTTATGCACCTCTTTGTGTTTGAAGTATCAATCCTTTATTTGGGCAGAATTCTAATATATTTTTCTCCTTTTCGGTTTTTTCTTATTTTAGTTTAGACATCGTTGTTGTTACCTACTTTTTCATTGAAATCTCCCGTTTTAGAAATTCGGTGATCACATTTGAATCACTGTTTATAATCTATTTTGTTTATACTTCATAATAATGAATAACATTTTTGAATTTCTAATTGGATTTTTCCACTTTTACTATCAACCTCAACGATATCTTTTTTAATATTATTTTGAAACAACCCTGTCTAATCTCATGTTGTCCGTATGACTGACTATTCCCTTTCATCTAAAAACATAATGAGCACAGAAAATTCTTCGAGCTGGTTCGATATATTTTTTCATTCTTACGAAAAGAAAGGAAAAAATTAATATCTAGCACGCAATCAGCACTGGTATGCGAGAGGTCAAACTAAAACGGCTTGGCATTCAAATTGCCCTGTAATAAGTGAGGAGATATCCAGGTAATTTAGTTCAAGAGCTAACGTTTTTATATAGAAAAAATGATATATTCCATATGTAAATCGGTATATTTTTGAGGAGCGGCTCTCACAACATATGTTAGTTAAAATAGAGATGTCTGCCGTCATTTTAATATCCATTGTAATGCAAGTGTCCCTTCTCGTAACGAAATGGGTAAACAACCTTCGAATAAGTGGATCAATATTGAAGAAAAAACCACCGGGTCCACAACGACCACAAGTTTTTGTCAGAAGCCCATGCCGCTCTATTCAGAGGCATTCGGCAACACTTCAAATGAGCACAAGTACGGTCTGCATACAGATCTAAATTTCCATCCTTACAAGAGCAGCAGTTAAAAGAGCAAGATCCTCAGCAGCGACAGATGCTTACCATTTTTGAAGAAAATGAAAATTTGATATTGTTAATGAGTGACGAATATTGTGTTCAAAAATAAACCGCGTAATATGGAGGATCTAAAGATCTCAATTCGTCGACACGTCACCCAGATTGATGTAGACATGCTGCAAAGAATTGAGGCCAGTTTTCGTCAAATGTATTGCCCAAAATTGACATCACTTGCCGGACATAATTCTTCGTAAGTGAGTAAGTAACAAATGCTATTATTCAACAAGTGTTTCTGTACCAATAAAACTTTTTTAAAGTAAATATTCAATTTTTTATAATTGTTTTAAAAACATCCGGTTCCCATGAATGACCCTGTATTATTATTTCATCCTATTAACGCCGTATGCGCAAAAGTTATTGGCTATTTGAGGGATGGGGGATACCACCTTCTACAACTTTTGGTTTTCTTTCATTCTGGAGACTGATAGCAAAAGGAATCATAGATATGGGTGGAGTATTTACGAAAACACTGTGTTGATTGGTAATTGGAAGAATGGGTGTAAATTTTGGTTTTACGAAAAAAGAAAATTCGAGAATTTGATTAGAAAGTTGGAAATGAGAAAGAGACAAGAGGCTCGAGTGACAGTTAATCAAAACTTTTACTGTATATAAAAAACAGACATTTTTAAAACTTTATAACCGCCGATGATAATTTAAATAAAAAAATAACTGGAAAAAGAGACGTCTACTCACGTGACTCCATACGGCAAAAACCAAAAATAGTAAAGTTCAACCAAAGAAGTAAGGAAAAACATGTTTTTCGGGCAAATAGGTCAAAGACACTAAGCTGAGCGATATTAGGCTGATTTACTAACACGCAAGAAGAGGCGAGGGAATGAAAAAGTTAATTATTGAAAGGACAAGAGTTTTGAGCTGGAAGAAAGTGAGCAGATATTGATCAAAAAATGTTAGAAAGTGAAGCAATAGCCAAGATTAACGTGGAATTTTGAAGATAAAGCCTTATAACAAGGAAAACAAACAGTACAAAAAGAAATCTATGAAGTTGTAGTTCTTCCGATATCAATTGCAGACTATAAAAACCCTTGCCGACGATTTTGTTCGATTTACCATAAGCGTAGATACCTCATTCTATGAATTTATCAATTTTATAAATACTTTTAGAAATATGTATGTCTAAAGCGAGAAAATATTCGTTAAAAGGCAATCGAATCATTAAAAATTAGATGGATTTAGACGGATGCACTTAATTGTAGGCCCACTTGGAAAAAATCATTATTAAACCTCGTTAACTTGCTACAACTGAATATTAAATTATAAATAGACGAGTAAAATGTACCTTGCTTTAAATGAGTTTGGTTTAAACAGGATACCAGACGTGAACTGAGCCTATTTTGTACCCCATTCGTTTTTTTTTTCTGTAAAACCAAATTTCAAAAACCGTAAAGAAAATAAATTCTTCGCAAATAAAACAAAAGAAAAAAACATTTCGATTACAAAGTATCTTCATGAATAATATGAAAGGTTGCATCATCTTCTTCTTTGGTAACATGTTCAACATAGTTTTTCCAAAGCTTGTGGCGGTGTGCTGCTAGAACTTTCTTTACAACACTCAGTTCAGTCCACGTGGACTGACGGTTTGTTAGATGTTTACCGTAATTTTGTACGGGGATTAAACATTATTTTTCATTTCTTAATTTGGTATGTGTGCCGTGAAATATTGATTGTTCCTCGCATAACTGTCTTCTGCAATTGATATTGGAAGAACTATACCTAACATATAAACTAGTAAAAAAATATTGTGTTGTGATGATCCATTACATAATATACAAAGTTTTTATCACAATCAATACATAATTCTACTTCCCGTGGGTGTCTTTAAACTTCTTTAGCTCCGTTTCTCGGTTCATGGGCAACTCTCTTGAGATAAAGTAGGTAATTATGCATATTTTGTACATTAAGCTTTTCACTGTTTGAGCGGCTACGCTTTTATTATGTTCCGAAACGTAGAAGAATATTAAACAATTTAATTTGAGATCAACAAATAGAAATTAATGCGGAAATTTCAAAACATTTCTTTCGCCACATCCAAAAATTATTTAACATTTCTCTACTTGTCATATCGTAAGACTTTCTTCACCTACTTTAGTACAGAGTGCTGATGGCGAATTTATGCCCATTAAACGTCATAGTGGAGAAAAATCGTGTCGTATCAAATCGAGCTACGTGGAGAATTTTTTATTAAATGAATTGAAAACATCGGAAACGATTCGGAGCGAGACTGTCAAAAGTTGCGGTGAAAGTTCAATTCCAGTCACAGTTAAAAAAAGAAAGTCTGCCTATTAGTGTGATGTTAATCTCAACAAAAAAATTCATTTTGAATGTTTTATGGCGTGTTTTATGAAACAATAAAGTTTTATATATCACATTAAAGGGCGCCAAGCCGTTTGAATGTTATCTTATAATAAAGTGATTGCGGATAAAAATATTCTTTTAACGACAGTCAACATTCTTCTATCTTTTCCAAAACAGATTGTATTTGTGATGTGGGAGGTTATCTATTAATTCACATTCACTCAAAATAGACTTTAATTAGAGGGTTTATACAAAAATAGAACCATAAAATGAGTTACGAAATTGAAAACTTTAATTTAAAGACAAAATACTATGATGCAAGGCGTTGATCTGTCGGGACTAGACAATTGTGAAAACAACTGTTCCTTATATGCACAAATCTGGTGTTTCAACGACGAAGTATAGATACAAGGAGTCCGAGCGGTATAGAATTTGTCACTGACTGCGCCAATTCAGTATTTGTGTCAATAACAATAAGACTTCCCGCGTAAATATTTAAAGGAGTACTTCTGCCCCCTAAATTGATACTTTCTTCCAACATTACGTTTGGACTCTTTGGTATCTATACTTCGTGTTAGTAGAAGTATTTTATGTTGTATACTTACACATTAGAAAAAATAAGGAAAACGGATAAAATATCGACGATGTTTTTATTGTATTTCCTTTTTTCTTGAACCGTTTTGACTGAATTTAGCAATTCATTACCGAACTGTTTGTTTGTATGGTAGAAGTCTTGAAATCAATATTTAACTAAGTTTCCGTTAACCAATCAACTCGAAATTGGATCAATTAAAAATAGTCGAATCAACTGACCAATTAATGTTAATTAATTAAGATAATATTATTTTCGGAAATTTCTTTTTGATTTCAATTATAGTTTCTATTTAGATTTCAATAGATGGCGCTATTAATATTCACTATTAAAACACAAATTTCGATTTGTGAAAGTCATCCAGTTTTCAGTTCAACAATTTGTTGTTGACTCTGATTTTTTGGCAACAAATTTTAACCATATGTTTTGTCTATGTGGCACTGCCAGTTTTATGTGGCTGAGATGTTGTTCAAACATTCATACGCGAAAAACTTGGACATTTCATATTTTCTAATTAATCAAATAACCCGACTATTTTTTGTAGGAACTGAACTATGAAAGGGAAGTTTCTCCCTTTGTTCTTTTTTGAAATGCTCAAGTTTCAATATATATTCCAAAGCGGTAGAGGAAGAAAGGTCAGATTAATTGTACCCTTAAACCTCCATTAAAAAGAATTACTAGTTTATATCGTACTAGCAGACCGAATAAACTTTGTTTTGCCCTGTACATAAATTACGTCACATGAATTTCATGAATTTCATTATTTGCCCCTCCAGCGGGTTACATTTGTGAAATACCCCACCACCTATTGAAATGAAAACAGTGGTTCCGAAATCAATTTTTTTAATTCAAAGTATTTTCTTAAAAATCAAATTAAACAATAAACAAAACAGAAAATACATTAATAGAATTGTATTAATTAAAGATATAACCTTAATAATCTTGAATCCACTCCTTTAAATTATAAATGACTGGCATAGCAGCCACTTCGTTCTCGTTTATGTTATTGTTAGAACATTAATTGTGTCAAAATCTTCTTCATCTAACCGTATAGCATCATCAACGCAAGAAAGTTTTCTGTCAGGTCTAGCAGCAATTCTTTGAAGGCGAAGGCTACACAGTTAATGCTCGATACAAGTTTCGACGAGATGTGCAAGATTTCATTGCATATGAAACTAAAGCGTCGCGTCGGGCCCTAGATGTTCGAGATATGGACGCTTTTTTCACAATAATACAAGTATTGTTTATTCATTTTTGTTTTAAGCTCATTTTAATTCATTATTGTTTAGTTTGATGTACTTTGAAAGTTTAGTTTTTGTACACTATATTTATGTCATTTAAAACAAATTGCTATGAACTTGAGTCACCATCTAATGTAAGTCTTTGGAATAGAAGTAGATTTAGGGATACATTATCATCCTTTATGAATATCTGACAACACTATGCACTTTATTTTAGAGAAACCACGGAGCGCTCAAGCGATCAATATCTCACACACGCAAATATTATTTTATCATTTTCAAAAGTATGTATATGATTCTCTCACTGCTTAAGAAGAAACATTACAAAACTTTCTGTTTTGTCTACCATTTACTTTTGAAAATATAATAGATTAAACGCTCAAGTAATTCCCAATTTAGCCTTTTGAGCTCGTATACTATTACAAGATCTGGTTTAGAGTGGAGACTGAGACAGATAAAGATTTAGCTTACAATTGAATTTACAAATATTTGTGTTTAGGATTTCTGAAACTGACAAGGAAACAACTGCTTGCGGCTAAAAAGGAAATATGAAGGAAACTAATTTCTTTTAAAATTGTTTTGTGATTCCACTCAATTTTGAGGTCAATAATTCTAGTTATTGATGCTTATTAGATTAAAAAAACATTGCTACTAAGAGTGACCTTGTTTGATTTTGCCCAACCCACCTTTGTCTTCAGACTGTCAACGTTGTCCACTCACTATACTCGAGCCTTTTTTGTCCTTCATGTCATGACTTTTGCATTCTACTAACATCAAAACAACGAAGCTGCCTGCATATCTTTAACGTGATTATAAATCGATTTTATATAAGTAGTAAATACTGTGAGCCATGCAAATCACTTCGCAATTTTAAAGACCTTCATGGATTAGTTTGAAATTTTGACAGAAGCTCAAATAACAAACCCGATTTGGTGCCAATGTATGGAGGAGGGTGGAAAATAACACCGCAAATCGATAGAGAATTGAATTTTATGAAGAAAATGTGGAATGAAGTTTTTTATTCAACTCAATAATTTCTGAGTTATTCGCGATTGAAAATTAAAAAAAAACGTTTTTCAACATTTTTTCGCGAAAAACTGGAAAATTACGCATTTGCTGGAAAAAATTATTCTCATTGAACTTGAAGCTTATAAAAAAACAAAGAAATTAGTCAGTTTAAATTAAATTTTTTAAATAATATTCAGCAACTTATGAGTCTCTGAAAGCCTATTTCTTTTTTGTAAATTTATTCAGAGGTTTGAGCTCAAATAACGGAAAAACGATCAATTTTTCATAAAAAATTGTAATAAACTTTTTCAAAGTACATTTTCAGTACTTTATTATAAATATATTCAAGTCATGTGTCGTTTTGTGATAACATAATTTTATTTTGGTAAAAGATGTAATAAGGTACTAGGGAGTTATCGGAACGGCAAATCATCGACTTGATGGATCATCGCAGTATAGTGCTTGTTTGGTAAACAATGATTTCTTCTTAGTCCCGTAGATCAGAAATAAATTGCTTCTTTAACGTTTTTCTACACCTGGAGAAGCGGTTGATGCGTTCAAATCACATGTTTTGGAGGTACTTCAATCGAAATAGAAAATTATCGACTACTTTTTCAAGATCAAGAAGCATAGATTAAGACTAGAGTTTTCTTCGATTCTTTTTTCACAGATTTGTCCAAGCGTTAAAATGAAATTTTGACTCATTCTATAGGAATGTTATCAAAATAAACATACTTTTGCTTTCCATATAATTTATAGTTGTTACACGAATAAATTTTTTTTAAATCAATACTGCAGTAATTAACTTTCAAAATTGTTGAGCTGAACTTTTTTACGAACTAATCTGTGCTAATTTCGAATGAACTGGAAGTAAATTGGCCAGCAAATGGATCATTTATCACAGGAAATCCAGAGTGACAATAATTTAAGAGAAATGTTTGCCGTAAAGGGTCTATTGGGATATACACATCCACCCATTATGTTTAGTTACCATCAATTTCGTTTTAGTCAATAGTTTAACTAATTTGAATCTAAATAATTTATAGCTTGTCATACATATTATGAGAAGGATTAAACCAAGGGCATATACAGTTTGATACATAAAAATGACTACAAGTGACAATTTCTTTATTATTAGAATAGAAGTCGTTTACAGAATAGAAGGCACTTTCCAGTAAATATGCCTTAAAATTATTACGGAATGCGGAAAAAGATGATATCGATTTGATTTTCAATTGGTAAGTGATTGTGCATTTTTTTGCATTGTAAAATATTGAGCCCTTAACTAATTCGTGAAAAACGTGGAGTAGGTAGGTAAAGGTCGTAAGTACTTCTCGAAATTCGACTTACAGACTTACGAATTCGGCAAAAGGATTCAAAGATGAATATGGAAGGAAGTCCCTGCATTGAGCACTGCTGTTTAGTTCGAATAAATATCTAACAGCTCTATTTTGTAGTTTGAAGATTCGCTCAAATTAAGCACCACACGTACCTCAGACGGGAAGGGCATATCGAAAATGTAACTCAATAAGGGCATAATAGACTGTTAAGGAGATGGATAAGTTCAGTTCTTTGGAAACTGATATCAGCGCAAAATAGGAGGAACTTAATTTTTTAGATAAAGCACTACAAATTTTGCAGATTCAACGACGTCAATATTGGTGTTATTTGATAACAAAGATACCAATGTATTTTTATATGATAAAACTTTGGATTTAGAAACTTTGAGACAGAGAAAATTAAAATCGCACCATGATTTAATGGAGATTAGGCAACTAAATATGGCCCTATGGTCCGTCAGATCAGGGCTGTTCCAAGAGAAACTAGCATGGTCTGCAAATTGACATATTTCACCACTGATGTCGTTTATAAACAGAAGAAACAAAATAGGACCTAGTTCGGAGCCTTGGGGCACTCCACATTCTATTGGCTTGCAAGATAACATCGTTGTATCATCATCATTACGAGAATTAGCGAGTCTCCCATTATAATAAATATCTTTGAGAGTTTTTATTGTCTTATGATACATTTTTCTGTACAGTTTCACGTAATTTCTGAAGAAGACATCAGAATGGGAATATAGGATTTATTTCCTCTGCAGAGCTGAAGTTAGGAATTAGATTCGCTTTACTTGTAGGGTCCAGCGATTATGAGTTGAGTTAATCATGACTCTAAAATAATTAGATTGTGAAATCGCAGAAAACTTGCAAACTCACAAATATTTAAACAAATGGTAACTCAGCATTAAAAACCTGATACTCTCAGATATATAGAAAGGATTAAGCTCATGGACTATATTTAACAAGGTAAAAAAAGTTTTTTCCATTAGGACAACGTAACATCTCACACTTTGATCATCGTCATGTCTAAAATTCACAAATTGTTTACCCATCCAACGTATCTACCAGATTTGGCCCCCACTGACTTTTTCTGTTTCCTAACCGTAAGATTTCACTTCCCGGAGAGACATTTCAATCAGACATAAATACTTAAACGCCTATTTCGAGGAAAAAGGCAGCAACTATTATTTGAAAGGATTAAGAAGCTTACGATATCGTAGTAAGTGTATAGATTTAACAAAACTATGAATATGAAAATGTTTATTCGGACAACCCTGCCATGTCTAATTTTGTATATTGTAGTTCAAAGTTGAATTTAATAAACAATAGCCATCAGTGTGTTGATGTTTCGGCAGATTACTCTTTGCAAATTAAAGGTTAAGTAATGATACTTTGGACGTGTCCTTCCTTTTCACAAGTTGTTTTATGACACTGACGAAGTACAGTGTACCCAAACCACTCTTAACCCTAATCACTATTGTAGTAATTCCCTTGAGAGTTGAGACATTTCTAACTAATTATAACTATAAAACTTATTATCCGTACAGGCAATTATTTATACAGTGAAGTGGCAATAAGCAAACAAAAAATGGTCATTAATTATGATATATTTCAAGAAATTTAGTTGAATGAAAGTTTTTTTCTTGGGGCAATATTATGTGAAATTTGTAGGAACTCTCCCCCAAAAGGGACAGTCATTTAAATTTGCACATCAGGTCATCCATGATATTTTCCATTCGAGGAAAATAAATTTACCTATACTTGTACTGTATAAAATTACTATAGTATGGTTTCAAATCGGTATTATTAGAAATTATAGTGATGCTTCAGTGTTATTTGAAGCTTCCGAAGAGCGGATAAATGCTTCATGACCGCGACGACACGAGTCTTGGTCTGTGAAAGCGTCGGGAGTACTAGTCATCCACACTCTCGATTTATCTATTCAGTTGTTCATCTGCTATAAAACCGACGTGATTCCAGTAAAGTTTATACCGGAAATGGATTTATTTGAGCTTTTTCTTTCTTAGATAGCTTTAAAACTCGCTTTTAACGATTTTTTAGATTCTAATATCTGTATAGCTAAAGATGACAGAAGCGCTCAGCTCACACCCTCGCACTTGCGTTCCTTCAGCTAGCCCTCATGAAAAGTCTAGATCGGGCTTCACAGAACTAGTAGAAAACCAAGATAAGCAGTTTTCATCTAGTCGGATAGCAAAACTTCTTGACTTAATTCATGTTTCATTTATGGATTATGCCACTACTCAGAAAGGAACGGATTAGTATCGTTTTCACTTTAGACTTGCTTATGGGAGCTGTTTTTAGTCTTATGTTAGATCATTTGTGAAATTTAAACACTTATAATAATGTGCTGTTCCTTTATTGACATTTGATTTGGTTTTTGCTCAACTGTAATGTTTCTGGAAGTTGGGAGTACAGAGCAGAGTTATCACATTTTGCAGTTGTTCTTATCCAATTTTAAACTCAGTATCTTAAAAAATAGCTGTTCTATTTCATTGTTTTCCCAGTTTAACATCCTGTACCTCGCTAAAAACAAATTCAGATCCATTATTATCGTTAACGATACTAGAATTATGCATTCTAAACTTGTACTTCTAATTTATTTCATTACTTCTTAATAACCTTGTATTTTTCGTTTGTTAAGTGCTTGGTAGATTTATTTTATAGTTATTGGTATTTCATGTCAGTAGAATTTTCCTGTTAAAAATCCATTACTACAAGTAAAACCTTTTATATATTAATTTCGATGCATCGGCGTTAGCCGTTTGCGAGATTTTACATTAAGTGGCTCTTATAAGATGATCCCCTAATGAAAAATCATCGTGGAATATGCTGGAGAATAGCTGATGAAATGAAATTCAGAATTCTGTATAAAACGTCCTCATGCAAATAATTTTTTTTTATTTCGCGCGGTTTTATCTGTAAGTATCTATTTCTCGATGAAACGACTAAAAACCGAGATTAACCATTAAAACTAATATCAAATTGAGCCCGCCTAAAATTCGTGGATTACATTTCATGAGGTATTCAGAATTCAACAGCAGAGTGCTTTCATGAATTGTCCTTGATCTCGACGTTTTTGTCGCATATGTATGCAAATTTAGTCCTCTGCCAATTCAGAGAGTTTCGTTCTTTGTAACTGTTTTTCTTCTGTTTTATAATTTATTTTACTCGTTTTTCACAGTTTTCGCATGAGAAAATATCGAATTTTTCCCTTTGTGCTGTCAGTCGAATGTTTTTTATAGTCTTTTATTAGAAGAAAAGTCCAAATTAATAAACGCATAATTGATTATATTAATCTCTAAATGCATTTTCACGACTGAAATTATAATTTTTAACATTCAGATCAAATCTGACGGAAATTAAAATATATTTTTTTGAGTAGGTGACTATTTTCCAAATGAGCTGGTAGTCAAGGAGATGACGAGCACCTCAATAAATATGTGCAAAGAAAAAGAAAATGTTTTATCAAATATAAGGTAACGGGAAACCGATATAAATAATACAAGTGAAACAGTTTTACATTTTTTCAAATAATTATTGTTTCTCGTGTTTTAAACCCACACAAAACCAAAAAAGTTGCATGTACTTATAGAGAAGCTTTTAGAATCGACTCTACTGGACTATAATTAAATTTTAATTATTACGGTAATTCCTAGGTACATGGAATTCAAAAACAAAGCTAGGAAAGACTAGGAAAAATGAACCAGACAGTTAGAGACATGATCGGAATTAAGCTAAGATATCAAGATTAAAGAAAAATTGATAAAGAAGTTATTATAACCAGAAGATTTGAAACAGGGAAGGAACCGAACAGGGTTCATGTTCAAAAGTACAATACAACAAAAAAATAAATGACAGAATTTCATATAAAACACTGATATAAATGTAAACGCGCTTTCAGAACGCTAAAACAGAAGACAAAGATGCATTTTATGGATAACTCATAAAAACATGTCCCAATGACAATGGACATAGACTTTGTAATATGGCCTCAGTATTGACTATGCATATAACTAGCACCAAGTTCAATTCCAGGTCGAACGCGACGAAATTAAATAGACCACGTTTTGATATCAAAAAAAAAAAGAAACTAATATACGATTTTTATGATCATTTCAAGAAGCAAATGTCGAATGAATTATCTGGACTATTTTTCCGTTTCAAGATGTAATGGTGGATCCAAGTTCCATCAACAGTATCGTCAATCAGGTGTGAGAATCGATCATCCAAGTGCAACACTCAACCAAGTTTTGATAGGAAAATTACAATGAGGATTTCGGAATTTTTCTAAAACAAGGAAGATTAATATACAGAGGAATACCTTGTGCTTAATCAAGTACCTCTACCAAACATGATCCCCGTATATAAAGCCGCCCGTCAAGGATAAAATATCAGATTAGCAAAAAAAGTTAAGTACATGTTAAAAAGTAATTTTCTGTACTTGGTGTTTTACTTTTTTGTGAGTATTCGTATTTCGGATCCAAATGTGGATACTTTTACTTATATTTCTGTTTTCATTTGTTTTGGTCTTTCCTTTTCGGCTAGAAACTGTGTCTTAATTGCAAAGATGAAATGAATAATCTTCCAGTTTCTCCAGTTCTCTCGTTTATCTTTTGCTCCAATTTTCCATTTTGTGTTAGTGTCATGCTAAGGTATTAAAACCTTTTAATCTTCTGTATTTGTAATTGGTCTAATTTTATCTTAAGTTTCTTCTCCTGTCAGCTTATTATCATCGACTTATAGTACGGTAAACAATGGTAAAAATATGGTATCACCTCAAAATTCCATCAAGACGCATGGATTTGCATGAAATTTTGGAATTAAGTACTATTTACCTTTCACTTCAAAATCTACTCCGTGCCAATATGTACAAATTATTGTAAGGGGTGAAAACTAGCCCTGATTTTCAAAACTTAATAAAAAGAGAGTTAAAGCATTTAGAAAGTTAAAATGTATTTGTGGGATTGAAATAATGATTGCATAATGTTTTAGGATACTATTTATGTTTTTCAACTCCCAATCAATGTATGTCAACCCTTAAAAACTAGCCCTCTTATGATAAAATAGAAAAAAAATAATTATTGTAATTTATCTTTCTTAATTTATATTTGAAGTATTCAACTCAAATATTTCTTTATCAGAGAAATTTTTCACCCTTAAAAATCTTATGATCATGATATTTATAGAATTAAAAATATTACTTATGTTAAACTGATATTTTTTGTAGTGCTTGATTTGTAAATGAATATTTTGCATATTTTCATCCCTTAAAAACTTCCCGTCATGTAGAAAAAAAAGTTAAAATCTTCAAAAATTGTGAAGCTTGTGGTTTGAAAAGAATATTTTACTATAATTTTCTCATGTATTCAATGCAATTAATTTGTATTTTGTGTTTAATTAATGTACAAAATAAATAAAAATCAACAATCATCATTATCACTATTTGTATTTTCATCTTCGTCCTCTTCTTCATCAGTTATTGGAGCACTGTTCAGACGACAATTTTCATCAGAATAACCATTGCAAGTTAAATTTAAAAAAAGTCCTGTTTCTGGTAGCTATATGATGCATCGCATCCTTTTTTACAATTTCAAAATATCATTTGCAAGCCTTTTTTGAATTTCAATGGATTGCAATGAACCTTCAACTTTTTTTCCAGCCCCACTCAGTAGGATTAATATTTTTATTTCCAAGCCAAAGGAATAACGCATGGGAATGTTTTTAGTTATTGACTTAATAAAGAACTCATATCTCACTTGATCAATAAGCTGTTTAAAACATCTAAACAACTCCTTGATATTTTTATTTGTATTCAATTAAAGTTATTTTCAAATTTATAACATATTATTTGGGAAGGTAAAAATGACGTTTTTTTATGATATGAAAGGATTCTATTTTATTTTCGTCATAACTCCCTTATTTTATGTATTACAAAGTCTTATAAAGTGTGTTTTGATTGGTTTTTTAGAGCTCTTTAAAAAATATTCTATTCAATGTTTTCGTAAAATTGATCGTTTTCAACTTATTCAATTTTTCAAAATCTTGGGTTCAGTAAATAAGTTCCACATTTAATAAATCATAAGTCGGTTTGTATTAGGTATAGAACCAAAAAGACATTATTTTGATTCTCTTAAAGCTAAGTTTAACTTCCTTACAATTTTTTCGATAAAATTTTGATTTTGAATAATTTGGAAAAAAGTCGATTAAACGTATGCTTTTTTTGTAATAAAAATTAAAAATTTCAATCACGAATAAGTCAAAAAGTTGGGGTAGTACTCACCCCCAGAGTAAAAGTAGATCTCGTCATAGGGTAAATATGCTTTTTAAGGTATTTACTATCTACTGTTATCATTTCAAGCAAATCGATCGCCTTGATGGAAATCTGAGGTAAAAACCGTTGTTCACTGGACTATTAATTTTGTATTCGTTTATTTTCATATTCGTTATACATAGGCTGACATAGTTTTTCGTCTGAATGTATGAAGCGTTTACTCCCTTATTTCAAATTATTTTAAATACGGCTCTGTCTAGAGCGAACGTCAGTTGTTTGACATGCCCTTGCTGCATAATCCACAAGTGAATTAATTTACGTGAGCTGTTTTTGTGGGTGAGATCGAAATCGTCTTTTGAAACCTGGAACGTTATCAGTTTGTATCATTTCGGAACAAAAATATAAAACACAAATCCTGTGCTTGACGTGGTTTGTCAATCAACTTTTACAAGAACAGCATAATGATAACAGAAATCCGTATTTTTCAACCTAGATCATCGTAATTTTATTATTTTTTTTGTCGGGATTTATTTGAATATGATGAGGGTGTGTTTAATATGTATGGTTTTGACGTTTCCCCTTTACATACTAGAAATTGCAAATTTATAGCACGATTGTGTCACCGAAATTTTATGAAAAAAAAATCATCTATCACGAATATTGAAAACGTTCAATATAATATATCATGTCTCGTTAATTTATGCATCAATTGAATTGAATAATTTTGGAGAGGTACTCACATATGGCAGCAGAGTTTTAAGTACCACCAATCTAAACTTAAATTTTTGCGAAAATATTTGTTTTAATCCAAAAACAAACTTTTCAAATATTTTTTTCCAAACAAAGTAGTCAATCTAATTTCAATGAAAAATGGCCTGACATCGAGTTTACCATAGATGGTGATCTATCTGCTTCAATTTCGGCTGAACCATACGCGTTGTGGAAGCAAGAAATCCACGTCGCTAGGGAGTCCATAGATACTAGCATTAGTTTGATGCTGATATTTATGTGCCCTAGTCTAATTGTTTTAAATATTATGGGATCCCTCAGCCTTGCCAATACATACCGTCCATTTGCCGCATCCGAAACTCGCGATAGCCCCACCATATGTGGAGTCATCGGATCCATATGTGAGAAACCATCCCTTTTCGCATTTTTTTCTATAATTACATCAGACCTTTCTATCCCCTGGGACTTAAAAGCAGCTATAGCTTGTCAGAACGTATTTTAACAGTTTGGAACTCCTTAAATAGGTTTCCTATAGATTCTTTCTTCACATTGTCCTTTTCTATATATTCACTGGTAGACTCAGTACTTGGTTCTCGCAGTGTTAGGTTTAAAGGTTTTAAAGGTGAGTAGGCATTGTCTATTTTGGTACCAGGCGGCCATTTACTTATATCTTTGAGTTGCTTCAAGTAATTTTTTATTTTTGTACACCAATTTTCAAATCGGAATAATTTCATCAAGAATGGTGGATTCAGATCTATTACATTCGGTAAACCAACTTTCAATCATTTTCCCCATAAAATCGGATCCATCTACCTTCTTTTTCGGTTTATGCTCCAAATCCAAAGCATATAATTCACGCATGTAATTAATCTAATGTATAACTTGTTTTTCAAAAAATTCAAAACGTACCAGCAGTACATGAATATCAAATCTGCACAAAATATGAAATCCCACTTCTAAAATTACGTTTACAAGCTCATTATCAATGAGAACGAATAGAAATAAATATAATAGTGACAAACCAATGAATTCGGACATTCCATTTAATGACCGCCAATCATGGATCAATCAAGATCTTCCGCAATCTCGAAATGCATATCTAAGTATACAGATGGTGCGAACTTAACGCAAGGAGCTAAATTGGAAATTTTTTGGCCAAAATAAAAGCTTTCCACACCATTGGGTAACTTATTCATTTTTATTAGGTAGAGCTACTCGCAATAAATATATTTCTTTATGAATGTTTGAATAGAAACCTCTCTAAAAAGCACAATCACATTATCTCTGATAGACAAGCGATCTTAAAGGACTTGAGACTGTTAAGATCACGTCTAAGATAGTACAAATAAACTTCAGAACTGCTACCTAGCAAAAAAAGTCGCTATCAAGCCATACCAAGCAATGAGGGAGTGGAGAGATGTGACTAGAAAGGAGCAAAGACTTATTTTGTATCAGAGCCCTGCTGCGGCTTCATCAGATGCCACATCAATCACGAACTGAATAAAATGGTAACTTACTGGAGAAACACTTCAGGTCTAGAACAATCCAAGAGATCCATCACCATCTCATCTAAGAAGTATTAGTAACTCGTGATATTAGGAAACGTCCTGCTCCATCAAATATTCATCTTAAGAGACTATAGGTATGAAAGAAAACGATCAAATGGTACCTTGAAGGTACAGTGCTAACATCTTAGGAAATGGGGCATAAGAACACCAGAAAATAGCCACTTTTGAGATCAGAACAATGAGACGCAGAGTCTTGTACAAAATATATTCTACAAGGTTGATATAAAAAAGAGATAATGCAGAATGTGACTGATTCCGGTTTTGTATTTTTCATTTTTGCACGTGTGGAATAAAGTGATTTCATTATTGCATTATACCCCTGCTATTTCACAATATTGCATTACTTTAGGTATGATGAAGAAAATACCAACCGAATGGGAGATTTATTAAAATTTACTAGAGGAAATAAATAAGGTAATGCAGAAAAATTACCTTGATATTTGTCTGCGTGCTTAGCTAAGTTGCGGATGAGTTTTTTTACAATACTGAATACTGAGCGCAATATGTTTATTCAACATAAATGAAAAATAATTATGTGCAGGGATTAAGCTGGAAGCTTCGGTATTTGAATTAAATGAGGAAATCTCTTTGAAATGGAATATTTCTATATGTTGAGAGAATCTTACAAACCATTATTTGCATTAGCGATATTGTTCAACATAATGAAAAATACAATTCCATTCTCCCGGCAATACAAAGTAAAACAATATGAAATGGAAATGTGAGTTTGAAAGAAGCATATGATATAAAAATATCTCATATCTGACAATTTATTCGAAATTTATACTATAGCAAACAACAATTCCTTGAAAGGTATTGGAATCATATATTAATACTTAAATAGTTCGCATTGAGAAGCAACAAAGTCTCGATGATAGTAGAATACGTTACCTAAGATTTCAACAGAAATTAATCCCTTTGGATGTCAAAAAAATGACCCCGTATATTCCACGAATACATTATATTCAATATGAGATAGACAAGAATTTCAAAAGCTTTTCGATGAGGAATCAGGAATCCTCCTGAACTATGGACTGACGTACAAGGGTGATGTCGACTATCTAGTGGACTTGAAACAGAAGATTGAACTTCTTCCAATTCGAGGATACATCACCAAACGCCACTTTATACATCCAGGTCGAGAAAATCTTCAGAGATTTGGACAAGTGTCATGAAAGTGGTAACACTGCATGTTAGACTGGTCTGTTAGGAAGAGTAGAGAGCAGCCAACACCGCGTGACCTCGCTTTTTGGCCCAAGACATTGTAAAGTCCGCGGAAATTTATCGAAAAAAGTATTAAGCAATCAATTTAGTTACCAAAAAATTTCGACCGGATGAGTACTAAGACAGAAATTCACACGCTGGGAAGTTTACACGAATCTCCTGCAGCGGTGCGAAGAAAAAGGAAAAAATTAATAACATTGAATTTTTGTTCCGATGGTTTCATCAAAAGTATGATGGACAAAAATCTGGAGATGGCTTTCTGAACAAGTAGTTAGAAGTAGCAGCATGTGACACACCGAAACCCTCTTTGGAAAGCTTTCCAAGGTACTGGCTTCATGAAACTCGAAAGAAATTAGCTGATTACCGCTGGTGCAAAGGTCAAGAAGATATTCCTTTCTACGTATTGTTCAACTGCGCTTCCTTCTGGAGTGTTAGAGAAGATATCCCTGGAAGAAGCACGGGAGAACACAGACATTTTATAGGATTCTTTGTTAAGCACATGAAGTAGATCTTCATAAGAATTTTTTCTATTTTTCTTGCATACTGTTGTGGAAATATTGATTGTTAACAAATTAATATTATAGAAATATTCATTTATTTTAACCAAGAATCATTTATTCAATTCCCATTTACTATTTAGTAGTAGTTTGATACAAAATCTCTGACTAAAATGATTCTTTTGACGTTTATGGAAATAATTAACAATTATATGAACTTTGAAGAAATAAATGCTAGTGAGAATCAACCTAAACATCGAACATTGTACAGAAAGTTGACTTTTGTTAGCCCTGAACATTTTTCAGATGGGAGGCATGGACCATAGACTGAAGTAGATAATTATTTGTTTTTTTTTCAGGAAAAGAAATTTGATAAAGGACGTTTTTCCCGAGAAACTTCTTCAAATAGTTTCCTTACATTTTGCGAAATTGTGGCAGGACGCTAATAAAATTTCTGAAACTCACCAAATATTTCTTCGAATTGAAAACACTTACCTGAAACAAAATAGACATAAATATTTTCTGCACATCGAATCATCGATAGAATTATGGTACACAAATTAAAATTTTGATGAAACTATTTACGAAAATGAGTCACTAAGTTTAGTAATTCCAATTCTGAGCGACAATGTCACGATATTACTGGCTCACGTTTTAAGAATAAATTTCGGCTTCACCATCATCCAATCTTGATGAAAGTTTATAGTCTCATTTTCCAAAAAAATGAGGCTTTAAAAAATACTTAATATCTACTAAGCTTTTTGTTCGCAATGGATCGTTAGTCTTCAGTGTTTCTTTTAAAATATTTGGTGCGTTGTATTTATAATGATTACAATCAATTTTTGAATATAATAAATTGGAATTGAGCATATTTCAATTTGAAGTGAAATACACAAAAGGTTCGTTCCCTTTCAATATGTTGTAGCTCTATTAATGAAACCATACCCTCGTGGAATACAGGGTCCTTAACGACGAGCTGAATCGATATGTATATGGGAAAGTACTGTGACTAGTGCTGAAAATTTGCTTGTATGGGTTTCCCGAAATGCTAAAATAACTTCGGTTTTTTGAAACTTCCGGGTCCACTAAAAAAATTATGTCTAAGTTTAAGTGAATCAGGTCTAATATTTTTGGGATTTGGACACTAACATTTTTCGAAGACTGTGAAAACCTTGACAAAAATACATATAGGGTGTTCAGAAAATGGTACCTAATTTCGCTATCTAAAAACTTCGAAAACTTAATTTTTTCAACCCAGAAACTAGACCACGTCATCAATGAGTGCCCAGCACTAACTAACTATGAACATAACATAACATACGACTGAAAAAATTAAACAATTCAGAGGCTAGTTCAGGTTCACCCTAGAACATCAGCGTTTGATAGATTAAGGAGTGGGCAGCAACAATGCAAAAATTTTTGTCAAATTAATAATAAAATAATGACTATATGATGCGAATTTGAGCAAACACATTGTATGAATGTAATCAATACGTAAATTGAACGATATTTAGGAACATCGATCATAGAAACAAACGAGAAGACTAGAATGATTAAAAGAAAAAAAGAAAAAACCAAAACAACATTTGTAAAACTATGTTGCCGAGACATTAACGTCGAGTTTCGAATGCTGAGACTACGGATGTTATATTTTCTCGACAATAATGGACGGGATACAAGCATGGACATTTAAAAAAGGGTATATTGAGAAGATTGAGTACAGTACAGAGAGAGTAATCAATAGGGAAATGAAAGATTAAACATATAAATTGGACTATCTGAGATATACGATGAAATGAAAATAAAAACAAATTACTAAGACAAATGATGATTTAGTAAAGTAGAAATTACAATGCTTCAAACCAGAGTAATAAGACCGAACTTGAAGAAATTGAGTCATTACAACCGAGAATATGTAATTCGACTTATAATTCATTTTTCCTGCTTTAATTGTCTATATTTAATATATTATTTGGAAAATGAAATTAGCGGTTGTTTTCGTATTATTGTAATTGCCGTTAATTGTTTATTACGAAAATTATATGTCGGCAATTTGTATTAGAACAAAAAACAAGAGAATATCAATAAAAAACCAAACACTGAAAAACTTTTATGGCTGCTTGACACGCTAAGCAGTTTTTTCTTTGTAAAGTTTCATCTACTTAGTTTTTCGACCCTTAGCTGATTGCACTTTTCGAGGTCGAATCGATCGAGTTAATATGGTGATAATCCAATAAAAATATGCTAATTCCGCACCCTTATATATAACGCTGACGAAACTCGCACTAAGCAAAGTAGGAATATCAAAAAAAAATGTAGTTGAAAATTGAAAATAAATGCAGAGTTTTTGTAGCAATCGTCTTTACACAGGATTGTAAAACGGGAGAATATTAAGAATTGATATTTTCACATCTGAATTTCGATTGAATTTTTATATGAGTATATGGATTAATTGATAATTGTACACCTCAGTGAAGCGAAGCGCGAATCGTTTGAATGGAGTATTATCCAAAAAATTCAACATTTATTTCGTCATTTTAAAGGCCTATCTGAACTTTTTCGTAACATCTATGATGATTTCAATACTTTTATGAACTATAAACAAACTTTTCTACTTGCTGTTCATGATCGCTCCGACTTTCAAATGATTTTATGACTAAAAAGTACCTAAAAATAGTCAGTTTATTCAATATTTTTTATATTTGCTTTTACGTATCAAATTTAGCGAAAATATCATCCTCATTCCTATATCATACTCTAGGGAAAAACTTCGACTATTCACCTTCTCTAGTGACTCATGAATAGTTCAGTCATAAACGGTGATAGGCAATTGCCCGTAGCTGTTTCTTCGTGTTATTAGGAATAGTTTAAATAGGGACAAAGGACGTAATCCTTGCAGCTCTATCTATTGTTTTTTAGTTGAAATATGAATATGAAATTTTCAGCTTCTTCACGCTGGAATTGTTTTTCGCGGAAAGAGGTTCGTTGGTAGGACAATTTAGTATAAATAGGTAACTCAAGTTAGACAGTTTCATTTTATTTTCAGTCTCTGAAGACGATAACTTTGTTATCGAATGTAAATAGTATGTCCAGTATAAATATCCTCAACAGTTCCAAAAATTCTAACTAGAAGTACATATTTTCATTTGCGAAACTGAAATTTATATACAGGACATTATTTTCAACACCTATCAACAACTTTATTATTACGAGGGTTGTCTAGAAAGTTTATAACCTCAAACTGAAGATGTCAACAATCTACCAGCGATATAATCGAAATTACCAAATGATACTAGACCACCGACGAATTGTGGTAAAAGAGATGGAAGAGGTTATTGACGTATCAAAGATATGACTAAAAGATTATGCATACGTATACTATCCGCGTATTGGACAACATGTTTACTCACTTTGGACGAAGTCCGCTTTAGAATGAACATTTCCAAAGCCTTATTGACAAAGTTTAAGCAAAATCAGTCCCATTTTTTGCATCAATTCATAACTGTAGAGGAAATCTGGATACACCATCGCAATAGGCGAAAATTGTTACGAAAAAGGTCAAGACGGTTTTATGGGTCGCAAAGTGTGATCGGCCGCAAGAACGCGGTCAAAAGTCTCAAGCAAAAAATCTATATCTTCCTTTTTGTCTGATTTTAGCATCTCAAAACCATTGGCCTTTATAATGAGTGGTCTATGTTGTTATTCAGTTGTTTTTTTTTTGGTAAAGAGAAAATATCAAACGAAAAGAAATGTTAAACAAGGTGAAGAGGTTATAATTAACAGTGAAGAAAATACAAACTTAAATTCGTCAAACTAATAATTTATTTGAAATTAACCTATCAATAACAGTTTCCAATAGCTTTCTCATGGATCGAATAAGTTTCTTCACTAGATATTGTTCAATGCTATACCTTGAGCGCAGGATTTGTAGCCCAAACTTTTCTCTTATGTTCATCCACAGATTCTCGATAGAATGTAAGTCCGACCAATCCATAACAACAATTTTGACATACCGTAAATGCTGCCGTACGTAGAATGTGGACGGGAATTGTCCTGCATTAGGATGAAGTTTTCGTTGATTAAACTGACACGGGGTCCAACGTAATCTCCTAAAATTCATTCTATGTATTGGTTGGCCGTTAATCCTCCCGCTCCACTGCCAGTTTCAATAAAAACCAACGCGGTTTTCGCTACCGTGGAAATACCAGCCCAAGACTTGCAGTAACTGGCTCCTAGAGCCACGTTCACTTTTATGAAACATAGCACGAATCTTTTTCAAGGTCTTCTGTAGATTCGTCCTTTTCTTTCGCTACCAAGAGGAGGTAGTCTTCTTCTGAGCTCTTGTTGAACACCAGGCCTGATCACAGAGAGATGAATTGATGTGGATGTTCCATTTTCAGGTAGAAGTCTTGTTTGTTACTAACAGAGATATATATCGGTTGATGTTTGATGGTTAACGTTTAGGGGTGGATCAGGTAGATAGCCTTTTATAAGGGTCAGATGCCCCTAATTAGTACTATCGTAAATAAGCATAAAATTAACAAAAATCAACAATTTCCTGTTTTTTTGCCAGTGAATTGCCATTGCAGAAGAGTCTTTGAGTCGATTTTTTTGTTTACGACTGTTTAATTTCAAAGTGACGAAAAATTCTTGCAAGCGATGTGTTTGAGCGGTTTTTTCTTATTTTTATTTATATTCAATTATTGAAATGAGACGCCACTGATATTATGTGTATATATATATATATATATATATATATATATATATATATATATATATATATATATATATATATACTATTAACGACTTTTCAAAAGATATAAGTCCAGCCAATATCCGTCTCCGTTAAAGAAAATTCAATTCTGAATAGCTGGAAAATTGATAAATGCATTATCCAAAGCAATAGAAAATCAGACACAATTGAAATTGAGAAAATCGCCAGTCATAGTTGGATTGTTGAAAATTAATAAAGGATCGGTAACGTAATTTTGAATTTCATCATAGGATTAGGTAAAATTTATTTTCAAAAGGGCGAAGGATTTCAATATTGGTAAGAATATTAAGAAGTTTTTAGAACGAAACATACATTCATTAGTCATTGATTTTAGCAAAACAGATTCGTTTTATTGAATGTTTCTATCGTATGTTGAAATTCCGATAAGAGAAGTGCAATTTTTGTAAAGTTTATGTTGACGAATCCGTCCAGGTCAAGAGAATTCCCAGCCCAAATAAGCTTGTTGACTGCACTCAACCACCATGTCCACCCAAAAGATTTTCAATTACAATAATTATGCTTCCCTTTGTAATTATTATGACTATTATCATTTTTATTTTATGTTACTGGTAATTTTTCAACTTCTTCCACTGCTACAATCGTTTTACATGAAATGATAAGCAACATTATTGACAAAGCAATGACAGAGTTGGAGCGTGATCTTTTCAGAAGCAACCGTGATGATTTGAGTATGACCCGAGTCAGAGGATATCTACAGGTCTAGTTTTTTGAGTCGTCTTCCAAAGAAGGTTGTTGATTAGTTCGTTCACGTCCGCTAAATACACGGTACTACAAGTGATGATATATTCAAAATTTAGAAAATTGGAATTAAAATATTAGAGCTTCCTTTTTATAATTGTATTCTAGTAAATAGTAAATAACAAACCAAAATGAATAACACTCTAGTGGAATGAAGAAATAAAAATGAAAATGGAATAGAAAAAAGATTATAGATGAAATACCTTAGCAATAATAAAAATGACGAAGATTATGATATAATATACAAAGAATAGAAAGATAAAATGAAGTAAAACTGGTTAAAGGCTACCAATAACGATGAAAAAACTATGAAAACATACTCTTGCAATTTTCAGAAAATTCATTTCATTTGAATTATAAATGAATTATAAATTGATTACAAATATTTTTTGTTTACAAAAGATGAAATGAGTATAAACACATACAATACATAGACTAAAACTAAACTAAATAACGATAAACATGGTAAAATAGCAGAAATGGAAAGAACGATGACAATGAAATTCAGAATAATACACGAGACGCAGCAGAAAATTGGTAAGTTGGAATAATTGGACTAATTTTAAAAAGGTGTATAAGAAACTGTAATAATTATGAAGAAGACGTATTGCTAATTACACTCAAAATATACAAGAATTATAGAAAATATATTAGAAGACATACTAGAGAAACCACAACTAGGGTTTAGAGCATACAGAGGAACAATAGGTGCAAACTAAAATCTGGGAACAGAAAATAATCCGATAGGGCTAAATCTAAAAAATACGGTGCATGGGGTAGCAACTTAAACTTTAATTCATTAATTTTGGCAATTGCAATAACGGATGTGTGAGCTGGTGCATTGTCTCGCCGAATCAAAGCTTTCTTCTTAGCCAAACGCAGCCGTTTTTGCTTGATTTCTTCACATAATTGTTGCAGTAAGTTCGCATAATACTAGCCATAGATAGTTTTTTCTTTTTCAAGATAGTCAATGTAAATTGTCCCACGCGTATCCGAAAAAATCAACGCCTTGACCATAACTGCAGATGAAACGGTTTTTGCCTTCTTTCGAGCCAATTCTTCATTTTAAGTTCATTGTTTTGATTCGGGTGTGAAGTGGTGGACCCACGTTTCATCCATGGTTATGAAATATAGCTTTCTCATGTCCACATTTTTAGTCGATGATCATCCACTTTGTGGATTATCTTCAACATTTCTGAAGTCGACACCTCATTTGATCGACCAGTACGACGCTGGTCAGATACTTCTAGAACCGTCCTCGTATATCAATCAACTTGTTTTCAAAAGGATTCATACAATGTTCATTCCTAAGTTTTCCAATAGAAATTGTTACCAAGTCGAAAGTTTCATTAACAAAATTTTAGTTATCAGAATAAAGTAAATAAAGTTGGATATGAGAAAAAGTTCCTTCATAAAAGACGAAACTGTATTTAATAGTCCATTCGATTGAGAATTTAATTGAAATATTTGAGAAGCTCGAAGTTAAAATGTCCTTATTAATATACAGAGTCATCAACGGAGCCTCTGCAATGGGGTTAATTTGAAATCATGGGTTGGTTGGAAAACAATAGTGGAGTAATTAAACGCGCTATTGACTGTTATATAATCCTATTGAGGACATACTAATCACAATGGAGAATTTTATACAGGTATGGTAATTTTCCAACAACGATCTACCTCTACTTTTAAGCAATCAACTTGACAATTGGAGTGAATCGATTTTTACGTAAAAAATTATTGGTGCAATAAATACATCCATTTTTTTCTCGAGGATGGACCTAGAAATACCTGGCCCAACAAATAAAACACAAAAGTTTTTGAAAAAAATATATTTATTTTTCAACGTTATCTTTTTTTAGATCCATACACTTTCCATAAGATGTTCAATAAGTTCGATACCCTTTCTATAATATCGTCATGCTCTGAGGGCTGAATCTTGCAAATAAGGTGCATGAGGTAGCAAATAAAACTTTTATTCATTAATTTTGGCTTACTATGTCAGCGCACTTTCAGGCGACGATCATCCAGTACCGCTTTGTGGATTTTCCTGAACATTTCTGAAGTCGTCATCTCATTTGGTCGACCACTGCGATGCTGATATTCGCAGATCGTACGGCCTCGTTTAAACTCTTCTACTCAATATTTAACTATTGATAACGAAGAAGTAGTCTCATCTAGAGTAGAATCTAGTGCAGCTTTTATATTGGTTGTGCTAATTCCTTTTAAATAAAAGTATTGTAAAACATAACGATGACCAATTTTCTCCATGTTTACAAATTCATTGAAAACGTTGACTATTGATGTCTGCCAAACAAATATTAAACAACGTAGCGTCTTCAAAGTGCTTGTGGTACTTTTCAAGCGACTACCGCCATCTCTAGATCAAGTTAGGTACCTCTGGGACCATCCTCGTAAGTATCCAGTTGCATAAATTAAAAATTATATAAACTGAAATTAACAAGATGACTGCTCGATATAACGGAAATGAATTTCAAATATATAGGGGAACTAATTAATTTGATTAAGAGCGCTTCGTTTTAAAATGATTGTTCTACACATAGAGTAAAATGTTTGCACATGTTTGTCAAAAGGCGTACGTCAAAGCGAAAAAGCTGTTAGTACAATCAAAGTAATTTCGGATTCACTGAAAGGTGCACAAACAGAAACAACAAACATAATATGCTTTCATTGTTGACGTACTGAGTATTTGTGCAATGGGACGAACAATTAATATTAGTTTTAAAATTTACTACACAAAGTGCTCATACCTAACCAAGTTGAAAATAAAACTATTTTCGTGTTTTTGACAATGTGAGAGCTAGAAAACAGAAAGTAAAGATAACAGATTAACTGACTATACAAATAAACAAAATTTTAACAGAACTATGATTAGAATTGTGCTACCCTGGTTTTCAGAGTGTTTGGTTCTGGGCCCGTACACTCCTATTCCTGTTCTGTCTGCTGCTTTAGAGCCGTCCACGAACCATTTGATGGCATTTCTGTTCATCTCTCGTATGGTGTTTTAACCACACTTACTTCTTCAACTTAGTATCGAGGTAAATTTTTGGGATTCCGTCTCTGAACATTCTGCGCGCGTGAATGGGATAAGTTAAAAGTTGCAACTACTGGCTGATTTGTTTATTATTCAATAACTGCGAATTCTATTTTTTTTAAACGGGGAAATATTTCAATGGACCATTTTTGTGGAAAAAAAAAATTTCATAAATTTTCTCACCCCTAATCGGTAAAATTACCATAAATCAGGAATTTACAGGAAGTCGCATGTGTTAGAAAAGTGAATTTTTGATTGTTTTCTATAAAAACAGCTCCCGCGGTTAATAATAAAACTACTAAAGCAACTATTGATCAGAGATTCATATAAATATATTATTTTACTCTAAAAATAAACAATTAACCCAAATTCAACGCGGGGATGATCCTATTTATAAAAACGTTCCACTCACTTAAAAAGACTACAAACTGAAACATGAAGCGGTATATGTTTATGGTAAAGGGTTGAAGATATCCTATAAATCTTGTCGGTAGTTGGGGGTAGCATATTTTCAAGTTTGTTGATACGACGTCTCGTCTGTTGTATACCATTCACCGGCGTCTGGTTGTAGAGTTTAGAACCGCGAGATTATTTTAGTAAACATTAATTACGTGTTTTAATAGCTGTTTTCTAACCAGATGTTTTACAACATTGAGATTTACTAGAATTTCGTTTCAACACGTTATTTGACAATACATATTCTCAAAGGTCTAGAACAAACCTTGAAATTTGCACATATTGAAGAAATTTCACTATAATAATGTTATTATATTTATCAATTGCCTAAATCATGCTTGCAGATATACGAAATGGCCAGGATAGTGCCTAGAAGGCTGGAGATGTACGCAGAACGAATAATTGGAGACCACCAAGAGCAACGATATACCACATATTCATCATCCGCTACCATACTTGAAAAGTGCTACGAATACATCATAAAAGTGAATCAACTCTTTATAGAATATCGGCGAGCAAAGACAGCGTAAAAAGAAGCTAATACAAGCTAATAAGACTGGTGGTCATGAACATATGCAACACCGACTGCAAGGTGAAGGTAGCTTGAACAACATCGCGCCGATTCAACGACAGAAGAGGTCTGAAGCATTAGGATGTTGTTTATTGTATTTTGTTCAACCTGAACTTGAAAAGAATATTTAGGAGGTTGCAAACCAACTCAAGAGGAATTCTACTCAACTCTTTAAGACAGAAGGTAGCTTATATAGACGACGTTGATTTGCTAAGCAGAGTAGACGTCTGGATATTAAATAAAGAATACAATCAAGCAGAGTTCAGTCTAAAACAGCTAAAACGAACTGCACGCTCATGTCACGCAGACACGGGATCGTTTACGGTAGATAACTACACCTTCGAGCGTGTTGACAACTCGGCTCTCATAACTGAAAGCAACGAGACTGCACTGGAGATACAGGGGATAATGGAAGTTGGAAAAAAGGCTCATTAGAGTGCCCAGATGTTGGAATCCCGCCTACTCAGCAGTCGCACAACAGAGAAGTACAGAGAACAGTACCAAGGCCAGTTTTCATGTATGCTAGAGACAAACTTTTCGACAGCAGTTACGTTCAAGATACCTTTAGCGTCGATATCGAAGGTTAGTTCAATTTGAGGAACACCACGTTGAGCAGTAGCTCCGATTTACCCAATAGATTGTTAACTTTGGTCATGGAAAGTTCTCCCAGTTGTTTATCGTAAAAGATAGTTAAAGTTTGTGTTTGTTTGGTAGGAATGGTGGTGTTACGTTTAATCAAAGCTGTCATCATACCACCAATGGTCTCAATACTCAAAGATAAAGGTGGGACGTCGAACAACAACAGATCTTCGGATTTATTTACGTGTAAGATGGCGGCTTGAATGATAGATTTATTAAATTATTTACATATCTCTGCACCCACCAAATCTGCCACCGATATTTATAAATGACTTTGCATCATTTTATTTTGAATTGAAAATATACTTTTTGTTATTTTACATCATACATAGTTAGATCTACAATCAATTATAAAACAAAACAGAAAACATTTTTTCTTACCATATGTACAAGGACTTTCCAAACAATTATTGAATTATTTCAATAACAAAACCAAAAGAAGTGATATTATATATCAAGTGCCTTGTACTAATTGTGACGCTGTCTATATAGGGCAAACATCCCAGTATTTAGAAAATAGACTAAGAGGTCATAAATACGATAAAAAAAATACAACTGCATTATTCAACCATTAAATATCAAAAGTAGAACATAAATCCGTTGAGATATAAATTTCGCAAATTATCTCTTGAAAAAATTACCATTGCACTATAAATAATTTATTTTGTACAAAGTTTCAGCTTTCAAAATGGAGAAAATAATATGTACTTTCCAAAATATAACACATTTTCCTGTTTTTTCATCTCTTCTCGGTTCCTAATTATTAGATTAACACATTAGAGCCCTCATTTTGTTCGTATTTTGAATATATACGATTTCTCTATAACTACCATTAAGATTATTATTGAAGGGCACTTGCGTGTCCATAACGTATCAAAATTATTCTACGTAATGTCTTTTACATAATGGCAACATCCGTTTCCCACTAGTATTTTGTCAATAATTACTATACATGTATTGCTAAATCTGAACAAAAGGTGACCTACATTATCATTTAATACAAGGTGTGATTGAAAGACTCGGAATATTATTTCCATACAAAAATAGTGTTAGAATCAGTTTCCTTCAAAGTACTGCTCTTAGCTAGTGATGCACTTATCCCAACGTTCATTCCTTGACTGGAAGACTAAGAGGTTTTTTCGAAACCACTACCGTCGTGGTCTTCTCAATATCAGAAGTAATTTCCCTTGCATCATAATTTTTTTTTTCGGGTATAATCATAAACCACATGGTGCTAAATTCGTCGGTGTTAACAAATAGACTTAAATCTCTGGTATAAAAAGTTACCCTTAACACGGTAGGTTGTCATGATAAGGAAAAAATCCTATGAACCATTTCTTAGATCTTTTTTTCGTGTATTATTTCGAAAAAGTTCCAGGGCCCCTATGTAAAATAGTTGTCTATGTCCTCTTGGAACAAATTTTAAACTTACTATGTCCTCACAATTATTTCTTTCTTTCTCTACCAATTGGTACCCGAAGACCCGTTCATTAAGCAAAGATAATATTAAAAAGAGTTACTTGTATGTGCACTGGGCACTGTCCGGTGAATAACCATCTGAAGAAGATCGGAGAAACCTCCTCCAGTTCGTATCGTCTCTGCACTGACTAAAAAGAAATAGCCAAACACCTCCACTGTGAGTGTGAGGCCGTCCATAGACAAAAACTACGATACTCACCTTTAAGCTTCTCAAGTACACAAAATGAATTTAACACACGTATATTTACTACAAACTCTCATTTCTAAGTGTAAAAATTAGGAAGAGTTTTTATTTATCGGTCAATCTGTGTCTATATATTGTTTTCCATGAAGTTAATAACTCCAAAAGATGTTTCATACAAGTAGATAGAGCTGATGATTAGTTCTCAATTTTAAAGCAACTAGAATTGCAATTGTATGTTTGTCTTTGGAGGTTTGATCAATTCCATCTCAACTCTAGTAAATTTTTTGACAAGACAAGCTTAGATATCTTCTACATCGGCCTTTAAAAAATAAGATTGGACTAATTGAACCTCAATCAAAATATTTGTTGTTGTCTCGGTCTGGAATATTTCAACGTTTCTTTTGTTATTTCTAGGGTGCTATTGAAGAATTTGTTTATCATCGATCTTCTTCATACTAGGAAAGTTCTCCATCGATGTTCTCATCTTTGCCAAGAAGCCCCAAGTTCAAGTCATTCAACATATGGGTTCCATACGTGAGAAATGCCTTATAGTATCTTGGAGTTCAATGGGATGCTCTCTGAATGCAAAACTCTGTCTCTGTTAAACGAATGAACCTTTGTATGAAGCAACAGATCACAATACTGGAATTCCAACTCTTCTGTTAGTTATATGAACCTACTACTTTTTGAGTATTCAAGTGCATCGGCCTCCATCGTGTTGTCAAGATCTGACGCCTAGCGACTTTTTCCTGTTCCAAGACTTGAGGATTATGTCGACTGGACAGAAATGTTGCGTCGATGAAGAGAATATCGCTGAAACTGAAGCCTTTTTTTTAGGCTAAAGACAAATGGTATCAAACAATTTGAGGATTGTTCTATCCCCTCGAAGGCAACTTGAATCAAGTTTTACAAAAGAAAAAAAAATTTTTTCATGCTACCCTGGAGACTTTTCTTATTCTTCGTAAGATGGAAACATAGAAGCCCTATGTTTCCTCATAAAACTTGAATTTGAACAGTTTTTGTTGAAAGAAATTATTTCCATATTATTTATGTTCTTAACAAAGTTTTATTTCTAATAAAATATTACAGAGGTACCTTCGACATATATATATATATATATATATATATATATATATATATATATATATATATATATATATATATATATATATATATATATATATATTTCAACAAACACAAGTGCCACGGAAAATTTTTCGATCAACTTCGACGACGTAAAATCTCTCGGGCAACAAAAATGAACGTAATTCCTAAGTTTAGAATGAAAAAGCAGGTGAAGTATGGACCCGGAGCGATTTTACTAGCATGGAATCAATAAGAGTATAAAGGGTCCAATACATGTATTATAAAATCGGAGAATGCAAACCTTCGTTTACTGCAAAAATATGGCGGCAGGGTTATAAAAGAGAAAATTCTGTAAGACAGAAAATGTTTTACTACATTCTGTTTACGATTTCCATTGTTATATCGGCACAAATAAAATTTTGCACTAGGGGGTACAGTTTGAATGACCAGCTACCGAAATATAATACATCTTAGTTTGAATATATAAAAGATCTGGATCACACCATAACTAAACTGCTTCAAGATAGAGTTTATTGACTACACCCTTCTGTAGATATTGTTTCACACATGCATTGAATGTTGAAGTGTTGATTTTGAACTATTTCGGTATTCAAGTGATTTTTCATTCTCTACACCCAGACACCCCTTAAGAACCACCCCTTTACCAATATTATAAGTATATCATCTGTTGGTACTCTCAAATGTACCTACAGGCAACTTAGCATCAACAGAAAAATACAGTGCGCCAAAATTTGAAACTTTTTCAAATCCTATAATTCACAAAATAAGTTTCTTATTTTTTATTAATTTTGAAGCTATCAGATCCTACAAAAAACCATTTTAAAGGTAATTTTCATAGCTAAATGCCTATGTATGTTAGAAGGGCTTGGGGATCTCCACATTTTATTAATAAAGGGTCAAAGGACTGTGGATAAGCAATCCTCGAACTATAGTGACAGATTAATTTGGTTATATCTCCGTCAATTTTTATTCTACAAAAAAAAAATAAACAAAGCAAAATAATCGTCATAAAAAATGCTTTAATTTGACTGTTTATTTGTTTTTGTATCTTTTATAGTTATGGAGAAAAACTGAGGAAGAAAAATTTTTTTGGAAATTAAAAAAAAAGTTCTATGTAATTCTCAATTTTTCCAAAATTATATTTTCCCGTTATTTGAGGTTTAATGCTCAATTACGTAAAACAAAAGCTATTCAGGTATCGATAACTTGCTTAAGGTAGAATATTAAGATCTTAAAATTTATATTAATTTCTTTGTTTTTTTAAAAGGTTCATTTTTGTTCATTACCCTTTTTTCCATAAAATGCAACATGACAGAGTTATACGTAAAAAACTAAATTGCGGATTTTTTGACGAAAAATCGTACTTTTCAATTGCGAATAATTCAAAAACTAATGTTGAAAAAACTTTATATGACATTTTTTGGTGATCTTTCTATTTATGGGGTTATTTTGGGTGAAAAATGTTCCACCCCCGGGGAGGGGGGTTACACACTTCGGCACCATATAAATCTCGGTTTTTGGATACACACCTATCATCTGTCAAAATTTCAAATAAATCGGTGCTGCATTAAAGAATTCGGAGGTATTCAACCTGGCCTAATATGTAATGAAAACGATTAATCACAAATTTGAATGCTTGAGATCATGATTATATTGAACTTACAGTGACTAGCACAGAAAAATGTCACTTATTCATTTGTGTAAGTTTTTTGTACCATCACCGGGGAATATTTTCAAACTCCTCATAATTTAAATTACGTTTCACATGAATATAAAGTGCCAAAACCTATTTTCGTGTCCCATAATATAAATTCCTGCTAGCGAAAAAGAAAATAACTTTCTTTTGTATTCTTTTGCTTTTTGATAAAGAGATTTTCTTTATAAAGTGGATATTTTTGAAATCCTTGGCATGTTACTTATATATGAATCTACAATGGAACTTCCAATACAGGCAAAATTAGTATTTTGTATACTTTTGAGTATACTTTACACTTGTTCATTAATTAACATATTGATATGATATGAAAAGTATCGTTCCCTTTATAAAGAATTCAAAGTTCATGTACAGTAAACCCAAAAGAACGATTCGCGTTGATTTCTCAAGCGTTCATTGTTAATCTGACAGCAAATACGAAGCTTGTTCGGAAACTAAATTCCGCTTACTAAATCTTCATCAAAAATGTTTCAAACATTTTTCTAGATTTTATATAAAAAATATACGGGACAATACAAACTAGTTTATTATGGATCAAACTAGTGTTGCCAACTTGATTAATATCATCACACTTTCCTAATTTTGAAGAAGCCAAAGTATAATACATGAAAGATTTTTGCAAACTATGATCATGTTAAACCCATCATGATCTGAGTATTAGGATATGGATGCCGTTCTGTACCGTTCGGAAACTGAAGAAGTAATCAGGTCATGTCTTTCTATTACAGAACATCATCGGTAAATCATAGAATCAATATAAAATATATAGAAAACCACATGTAAGTGAAATTGTTCTATATGAAAAAAAAAAAAAAGAAAAAAACATCGGTTTACCTCGACACGCCGGCCTGTTACCAGATGGAACCAAAGATCAAGCGCCACTGACATAAAATGCTGGTAGTTTATTTGTTTGTTCATAACTCTCCTTTGAGGCTTATTACTGTTAGTATATCCCACCACTTCAATTGCGTTCGTTAGCCAAGCGAGCTAAATGCCGAAACCCGCCAGCAACACGCCACGCCATGCCACCTAATACCACGTGTCGAATATGTGTGCATATGTTTTTTCATTTCATTCAATTGTACGCGTACACATTCACCATGCCATGCTATCCCACGTAGGACAATTCAAAATTCTCAGATGTAAACGACGCGTGTTAGGACGCCCGTCACGATTAATTTTATGGACCCAAAATCTTCTTTTTCTCTTGCCCTGCAGAACTACTACCACAGCAGCACATTTTTCTAAAAACTCTAGGTCACTACTAGTGCTCTTCATAACGTACTCGAAGCTACTGAAAATTTTTCTGTTTAATATTACAAAATAAAATGAGCGCGTCGTCAAGTTTCGTTTTATAAGAATGTACCACGTGAATTGAGGTCACATGGCGTAGTGTAGCGTGGCGTGGTGTGTTGTGGCGTGACGTGGTGTGGTGTAGCGTGGCCTCAACCTCTGTAGGTAGGTAATCTATTGATAGATTTGTAAAAAAGGTAGAAAGTATAGATTTTAAATAAGTGTAAATTATACGTGTATTTCTCAAGATTCAATTTTCAAGTGAAAAAAATTAAAATTAACTATCACCACTTTATAAAAAAGATAAAATGTTGGGTTAAAAATACCAGTTATGAATGCCACAATGTTCCCATATTTGTTTGTGTAATAACATTCTGTTTGCAGACATCTGTCGGCTGTGAAGATAACCAAAACTCCATATGTCAAATGTCAGTTATTCTGTATTTCACGTATAATTTAAGCTAAAGAAGAGCAGTAAAGTATTTAATTTTGTCTGATGCTGCATAAAATCGATTAACAATCCCCCATGTATATTCCAAAACAAGGTTTCTTTAATCTTGTATGTTGAGATTGTCTGCTTGGCCTTGACTACAACCTTGTTTCGCGGATTATAAGCAAATGAAAACAAAATTGTTGTCTACATCATATTGAATATCAATTATTTAAAAATTTACTGAGGCGAAGTTCATTCCAAGCAAATTAGAAATTAGCATTGCAAAAAGTTTTCTCTGTTTTTACGAAACGAATAGTACTACAATAAAGGCACGTTTATACATTAGAATGTAGATAATCTTTACCGGGAAAAACTAATGTGTTATCTCACCTTGGGTCATGGCTACTAGCTAATTTAATATTCATTGCGAAATTTGAGAACAGGAAATTCTATCTTAATCAGCAATGTCTAGACTGTTTCACAATATAAAAGAATTTTGCATTTGAAGACATGCAAATCAGCGAAAATAATGAAATTTGAAAAGTTCAACTGATACGGGAGCCGTTTGGAAAACAAGGAACGTTAAAATATCAAAAAAATTAAAAAAAATTTTGTATAAAATTTCACTTCTCTACAAAATCATCGAATAAACTAACAACTCAAGTCGAGTACGATTTTCCGCAAGGCTTGTTTCATACGTATGCGGTTCCATTCGGTTCGGTTCGTTTTCTATAGAAACCGAAAACGAAGAAAATTTCGTTACATATACACGGTTTTCGCAAGGTTTATATTACGTTTTTTTTTCGCAAAAAATTATGTAATGTATCGAAAATGCGTATCTATTTTAAATAAATGTTATTGCTTATTATCTTGATTATCCAATCACTTCATCAAAATATCGGTGAGGTTACAAAAATAGATGGGGAGGAAAATACAGAATCTGTAGGATTTCTCTTGAAATCGCCAAGAAATGCTTTTCCGTGAAATATATTAGCATAAGAATAAGAGTACTTAGCTTGAATTACTTTTAGATCCACTAGCTATCGGGTCCATACCGAAACAAACCGTGCACGTGTGAACGTTTCAATTGGCTTCTGTTGCACAAACACTAGCTTAAACCTGATAAAACCTATTCGTGTGAGAATCCGGTGTTGTACTGTTTCTATTATTAGGTACCGAGCAAAGACGGAAGCATCGTTGCGATCAAAAAACGAATGGAACCACATACGTATGAAACAGGCCTAACTGTTTTACTCAACTCCCCGAAGTTTGACAATGTTTATCGTCGTAACACGTTGAAGAAAAGAAAAAAAGAACTTTTTAGGTGATGAGGTTTGCAAACATTTTATTGTTTCCTTTTGGAAAATTTGTGCGTCTTCACTCTTTGGACTGTAGCAAATACCTTAGATTTTCTCTTTTAAGAGTGTAGAATTCTCAAAAGTGCCTCTATTGGCACATCGTCTTCCCACTAATCTTGGATATTATTTAGTTTATGTGTGTGAAACTTATTAAAGGCTGATTAAAACTAAAGTGGTCGATTCGTAAATTACCAAGCTGTCAACAAATTTCTATTGGCCTTGACTTTTTTCATGTACCATAAATTACACCTTACTAGAGACATTTTCAATTGTAGCGTAAATTTAAATATAGAAAAAGCATACTGGAAACTTTTTCTAGTTTTAAATTGTCTCTCGTGTATCTAAAAACATAACAAGTATGGAAGCAGCATCAAGGTTCATGATCTTTACCAACAGTACCTGAGCTAGAGATGGTTGAAAAATATTATACAGTATTAGAAAGAACACAATCTATACAGCATATGTTTCAATATTGTTGAATGAAAGTTGGTAAAAATTAGCCATCATCATGCTCCTTCTTTATCAACAGTTAAATATTTGGTAGTTTAAACGAGGCAGCACGACTTGCGATGACCAGCACCACATTGGTCGACCAAATGAGGTGACGACTCCAGAAAGTCCACAAAGCAGTACCGGATAATCGTCGACTGAAAGTGCGGGAGCTAACAGACATTTCAAAAAGTGCGGTACATCGCTTGTTAACTGAAAATTTGGACATAAGAAAGATGTTCGCAAGATGGTCGACACTGTCTTGAAGAAGTAAAAACCATCAAATCAAACAGCTGCATTTTACTAAGAATAAAGTGTTGTTTCATCAAGATAATGCACCAGCTCACACATTCGTTACTGGAATGGCCTAAATTAATAAATTGCTATTCATTCACCAGATTTAGCCCTCTAGGATTTTTTTCTGTTCCTAGACTTGAATGAATGGCTCGGTGGTCAAAGATTTCCCAACAGTGAAGAGGTGATAAAAACCTTGACGATTCTTATTATAAAAAAGGTTTCGAACTTCCGTTGAAAAATAATTATAGTTGTTTCCAAAATGTTTGTCTTTTCTTTATTGGGTCAGGTACTTCTGGGATCATCCCCGTACGTCACCAAGAGAGAGAAATGAGGTTGAGAGATGCTGTATTTTTTATAATATTTCGTTTAAACGACGGATTTTTAGAGATTTTCTCAAACCACGTTTTGCAAGTCTTAAGCAGTACATTCCAAACATACTCTTTGAGCGAGACTAATCTACTAAACGCGATTATTGTCAACGGCGGATTTGGGTGTTGAGTTACCATCTTCCTGAGAACGGGATTTAAATTAGTGATTTGTAATGTTATTCGATTTGGCATTCTGGAGGTTCAGCAAGGATTTGCAACATTAAATTAGGATTTGTTTATGAACATTTGATCCATAAAAAGAAATACAACATGATTCAGATCGTGCATAATACGATATGCACTCACAATAATAAATGCAAGCATTTAAACAAATATTTTACGTGAATATACGACTGTAGCGTTAAGTTTTTTATTAAAACGATGTGTTCTTTCCATTCTGGGGTGTAAAAAGAAGCAAAAATAAATCAAAGAGCACCTTTCAGATTGTATGACTATAAATTACCGTTATAATCTTCTGGATGTCAGTAACAGAATGAAGATATATTCCGCGTGATACCGAAACAAATAAAAAATTTTAAGATTTTATGTAAAGCTCGTTAAAAAGCAATTATTGAAATATGGAAAGCTGTAGTGGAAGCTTCTTTGAGGTATTGAATTTAAAATTAAACCATCTTCAGCAGTGCTCTGTTTTTCAATTCCAAGAAGACAATACGAGGAGAGTAGAAACTTCAACCTAAAGTCTTTGAAATCATCGGTACTAGATTGAATGTCAACTTGAGTATTCTATTACAAGCTTTGTTATCTGCGGAATCGTCTACAGGATAGTCCAAAAAGAAGTAGGTAAGAAAAAAAATTAGTTACTGGAGCCATCTACGACGTCGAGACCGGCAAACATAACAGAAGTTTTTTGACGCCTCGATGGACACTTAAAGACGCTAACTTTATAAGGAGATGCAGCATGTCGATTCTGTTACGTAGAAGACGAAACCTTGAACCACATTCTCTTGAAGTGTTGGAGACTAGAGAAGATTGGGAGTGTATGAAATTTTTTAAAGAGTATGATTAATAGGTCAGCTGTTGATACTACGAGTCTACAATATTACAAATCAGTGCACCCTTCGTCTTTTGAGATATCAATTTGAACATTCAATGGATTATAACCATCATTAGTCTTCACGTTTTAAACTTATTCACAATATTACGAGGTTTTTCAGAATATGGTTGTGATGTATTCTACGGGATATTTGAAAAGTTATAATCAATTTTCTAAAAAAATCGTAAAATATTCAATACTCTGTACAAGGTAAGATAAATTCAAGAATTAAGATCCGTCGCCTCCCAAGCATTTGAATAGTTTGCATTATTTATTTCGTTAATATTCATTGTTTCGATACAGGGTAAATCAAAATACTAATACATTATTTTCTCGGTTTTTCCAAATCACCCTGAATTTTACATGATTATCGAAACGTATTACCAACATACTTTTTTATAAAGCATCCCCTATACCTAAAATTATTAGTTCTTGAGATACAAAACCCTAATAAGACCAGAAATCACGTATGCTATAGAAACAACAGTAATCAACCAAAGGAAAGAACATGAAAAAACTGCGAGAAAGATAATGAGAACTAAAACAGGTCCAAATATAATACAGGAGGGAGAAAGGAGAAAGAAGACAGGAGAAAGAAAAAAGGAGAAATAGAGAAAGGAGAAATAGAGAAAGAGTTGCGGAAGGAAAATATAATGAGATACATAAAAGTACAAAGGCTCAACTGAGCTGGGCATGTAATAAAAAAAAACAACTGAAATGTTCAAAAGAACAACGCAATGGAGAAGAGGCAGGCCGAGAAAGTCTTGGAGAAACGAAATAGAGAGACTTAATATAGAGAACTGAAGGGGAGAATGCCGAAACCAAAAGGAATGGAAAATAATAACAAAAGCAGCCAAGAAAAACGATAAACTATAAAGAAAACAAGGAGTGATCCACCAAAAAAGGATTTTGAAGCACTAGAAGCGATAGCCATAATCCAAACAATTGAAAGGCTTGATGATGGTGGTTGGGGGCTACTGTACATTATTTTTATTTTTGTCCGGTGGTTTCGGTCGGATGACCAACGACGAGGTGCTAAGACGAATGAACAGAGAACGAGAACTATTAACCATTGTAAAGAGAAGCTTCCTACTTTGACGACATTTTCAGAAATCAAAAATGTACCTTGTTACAGCTGATCATGGAAGGGAATATAGAAGGCAGACGCGGCCTGCGTAAAAAAAGATTTTCATGGTTGAAAAACCTTCAAGATTGGTTTCATGTACGCGATGCCGTAAATCTAATACGCATGACTGAAGATCGATTCCAAAGGATGATTGCCAACCTTCATTAGAATGAAGCAGGCACTGGAAAAAGAAGAATGTACAGGTAATGTTATTTGACTACCTAGGAACAAAAATCGACGCAGACCAGAACAGAATAAATGAAGTAAAAGGACAAGCAAACAAAGCCAGCCGGGGACATTATCTGGAATAATACCAGTATGTACAAAAGGGCAAAAGTTAAAATATACAAAACCTACAATAGACCCATTGATATATGCTATAAAAACAAGAGCGGACAACAAAAGAACTGAAACAGATGCGGATATACACTAATTAGCAAAGATAGCACGAGACGGTAAACCAGGGTCACGACGACCTTTAGGAAGACTTCCAAAAAGATGGACATCAATATCTCAAGGATGACAAGTTGGAAACTACAGGCCTAAGGCTTATAATACGTTAAAGAAGAAGAAGGTTTCTGGTAAGAATGTAACCACTCGTGGAATAACCAGTCAAGTTGGTAAAAAAATAACAAAGTATTAATACTACTACAGTATTCCCTTCTATTACAAAGAATAGTCTACGAAAAGTGGTACAGATAATACCTGCCCAAACCAAAACTATCTAAGAGTAATATCACTTCAATACGGCGATTACCAATATGATGTTGCACGTTTACGAATATATATCAATAATTTTTATGTTATTGTTTTTGAGGATTATACACCGCAGGCAACAGCTAATGTAATTTATCTAATTGGATAAATTCTGTAAGCTTGATTAATTTTCAATAAGTTCTAACAGAAATCCTATAATAAACATAGAACAAAACCCATAATAAATATAGAACTTTAGAGAACATAAAGTAGAGGTGATTACAGCCGATGCTCATAATGTTGCCGCTTATAGTTCAAATAATATAAAATGTTATATATTTATGATCAGAAAATACAGAGCAAAATTATTGACAAAAATGACTAAAATATCTTTATATGTGGATATATTTCAGAAAAATAAATGAAAAAAAAATACTTCCAGCTCTTTATTAGTATATGAACGAAAGAATCCAATTTAACTGAAAAAAAAATGATTTATTTACAAGGTGTGATTAAAAAATATAGTAAATTAATTTTTAAACAAACAAATATACATGCTGCACCTATTTCAACGAATATAACTCAAACTCTGGTGTATTGACTCAAAGATAAACAAGTTAGAACCGGTTTGTTGTCAGTCAACTATAGTCGCTTTCTCACGAAACGCGGATTTGTTACAGGCTGAATACCAATACATAAGTTAAAGATGAAAATAAGTCAGTTAAGCCCGACGAACGATCAATATATCTTTCGACCTTAAAGAAGATTGAAGTTTCCAAACAGTAAACTCGTTCGTTCATAGAGGCTATAGTGAAAATCTCATGAAAATTTTACCAGACGATCTCATAATTTTTTAATAGATAGGATTTCATTTAAAAGTATACAAAAATAGTACATCCTTGACTGGAAAGTAATGACGTACTTTCCTCTCAAAGTACAACAACTTTGGAGTTCGCTCCAAGAGTAACAGCTGTAAGCTCTCTCTCCTTCATAATTTCCGCAAATCTCGCGGTTCTTCTTGTACTTGCCACATAGTGTATTTTTAAATTGTTTATTAGTAATAAACTTCGTTTTTGAGTATCAAGATATTGCGACATCTCCGACAATTTGCAATCACTTGATAAGGTCCAAAAGTTAAGGAAAATGAATAGTAGATGAAATAAATAAAAATAACCGCAGTTAGTGTCAAACTCTGCCTCACTCGAATGATTTTTAATATCAATCGAAACCATGGTTAAGTATTATCTATTTCGATAGACGTGGAAGGCTATCTCCAAAACTCGCATGTAATGATTCCGGAAGCAGACCAAGGAATGACTCCGTTCCAGGTCTCAGATTTAATATATCACCAGAAGCATCAAATGTTAGCATATCCACAGGATATTGTATCATTAGACCAATATCGAAGGGAATTAGAAAAAGTATGTAGTAGATTGGGAAAGGAATCCAAATTAAGAGGCTTCAGGGTGAATGGCGAAAAAAATATTATGAAAAAAGTGGTGGAACTATCTAGCAATGCTGATTACTAATACAGATGATGAGACTAAAGAGTTGATATCCTGAGAGAGAACGGAATATACAAAGCAACAAAGATAAGATTGTACAAAACGATGAATAGGTCGACTGTACTGTAAGGATTTGAGTCCTGGACACTAATGAAAGTGCTGAAAAAATAGAAGTGTGGGAGAGGAAAGTACTCCGAACAAAAATGGAGTGCGTGAATATGATCAAGAAGTCATGGAGAAGAGAAATATGTAACAAGCTTAATATTACCCAAGTAATCAGAGGCCAAAGAATCTGGTGATTGGGGTATGTGTAGAACATGAACGCAAACAGAGTTGCGAAAAGAGCACAAATGAAGAGAAAGATGTATGGTGAGATTAACATTAAGCAGGTACCTCTGTCGGAACGTAAAAGCTACTCCAGGACAAGGATTGTTCTTAATTGAATCACTTTCATATGATCTGAAGAGGGAATATTGAAACAAGCGCTTTCTTACTTTAGTGTCTGCTTGTTTTAATATATTAGATGAAATATAAACTATTTCCTTAAATCATTTGTATTCGGTTTTAATCATTTTCGAATTTGATACCGAACACAATTAAAATGAGAGTCAGGTAATAAATCTGTATATCTAGTAGATCCACCTACCAGATATACTGGCTCACGACCAATTCCCTTGTTCGTGACTACGTTATATTGAATGGAAAGGGCACGACCTAAGCAAATCATAAGCGATAAAATTTTGATCGCATCATGCCTGGTGAGGAAATAAATTAGAAGCCCTTATAATGAAAAGGGTCAATTTCACAACTCGAAATTAAGTTAAACTCTACACTTTAATAATGGCGACTTCAATTAGAATAGCAATTGGTTGTTACTGCAAGGATTAAAACAGTTTGTGAGGATTACGCCTTTTGTGACATCCACGAAATTTTAAAGGATAATTGAGGATCAGTATAGATTACGATTCTATCATTTCTTTTTATTGGGGAGAAAAGCTTGAAAAATGTCACCGTTTCGAGTAGATACAGAATAAAATACGATGTGGTTAATTTGTCTAATTAGAGGAAACAAAAGTTTTATTTGCGATAATTTATAAAAGTTAGAACTTGTTTTGTAATGGGGTAGGAAAAAAATCAGATATGAACGAAATTTCATCACAATATGAAATATGAAAATATTTTTCAACTTGCATCTTTCACTTAAAGATGTTCCAAAAGTGTTGAAAACAATTGAAAGCCTGAACGGTGACAAATCAAAATTGTTCATGAGGCTAGGCCATCCGTTTGTTCTACATTTATTAAATATATAGAAAAAACCACAATTCCATCTTAGCACGTAACCAATTCAGGTAGAGACTTAAAACCTAGTGGAAGCAAAGTGAATAGTAAAGAGAAAGAGTGAAAGTAGATATGATTGATCTACAGTTCATAAACAATAATCTATTTCATCGAAAAGTGGCAATAATAGTAAAATAAAACAGAAAAAATAGACAAGATAGGAAACAAAGATCGAAAGCTAACAATAAACTTGGGTATCAATAGCATCTATCCGATTTAGCTGCCATCTTGTATATGTGGCGTTTTTTATCGTTATTTTATTTATATTTGCAGCCGCAGACCTAAATAAATCATCTGCTTTAGAATATCTATTCAGTAAACAAAAGAATCATATATGGTTGAGAAAATAGCCTTAAGAAGACAATTGCTTCACATTTCTATGGAATTCTACCAAAAACCAACATATCCTTAATCAAATATTATAATCATGAGATGCTAAGTAAATACCTGAGACGAAACTTACTATAACTTGGTTATCATTTAACAATTACCCTTTCTCAAAAATTATCTCATCTTGCTATAGCTCTTTCGTCGCTACGTAACAGTTTTACGGAAAAACTCAAGCCCTGGGGCGCCAGTTTTTATTATGATATTCTCCTCTTTCTCCGAGCAGAGTCAGTGAAGGAAATAAAACACTCCAAGGGTCAGTATGATGATAACAAATACTCTGAAGCCAGTTGAACAGATTTTATTTACCCTCTTGGATTGGTAAGCTGGGTATTTGCTGTTAGAGTTACTTACAAAGCTTTTGAGTCGTATAAAAAAGTGAAACAACGCTTAAATACACTCTGTTCCGAGTCTTGTCTTTCCTGTAGACTGCGTAGTCGACGGGTCGCTGGTTCATCGAAAACCATCTTTTCTATTCTGAATATTAAGACGGCTACCGGTATTTCCCTTTAACCTGCACGGATTCCGGTCGGGAAAAATATTTCTACTTACAATGGTATTTCTTGCTTCGATGAGGACGGAGAAACCACTTCTTAGAGCACACACTCGCTTGAGAAATCTCGTCCCTCCAACCATCCACTCTCTGATTAATGCGGACAGAACATTACACCATCCCCTGTCATTTTGACAGGTATTTATCTTCGTTCGAGTCGCAGTTTCGCTCGTAGACTTCTTTTCCCCTGACTTCTAATATTCAAAGATTTCTCCATAGTCTTGTTTACTAACCTGATTGGTATTTCATTGCTTCATTAAATTTTGGTTTACTAACTGTTTTTTAGGCTTAAAAACAATGTTACAACAATATTATTTTCCTACATAATACAGTTGTTTTATGGTAAACACTTGGTCTGTGGTATCTCTACATTGAATGAATCCCCGCTTGATACTCTGCAATAATATTCGAATCCCAATTTTCCAATCTTTTCTTAACTATTCTTCATATTATTTTCTATGCAAAATCGTCTGTATTTTCAACTAATAGTTTGGTGACCAGTCTCAGAAGACGAAGACTACTGTATAGGTTTAAACAAATAGCGAAAGTTTTTAACATTCAAATATCCCTGAAGAAAACCAAATCTTTTAAAGTATCTAGAGAACCGAGAAGGTGTAAACTAGCAATATACGATCAGATTGTAGAACAAGAGATGTCATTCAAATATCTAGGAGCGAACATAACAAGTAATGGAAATCTAAAGGACATACGCGATAGAGACCAGAGCAGAGAACACCTTGAGTAAGCGGCCTTTAAGAACTACTGAAATGGAGAGAGCACGTGAACAGAATGTCAGATGACAGGTTGGCAAAGATTGCAAAGGAAGAAAAACCAAATACATCTCGACCACCAGGACGATTAACTACAAGATGGTATGAAAGCTGGTCTTCATCATCCCAGCTACAGCTAGGCAACCACTGATGCAAACACAGGACTAATTCCTAACGTACAATGAAAAAGACGAAGTTTGATGACCTTTTGTATATATCAGACTAATAACTGCACTGCTACATCTATTAATTAGTCTCTCTTGTTTCCATATTTGTGTTAATTATTAGGCACTGGCCGCCTAGGAATTTCAGGAACTCTGCTGCCCGAAGCGTTAATTGTTCCAAAGTTTCTTGATTTCCTCCTGGATATCTAGCTCCGTAGATTCTTGCTCCCTTCGACTTGAATGAAATCATTTTCCTCAAAACAATTACGGTTTTTTTGTTTCTCAAAACATATACCGCACTTGGGAATAATTCTTCTTTAGGTTTAATTGATTGTTAAGCATTCTTCCTAAATTAGTTTAGCAAGATAATGTCTGTAAACTATCCCTCTACGTAGCAAACTTGAGTTAATGTATTCATACCAACCGTTTATATCTCATTACGTGATCTATGTACACAATTTCTTAGAATATTCCAAAGTCCAGATTCGTGAAAACGACGTATACTATAAACAATTAATGTCAACTTTGACGTGGCACAACTGGTTATTAATGTATATAAATACGACAGAGTTGGAAATTAAATTTTTCGGTAGCTCCTCAAATTCATCGTAAATGTCGACAAAAAAAATGACACAGTAAATTGGAATAGAAGGAAGTCTCTCAAATTTTATTATACGGGGGTGATTGGCAGCAATTTCGCTTCGTATTTTTGTTCTCCGATACGCTTTTCATGCCTATTTTATATTTTACGAGAGCCGAGAAGAAATTATCTTGGTGGTGGAAAGAAAATATTAATATGGTAATATTATTATTTTTTGGCTGGTGAAAGTGTTGAAGTTTGATGACATACAGGATAGATAAGTAATTCTAAATAACCCATAGAGGCGTCTCATCTTTTCTGTTATACTGAATAAACCGTTATAAAATGGATGATAACCTTAAAACACAAATTTTAGAGCCAGAGTTCACCATACATGATTTGGTTGAATACTATCTTAAACGGTCCTCACTTGTTGCAAATAAAATACACCACTCGAGGTCTTTACTGCGCCAAAGGATTCTATTACAACGTTGGCACAATTTTCTCTCAATAAATTAGTTGAATTTCCTGGAGTTGTTGCAAAATAATTAACATATAAATTATTTGACGATATAAATAATGGTTGACACCATTCTGTAATTCGTTTAGATTGGAAATGTACATATACGGGGCTGATGTTCTAATTCCTGATCAAACAAATATACACCTAGCGAGGTGCGGAAAAAACTGATTAGTTTTCCTCCATTTCCACACCCTTTTCAGAACGCGTGACTAAAGCTTTTATGTGACTAGAATAATAGAGTCAAAATGTTTTTTTTTAATATCATAATCGCTGAAACGAGGTCAGATAAGGGCTATATGGTGGGTGTTCAATATCTGTGAAGACACATTCGCGTATAATAGTCTTGAAGCGAAGCATTGTCAAGAAGTAAACGCACACCTTGACTGATTATGCCGCCCCTTTTTTTGATAATGTATTGAGGCAAATCTCTAAGTAATTCTAATACGCTATTATTGCATTTGATTTGCTTGAAGTCCCAAATTATTCTAGCCTGCACTTCTTTTGTGTTTTGAGACATTTGCTTTTTTGGCTCTCTTTTCCGATACCACTCCCTGGAATCTCTTTTGGATATCACATTATAGTAGAAGAACATAGTTTCATTAGAAGATACGAAGACAGATATTCCAAAAAATCCATATTGAATAAATATTTACATTTATATATCAGATAAAAGCAAATTTAAAGTGAATTCCTGCAGTCTTTTACGCCAAAACATCATCAAGACTGTCATTTTTAATGAAATAGTCCGCCACTGAATGTACTTTTTCATTTTAGTGATGGTTATTTAACACTACCCGTGGATGTTGTTGCTCCTTTTTCTATTTTTAAAAAATGTTTTGAGAGCAAATGTGTGTGTAATCCTTTGGTAGATCCTCCTTCGTTTTCAAAATAGTTGGAAAAGACTGCATTGTACGGTATTATTATCTTTTGTGGTTGAAAAATAACTCCATATTAAAGTTGGCGCTCCATCTTTTTTATCTTTTAAATAAAAGCTTGCTTTAGAAAGTGACATCGTAATAAATAGATACGCTAACAAACCAAGATGGTTGCCAAATGTCAATTGTTTTCCCGGGATTAGTTAATTACAATCCCGAAGTTTTCGAAATATAAAATCGTCGGGGATCCCAGGACTCGAGATCCCGGGATCTAATTCTCTATTCGAGACGGAACTTATTCAAATTTCCCATCGTTTTTAACGAAGGCAAAACTACAGTTCCTTCTTCGTCAAGTGAAGTCGTCTTTCCGCACTAATAACTACGTATTAATTGTTTTTTTTTACAGACAATGGATGAATATCAGTATCTCAAAATACTGATGCCATAATCTTACCAGCCGACTTTTATGTCTCTCCAGCTTTCGGAATGATAGAATCCATTGAACAGCGTCAAATACTGTTCGGTATCATCAATTCCTTGTTGATTTTGGTCGCTGATACAGCACCTATTTGAAGAAATCTTTTTTATGCCCAAATATTCATTCACGATATTTCCAACAGGTTCGTTTGATTTCTTTAGGGTCCCAGTTTCACTTTACTATTATCAAGCCAAACCTTGGCTTCAATAGTATGTTTTGCCAAAAAGCAATGCTTTATTAGCATGCGAAATTCATTGTTTTTTACAAACAAATAAAACTTGATCCAATCAAAATGCTATAACTCAGAAAATACGACAGCTGTCAAATGTCAAAATTAGAGCTAACTAAAAATCTACCCTACGAACTTTTCAGGCCAACTAATATTGTAATATGATACACGATGGAAAACTTTTCTAAAAATAATTATTTTCTCAAATAGTTGCATAAAAGTATATTCCATAAAAATGCAATTTATTCATTTTCAATCAATTCAACCCTTCGTTCAATAAAGTAAATAATGTTTTATTTACATCGAGGGAATTTTTTATTTTAATTAAATCTGCGCGTTTATACTACTTCATCATTCTGTGAAAGGTTTGATAGGATTTTTTGTAGTTAAATGAACTGTTTGTTTTGTAGCATGGTTTATTAAAATTTACCGGTAGCTATAATTCATTCCCATTTTAAAATCTTCATACAAAAGCAGTCTGAAAGAAAAGAAAATATGAGAGAGATGTTTACTTTTATATAAAACGTGTTTTGTAGGAATAAACTCTTATAGTAAGGAGCCCGAGATGAGTTTTATTGAAGCACAACAGATTGAGGGGGCAACCTTGCAACTTATTGAGCACCTGTTTATTTCAATACTATTAGAAAAACTCTTCGATACCTTACAGTAAAGACGTTGGATGTTTCCTATCAAAACCGAAGAATTAATTTCAAAGAAGCTCAATTCATGTGCAGACAATGTCCTGGTATCATGTTTTCGATAATTTTCATTAACTATGTTCTTGAGAAATCTTGAAGGAGGAAACCTATCAACGACTAGTATTACTCGAAATTCCTGCACTGCAACTTATCGAATGTTTCCTATCAAAACGATGGACTTAAACCGAAGAATTAATTTCAAAGAAGCTCAATTCATGTGCAGACAATGTCCTGGTATCATGTTTTCGATAATTTTCATTAACTATGTTCTTGAGAAATCTTGAAGGAGGAAACCTATCAACGACTAGTATTACTCGAAATTCCTGCACTGCAACTTATCGGATGTTTCCTATCAAAACGATGGACTTAAACCGAAGAATTAATTTCAAAGAAGCTCAATTCATGTGCAGACAATCTCCTGGTGTCATGTTTTCGATAATTTTCATTAACTATGTTCTTGAGAAATCTTGAAGGAGGAAACCTATCAACGACTAGTATAACGCGAAATTCTTGCAATGCAACTTATAGGATGTTTCCTATCAAAACGATGGACTTAAACCGAAGAATTAATTTCAAAGAAGCTCAATTCATGTGCAGACAATGTCCTGGTGTCATGTTTTCGATAATTTTCATTAACTATGTTCTTGAGAAATCTTGAAGAAGGAAACCTATCAACGACTAGTATTACTCGAAATTCCTGCACTGCAACTTATCGGATGTTTCCTATCAAAACGATGGACTTAAACCGAAGAATTAATTTCAAAGAAGCTCAATTCATGTGCAGACAATGTCCTGGTATCATGTTTTCGATAATTTTCATTAACTATGTTCTTGAGAAATCTTGAAGAAGGAAACCTATCAACGACTAGTATTACTCGAAATTCCTGCACTGCAACTTATCGGATGTTTCCTATCAAAACGATGGACTTAAACCGAAGAATTAATTTCAAAGAAGCTCAATTCATGTGCAGACAATCTCCTGGTATCATGTTTTCGATAATTTTCATTAACTATGTTCTTGAGAAATCTTGAAGAAGGAAACCTATCAACGACTAGTATTACTCGAAATTCCTGCACTGCAACTTATCGGATGTTTCCTATCAAAACGATGGACTTAAACCGAAGAATTAATTTCAAAGAAGCTCAATTCATGTGCAGACAATGTCCTGGTATCATGTTTTCGATAATTTTCATTAACTATGTTCTTGAGAAATCTTGAAGAAGGAAACTTATCAACGACTAGTATTACTCGAAATTCCTGCACTGCAACTTATCGGATGTTTCCTATCAAAACGATGGACTTAAACCGAAGAATTAATTTCAAAGAAGCTCAATTCATGTGCAGACAATCTCCTGGTGTCATGTTTTCGATAATTTTCATTAACTATGTTCTTGAGAAATCTTTAAGAAGGAAACCTATCAACGACTAGTATTACTCGAAATTCCTGCACTGCAACTTATCGGATGTTTCCTATCAAAACGATGGACTTAAACCGAAGAATTAATTTCAAAGAAGCTCAATTCATGTGCAGATAATCTCCTGGTATCATGTTTTCGATAATTTTCATTAACTATGTTCTTGAGAAATCTTGAAGAAGGAAACCTATCAACGACTAGTATTACTCGAAATTCCTGCACTGCAACTTATCGGATGTTTCCTATCAAAACGATGGGCTTAAACCGAAGAATTAATTTCAAAGAAGCTCAATTCATGTGCAGACAATCTCCTGGTGTCATATTTTCGATAATTTTCATTAACTATGTTCTTGAGAAATCTTGAAGAAGGAAACCTGTCAACGACTAGTATAACGCAAAATTCCTGCAACGTTTGAGTGAAACTGCGAGCACAATGGGTGGCGCATTTGCTCTAACTCAAGTAAACACGCTTTCAAAGCAACAGAGCGGAATTTTTGCCGTTTCATAACCATAGGAAGGCATAGGTGACAAAAGAACAATTGAGAAGTTGTAATGGAAAGGAAAAATCAGTTCCAAGGAAAGCAAGGTCATGACATTCACTTTATTCAGAAAGCAAAATCTATTAATAGCGAGTATTATGCGAATTTATGGTAACGGTTGAACGAAGATGTTGTTCTTTCAGGGAAATGTTGAAAACAAACTTCAATATGTTCATTATAATTTTCATCGGCTTACGAATTTCTTATAATGTAATTTTATGCATTAAAAAACAAGTCCTTGACATCGTAGAGTGTCGTCTCTGGGCATCGGTGAAAAATTTATGATTCGCTTACTTTCCATGATATTTAAATTTGAACCGTCGTTATCGAAGATCGTCGCGCCAATTCCTCTTAAGTCAACACAATTTTATGGATCTTTCGAATTTATAGTCTCTCTTATCACTATTTTCGATAATCGATTTGTTTTTTTTTGACATAATCATCATGCGATGGCATCTTAATACAAAATAACAAACGAGAAAACGTTTTGAAGTAATAAAATGTTTCAAAGCACAAAACGAAATTGTTGATTCAAATGAAATATATACGGGAGTTGTTTTATTTTTAAGAATGAAATGTTTAGATAATTTAGCAGAAAAATATTTGTACATGTTGTTATTTGATAACTAAAGAATTCTCTTATAATTATTAATAGTTATATATACGATTCTGGAATCTGGCGCCATCACTTAACGACATGTGAAACAATGATTTTTACTAGCTCCATCTGACATGACAAATCGCGATCGTTTTAGCAAATAGGCAATCTATGAAAAGCAATTTGAAAATAAAACTGGAAATAATAAGGTTGAAATCCGACAAACCACACAGAAAATTACATCACAAGCTTTTGTTTACCCTATTTCGGCCAGTTTTACAAGTACATCAGGTGATTTGACAATTTGCTCAATGTCTAGTTCAACAGTTATAGCCGAGAAGAATGATCGAGATTATTCCAAACGAGACGATCATTTATATAGCTGGATGGTGACGGTCCTGGTTGGTCAGCGATACTAGTGAAAAATAACTAGTAAAGAAGAAGCGAAAGATGATAAAGCAATACAAATGATAAATAATAACGTGTGATTTTCAGGAAACGCAAGCAAAAGAAGAGTAAAACTGCGAGCTCTAAGTCATGTACACTAGACAGTGGTCTCAAGATTAAGAAGACCCATAGAGGAAAGTTCCAAGAGCCCAAGCTTGGTCCAGGCTTGGCCCAAGCATGTAGAACTCTGGGCCAAGCTTGTAAGATTGTAATAATAAAACACATACACAGAATAAACTAGAGATCGGATTGATCAGACCAATAATGAAAAAAAGTATGGCTGCTGACGGACGAAAATACTCGAACGACGCCGTATGTGACCGAACAACCGAAGCTTGGGTCCCCAATGAATGACCAAAGCTGGGTTAACCAGGATTGGCCCAACCTTGGTCCAAGCCTGGATTGTCAACGAATGGCCAAGGCTGGAATATCCAGGCTTGGCCCAAGCTTGGGTAATCATTGAAATGGCCAAGGTTGGGTCAATCAACCTTGACCCGAGCTTGGGTTGGCAATAAATGGCCAAGGCTGGGATAGCCAGCCTTGGCCGTGCTTGGGTAATCATTGGTATGGCCGAAGCTAAGTTAAGTAGCCTGGCCCACGCATGGGCCACTACAGGTACGCCTAAGCTAGGCTTCCCAGGACGGGCCCAGGCTTGGGAAGCCCCATTGGGGTTTCCTGTATGGGGATTGAACACAATGTTGTGAGCACTAGTATATATAACTTACTTTTATCTAGACTATGAAGACTATTATTAATGCATTCTGGATATGAGAGAACGGAACAATTCGTATACAAACTTCACAAAAAGATGTCTTGGTCCACAAATTTAAATCACAACACGTTTTTGCGTTTCACGGGTCTAATTAGGACTAAACTACAATCATACACACCCAAGAAATAATTGACAGTGAAGAATAATGATCAAATCAACCGGTACTTGCAATATGAAGAAGAAATTTGTTGAAATGTATGATTTTGAAATGGATTATGGGGTGGGAGAAAAATTACAGAAGTATTTTAAATGTAAAAGTAGTAGAAACTTTAATCATAAGTGCATGAATTGATCAATATTCAACACGAAGGTGAACTAAGGAAACGAAGTAGAAAATTGGAATAGATTCTCATAAATCCAATCTTCACCCTAACAACTCTCTAGTAGATTAGTTCGTGGCCCCAAAACATATTTATTGCGTGAAACCTTTCGAAGTTCCAAGCAGTAAATTTTACCGACCAAAAGTTTACCTTTGAGGGAAACATTAACGTGTTGATGATAATCCCCAATATTTCGCAATTCAACTTTTTATAATAATTGAACATAATTCGATTTAGTAAATATTCAGGTATGTGACATTTGCCGCATTAATTATTTAAGAGAAGTTTACTGATTTTATTGACGAGTTGATGAAGTTTTAATTGAAAATTGTAAAACGACTACATCAATTAACACATAATTAAATGCTCCCAAAGGCTAAATTTACTCGTTCTCTCATTAACTCTCAGAAATTAAAATAACTTTTTGAAATTAGTACGTTAAAATATGCGTATACAGTATAACAAATATATAATATATATAAACAAGATGAAATAATATTTTCTTTGATAAAAATTTCTGTAATAGAAAAACAGAAATCTTACCTTCGCTAGAATTGATGACGAAAAAACCCTCGGGGTTGCCAGAGGTGATCTTATATGTTATTTTTTGGTTAGGGTCCTTATCCCTATCCGTAGCTCTTATTTGAAGAACTGTGGTGCCTTCGGGACTCTCTTCGGGAATGTTTGGATAGTAAACTGCCTCTTCGCTTAAAGGAACGTTGTCGTTTTCGTTTAAAACTTCGATATACACCTAGAAATAAATAAATTTTCAGTACAAAAAATACAATTAGTTCAATTGATGATATTTTCGCGATATATATACGATTAAATCACAAACATTGAAAACGAAAAAATTAAACCACTATCAGAGGCTACTTCTAGGATATGTTTGATAGTCACGTCAAACAACTAAATATTTGAATAAGAAAAATGTTAAATTAGTTTTTGCTTGTACTCATCCGATTTATCAGCTCATGACTTTTTCTTGTCCTCAAAGAAAATATGCACGGACCTCATGAAACTGTTTATTTCCAAAACCACATTACTAAAATATTAGAGCGAAAGAAATAGTATGTAACATTCGTTTTTTCTTTGAATTGCGCACAATCACTATTCTCTTAGACCCAAAAATCTCAAACTTTGACTCATCACTCCATAAAACTCTTTCACACTCTTCATGAATCCAATTTTTATGATCCTTCGACCACTGCAGCCCCTTAATTTTATCTTAACGTCTTAGATGAGGTTTTTCACTGCCATCAATTTTATTTTCATTCTAGTAGTACTCAAATGCAAATCGCTAGATTCATTGATCTGAGTTGTTATCTCTTTGTCCGTGAGTGGTCGATGACGTTTACTGATCAATACAATTCGATTATCTTCAGTAGTTGTAGTTTTTCAACGTTTTCTATCGCCAAACTTTCTGTTGGATGCATATTTTGTCACGTCATAATCCACAGTGCGTCTTTAATTCGGCAGCAATGGTATGGTTACTTTTACTTAGACTATGAAGACTTGAGATCAATCCACGAGTTTCAACCGATAGAACGAAAACAATTCATATACAAACTTCACAAAAAGATGTCTTGGTCCAAAAAGTATAAATCACAGTACGTTGTCGCGGCTCAAAGGGCTAGCGTGTAAAAACTTTTGACCGGGAGTGTTTATGAATCTAACCAGAGAACAAAGACAAAGAACATGCAACGTTTTGCTTCAACGTTGTCATACAGAACAGATTTTTAGACACTTGATCACTGAAAACAAAAAATTTGTACTATATTTAAACAAAATGTATTGGCTGGGTTCACATTTTCAAAAGCTAGTTACATTATGATTAATCATTAATCACTGTAGTCAGATACTTTCTTGATTTAGATATATTATATTATTTTGCTATAAAATATTGGTTTCCATTATTCTATCTACTAAATGTTTCCAATTTAGCTCTGTACACATAATTGTAATAAACCCTCCATTTAACATTATTCAATAAGCCGTGTGATTGACACACAGATGGTGCTGTTATTATCAAATCCATATGAAGTTTATGATGTACCAACTTTCAAAAGATACAGTACAAGCTCAGCAATGGCTTCAAAAGGACTGGGTACTCCAGACAACATGAAAAGTCTACTAATTGGTTATATCTAATCGTAAATTAAAATTGTGTGAGATAGTTGAAGTCCTAAAGATATCAGAATGCAGTGTATTTACAATTAGGCATCGAAATTTCACCATGAGAAAGCTTTTTTCGAGGTGGGTGCCGCGTTTACTCACAGTCGATCAAAAACAACAACGTGTTAATGATTCAGAGTAGTGTTTGGCCGTGTTGACACGTAATAAATAAGTTTTTTTGAGTCGATACGTAATAATGAATGAAACATGGGTCCATCACTGCATTCCGGAATCAAAACGATCGTCATCTGAGTGGACTGCAGCCGGTGAACCACGTCCGAAACGTCCAAAGGCACAACAGTCAACTGGGAAGGTTATGGCTTCAGTAATTTGGGATGCGCATGGTATATTGTTCATCTTCAAAAGGAAGAGACAATCAATAGCGAATATTACTAAGAGTTGTTGGATCGGTTGAATGCACAAATCAAGTAAAAACGGCCGAAGAAAAAACGACTGTTTCACCGACTCACAAGTCGATGGTTACGATGGTTAAATTGAGCGAATTACACTACGAATGGCTTCCTCATCCACCGTATAGTCCCGATCTAGCCCACAGTGAGTTCTGACTATTTGCTGATCTCAAAAAAATATGCAAGGAGATTACATTGATGAACAAGCACGACTTATTGGGTGATGTGTTATAAAACGATTAGTTCTGCATTGAATATTGTTGTAAAAGAAAAGAATTTAACCTTTGAAATTCAAGTTAAGATAGGGATTATTTTCCAGTTCCCCTTTAAACATTTATACTAAAATTCTGTGTATTGACGTAGCACTAACAGAAATGTACTAGATGCCAGCAGTATAGTTGCGTGATATTTTAATGATTCATTAATAAACTATGTACTAGATAAGATTCCGTCTCAGAATTTAAATTGAAAATTATGTTCTCTTTGAGAGTTACAAACTCTCATTCCGAGCAAATTTATTTACGTCGGTAGAGTATAATCGCTAATGAAAGACCAATGAAGGGAAGCGAAAGCAAATGGTATATAGCTCGATGTTGAGCATATATTCGATTTTTTGGTTGATTAGAATTCATCGTCTACACCAGGGGTTAGGCAACCTTTTTGAGTCAGGAGGGTCAAAAATTACAATTAACTAAATTTCAAAGTTTCTAAACAGCTAGAAATTTTTTGTTGCCAACAATAAATAATACTCACACGAATAAAAGTTTTTAACAATAAATTAGATAATAAACATACATATTTATATGGAATTATTAGATAATCATCTATCATTTAAGTGAAAAAAAAAAGAAAAATTAAACATTTACTCCCAATCCTAATTTGTACTTCAATAACAAACAATTGTGCAAACATTCAATGGGAGCCATGGCTTTTCATGGTTTTTAAGTAAAAAATTCGAACTTTACAATGTAAATAATATTATTGTTTACTTATTGTTTTATATTTCAAATATGACTCTAAATTTTCATTTGCTAGGTGGCTTCTCACTTTACTTTTACTTATATTCACGCACGAATATGTTGATTTGAAGTTAATCAGCACTCCAAACGCCATCACCACCCTCTTTACCTCACTGTAGCAATTTTGAAGACTATTCTCAACTTTTGTTGCGTTACTTACATACATTTCTGGACCTCCAGCGTTTCTAACTTGCTTTTAGACTCTGTAAATGTTCCACTCCCCTTTTTTTTTAAATCGATCAATTGCATTTCTAGAGATTCGGTTTCAATTCCAAATGTAGATTTCGTTACTATTTGTGTTGAGAGGATTTACTATGAATGCTGAAGTAGCAAATTAATCTTTAACTTTTTTCATAAGCGTGCCGAAGTAAGTCTAGTCAACAATTGCACTGGCTTCATCGCAATATTGCTCTAAAGATTGAAAATTAAGTTCTGAGTATCTTCTACACAAAAAGAATTAGTTTTTCTTCAAAACAAATCAATTATTCTACCAAAACCTAAGCTCAGTTCCCCTTTCCTTGTAATTTTAGATTTAGTTCATTTAAGTACGCAGTGAGATCCACCATAAAGTAAAATTTTTGCAATCATTTGTTGGAACTGATAGAGTTGATGCTATTAACAATTTTGATTACCAAATTCATAACCTCAACTATTTGGCCGGAAATTTTTAGGCTTCTTGGTGTATTATGCAGTGAAAGATAATTTCGTGGTACATTTTGCTCTGAAGAATCGTTATTGTCCTTCTATTTTCCCTGTCATACTTCTTGATCCATCAGTTGCTATTGGAACGATTTTATTGGAATTTTGCAAGAGTCACGAAGTTTTATTACCCTGTTACAAGTTAACTTATCAAGTAATTCTGTTGAATCCCATTTTTTTACAATTTCCATTTTCTTTTCATCGCAAATATAAAATGTTTGTCAAATAAAAACAAAAAGGACAACGCCCAAACAAAAATGACACCTCTAAAAGGTATCATCCATGCTGTAGCATCAATAAAGACGGTCCCTAGAATCATTTCCGGGGTAAAAACATTCATAGAGTGTGAGCTTTATCACCTGGAAAATGTAGTTTTATATCTTGGACAGTTATTTTTCACATGCGTTGGACGGGATTGGATGTTTTGAAGATACACTGGAAAAAGCTGCTTTATATAAAATAATGATTTGCGATGGCCCTCATAGGATGAAAAGTGAAAATTCTTGATATAATATATACGAGCTGTGATCAAAGATGAGGTACATTATTTTATTATAACTAAATGAAATGACTACATAATTTGAATACTTCCAACGTTATATCCATGGAAGGAAAAATTGTAGAAACGTTACTACGCGATCATCTCAATGTCTGAGATGACGTAAAAACAAAAAAATCAAAAGCAAAAAATTAGAAATAAGAAATTAAGCCGTTAACCCATTATTCAGAATTTTTACTTTGTATATCCTTTTGTACCAAATTTTAAATTTTCCATTTAGCTCTCGAATAGTCAATTGCAAGTTTGACAGAACATATTTGCAAATTTTTTTCTGTGCCTAAGGTCGAAGGATCTCTCAACCTTTCCTTGACCTTGAAATAGTCTACAAAATTGTTGTATTAACACCAATTTTGTAATTCCTTGTGATTATTGCACTTTTTTGCAACTTCAAACAAAAATTAATGTTAATGCGTTGTATGAGATTCATACTTCACGATGGACACACATGATCTCACTAAAGCGGTTATGGTAGCAAACTGAAAAGCTACAATGGTTTCAAATTTTTGATCTCAACAAACAAGAGTATTAGATATACTAAGCGGCGATTTTTTACAGTTACACAAAGTTTAATTACAATGAATCAAAAAATATGAATAGAACATTTTATGACATAAATATTATTTCGGCTATGTGTCTGTTAAGTTGGTCAATTGTCTCTAAATAAGTAAATAAGTTTCAACCTATAGTTTCTTGATTTTACCCATATTAAAACTTTTGAGTCTGAATTTGCGAGAACGAAAATGATTTCTATACGGACTACAAAATAAGATTCATTGGTAAAAAAAGTATAAATCTTGCGTCTCAAAGGACTAACAGGGACTAAAGTACAATCATAAACACCCAAGAAATAATTCACAGTCAAAGGATAATAATCAAATAAGTAGGTACTTCAATTTCACCTACAAAATAGAAACACGCATTAGTATAAAGTTTCTGGTGTGTATGACACCGTTTCGAATTTCGCTTGAAAATATGAAAGAGAAATTCCTTAAAGTTTATTATATTGCAATTTAATGAATGTATTGTGGGGTGGGAAATAACTTTTAACCGTTAGTGTACGTTATCAAATGAACGAAGTCTACAATAAGTTTAATTACTATTTTGATCAAAAAGTTCAATAATTACCAAGCTCTGGTGTAAATCTATAATGAAATGTTTAACAAAACTAAACAAAAAGTATAGTTTTTCCAATATCAATTGAAGAAGACAGTTATGCGAAGAACAATCAATATTTTATAAATACGCACGGCAACCATACCAAATTAAAAAATGAAAAATAAAGTTTACTCAGCTAAAAATCTAGCAAACCGTCAGTCCAAGTGGACTCCATCATCTCCACTGTATGGAAACATCGAATCGTGAACATAAATGTATTTATATTGGCCAAAGCTATATGTACACAAAACTGGGTGAAGAAAGTTCTAACAGCACACCGCCAAGAGGTTTGGAAAAACACAACTCTTCATTATTCAATCAAGTGATGACTCTAGTTCAGACCATTATTTATCAAAATACTTTGGAATTGAAATGTTTTGTTTTATTTACGAAGGATTTATTTCCCTTCAAGGATTTTGGTATGAAATTTCGTTTTCCAGAAGAAAAAAAAACGAATAGGGTACAAAAACCGTTCAGTCACGTCTGGTATTCTGTTTAAACCAAACTCTCTTACAAGCAGTTGCATTTAACTCGTCTATTTGAGTTTTATAATTTAATATTCAGTTGTAGCAAGTTAACGAGGTATAATAATGATTTTCGTTGCATCTCTTTAAGGAGTAAAGAGATTATTGAACTCGTAAAGAAAGTCCTAACAGTACACCGCCAAGAGCTTTGGAAAAACTGTGTTGAACATGTTATCAAATAAGAAGATGATTATGTGGTATCACCCTCTTTACGACCCTTCACTTTGGAACTGAAATGTTTTTTTCTTTTGTTTTATTTGCGAAAAATTTATTTTTCTTTATGGTTAGGTTAGGTTAGGTTAGTTTCAGTGAATCTATCTAAATAACGGTGTACATTCTGTAACCGATTAGTTGAAATAGATGATGAAATTTATCACCGTATTTTTTTGTTCTCACCTCGTCTTTTCGACCAATTTTCGTGTAATATCTGATTCGTTATAAAAATAAATTTTTAAATGGCTTTGCGGATCGAATTTCGTTTTTATTAGCATTGTTCAATTAATTCAGGTTCCAAATACTTTGACACATATTTTTATTAACAATAATTTGAACCGAACGGTTGGAATACTCTCATAAAATTGGAAATGTAGTGAATCAAAACACGTATTCTAATTTGAAAATGCGAAAAACCATCGAACAGCGCTTCGAAAAATAATATTTACAATGCCTTTTAATCCACAAAATTTGTGTTCTTTATGTTCGTACTCTATTCATTTTTGTTTATTGATAATATGATAACAAAGCGAACAATCGAAAACGAAAGATAAAAAAGTAGTTAACTTGAATAACTGATTATGCCGATTGTAAATTTGAATAATAATTTTGAAAAACTATTTTAAATGATTTTGAAATGTTATAACCTTTGCAAAATATTCAATAAAACAAAAACAAAGATTCAAATTAAGCATTCTTTTACTATAGAAGCAGAAAGAGACTAAGAACAGGCAGAAAGAGACTAAGAACGGGCAGAAAGACAAGACAGATATACAACAGGAACATGGGCGACTTGAGATAAAAAAGAGTGAGGTGATGGAAGGCGGATAGAAGGCGATAGAAAAACGAAAAATAGGTCAATCACCAGGGATGAGACGACATAAAAACCGGAATAGCATTGCCATTGGTGGAGCTTTTGTAGTACTGATTTCTGCCGCTAGAGCCTGCCTAGCGCAACTCGTCGCCAGTTCAGTGCCGCGCGGGCCGTTGACCTGCCACATTCTGTTCGTCACTAGCGACCGTTTTTGCTATAGCTGTTTTCACTGCTGCTTCGTTTTTTTGCAAATTTAAGTGAACAACGTGCCACCGTGAAATTTTGTTTTCTACTCGATAAACTCGCTGCTGAAACTGTTTTAATGTTGAAAACTACTTACAAAGATGATGCTATGGGGAAAACTCAAGTGTATGTGTGGTTTTTTCGATTTAAAAATGGCGACATGTCGATTGATGACAAACCTCGCTCTGGACGTCCATCAACTGCCCGAATCGATGAAAATGTTGAAATAATTCGAGAGCTTGCGCACACAGACCGTCGACAGACAATTGATCAACTGTCTGAAATCAGTGGAATATCTTTCTATCTATCTATCTTGGTTCAGCAAACAGGTGACTGGTTCTTCCACCATCCACCACACACCTGCACACTCAGCCATCACTGTTTGCCAGTTTTTGGTTAAAAATAACTGCCCCACACACCTTACTCGCCTTGGTGCGACTTTTTCTTGTCTCCACGCATGAAAATGGTCATGAAAGGACGGCGATTTGAAAACATTGAAGACATCAAGATAAGAACGAGACAAGAGCTTGCAGCCATCTCTAACGATGAGTTCAAAGAGTGGAAGCACCGTCGCTGGGACAAATGTATTACTTGTAATGGAGAGTATTTTGAAGGGTAAATATATAGCATTTAAAAAATAATTCCGGTTATTTTTGGGTACCCAGATGAGTGGAAAATAGCAAGAAAAGCACCCATCCACAAAAAACTATAAAGATTACAAAAATGATGAAGGGATATCGCTACTCATTACTAGATACAAGCTCTTTGTACGTATAATTGAAGCTAGATTAAGACAGGAGCTAGATAACACATTAAATGACACACAGGTAGCATAGTAGAATAGTTTGAAAAGAGCGACGTCATTCAATAAAACAAACATCGGTTTGTTTTATAATAAGCTGGAAAATTATCAACTCCAAGCTTCTAGAATATGGAACATCGACGAAACTGATGTTCCAACAGTCTTGAAACCGGGTAAAATAATAGCAGCTAAAGAAAAACATACTGTTGATTTTGTTGGCACTAATGAAACAGTAATTGCGACAGGATTCATAGAATGTTATGTGTGGTCAGTACTGGTGTACTGGAAACTTGGACCTTGCAAGCTCAAATGATCAAAAAACTTTGAGATGTGGATCTATAGACGCATCCTGAAGATACCCTGGACTGACAGAATCATTAACGACGAAGTACTAAGACGCATTGGTCGCAAAAGAAAGCTGTTGACAATTATCAAGATAAGAAAAACATAGGATACATCTTACCAAGAGGGAAAGAAAGGGATCAGCAGGAAGAAGAAATCCTGGCTCCGTCGAAGAATTGTTTCATGTTGCGAGGGACAGAGACGCATTTAGAAACGTGGTCGCAAACCTTCAATGAGAAGACGGCATGAGAAGAAGAAGAAGATAACCATTCGTCTTATCTAGCAATTAAATAAGTTGAAATTGAAGAATAATTGTCTGATAATGTTTTCTTTGTAACCCCATTGTGATTAACTTTTTTTTATTATTATTTTAACAGTAACTTAAACTGATTTGAACAAAACGCGTATCAAGTGATAATAACAAATAGTTTTTCTTTGTAAAATTGACTTCAATTATGTGCCATTCGCACAAATGAGAAATCTCTTCTAAACATACTCTTTGAGAAGAAAACAGATTTGAAATTGAGCTATCAGACAAATCCAAGAAATAACAAGTTGATTCCTGAAAATTATCATCAAGCGCATTTGGTACTTTTTGGAAACAAGTTTCCCATATATAATGGGAAGAATTAAAAATTGATAAGAAGAATAATATATATAAAAAATGGCTAATGTCGCGATTCACCACGTTAATCGAATCTATATTAATAAACAAACTAAAATATGGTGAATAACTATTGTTAAAAAATTGATAACGTGTTTAACGTTAATGAAACCGCTCCCGTACGATTTTCCTCATCACAAACTCATGAATATTACATAAGACAAGCTGAGATATGAAAATAACAAAAAATAAATAAAACCATTCTTAATGCGAGTATGAATGAACGTTTCTCAATCGCGTCAGCCCACGACGTTTAACAGCTTTCTCCATAATATGCTGAACTGAACATAACAGCGTGGGTGGTTAACAGTGTTTTTTTTCACCACGTCGCGCACGATTAAGATTGGGTCGAAAATATAGCCTATAGCAGGTGAATTAATTTATGTGCACTCGATTTTTAACACCTGAATCGGTGTTATTATTACATTTACCTTAATTATAACACATCGGTCGATTCATTGGATAATGAATATATTTGTACAGTGAATATCTATCTTTTTTGATGGGCCAACCATCGCGTATTTTTTTATTTGAAGTTTTATTAAACCGGTTACTTATTTATTTTGAGGTTATGATATAAGAAGTAATAGTTTTGAGTTAATTACATGCCAACTAAAGACATTTTTTAACTGAATATTATGATTCCAGGATGACCGGAAAGGGTAATTTTATACCTTCGCGATCCCCTCGTTTTTTGGCACTAGAAAATCGAAAAATCATCTGATTTCGATGAATTTACGAAAAACATTATGGGATTAAAAAAATTACAACTTATATTAGTTTCAGGGTTTTAAATATTGCACTCATTTACATATAATTGTTGATAACTTTTTTCCAAATAATCAAATCAAGTTATTTTATTATTTTTCATAATCTACACAAAAAAACGAACAAATTGAAAAAAATTATATAAAAATGTTGATTTATCATGTTTTTATAATTAAAAATAATAAAAATTTCTCTTAAAATTGAACCATATAATCGTTTGTACCTTTTTTATTAAGTAATCATTAAAGTTATATAAACAAAAACATTTTTAAAATAACTTATTGTAATCAACTGTACAATATTAAAAGTTAACTTTGAAAAATTGAAAATAATTCTAAGGATTACTGTTAGAGGTTAAAAATGAATAAAGAAATATTTTTCAATTTTTTTCCCAAAATGTTCGTTTTTTGTGTAAATTATCAAAAAAATTATACGAACTACCTTTGATGCTTTGTAAAAAAGTTATGAACGATTTTATGCGAAGAAGTGCGTTTATGATCACATTCAAAGTCATAAAACTATATGAAATCTCCAGATAAAATATTTTCCATATTTTTTTTCATAAATCCGCCCTAAAAACGGAGATTTAAAAAAAATTCATGGAAATCGGATGATTTGTCAATATTCTAGAGCCAAACAACGAGGGGACTGCGAAAGTATAAAATTACCCCGGAAAGTAATGTCGCGTTTTTAATATAAACTCAAACGAGTAAATGTTTGAGAAGTTTCATTTCAATCGATTGTTTGAATGTTTAATACCAGACCGATAAATATCATTTGGTTTTTTTTGTGAAATATGTTATCTTAAGGACTTTTCGGAAACTATTAAAGGATTAACCCGATTATGATTCGAATGTTCGGAAACTAACCCGGATCACAGTCATTGTTGTTCAAAAATTGAGTTAATCCGGTCGTTGTCATATATTATAATCCTTTCAACACTTGTAGGTCTGGTAGACCGGTGGGTAAATACGATCAGCTGACGGGTCGTTTCATTTGTCTATGGATTTTTGAAAAATTGGTATTAAACTTTAGTGCGATAGACTAAATCGTTGATAACTGCTCAGTAACAATTAAGCAAGATCACGTCAAGTCCACCCCCCCCCTTTTCGACTTAATCATTAAAAGTTTTTACAATGAAAATTTGAAATACTTTCAAATGAAAAATTGATTAAAAATCAAGCGGTAACGATAAATTAATGGAACTTTCAGGATTTATTGAAAATATTATTATCAAAGTGAAGTATAGGGTATTTTTGAAAAATGTAATTCAAACAAAACCAGGATCTCCGTCTACCCCCGTTAGAGGGTTGGTGCAATTCACTTGAAAATCAATCCGCAAACTATATGTAATGAAGAATGATCAGAGTGCGAGGCAAAAAACAGTGTGGCGAGTTGATTTTTTCACTTAAGATGGTTTTAAAAAGTGATGTATTAAAAGATAAATTGGAATATGTGAAGATGAAGATTAGAGCATGCACAAATATGCTACAAAAAACTACTACCCTTGAACACAAATAAAGGCAAAAGCAATCTACAAAAACTTGTTTTGCCCCATTTGTAAAGGCTCGATTGGTTTGGTAATTGATAGAAACGAGACCATGGTAGTTAGGTATAACCCAGAAACCTATTGACAAAGTTAAAAGTGAGTTGAGCTGGATACGGAAAGTCCAATAAACGTTGATTATTTTTTTCGATATCCTCGACATCGCGAATCATCGATACAATGTTAGTAGTTTGTTGCTAGCTAGTTGCAAGTTTTCTAATATGATGGTTCCAGCTTAGTATGTGGTCAAATAATATACCGAAAAACTTTATTGATATTTCCATTTTTATGTCTTCTTTTGTCTTGAGAAATGTAGCCTGTCTTTGGAGTTGAAAAAGTAAAACCAGTTTTTTGTGACCACAGTTGTAGAGTTGAATTGTATTTTGTATGAAACTTTTTTATCAAGATATTCTCGGTAATTAATTATTTCACTCAAATAAAAACATCAAAGTGAACATTCTATATTTGATTATTCTGGGGAATATTAAGTTCAACCGTCAAATTAGTCCAAACGAAATGCCTTTAGCAACTGTCCCCAGCGTTTATAGGTCAATGATTTCAATTGATAATTAATACTTATAATTACCTTTGTGAAAGATCTCATCGATTATATTCCGACGCTCAGGATTTTGAAATCATGAGCATCATAATTTCCATCTGTTCTTTTACGATGAAAAGGTTTTTATTGAATCCGCAGCTGGTTTATTATAGAATAGAAATATGCTGGTGCCTCATTACCTCTAGGCATAAAGTGAAATTCGAACGGGACGATGGCCTGATTCAAAATACCCCCGACTATAATTAAAATTTATGAATCGTTCATTACTGCTTTGTATATTTATGATCCAAAGATTCCATTTTGGTATAATAACATGTGTTTTTGTAAGCCGGGTGGCAATTTGAATTTTTTTCTTCGCTACGCGCATTCTAAGTATTCAATTATCACCAAATTTGTCGAACATTGATGATTGTATATCTACGAAAAGTATGAACAATGTTGGACTATTTTTGTTAGTTTATCGGTATGAGCCAGGAAATAATTCAGACTCGTCATTGGAGGCCAATTCAAAAAGTTTGTGCAGTTAATATTTGTGTAATGTACCTATCTCTAACCGATCTGAAGTTGTAAACCAAAAATAATGTATTTTTCTTATTACTAATAATTCATTAAGGTGCCTTATACCAATTTTGGAAATGAGGTATATCTGATTAAAAACAATTTTACTATAGAGGTTATATTGAGTAGCCAGTGAAGTTATGGGATTCATCTTAACTGTACTTTGGGGTTAGTTGAAGTATTTAGTATATGAGGGTTCACCTAAAACTCTTTCAAGACTGACAGACCGAATCAAGTACAAAATATAAAACGTCTGAAATAATTTAAAGCTCGCTTAGGTCATTTGTAGCCAAGAAAGTCATGGGATTCATCCTAACTGCACTTGGAGGTTAGTTGAAGTATTTAGTTAATGACGGTTCACCTCAAACTCTCTCAAAATTGAAAGATCGAATCAGGTACAAAATATGAAACGTCTGAAATGATTTAAAGCTCGCTAAGGTCATTTGCAGCCAAGAAAGTCATTAATTAATTAATCTTAATTGTACTTTGAGGTTAGTTGAAGTATTTAGTTACTGAGGGTTCACCTCAACCTCTCTCCAAATTGAAAGATCGCATCAGGTACAAAATATAAAACGTCTAAAATGATTTAAAGCTCGCTTAGGTCATTTGTAGCCAAGAAAGTCATGGGATTCATCTTAACTGCACTTGGAGGTTAGTTGAAGTATTTAGTTAATGAGGGTTCACCTCAAACTCTCTCCAAATTGAAAGATCGAATCAGGTACAAAATATAAAACGTCTGAAATGATTTAAGGCTCGCTAAGGTCATTTGTAGCCAAGAAAGTCATGGGATTCATCTTAACTGCACTTGGAGGTTAGTTGAAGTATTTAGTTAATGACGGTTCACCTCAAACTCTCTCAAAATTGAAAGATCGAATCAGGTACAAAATATGAAACGTCTGAAATGATTTAAAGCTCGCTAAGGTCATTTGCAGCCAAGAAAGTCATTAATTAATTAATCTTAATTTTACTTTGAGGTTAGTTGAAGTATTTAGTTAATGACGGTTCACCTCAAACTCTCTCAAAATTGAAAGATCGAATCAGGTACAAAATATGAAACGTCTGAAATGATTTAAAGCTCGCTAAGGTCATTTGCAGCCAAGAAAGTCATTAATTAATTAATCTTAATTGTACTTTGAGGTTAGTTGAAGTATTTAGTTACTGAGGGTTCACCTCAAACTCTCTCAAAATTGAAAGATCGAATCAGGTACAAAATATAAAACGTCTGAAATGATTTAAAACTCGCTAAGGTCATTTGTAGCCAAGAAAGTCATGGGATTCATCTTAACTGCACTTTGAGGTTAGTTGAAGTATTTAGTTAATGACGGTTCACCTCAAACTCTCTCAAAATTGAAAGATCGAATCAGGTACAAAATATGAAACGTCTGAAATGATTTAAAGCTCGCTAAGGTCATTTGCAGCCAAGAAAGTCATTAATTAATTAATCTTAATTGTACTTTGAGGTTAGTTGAAGTATTTAGTTACTGAGGGTTCACCTCAACCTCTCTCCAAATTGAAAGATCGCATCAGGTACAAAATATAAAACGTCTAAAATGATTTAAAGCTCGCTTAGGTCATTTGTAGCCAAGAAAGTCATGGGATTCATCTTAACTGCACTTGGAGGTTAGTTGAAGTATTTAGTTAATGAGGGTTCACCTCAAACTCTCTCCAAATTGAAAGATCGAATCAGGTACAAAATATAAAACGTCTGAAATGATTTAAAACTCGCTAAGGTCATTTTTAGCCAAGAAAGTCATGGGATTCATCTTAACTGCACTTGGAGGTTAGTTGAAGTGTTTAATTAATGAGGGTTTACCTCACATCTACTTGAATAGAATCTGCCTACAGTGTGATGCGTTTAGAATACTATTCATATATCTCAAAAATTTTAACATAAATAGTAAATCTGCAAAGTCCATTCGTTAGTTTACAAAATATATAAAAAAATTTATTGGCCCGGAGCTTGACAGGGTTTTCTATTTGAAAGTAAAGAATGTTTTGATTTGGCCAAAGTGACCTTCAATATTTTAGCAACTTATTATAAAGTTAGAAGAATCCTAAATCACTGTTGTCAACTTCGCTTGTCTAAATCAAATGGATTCAATTCTGAATTGCGCCAAATTTTTTCCCCAAAAAATGGAATATTTTAAGAACTGCAACATCTAGTTACTTGATCCATCTTACGAAGTTGACCTTATATTTTATTTTAAATTGAAAACTGCGATCAAATCAACTGCATTCCATTCAAAATTCGTATTTTTTATTTGTTTAACTATAGTTGGTAGTCGTAATAAAGCTATAATAAAAAAATTTTGAAAATTGTCAGCGTTTGCCAACTAGTTATGAATACAGGTGAATTACCCTGTATAAGAAAGTTTGTAATGAAATTCCTTACAGTAATTACTAATCTCTATATTATTTCATGTCGCTTTTGAAAGAGACAGATAGTAAGAAATCATCCGTTAAGTTTCCCTGATGATTGGTTGAGCGTAAATCCTTAAAATATATAAAGATTTAACTGAGATCGTTTTGTTTGAAGTAAGATTTCTCGAGAATCGGAAATTATAATGGCGTTAAATTAAGTACGATGAAATTTTGGAGAAATTGAGGTTATTTTTCATTTTGAAGATATAAAGTAATTGTATAAAATATTTAAGAAACTGAATTGTGAAAAATAAAAAAATTGATTGAGAAATCACAGATTAATATTTGAGGTTTGAAGAATAATACATTCACACTGTTTTTGTGATGATTTTTATTTGTTTTGATGTACTCTCATTCAAAAAAATTTTGTTTCAGTCACATCCAGTTTGTTTGTAACAGCTATATATTCTTTTCTGACCTCATTTACTTGTTTTTATTTGAATAAATTGATTTAGACGATTGTATAACGATTGCATTTAACTAAGTAACGTTTTTTACTTTGTAAATATGCCGCGAAGTTGTTATGAGTATGGGGATTTAACTTTACGTCATTAATTGAAAAGTGCTGTGCTGTATATTTCCGTTTTCCTGTGGACCACCAATATCAATCCTGGGTTCCACATATATGTTGTGGGAGGCTCCTATTAAATTGCGCTCAACGAAAATCAAGACATTTGCCTTTTGGTATACCAATGATTTGGACGGAACCAATTAATGGTGTAAGTGATTTTTATTTTTGTTTGATTCAAGCAAAAGGCGTCACAACCAACTCCAAACACACTGTCCAGTACCCAAACTTATCATCGGCCAACAGACCAATCCTGCCGAACTGCCTGTGCCAAAGCAGAAAGTCAGGATTCTGTTTTTAGTCCAGAATTTGTTCTTAGTCAACTCATTATCTCAAAAGAATGACCCAAGTTATGAACCATCACTTCAAAAGTGATTTAAATGATTCAGTACGTGACTTGAATTGGTTTAAAAACAAATTGAGCTTCTGGGGTCTAGATTAAACGACTAGAACTTACTCTCACTTTTCTAAAGCAAATTATTGTCTATTATAATAACAATTCTGTAGTGATGAATTTATTGAGTTTCGAATAGATCAAAGTTGAGATTGTTTATCGACTCCTCAAAAACTACCTTAAAAGTAGTGTTGCTATATAACAACGGATACAAATGTCCTTCAGTACCGATTGCCCATGGTTATGACAAAGTTCTTTCTTGAAAAAATTTGAAAATTTGCCTAAAGATAACTTATACCTGAAAGAGGAATTTCCAAAACTCGGAAAGGCAAAAATGAAAGATTGAATATTTATTGGTTCACAAATACGGAAGCTAATGAAGGAAACAATCTTTGAAGGAAAGCTGGGAAAAGTCTGTTATTTTGATTGTCGGTTTAGTGGTAATAGTCAATAGTGTGTTCACTATAAGAGATATTTCAATTACATATATTAGTTAATTATTGCTTGTAACTACCTAGTATTTAGAGAAATAAATTAGAAGTATGAAAATGTAAAGTTCGTTAAATTCATCCTCCTTCAAGTGAAAGTAACTTTATGAAGCACCCTTGTTTTCAAAATTTCTTGCCGTAACTTTGTTTGTTGATCAAATAATAGTAAGATGACGCGGATAAATTGTTTCTGATCGTCGACAAGAGATAACAGCATTGTTTCGTCGTGCTAACTATATATAAAGACAAAAAGCTCTTATACCCACCTACATAATAAAAGTTAGTCATTTATGCACGCATTTCGTGTTTTTTTTTATAGCGAAACTGTCTACAAAGGTTTCAGGTCTTGAGTTATAAATTTCGAGCTTGAGATGATATGAACGTGCACGTTTTATTACATAATTCTGGGATGTTCACGATTCTACTAACTAGAGTACAAAAGAATGCTGGAAGTCCGACATGATTGAATATGTTGGAGGAAACTTTGTAACGCTCAAGAAGTAGTTTTGGACTATCATTTGTTGATATACGAGACTACAATACGAATTACGTCATTTTATAATACGGTTTCTAACAAGTTCTAGCAAAAATTATTATTTATCTTAATGATTAATTCATAAGATTTCAATGTCAGACAACATGGTTTTTTAAAAGGATTTATGTGTAACTAATGATGTTAAGCAAAGTTTTATTTAATAACTTCATGGAATGATAAAAAAATAATTTCAAAAACATGTAAAATATATAAAAAGAGGGGACAAACTATTGAGTGTAACATTTTTTCGAATATGTATAAGTCTGTCTAAAATAAAATTATCTATTTCGTAATGATTTGTCTTGATTTTAAGTTTCCTTCGATTGAAATTTCAAATCATCTCGAAATTTATATAAAAACGTCTAAGAAGTAACAAATTAAAATATAAGTTCAAATATACAGAGGTCGGCGTTCATAAATCTGGCAACGCTCTCGAAAAATCGTCATAAGTCGGGCAATGCTCATAAATATGGCAACGCCGTCGAAAGAGATTAAAACGAAGCATGCTTCAGACAGTTGTCGAGTAAACCGTTTTCATAATAAATAACCGATATACAAGTTCACGCTTCAAGAAAGAGTTTTGTTTATTAAATTAATTTCAAGAAAAATTCCCGACGCTGGTTTTAGTTAAGCAGCCGAACAAATCTGCTGTGTGACTATCGGGAGAACTTCAAATATCAATCGTTCTTTATGATGTATGCTAAAACGCATCCACTATCAAGTTTACCCTTCACGCACTTTGTGATCGGATGAAACAACATCTAAGTTGAACGTTATGAACAGAATCCTTAAAGAAGAATTGAACCTGCCTGAGATGTGTGTGTGGGCAGGTATCCATGCGTGAGGTCCCAAGTTATCTGGAAATGCTCGAAGATTTACGTGGGCAAATGGACAACGATCCAACCCTGCGAACATCCAATGGATAGGCACACGGGGATTCCTGTGATTTCTTCCCGTGGGGCCTTTTCAAGGATCGCGACGTCCAAACTGCAATTGAAGAATTTAAAATCCTTCGCTGACAGCTTGACATTCTTTGGAAGACTTGCCTCTCCGTTAAGAAATGTTACCGTAAATGCATTGATCAAGATAAGCATCAATTTGAACACTCACAGTAAAACTTTTTGTAATTTCTTTTAATAATTTATTTTATTATAAAATTTATGCCGACTTTTGTAACACCTGAGAGTCTCTAAAAGTTGTAAGAGAAAGAAGCGTAACTTATTAGGAAATAAGAGTTAAGAATTTGACAAATTGCTTTATTTGAATTAACTAAATTTTGATAAATGTTTGCGTTTCATTTGAAAACAACCATACAAATTGTTTTAAAACTACCAGAAATGGGTTAAAAGAAGTGTCAAGTGAAATAAGTTATACATAGATTGAAAAAGAGCCAGTATAGTCCATAAAAATTACTACCAGTAGAAAGCAAAAACCTAAAATCCCTCGACTATATTGAAATTAATAGCGATTTGTACCTGGGCTGGATTATTTAAGCTCAAACTATTGACCAGCATTACTACATTCACGTTCTTGTTAAACTTCATAAATAATAAGTTCAAAACTACACAGTGATGGGTATTTCATCAAGAAAATGCACCGGATAATTTCGTCCTGCTTGTGAAGAAGTTCCTAGCCAAAATGAACATCACAGTATTCCGCTTATTTACTTGATCTTGCCCTGTGAGACTTTTATCTTTTACCTAAAGTAAAATCTACATTGGAAGAAACAAGATTTGAATTAGGGGAAGTTATGAAATAAAATGCGGCTGACCTCCTAAAGGATTTATCACATAAATATTTCTAGTACTGTTTCCAATTCAACCATCAAATAGAATCAATAATAACATAGAAACATGTGTGATGCAAGAATTGGATTTTGCACTCTGCAATTCAAATAGAACATTTTATTAATTATTTGGCTTAAGAAAATTTCATTTTTATGATATATTTCAACTGTGCAGCCATTAAACTTTCACGGAAGTAATAAAAATGTACTAATATGGTGAACCTATAAAATTTGGAACGTTTAAATATCAAACTATAAAACATGTAATATTTATGTGTGTTCCAGAATTTCAATGTTCATATTAATCACGATTTTTTCAGCACCATGGAAATAGATTATTTAAAAGAAACGATTGTTATTTATACCCATCAAACTATATTTAAAAAAATAGAAAAATGGATTGGAATCTATCACTTTCCATACTTTGGTAAATCTCAAATGTAAATTTTTGAATTTACAAGGGTTGCTAGTTGCTACTCAAGTATTGAGAAGTCATAAAAAATCATCTCACGAAAATGTCCGCCATTCAATTGTCAAAACTTAAGTAGGAACCCTCGTCTACTCATTAGTATAGAATTTATCGGTATTAAAACAAAATCCACCATGTCAGACACGAAGATTTTTAAAACGAGCAAAGGCAGAGCCCTGACAAAGCTGCTGAGCAACTAAATGCAGACGAAATTACCACAATACACGGCTCTGTATCCGATTTTCGACAACATCTACACGACGGATATTTCCAAGAGGGACAACACCCTGATGGCCCTCTACGGAGACGAAACTTCAGGAAAACACGGACAGAATCGACGAAGTAGAAGATCAGCTTTCTTCATTATAGGAGAGAACAGGAAGATGGGAATCATAATGGACCAAAGATTGACGTTCAAAGACAACTTTGGCGATTCAAGTTGGAGCTGGAGACCAAACTTCGCCTCATCAAAACTATTTTTATCCACTTCGTGCAATTTGCATCTGTAGACTTCCAAAAGTCATAACAAGAAGCTCCAGGCTCAGTAGAACATCTAAAGCAAGAAGTGAACGTTCCTTGGTACATACTCCAACCAAAAGAACATAGGAGAAATCATAGATAAGCAACCAGAACAAGATTTGAAGTGCTGGTGACGAGAGCCTACATCTATTTTAGAGTATTGACAGATTCTAGTAAAATCAGCAGTAAGAAAAAAAGATTTCGAGTAGAGACAGCTTTAACAACTGCATCCAGTCTTTGAGTTTCCTAATGAGAACGACAAAACAGAAAGAGGAAGGAGTAAAGTATATACCCCAAAGAAAAGGAGACGATAACCTGGCACTTCCACTGAACCCATGGAAGTACAGCGAGAAGCAAAAACGACTGACGACCCCATCGGATCAAATGAGGTTGGTAGGAAGCTTTCCGGAATCCGGAATGCATCGTTTTTTTAGGAAGGGAAGTTTGAAATTGTATTTGTATTACGCATTTAGTGTGTTAACGAAGTAGCTCGCTCAGACCAATAACATGGCGATAAGCTGCTAGCTTACTGTACTGTCAAAATTCCAAGAGAATATTGTTCGAAATTAAAAGTTTGTCATGATCTATAGGGGCATTTGAGAATGATGAATTTGTTCTTTTTGGTAAAGATATTAAAAACCTTATTTTGTAATTAGTGTGGTTTTCAAACTCCCAGCATCACTTTTATCATAAAAGCAACAAAGTTCTATCCCATTTTCTGGCCCTTAATGCGAAAGTTTGAATAATTTATATTTTCCTCAATAAATTTTATCGAGGACGGCAACTTTATGGATAAAATTACAAAGGATAATCAACAAAGGGAATGCACAGTTAATTGATTTGGAGTAAGATTATTATCAGGGTATTTTTAACTTTAGGATTCATAATATAGTGAATGGGAGGTTTTTTTTTAAGAAATTCTAATCTACCCGTACGATTAGAAACTTAAAGAAAAGAGTAGAAAGTAGCACAATATATTATAACAAAAAAAGTATCCAATCATTTACTTTATGTAAAGAAATTAAGTTTGTAAATAGTATTTCTAGAAAATTAAGATTCCACAATTAAAAATGTCAAAAAGAAAATTTAATCTACATAAAATGTCGGTTTACTACATAAAATGGGAATAAAAATAAATTAGAGGTTCCAAAGAAAACTATGCAAGAAATTTTTTAAATACTTCAATACATAAACTCAATTTCAAGTCATTAGAATGTAATTTAAACAAGTTATAATGATAATAAAGGCAAAAAACTGATGAATGTTTTTATAGTAATAAAATTAAACTAAATCCTCTAATAATTTAATTAATTTATGAATTGATGGATGCATCCTATATATATATATATATATATATATATATATATATATATATATATATATATATATATAATATATATATAAATTGAATTTTATTTAAATTTTAAAGGAACATTACACTTTTCAAGTTTTTTTCACAGCATTTCCTCCCATTTAATTCAAAGGTTTTCAGCCTTATATAAAATTTCATCAGCAATTTCAAAATAGTAATACATTTTTTATACAGTAATAAAATACTAGTTCACATTCAAACCAACAATAAACATTTATCCGTCAATTGAAGCTTTGTAGCTAGCAATTATTTAAATAAGAAAAAACCGGGCATAAATTTGTGGAGGTTGAGATGATAAAAATGAAAAAAGTCATTTTAAATAACACATAGAAAGTTATGTTACAACAGTGTGCCAAAATCTCATGCAAATCCAAAATACTGTGAAGGTCATAAACGAAGTTAAGATATATTAAATTATTTTTTATTCTATTGCAGTTTATACTGGTCATTGGTTTAGGAACAAACCATATGAAAAAATAAAAGACTAATACAATACTTCAATTATATTGGATTATATTTTGTGGTATAGTAGGAACCCCAAGACTTGATCTCTACTAAGTTTTGAGATATGGCAACACTGATGTGAATATCAAATCTGACATTACCATCTTAAAGTTTTGCATTTTGACTTGTTGTCATACGAGTGTTATTCGAGTTGTTTACAGACACTTGCAACATTCATCTTGCTCAAAAAATGGTATTAAATAGCGAATATTTTCGAGGGATTATTTTCTATGACTTTCGGCGTGGATTAAACAACAGTGTACCGATCAACTCGTTTCGACTTTGAGTGATGAAGCACCATCTCAGGCCACGGAGCTGTTTTCACGAATCCAATCGTGGTCGTACTTCTCTATAGGATTAATTTTGTGAAGGTCGTTCAAAATCGGCCAGAAATCATCGAAGCTATGCGTCTTATGGCATATCGGAGGATTGAGGCAGTAGTTCCACTCGCATACATTCAATATCGCATGTACACTTGGCTGTCAAAAAGATTTGTTCGCATTGGACTGTATGGGTCTTTCTATACGAGCCAAATCCTAATAAAATTGACCTCGTACGAAGCACCTCGTCTGGTCGACTAGAGCAACGTCAAACGATCAATTCTGAATAGTATATCAGCATTTTTTGCCAGGAGTGTTCGAAAAAATCGGGGAAACCAATCCCAGAAGAAGAATGCGAGTTCTCGCACTTTGCTTCAAACAAAAACGTTTTTGAACAGTTAAAACATTAAATTGATGGGACATCTGCTGTAAAATTCTTGTTTTTCACCCAACGATTTCTTCTTATTCTCGCAGATTACAAATAAATTGCGACGTCAACGTTTCTCTAGATCTGAAGAGGTGCTTTCAAATCACATTCTAAATGGAAAAAATGCTTCGAAAGTTGGTTCCAACGCATGCAGAAGTGTATTGATCTCAATGGAGATTATTTTGAAAACAATAAAACCATATTGAATTATAAGTAACCCTCGAGGTTGATACGGAAACATTTTATTGCCACAGCTTCTCTCTTACTTAAGAGATTGAAGATGTGAGAAGTAGCGGAATGGATTTTGTTTGGCACTATCTTAATATTGCTCAACTCGACTGAACTTTTTGAATAGTTGTTCGAGCTTCTTTGGAGTGGCGATATGATGATTCGTTTCCGATGATTCTAATTTACCACTAGATGATAAAAATTGTTATAATATGAACAATGAGAATTTGATCGATGTCATACATGTTTTGGACTGAAAATGGTTTTAATTGACGGATTCAAAGGTTTTTGAAGAAGTATGCATACAGTATGTCGAAGGTAAGCGGAAGGAACTTATGAGTTTGGAGTGACTACGCAGCCACCTCAGAGTTAGTTCCGGAGGCGTTGGTATGAATGAATTAAATCGATAATTTTTTTGAAGGAATGTTTGTTTTACAAGTCTTAGGATCCATATTTATTGTAGATGGTATGTATGGTGTCGATAATAGGAAATGTAGTAGTAGTAGATTAGTATTTTTGAGTTGAAATGTTAACAGTTGAGGAATAAAATTTCTAGTTGGTAGGGAGAGAAGTGTTTAGAGGCAACTAAACAGGATTGGAACACGAAAACTTGTACTATTCCATGGCGTTACTTTTTCCATAGTATTTCAAAGATTTTGAACATTTAGCAGTTCTTATAATATGTATTGTAAATATTTTTGAATACTTTCTATCTACAAACGTACATACTTCTACTTAACAAAGTTTGAGTTTTACTTTATGTATTCAAAAATGTGTTTTTGCATTTAACAGGTAGGGAATCATGTTATCACCGCAAAAAAAGTTTATTATAGATCTCAATTGCACTTAGGTGATAAACTTCCTTATTTAACTCAGGATTTCACTTAATCTTCTAGACGAAAAGCGATTACAAATAATATCAAAGACAAAGATAAAACAGAACAGATTTTAATTGATATTAGTTATATGAACTAAAAATATTTTTAAAACATCAATAATACATTTGGAAATATCTATGAAATTTCTAAAAAAGATCCAATTTCTAATTTTAATTTCTACTTTTCCTTCCATACCTCGAATCTCATTCGGCATAACCGATCGTGAAACATCGGGGGGTAATTGCAAGTGACAATCCTTTATAGCGATATACATTTCACAAAGAACCGATCTAATATATATTTTTAATCTGTTGAATTGAGTGTGATTCTCATTTTGGAATATTACCTCCAGACCTACAGACATCGTTTGAAGTTGAGTGTAAATTTTAGGTAAAATATCTTCGATTTTATCTTCTTGCGTTTCCAATGCCAATAATGATTCTTCAGTCGGAAGCCAGTCGTAGTTGAAATCTTTTACGTTCTTAGGAATGGATTTTGTATCTAAACCGAATACGGCATTCTGAAAATTCACTTCCATTTTACAGGCCAGTTGATGAGTGATGATAAGTTGGTTTATTATGGACTTGATAAATTTTATGTAACTAGCTTTGGTCGTATCATGATTTTCTTTTTCTACTTCGACAGTATCCTCCGTACGTAGAGAAATATCTGCTATATCGTCATATGGATCCGTCCAGAAAGGGTGAAGATCTGTATGCATTTTTTCTACATAGCTAATTTTGACAAATAATATTTTTTTTGAAATTGACAGATTATTCTGATAGTTATAATTACATAGGACACAATACAAATACATAGAAAAATAAAAATAAAAAACTAACAGGACTGATTTGAAATTTGGGTTGGCTACTCTGTAGATTCCTGATTGGTCAAATAGCAGCCGGTTTTACACAGCACTTTTGACACACATATTGTATAAATTGTGAACAAACAGTATCCCCCCAAAAAACGAGCTCTCTAATTTAAGGCGTTAATCGTCTACAAACAAATATCAGATGATACACCAGAGACAAAGATGAATTGTATTTAAAATTGAAAAGAATTGGAATAATTGTCTTTTCCAACTATCGCCAAGATCGTCCAGGAATTGTAGAAATGATACAACTAAAAATATAATTCGACGCATTCTTCATAGTTTGTTTTTTTAAAAAGAAATACCAACTTTGACTAAAATTTTAACTGAAATAAAAAATGTTCAGATTTACAACAAATTTCCCATTATCACATTATTAAATAAAGTTATAAAAGAAATAAATTTTAACTAAGCCACAAATTATACCAATTTTTGTATGAACTGAAAGCTTCTTTATTTATTTTATGTTATGTATCAAATTGGATACTAAATTATTATCACAAAAATCGATAAAACAATAAAAATATGAGAATTAGAAAAAATTAGATGAATGTGTTCAGAAATCTAACAAAACACTTGAAAACTGAGAAAATCCGAGTTCATTAATTAAAATATAGACCAAAAATTTAAAAAAAAACATAAACATTTTTCGCAAGTAAAATCAAATTGAAGAAATTCTAATTTATTTATTACAGTACATAAAAAATCGATAAAATAATAAAAATTGATGGAAATTCGAATACCATAAAATTATTTATTAAAAAATGAACTAAAAATCATTAAAACAATAAAAATGTATGAGAATTAGATAAAATTGGATAAGGCGTAATTTATTTTTTCAGAAGTATACCAAAAACAAAAAAGTTATCATAATTAAACACAAATTAAGAGATTCATAATTCATTAAAATAGATTAAAAAATATATAAAATAATAAATGCTTCTAAATGTTCTTGATTTTAGGCCTCAACTGTTTTAAAATTAGTTTCTTTCAATGATTTTTTAGAAGTTGATAAAAAATTCACGTTTTGACGTCGAAATATGATATTTTGATAAAGAATGTCAATTTTTTATCAATCTCTAAAAAAATTATCAGAAAAAACTAATTTTAAAACAGAGATTAAAGAAATTTAAAATAATAAATATACGTGAAAAGTTCAAACTGAGAAAAATCCGAGTTCAATAATTAAAAAATAGACCAATAATCAAACAAAGCATAAAAATGTTTCAAAATTAAGAACAAACCAAAGAAATTCAAATTTATTTATTGAAATACATCAAAAATTGATAAAATTATAAAAATAGATGAAAATTCGAGAATGGGCCAAAAATCAATCAAATAATAAAAATTTATGATAACTAGAAAAAAAGCAAAAATCAGAATTAATTTTTTCAAAAATAAACCTGAAGCAATCAAAATCTATATAATTAGGAACCAATTGAAAAAATTCGAATTTATTTGTTGAAATATGGACCAAAAATCAATAAGACAATGAAAATCTATCAAAATTAGGAAAAATTGGGAAAAAAAGGACCATAGACTATAAAATATAAATATATATCATAATTAGAAACGAATTAAACAATTCAATTTTATTTATTAAAATAGATTAAAAATATATCAAATATTTGAAAAACATTTCATATCAATTCATAAAATCCGAGTTAATAAATTAAAAAATATATCAAAAAACCAACAAACCATAAAAATGTTTCATAATTAGGAATAAATTGCGGAAATTCGACTTGATTTAATTTAATCGAAAATTGACAAAACAATGAGAATAGATAAAAATTCGAAAACTATAAGAAATTTGAATTTACTTATTAAAAAGTGGACCGAAAATCAATAAAAAGTATCAGAACTAGAACAAATAAATCAAAATCTACTTTTTCACAAATCTACCAAAAACAATAAAAAATTGGGTAAATTCGAGTTCATGGAACTGGTAGAAGTTTGAATTTTTCAATTAATTAAAAATATTAAAAAATTCTAATAGTTATAAAAATCGGGTTGAGCTACTTTTTGGTACTATTGGTAGACGTTTACATCAGTTAATGGTACATCTCGACCGATTAGACACTGTGCACATTTCAAAACACCCATTTTTAATAATCGAGAGCTCACTTTTATTTCAATAATTTTTTGGATATAGAGAATATTAGAATTTTCATCGGTCTGAAAGTCATAAATCTCTCTATAATCTATCCAATGAGCCTACACCTTGTCGCATTCGGAATCGTGGGTCGTCAATAAAAGAATAATGAGATATCCAGATAAAAAATTAAATAACTTATGTTTGTCTCGAAGTCTAGAATTTTTTAGTTAAATCTTCGAGAGAGAATCGGGATATTCACTTTCACATTCTGATTGCGTGTTTCATAAATCCAATTACGAATAGTGCCATTGTCATCACTAACAAACTATGAAACACATAGGCCGGTGAATGTAGCTGTTGTTTATACACATACGTTTGTACCGAATGCCACTGAATTATGTATGTAATACTGTGGGTAGACTACACAAAGGTTATTGCAAATATTCGCATATTGATGGTTAAGTTAGCATTCCGTAGTATACGTAGTCGTAAAACTTCCAATGAACGTACCTAAAGAAAACAAACCTTAAATTAAATTTGTAAACTACGTTCCGAGTCGAGAATTCCGCAAACTAAATCGGAATATACCGACAATAATCACAAGAGGTCCGAAAGTTGGAGGTTTTCAAGCAAAAGAAAACGGTTCTGTTGATGACCTCTATATATCGTTTTAAAAAACTATCCATTCCGTCTATTCGTTTCAACGTCGGTTTGTTCTACTTGTTTAGTATTAATTTTTTATTTGACCCTTCATAGAATTCAAACCAAATCGTTCCTGTGTTCAAGGGAAGCTGGTGTCACCAGTGCCGGAACGTAAAAAAGAGATCCGTTGGAGTGAAAAGGGGGTTACCACACTCTTAACGAAAACGCTGTAGTTCGTCTGGGATTAGAAACGCCTGGACGAGGTGCTCTCTGGTTCCTCGATGAGGTTTTCTGCTTTGCCTGCATCTACCCTTGGTAGCTGGGCCGGTTTACAAAGAGAATATCCTCTTAAAATCTGATAGACCTCTTTAAGAATCCAACCCTAAGCGTTTCTGAGAATGAAACGGCCTGAATATTTCGTAATTAGTAGAAGAAAACAAGCCCAATTTTGCAAAGGGCCATATACAAGGTGTCCAGAAAGGGTATCAGCTATTTGTAAGTTGTAAGTGGCCCCATTTTGCTGGAACCACGTTCTTGAGTTGAAACAGGCAAACTCCTGCAACTCTGGGACCAAAAAATTTGGCAACATATCGCAGTAACGATCACTATTCACATTGATTGCTCGACCTCTTGATCTTCATGAAAATGAGAACCAATAATTCCTTTAGCAAACATAGCGGCCTAAACAACGACCTTTGGGCTGTGCATGGGTCGTTCATGCTTTCGTCTCGGATTCTCGACTGGCCAGTACCAACAATTCTGCTTATTAGCATGATCATTCAGGTAAAAATTTGCTTCGTCGCTGAACAGTATGTTTTCAAAGTTGTTAAATCGCTGCATCATTTCGTTCGCAAAATTCAGTCAATTAGCAAAGTCCGTATTCTTCACTTCCTTTAAAATCTAATGTAAGGACGATTTTTTGATGTTTAACTCTTAGCTTCGCTTTCGGATAGATAAAGATGGATTTGGTCGAAACTTCTTCAATTGTTTCTTAATCGCGAACTGAGGGCGACCAGAGTTTTGAATTTTAACTGTCGCACCTGTACTCTCGAACATCCTGATCCATTTCTTAATTCTATCGTCACTTGGCGTGGCGTGGCGTGTACGATATTCCGCACGATACAGACGTTGAGCAGTCATACCCGATACTCTTTTTAGACACCTTGTATTAAATTTTGAATTCGTAGGTGTATCAGATTGAAAATTAGAAAAAAAATGAACTGATTTGTTATAACTCGTTTGCTGCTAATAGATGGCGATAATGTTTTTCAGTCTCGCTTGTCTAAGCACGCGCTGCCCTTGAAATTACTTATAAACATCCGTGGACTTAAGAGTATGAGTATTTAAAACATCCATAGAAGAATCGAATGTATTCTAAAGGCTCTAAAAAACATGATTCTTCTTTCTGTGATACATCGCGATCGCGGGCCTTATTGATACGGCCCAGGGGCCAGAAGCGGCCCGCGGGCCGTATCTTTGAAACTGCTTTAAATGAACCAAGTGATGTAGCAATGATTTCTCTTGATTAAGATTTATCATGACGAATTATAATATATGAAAAGGTTTAATAAGTAGAAAGTTATTAGTACGTTTAATTTTATCATAGTAAATCGTGGTCTCAACTTTAAAAATTAATATCTAGTTTTGAAATTCCAAATAATTTCAAGTTTAATCTAAAAGTTTTTCCTTCTGGTCGCGTACTTACTCAACGAAACAACATTCAAAAGGAAGTTAATATAAAGCATATTTACTACTACTACGACTACCATTTATTTTAATTTCTTGCCGCTTTTAGTGCACTGTTTCACCATATATTCTAAACAAGAATTTTGTGCTAATAGTGCCTTATTCTTATTCAAGGACCCTATTTACAACCCTTTCTTGAGAAATCGTTGAAGTTGTGAGAGTTTGAATTAGTTTTATTAACTACGGCATTCCAACGTTAAGCAAATGATGAACCAACGAGTTAACTGAATAAATTTGGTGTATCTGATATTAAATTTTTACTAAATTTAATATATTGAAACTTATTATATCTTATCATTATGTTTTTCTTATTTTTGCTGGTTTATTTTTGATATGGACTTTCATTCGACTTATATACTAATTATTTCCTATTACTATTAACTGTAATTTTGTTACTTCTGTTTATTGAAATTTTATTTTATTTGTATCTTTATTTAGTTATTTTTATGTTTGTTTTTTAGTTTTTATCTACAAATTGTAACAAATTTTTCACAATAAAGCATTTTTCTCTCTCATTATATATATCCTGTTTTAAAATCTTTTCTCCAAAGTTCAGTAAATTTTATGTTTACCATACTTTCATACATTCAACTTTCTCTGCGGTGTATCTGTCTGCTTATGTCGAATTAACCAACTAACAATCAACATATAGATTTGAAATGTCGCATATTTTCTCGCTCTTGATGACAATAAAATTCAAGAATTTTTGTTACATCGCTTTTTATGGTACAGTCTACAATTTTGCCTCATTACAACTTGTTATTTATGTTTAGTCGATGTAACCTTCAGTAACTGCAATTAATATTTTACTACTACGATGTTACCAGCCTCGCTGATCCAAAGTTGGGGATCTTTCTGTTTCATGAACACACCAATTTGTGTGCCCAATTTATTTATGACAACATTTTGTATAGTACATTCACCAGTTTTGTAATTTGATCATTTTAAAAAAAGTTTAATTCCCCTGTCAAGGTAAACGATCTGAATGTCTTAATTTTGGTGACAGGTATGTCGACTATAAAAGCTCCTCTACACCAAACTACAATCTTTTAGTAAAAATAGATTTAATATTAAGAGTTTGATTCTACGCTATCTTAAGTTTGTGTTGTTTGGAGATTCCAGAAAGTTAAGGAGTAACTGATTGGTAAAGATGTATAAATAGGCCAGAATATACGTTTGAAGGTAATATCGGTTCAATGTTAAAGTCAGTGTCAGATGTGTTATAGGGAATTCGTTTTAAAAGATATGACTTTTCATGAAAAAGTTTGAAAAAGGTATTGTAAGGTTTTCTTTTATGAAATATTGGATCAAAAATTTTTAGGATTCTACTTTTAATCTGTCTGATTAAATTAATTTTAGTGTTGCGTCAGTGATATGAATGATAATTGACATTTCTTCTAGAACTTATTGGATTCCTATACCAACTCAAATTTTTTGAAAGAAAAGATGATCTGAGACCATTATGGAAAGTTTATACATTTCCAATGGGGTTTTTTGGTCGATAGCGATTGCAACTTCATTCATCAATATTCGGGGTATTCCTTAACATCGAGTCGAAAGTTTTAAGTGAAGACGACTTGTACTTCTAATTTAATTCAGCAACACACAAATTTCCAGAAAAAGGAGTAGTTTTTCGCATTTACTGCCAATCCATACAATTCTTGTATGCAGTCTTAGGTATACTTTGATTTTGTACGTAGCAGATTTTCTGTTTGTTTACAAACTAACTCCAATATGTTAGAAGAAGTACCGCTATACATTTCGACTTCATTAAAAACACTTCTACTAATCGTAGTATATCTTTTAAGCGAAAATAACGGAATTCAAGATAGAAATTCACATAACACATAAAAAGACACATTTAATAAAAACAAATTTCATCGCTACTTATGTCAAAATAAAGCAACATGATTTAATTTCGTCAATAGTCGCTATTTTTCAATTGATAATTGTGAAAAATGTCATCACTTCAATATTCTTTTAGTAATCCATAGTGATAATTGTAAAATACTTCGGAGAACGGTCTTCTGTTAGAGTTGGACATCCCCAGTTTCTAGTCAACAAAAGTTAATGTGAGAAAAACGATTGTGAATCATTTGCACAAAAGGCGAACAGTATGTAGTCTAAATAACTAATTCAACTGCTTATTTTACATTCAATACATTTTTTTCTTGTTCTTTATGTATCTTCTCTATCCGTTGGTTAACGTGATATAGTCCGGGGAAATTATGAAATCATCATCAACTGTTTTCCATAAGGAATATTATATCTCTAATCGAAAACATATCGACCCATGATCAGTTTCCTAAATTTTTCTCTAATATCGAGTCTTTTACTCTTCCTTTTCCTCAATTTTTCGAAAATTAAAGCAAACCGTTATTTATCTAATGAGTTGACTGCCACGAAAGGTCTCTGGCCAAAGCTATTCAAAATTTACTTGGAAGATTTACTTGGAAGATTTACTTTGAGCAGACACTCAAGATGTGGAAGCGGATGAACATTTGCAATTTTGAGATGTTTCGTTTTTTCAAGATTTTCCTTTGATAAATTGTTTTCAGGTTATTAAATCCAATCCCAAGCGCGGATCCAATCCCTAAAACCTGATTAATTAACTTTGTTTTTTGTTTCAAAGTGAGGAATTGAGGTTTAAAATAAAAATTTGGGGGAGGACTCATCCTAATACTAATGACCCCCCCTTTGTCAAGACCCTGGATCCGCCCTTGTCCGATCCGTTAGTTAGGAAGATCCGCAAAGGAATTATAGAACGACAACGGTTAGAGGTCATGGTGGAGATACCGAGGCAACAAATTATTTTCAACATATAAACGTTAAGTTAGATTGATTTTCGACTCAACTTTCCTGGACTGAAAAATGAGAATCTAACTATGTGTATTCTATGGAAACTGCTGCTATAAAAGAGATGTAAAAAAGAACCCTTCAAGTATCCGTTTAACTTGCTTTATCTTCTTTTTTATTTCAGTGTTAATATTCATTCAAAGTTAAGCTTTCGAATAACGAAAGTCATTATTACAGCCAATGGTTCATTTTGACATTTTAATGAGTAATCTTATAATCTCAAATGCAAATGTGTACGTTACACAGATGTTTTAAAATATTTTTTGTACATTAAAAACAAGTGACAATTCCATAAAAAATTAATTAGCTTAGGTATAATCTTAAATACGATACTTTAGTAGCATTCTTTAGTCGTAAAACTTGAAAAAACATAAATTTCCTGTTATAAAAGTAATAAAAACATTTGTAGCTAGAAATGCAAATATTCAAATCCACGCCGAGGCCAACGGTTTGCTATACAGTACGACGCAGTTTCAAATGAGGATGCCTCCAAATAATCGTTATTTTAGTGACTTATTATGATGGGATATGTGAAATAATAGACCATATTCAATTAAACACACGTTATAATCACTTAAATTAATAATAGATTCACATCTTAAAAGTAATTTGAAGAAGAATGAAACAAGATCAAGACGATTTGCACACATACCGGATTTTTACCGATCAAACAATCAATGTATTCATTTATTGCATTTATTAACAAAAACTATCTCAAGATCACGTACCAAAAAGAAAATATACCGAATAATAACACGACGAACAGTCACATCCCATGTAGGAGCCCCCAGACTTCAACGACGGGGCTTAGTTTGGGTCAACGTTGGGAAACCCGGACTTGGCAAACCGATAATGGTAAGCCTGTTTGAAGTCTGGCTAACTTAGCCCCGGCCATCCAATAGTCAGCCAGGCCTGGCAGAACTCAATTTTGTTCTAATATCTTATCCATAATAGATATCTTGACATTAAAAGTAATATTTTTCTATCAATAAAATTCGTTCATGCATAAAAGATAAAAAAGTAGTAGTGTGCATTAATTTGTCATGAAACTATAATTTTATTAACAATATAGAGAAAATCTATTTTTATAAGCAACCAGGCCTGGTCCAGGGTTGCAAACCAAACGAGGGACACAGTTATCATCCCAGATTCCCACCAAGTCTGGGCCAAAAACGGCTTCCAAACTAAGGCCAGAGTTGTACATACTTGATCCAAATCTGGGACAATACTAGGCCCATCGTAAAATCCTATATGGGATCGAGGAAGTAAAACATGGATTTTACAATGATTATGAAAAATAAATTTGATTCTTTGTTAGGTGTAGGACAACTTTTGAGACAACCCTGGTATAGATCAAACGAAACAAATAAATACATATCAGTACTAATACCAATAGAGAGTTTATACGGTATAATCTTTTGAAAACTACGTTGGTAATGTAATGGAATCAACGGGTATAAACCTAAATAAGAACGGTGTCTGAAATAAGATTATAAGAGACGATAAAAGTTTTAGAGGTTATGTGGTATATGGACTTCTGCTACCTGCTTAATCCTGTAACTCTACCGAAAACTCTGGAAAGTTATGCAGGAAAATTAAGTTTATAGTATTCACGTAAACGGAATGGTTACTGTCCAGAGACTAATTTATTTACACGTAGTGAATACGAAAAGTTTTTTTTTATTTTCTTTGCTTCGTTGTTTGTTTGTGAGTAAAACCGCAATCTCGCGACATAATTATGATTTGAAGTTTCAGGTACTTAACTATGTAAAATCAATTTCAAATTTGAACACTTAACGTAAAATGGCCGTTTTTTGGGTTCCTTATATTCAATTTTGATTAAAGTAGCTCATTTTAGTAAATAGGGGGCCCCGTGCACCTTCGTAGGATAAAAGTGTCCAATTGGACGGACCAGAGATAAATTAGGGGGGTTATCTTGTTTTGGTAAGTTACCAAACTGATTAAAATGGCAGAAGATGAAAAAACCTTGAACTCAAATTGAAAAATACAGACAAACTAAGTCGAAGATAATAAGCTGACAAGAGAAGACACATAAGATAAAATTACAACAATCGAATATAGAGCAGATCAAAAGCCTTCAATACCTTGGCATGACACTAACACAAGATGGAAGATTGGAGATAAACGAAAGGACTGGAGCAGATGGAAGATTATTCAATGCAGTCAAGACACCGTTTCTAATGAAAAAGGAAATCCCAATACAAATAAAAACAGGAATATAAGAAAAAGTATCCACACCCATATTAACATATCGATCTGAGACATGGATACTCATACAGAAACAAAAAAGTCAAATTCAAAGTACAGAAGAGAGATTTCTAAGGAATAACATTATAAGATAAAATTCGAATTTGAAATAAATTCAAAACGAAATAGAAGAAGGACAATTAAGATGGTTTGGCATTTGGCAATTGCGACAACGTATCGATGGAGTGCAAGAAAAATGAAGTGGCTATATCTAATCTATACATAAATATGATTGATCGTAATTTTCCTCTTCCAAAAAATATTAGCTCTCTACTGGCATACTCAAATAAAGCTATTTTAGATACTATAATAAAGGTCATTAAAGAAACAAGAATAATTCTTTAAATTAGGAAAAAAATGTCTATAGCCGATAGCCTAGACTGATGCAAACTTTTCCTTTTATTAAAACTAAGAACTACTATTTGGTATCACAAACTATTTTACTATTTTAATGAATCAAAATCAATTAATAACCGATTATAATAATTAGAATATACCTAGATTAGTAAGTATAAAGGTTTTATTCTGAAAACCACTGCATTACTTATTTTGAAACGAACTAATGAAATTTTGAGACAAGCTTCATACTTTTTCATTAACTTTTATTATATAGAAACTAGGAAAATGAGTTTTGTTTGCAAAATGAGTTTTGTTTGTTCATTAAACATATTTTAGGTACATAACTCATTCTCTCGGTGCTATTTACATAAATCACATAACAGATCAAAAAAGGCTACAAAGTGGATGCCAGAGAATTGAAGAAAGTAGGAAAATATTCCTTATATAACCAAGCTCTCGTATCGGGTAAGAATCTGTCAATATCGGAAGCCGATTTTAGTATTAAATAGATTTTAAACATGTCGAATTATCATCTTCATAGTTTACAATTAAAATTTTCACTACTCTAGGAGAAAACATTAGTTAGTCTTTGAGACTAATTCCTGAAAGATGTTATCAACCCATAGCTATTGACTCCTTAATTTTGTAAGCTAATATTGACAGGGATTCTAAGAGACTTCGTACGCTACGTAGGAGTTTGTAGAGAAGGTACGATTCGTTTTCTTTCCCACTTCTCTGTCTTCCACATTGTCAAACCGCAGCGCTCATCATAAAATTGTAAATCGTTCTTTTGATATCACCTCTCGAAATGTATCCCTTCCCGTTCCGTCTAGCATAAGAAAACCTGAAGTTATTCACGTGAGCTAGTTCTGTGGAAGCTAATTTGTGATTAGTCCATCTAACAATCAACCTGTTCTCAGGAAATGGCGTATTCAAGTATTCCATAAGGTTAGTCTCCTATCAGAACATGAGTGACAAGTAGACTAACAATTCATGTTCCTTATAAGTTCTATTTTAATCCACTTATATCGGTAAGGATTAATTGGCATCTTTCCGAATGATGATCACTCTGGATATACACATTTTCATCATGTTTCAATCACTATTTTCACTTCCAGTTTCATCATACCATTTCGTGATAGTTTTTCCAAATTGGTTTCAGTATGTCTGATTCCTTTCCACTTCGTGCAACGAAAATATACTGCCGTGGAGTCTGCCTACGTGAATAACTGACTAACTAAATTTCTGAAGTTACCTGAAGTGACAGAATTCGGAAAAATAGTGGTGGAAGAAACAGCTGGATGTTTGCAACGGGGAGTCTAGTGGACTCAAAGTCAGTAATTTGATTATGTTCAAAGCTGCTTCGTCTATTTTTTTGAAATTCACCATCAGTGGAAGTTGAAAATATTTTAAAACGAACTTACCTCAACACTAGACACCAAAGGTATGATACCATGATCTTGAGCGAACACCGTTATCCAGTAGTGACTTTTCGTTTCGATATCAAGCATGGCCAAAGTACGAATAACACCTGAAACAGAAATATATATTCAGAATTATGTTTTTTAATAACTTACGTACATACATAATACGGTCACATACAGGATAAACATGCTATAATAGGGAAAATGTGGATATTCGCGCTTTGTTTAACCAGAACGCAAAAAACGAAAGGGGTACAGGATTTTATTTATGCAATGGTTTTAATGTAAAGTGTATTATTTCGGTTTATCTTTTAGCCTTTATGTCACGTAAATAGGAAATGCTACCAGTATTCCGACTTAAATTTATTCACGAGGGTTGATGCCTTTGCTTCACCCTTAACCCACTACAATGAAAAAATTGACATAAATACTCCATTGTTCAGAATTCATTGTTCTAATCGATGCTAGAGCATTTTTAATACATCGGGACAGAAAGATGAGGCACTACGAATATTTCCGAATCTACCCGGTTTAGGATCATAATACAAACACATTAATTGGACTTTTTAGAGATGTTAGAGTCATGTATATTAAGCTGAGAGGCCTTTTTAGAGGGCACCCACCGGCCGTTTACCTTGCTAACTATCCTTTTGGGTTATTTGGAGTTACGACTCCAAACCTCGGTGGCTTTTTTATGTAGATTTTTGTATTGAAGGGAAAGTTTTATTTTAGGGGATGTAGGCTACGCTTCTTTCTATAACTAAGGTGTAAATCAAATGCAGTTTTCGAAGTTTAAATTGACGACAACATAAATAACAAGAAAGAGGAAAAAAAGGGAAAGTTATTAACAAGAATAACTGTACGTATCAACAATATTACGTGCATAACTACCAGAGGAAGTACTTTTTATGATATGACAGGTAATATGCTAATTATTTCCAACTAATTTCAACTTTATACAGGAAAAATGTGGCCACGTACTTTGAAATAAATTAATGAACGATTTCAATATAATGGAACTGTAAGTTCTTAAGAAGAATGTTCCAATGTTTCGTAAAACAATCAAAGTGTACAGAGGCCTTTTCAAAATGTAAATGAACCTGCTTAATTATCCGGATCTCGATTTACTTGGATAATCTGCATTCACCGTTAACATAAGACCCGAGTCAACAAAACTTATGTTGACATTTTGACTCAAGTAATTCATTGGACTTTGATTAATAAGTTGATATTTAAGATTTTCTTGTACATTCGATAGTTTGATACAGGTAACTTTTCTTAAACTTAAAAGATCTATACCAAAAGTCCAGCTGATGAAGACTGAATATACATTTATACTTCATAAAAAAAGACAATGTTCATGCCATCTAATGAACTGTATATAAGAAAAAAAATTATTTAAGGAAATTCCATTCAGACGGGGACAATGTGGCACGCCATCTGTCAGCCTATCATAACTTAAAATAATGGAAACTGTTAAAGAAATGGTGAGTGACTTCATCTATTGGGTAACCAATGAACTAATGTTCTAGATATTTCCTGAAAGAGTAGTTAGCTGTAACTTACGTGATCTTTGGAATTTGAAAGACTAGTACCACCACTTTCCATCCCCAATCGAAAGGAATGAAGGAATGATTTAATAGAACCTTTGCGAGCCATCTTCGAATATCAAAACAATTGGGACGAACACATACCCGTGAAACGAATGAGCGACCTTCTGTTTTGTACTACATTGGAGGTAGCATTGGACACCAGATCATGCCAAGGGGCTGCGTTAGAGATTGTAGCTCATTCATACTGAAGTCCATAACAAAATAAGGATTTAAAGTGATTGCATGTAAAGCTGATCGTTCCAAGCCGGAAACTGTGTTTTTCTTTATAATTCAATGAGGAAAAAGGGAAGAATCTCGTGCTCCAAAGTGAATGGAACAGATATTTCGCAGTGATAACACGGATTAATGACCTGGTCTACTGGAAAAATCATCAGGCAGAACAGTCTGTTCGAGGCAAGCAGTTTTAAAAGGGTGGAATGTGGCGGGGACACAACCGCATGGCTTGATGCGAGGATGGAGGATGTTGATTTGTTGGAGTAATATTTTTTTGCTTAATTTTGGAAACAAGTTTCTATGAGGGTCAAGTTCTAGTAGGAACATCATGTGTCACGTAAGTACAAATTTTGTATACACACTATCTGAACAACAATTATTTTTTCGAACTCCGTTTAGTTAACAATCTGGTCGAAGGCAATAAGCTGTTGTAATAACTAACAATAGCATACATAGACATAGTACCAGTGTACTATTCGACATATTTTACTAATATTTTATGATTATATAAGGTTAACTACAGAGTTAACTCAGAGAGTTTCAATTTTCTAACACACTACCCTTAACTGCTCCTTTAGTTGAAAACTTTAATGTTGTTGTATTTGTCACTGGATTGCACAATCATGTATATATCTGGGAGCTTCGATAATTAGTCTTCGGTCTAAGTAAATGAGAACGTAGCATGTACTGACTTTCACGCGTCATTGTTTAATCCAAACCTGGATCTTTCTTAAGTTAATCTCTAGGTTCCCCGAAGCAGAGGATGATGATATACTAATTTCATCAGCAAATATTGCCAATGTTGTCTCGATAGTTACTGGCAAGTCAGCTGTACAGATTAAATGCAGACCCTACAACAATTCCTTGTATTGAATTGAGATCGAGGTGTAGTATAATCCTTCGTGTTATATTTTGTCAAAGGCTTGTGTGATGTCCAGGAAGGTTTTTGAGTCGTGTGTTTTAGCTCTAAAATCTTCATCAATTCTATTGACTAGCCGGTGTACTTGTTTTATTGTGTCAGGCTTATTTTGAAATCCGAATTGATGTAATTATAAGACTTTTAATTTTTTAAAAACATTGTTTGTCCTTTTTTGACATTTTTTCAATTACTTTAGAAAAGATGAGAAGCAAGCTAATAGGTCTGAGAGACATTGATATATGTTGATCTTTCTCTTGATTTGGGACCATAATAATCTGGGCTACTTTGTTAGGTAATAGCAATTCTTGCATAACCTTCATCCCATCAGGGATTAAGTCAAAACTGGGTGCTTTTCTAATGTCAATTTCAGTGTCTGAAATGTTGTCTTCTGCCACTTTCTTTATAATCCAGTGTTTTTCGCAGGTATATTTCAAACACTTGTTGCAATTGAATTACGAAAAATATTTATTATAATGTAAAAACTAATATTTCTATTTATTGTTTTTGTTGTCGAAAATTTGATTATAAAAATTATTTAATTTTCAATAAAATTGTTGCGAACGAACAGTTTTTTGTAAATTAATTATTGAACAATTACAAACTGTCAATGAAACCGTTCGCGTTAATTCAAACCTAAAATTGGCTCTCAACAAATATTCATCCGAAAGGGTAATCCTGAAAACATAGTGAACTCTCTCAGTCGACAACGAATCTGTAATCCATCGGAATTCGAACTGAAATGAATTGATTGGATTCACACACGATTCAATGTGGAATGTTTCATCGAAATTGTTATAAGTTTCCTGTAGAACACGTATAGCTTACTCATAACACAACCCAATTTTTTGTACCCGAAAAAAAAATTGGAAATCATGGAAATGAAAAAAAATCTACACGTACAATTTTTCGAATAGAACAAGCACAAACAAACAGTCGATATTGCCTGACCAACCGAAATATTTTTTCGATTTTACTGTTACAGATTTTTACAGTGCGTTCGCAAAAATCTTATCTATCTATCATTTTCAACCACAGACCACACTGTGTGGTCTGTGTTTTCAACTATTAAGAATTGGTCTACGTTGTTTTGTTTGGGACGAGAATCATTGAGGTGTGCACTCGCTTCTTGACTACGCTCCAATTCACACTGTTTCATTTTCCAAGAAACGAATGTAGCTTCACAGAAATTGAATATCTACCATATAGCCATGATCTGGCCCTGTTCGACTATTTTTTGTTCGCAAAGCTGATAGTTGAGTTGAAGGATAGAAAATTTAACAGTGACAAGAAATCAAACAGACAGTGTACACATTATATTTGATTTGATACACATTTTATTTTCATAGTGGCGTAGAAGCTTTAGTCAGACGTTCTGAAAAGTGTGTTGAAATAAAGGGACAATATATTGGAAAATAGTTACCATTTTTTTTATTTATGGCCTCTCTTTCAATGTTAGGCTAAGAACTCATGGATCATACTACGTAGTTCATTTCAAAATTTGTCTGTTGCACGTCGGCTCATTTTTCAAACTGCACACCATTTGAATACAAATCGAGCACTAATTATATCAGGGGACAAGTTTTGTTATTCCTTAGCCTTCCGTACATTCTATCCAATAAACTAACTCAAAAAAAAATAAAAAATTCTGACAAGCTCATAACTGCCGTTTTTATGCCGTTATTTGCCGTGAAATTTCCAAAATTTGCCAGGCTGCTAACTTGAATGAAGATGTAGCGGGCCACCCCCTAGAATATGGGTCTCCTGAAAATAACTGCATAGATAATTGCCACTTGGTTTGCAGTTCAAGAAAATATGATTGTCGACATTGTGGCACGTCGGCGTCCGGGGCAAAACTGGTGTAAAAAACATATCTACGTATGAAGTCCAGAATGATTTAATGGTAAGAAATGGCTTCTTCACGTTGTACTACAGATGCCAACGAGCCCCGAGGTCGCCAATGATATTTTCCTGAACGCTATTATCTCCCCAGCCTTGGCCCAAGCTAAGTCGCGTCGTTAAAGTCTGGGGGCTCCTAGATGGGCTATGATTTCAGTTTATAACTAAGTTAGCAGACTACACCATTATTTTTAAGAATAATTAACGTCACATTCTACGAATTTCACGGCATAGAAATGACAGTTTTGGAGCTTGTCATAATTCATTTTTTTATATGTTAGCCCGCTAACTTGACAGACTTAATAGAGGCGTGTCATATTAATTGAGAAACGTAATTGTACTAGTGTGTATTACCAACTATATAAATATTCGGATCAGTTCTTTTAGTTAACTAAATATTTATTAATGACAAAAATAGAGTTGAAAACACGTGGAAGATTATCGCTAGCGACTTGTGAGTCAACACAGCAATGTTTATTTTATTTATTTAGACAGACATCTGCATTGAACATATACCTGATCTTTTGATCTGAAATTTAAACTTATTTTTTTATGTAACGAAATTATGTCGTCTGCTTCGGATCATTAGTGACTCGTAGTAACAGGGAGTGATTTTAAATTATTTATAAACATATAAACTGGAATTAGAAACTTTATTAAGACATAAAATATTTTAACGCGCATATTAAAACTTCGAGAATAGCAGAAAACTTTATACTTTAACATTGACGTTTTCCCAAATCCATTTATTCGAATACAACCAAAACAGTGCTGTATCGCAAAAAACTAAGCGACAAAAATGCCACTAAAACTTTTTTGTAGAAATAATAATAAAAATAAAAGCATTAAAACATCTCACTCGCGTCTGTCATATTAGCAAAGTTATTTTGGAATGAAACTTTCAAGTTTTGTTTGCAATGTATGAGTGTTAAAATATCAATTTCTTTGTTAGCAAAAGCGGCAAGACCAGTTTTAGGTCCATAAGACCAAGACCAAGACCAAAATCGAGTAGTACAAGATTTGAGCGATGTCAAGACCCAGCAGTGTAAGGTTTATGAAAGACCAAGACCTAAGATATATAGAGAAAAAAGTGCTTTGGAACGTTTTCAAAAATTGATAAATAGTATAGTTATTGAAACTGAATACTTAATTGTATAATGTTAAATATACTGATCAAAGTTCTATTACGAGTTCTGGCTATTAAATAACGAGACTGGTTACGAAAAAGGGTTTTATTATAAAAATTATTCTACATTCGAATGCTCCCCTTCAATATACTTCCCTCCCCTCCCCACACACCTTTCCATAAAGTTTTTCCATTGATCGAAGCAGTGCTGGACGTCTTCTTTGGTGAGTGTTTTTAGGAGCTCTGCCATTTTTTGCTTTACCGCTTCCATAGACTTAAATCGGGTCCCTTTCAAAGCAGATCTTTTTCTAACCTTCAAAGGAAATCTGAGCAAGAGTTTTTGGTCAGGAGTTGAATTCTTTGGCACCAACTTCGCACAAACTTTTGTCATGTGTTGTTCCTCGTGTAAAATTTTTCTTTATCGGCGTTTACAGCCTCTGCAATCATCCGGATGCTCATTCGACGATCTGCATGCACAATTTGGTAGATTTTGGTCGCTCTTTCCGGAGTTGAAACAGTCACAGGGCGACCTGGACCCTGGTCATCTCTCGGACCTCACTAAAGCGCTTACACCGCTCAAAAACACGCGCACGAGATAGAAAATTGTCCCCATAGGCCTCTTGCAACAATTTATAGCATTCAGTCGGAGTTTTTTTTTTTCAATTTAACGTTGCTCCTGTTTTGAAAAAGCACGTTCGTTTCAAACCGCTACTGGACAAATACCATATCATCAGAAGATATCATTCATAGCATTTTGTCTATGAACTCACAGTTTTACCGATAAATTTCACTTAATTTGAGTTTCTTACATCTAGACAACAAATCACAGATCTGATTTCAACATCATCAATGGAGTAAATGTCTTCTACTTAAGTCGGAGTAACTGCCGCACATGCTCGGAGCTGGAGTCGCAACGTTACCGCTGATAGAAATTTCACATTTTCAATATACTCATAATTAAGTTGAAAACATTATTCGTTTCAATTGAAGGTGATATTTGGTTTATTTATGAGACCAAACCTGAGTAACCAGATTTGTTTTTTTGGTGTCGTTCATTTTTTACCATCAGAATTATGTTTTTATTGAAATTAATCAATGTATCAACTTTCGAAATAGTGAAATTGTTAAAAATAGGTAAGCTGGAAATTATAATCACTTTTATATAATTTAATTCCATAATTATCTTGATATCGTGCAGTAATTAATGAATTTACACCAGCAATTACAAAATGATGATTGTAATTCAATTTTAACATGATTAGTGCATAAATATTTTCATGATTGATTAAAATCATTCTTTGTTGCATACACGAAGTAAACACATTCAAATTGAATTTTGTTAACACGTTAAAAGCTACAATGTGTGATCAAAAACTTAGTCGTCTCAACTCAATAGGGTGTATCAACTTCGAAAAATGATAATTTCTTTGCACCTTGGTCAGGGCTGGACTCGAGAAGGTTATAATATTTTTATTAATCATATCTCGTGATTTATCTACCCTGTATACAGATTAAATTAAAACATCTCGGTTTTATGGTCGTAGTTGAACAAATAATATCAAGTAAATGGAACGACTTTCAAGCTGGAGATGTTTTTATTGTAATACAGTTGGTATGACAACTTGATATACAGTTCAGTGGATCTATATTTGAAAAGCATATCTACCCCTATGTATTTCCATAACGACTTCCTTCTATATAATAATGACCCTCCAGATATTTCGACTGAGAAAATTCTCTGACAAGCAGTTAAAAATAGAATTTCAAATGAAAAGGATTTTGGATAATGTAAAAGGCAATTTGTTATACGTATATTTCGGTTGGACAAACTATTTTTTATCTTTAGAAATTGTCTTTTACGAAAATCAACTGTCATTTTTCTTTACCGTCTTTTTTCTGTCATTTTTCGTTATAGACGGTTTTTTATAGATACAAATTGTTATTTTACTTAAAAAAGAAACTTATATTCAAGTTTATTTTCTAAATTATATATTCGAACATTATGAATTTTTAATGTTTCAATTCTGAATGTGGTATACTTCAAATTGCGTCATGGGTTTCCTAACTTTCCTATTATCTTCCAGAGTCCTCTTCTTAATAATGGATAATCAGTACTAGTTTGAATCAATTATCACTTAAAAAAGATAAACTCACTTTGACAAAGTCTAGTTATCAAGAAAAATAAAAGTTTATATAGAATTAAGTCGAAAATATCATAAAACACTTCCACTAAACTTGCGTGCATAGCAATCTGCCCACTGTAAACTTTTGACTTCAACTATATATTTTTTAAATTATTCGCCAGATCAAAAAAAAGCTGTTTGAAAGACAATTTAATATGTTTTAATGTGAGTATGTGTCGACGTAAGATAACACATGAATTGCAAAAATCTCGATATATCCATAAGCCGTGAGACCTCTTTGTTTCGTGCTCCCATAGAAATTGCACACTAGATCATGCAGGAATCACATCTACAAGCACCCCGCTCTTCAAAGCAGCAAGCGGCAATTCACTGACTTAGTCTTCGGGACACTTTTCTTCTTAGATTGCTACCATGAAGGCCTTTTCTGGTCTCATCTGAGAACAGAACAAATCCCCTTAATCCAGCGTCCAATTTAGATGATCCTTTGCAAAACGCAGGCGTGCTGGGACAAATCTCAGGTGTTCTAGGTGACAAGTTATTTTCCTGCAGTCTTCGAATTACCGTCCACTGACTAATAGTTATTTCTTGCACCTCACGCAGCTACCGTTGCACTTGAACGTCATCAAGGTGACGATTTATTAATGTTGTTGACACGAGCGGTTGTAAATCGCCTTCAGCCTGTTCCGGTTCGCCTATGAAAGGATTCAGACTCCTCATAACTCTGGCACACTCTTCGAACCACTTTTGTAAACACAATAATTTTAATATTTGGTGAATAATTAAAAAAAATATATAGTTAAAGTCAAATAAAACAAAAACATTTGCCCCTATATTATCCGTAGCACAATCTGTTTTTCGACCGTAGAAAACTCGCTCCAAATTTGAAATACTATATTAGCTACACATTCAGATCCTTCTTTGAGATTAGGTTAAAGCCCGTAGTAATTTTTCTCACGCGGTTCTTTCTACACATCATTATATATTTCAGAAAGCTGATTTTCAACAAAAGGCCATAACAATATTCCAAATAACAAAGGGTATATTAAATTCTTTATGCCGGTATGGAAGTAAAATAGGTAAGCAGCTAGGGAGAAGAATTCAAAATTAGATAACAATAATAAAACAAAGAGAAGGCTATTGTTTATTTTCATAATGAATAGCGTAATCGAAAGATAAAACGGTTGGAAAAATAAAGTAAGACAATGGAACTGGTTAGATAGTTGATGATGATGTAGTGCGCATCAATTTTAGTTATAAGATGTTTCCTTTGATGAAATTAATATTCAATACAATATCAAGGAAGAGGTAAAATAAGTTTTGTCGTTTGATATACAAATCACCTCAACCAAATATTGGGCGCACTTCGGAAAACTGGAAAAACATTAACAAAAATATTAAATATAATAAGTTCAAAAATATAAATCCCATGTTACACCTATACGAGAGTAGTATGAGTTTCCGACCTAACGAAGAAACAACATTTTATTTCTTTTCCAAATATGAATATGAAGATGGTCCCAGAAGTATCTTAACCTAGAGATGGCGGTAGTATACCACAAAGTACACAATCTATACATCATATTTTGTTTAATATCTGTTTGGCAGCCATAAATAATCAACGTTTTCAATGAATTTGTAAACATGGAGAAAATTGGTCATCGTTATTTGACACAATACTTTTATTTGAAAGGCATAAGCCCAATCAATATAAAAGCTGAACTAGATTCTAGTCTGAGTGAGACTGCTCCGTCAATATCAACAGTAAAATATTGAGTAGCAGAGGTCTTACGACCTGAGGAGACCAGCATCGCAATGGTCGACCAAATGAGGTGACGACTTCAGAAATGTTGAAGAAAATCCACAAAGCGATACTGAATGATAGTCGACTAGCTGGGCATTTTAAAAAGTGCAGTAGATCGCATATTAATTGAAAATTTTGACAATGGAACAAAAACAGCGTCATTAAGACGTTTCCATCGAGTGTATGGCAATTTTTTACCATATATCTGAACGAATTTTTGCACTGTTTCATAACCATGGATGAATCGCGGGTCCATCACATAATACCCGAAACAAAATAACAATCAAAACAATGGACTGAGAAGGGAGAGCCGGCTCCAAAGAAGGCAAAGTCGTTCCATCGGCAGCCAAGTTCATGGCGTCGGTTTTTTGGGAAGCGCGTGGAATAATTTTCATTGAGTATCTCGAAAAAAGAAAAACTATCCTCGTAGTTGCCATATTATTCCTCAAAATTAAAGCTTATAGATGTGATAACATTTTCTTCTGATGAAAATCTCGTTGTCCTCTCTTTTTCTTCAAATGCGATCGGTGTTTTGCAATTCCTCCCTTTACTTCATCAAGCCATGATGCTTTCTTGTTGTTGTTTTACTTTTTTGAAGATATTCGATGAACCCAAACCTATCATTATCCCAAAAAACGGTCGTCATCACTGTTGATGACCTTTTTCGGAGCAGGTACGACCTTTGCAATCCACTATAATGACTGTTATTTCGTTTCAAGAATGTAGTCGTGGATCCAAATTTCATCTACAGTTATGAATCGACACATTCGCTTGAACTGCGATAATAAGTCGTGGATAATGTTCATTTGAGTGCGCTTTTAGTTCAAAGTAAGCAAACGCAGCACCCAGCGTATTATTACTCACTCTTCATATAACAAATGCATTGTTTGATACGCCTATAACTTTTCTATCTCTTTAATCTGAATTCATCAGTCGGTCAATATCATTTGGTGGAAGTTTTCGATGATATCGCTGGTTGTCACAGTTTTTTGGCGTCCCGAATGTTTGCCCAAATTTTATTGCCTTTCAAATCAATATTTGATATTTTCTAAAAAATTTTCAACGACTTGTTGTTAACCCGAAACTAAGCTTCCAAAGTGGTTGGAAGAATCTCTTAACGTATTCGTAAATATATTTCCAAGTAGAGGTCGGAAACTTTTCCTACAAATCTCGTATTAATATATGATATAGAAACTAGAGTTGACAACGAAAGAAAGACAAACACCCTTGGAGCAACTGAGATGAAAATTCTGAATAAAAAAGTTTCGGTTTGAGAGAAACAGAAAACCCCATACATAAAGCATGAATTTGAGAACTTTAAAGGAGAAAAGCTCGGAATGAGTATGTGGACAATGGATAGAGATAAGACGCTTTTTATGTAGATGTTAAAAATGCTGGATGGAATTATCCAAATAGAGCTGACTTATAGAATATACAAAGAAAAAAATGGAAGAATCAAGAAGTTTAGTTTTGAAGATCAAGTGTTTGTAATGGCGAATCTATTGAGTCCCGTTTCCTCACAGATTTGGAATCGAGATTCTGTCCAATATTGTGATGGTAAAACAGCCTTGCTCCATCTGGGTGGAACTTCCTGGTGTAGTAAAAACTTTTCTTATAGTTTTTTCAACATTATGTTAGAATAGTGTTAATGATAATTGACAAACATCATACAATGATACAGTTTTTGATTTTGTAGTAATTATTGCACAAATATCAACTTTTTTCGAATATTACCCCTTTCTAAGATTTTCTAGTATCCAGCAGAAGCAAATAATTCAACTACAGCTTATGAGCTTATCATAATGAGTGAAATATTTGAAAAAAAGTTTGTTAACGTAAAAAGATCTGCATCAATATATAGTTATAATTATAAGAGAAATAAATCAATTTTTGGGTTGTCCCTAAGTTTTGGAAAAGAACAGATATCATTGTAACGAAAACTGATGATATCAAAGTAAGAGGAATCGTCTTTGAATAGATAAGTTTCTGGATCGAATCTGTCACTAAGTCTTTCTGTCAATTCACTCTTTTTACCGGACGTTTCCAACTCACGGTTCTCTAGTTCGGCTTTCAGTTCCATCAATTTCAGATCACTTGGTCTCTTTGCCATTGGGTGAATCAATAAACACTGTTTCCTACGTCCTTAATCTATTTACACACTATACAATACACTCACTTATAAATATCACTCATTGCGTTCACACAAATCATTTATATACCTAAATAAAATTCTACAAAGTTCTAGAGCAAAAAGATACAAAAGGAATAAATAAATAGACTTTCCTATAAATTATTTAGGAGAAATAATGTAAATAAATTGCCAGCTACTAAAAAATTATATACAAATAAACATCAAACGAGCCTTTTATTAAAAATGTGAAAGACGATGCCTGAAAAGCGCCGCGCGAATTCGCCGCATTCTTAAAATTCCATAGTTGCCGGACGGGGCCAGCTTCAGAACCATTTTACGAACTTGTTCATAACATTATAATGATTCTAAAAATATCAAAATCTGCAAAGTAATTTTATGTAGATTCTAACTGACTTCTTACAATGATCTATATTAAAATCAACCCTTTGCTGTAGCTTCCATAAATATCCGCTCAATTACCACAATCTTTTAGGCGACACACGTCCCACAAAACAATTCAAAATATTTTGTGAGAAAATTAAATAATACATTTCCCTTAACCTCGTTATTCAGGTGTGTTGCGAGGAATATGTTACGGCATTCCCAAGGGAAATGCGAACAATGTTAAAATCTTCTACGTGTGAACATTTTTACAAGACTTTTATATCTAGTTGTCGACTTCAGAGCTTCATACATCTTCTAAAAAAATAAACAATGAGCAAATTTAATACAATTTTTATTTGGAGTCAATCTAGTTATAATATCGATTAATAAGTGACCGATTTGAAGGATAGAGATTACATCTAAACATATTTTCATATATATGCCACATTTTACAGTACACCCTATCATTCAGAATATTTATGACTCCATTGACCACCTTGCAAGCTCTAGCGTTGTCATTACTTTAATCTGGATATCGTCTAACGCTGGAATACATGGAAGTGAACTTTCAGATCAAGCTCCAAGTTCCATACGCGACCGATGGGCAAACCATTGGACAAGTTGCAACACCAAGCTACATGAAATTCAAGGGTCCATCGACTTCAGAAACCTAACTTCCATCGGTCATAGAGGCTCAGTTGTTGCTCGCAGACTACGAATCGGGCAGACTCGACTGACTCGTGGACATTTAATGGCCGCTTATGATCCTCCCAAATGTCAGCACTGGAAAATACCACTTACAATCAACCGCATACTAATAATTTGTTCATAGTATTCCAATAAACGCCGTATCCACCAGTTAGGAAATTCGCTCCAAGAAAGTCTTGATAATGCTGAACAATTACCAAGCCTAATTCATTCATTTAAGAGACATTAATCTATATAATGAAATTGTACCAGAATTGTACCAGAACTATACCATTTGTCATTGACCTCAGTTGTCGAGATACGTTAATTAAAAAAATCAATAGTTTGTTGGAAATGTTTAAAGTGATCAACTCATTGCCACCTGCACGCTACATGCATTATTTTGGTTCATTTCCAGGACAATCAACCAGCAAGGACGACTTTAAACCTGGCCGTACAAGCACTGATGATGTTCAATCATCATAACGTCTAATAAAGACAGTAAAACCAAAGAACTTGAAGAAATTTTGCTTTAAAGCCACAAAATAGTATTTAAAGAGATAGTAGACATTATGAAGATATTAAAATGTACCTCTACCAACCGGATGACATTGTGAATACTTTTGCTGATTATTTTCATTCAAAATATATCACCTTTTCGATTCCTGATTGTGAAAATATTGTGGAAAGTTTCATACAAATGAAACATATATTATAAAAAAAAACTGATGAACTAAGTTTCTATTTGACATTCAACAGCTTATTGCTTTTCCAATAATTGTTCAAACTAGCGCTTTCTAAGACTGAACCCGCATATTCGTAGCACTAAGCCAATCAAATACCAATTTCAATACAATAAAGAAGAAAACAAAATATGAAATAGATAAAAATTGGAATTGAATTAGAAGAAATATATAAAAACAAAAGAACTAAAATGAATTTTTATACAGAGTTTCTCCGAACTAACAAATTTATTTCTGCTTAGAGGAGATGGATTATATAAAGCTGTTGCTTCGAGGCCCTTAAGATTAGATTTCCACAATGATTGCTGATCAATACATTGGGACTTTTTTGTTGTGACGTTTCGTTTACCAGCTTATAGGTTAACGTTCCTTTAAGGCACCTAATGATTCTCTTAGCTGCTTACCACAAAGTTTTGGTAAGTCTATTCAGGAATGGACTCAGATATCCAATTCAAACTGCTACGTCTGGATGACATGTCTGGGAAAGATAGATCAACTCTCTATTTGGTACCTTGATAATATTACTTTCAGGTATTAGTGGTTTTTCTTCCATATAAATTGGACTCTATTCGTTTCCATGATTTTGAAGTTGAACTAGTTGAGAGGCCGTTTAACTCCTTACCCTCCTCTTCATAGCTTCTTCGTAATTTTTCGGGAGGATACAGTGAAAAACATCAAAATTTTTAAGGTCTACCTTCATGGATCAGTCCTCCTCTTCACTGATGAGGAAACTTTGTCAAAATCTTCTGGTTCTATTTGATTTTTTTTCCTCTTCCAAGGTTGATTCAAACGCTCGTGTCCTGTTTTTCCAAATTTTTCCTCCCTACTACACTAGAATATGGATGTATAAAAAGATTATTAAAAAGTTTGATGAAACATCTCGAACCGAGTACCAAATAGGCATCTCATTATTTAGTGGTAGCAATTTTTTAGATAATTTAAATAATTTCCAGCGATTCCTAATTTTCGCTGTTTATTCACGAATTTAATTCTAAAATAAATATTGTGATAAACATTATGATTCGAATACACCCGAAACCTGTAGAACAAATACCAACACAGAAATTCCTCATATCTGCGAAACTAACTTCTGGCAGGTATATATATTATATATATGTATTGTTTGTTCCAGAAACTTCACATACGCTAACTCCTGGGCGTATATTTTCCGCCCTACAAATTTGATAAGGTTAAATTAGGTTCACGACGTTGAAATCGATTATATTTACACAATAACGGTGACATTAGAGAAAAAAATGCAACGTACCAGATACGTTTCTCTAATCTAACCTCTTCTCATATCTACGCATTGGTATTTATCATCCAGTGAGTATTTTCACTTCCTGAATCAGTCCTTGATGTTAGTTTTAGACATTGTCTACAGTGCATTCGACTGGGTGTTTTTTGAGCTACAATTTCAATTTTTAATTTGGGTGAGAATCAGTTCTGGATGTTAGTTTTAGACATTGTCTACAGTGCATTCGACTGGGTGTTTTTTGAGCTACAATTTCAATTTTTAATTTGGGTGAGAATCAGTTCCGGATGTTAGTTTTAGACATTGTCTACAGTGCATTCGACTGGGTGTTTTTTGAGCTACAATTTCAATTTTTAATTTGGGTGAGAATCAGTTCTGGATGTTAGTTTTAGACATTGTCTACAGTGCATTCGACTGGGTGTTTTTTGAGCTACAATTTCAATTTTTAATTTGGGTGAGAATCAGTTCCGGATGTTAGTTTTAGACATTGTCTACAGTGCATTCGACTGGGTGTTTTTTGAGCTACAATTTCAATTTTTAATTTGGGTGAGAATCAGTTCTGGATGTTAGTTTTAGACATTGTCTACAGTGCATTCGACTGGGTGTTTTTTGAGCTACAATTTCAATTTTTAATTTATTTAATTTAATTAATTCAGGCATTGGTGTGTGTTTTTTCAACTTAGGTAAAAACTAAAAGTCGTAGAGAGCTACATCGGGACTGTACGAAGGCTGACGAAGCTGTACGACTTAGTGCTTTGGTTTGACTTTGTTTTGATTGTTTGAGAAGATATTTTCAATACTTTAATGTAGGCTTAATATTTTTTGAACAAACCTCGTATCGAGCGATGCGTTTAAACTATCGATGTCATTTTAAATTTTTAAAATTTACACTGCACGCGAGTTTTATTGGAAAAAATTGTCCCATATACTATCGCCAGTCAACTCATTTTATATCAAACTTTATTGATGAATTTTGTACTTTATAGTTCGACGTTAAGTTTATTTGGAATAGAATAGAAGTTGTAGTTGGCTCAAAATGTAAAATCGTTATAGAAAGATTGTTGTCTACATCGAGTTCTTAAATTACATCGTAAATTTGTTTCCAATACGAACGTTACAGGAATCAGTGAAAAATTTATGAGTGAAGTAACAATATTTTTTCAAAATATCATTCAAAATACCAGATGTAACCAAAAAGCGTGGCCAATTAATTTCCTTCGAAGTCATTTTGAATGAACCAATTAAAGAAAACATCGATGAGAATGATTAAGTTAGTTATTATGAGAAAGAAAGAAGAAACAACCAAAACAAAAATTGAAAACACCACGAATACATTTAGAAAAGAAAATATATAAATTGGGGGAGATAGAAAAGATAAGAGACAGTGAAAGATATAGGTACAAGAGTTACCGAATATATATTTATAAAAGTGAAAAGAATAAGAAGAATTTTTTATTGATCAATCAATTTAGCATTGAAGAAGTTACAAATATAAATCGGAAATAAGACAAAATAATAATTTGAGTATAAAATGCAAAACTGGAGAGTTAAATAATTATAGAATTTTATCATCATTTATCATATAATTTATATCATTCTCCAAAATTAGAAGCTACAGAGATATTTAAATTAGATATACAATCAAGAATCAAAAACGAAAAGAAGGTTCATTTTTAAAATGAACGAATACTAGGCAATTGACAGTCGATGTAATAGTAAGATTTCCTAGTTGATTTATATTGTAATGATCTAGTTAACGATGTTGATGACGTAACAGTTAATCGAATGAATTCTACATCGTTAGTGTAAAATGTTACATTGTCAGCGTCTAGATTAAAAAACATTATTCAAAATTAAAAGAAATATATTGTTTTGTACGGTTCAACTTGAAATGCCGAAATATTCTTGTAAATACTCAATATACATCAGATAATATAAATATAAAAAAAGTAGTACACTTAAACAACAAGAAATAATCAAATATCTCGTTATATAACTAAAAACAATTAAAGGGAAAAAGATAATAAACAAAACGGATGTTGGAAAAGTATTGTGGTTGACTTCCAAAAACCAGAAGAGAAACGTCGACTGGATAGCAGTCGAGGAGATGCTATTAAGTATTGATCCGATACAGTTTGATGATTTCACAATAAAGGGAATCACTGACGTAATCAAAAAATGGGAAGCACCGGGAATTGATTATATTCAAAACTGTAGCCATTCAATTTTCTCATCTCCTAAAGAACTCAGAAGATTTCATAACATTTCTATCACTGGGTACCACTAATTTGCTCCCAAAGAGCTCCTAGATTGATAATCCCACTCAGAACAGACCTATCACGTGCTTTCTCACTTACAGCTTGTATCACTGATAGAAAATTACATCTTAGCGGAAGAACAGAAAGATTGCAGAAGGTATCACCAAGGGAGCAAATAACAACTTTCTGTGGACTCGGCTAGCACAGAAAGATCGCCGGAATATACACACTACATTCGTAGATTACAAGAGAACATTTGATAGTGTACTTCTTGTCTTGTACATTTACAGAGTCCGTCCAACTACTGCAAACTTTCTTTCAACAATGATGATAGGATACCAAACCAAACCTACATCTGCAAATGTCTCCAACTTCCTTCAGTACTGATACCCATTCGTAGTGGTGACTCCTTGAGTCCTCCGTGGTTCTGTCTTGCGATGAATCTCCTATTTACCATGCTCAATTATTCAAGGTACGAATTCGACATTAAAGCTAACAGAAACACCAACCGTAGCATCTCCCATCTTCTCTACAAGGACGATATCATACGCAGCAAATGAGCGTCAAATCAATCGCTTTCTAAATATATCAGTTTGGATTGTCTAAGTACAAGATTCTACATATCGAGAAAAGCATTGTCATGAACGGAAATGTTCAATTGCACAACGGAGATGTCTTACAGGCGATCAAAAACGAAGAAACCTACAAATACCTGGGATTTCAACAGACTGAGTTGTTGCACCACAAGCAGGCAAAATCTAGAATCCAAAATCAATCCTAACCAAAAGAGTAAAGTCACCGAATTATTCTGGAAGACTCAAGTGGACGAAGACATAACTAGAGGTTAACACGAACAATAATGACGAAGAACAACAACCACCACCCGAAGACATCCACTATTACAACAACATTACTCCGAAAAGAGAGCGGGAGATGATTGATCGAACTCAAAACGGATTGAGACCAAGAAGAAGGCCTCCTCATAATATAACAACCAGAAGAGACATCTAGAGGATAATATTACCTATCATTATGGATCTTAAGAAAGCTTTTGATAAAGTTCTTAGAAGGAAAGAATGGAAAAACGAATGAGAAGGAAATAGAAGATATGTGTTTCTATGGCCAGTAAAAAAGGATAGAAAATATAAAGTTAGTTCTTGTTTACTGTTGGTGACGTGCGGGGTGAGGTGAATTTGATCAACTGTATGTGTGTACATAAAAAAGTGATGCTTCTACATTTCATACAAAATATAATTTACGTCTTATTCACAACCCAGATATGAGAGATATATTAAATTTTATTTGTTGTTTGAGGACCTCAAGATAGATAAAAGGATAAACAGTAACGTTATTGTGAAGGAAAACATAATTTTAACTGTTAGTAATGTGATACTGGTGTGGCTTTCAGAGCACGAACACGATGTTTTCAAAAACAAACATCAAAACATACGTCGGAATACAAATAGGAATTTTTCGCCGCTGAATTTCAATAAAACGCTCTCCAAATAAACTGAAAATACAGAAACCCATTACCACTCACATTTCTTATAGCTCGTGATACCACAATAGACCAACAAGTTTGAAGTTGTTGCCAGACACCCCAACCGCGACTTTCGTTGCGTGTGAGAGATTTTTTTAACGCCCGTAAGCCATTTGTGAAAGCTCGATGTGTGTTGATGACTTTTTACGGATTTTCTTTCTTTTTTAAGACGCTCTATATTTTCATGTAAGCTCGAGACGATCTGATATAATATTTATAAAAGAATATCTCTTGAAAAGGAGCTTTCAAATTTTTTATAACTCCATCCTATATTCTCTTCTCTCTAGGAGACGAATAGAAGTTACCACGAATTATATCTTGAAAATATCAAATCAACCCACAAGAAGACAATTTTAAAGAATTCTAAGAACCACTCTGGATCCCTGGTTCTTCTGGAGGACAATTATGAGCGATATTTAGGGTGGGGATATTTATCTATAATTCTACTTTGAACTTAGAAAAGAATTATTATTATACCTTCAACTGAATATTGAATTATAAAACGTAAATAGACGAGTAAAATGTTCCTGCCTGTAAGGGAGTTTGGTTTAAACAGGGTACCAGACGTAAACTGAGTTCTTTTTGTACCCCATTCGTCTATTAGAACTTTGTGCTACCTTTTGTTGTATTACTTCTAACCCCCTTCTTGAGTAGCTTTATCAACTGATTTCAGTTTTTCTTTACATGTTTTTCGGTTGTGCGAATGATCCACAGCAACCCCTTTCGTGTCTACTCGATAAATAGAAAATTTATTCACTCTAGTTAATTTAGCAATTCTTCATTAGCTTATAATTTAAAAGAACGCCATATTCCTATTTACATAATGAAAGTTATGAATTAAATTAATCTCACCAAGCCACGCCAATGCTTATCGCAGACTTTCTGGCAGGTATATTTCGAAGAAATTGTATACATACAGCTTCGGCCAGCAGAAATGCTTTTATGTTTACGATTCGATGTTTTCATTGGTAAATAGTGGAGATGATCAGTCCACGTGGACTGACGGTTTGTTAGATGTTTAGCGGAGTAAATATTATTTTTAATTTTTTAATTTGGTATGAGTACCGTGCGTATTTATGAAATATTGATTGTTCCTCTCATAACTGTCTTCTGCATCTGATATCGGAAGAACTATAAATAAGAGATAGAGTGGTTGATAAAATTATTTTAATCAACAGATGATCCTGTTTATTTATGACTGTTTAAAGGTAAGCTCTACGGTTAATAGTAGATTTTATAGAAACCGTATACTTTCTTACAACACAAAATAAATTGAGCCCGTAACATAATATAGGGGTAAATAAAAAATCACTTGAAATTAAACAGTTTTTTATTTATTAACAAAAAAATCCAATTTTTAATTATACTTCTTTGAAACATTAAACAAAAATGAAAAAAAAAGATTCTACGTTTGATTTTACCGAACTCCTTTAATGATTGGTTCGTAATTTATCTTACATGCTATATCTGCTTCGATAAAACTGCTGAAAGTCTTTATTGATCCATAGTATTTCTTAAAAATTTTTTTTAATTACTTTTAATTTTGGAAAGCTTCTTTCAGCGAAAGCAGTACTTGCAGGTATTGTTAAAAAAATTCTAAAGACAATGTTAATATTTGGGTAAATTTCTTTCAAATCGGTTTCTATGATATATTGGAGCAGATGTGTCACGTCTCTAATAGAATTGGAAAATTTGGGATCATATTTTGTAACTCCTCATAAAACTCATAAGGTTGGAAGTTACTGCTCTCACCTGCTAGCAGGACTGTGTGTTAATCCTGACAGTTTTCCAGTATTTCATCTTTTGGAATTTTTTTTAACTTTTTTAAGTTATAGAGAACCAAAATTTTCAAAAAGAGAAAGCCACAATATTGAAAATGTTGATTTAAAGACCTAAATCTCACAGAATCAATCATAGTGTTTAATAACTCTGTTTCATACCGGTTTTTAACAGTCTCTTTAGGTTGATCGCTGCCATCATAATCAAAAATCCTTTCCTTTTTGGCTACTCTTTAATTTTCAAAATCTTTCGGCAAATCATAACTGCTTTTCTCAAAAAACTGACGAGTGTCAGAAAGCATTTTTCGAATCCAGTTTGTCCATAATCACAAAATGTACGCAAATGTTCAAGAGTAATGCTTAAATGGACTTGTACAGATTGCCATAATTTGCTTATGGTATTGACACGCGTTAATAACTCATACGATAAATTCCAAACTAAACATTTCGTTTAAAACGGAATCGCAATCACCGCTTTCCCATCTTATGTCTGATAAAGGCTTCATAATAAGCTTTAATTTATCTTTGATTATTTTTCAGCGTTTACTGGACCTGTAAAATATGAACGCATAATATACAGTAATTACGGAGACATTGGTATCCAAAGATTTTCTAATGACGTCGTGTACTTTTAGTACAGCGAGGTCGTTGGCGGTGGCCCACTCCTTACGCCGCCTCTGTTTAAAATGAATTAATTCTAATTCCTTTACTATAAATTAAGGATAACAAAGAAAATAGAATATAAAAAGTGATGTGTATGCGTTTAACTAGACTAAAAACAAAAACTTCTGGTCGAACGAACGCACAAACAAGGTTGAAAATATTGAAAAATAGATTAAAATCCGCTACCGCCGCCGCGTCGTACCGTCACGGTTGTGCTTAACGTCGTCACAGTATCGGCATGAGAGAAACATGTTAGTTACGCATACATACACGAGTTCAAAGGACTCGATGGAATCTAATTAACCCCTTAATATGAAGACCTGTAATTTCAAACTCTATCCCAACACTGGTTGGTTTGTAATATAATGCCACTACATGTAGATACTGTTTTTGTGGTTATAGTTTAAAGGGGGTTCGTTTTTCAAGGTGAGATAAATAATATCAAAATGCTTAGGGCGTGGAACGGAAAAACAATTAAAACATTATTTTATTTGTATTTGTTAGCATTTATATGTTATTCAAACCATGATTCTTTTCAAAATTAAATCAAAACATAACACAGTTCATTCAATATTTGATCCTTTCACATTGTATCCTCAATTTTTGGCTCTAAGCATCAAAATTGCCGAAAATATTGCGCTCTACAAATAGATTTTCAAGAGAAAACATTTTTCACCACTAATTTTTCCAAAGTTAATGAATTATCGGTAAAAAAAATGGTATAAATTAAAATGATTATTTATGGAAATATAGTAGAAGTGTTTCTGAAAAAGAATGTAAGATTTTAAATTTTGAAAATTCACCATTGCAGCAGAGAGAACTGAATTTATACAGTGTGTCTACTTAAGTTGGAACTATATGGAAAACTTTTTTATTAGCGGTTTTATGAAAAAAAGTTATTCTTGATTAAAAGTTCTGTATGGTCCAAAAGTTAAAATGCGACAATCAGATATCAATTTTTTAAAGCAGTATACGATGTATGTCAAAAAATGTTAATTTTTTGCTACAGTGTAGAAGTATTTTTACAATTTAGAAAAATGTTAGAAAGTAAAGTTATTTTGAATTAAAAATTATATTCAAATATGCAATTACAGCCATTTATTATGAAAATTCAGGTTTTGTGATTATTTACTAATCATTCCGTATTAATTATTCTGGCGGTACAAAAATTTTAAATAAATTTAAGGCTTGCGAATGAAGACACTAAATTTGAAGTGATGCTTTCTGGTAGTGATATTGATTCATTCTATATAAAGTAAAAACTTAGTTCTAGCAATTAGAAAATGAAATGAATAGTGGAACCGAGTAACAGCTCTAGAAGCAATTCAGAACAGTCAATTTCATTCGTTACAAATCTGTGAAGGAATATCAAGAAAGAAAAGTTTGTCTATTTAACGGGCAAACAACAAAATATATTCTGACAAGCTCAAAAACAGCCGTTCTCTTGCCGTAAAGTTCCCAGAAATTGCCGTTAATTATTGTTAAAAATGACTGTTGTTAACAATGACTAGACGTAATTGCAAAGAGAATTGTCGTTTAAGAAAATATCATTGCCAACATCAGGGCACGTCAGCATCCGGGATAAAACGGGAAAAAACCACTTCTACGTATGAAATCCAGAATGATTCCCCGTTTTACCTCAGATGCCAACGAGTCCCGAAGTCGGCAATGTTATTCTTGTGAACGGCAAATCAAGCGGAAATTATCTACGTGTTTCAATACACTTATTGTTTAGAGGGAACTAATATATAATAATAGCTGGCCACTCAATGGAAGAATATTCGAACTGAAATCATAAATTATTGCCCCTTCAATTCCCATTCAAGAAAATATATCGGGGCACGCTGGAATGAGGATCGCTAACAAATACAAATAAAAAACTTGAGGACATGAACTACAGGAAACAGCTCTTTTCACAAGCTGGAAAATTGCCATTTCCATATCGTTTTTGCCATTAAAATATCTCACTTGGTAAAAAAATGTAAGAATATGATTAAACAATTTATTAAAACTACGTTGTAGAATTTTTAATTTAACAGCGCGTTTACTATCCTCCGATCTGACACGAAGTAGAAACCTAGAGAACCCGAGAATTTCCGAGGTCTCCCCTCCACCATCACGCCGTCGGCATATTCCATTGATCAGCGACAGCGGTTCAGTGCTTTATGAGATTCTTCAGTTTGCGTGTGTTCAGTTCAATCAAGTGCCGTTAGATTCAAATTGTCGTAGTTGACTTTTAGTATACTGTGATATGAGTCGTTGTTATTCAATTTCTTTCTGTTAAATCCTTTCACCATTCCTCCTCCAGTGCAATTGTCTTTGTTAAATTTAGGTGATCGGTGTGGCTGTCAATCCAATCCATTTAATTTATGGTTACAACTAGATTTTCGGTCAGAACTATTCTAATAAATAACCAAAACAATTGACAATAGATTTGTGATATTCGTTTTGTTTTAGACATTTTGTACAATGTCGTACAATGAACTGATCCTTATCCCTAATAAAATCACAACATAACATTGTATCTCGAAATGGGGATTGCTTTAGAAGATCTTCGTACACTAATGATAATAGATACGATCAAATGTAATACAAGTATTCAAATGTTTGATCTGGTTAAGAGATTTCCTGCAGAAGTGTTTGCTATTCAAACATCTATGACCTTGGAATTGGATAGTTTAAAGCACAGAATTTCACAGAAATATGGTTTTAGAATAAAATGTTATTGAATTAATGGATCTATTAACATGAATAGAATGAAAAAATTTTATTAACACGTTAACTGCCTAGTTTACTTTGTAAGTATAAGTCGGTTGCCCAGCCGGAGTTAATTTGTGGTTGGCATCAATCGTCTGGCGCCAATGATTCGTTTTTGGCTGTTTTGCGGCACTCGGTACCAATAAACTCAAGCTGTTTGCAATGAATTTTGTGGTGTTGGGCATCCGCAATAGCCTATTAAAACGCTGTAGTTGCGTCATAAAACGATTATTTTTATCTAGTTTAGTGGAAATAAAATGTAGGTATAAAGTTAAAATTTTGTACCAATAAGCCATTCGAATACCATCAAAACGGAGCAAATCAATTTTAAATGTCTAAATATCATAAAAATTGTATTGAAATGAATTAGATAGTTATTTATCCAACAAATGAGTGAAGTAATACTTTTTTTCACGAGTAGGACTATTTAACCGGAGGCAATTCCTACGAGTGAAAAAAAAGATGCTTTACTCACGAGTTTCATACAAAATTTCTTCTCCATCCGTAGACATAAAAAAATTCGACAAAAATACTACACTCCTTTCAAATAGACATAAAACGGATTTTCTTGAACGAATATCACTATTTTGATAAAATAATTTTATAATTGCATTAAGAAATGACACGTTACGGCACTATTTTTAGCTCAAAGGCGTGAAAAAATGACCGATTCAGAAGTTACATTCCACTATAAATGCAAATGAATGTAAAAACATGTATATTATAACGGACGTAGAAAAAATATATTCTATAACTAGAATGAATGGAAGTTTTTATTTCTTTTTTAAACCATGATGCAGTTTTTCAGATATAGAGGTGATTTTTCTGAGCACACAGGACAGAAATAACGTATTTAACTCGCTAACTCGCTTTACAAGTGTAGTTATAAAGAAAAATAAAATTTTGGAGGTCCATCCTTAATGATAACAAATTCTGCGACTTGATTCGTCTTCCATATTATCTAAATATTTATTTATTACCTTCATTCCAACAATCTTCTAATAAAATGTAATTTCATCCCTTCTTTTTCAATATTATCCAACTTAATGGTTAATCGCGATATTTTTAGACAAAACAAAAAATGTCTTCAATATCTAACTGAAATATAACTAACACACTGGGTTGTATACTAGCCAAATGCTTTTGTTGATATTATTTTTCTTCATTATTTATCTGGTGTTAAAGCGATTTCAGCAATTTTTGCTTGGATACAGCCGACAACTCGTCGAAACTAAAATTCGAAATATGAAAAAGTTATTTAATTATTATTCTTATATCAACATCATAGCGTCCAATAGGGGTTTTTATAAAAATACGGGACTATTAAAGTTGCAGCCGACTACAAGTAAAGCCCTTTTCAAAATGACACACCAACGCCCCCACAATGCGAATTTGAAAATGGGAATTTAAGGATAATTGAGAAGATACTTTTGAAAAATGGTACTTTGTGAGTTATGGTAATAGAATCAATATAATACATTTGTTATCATTGAGAATAATCACCTTATAGTTATTAACAATCTTTTTTCAACATAACACAATTTTTCAGAAATTAGTATCTTTTTGGGAGCCTGACTTTTCCAACGAGTTCAAGAAACAATTCTTTCGACATCTAGTTATAAAATATGAATTTTGTTAAGAATTCGTCAAGTTCCTTAACAGCAACAAACATTCTGATCTGTTTTGGTAGCATGCACCAACCATTTATATTTTCTTCTATTTAATAATTGGTACAAGGCAATAACACTTGATGACATTGTTCACCGACTAACTCCATGTCGTCTGCTTGTGTCGTGTCGATGTTGCACTGCTTTGATGGCACAATAACCTCAACTTGTAATGGGCAGTGAACGTGTTAATACGGCATTTGTAATTAAATTACTATAACAGTTGGCAGATTTAATTATCGTATTCCGTTTCGTTTTCATTTTCTTCAATGATTTGTACTCCAAAATTTATTATTATTTCTTTCCAATTTCATCTACATGGGCGTTAATGTTTTACCATCTTACTGAAATAGTTCTTTTATCAATTTTTCCATATCAGCTAGTTAGACTTTAATATTTCAATATTTTTTCAATGATAATATTATTTCATTAGAAATAATAATTTTAGAATAAAAGTTAGGTACACAAAATTGAAGCTATTTTAGATAATAAGGAACTCATTTCAAGTATTTGTGAGATAATTATCGTCAAATGATATCCCATGTAGGAGCCCCTAGACTTGAACGATGGAGCTTAGCTTGGACCAACGCTGGGAACCTAGACTTGGCAAAACAATAATGTCCCAAGCCTGATTGAACTCTGGGTAATCCGACCTCGGCCATCCTCTAGTCAGCCAGGCCGGGCAGATCCCGGAATAACTAAATAAAGGATTAAGACATTAAAAGTAATAATTTTTTATGAATAAAATTCTTTATGTATAAAAGTCAATACAAAATAAAATAATAAAAAATAGTACCTCTTCTTTATAAGTGTAATTATTTAACTAATATTTTTTGTACATTAATTAGTAAAGTGCATATAATAACAATTTTATTAACAATATATTAAAAATCTATTTTTCCAAGCCACCAACCTGGTTCAGGGGTGCAGACCAGTCTTAGGTTTATCTAGGCAACCAGACCTGGTCCAGGCTTGCCAACCAAGCAAGTGACACTGTCATCAAGTCTGGGCCAATAATGGCTTCCAAGATGGGATCAGAGTTGTACATACTTAGCCCAAGTCTGGGCCTATACTGGGCCCATCGTGAAATAACATATCTGCAGGAATAGCAGTAAATTCTTGAATGATTGCTTTTTTCTACTCGTCAAAATTTCGCTTGTGCTTATCGACTCAGAAAAAAGGTGAAACTGCTAAGGAACCTAGAAAAGGAAATCATTGCGAAATCATAAAATAATCTGTCCAAAAAGTGCCAAACTCTAGGAGGATTCGTCCTATTCATAGCTCTGGTTTCAACAATGATTCACTATTGCGAACAGAGCAAAGAACTTTATCTCTCCAATAAAATTTCATTTTCATTTGATATCAAAATTTAATTTCTTATATAGAAAGTTTCCGACCTCGGCCTGAAGATGTCACATCAATATAAGTAAGCAAATATATTTGCGCATGTATTGAGAAATTCTCTTTGAAATTTCAAACATTTTGGTCGCTTATTTTGAGTTTGACAATCGCGTGAGTGACTCGTTAGAAGATTTTTCTAGAAATGGTATACGAGTAACCAATTTTTGTTAATATATTCACGAGCACCGTCCTGCTTGCTGTATTATACATGAATCGTGGTCTTTTACATTTTTCTCAGTTGAATTCATGCTTTCTATTGGTTCACAGCTCAAATTTAGAACAAAATGAACATATCTGCACCCTGCACCATCATTTACGACAGCTAAACTCAGCTGGGGCTGTTTCGACTTATTAAAAACGACCGCGTTCGCAACAACCAAAACTGCGAACCCATTGGTAACATCGGAGAGTTCACCAAATGGTACTGATCGACCTTAGGATTGAATTTAGAGAAATAATAGCTATTGGGATATCCGCAGATCGATTTTGTCTTATAATGTCTGAGGAATTTTGCATGCAAGTCATCCGCGCGTTTAGTGTCGTATTTTTTAACTTTAGACCAAATGCAAATTCATACGAATATTTCCCAGATTTAATCAAAGTTAGTCGGATTTTTTGCAACATTCATAACTGTAGATGAAACCTAGAATCACCACTACACTCCTGAAATGAAAAAAACAGTCAAGAAAGTGGATTGCAAAGAGCAAAAGTACCCCGAAAAAGGCAAAAACGGTTTCATTACCAGAAAAGCGATGCGTTGTTTTTAGACAAAAATATTTGGTTTTTTTATTAAGGCAAAAACTGTTCAGATATCGTCTTGGGTGGGCCGGTAGCTATCACCTTGTATATATAAAATTTATTAATCTGTCTATTATTTCTAAAATTAAATGTTAAATAAATTACATAAAGGGGATATCAATTCAACATTATATTTTGTTTATGAATGTTGTTATACATTAATTTAAAATGTGTACAGTCATATAGGGAATGAATTTTTCCCATCATCTTAATAGTACGTATTTTTTCTTTCTGATCTTTCAGCTCTTTCCGTTAGCGTATATCCAATTCTCTAGCTGCTCTGGATGACTTATACCTCGCTCATGGAATCTTCACATCGCTTTCAAAGGGTTTTTGACTAATTCATCTCCTTGTTGCTTTCGTGTTCTTCAAAATTAGTGACATTATGTATTCCAGTGCAGCTATGGAATTGAATTTGTAGATTAATCAGCATATTATAATGGATATTTGGCTTATAATGTATCTTCAATCCTTTCCAAGTCTGCCGTTCAAACTATTTGATTAATTATAGATCTATTCCTCTAATGATGGCATCAATTTGCAGTGTTTTCCTCAACATCAATACGCACTTAAAAGAACATTTTCAAATAAATGTACAACGCCTCGTACTATTCACATGACTATGATGGATAACCGACATCGTTAAACAAAGAAAAGAAGAATAATCGCAGGGTAATAAAGTTCTAGATAATACTGTACTCTAGAATAAAACCGTTAACTACAAACCAGACCTGAGCCACGTGATGTTGCAATTCAAACCAGGTGTTCTTGTAAAATATTTTGACTCTACGGTTAAATCACGGCCAAACCTTCCGCTGATAAAACACACATATTTTATCTGTAGCATCAGATAACACGAAACGTTTCATTAATATTCAGGAAAAAACATCAACAAAATGCTTTAGGATGCTGAATCCGCGGTTAATACGAGGGTCGATTGATATTTCTACATACAATTCGATTCATCTGGGTATAGATAGTTTTCTAAGTTAGATTTTAATTATAGAAAACAATATTGTGGAGATAGAAACTTTGAGGTATTTCGAATAAAACTACAGTCGTGAGCCAAAAAATCGTCTCAAGTCTCTGATTTTAGCATCACTTATTGAGTTATTTTTGTGGAAAAATAATCTTAAACTATAGGAAAAGGTTATAATTAACAATTAAATTCTGACAGAGAGACTAAACACAGACAAATTTATAGCAACGACTTAATGAGGTTAGAGTTGATAATAATAAATAAGTAATTGATGATGATGAGCCGCTTTAAAGAGGGTTGTTTTGAATTATTTAACTATATAATCCGTTTCTGAGATATATCAGGCGGCCGTTCTTAGTTGCACACTCGGTACATACTTTTTTGAGTCATTTGAGAGTGATATATATCATAGTTTAGGATTAATTTTATGGCAAATTTGATTTTTCCAACAGACATATTGAAAGAAAAGAATTTTTATTTCAATTTAAATCAATCCCATTCCTAATAATATTGAAAATATTTTAATCTCCAATATCGAAACTGTTACACGTTTTGTTTGTTTTCTACTACCTATGGATTGAACTGATGATGGGGGTCGCCGACCCGACACTCAACCACAACGTTTGTTGAGTTCTCAAGATTTCAATGAACATAATTTGTGGAGAGAACGGGAGAGCAGGTGCTATTCTAATGTACAAATTTATTTTTAATACTTTAAACACGTGTTAACATAATCTCTCTTATTATTTATGATGTAATTACAATTAGATTTTAGTCGTAATTACCGGCATACCTTTTTAATATGTATATTTATTTCCCTAGTGCCCATTATTGGAATGAATTGTGAATAGTTGGTAATAATGGAACAAGTAAAACTAGCTGTGTCATTTCGAGAAATTGTCTTTGGTCAAAATATTTTATCGTTAATTCAAATACAAGAAATCTGATTGTGAAATACATCAAATGAATTAAAAATGACCTAATTGAAAATATTAAAAGGAAATTTGAATTTTCAAAACATGAAGGCATAAAATTCAATTTATTTTAAGCATTGAGAAAATACGTTGGTCAATCAAAAATGAGCGAGGCTTTTGTGTAAATAAAATTAATTTCAGAAGAAACATCTACAAAATATTCTCCTACTTTCTTTGTTTCATTATTTATTTTTGTATCAATTTTTCATTATGTTCCATCGAAAATAATGAAAAGTGAAAAAATTATAGTAACAGGAAACTTATTAGAAAAGGCAGAGAATATGAAAAGAATGAAGGGAAAGATAAATTACGGGTGATCCGAGTTGGGAAAGTGGGTGAGGGTGGGATTATAACGGTAAAAAATGGATTTAGTTCTACAGAAAAAAGTTAAACGATGAAGTTGTAGGTAATCAAAAGATCTACAACTATTGCTCCTATTGCTCCTACACTTTTTTCACATAACCTCAAAATTTATGTGAAAAATTGAAAAAACATTTTTTGGCTTTTTATTTATATTTTTTAGAGAAAATTTTTACGAAACTTGGTGAGAACTTACCTTTTTATGTCCTAAACACACTGTAATTTTTCTGATTTGGAATATTTATTTTTTTACCCTATTTTGGCTTAAGATCCAAAAAGAACCCTAATTTTTAGAAAAAAATTTGGTGATTATTTTGTTTGTTGAGATGTCTACTTTCTGATGTCATGAAAAAATATACAATACTACTGAAAATTTTGTAGAAAATTCATAAAAACGAAAAAAGGTGGAATCCATAATCCTGCCAACGCGAGCCTTGAATCTCCCTCCAATCCTGTACCAAGCTACGTTTTGCTTCACAAGAATTACTGCTTCAAGTCATGCGATCCTGCCAACGGGAGCCTTGCATATCTGGTACAGTAATGGAGAAAAATTCAAGGCTAGCGTTGACATGATCGCATGACCTGAAGTAGTAATTCTTTTGAAGAAAAACATAGCTTCGTATAGGAATAGAGAGAGATTCCAGACTCGCGTTGGCAGGATCGCATGACCTGAAGTAGTTATTCTTTTGAAGAAAAACGTAGCCTAGTAACAGGAATGGAGAGAGATACAAGGCTCGCGTTGACAGGATCGCATGACCTGAAGTAGTAATTCTTTTGAAGAAAAACATAGCTTCGTATAGGAATGGAGAGAAATTCAAGGCTCCCGTTGGCAGGATCGCATGACCTGAAGTAGTAATTCTTTTGAAGAAAAACGTAGCCTAGTAACAGGAATGGAGAGAGATACAAGGCTCGCGTTGACAGGATCGCATGACCTGAAGTAGTAATTCTTTTGAAGAAAAACATAGCTTCGTATAGGAATAGAGAGAGATTCCAAACTCGCGTTGGCAGGATCGCATGACCTGAAGTAGTAATTCTTTTGAAGAAAAACGTAGCTTGGTACAGGAATAGAGAGAGATTCAAGGCTCGCGTTGACAGGATCGCATGACCTGAAGTAGTAATTCTTTTGAAGAAAAACGTAGCTTGGTATAGGAATGGAGAAAGATACAAGGCTCCCGTTGGCAGGATCGCATGACCTGAAGTAGTAATTCTTTTGAAGAAAAACGTAGCTTGGTACAGGAATAGAGAGAGATTCAAGGCTCGCGTTGACAGGATCGCATGACCTGAAGTAGTAATTCTTTTGAAGAAAAACATAGCTTCGTATAGGAATGGAGAGAAATTCAAGGCTCCCGTTGGCAGGATCGCATGACCTGAAGTGGTAATTCTTTTGATGAAAAACGTAGCCTAGTAACAGGAATGGAGAGAGATACAAGGCTCGCGTTGACAGGATCGCATAACCTGAAGTAGTAATTCTTTTGAAGAAAAACGTAGCTTGGTACAGGAATAGAGAGAGATTCAAGGCTCGCGTTGACAGGATCGCATGACCTGAAGTAGTAATTCTTTTGAAGAAAAACATAGCTTGGTATAGGAATAGAGAGAGATTCAAGACTCGCGTTGGCAGGATCGCATGACCTGAAGTAGTTATTCTTTTGAAGAAAAACGTAGCCTAGTAACAGGAATGGAGAGAGATACAAGGCTCGCGTTGACAGGATCGCATGACCTGAAGTAGTAATTCTTTTGAAGAAAAACGTAGCCTAGTAACAGGAATGGAGAGAGATACAAGGCTCGCGTTGACAGGATCGCATGACCTGAAGTAGTAATTCTTTTGAAGAAAAACGTAGCCTAGTAACAGGAATGGAGAGAGATACAAGGCTCGCGTTGACAGGATCGCATGACCTGAAGTAGTAATTCTTTTGAAGAAAAACGTAGCCTAGTAACAGGAATGGAGAGAGATACAAGGCTCGCGTTGACAGGATCGCATGACCTGAAGTAGTAATTCTTTTGAAGAAAAACATAGCTTCGTATAGGAATGGAGAGAAATTCAAGGCTCCCGTTGGCAGGATCGCATGACCTGAAGTGGTAATTCTTTTGATGAAAAACGTAGCCTAGTAACAGGAATGGAGAGAGATACAAGGCTCGCGTTGACAGGATCGCATAACCTGAAGTAGTAATTCTTTTGAAGAAAAACGTAGCTTGGTACAGGAATAGAGAGAGATTCAAGGCTCGCGTTGACAGGATCGCATGACCTGAAGTAGTAATTCTTTTGAAGAAAAACATAGCTTGGTATAGGAATAGAGAGAGATTCAAGACTCGCGTTGGCAGGATCGCATGACCTGAAGTAGTTATTCTTTTGAAGAAAAACGTAGCCTAGTAACAGGAATGGAGAGAGATACAAGGCTCGCGTTGACAGGATCGCATGACCTGAAGTAGTAATTCTTTTGAAGAAAAACGTAGCCTAGTAACAGGAATGGAGAGAGATACAAGGCTCGCGTTGACAGGATCGCATGACCTGAAGTAGTAATTCTTTTGAAGAAAAACGTAGCCTAGTAACAGGAATGGAGAGAGATACAAGGCTCGCGTTGACAGGATCGCATGACCTGAAGTAGTAATTCTTTTGAAGAAAAACGTAGCCTAGTAACAGGAATGGAGAGAGATACAAGGCTCGCGTTGACAGGATCGCATGACCTGAAGTAGTAATTCTTTTGAAGAAAAACATAGCTTCGTATAGGAATGGAGAGAAATTCAAGGCTCCCGTTGGCAGGATCGCATGACCTGAAGTGGTAATTCTTTTGATGAAAAACGTAGCCTAGTAACAGGAATGGAGAGAGATACAAGGCTCGCGTTGACAGGATCGCATAACCTGAAGTAGTAATTCTTTTGAAGAAAAACATAGCTTGGTATAGGAATAGAGAGAGATTCAAGGCTCGCGTTGACAGGATCGCATGACCTGAAGTAGTAATTCTTTTGAAGAAAAATGTAGCCTAGTAACAGGAATGGAGAGAGATACAAGGCTCGCGTTGACAGGATCGCATGACCTGAAGTAGTAATTCTTTTGAAGAAAAACGTAGCTTGGTACAGGAATGGAGAAAGATACAAGGCTCCCGTTGGCAGGATCGCATGACCTGAAGTAGTAATTCTTTTGATGAAAAACGTAGCCTAGTAACAGAAATGGAGAGAGATTCAAGGCTCGCGTTGACAGGATCGCATGACCTGAAGTAGTAATTCTTTTGAAGAAAAACGTAGCCTAGTAACAGAAATGGAGAGAGATACAAGGCTCGCGTTGACAGGATCGCATGACCTGAAGTAGTAATTCTTTTGAAGAAAAACATAGCTTGGTATAGGAATAGAGAGAGATTCAAGACTCGCGTTGGCAGGATCGCATGACCTGAAGTAGTAATTCTTTTGATGAAAAACGTAGCTTGGTACAGGAATGGAGAGAGATACAAGGCTCCCGTTGGCAGGATCGCATGACCTGAAGTAGTAATTCTTTTGAAGAAAATCGTAGCTTGGTACAGGAATAGAGAGAGATTCAAGGCTCGCGTTGACAGGATCGCATGACCTGAAGTAGTAATTCTTTTGAAGATAAACGTAACAAGCCGATTATCGATATACGTTTTGTTTGGGTACTAGCAGATAGTTTGATGGTGCAGAGCCTCAAAAGTACTTATCAAGTTTTGTTTTAATGATATTTTTATTTCAATTTAGTTTCTCTTTTAAATAACCAAATCTATTATCAATGGTTTTGAATATGAGCTAAAAGATACAGTTTGCTTAAATTCTGATAATAGATGCCTGAGATGTTGATAAGAACAGCGTTGCCTAGTAATTCAACAGTCGATTTATTCAACTTCCCTCGTAGGAATTGTACCAAATTATTGATGATTTAAGGTCTTTTTTGTTCATATTATCTTTCTGATTTATTTATTTTCTGAATTTATGATGATTTGTTAAAATAACTGAATTTTATTTTCCTGAACATAAATGAAAAGTGTCCACCATTCGAAAAATTAAATTCACAAACTGCAGCTACAAAGTGTTACTTTACGATCTTTTTGTCGAACAACAACCTATAAAATTTAATAAACATCTCATTGATTCCGAAACGATCTTTTAAACACCATCGTAAAAATCAAAATTTTCCATTTTGTAGCTTACAAAAGACCAATCCGAGCACATAAAAGTCCTAAATGGGAATATATACATTTTTGAAGAGAGCCTGGCATATTTCGCGACAAATAGGCTGTCCATGTTCATTCATAAACCCTCTACTTCGATATAGGTTTTGATAACGATTCCGATAAGGTTTAATAGGGTTGTTTGAAACAGCATCAACGATGGAGTTTGAAGAGTGAGGTAATAAACACTTCATCACAAAATACAGTTCGTTTATGGGTCGCACAGGAGTGAACGTGTCGAGAGATTTGCTCTCCAATAGATGTTTTATACTATTTCGGTGTTTGGACGGACTTATAGGCCGATAAAAGACAGTATCAAATGACTTAATATAGCGTCAGCAGAACACAGTATTAAAAATAATAAACGTTAATTTTATACTTTCCCGGTCACCTCGTTTTTTGGCTCTAGAAAATCGAAAAAAGTTTTGGAATAAAAAAAATGAATATTTATATTGGTTACGTTAGGTTAGGTTAGGTTAGGTAAGGTTATGTTATGTTATGTTATGTTAGGTTAGGTTAGATTAGATTAGGCTAGGTTAGGTTTGAGGGGGTTGGCTAAAAATTCAGATCAAATGTTTACATTTGGTCTGCTTCTCCATTTTTATATAATACTTTTTAAATTTCTTTTTTTGTTAATTATGAAAAAAAGTATAACAACTTAATTTGATTATTTGGAAAAAAGTTATCAACAATTATACTTAAATGAGTAAATTTTCATGAACATTTAAAGCCCTGAAACCAATATAAGTTTACATTTTTTAATCCCATAATTAATCCACCGTAAAAACGAAGATTTAAAAGAAAATCATTGGATAACTATTGGACTCTAGTCCTTATACTTAAAATATATACTATTGTCAAACTGGTTTTAGTGAACTGCAGTTTTTCTTAGTCTACTATCCAAATCATGTTAATTATATCTAATGTGTCTAATGTCTAATTAGGGATCTGTATTTTTGGAAAGTAATTCAAATAAATATACAAATAATAACAATTGTATATAGCTTTACTGTTTTTCAAAATATTCTCCTTAGGCATGCGTTTGAACCAATTGTCGAAGTATTGTTCCCTTCCGATTGAGGTACCTCCAATACATATGATTTGAACACATCAATCGATACTTCAGGTATAGAAAAACGTTGACCTCGCAATTTATTTTTGATCTGCTTGAATCAAAACAAATCATCATCAATCAATTCGATGTTTTGACTGTTTAACAATGTTTTTGTTTGAGCTAATGTGGGAGAGCTCGCATTGTCGTGCTGAAGAATGTTTTGTATTCTGTGATTTTCTCGGACACTTCTGACAAACAAATGCGATGATGAAGCGGTGGCGACATGTCCAACCAAATGTTAATGAAATATTGAATCTATTTAAAACCAGTTGATTTAATTCACATCGAAAATCATCGCACGGAAATGTTCGCGTTTAGCTTACGTTTGTTTTTGATGATTCACTCTTGAATGAGTAAAATTCATGAGTATTTAGATATAAATTAGAAATTAACGCAAGTACGAACCGAGAAATTGCTAACACTGTTAAAGATGTTATTTTCAGTTTTAAGTTTCTGTGTGTAACTCTTGTAGTAAAAACACCTTTTTTGTAATTAAAATATAAGTTTTGTTTTTGATTCAATTTTTCAAATATTTATCTCGCACGAAACTAAAGTAATAAAAATAAAACTTTTTTGTAGAATGTATATTATCATACATTTTCTTCTGAATTCACTGATTACGTATATTTTGGTATCTGCATGCTTTGTACACAATCGGGGCCCAGCCATAACAACGGGAAAATGTCCACAATATTTTTAATTTGGTTATCGAAAAAGTGGACAGTTTGCAATTGGAAAAATGAGGTCCAGTTTGTTGGAAATAAACGTGGAAATTTATGAGCAACACTGTGAAGTTTACGCAAACAACGTAATGAATGTAACTTCCGTCTGAAAATGTATTTAATTGGACAACTAACGTTAACGATAAAGAGAAATGAGATGTTTGTACAATATTACTGTTAGCTGAAGTTCATTCCACAATAACCGAGCTTTTGCTTAGTTTTCCACATGCTTTATAAACATTTTGAAATTCTGAAAAATGAGCACAAATTTGAAGCCACGGTCTAAGACCAACATAAATGTGAACGAATTTCGGATTGCTTATAACAAACATAAAAGCTTTTAGGAAATTATGATCGGGTTAACAGATTTGCGGTTATTGTCCTTTTTGGATTTTCAACAGAAAAATATTGAACTCTAGTACAAAATCCGTTTGAGCGGGTAGATCCCTAACAACAGTTCAATCAAAATCTAAGCACAGAAAACAAGAAACAAGAAATATTCTGGAAAAGTGAACACATGAAACTAGGGTGGAAAAAATATAGGTTTTTGTAGGTTGAATTTGACATTTCCACTCAAAAAGAACCGCGATGTTCGGAAACTCGTTTCTCTATCACCTGAAAGGTTTTTTCTTCTTTCTTTCATGATAGGTCCATCGCCCGTCTCTTCTAAATCATTTCTCATCGGTCACTTCACCTCTACTCCATGTTCCAATTGGAGATTGTCTGATATTTACGATTTTTTCTTGGTCTAGTAGTGTTTTTCCTGATAATTTTCATCTACGTGGTCTCCAAGAGCTCGTTTTTGCTGTTTCAGGCCTTGTTTCTGATATATTTGTTTCGCCATATTACCTTTTGAAGACATTCCACTATTTTAAAGGCTCTGGCCAGTTTTCCTCATCTTATAAGTCTCTACAGTTGGTTATGTCAATTCCAATTTTGAACATTTCTGGTTCTGGACGGAACTGAATCTGTCGTATGGTAAAAAATCTAACCTAACCTAACGCATAGTTCGTATTAGCAACATCCCTTGCGTTTGATCAGTGGTTCCACTTTTTTTTTGGTGATTTTGAACATTTCTGGACGGAATTGAATGTTTCGTGTAATAAAAAACAGTAACTGGCCTAAAAGTCCGAAATGGCACTAGATATAAATTCTATATAGAAAGTGTGTCTTTGTTTTTCGTTATCAGTTACCACAGGGTCGTTGTTTATAGTAGAGAAAGTATAATTAATGACAATGGCAGAAGAGAAAGACTAATATCGGTCGGATTATTTGATGAAACGAAGGTTGGATTTGTGAGTATCTCTAGATGTAAATTTAAGGGTGCTCCGTTATTTAACCTTTTTTGGTAAGTCAATAAACTGTGCTTTTTATTAAATAAACGTGGACGAGGGTTTGTTCTAGACAATATCATTATTTTAACACCAATGACTGATTAGATTTCACAAAATTGATGTGTTTTAAAAGATTTTAAATTGATATTATTAAACAAATTATTATATTGATACCTGACGTTTCGTCAACTCGTATGGTTGGAATCTTCAGAATTGCTTGCTGCATTACTCGATAAATAGACTGCTGAACTTCTAATGTTGAAAACAGTTTGCAAATATGGGAAAAACTCTAAAGTCTGAACAGTATAAAAATTTCTATTGATGTCAAACCTCGTCGTCGAAGCCCATCGATTGTCCAAATGTACGAAAATTTGATATATTGTGCTCATAGACCGTCGAATGACAATTGATCAACTGTCACTGTGTAGTGGGTTATCTTGGAGCTCTGTTCAGAGAATAAAAGTTATTGCTCCTTGTTTCTCAAGCTCTTATTGACAATCAGAAATAAGATCTAGTTAAAACATGTTGTACTTCAAAAGAACAGCTTGAAACTAATCCATTTTTTCTTTACTAGTGACAAGTCAAGGGTATGAGCCAGAATCAAAGTTTCAGTCAAGTTAATGGAAGACGTCATCCTCAACCCATCAATGAAAATGTCAGCTCGATCAAATATTTTGCGTTTTCTGAACCCAAGAAAATTATTTTCTTGTTTTTACGCACGAAAAGAGGTTTGGAAGGACACCGCTATCACAATAGTGAAGAAACGAGGAAAGAACTTAATTATTTCTATAGATGATCACAAAAAAAATGTTTCGAACCGTGGAAGTACCGGTGAAACAAATAAGTTGTAATGGAGAGTATTTCGGTGATAAAAGTTATTTTGTTAAAAATATGAAATAATTTTGGTTATTTTTGAATTCTCCCCGTACACTGCTCAATAATACTTTATGATTAACTTCAATATATGTTGAATGTTTGTCTGAAAATATAAATTCCAAAGAGTATTGATGCTAGGTTCCGTTATCAGTTTTAAATCAATAAAATTTGGTGTCCAGGGTCGCCTTATTTTAAAAAAATCTCATTCAGAATTGAAAATATCCCACCGATATTATGTTTGATCAGCCCTTGGAAGCCTGCCAAGTAAAGGGCGCAGGACAGGTTTCAACATCTGCTTACACCTAAGGGATGGAACAAAAATTGTTTCAGTTCTAGCTTTTTTTCGAGTTTCCGAGTTACAATCGATTTTTGTATTTTTTTCAGGAGGTATCTCGATAATAAAATTTTCAGTATGATTTTCAAAACGATTTTTTAGCTTCGGGATTTTTCTGGATATCTATGCCGGCGGCTTTGGAAATAACATGAACTTTATATTTTATTATGACAGCGCTTGTCATATAACTTGAAAATCTTACATCCAAGAAATGGAAAACAGTAGAAAAAATGAGACGAAAATGATTTCACATACGCAGAAATATTTTCAAGATATGAAATTCGCATGATTCCGAAAAATCAAAACGACTATAAGGAAGATAAAATTGAAAATAGTCGAATTACATCATTGAAGTCTAATAAAAACGATTGTTGTAGTTAAATTTCAACAGAATTTCCTATGTTATTATCTATTATTCCATATAATTTTTAACATAAGAAAATTATAGTACATAAAGTACATAAAGTACAAAGTACCAGACTGGTACTTTGATTCATAATCTTAACTCAATCTCTATCCCAACTTATTCAAATAAGAAAACAATCTTTGCCCAAAATGATACAAAACTGCTTTTTCTTTTTTAGAACTTTTTATGTACTTTCGAGTATCAGAGGTTTTAGTTTCAAGTCTCCATTTATTTATTTATTTAGTTTATATCTCCACTTCGTATTAAAAACCTAATAAATTTGTGTGAAAAAAATATCTCCAAACTGCTCTCTTTTACAAATATTTTTTACAAATCTGTATGAACTTTTTAGTGTCAGTTCGTAATTAAATAGCAACAAATTCATTTCAATTCGAAGAGAATCGATTCCAAAAATCGACTCCAAACTTTCTTTTTTTAGAACACTTTATGTCCTTTCGAGTGTCAGTGGTTTTAGTCTCAACTTATATTTATTTATTTAATTTATGTCTACTTGAACTTAATAAAAACTCAAAAAAGGTTTCTGAAACTCAATAAAAGTCGTTGCTCGAAATATCTCAAAACTGTATGAACTTTTTAGTGTCAGGGGTTTTGATTTTTCTCTACTTTCATTCATTCATTTAGTTTATGTCTTCATTTGTTCGTAATTAGATACCAACAAAATTATTTAAACTCAAAGAGAATCGATTCCAAAAATCGACTCCAAACTTTCTTTTTTTAGAACACTTTATGTCCTTTCGAGTGTCAGTGGTTTTAGTCTCAACTTATATTTATTTATTTAATTTATGTCTACTTGAACTTAATAAAAACTCAAAAAAGGTTTCTGAAACTCAATAAAAGTCGTTGCTCGAAATATCTCAAAACTGTATGAACTTTTTAGTGTCAGGGGTTTTGATTTTTCTCTACTTTCATTCATTCATTTAGTTTATGTCTTCATTTGTTCGTAATTAGATACCAACAAAATTATTTAAACTCAAAGAGAATCGATCCCAAAAATTGACTTCAAACTATATTTTTCTTCTTTTTTAGAACACTTTATGTCCTTTCGAGTGTCAGTGGTTTTAGTCTCAACTTTTCATATATTTATTTATTCAATTTATATGTCCACTTGATCTTAATAAAAACTCAAAAAAGGTTTTTGAAACTCAATAAAAGTCGTTGCCCAAAATAGCTCAAAACTGCTCTCTTTTTCTTTTTTACAGATCTGTATGAACTTTTTAGTGTCATTGGTTTTGATTTTTCTCTACTTTCATTCATTCATTTGTTCGTAATTAAATACCTAAACAAATTTATTTGAACTCGAAAAAAATCGTTGCTAAATATGACTTTCCTAAAACTCTTTATGCGTTTTCGAGTAAGAGTTTAGTTTATCTTTCATCTATTTATCTTGTCCATTCTACCACTTGTTCGTGATAAAAAACTAAGTTTTTTTCTATAATTACTTCTTATTATTCTTATCTTCATCTTCTCTACTTTTTTCGTTAGTTGTTTCATCTTTGCTGGTGTTAATATATTTTTCCAAAAATTACCTTATTTAGAGCATAGTAAATTTAATCAAAACTATCAAGATATAATAACAAGAAAATAATCCGAACTGTTTTCATAACTTGTTATTATTCTGTATTATTTCTTGGATGTATTATATAAAATTAACATGAGTTATTAACCGCTTTGGACGTCATCTTCAAAGTTACTTCGTCGTAAAGTTCTCAACATAAACATTTCTGAAGTGAAATAACTTTACATCTACATAGTTGAACATTCTGAAATAATCAGACGTTAGATTAATTTGACCTTACACATTTTTAATTAAATCTTGTGAACGAAACCATCTCTTTGAATGTACGGAAAACGGTAGAATTATTCAAAAATCTCCTTTTTTTTTGTTTATAAAGGTAATTAGGGCGGTACGTAAACGAAAACGGGAGAATTGGAAAATGCGAAATGTTTTCAAAGCCGTATCAATTAAAAAATAATTCATTTCCTTTTTGATTTCAATGGAATACCGTATGTGTCTATCTAAAACAAACTTTCAAATAAACATTGATTGAGATATTATTTCAATATGACATGTTGAAATACGAGCGTGAGCTATACATTTTGAGATGCAAGATGAATTTGAAAAAAATTATAAATTGAAGGGAAATATACATGTTACAACAAAAATGAAAAATACATGAGTGACAATTCATGAATTGCTTCAATTATCTCATCCTCTTTGCGTTAAAGAATAACACACATCCTTGACTACTAAACTATAGAGAGGGCTGTAAGGAATTGGTGCTTTGTCCATATTTGAGCTATGCATCTAAAAATTTATTATTGGACACATTTTTTAACAATTTTAAATTATTAATATTTATGTCATGATTATGACTGGCAGCGTGATCAGCAATACTCGATTTTCCGGTGTGCTCTTTAAACCGGACAATAACGGATCTCTTAGTCTGCCCAATATACCTTGGGTCACAATCATCATGTTAATTTCATATATACCACTTCCAAATTTGGTATTTTATCTTTAGGGTTGCCCAACATTGGTTTTAATGTATTGTTGGATTTATAAACCGATTTAAAACCCTTCTTTTGGACTAACAGGATTGAAAGGTATCAGAGGAGATTTTCCTTGTTTTCCATTTTGATTTTAGAAGAAAGTTTCACATAGACATTTCTTAAACCTATGACTATTAATTAATTTATTTACAATTAAATTATCATAACTGTTGAGTACAGCTACATCCTCAATTAAATTCTTTTCCTTATTGTATCTCTCGATGGTAAGTGGAAAGTGGATTCACCGAAGTACCAGGAAATGGAGATTGGGCATCTTTTATTCAATACAATGAAAATAATTAGCCGGAATGTAACTGCACCGATATTTTGAGAGTAGTTTCAATATGAATTCGTCTACGTTGGCTTATTCACATTGAAAATGATGAAAATATCATCCTGTACCATATCCTGGCAAATATTGAAACTGTTCATGAGTCATTTTGAAAATCAAATCAGTCAAAAGTTTCATTATTTTCCCAGGGTATGGTACAGGCCATATTCAATGCGAAGAAGGCATATTCATTTTCGAACTCAACTCAAAATTCCTTACAACCCTATCTATAGTTTAGTAGTCAAGGAATAAATGTGAAGATTCCTACCAAGGAGGTTTCCACGCTGGAATTAATTTAGCGGGAGAAGGTTTATTGGTGGAAAAATTTAGTATAAAATAGATAATTCAAGTAATTAGGTTTTGGTTTACCTTCAGTCTCTGAAGATGATAACTTTGTTATCGAAACACATGTCAAACAGTGTAATTATAAGTGTTGGTGTAAACAGTGTATGTGACGATCGTGATGGAATTAATTTTTCTTGTTAGAACAGATTCATTCCTATTTTCGTTTTATTTTTATTTTGACGTTCGTGATGCATGCTATTAGTTAAAAATATTCCGTAAATTGTCAATGTCGAGTGATATTTTGGAAAATACCGATTTGAAAGTGATTTCCTTGAAAAAGAGACCTAAAATCAAGACAAACCATACCATGAGACTTATACAGAAAGCAGAGTAGTGAATAACAATCTTTGATTTACCGAGGAAGTCGCGTGATCAAGATCTGCATAATAAAAACTATTTGATACTGATTAATCACTGCTCTGGTAATCAAATAAACGAGTCAAAAAATCTGTTAAATATCGCCGATTTTGCCAGGAATTTTGCATTCGAATGAAGAATGTGTGTAAAACGCAAATAAACACTAATAGACCCCGACATTTCGTACTAAACTATATTTCTATGCTGTATGAAAAATGAGACTTGGTTATATCGATTTTTCATATAACATTTATTTGACCTAAGTCATTTTATTTTGAGAAATAAATGAACATTTTTGATGGGATTACATAAAAATTTGGCAAATAATGAAGATATTATATTACTTGGGAGAAAATGAAAATTAATCCTTGACAATAAAACCTTATTTTGAATGTATTGTATAGAGATTCAATGATGTGCTGATACGTCTCTCGCAGACACTGTACAACGTCTTTGGTACACCATTCATCCATCGTAAGAGACAGAAGCTAAATTAGATTAGGAAGCGATGTATATGTAGAGGGTTCTAATTAAAGAGTCTATTATACAAGGAGTATAAGGATTAGAAAATTTACAAAAAAACAAACGGAACAATAGGAAAATTTCGATTTATATACAATTTAACAAATTGCATTAACATGGTCTGACTGTTTGCAATAACTGATATTTTAGCTTAGTATACTGGATGTTGCGAAAAAATAGGATAGTTTTCTTAACAACTCTAATACCAAATATTTGAGCAGATTGTTTCCTCCTATGTATAACTTAATATGATATTCTTGCTAGGAACAGGCAACGTTTCACGCGGTTCACAGTTTTGAAAATGTCAATAAAAATAGTCATGTGTTTCTGAATCAACTCTTGAGTAGTTGAAACACTGATTTAATAGAAAAATAATCATTTCTGTCAACAAACTGTAGAAAGTGTTTATTACAATCAGATAAAATCACTTTTTGGTGTCAATTTTTGGGCTAGGCGCTTTATTCCAGTTAGTCCAGCAAGAATCTAACACGTTCACCTTTGGTCTTCTTGATTTTCCTATAACCTTTCATCTTGCGCCCCAAAATCTAATTGTGTTCATCGTACTAAACTATCCACAAAAATTATCGCATCACACATTATTTTTTAAATATTTTGAATGTGTTGCCTGTTTTACGAATTTTATTATTACTACGAATTAAAACACCAATAGATACGCCTTTTGCAACATTTATTTTATATCAGTTTAATCTACAGAGGATGAAAAGTTTCATTTACCAAAACCAAAAGAAAATATCAAAAAAATCGTACACACGTATTTCTAATAGCGTGTGTTGCCACCCCTCGCTCTAATTACAGCTTCCATTCGTCTTGGAAGGCTTCTAAACAGGTGCTGGACGTATCCTTGCGGCATGTTTTCCCATAAGTTAAAAAGAACATTTTGAAGATCATTTAGTATTCTTATTGGTGCCGGATGTTGCCGAATTTTCATCCTAGATGGTCCCGCACATGCTCTATTGGGTTAAGGTCCGGGCTACGTGCAGACCAATTCATAGTGGGTATCTCGACCTCTTCCAAGTACTGCCGAACCACTCTAGCAGCGTGTGGACGAGCATTATCGTGCATTAGTACAGAGTTGTCACCGATATGAGGCATATAGGGCACTACTTGGGGTTCTAGGATATTGGTTATGTACCTGTCATCATTTAGTCTTCCCTCAATCACTGGTACTAACTTCGAGCGATCCTCGAAAGAAATTCCTCCCCAAACCAAAGCTTTCAGTTTGACAAAAATTAACCGTTCACCTCGTCGCCTACATACTGGTACACGCCTATCTGAGGAATCTTGATTCACCCGTGAGTAAAATATTGGACCAATCTCGAATATTCCAATTTGCGTGTTCTCGAGCAAATTCCAATCTTGCTACTCGATGTTCTCTGGTGGACGTGGACCTCTAGCTGGCACTCTGTCTCGTATACCTAGTTCGAACTGTTTTCAGGCTTATTCGGACATTACGAGCAGCCAATAGATCTGTTTGCAGCTTAATTCTTAACGCGTTTAACCTCAAATAAGAATCATCTACTACCGAAGTTACTCCGAAGTTACTTACCGAAGAACAGCTCTGGACATGCTGTTTTATTGAACTCCAATTACCCCGGCGACAGGGTACATCTTGTATGAGCGCGATGATTCTAGCGGCTTCTTCATTCGTCACATGTCTTATTAAACGTTGAGGCACATCCATTAATAACAAAATAAATCTAAATTTTTTCTACAATAACACAATTTACTTTGAAAGTTCTCGATCTTAATGCATTCTCCAAAAAATGATTTACTCGAGCATTTTTGCTTTCAAAAAAATTCGTAAGATATTTTTTAACCCATTATAAGAAACCAGAAATATCTATTAAGTTGATACATATACAGATTATTCCAAAAAACTAAAATTAAGTATTAAAAATATCCTAAAATACCAGTGTGGCGATAATCTTTGTGGGATGTATATATTGGTCTGTTTTATTCCATTCTCTTTTAGAAATTTTAAATTTAATTCCACGCGCGATAGAAAGCATATCACCTCAAAAGAAACCACCCCAACCTCAGTCTTGTATATCAAAGACATTTCTAAAACAAACCATATACTATATAAAAATGTCCCTATCACTACGTTAGCCAGGTCATCATCGTCAACGACGAGTGCTATTTGATTACCAACTTCCTTCAGCTTGAATTTGATTATAAGAGCACCAACAGTATTTGGTTACAACATCTCATATCACATTGAACATTCTACACGAGCGATTTGAGGGTATGGTCATCTCATGTAAATTGAAATCTTATACAGTTTAGTTGGACGGTTGTCAAAAACTGACATTGCGAATATATTTAGAGAGCTAAAGATTGCACTTTCCACTATTTATGAAACAATAAGTGGACGTGAATAATGAATACCAAATACCAAATCTTCCAAAAAGTGGGCGGTCTTTAGCTTGGACTAATTGCCAGTCAAATAGATGGGTGAAATGTGCATTGAAAAAAATGGGAGATAAACATCGGAGAATTGTCCAACATATACTAAAGACCAGTTGCGCTGAATTCCGATATGCTGCCATACATTAAGAAGACGTCTTCACAAAAACAGACTTGAGATCATAGATGACGAAAAATTTTTCATCTTATCACAATCAAAATTTAAAGGCAATGATGGATTTATACGGATGACATAGAAAATAGTCCCAAAGACGTGGAATATAAATCTAAATAGAAATTTAAAGATAAAGTTTTGGTCTGGTGTGCCATATCTAAAGCAAGTATGTGAGGGGTGAAGCGTTGGATGCACATATTTATACAGGGATATATATCTTTCAATATTGGTTGATTTTATTGATACAAATCATTCCAATTACCAGCATCTGGTCACTACGTCAGAAAACCAGATATTGGTAGTGGCTCCCGATATACCATTTTCATGTGTGTACTGAAAAAAGATAAACCCCCAAATGTTCCCCAGGTTTGCCCTATTTAAGACTTTTATATTGTATTGAGTAGAATAATGTATGATAAAAGTTGGAAAGCCGAAAATGATCAGCAGTTCGACGTAAAATAAACATTATACCGGTTTCCATATTCCATAGGCTTCATACTGTTACGAAAAAGTTTGCCTCAAGCCGACCCTGTCCAGCTATTATAAAATTCTAAAATTCGACTAACGCGGCAACCTTTGATATAAGAATGAAATACCAGGAATTCTAAAATTCAGCGGAGTTTGATATTTACTTTTTATATAACTTTTTATCATAGCAGGTAGTTTTGGTTCTCTTCAATAATTTCTAGGAAGGTCTGTTTACTTATTTGTGTTGTTTCTCTATTTTCAAGAACTTTTAGAATTCTTTTGGGATATATCAGGAGTTTGTGAAGCGCTGTTTAATTCAGTTTATAATAAATAGTCGTAGTGATTGGAACGAATTAGCAAAGTAATCGAAATATTTAAATATATTATAAAAGTTAGTTAAGTGATAGTGATGAGTGAATTATTTAAATTAGTTAAGTGTAGTTTAAGGTTATTAAATAAATTAGGAACGTAATTAATTCACTCCCAGAATAGAAATTTTACAAATAAATAAGAAAAACATTATTATACTTTCAATTGGTAAGGAATTTGTCTAATAATAAAAGCGGTGAATTTTTTTTTGTTATTTATTAATTAATCATATCCTGGACTAAAATTTGTTAGGAAATCCATATGCAATGTATTTATTGACATATGAAATCGAATATAAAATACGTTTCATCAAATAAACATCTTGGTGGAGGTCGTTTTATATCGGGATCTCATACTATAACTTTTGTGATTAGTTTCAATACTTAGTTAATATCACTTCAGTGCAGCGTATAGATGACACTTGGGGAAACCGATACTATGTACTAGATTCCTCAGTGATAGATTAAGTTGGGAGTACGTTATAGTTCAAAATCAACATTTTCAACTCGGTTACATCGATAAATATACGGTCCATCTAACTTAGAACAGTTTAACTCATCCCGACATATATTAACAAACTTTATCCAAGTAATTTAACCAATTTGCAATCAACTATTTGTTTATTTTTTATTGTTTAAATTTAATTATATACAAAATCGATTAATTTTAATTACAGCGTGATTAAAATTATTGATCCAGACTCTACGTTAAGGAATTATATATTCACGAGTAGTGAATTCTTGAGCCCCTTATTTTTGGAGAATTTCCCGGAGCACGATCGAGCATAAACGACAAAAACCTTGAATTTATATTTGCCTCAATAAAAATTACGGAAAATTAGGATTCTGAAATATTTCTGTTTAAAAATTCGGAACGTTCTCAAAATAATATAACTGCTTTTTAAAAAAGTGACCCCGCTTCTAGAGAGAGAGAAAACTGAAAAATAATTTGTTCATCATTCAAGACAGAGTCCTGGTAACATTCTGAAACCACTGCTACCACTACAGAGTGGTACAGTGATTCCCAAAGTGGTCCAAGTGCATCCTCCGGGGTCCACGGGAAGCTCTACAGGAGTGTACTTGCATTTCCATACTTAGATCTGATTTTTTGAGTTGATAATATGATGTAAATGTATCAACTAAAACTATTAATGAGTATTTCGACATACGAGGAAAAAAGTTTGGGAACTTCCGCACTACAGCCATACTCAATTACACTGATGCTCGTTTCGTTACCCACCTAACGTCATCAGGGTGTTGGTGAAGTGTTAGTGTAAACAGTGTATCACCAACGGTTCCAGAAATTCCCACTTACTTACTGGCAACATTGTGAAGGACTATACGAACATGTTTGAGAAGAATATTTTGATTCTATAATTGTAAAATGATTGCAAATGATTTCTTGACCAAATACGCAACGAGAGTAATCGCTCAGCCAAACATATTCGCCACAGATTTGGCTTCCTGTGAATTTTCTTCTAACCGAAACTCGAAAATCTACTTCGGAGAACGCGCCATTTATCCGTTGCAGCTATAAAAAGTAAATATGGGGCATACCTAGTAATAGCATCCCGATCGTTATCATTGGACATACCTCAGAAAGGTTTGAGGTCAACGCTGGTGTTTCCCAAGGATGCATCTTGTCACCTACTCTCTTTCTCCTGTACATCAACGATCCACTTAACAAAACCGCAAATCTGATCTAAAGCGTCATCGACGATAACCCACTGGTTTTTTCGTTCGAATCAGCCGCCCCAATAAACTCGGCTAACACCCAAATTCGTAGGCAAGAACAGATCACCACCATCAATACCAATCTTGAAAACATTCTAGAATGGGGTGGAGGCAACCTGATTCAGTTCAATGCAGAAAAGACTCAGGCTTCACAAAGAAGGCTAGCATTGCAGCTCAGAATTAAGTCCCGGCTGGATATAAAATACAATCATCACCAAAAATTCGCTTGTTGGATGTTGATTTTGAAAGAAATTTGGCCAGGTATAATCACGTGACCGAATTAACTGGGGCAGCTTTGCAAAAAATTTAAGACCAAAAAGTTATGTACTCCGCAACAGCTTCTAACCGTCTACAAGGCCCAGATTCGACCATTTTTGGAGTACTACTCACACATTTGGAGTTCGGCTTCCAAGAATACCCTGAGGTTGAGTTCTTATACAGCTTAGAGTATAGGAGAAAGGTCCCTGTTTTTCTTCTGTTTTACCAATACTACTACGGTACATGATCTTCCGAGCAGTTCAACGTAATACCTCCTAAAGCAGTATTTGCAAGAGCTATTCGTCAGGCAGACGTGGCACATGAGCATCGAGTTCGCCCGCAGACGCACAGAAACGCAAAACTGTGGAATCAGCTGCCAAGTCACGTCTTTTCCGAACACCTACAGAAGTTCAAGGCATCTCCATACGGCAGGCACCACTTGAACTACTCGTGTGTAATAGTTTGGTGCTTGACCGTTTTTATAGCTACCAACTTATGTCCATCTATATTGACCTGTATTATTTTTTTTTTTTGTAATTGCATAACCTGAAATTACTCTAAGCGGTCGGATAAATTTTAACCAAATTAATTTTGTGATTCTCCTACTTTCCATCAAATGAAAAAGTAGATTTCCTAATTTAAAATATTGTGTGAATTGTTCTTTGTGCCGTAGAGTCGTAAATTCTCCGAATAAATTTCTGCCAATTCTTTGGAAGTACACCGTCATAAACTGAAAATGAAGGGAATAATTTAGAATGGGATGGCTATAAAGGGCATGATAAAATACAAGGGAATGCCGAATATGGTATTTTAATTTGAAGAGAAATCATTTTCGTTAGAGATATTGTGTTCGTACTTTATTTAAAAGCTAATGATGTGAGAAAAATAGGGAGGTGAATTTGGAAAACTTAAACTGCAGTGGATGACGTAGAGAGGTATGTAAATTGCATCGGGCGCCTGCCAGGTATCTTTTGGGACCTGTTTTACCACCTGTTTACAAAATTCCAAAACTAATATTTGTTTTTGTAGAGTTTATAGGTTCAAATTTAGCATTAAAAATCATTTTTTAATTTATATTTTCTATTTTATCTTTTTTATTTCGAAAGGATTAAAAATTACGGTAATAAATGATGTGGGTTGAAAACGAAATAAAAATTGGAACTTTTTGAATAAATCTGAATTGGATAATAATATTTTAATATTGAATATAAAAATTTAAACTTATTTTGAGTAACGGATGAACTGAAATGATTATAAACGGGTTTACAAATTATGGTTCTATTACAATTAAAAGATAGTAGTGCAGATAATGTTCAAAGTGGTCGATAATGATAAAGAAAAAAAATTAAAATAAAATTTTCTTACGTAATATTATCTTATATGGCGTTAAAATAATTGATTCACGTTAAATTCGCAGGTATAACAAGCATTGACGTGAATACTAACTAGTTCATTACAATCATAATCAATTTTTCATAAACACGATTCTTTTTTGATGTACTGCTCGTTTGGAAAACTGCGAAGCTCATATAATTGAAATATTGAGCTGAAATATCAAAGTACTGTTCTCGAAAGATAATTTAATGAAGAAAATAATCAGTAAGTTGCTTAAGGTCACGGTATTGGAAATAGGAGGCTTCAAATATGCTTTAAAAATTCGCAGATTTTATAGTGTAACAAACTATTAAAACGTTAGCATATTTAGTACAAATAGTCATGACTGTCTACATTTAAAAGCTTATCCTCAGAATCGTAAAACAGTTGGTTGCTAAATGGAGTATCCTTCACGTACTTTAAGTATACTGCCGGAGTTTTATATAACATTTAGAATAAAAAGCATTGTTAAATACGGAGATAAACTTCAATAGAAGTATAAATTCCAACTTGCATTTTTATGACCTTGGAAAGTAGCTTCAATTTTGGAATTATTTTCTCACACAAATGCTATTTGAATTTTCTTCAACTTTTAGAGAAATTTTGTTAAAGGACTATGGATAACATGTTGTTCAGGGTCAGGGTCTTGCATATATACGAGGCTTCAATTTATTTTTTCATAAAAACTATCCTATGTTACTTCTAATACTTAAAAAACGGCTTTCATCACGAAACACCATAATTCTTGCTAAGCGCAAAAATGATCCTCATGCGTAATAGCCAGAATCACTCTTTCATTGAATAATATAAAGGGTGTTCCTAAATTGAAGCAAGATTTAGATTTGCTTCCAATTATACAACTCTAAAAAACATAAATGGACAATTGACAGTTTCTTGTTAGTAAAAATGAAGCGTTAACCGATACCTCGGTGACACAGTTCAAAAATTTCATACAATATATAGTCGGAATAGTGTTTTAACTGTGAAGAGATTGATGAAAAATTCCATGGGCGATGCCAAACATTCTGGTCGTCCGAATCAGCGCGTTAAAGTTTCGGTGATGATCCAGGAACCTCAATTTAGCGTTGTGGACATTCCACGGTGTATACTCACTAAAGATCTGAGTCTTCATGCTGACAAAATTCAATTAACACAACAACTGAAGCCTAGTGATCATGTACAGCGAAGAGAATTTGTTAAATGGATCAACAAACAGGTGCTGATTTTTCGAACAAAATCATCCTAAGCAACGAAACACATTTTCACCTTAATGGGTTTGTTAATCGCCAAAATTGCCACTTTTGAGGTTCTGAAAACCCACAAATGATTGTCGAAAAACAAATGCATCCACAACACATCATTGTTTGATGTGTATTTTGGGCGGAAAGCAAATTTAGACCATACATTTTGGAAAATTGAGGCTGGTCAAGCAATGACTGTTACAAGTGCTCGATTTCGCGACATGATAACGCAGTTGTTTTAGTCGAAATTGGTTGATATTGTAGAGGTCAACAAGACAGTGCCACATGTCATACAGCGTATGAAACACTTTAATTACTGTATGAGAAATTTCCAGGTCGTTTAAAGCATAGGTCTACATTAACAAGCCTATAACTACGAGTACAAAGTTGCATCAACGAAATTCAGTCACATCTATGCAGAATGGTAATGGAAAATTTCGAAAAACGATTCCATATGTGTATGCAAAGCCGTGGAGGGTATTTGTCCGATGTATTATCCCATAAACAACTCTATGATATGTGCTGTATAATTCAATAAAAAAAATATAATCAAAAAACTAAAAACTGCATTTTCTATTTAATTAAAATCTTACGTCAATGTAGGGGACACCCACTACAATCATTAAATTAAATAACGTACATTTAAATTGATTTATTTAAAGGACAATTACTCTATTGAACTTCAGACAGATTTTTTATGCTACGTAAAAAAATTGATTGTTATTCAATGCCATGAATAATCATTTTTGAATGAACTGTGAATTAAAGATATAAATAACATCATCAGATAAAGTAATAAATTATTAAAAACTAATCAACTTCCTCTTTTTTGTGTCCTATAGTAATAAAATATTCACAGGAATCATTTTTGATCTTTATATCAACAGTTTTTGTATTTTATTTATATATTATTTCCCTTTTAGGTATAGAGACGATCTGCAAGATTCCCTAATGTGAAATAAATAGCGAACAAATGGTGTGATCGTTCTATACCAGGCATATAGCATATCGTCTTTTTTTACTTTATGGTTCCAGTTTAGTGTATCGTCGACTGTGAATAGAAATGTGAAATATAAATTTGAGTCTCGGTTTGTACATAATTCGATACGAGGTCTGGCTATTAAATAACGAGACTGCGCGCCTAGAGGGCGCCTAGACAGGAGGGGTAAAAAACTAGTAGTGCGTTGGATATCTAGATATCTTGTCTATGCACCTCCCAAAATACGTTTCCGACACTATTATAGTATTTGTGGAGAAGCAGTTTGAAACGAACGTGCTTTTTTCAAAACAGGAGCAACGTTAAAATGAAAAAAAAACTCCGACTGAATTCTATAAATTGTTGCAAGAGGCTTATGGGGACAATTCTCTATCTCGTGCGCGTGTTTTTGAGTGGTGTAAGCGCTTTAATGAAGGCCGAGAAAGCACTGAAGATGACCAGCGCCAAGGTCGCCCTGGGACTGTTTCTACTCCGGAAACAGTGACCAAAATCAACCAAATTGTGCGTGCAGATCATCGAATCAGCATCCGGATGATTGCAGAGGCTGTAAGTGCCGATAAAGAAACGGTTAGAAAAATTTTACACGAGGAATTACACATGACAAAAGCCTGTGTTGGTGCCAAAAAATTTGACTTCTGACCAAAAACTCTTGTGTCAACTGATCTGTTCAGATTTCCTTGAAAGGTAAGAAAAAGACTTTCTTTGAAATTGACCCGATTTGAGTCGATGGAAGCGGTAAAGCAAAAAACGGCAGAGCTCCTAAAGGCACTCACCAAAGAAGACTTCCAGTACTGCTTCGATCAATGAAAAAAATGTATGGAATAGTGTGTGGCGTGTGAAGAGGAGTATACTGAAGGGGACAGTAGCAAAATTTTTATAATAAAACCCTTTTTCGTAACCAGTCTCGTTATTTAATAGCCAGACCTCGTATATTTTTTCTATCATCAAATATTAATCAAGAGTTAATTGTTATTCAAATGTCATAATAAAAATGTTTCTGTTATTGAAAAATCGTTCTACAAGGACTTTACATACTTTTTTCTAAGTTCGTTATAATATTCCGTCCGTTTTATTTTTCATTAATTTGCGTTTATAAAGAATGTAATTTCTGTATCGGTCAAAAAGCGTGAAAAAATGAAACGCTACGGTCTTTTTTTTCACGCTTTTTGACCGATTCAGAAAGTACATTCTATATAAATTATATTGTATGAAACTCGTGAGTAAAGTAACTTTTTCTCACTCGTAGGAATTGTCCAACCGTCCTACTCGTGAAAAAAGTATTATTTCACTCATTTGTTGCATAAATAACTATTAGAACTCCCTATCAATATTTTTATTTCCAGTTCGAGAATTATCGAGATCTGAGAAGGTAAATCAATATAAATATTCAGTATAAGTCGATTTTTTTAATAATTGTCTCGAAAAGTAATGAAATCAAGAGGAAATAAGTGAAATAAGTGCAGAAGAATGTCTAACTGGACCTTCTATAACCAAAGAAGAGGTAGAAAAGGCTGTACTAGTCGCTAAAAACAATAAAGCAGCTGGTCCAGATGAAATACTATCAGAAATACTGAAACTACTGGCCTTAGAGTGCTTCACAAGCTGTTCAACAAGATATATGATACTGGTCATTACCCTGAACAGTGACTACCTTCAGTTTTCATTCCTATCCCAAAAAAATCGAACACGAGAAAGTGTGAAGATCATAGACTAATTAGCCTTATGAGCCACTCCCTAAAAGAAATAAGTGCGTTATACTTAGAATTTACTAGATCTTAACAATTTATTTGCGTAATCTCTTTCCCAAAATTCCAAAATGAAGTATAATACAAAATAAAATTGACAAAACACGATACGAAACTGCCTTCCGTAAATTAAAAAAACTGTTTAGTGACTTGTATAACCTGTCCAACACTGCTGAATCTGAATATTTGTTATGGAAAACTACTAGAAACATGAAATATCTTCAAAAATCCAATTCCCACAATATGAAAACTAGACAAAATTTGGAGCTAGCCAGACTAGGAAATAGCAGATGAATTCGTAAAATATTTAGAAAAATTTTTCCAACAATTTCCATCACAATTACATCAAACAGGAGAGATAAAAATAAAGCAAGGAACAGAAGTCCCATACTAGATGTCACCAGTATCTAAGTTATTAACGGTAAAATAAGTTAATACAATGATTAGAAGCCACTTCCATCTTAATAAAGTTCCATGTGGTTGTGGTTATTAACCCCGAAGGTCATAAAAAACCAATATGAACTAAGTATAACCAACGTGAGGACAAGGTTGATAGAAACCAAAATTACGTTCATAATATTGTTAATCATTTGATACTTTGTTTAAGAATTTATGTAAACATACAATCTGTATAATTAAACAAAGTGTGAATTAGTGTTAGATAATCATAAACAGAGGTCATGAAAGAAAATATATAGATAATTATCAGTCATATATAGAATTGTGTATAATTATACATAGACACATGACCTCATCACAGAAAAATTAGTCAAATAACTTCCTAGGAAAGGTATAGTTTTGCTAACCATTATCTTCAGTGCAACTTTGCACCCCTACGTCTAGGAAACTTTCTACCAATGGCAAGTTTTCCAAATCACTCTTATCTCCAAACCTGGAAAACCTTCTACGTCATCTTCTGCAGACCTATCGACTTTCTCCCTATTCTGAACAAATTATTAGAAAAATTACTACTAAACAGGATCATGTCAATAATCGAAACGAATAACATGTTACCAAACCATCAATTCGTATTCAGACAACAACATAATAAACGATTAAACAAGAATCTTGGGGAATCGAAATTAATGAAGAACATGGAGGATTCTCGGTACACATCAATACTTTTCACAGTTTTTCCAAAGGTTTCAATATTTTTTGGTCTTTCTTAAAATTTTCGACATGCAAACCATCTATTCTCTCAAGTTTTTCGAATCTTTGATAGTCGTTTTCAACAACAAACGAGTTTCGGCAGCATTTTTACTGAATAGGAAACAAAATTTCACAGCTGTACACAAACAGAAACAGGCGGTACGAGGGTTGATTAGTCCAATAAACACAAATATTTATAATTGGATTTGGCTTTCAAAATATTCCCCACTAAGATCAATACATACAGGGCGCTTGAACTAATTGTCGAGGTTTTTTCAGGTCGATTTTCCACTAGTATACCATTGAGAATTGACCGTTCTACGTTACTCTAATGTCCAGTTATTCCGAACAAACAGACCATTTGCTTCAATCGCGAACAACTTTTATTGAATTTGGCTCGTCTTGAAAGACTCATACAATCGATTGCTGTTTAGTTTCAGCTTCATTGCATAAATCTTGGACGAAATTCACGAAATTCATCCTGTAACGAAGTGCGACCACGATTGAATTCGGAACACCAGCGAAACATGGTGCTTCATCACCAAAAATCGAAACTAGTTGATCTGCACACTGCTGTTGACTCATGTTCTTGATGTAGTTCCATTTTTTTGACCAAGATGAATGTTTCAATTATTTGTAAACAATAGCACTCGTATGACAACACTTCCGGAGTACATTCGTCATTAAAAATGTCAAATTTTATGATGGCAAGGAAGACATACGTACTATAAAACTTCTGTCTACTGCAATTCCAAAATAATGAGCTAGAATAACTTATTTACGATAAAAAATGTATTTTGAAAATATTGATGATCGAGAAGTTTATCATTAGTAACAAAGGAGAGTTCATGTTTAAATTACGTGCCATTTTGTTGGTTTTATACGAAGCAATATATTTAATGAACAGCAATATGTATACTGTTAATAATAGTGATGTGCTCGATGTTTTGAATATAACGAAATTAATGAGATTCAATTATATTTTATTCAGAATATGTGATACCGTAATTTAAAGAAAATATATTCCACACGGCGTATTATAATGATTAAATCGCAACCTGGTACAAAGTAAACGAACAACGATTTCCTGTAACTCTTCAATATGTGAGCGATTATTTCAAATAATGATTTAATTAACGTATACTGTTTGATAATTAAACGTATTAAGTAGATATTTGTAGTTCAACCGTTGTCGAATAATTAAATTACGAGAATGTATTTAGATACGTTAGGATAAGACAATATTATTGTAGAATCTTCAACCTTATAAATTACCATCCAACAACATATACTTAACCTCAATTCCCGTATTCCCACATTCCATGTTTCTTGGAAGGCGCAACAACAAAGAGATCGTACAGATTCAGCATGATAAATTATTGCGGGTTTCAACCAGAAATCTTTTAATGAAGGCTAGTTTGATATTTTACAGTACAGTCCGTCATCCTTTACGACACCGATATGATTTCCTCGAAATAACGAAAATTCTGAGATGACTTTGTACGACACACTGTATTATGAACCAGTAACCAGCGGTAAAACATTGTAAAACCGAGGAATTCACCTGAAAACATTTTTTATTATGAATAGCAAGAATATAATAAACCAAAATAAGGACTACTCTGTTCAAATAATGACTTCCAATTATATTTCTTTCCCGTACTGGAATGCTCTTGAAAATTGAAAGATCAAGGGAATTGGTCATAAGAAGCAAGTAAGAGCTGTATAAAAAGCTTCAACATTTAATTAGCTTCTTCCAGATCAGTGACAAGTTCGCTACTTCCACGTCCGGTGACTGACTGGACTATGACAAATTCTTTCTGAAGTTAGTAGTGGTTTAGCAAGTGGGAGAGGGAGCGCGTTGAAGTATCTGTTTTAAACGAAGTTCTTTCCAAAGGAATTTGTCTCGAAACCCTAAAAAGTTTTCAGGCGTAAACACTAAGTAGGATTGATTCGATTCCAGGTAGTTTTATGGGATTAGAAATAGCAACGAAAAAGACTAGAAAATATTCCGTACACAAAGAAGAAGATAAGAACGTGGTCTGTTAACTAGTTTTTAGTTTAGAATTAAACATATCTTTGGTTGAGAGTCGAGACGAGAACAAATTTCATTCTCAACATGGAGGTGATCTTTCTTTATAATCTTTTAGAACAGTTACTTTATAGAGATTGAATTGAGTCACTAAAATGAATGAATCGTCAAGATTGCTATACGAAGGCATATAAAGACACTTCTCGATCGATAGATGTATTAATGAACCAGATTCTAGGTGGGGCTGAGGTGTTTTGAAGAGTTTTAATACCTTGTATTAAATGTGACATTGAATAAATATTACTTGGCATACTGAAACAATCTACACAATTTTTTTTGTCACACCAAAACTTATATCAAATTATGAATGTACTATGGCCACCAAACAATAATATATCAATGGAAAAACGCACTTTCCTATATTCCTTAATGTACAATAAATAACTATGATTTTTGTAAATGTTTGGCTTCTAGCAGATCTCTTTGAAGTCTCCTATAGCACCCAAATTCTCGGGTAAGAAATCCAGATGAGAGTGCAGGATATTTATTTTTAGTCATATGAAATTATAAGCTCATTGATTGAGTCTTTGTAATTTTTCGCTTCATGATTTCCTAGGAAATTTTGGACAACATTCACATAAACTTATGCAGGCGACTTTTTCCAGATTATTCAGCTTTCTTTCAAAGTTTGTATCTTTCGTTAGTTAGGACCAATAAATATTCCATATTTAATTTTTGCCTCGCTCAGTTTGGGAAATTTCTCTTTAAGGTATAAGAATGCCATCTTTAGGCATAGCTTTTATGAAATTTTTATCAGGCCGAGCTTTATATGCAACTAAATGATCATTTTTAACATACTTCTGCCCTGCTGGAGGCGAACCACGCTTGGGCCATACTTTCGTTGTGTAGTTACTTTTTCTGTCTCTGCTATCCCAACAAAAATGAAATGAAATGTGTAATCAAGCTGTAACTCAAGCAAAACAGCAATGACTTCAAAATCTCCATAAATTTTCCAAAAATGTATTTAATTTTGTGACAAAGGAACTTCATGTTATCATAAGTCTTCTCCATGTCAGAACCATAAGCAACAAGGTTTCACTTCATCGTCACGATGTCGGAAATCATACCACGAGTAAGTAAATTCCAGTCGTTCAATCCAAATCCAAAACGCTTAGTTTGATTTTTTAGCAAATTTAAATCCTTTGACTAAGAATATATTCCAGACTAGAAATAGAATCCTGACTTTCTGCTTGATTTGGAGGCTTTGGCACAGATAGTTCGGCATTATGTAGGATTGATACGTTGGCAGATGACAAATTCAAGTACTGGACAGTGTGATTGGACTTGATTGTAACGCGTTTCGTTTGAATCAAAGAAAAATAACAAATCACTTACGTGACCTTTTGGTTCCGTCCAAATCATTGGTATACCAAAAGGCAAATGTCTAGATTCTTGTTAAGCCCAATCTAAGGAAAACTAAAATAGTCTAAACAGCGGTTTTCACTTAATTGCGTAAATTTCCAAGGCTGAGATGTAAAATTTAATTCTCCACACACATACCCAAAAACTGTCCGGCTTAATAGAACATATTTACATGTTAGTTAAATGAATTCGTTATACAATCGCCTAAATTAAGTTATTCAAACTAAAACACGTAAATGAGGTCAGAAAAGAATTTATAGATGTCACAAAAAAACTGGAAACATGGAAACAAATAAAATTATCACAAAGTTCATAATATGACTAAAACAGTGTTCACCGGTGTAACTGAAAACTGAATCGAAAAATGAATTATTTTCATGAAACTGAATATAAACATTATGGGAAAACATCCCGAATAGTCAAATATCAAGTTACGAGATAAAAAATTACTGTCTAACTCTTGATTTGCACTCAAACAATAACAGAATTTTCTAAGACACCCATTGTGAAACGAAAATACATAGAAGAATTTTCGTGACAAAACCTAACTGGTTTACACAAGAAATACGCTACTTATATTCTCAAAATATTTGGTTTACCCGACAAAGTTCGAAAGTTATTTCCAGGTACATAAATATTGAATTTCGAGCATGAAAACCTCAGGCAATCCAAGTGGAAGATGAATTCAGAAAATGGGTTTTTAATTTTAATTATTAAACTTTCAACAATCATAATTAAATTTTTTTTTGATATATAATAAACAATTGAAGTTTCTTTCGTCAATTGACAGGTTTGAGATCGAATACAAATGTTTCTATTTAAGTTGTAATTGTTGATAAAATCAAAGTGTTCAATTTCGTCTAATGGTGAAAAAGGTCTCTCCAAATATATAATTCCTTAATTTTCTTTGCCCATAGCCTTTAATTTCTAATTTAATGTGAAGCGGAGAAAGAAGAACTTTTTTTGGTCCAATGGTTAGGTGTATTTGATATTTGTTGGTTTAATATTTTTTTCAAAATAATGTTCTATTTCTCGGCTATCACTTAACAAATTGAAAGACCCAATAACATAGCTTTGAAACACTTCAAATTTCCCAAATGGATTGTTTTTACATAATTTACATTTGAACATTTTTCAGTTGTTAACAGCCCCTCTTCGCTCTATCTTGATTAAGTTTGTTCAATCCAGACAGGAACTATAAATAGATCCTCATCCTGTCCAATATCCAAACAACATTCAAAGCTCTAAGCACCAGTATCATAAAATCAAAACTAATTTGGAAGTGCAAATGCAGTTTAAGCAAGCTAGACAGGAAAAATAAAGTTACCCTGTAATGGATTCCGGGACACACCGGAGTAGAGAGAAACTAGTTATCAGATTCGCTAAAGTCCAAGAGCTTGATCCCTTCTATGGTATCAGCCACAAAAGAAAAGAAAAAGTATTGGAAAAAAATGTAAATCGGGGTAAAACTAGTTACTGGGACAATGCCAAGACTCTTCTGAGAAACTAACCAGAGATGATGATTGTATCGGCCTAAGTAAGTGCAACCTACGAATACTAACTGTCTCAATGGACACCTGAAGACTCTAGATGTAGCAGATTATATTGCGCCGAGGACAAAACCTCTATCCACATTCTCTCGAACTCCAGAGCACCTCACCTGGGTGAAGACGAAGATCTCTGGCAGATATAGCCATCCAAACATTCTGAGCTTTATAAGAGGAGTGGGTTTAATGGCTGCAAACACCTGGATCCCTAGTATAACAAGAAGAAAAGGGGACACAATAGATCATATTTCGTACTTCATTCATTCAAGTTTTTATCGTAGCTTTCCTTGCACATACCAGCTGATTTGGCGTCTTCGATTGAATGTAGTGTACTTTATGTAACTAAAAATATGATAAGATTCCTTTAAAATCGAAATCAAGTTGTTTTGGAGTGTCTTGGTCTTCCGAACACAAATTTGCAAAATCTACACCAAGGGGAGGTCGAAACGCAGCTGATACTCTACATTCATCATTACTGTTGAAACGACGTGACCTTAAGAATATGATGTTGAACTGTCCAACAATTCAAGGCTCCAAAAATGAGCTTAAATAGATCACTATTGTTTACTATTAAATCGTTCCAAAGCGTCAAACTGTCTATTACTACTTGGCCTTGATACCTGAATGAGTTCCGGATTTGTAAGGCGACAATTGTGACATTCGAAACCAAAAAATCCGCTTCCGTATTTGAGCTATGAGTCCATTGAAGCGATAAGAAGGCGTTCGCTTAAGGATATTCCAGCCGAAGCTTACAATAAATGTACAGAAATTGTGATTAAAGAGTGGCATGGTTGTATTGACATAAAAGTAGCCTATTTACCAACAGTTATTGAAAATTTGTATTAAAATACGTAGAAATATGGTTTTTGGCAATCCGGGACAAATTCCATCACATGGTAAGCAGATAATTTTGAAGGATAATACTTCACAAGTTTGCTTAATACAATCCACGTCTCTCGCATTGAAAAGACGGCTTGGAATGTATATTTATTAAATTGCGCATTTTTCTATAAATCTAGGCCTTGTGTTGATCTTGTTGGTGTCAGTTTTAGTCTGGGTTTGTTGCTGATTCTCTGACTTTGCTCTCCACTACGAAGTTTATCTTTGTTATTATATTTTAATATCTTAAATGTGCATCGAATAAGAATATATTTATTGGCAAACTTCAATAATACAATAATTTAAATTAGAAAGCGAAAACACGTAAATTACAAACACTTCTAGTTGTTCAATTTCCTTTTTAAACCAGGAACTGTCTAAATTCTCGGAGTGATTAATAACGCCTCGGAATCACGTTACCAACTGAAAATAATTTCGCGAAAACTCTTTGTTGTTCACAAATCCAACTAGGGATACAAAGATGTATATATATATATATATATATATATATATATATATATATATATATATATATATATATATATATATATATATATATATATATATATATATATATATATATATATATATATATATATATATATATATATATATATATATATATATATATATATATATATATATATACACCCCTGAGACGTTCTGTGTCTCCGTATTATTATATTAGGCCAGGAAACATATTTCCGTTGATCCTGTGGGATGAGAGAGTAAAATATGAAATTGTCCGCATGACGCTGCAGATTGTATAGAATTTCTTAAAATCTAGTTCATGTCTTGTTTGTTATAGTTTATAATCTAAGAAAAGTAACATTTCCATTTTAACCTAAATTCCTAAAGGTTTATTATCCATGTCTTCTGGTTGTCTTTATTTTTCTCGTAGTGTATTCACTGGTTCCTTCGTACAGAATCGATTCCTATGAATTCGAGTTATATAGATCCCATTCATATATACATGAAATCGATTCTCATGAATTAGATTTCTTGCGAATCGATTATTATTAATAAGATTCATATAAATTCGATGCATATAGATTCAGTATTCGATTAATATGGATTAGATTCTTTAAAGATCGATTATTATGAATTGTATTCATATAGATTCGATTCACATGGATTCGATGCATATGGATTCTATTTAGATTTGATTATGATTGATTGAATTCATATGGATTAGATTCCTACCGCTTAGATTCCTTTGGAATTGATTATTATTGATTTAATTCGTAGAAATCCGATTCGAATGAATCCAATTTATATCGATTCATATAGATTAGATTCATATATATTCAGGATTCGATTAATATCGATTAGATTTATATATTGTTCGATTATCATTAATTCCATTCATATGGATCACATTATTTAAAAATCGATTATTATGAATTGGATTCATATAGATTCGATGCATATGGATTCTATTTAGATTTGATTATGATTGATTGATTTCATATGGATTAGATACCTACCGCTTAGATTCCTTTGGAATTGATTATTATTGATTTAATTCATAAAAATTCGATTCGAATGAATCTAATTTATATCGATTCATATAGATTAGATTCATATATATTCAGGATTCGATTAATATGGATTAGATTTATATATTGTTCGATTATCATTAATTCTATTCATATGGATCACATTATTTAAAGATCGATTATTATGAATTGGATTCATATAGATTCGATTCATATGGATTCTATTTAGATTTGATTATGATTGATTGAATTCATATGGATTAGATTTCTACCGCTTAGATTCCTTTGGAATTGATTATTATTGATTTAATTCGTAGAAATCCGATTCGAATGAATCCAATTTATATCGATTCATATAGATTAGATTCATATATATTCAGGATTCGATTAATATCGATTAGATTTATATATTGTTCGATTATCATTAATTCCATTCATATGGATCACATTATTTAAAAATCGATTATTATGAATTGGATTCATATAGATTCGATGCATATGGATTCTATTTAGATTTGATTATGATTGATTGATTTCATATGGATTAGATTTCTACCGCTTAGATTCCTTTGGAATTGATTATTATTGATTTAATTCGTGGAAATCCGATTCGAATGAATCCAATTTATATCGATTCATATAGATTAGATTCATATATATTGAGGATTCGATTAATATCGATTAGATTTATATATTGTTCGATTATCATTAATTCTATTCATATGGATCACATTATTTAAAGATCGATTAATATGAATTGGATTCATATAGATTCGATTCATATGGATTCTATTTAGGTTTGATTATGATTGATTGAAATCATATGGATTAGATTCCTACGGTTTAGATTCCTTTGGAATCGATTATTATAGATTTGATTCATGAAGATTATATTAGATTAGATTAGAAATTTGGAAAGACTGCTTTTTATTTGAAAAATCTACTTCTGAACAAAAAGAGACTCAGATGGATTTATTATCTACGTACTTCAAAAGATACAGACTTATAGAGATACAAGGTGGTTAATATAAAACAACATAAAAGTAAAAAAATAGATAAATGAGAATATATATATTTACTCTAGAGAGATTCACACAATGGCACCTTATTGTTATTGCTTTCAATCTTCTCACACTAAACGAATGGACTAATATCTCACATTCTCTACTGAAAGTCTAGTTACAGAAACAAATTTCGCTACACAGCAAAGCTGACGTGTTGAAGAAAACTAATTAATAATACTAAAAGCCAGATGTTTATCACAGCGTTTTGGGAATTACAGGCTACGAAATTTAGACGGCATGTCATTGGTTAATGCTTATCAAATATATTCTTGCTTTTCCTAATTGGTTCTTGATAGTGCGCTCATAGATTTTAGTCACTGACGAATTTATTGTCTCACGTCATTTCGATAACATTTAAACTCAAGATAAACTAACGATTATTCATAGAAGAAAACTGTCGTGATGCGACTAAACAGAGAAAATGCATTTCTCATTGGAAAATCGGGTATACATGAATAAATTATAAAGGGATACACACAATTTCCTTTCGGCTTTTAACGTTTTAGCAGCTTTTAAGAGGATTGAAAATCTCCTACGGGATAACATCAATAGATGGGTTCGTTATTCATGATTCTGACACGAACAAATTGACTTGTGTTGTGAAGGGTATCGTACAATTTTTCTGTTGAGTCATTCAAATAGTCCTATTTTTTCTTAAACTCAAAAATTATCATACAAAATCGCAGTTGTTTCTATTTTAATGTAGATTTATAGTCTAGGTTCATAATCCATAGACGTATCACTTCTTTTAGTAAACAGTTATTTGATACCTTGAGTTTATTCATATGAAATACTTAAATATATTGCATATATCGGTTATAAGGGCCCGCGGGCCGGTTCCGGCCCCCGGGGTCGTATTAATAAGGCCCGCGATCGCAATGTGTCACAGAAAGCTTTACGTCAACAATCAGCAATCGTTTTGAAGACTTTCACAAAATGGAATGAAATGGAATTCCCAATTTTCAACAATACATTCAATTTTGAACCTTGACAGGCACAGGCATTTGCAAATGTTGATAAGATCTTCAATCGGTCAGTATTTTGAAAGAAAACTTTAATGAGATTAACGCTCTTACATTTTATACACAATATTTCAAGAGTTTGGATAATTACCCGGAATTAAAAAAGCATGTAAGCAATCGGAATTTAGTTCGCAAATATATGGTGGTGATCTAATCACCGTTGTTCCACCATTTTCTGCTATTCTATCAAATTCATGTTATTAGAACCTTTTTCCTTGAAAGGAGCACAAATAATACAGTTATTTTCTCACAAAACCGGGATCGAACTGAATATTCTTCGAATTTAGCAAATTCTGTAAATCTTATTCAAACAGCCATTCCTTCTGAGGAAAAAGATCCATCATTTGTTTGAACCATTCTTAAAGATGCCAACATTCATGTTCTCAAGGTTGTCAACGGTACCAGTAGATTAAAAAATTAATGAAACACTAAAAAATATAATAGAAAGACGTTCATAGACCTGAGAGCAGCATTCGACTCAATCCAAAAAAACATATTGTGGATGATCTCGAGAAGCGTCTATAAAAGAGTAAAAGAAATAGTACAACTCAATAGGCAAAGATTTTAAGGGTTTATGATGAAAAAAGGGATCAAACAATGGTACAGTCTAAGCTCTTTCTGAATACTGATATTTTTTCAAAATTCAAACACGGAAATATTCGTTAGGTTAGGTTAGGTCTCATCAAAACCTCGTAACTATTGTATATAATAAATTTTGGCCGTTTAAGCAATTAAATTGTTAATAACAAAAAACTGACCAGGGTTCCGGCATCGCAACCCTCAAAAACCAATTCTCCAAACCAAAAAACATAGATATCAAACATTTTTTCGTGGCGACCCATAAAGGGCAACGGGTACCCCTGCCAGCGCCCGGAGTAATTCTGAAAGATTGAAGCACCAACAAAAACTTGTGTAGAAGAGATAAAATAATTGCAAATGGAAATTTACATAGAATAATGCAAAAAAATGATAATATACGAGAAAAATGGAAACAAAGACTAATACCAAAAGAAAAAATAGAACAAGTCACAACTTTTGAATATCTTGGGACACTGAAACCGGAATGACGACAATAAGAAGAAGACATCAAAGAAAGTAAAGTAAATGACATGAGAAAGAATAGAAGTCGGTAGAATAGAATAAGAAATGGAATTATACGAAGCAACGTACAACAATCAAAGAAAAAATGAATAAGACTTTAACAGAGACAGATTAACAAAAGGAATATGGGAAGCAAGAACTATAGAAGAAGAAGAGGATGGAACAAACAAATAACAAATATAGGACAACAATAGCAACAATCAAATGATGATACTGGTACAGGACAGGGTAAATCGATAATAAATACATCCTTGAGAGGATAAAAGGAAAAATGAGAAGAATCGGTGCCCATTCAGTTGAGAGACGAGAAATATGAAAAGTTACGAAAATATTGAACTACCTCGCAATTTTAAATAATTTACGAATACGAAATTATTGCTCCAGGAAAATCAACCGTTCAGAAGTAGTTTCCTAAGTTTAAACAAGGCGAAATGACTATTGAAGATGACACTGGCAAAGGAAGTTTCCAAGACGTTATTACCGACGAAAACATCAAAAAAGTGGGCAAAATAATTATGTAAAGCAGTGAAGTGATGCTGATTGAGATTGAGAGTAGACACCAAAGACACCAAAACCAAAAACACCAACGAATTGATGATTCTGAGCAACTTTTAGAGTTAATCAAATGTAATAAACCCGAATTTTCGAGTCGATATATGACATGGCTCTATCATTTCACAAACAGATGCGACGAACCGTTTCCAAAGTGGGATAATATTGATTGACTATCTTAAAAAGAGCAAAACTATAAACAGGAACTGTTACGTAGCATTATTGAAGCATTTGCAGAACGAAATCGTATTATAGAAACTTATTGTAACTTCGAATCGCTCTCGAAATTTTGGTATTAGATTCCTAAAATCTCTTTATAAATAAATGGAAATTTTGTATTATTCTAACCAAATTAACGGATATCAACGCTTGACTAGTATAAAATTTCAATTCGTCGCATTTACTCAAAAATTTCGCGGTATTTCCCCGGAACGGTCACGAAATTAACGGAATTCGTGTTCCAAATACTTGTAGAAAACGAACCACTATAAAATAACATTGGTACGTGTGTCACCTGTCTATAAAACGGAAGCAGACACATAAAATAGTGGAATGAAATTTTGAAATGTCAGTCATAAAAGTTTTTACAGACTAAACAATATACTATTCTCTTTTCGAGTTTTGTGTAATGTGCTTAAATATACTTTTAATCATAACGAATTTAATGTTCCATTGTTGAATCATAGCAGAAAAAAGTTATTGAACTGCAACGTGGTTAATTTAGTGTAACAAAATGATTCGTATTTTGAATAACTAACTCTTTATGGTCCCGGAAATATACTTTATCAATTATATACAAAAGGAATTTCCAATAAAGCAAAAGATGATAGCGAGTAATAGACTATTACTCATGAATATTATTCCTAAATCACGAGAGTAGCGAGTAGTATCATTCATTATTCGCAAATTGAATACTACGAGGGTGAATCAAATATAAACAAGACTTATTTTTTAAAATATTTATTTTGATTTTAAACGCACAAACAATCATAGTTTATTTTTCTACATAATCTCCTGATTTAGAAACACATTTTTCCCAGCGTATAGGTAATTTTTGAATTCCTTCCAGGTAAAAAGAGTCAGGTCGTGTTTGTAGCCAATTGCGCACATATACATCAACCTCATTATCGCTGTGGAATTTTTGCCCTCCCAAAGCTTCCTTGAGAGGACCAAAGACATGGAAGTCGCAGGGAGACAGGTCTGGACTGTATGGAGGGTGTTCCAGTGTCTCCCAGCCCAGTTGCTCCAATTTTTGTACTGTCAGGGCTGCCGTATGGGGGCGAGCACTTTTCTCATTGGAAGGTGTCGTCTTTTGCGGCGATATGCAAATCTTGCATATCGCAATTGCAATATCCGAAGTTGTTAGACGCCTATCACCTTCAACAAGTTGACGAACATGATGATTGAACACGATGTTGCCCGCTGTAATGCTGGTGCGGGGTCTGCGGTCATGGCTCTCATTTTAAACACGTTCACGGCCCTCCACGAACTGTTTATGCCAAGCAAACACTCTAGCTCGCGACAGCGTCTTTTCCCCGAACTGTGAAGTCAATCTTCTCAAGATTTCGGCCGGTTTTACACCTTCTGCAGCTAAAAACTTTATAACAAAACGTTGCGCAATAGAGGGAGGTACCTCCTGCTCGGACATCGTAACGATGGACACTGAGCGAGTCTATGATGATGAGTCACGTGCTTCCTCCACTCCTGACAAACCAACCTAACAGCCAATAACAGCGGAACGTTCTTCCATCACTATTGCGCGCGCAGGTCCAAAAGTCTCGTTTATATTTGATTCACCCTCGTATATTTTGTCTACAACTATTGTATGGCACAATTATTCTTGTTAATTACTAATTAAATTGTTTTTTCTCGTTCTAACTTAGTATTTATCTTGTCGTTGATTTAAGATTTGGCAACTGAGGTTGATTTTCACCTTCTTAATTTTTTGCTGCTTTTATGTCACTACTCTCGCTCATACAAATTTTTGCCGATGATGGACCCCAATTTCTTTGTCGCTAACTTATTTAAGAACCAATAATTGAGGGAACCTGTGCAAATAACTTGACCTTTGGTCTGCAGACCTGCATTTTACAGCTTCATAGAATTTTCTATATGAATTCCCATTCCATCCGACATTTTACTTTCTCTCTGATTTTGTTATGCTTGCTGCAATCTGTTACTAGCAGCACTGGTATGCATTTTGAGTTCATAAAAAGCACTCAAAATGGAAATTTACAAAATTTAATGTTTTTATCCTCAAAATAGGTTTCAGTTTCGGCGATTACCTTTTGTTAGAGCCGAATTTCTATCCATCGAGCAACCTCTTGTTGCGTAAGCAATTCGAAGCACAATTTATGCAATTTTGCCACAGTTTTTATTAATTTGTTACAAAATGCATTATCTTGATGAAACAACATTTTCATCTTCTTCGTATGTGGCCGTTGCCCCGCGACTTCTTTCTGCAAATGCTCCAATAATGCTACCTAACAGTCCCTATTTATAGTTTTTCCTTTTTTAAGATAGTCAATCAATATTATCCCACTTTGGAAACGGTTCGTCTCATTTGTGTGTGAAATGATAAAGCCATGTCATATATCGACTCGAAAATTGGGGCTCATTACATTTGATTAACTCTAAAAGTTGCCCAGAATCATCAATTCGTTGGTGTTTTTGGTTTTGGGCACGCAATTTGAACAGAGCATTCACGATATGTCCAACAAGTTCCTTTGATCGTTTTGGTGTCTACTTCATCTTAATCAGCTTCACTTCACTGCTTTGCATAATTATTTTGCCCATTTTTTTGATGTTTTCGTCGGTAACAACGTCTTGGAAACTTCCTTTGCGAGTATTATCTTCAATGATCATTTCGCCTTGTTTAAACTTAGGAAACTACTTCTGGACGGTTGGTTTTGTCAAGTCAAATCAATAGGATTTTTTGCCAAAAAAAGACGCTTTTATAACACACGAAGTTCTTTTTAATCAATTTTGCTTATTTACTCACAAACTAATAGCACTACAGCTGTACAACGTACTTTTTGAATGTTATCGCTAACCGAAAATCATATAAATTTAAAACTAATAGAGCCATCTATGTCTCAGCCTGTGAACATTTGAGCCCGCCTTTATTCAACTCAAGAATAAGAAAATGATCCATACCCAAATCCCTACAACGACTGTGTTGATGCCAAGAGATATTAGACACTTTTTTTTGTTCAAATTTCTTAAGCCAGTTCACTGATTACCGTTAAAAGCAAAACACCAGAAAAGAAGTACTGGTCAAGAAAATTCCCTTTCAACAATCGATAAAAAGTCTTAATTGTTTTCCTTACTTTCTCTGTTAGCCTTGACTGAAACGAGTTAACAGGTTGACACTCTGAACCCAAGATAAAGTAATTGCGGATCCACTTTGAATTGTAGCTTTAATCACGATGTTGTTTATAGGCATCGTTTTATCCCTTTACAAACAAGAATATTGTTTTATCTACTAAGAATGGTCCGTATTTTAATGCTACCGTTAGGAAGAAAGATACTTCAAGCGGACATTTTGTTTCGCACAGGTCTTAACTGGGATATATTTGTAGGCTTTCGTTTCAGAACTTCAGTAATTACTTTGGAAATAAGTGGGTATTGCTCCATCGATTGCCTCGACGTATTAAAAGGATAAAGAATGTAGTACGGTGTGTCCATAATTTATTTGAAAATGCATGATACTACAGTACTTGAGGGATCGTAAACCAGAAACAAAGTGAATATTTATTCTACTATATATTATAGTAAATTATTAAATATCTCGTGAAATTTGCGAAATAAGATCGAACCAATAAGTTTAAATGTTGTATCTTCCTCTCTTGTTTCTTCTATTATTCAGCCTCTTGAAAAGTCTCCAGCTTTCGTGCCATCTCTTGAGATGTCGGCCGGGGGGTCACCTTGAAGTTGGTTTTTCATCCTTTACCCATTTAGCCCATCGATCTTCCATCATTCTGTCGACGTGGTCTCTCAAATATCGTCAACTAAATTTATCATTTCTGCTGCCCTCATCATATTCTTCGTTTTTCTTTGTGTCCGGTCGAATTTTCCCTGCGTATGTAAGTCATTTGCCATATCCATCCCTCCGATATAATCAGAGATTCTAGAGGCATTATTCACTTGAATTCCTCTTGTTGTAAGTCAATTTCGCCTGCAGTGTCTTGAGGTGGATTGAGTAGCTTCAAACGCACTGTAGCCGTTCTCAAGCACGGAGAAAGCTGGTGGACAAGGTTAGCAATCGTAAAAGAGATTCAATGCTCAAAGTAATACTAATAGAGCCTCCAAAATGTATCGTTTCTCATAGAATTTCAAATGTGTTTCTTAAATATCTGCCTTTCTCCAGAAAGTAATGTAGACACACCTTGTGAATCCCAGAAAACGATGACCTTTAACTTTCTGGCCGATAGGACAGTCCTCATAATCTTGGTAACACGTTGGTTAGGTAAAGTCCACTATTTCTTGATCACTGGTATGTACTAGTGGATCCATTTTCTTTCAACTGTCTCGAAACAACGCAGAAACTCTTTTAGATTGCGTTGCTCTGATGTGGTTTCACACACATCGAACCGACAGCTTTCCATGTCCTAAATTTCATGCAGCGACTGAGTACTGTCATCGTATATACTTTCTGGAAAAAAGCTACAGAATTACAAAAAAATTTTGTCAACGTATAATATTATGTTTATCATTTATTTCCGGTAAATCGATACGAACTTTTATTATTAAAACTAGTATTGATCAAGTAGAAGAAGTTATAGTAATTTCTCAAATAAATTCCATCATTTTTCATGACCGAAAAAAGTCAACTAGAAAATCAATTCGCCGACTTAACAAAGAAAAAAAAATTAAGCACTCAAGCCTCTAATCTCATCTAAGGGAATTTCGAAAACTTTTAGAAGATTCATTACAAAAAGAGTTCTCAAGGTTTTAAAACAAATACATCCGAGTTTCAAATCAGGAAGTTTTTTACGTTAATATTAATTTACCTAATCAAAAATACCATCGCAGTAGAATGTGAGTTTTCTGTATTCGATCGAAAAAATGTTTTAGTTAGTAGATAATTTCGTCGTTGAATGCAGAAAATTTTGACTCATAGTCCAACCTTCATTATAGCATTTCAAATGTTTTAAGATAATCAAAGACCGAGGTCCGAAATATGAGTTTTCCCAGTTTTTCCAAAATCTCGTTTTTTCTTTTACTAATTTTATTTTTTACAACGAAATGGTTTTGTGATAGAGGGTGCAGAATGTAGATCGCTGAGCCATACTTAATTTAGAGCAAGGTAAATCCATTATACTGTTTTTTTACTTAATCATTGTCACATCAATTTAATGGGTAAAGTAAATATTAAAGCAGTTACTGGATGTCAAAGCTTTGGTATGCAGATGACACGATGATCACACATGAAAACGAGGAAATTTGCGAAACTATGTAAATCACTTTTATGGGAATAAATACAGAAAAAATACTGACCATGATAATGGAGAACAAATCAGTAGTGGGCAGAAATCAAATAAAAGGACTGTTTAAATTGGATTACAACATTCTGTTACTACAAAAAAGAATTAAAGCAGTTGATGGAATAAAATAGAAGATGTTTATGTAAGAATAGTAAGTACGACGTTTACCTATGGGAAAATGGAACTGGTATAGATAAAATTTGGAAAATTAACACACCACTCATATTTTTCTCGATAGTCTTCATTTATTGATAACTCACTGTAGGACAATTAGGCCATGGAACTTATTTGAGAGTAACAGTTGTTATTTAAGTTAACAATAACATCACATAATCTTGTTTTGACATAATTCGTATTAAACTTCGTTTCAGACTAAAACTGTGTTGAAATTTTCTTTAAAAATGCAGATTAAAGCATTAAAGTTTCTGTTTAGAAGCAAGCTGTTGATCGTAATTGCTTTTATTACATGCATGGCTGGAAGTTAATTTGGAATCGACTCTCCTGAATGAAAGATATTCAATGCTATTTTAGAAGACATAATTCCAGCATAATGAGGCGACATAATTGTTGATTCTTTGAAACAAAGTGTTCTCAGAAACAGGAGAATCATCAGCAATCTGCTAAATATGAATTATCAGATGTTCGAAATATCGATATATCATCTCGAACGGTTAGAAAACGTTTACGTAAAGCAGGGTTAAGCAACAGAAGAATAACTAACAAATATTTACTTAGTAGAGTTCAGAGATTGTAAGACTAAATCATAATTGAACCATCAATGATTGGAAACGGGTTCTGTTCTCCAATGAAACTAGCGTTATGTATCGCGAAAACAAGGAAAAAGGTTCGCCAGCTGTAATATCTTTTCATTAAGTGCCTTGTGGTGGTAACTATAAAAGGTTTTGATGAGGAATTTACTTCGATGCTTGTTCGGAATTGGTCCCTATACGTACGAGGATTATGACCGCTCAATTTTACTTAATGGATAATGGATATGAGCCTATAGATGGGACTATCTCAAAAAGAGGATTCGAAGTCATAGTCTAATCACAACCGAGTCGACTAATTTGTAAGCGTTCATCATTATTTCAATGTAATTTAGTTTTTTTTTGGGTTTATATTGTAAATATTTAGATTAATTGAAAAAATCGGTGCGCCAAAATTTGAAACTTTTTCATATCCTATTACTCACAAACAACATTTCAAATTCGTATTTTTTATGTAACTCCATTAAAGTTAAAGCTATCACATCCCATAAAAATCAATTTAAAGGTAGTTTTCAGGACTACAAGCCTATGTATGTTAGAAGGGCTTGAGATCCTCCACATTTTATTAATAAAAGGTCAAAGGGCTGAGGATAAGCAATCCTCGAACTATAGTGACAGATTTATTTGGTTATAACTCCGTCAATTTTTATTCTACAAAAAAAATGAAAAAAACAGAATAGTCGTCATAAGAAATGCTTTAATTTGATTGTTTATTTATCATTGTATCTCTTATAGTTATGGAGAAAAATGAGCAAAAAAATTTTTTTTTAAAATCAAAAAAAAAGTATCATTTCATTCTCATTTTTTTCAAAATTATGCATTTCTAATCAGTCAAAGTTTCAAATGTCGTAAATAACATCCAAATAAAGTATTTGGTAAAAGGAATAAGTTTAATTTTGATTTTCAATGGAATGGCATTAATTTTAGTGCAACTTTTTTTTGGCTTTAACTATTTTACATTATATCTCACAGAAATTTCAATCGAAACTACTTTTATCAGTGGTCATTTGAAAGGTATTTTTAAGCTCTTTAAAAAGTATTCCGTGACTTTTTGTTGAAAAATGTATCCTTTTCCCGTTATTTGAGGTTAAATGCTCAATTACTAAAATCAAAAGCTATTCAAGTATCTATAACTTGCTTCAGGTAGAACATTAAGATTTTAAAATATATCTTAATATCATTGTTTTTTATAAGCTTCATTTTGGTTCACACACTTTTTTCGATAAAATACATCATTACAGAGTTATACGTAAAAAACTATTGAAAAATGCGGTTTTTTTGCTTTAAATTTGCTGATTTTTCGTTTTCTTGGGTTATTTTGGGTGAAAAATTTTCCACACACTTCGGCACCAAGTAGATCCCGGTTTTTGGATACACACCTATCATCTGTCAAAATTTCAAATGAATCGGTGCTTAATTAAAGAATTCGGAGGGGAAATCCTTGAATACCTGACCTATTAAGGTAGTTTGTTTTCGGTAATCCATCATACTAACCTCAGCTTTGCATCATAGTCATCCGAAAACAAACAACTTGATAAAATATTCCTAAACTATAAAAATTCCTTTTTTCTTTCGAATGACGAATTTTTTCAAATGCTTAAACTGTATACGAGGGTAGGAGTACAAGTCATAACAACAAGTTTTTTTCTTGTAGATATGTGAACGGATCGAAAACGTATTTGGGTCATTTAGACATTCTGCAGGTACATTGTGAATGCAGAAGAACAGATGGTTCTGTAATAGTTTGGAGTAGCGTAGGAAGAGCTGTGAAATAAATGTCACAGTATATCATACACTAACTTACCGTACATTAACACGGTTGAGTAGGAAAGTTTCAGCAAAGACATATCACCGAAGGATGACCGGTCAGTGTATGGACAGACGTTGTGCGTACCGTCATCGACCAGCTCATGCACGAAGACACAAGAAGGATTCTACTTTGACTTTGATCTTATTCGTACGATGTAGGCGGTTTGCACTACGGAAGACGTTGTTAATGTTGTGTGCCAACAGTGAACCCGTGATACTCATGATGCAGCAGATGATGAGGCTGATGGTATTCGGCGCCTTCTACATCGTTGGCAGTATAGGTTTTCAATAGAAATTGATTGTTTGTAGTAATTTAAACTTAAAATGCTATTCATTGTCCAAACATGTGATTAACACCTTGCCTATTCGTCTGTATAACCGGTTTTGTATCTTTGGGAAAAAAATAATAGTTGCTATGACTTTAGCCCCTCGTATTAACATCGATACGAAGCTAAGATGTTCTAGAGAATTGCATAAATAGTAAATACCGTGAAGATTTCTTTTTTTTACTACGTTTGAATGAGAAAAGTATCTTATAACCTAAAGCGAAGTATGTTTAGTTCGAGGTTAGGTATCCTGTTTTCGTTTCGCAGCTTTATATCAGTTCGCTGTCAAAATACAGGAAACGATGCTGCATACACTTTATGTTCGTATCGCAAATATGAATGCATCGATGACTTTACGCTTGTAAACATAAATCTATTGTATATATGCGTTTGAATCTCTGGTATTTATACGGTTATATATATACCACTACAATGTTGATTTACAACAACGACAAGGGTATTTAGTAAATTTGAATTAATATTCATTCACAAAGCTGGTTTGTGATCTGTTATCAAGATAAAATGTTCCCGTTTCTATAATTGTGAATAACTGAGTCCCGGTGGGATTTTAATTTTTGTGATTTATATAGAAAAGAAAATTCATTTCCAGATGCATTGTGGAATTAAACGGAAGTTAACTGTTTAAATTACTAATCCTAAATTACTTCGTTTTAATTTTTTCCCTTAGACTTGTTGATATTTCCATTTATGTTATATTTACTAAAACATTGCTGATTAGAAATAGATAATAATCCTTCTCAAAAGTTTCTAATCTTGATTCTTTTCTCTGTATATCACAATAGTAATTTGTTTGATCTTCCATTGTTATATCCTGCTCAGAATCGGTGTTATTTTCGCTTCCTGAAACCACTACGTCATCATTAGTTTCTGTCTCAGCCCATAGTGCCTGGAGCCTTTTCTGTTCCTCCTCGTAAGACATGATCGATATTTCCGAAGAAAAGATTTAATTAACTTTTTAGTATCATTTAACATAAAATTTAACCCGGAAGAGAGGGCGGATACATATTTGAGAAGCTACAGGGTCGGACACGCGCACAGCTTTACATTTGGTTTCATTTACAAAGAGTTTTTCGCAACTGGGGTTTATTAAACCCCACGTATGTAACGCCGGGACAACAATTGCAGATTACAATTGAGAAAATAGTACAACAAAACATGCGTAAATCAACATTCACTCGGTTATGCATATCCAACGAATCAACGTTTCAAATTTAGATTGGCATCCTGGTGAAGAGTTGCATCCAGACTTCCTTGGTTGTGTGGACTGTCATCTAAGCTAAACGCATTAGACGTCTTTACATTGTGGAATGTACAGGTACCAAAAATCTACTACTAACATAACTCGAAGAATGATTCTTTGATTAAGCAGAATACATCTTTATGAACGATTCGGTACCGTACTTGAAGCAGAAACTGCTTTCCTAGATAGTTATGTCCCTGATTTTCTGGAATTAGGTAGTTCTGAGAGTGCTCTGTCGATACAGTAAAAATTAAAATCAAAATTTTGGCCACTAAGCGATATATTTTTGTTTAAATTTTCAAAATTTCTTAACGGGGGGTATTAAAAAGATTTGTCTCTATAAGCGATTAAAAATAAAACTTTTATTTCATCTAACTATTATTAATCTATTACTATTAATTCATTACAAATTACTGAGTGGTATTGATTAATTATTTTACAGTGTACTCTTATTGAGGACGGTTTGTTTAAGCATCAAAAATAAAAGCAGCTCAAGCATTTCGGTCAGTTGTAACTGGAAGAGATATAGATCCAATAAAATCTTATTTAAGCTCCGTAAGCTGTAGACTAAAAATGTATCTCGTATAACACCCTTATTCGGGTTATTTTTTTTTTACTTTAAAAACCATCTTCGCGAGAAGTACACCAAGATATAATACTTGGATTATCTCTGAGGATTTTTTGATACAAAGCACGTTTAAGATAACAATTAATTGAAGCGTACAGTTGGATAGGGGTCTGTGCTTTTTCTAATTTCGTTTTTTAAACATTAATTTTCATCGACATATTATTGATTCACAGCGCGTAGAACACAAAATTGGAATAAGGTCTTTTTCTACGATTTACCTGGGCGTGGAAAAAAGTTAGGACAAATATGTTTCTAAGCATCAGTAGCTGATAAGTTAGAAGATGTGCTGGAGGTCTTCTTTGGTGAGTGCCTTCAGGAGCTCTGTCGTTTTTTGCTTTACCGCTTCCATCAACTCGGGTTCCTTTCAAAGCAGATCTTTTTCTAACCTTTCAAGGAAATCTGAGCAGACCCGTTGATTGAACAGCTTTTGGTCAGGAGTTTTTTGGCACGAACTTCGTCCAGACTTTTATCATGTCTAATTCTTCGTGTAAAATTTTTCTAACCGTTTCTTCATTGGCATTTACAGCCTAGATTATCCACTGTACTTCTGTGGCCTAGCACATGCGATTTCTTGCTTTTCCTCGCAAGAAGTAATCCTGAAGAGGGGTACGTTTTGCGGACGTGTTAGCCATTTAAGAACGCGTGACAACCGTTTTACGATCAATTCTATTTCTGAGAGTTTTTAGAAGCTCTACGACCGTTGTCATTCACATAACTTTGGAAATATTCATCAGACGACAGCAACAACTTCACATGTTGACTGAATGCCCCAAATATGCCTCACAAAGATTGAGGTTCCAGTTTAAGACCAACTACGAAGAATGGCTTGGAGCAAATCTCTTTCGTGCTTCAATTTCTAAGGGGGATGTGAATCTTTACGATAAATATAGAACAATTATATATTGATAATAACTTTAAAAATGAAAAAATACTCCTCGTATCAATATAATCGCCCGCATCACATAAATAAACGAATAAAAAAATTGTATCACAGTTAATTGGTATCATTAATTGACTCATTCTTGTTTTGTTTCTTATTTTTTTCTGAGAGATCAACTTCAACGGCAGTGCGGTAGTTTTAATGAGCTGAACATGGAAAAATATTTATTGTTAATGTAGTTTTGATTGAATTATTTACTACGTGAATGGAACAGCTGCGTACACATGTGTGCGAATTAGCATACGACGTTAGCATGTGTTTTCTTGAAGATATAACAAGGTAAAACCCGAATCTTCAACAGGTTTTCAAGATCTGTTTATTATATTACGACATATTGCACATTTCCATAATTATAGAATTTTTACTTGATTTTATTGGAATTAGAATATAAAGTATATACTGAATAGAATATCCTGAAAATAAATATGATAATTTAGTTAAAATGTACGATATTTATAATTTTGTAAATTATATCTCTCAATAAACAAGTTCTTGTTTGGTTATTTTGATGTTATTTCTAATACTGAATACACTGTTTACACCAACACTTACAATTAAACTGTTTGACGTGCGTTTCGATAACCAAGTTATCGTCTTCAGAGACTTAAGGTAAACTTCAGAGACGGAAGGCAATTTACCTTCAGTCTCTGAAGAGGATAACTTGGTTATCGAAACGAGCGTCAGACAGTGCAGTCGTGAGTGTTGGTGTAAACAGTATATTCAATATGAATATCACCAACGGTTTCAGAAATTCCAACTTAGTTATTAGCAATAGTTTTTTAAATATATATAATGGGACCCCCATTGATGTCTGAAGGTTCTAGTTTCTTTTCTGCTTTGTTCCAAAAAGGAATAGGGCTGAAAATTAAACTTAGAAAATTGAAAAAATAATTTTGTGTACCGCATTTTCCAAATATGCTGATTTTAGCAGTTGTTCTGTATTGTTCTATAGTGTTCCATTAAAAATTTTTAAAAATTGCTTGAATATTTATTTGTTTTGGTAATTTTATATTTTCGTTTTATACTTTCGCGGTCTCCTCGTTTTTTAGCTCTAGAAAATCGAAAAATCATCCGATTTCGATGAATTTTTCTTTTAAATCATCGTTTTTACGGAGGATTTATGAAAAAAAAAAATATCGGAAATATTTCACCTGGAGATTTCATATAGTTTTATGACTTTAAATGTGATCATAAACGCACTTCTTCGATAATAATGGTTCATAACTTTTTTACAAAGCATCAAACGCAGTTCGTATAATTTTTTTGTTAATCTACACAAAAAATCGAACATTTTGGAAAAAAAATTGGAAAATGCTTGTTTATTCATTTTTTATCTCACTTAGATATGATTTCATATGGTTTTCTGACTTTAAATGTCATAAATGCTCTAGAAAATCGAAAAATCATCCGATTTCGATGAATATTTTTAAGAATCTTCGTTTTTACGGAGAATTTATATGAAAAAATATAGGAAATATCTCACTTGAAGATTTTATATGGTTTTATGACTTAAAATTCTCTGTAACAGTCAACCTTAGTAAGATACCATTTTTCTAATGGTGAAAATTTTCAATTTTTCAAAGTTAACTTTTAATATTGTACACTGGATTAAAATAAATGATTTTATGAATGTTTTTGTTCTTACAACTTTGATGATTACTTAATAAAAAAGGTACAAATTACTATATGGGTCAATTTGACCCATATAATTCTTTAAAAATAGGACAAATTCGTCCAGTGTTCCCTATCAATGGAAATTCATGACATTTTAACGTGATATTAAAGAGGTAACACAATGGTTTTGCAAGAACAGATGCACAGTCTCGTGATAAAGAGGCTGGTAACCCATGGGGACCAGATAACAAGCTCGGATTTAATTTTTTGAAGCTAGTTAAAACTTCATACTCAGTAAAACAGGATGGCAAACAATTTATACTACTCGGATCGCTATGGTCAAAATAAGGTAATACATATAGCTCATACAAATAACTAAAGAAAGGCACAAATAAAATAAAATTCAAAGTATAATCCAGAAAACTACAATGAATAACAAAAATGTACACGTGAAGATTGACTATACAGTAATCCCAAAATAGGTATTTTTATTAAAAATCAATAACAACATAAAATCAGTGCGCAGCATGCTCCGTATTAAATATTATTAATAATATATACGAGGAGAGATTAGATTTCAAATGGCAAATGATTGTGCATTTTTTGTGCATTGTAAAGGATTGAGCCGTTAACTAATTATGAACGTTGAATAGATAGGTAAAGGTCGTTCCTAAATGGATAACCGTGCAACTACCTTTCTAAAATTGGAGAAACGTGCTTACGAATTAGGCATGCGGATACAAAGATGAAGAGTCAGAATTTTTAATCTTTCAAAGAAGTCCTTGCCGTGAGTAATGCTGTTCAGTCTGAGTAAATATCTATCAGCTCATTTTTGTAGTTTAAATATTCGCGCTACACGTACCCCAGAAGGGAAGGGCATATGAGAATTGCGACTCGATAAGGTCATAATAAACTGGTGGATAAATTCTGTAGGTCGAGGCAAAAATTCTCTCAAATGTGCCATGAAAAAACGAATTTTTTGAACTATGTAAATGTAAATTTACATCGTCTGAAAATAAATCTTGACGTGATGTTTTGTCCCGATACGTTATCCTTTTTAAATGAATGTTGTCTTGAAAAAAATAAGTTCATAAATCTGCCTGCCTAGCAGAAGCATATATAGAAGATAGTTTAAATAGCAAAAGTGGATTTTCAACAAAATATTGCTCAACTTTTTCCAGTTTCTGTTGTCCAATTATTATTCCGATAATTTAACAATCAATTAATAATTGCCTCTATAAAAATAACTCGTGCAAAGAGTGATATTTCATGTTTGCTTTGTGAATTATTTTGACAGTGAAAAAAAAATGTTTTTTTCATAGTAAAAAATGTTAACATTTACTCATCTGTATTATATGGGTTATTCTGAGTTGTTTTACATTTTTTCTAGATTTTAATGGTAATTATAAGTTGTTCTAGGTTTGTTCTACTTTGTTCCATAAAGACATCAGATTTTTAAGAAGTGTGACCGCATTTACAAGGCGATTTAGGCGTTTTTCTAGGATTGTTCTGTGTGATTATCAAATATACCGAAACTACAGATAATAATGAAAAATTTTATTCACTTTGGAAGCATCTTTCAATTGGTAATTTTTATGAATTATTTTATATTATTATTAATTCGTTAAAATAGAATAGTAACAAAAAAAAATAGTTCAATGTTGATGAGCACAGTTTAAATCAAATTATCCATTCGATTTGCATAGATAAAATTTTTTTTACATAATGAACATGAGCACATATAATTTAAATAATTAAGAATGACCTAAATTTCTCTAAGTGATATTGTGAAAATGCAAAAAGTTATAATGTAATTAACGATAGATCAAAAAAAAATATATAATTACGCTAAAAAATTGATAAATAGATAAATGAAGTGGACACTTGATACGTAACGATAACGATAAAGCATTCTCAACATAGTCGGTGTTGCAGGTTTCCTGGTTTTCCTGTAACCTGGTGAATCCGGTCGAAATGGCCGATAATACAGCCGCCCCAACTTAACAACACACACCCAATTGACTCAAAAAGTATTATTTTTGCTCTCGTTTTTTTCAGTTTTTTAATCCCTCACGTGGTAGATCGATACACACACAATAAGTTGATATCTCACCAAAATCCCTACAATCCCAAACCTGCTGGCAAAAAGTTTTCCTACATCAGATATATTTTAGAATTAAATCATTCCTATTACTATTTCCAAAAGAAGAATACCCAAACGAGTCTCTATCGCTTTTTCTCAAAATTATTCCAAAAATAAATTGGGGACAGAAAAAGAATCGGCGGACCTAAGTCAAAATGGATCAAAGGTGTGATATGGGACCTTGAAACGCTTATAATCGAATTTATCCGTGAAGAAGTCATTGTCCACAAGATTCAGATTCAGATAAGGCCATCAGCGATTGCCGGTTGTTACCAAAACTTAAAGAACCACTGTGTGGTAAAAGATTTTTTTCGATTAATAAAAAGTCGCTGTAAATCGAAGGGCATTTAATTAACTCGTGATCACACATCGTTATTCTACAACTCACGTATGTATCTCAACTTTGGTTTGAATACCGTGAACATAGATGACAGAATAAATTTTGTTATTATCTAATTTTATTGATAAACAGAATTTGAACTTACTCCATTTTTCGCCAGTAGCTTCAAAAATGTGTTTTTCTCGTACATACCTGAAAATAAAAAACAAAATTTCATTTATTGTGCTCACGATCTAGAATAGTTTTATTCGAAAGGCGTTAGTCCAACTAATATAAAAGCTGAACTAGATTCTATTCTGGATGAAACTGTTTCCAATAGTAAAATATTTTGGGTAGCAATTTTTAAACAAGGCCGTAAGACTCCAGGAATGTTGAAGAAATTCCCCAAAGGGGTACTGTATGATCGTCGACTAAAAGTGCGCGAGCTAGCAGACATGGTAAGCATTTCAAGAAGTGCGTTACATCGCATACTAACTGAAAATTTGGACATGAGAAAGTTGTACGCAAGATGGGTGCTGCGTTTGCTCACAATGGAACAAAAACAGCGTCGTAATGTTTCGATCAAGTGTTTCACAGAAATGAAGCCGTTTCTTAACCATGGCTGAAACATGGGTCATCACTTCACACCAGAACAAAAGAACATTCAAAACAATGAACTGAATAGGGAGGACCGGTTGCAAAGAAGTCAAAGACCGTTCCATCTGCAGGGAAGGTCATGGTGTCGGTTTTTTTTTAAATGCGCATGGGATAATTTTGATTGACTATCTTAAAAGAGGAAAAACTATCCTCGACGACGTTTGATTGTGACGTTTGAGCGAAGAAATCGCGCAAAAACAACCAAAATTCGCTAAGAAGGAAGTGTTGTTTCATCAAGACAATATACCATGAATTAAAGTTTGAATTGCTACCTTTTCGCCAGATTTAGCCTCTTCGGGTTATTTTCTGTTCCCTGACTTGAAACAATAGCTCAATGGTCAAATATTTTCCTGCATAAAAGGATATCGAACTTAATGGACAATGCTGAGAAACGTGTATGAAGCTAAGAAGAGATTATGTGGAATGATAAATATATTTTTGTGTTGGGACAGGGACTTCTTGGACTATCCTTTTATATATCTATAAGTCTTTTTCAATATTATACTATATTATTTGGAAGGCAACAATTTTTTTTATCTCGTTTGACAAAATACCAAATTTCGTTCAAGAATTGTTGGCAACATTAAAAATACTTCCGGCTCATTTCCAAGTTCTTCTTCGTTTCAATGGCCAACTTCCATGTTTATTTCTGATTCATTAACTTGGGTCAATTTTATTATCAATTGAATGAGTATGAGAGTAGCCGGCGGTCGTAAAAGCGCCCTAAGGAAACCTCCGTCATCTTAATATTAGGTGGGTTTTATTAAGGCCGTTCCATCCACCATGTTATTTCTCCTCTATTCTGGAAATAATGCCTTGATAGAATACAATTTGGGACCTCGTAAAAGTGTTTTTCGGATACAGGCACTCAACAAAAGAGATATCGTTGGCAATAAATGTCATGGAAAATATTATATTTCGTCTTCAGAAGTTTTTCGTTATGCATTATTAATTTAAAAGTATTTGACAATAATTCTATAGTTATAACTTTGATTATGGTTACAATTATAGGATTCAAACTAATCCTCTGAAAATTTTCATCATGCCCTTCGACATTAATATATTTCGCTCGTTAATTTCTGAAAGGTTTACTAAAAAAATAAAAATAAAAACTTCAATGAAACCCTATCAAAATAGCTATTCGTAAATTTTATATAATTTTAAATATATACGAGGTGAAGCAAGTAAATATATTTATTTATATAGCTTACTGGTGTTTAAAATCAATAACTGAGATTATAAAGAAAGTGATTCAATTGTCAAAAAGATGCTTCATTGAATAGGCCAATGTGGGTCGTGAATTAGTAGAATACGTCCACGTAAAAGGACTACCAATACTGCTTGCACACTTTAATGACATTTGACAGGCGTCAAATTCTTTATCAACGTAAAGTAGTGTTCAAACGAAGACGTAGGATCTGCAAGGACCAGCATCGCGATGGTCGACCAAATGAGGTGACGACTCCAGAAATGTTGAAGAAAATCCCCAAAAGGGAACTGGATGATCGTCGACTGAAAGTGTGCGAGCTGGCAGACATTATAGACATTGGTACATCGCATATTTACTGAGCATTTGGACATGAGAAAAGTGTGCACAAGATGGGTGTCGCGTTAATAGAGTTAAAAGGATATTATATTGAATAATAAATAGATTTTTTTCCAAAGCTGTTATGTTTTTTTCTTTGTATACGAAATACATACAAAAAATAATCAGAAAAATCTGGCATAACCTCCTTTCAGCTCTGGTTGCTACATTAAATTTGGTAATTTTTTAAAAGCGTGATAATTACGTAGATCTTTTGATGTGTCTTTATATTTTTCATTTACATTTGAGAGAAATAATAGAAAAAATCAAGAAGGAATAGAATCAGAATAAAACAATAAAAAAATACCAGGGAATTGAATGAGTAGGTGACCAAAAGAACTAACAACGAAAAAGACAATGAATTGACCAGATATATGACAAAATAAAGGCAAAAAAGAAGAAAAAGTAAGTACTTACCAAGGAGAAGAAAGCGTTAAAAGAATCAGTGGAAATGGACAAGGTTTCTGGAATTGCTTCAAAATAAAACAAAGAAGAATTTGAAAAATTATTATTATTGGTCAAAACTATTCATATATTCTGTTTGTTATCAGCCATCGTACATGATAATACAACGTAAATGGCCAAACAAAGAAACAAGACCTTTTATCTAACAATACTTTAATGCTTTAAACTTATTTAGTGTATATGTGATAATGTTGATATCGTTTACTTAGCCTGAAACTCTTAATTGATTAAAATTCTGCAGTACTTGTTGTTAAAATTGATTTGTTTGAAACACTGACCTACAATAACATTTTACATCACATTAAGGATCAGCATCTTCGTAAATATGGTTGTAGTTGAATGAACTTGTATATACAATATTATCATTATCTTTTCCCTTCTATAGACAAAGTTAACATTGGAATATAATGGTGCTTAATAAAATTAGTAACTCGGAATTAACGTTCACCTATGATTACAGTAGATTAAACCAAATAACAATTTTCGTAATCATTTCAAATTCTCCAGATAGTTTATAGAAGTTCAACATTTCTCAACCACTCGATTTTGCCTTTCGTCTCAATTGTTTAGTTTATTACCCAGAATTCCACTTCATCGCCAATTGAAAATGTTTGAAATTGATGAACGGTAATAACACTGCAGATTATTTCCGAGTCTAAAAACAGTTTGTTCTATCTCTCTTTTACATCATCTCTCCCACGGTTTTAGTATTGGATTCAGATAATTATCTCTGAAACTAATTCGTGGAAATGGTCTTTTTTTTTCTCCAATAATACATGTGGAAAGATTTTCAACGTTTTAATCTCGTCTTATGAGCAGTTTTCTTATTTACAGCTTGCAAGAGCCTAAGACCTTTATCCAAATCTTATATAAATTATACTCCACATAACTAGAAGGCACGCTTTTAGCAATAAAAAATCTTGGCAAAATAATTAAATTATTGATGAAAAAATTGATTATTATAAAAGCGTGGGATGCTGGTTTTGGCGTTTTTACACTTTGAGTTTTGTATTCGATGGATCTGTGTCTGATTCCCAATCCGGGGACTGTCCAAATGATTTTTTTAACTCTAAAGAGTAAAAAGACTCCTATTTACTGTATTCTTTTCTTTCCCCATTTTCTTAATATGTTGGAATAGTTTTGTATGGTAAGATGGACGATAGTGTTTATTGGTGGGTCCCTTACGAGGGTTACTACTTAAGTTTAAGATATGGTATAGTGATATGAATATGTTAAAACTGATACTACCATAGTAAAGTTTGAAATTTTTAATGGTGAAAGTACTCAGAACTTGTTATCCTTAGAATGCTATTTGAGTTGTTTACAGATACTTGAAACATGGTCAAAAAATGGAACATAAATCAACGGCAGTGTACCGATCAAGTTGCTTCGACTTTTGGTGATGAAGCGCCAACTCGAGACAATGTATTTCGCTGGTTTTCCTCATTCAATGGTGGTCACACCATTGAATGCTGCACCTAAACTGATATTGCAAGATCATCATTAGTTCCAGATTGATGCAAAGAAACAATGCGGTGCTTCAATAGCTTCAATGTCTATTGCGATAACAATCGACTGTATAAGTATTTCAAGACGACCAAAATCCAATAACAGTTATTCTCCCACGAAGAACTACGAAGCAAATTGTCGCCTATTTTTTCGACACCGTTCCATTAGAGAAACGTAGAAAGCTCAATTTTGAATAGAACACCCGCAATTTTTTGATAGAAGTGCTCGAAAAAATTAAGGAAAATATCTAAGAAGACGAATGATTATCCACGATAATTGCGAGGTCAACGTTTATCACATATTTTTTGGAGGTGCCTCAATTGGAATGGAAAAAATGCTTCGATAGTGCATGCGAAAGTACAGTCTTTCAAAACATTCGCATGCAATTTATATCATTGCATTAAGGTTTAGCCAATCAAAGCTTGTTATATTTATATTTTTCTTCGGTAAACGTTAAGTAGGAACCCCTGGGTGACTGATATATAAACGTGATTCGTGTCTAGAGGATAGCTGGTGAAACTTCTAGCGCGTAACCAATAGATCTGGATTCGATTCTTATTCCGGGTCGTTCAAATCCAAAGAACATTGAGGAGGAATCAATATTTACTTTTTTTCTATTATACAATCCTGTACATTGACCTTTACCATAAAAACTGTGCTATCATGCATCTCGTAATAAACTAGCCTTTTGATTTACGTAAAACTTTTATAGAATTTAGTTGGAATTTCCAGTTGACCTAAACGAAACCTACACATAAGGAGGTTAATAACCAGTAATAGTTTATATTAATGACCTTAAAAACAAAAATTATTTCAACGATAAATATGTTTTGTTTAAAAAAAAATAAGGAAACGAAAGTTGATATTAATTTGATATTTTTCGAGACGAACCGAGTTTTTATTTTCAATTATTAAGTAGACAGCTACTCGCTTCAATTGTGTCAACAGTTTATAATTGAAATTCAATTATGAATTAAAAAGTTTCATTATGGGAATATAAATATGAATGTAAAATTGTGAAAATTACTTAACCGATCATCATGTAACTCTGTACATATATTCTTGGAGGTATAAAAAATATTATTTACCAGGTATGAAACAATTTTTTGTCAAAAAAATCAAAAATTAGCTTCCTCAACGCCATCTAGATTTCCAGTAATGGAGCTCCAGCCCTAATTACTGTAACACCGTTCCACAGTATTATCAACAGTCACGTCAATATCCAATCTAATTGATTGATATATGTCCCTACGTTACGGTGCCAACAATATTCATTTTCTCTCTCGTTCGAGGCACTTTATATATACTGCGCATGCTTGAGAGTGCGCAGAACGGAGATGGAACCTCGGAGAATAGAGAAATCGTTGCCATTCTGTTTTCCTTAGTCGGAACAACTACCACTTAAAGAAACTGTCGTAGAAATATTTGAATTTTTGAGGTTAGGTGTCATTTCTGTGGTTACATGCTATTAATTATTTTATATCTTACTCTTTGGTTTTAATTCTTAATCTGTTCTTCTTTAAAAATGCCTCGGAAGCTAAATCTCTGTGCAGCAAAAGTTGCACGAATTAAACGAATTAAAGAAACCTCGGTTCACGTCGAGATGAGAATACAACAGCGAGCAGAGCGACAAAGTTTTGAGAGCAGCTGAAACTCCTCTTCAGGTACGAGTTCGTTCAGAAAGACAAGCTACGCTGCAGGTAGCTAGAAAAGCGATAGAAACGCCAGAATAATCGCAGGCGATAAGAATTCAGAATGTAGAAATGCAGACCAAGCGCCGACGAAATTTCATACGTAAGGTTTCTATTTGATTAAAGTATAACTCTTGCTTTTAATCATATTGATTCATTTCTATTGTAATGATCTCTGATACTTATTTAATGGCTTCTATGCGAGCTGAGCCGAGGGTAGAAGCTAGTTTTGGATATTTTATAAACATAAATTCGAAATAATAAACCCAGAATTTAAGTTGTATCTCAAAAAAACCGATCAATAACAATACGAAGCGAAATATTCATAGCTACGTGCATAATTCATCAAAACATATCCTAGGAAGTTGTTGAACTTTCGTAATACCGAATGCCAATATATATTTTATTGCTGGTCAATTCATGGAATACCCAATTGCTTTAAAATCAATATTAGCTTTCAATCACTGCCCCTAAGTACCGTCAGATATGTTTAAGTAATGATTTCGTGTTAGTAAGACAAATATTTTTTTGTCTCAAAAGAAATATATAGACAGCCGTTACGTTAGTTTTGTATAATTTGTGTCCAAAGGATTTTACTTTTAATTAAAAACCACCGTGAAAATCCGGAAAAAGTGACAGAGAATTTTCAGAAATGGTTCACATTCATAAAAACGAAAAAGCTTTAAATGAAAAAAAAACACCTAAATAATTGAAGTGAAATTGATAGTTCTATTTTGTAAATTCTGATAAAACTACAAATAATTTAATTGATTAAGTACTGCTACATATTGAGATGTAAGGACTGAGGAAAAATTAATTTTTCTTACTAGATCAAATATCTATTTTGATTTTATTATCAGGTGATCTATTGATTAATATAAATACGCAAATCGTCAGTGTCAATATCATATTTTGATTAAGAGTTAAAGTAAGTCCAAAAGTCAAATTTTATCTTTCTTCGAAGAATTATTAAAACAAACTAATTTTAAAACAGGAGAGACCTAAAATCAAGAACATTCGCTCAAGTATTTATAACAGAATTGCGTTGAAGGTTGTAGCCTTGCAGTCAAATGGTCGCGGGTTTAAATCTGACTGCACAATGTGTAATTTTGTATACATTTGAGACATAAATGAAGAAGAGAAGATGGACGTATCAAGCACTTCGTAAACAAGCAACAAATAAGCTTTAAATTATTATACATCAGGCAAAAGAAGAGAAAGACTTGCACGAACATGGAAAAGAGCTAACAAGAAAGAACTGAAACAGATAAAGTTAATATGGAAAGAGGGTACAGAAATAACCAAAAACACAAAGAAATGGCGAAACTTTTTGAACAAAATTAGACGAAACAATTTTACCACAGCTGCTGAAACAACGACAGTTGCCATTTGCTTCACTGGAAACTACATATGACGATGATGATGATTGTGGACTGCTGTGACGAACCCATCGTCTAAGTATATCGCTATAATCGTATTTTGAGTTGGTATATGGAAGTATTAAAAAGGTACTGAAGAAGAGTGTATATCGGGTGGTGGATATTAGAAGCGTTAGTTTACAAAGAATTACCAATGACAAGGAATTCTGATGTAAGACATCTTAAAAAGAGATCATTGTGAGACTCTGGAGAAGTTTACAGAAATGTGGTGGATCAGTTGGAAGCCCTATTTTCGGCAACTACTTTAAAGAAATAGCATTATTTATAAAACAAAAGTAAATTTTGATAAATGAGAAATAATATCATTATTTTTCCCACGAAATTTGTTCTTTTTTTTTGGAGTAATTATCTAGATTTATCGAGCTATTCCATACAGAAATATCAGCATCGTATATCTTATCGTTGCGGCGCCATAAATAAATTTGTCTACTAACTTTGGCAGGAAATTTTTCTTCGGCCTAAACCTCATCTAACAATATTGAAGTAAATATTCTACATGTATTTTTCATGGAGATGACAATATCTATCACTTTCCTTAAAATATTGGATGTTTTCTTTGTCGTCAAAGTTCGAGGTATAGCTTTGTGGCATCGCCAATCAGAAGCGTTTTATATGGATTATGGGATTGGCGTGTTATAGAAAATTTTATCGTTAAGTTTTGAAGAAGTTTAGAGTTGAAAGAATGCGAATTTTCATTTTCAATCCGATTACTATTACATACCACAAAGTTCAATGAATCACTTACTCAATAAAGTTAAAAGATATCTGATTATAGCAGTTGAAAGAAGTTATTTTGAATATATTACCACCTTTGGAGGTATATTGTATCAAATATAATTTTTTCCTAAAATTTTTACAATTTTCGAAAATATCCAGTGGTAAAACAATCTTATTTCAACAAAAAACTTTTTACTATCCATTGATTATGGTACGAGGATGGTCCCAGAAGTACCTGGCCTGACCTAAAGATGGTAGTTATTGCTTGAAAAGTACCACTGTAATAGAAAGTACACAATTTATTGGATAGGAGAGTTTAAACGAGGCCGTACGACCTGGATAATAGGATAATTTCATAAATTATTATCTTTTTCCTGGTCAGGTCATCAGGATAGTATTTATCGGGATCGGTGGAATAGTCAAAACTGCAATAGCTACTACACAGCAGATGTTTCTTAGTCGTTCGATAAAATCTGGTGAAAATACTTCCCCTACCCGATATGAACTCTTCTTCAGTACCTTTCTAATAGTACAATTAACCCTTTATTCCCTATACTAACAGAAAACGAATTATAGAACCAAATGGAGAAGAAATATCCTGTACACTTATGGTAGATGTTGCGTGTATGTAAGTACTCAAATTTATGAATATTTATAATACTTTTTAGTTCAAATTTGTTTTTCAGCATGAGGTTTATTGCATCAGATTCAAATTATTATTTGAAGCCTTCGGGTTTCCCTAAAACTCATTACCTGCCAGACGCAATTCCTTTCTTAAGCAGAATGTGACCAGTTATTTATATCTACGAGTTGTGAGAGTGGAAAGCTTCTTGTTTTAAATGGTATCGATCCTATTCAGTGCTGTGGATGATTCCACAAGTCTCAATATTGGTGCCCCACTTGACATTACCAAAGCTCGATGTTCTTTGAGAAGCCGATCAGGCCGGAACCTTTCGATGTATTTAAACCGCGTTCGTGTGAGTGCTGGGCACTCACAGATGACCTAGTCTGCGGTCTAATCCTCCTCCATGCACCAACGGCAATCCGGATCATTCGTGATTCCCATGGTGCACCTTAGATGACCGTGTCCGATTAAAAGTCCGGATTCGCGCATACTTAGTTGGAGCAGTTGTTTGGTCTGAGACGCACAAGGTCCATCCAGGTGTGTCTTTTCTTGTCTGAGGTGACTCTATCTATCTCTGCCGAACCCGCTTTGAAAGTAGACCGTTGAGAGTCGCGATAGCAACACTTTTAGCTACACCAAAGATGGTTTCTGGACCCATAGGTGATTTCGCCGATACCAGTCTGACGCGCGAGTCCTCGTCGTTTTGAAACACCATTCAATTTATTAGAAACATACAAACATATCTAATTACGAAACAGATTATAAATTAATATAAAATTACAATATGTCGCTAATTTTTTTTCATAAAATCGGTAATGGAATAAAATTCACAGCAGCGCGATCTCATTATTTTTGTCGCGAACGGAAACGGAAATTTAATGGATTCGAGAATCATAGTTTTATTGAAATTCACTTTGAAAGATCGGAAAGCACTTTACTGATTATATACAACTAACGTTTATGAAATGCATTCTGAATCCTTTGAATTTCATTATTTTCCAATGTGATATTTATCATTTTAGTTTGACATCTGTTAGAGGCACTATATATAGAGCTATAGCTCACGAATGACGTAAACAGGAAAGAAATATTTTAGAAAATAGATTCACTTCTATCACTATAGTATGTGTATTGTTAACGATGTATATTCAATAAAAAAATTGGTCAATAAATGTTTATCAGATTTCAAATATTTCCTTACCTTTTCCAAAAACCTATTTCTACTGTGGTAATCGGCTTTCAACGCTTAATTGTTCGAAAAATTGTCCAGAGATCATTTTTGTAGTAAATTTGAGAAAATTTCGTTCCACATTCTACCTTTTTAAATATTTGGTGTTCAAAGTATAATCAGAAAATCAATTTTTTCAATTTTGAATAAAATATTTTGTACCACCAAGAAGTTGAAACAAAAATTTTGAAGACTGTTTTAGCTCATTCTAAATTTGTTCAAGTTTGTTCCATAATAACATATGGTCGAGAACGAAACTTTTAGAAAAAATTGGAGAAAAATTCAAAGAATAATATATTTTATTAAACCATTAAAAATTTTTCTTTCGAATTTTGGTAAAGTTTATAATATTTAACTAATTAATCACTATTATATGAGTTATTCTGAGTTGTTCTGGCTTTTTCTAAGATTTAAGCGCTTGTTATAAGTTGTTATAGCTTTTTCTACTTTGTACCAATAAAATCGATGTTTTGAAAATGCGTTAAAAGCTGGAAATTGAATTTTCTCCAAATTTCTTTCGAAACAGCTATTGCAGAAACATTTGGAGAAGCTTCGAGGATCTTAGAAAACACTAGAACAACCTAGAGCAACCAGAACAACTCATATAATAATGATTTTTCAAAATTGAGGTCCCAGTAAGAGTAATATTTTGGAACAAATAAGAGCAAATTAGAAACAACTCAAAATAAAGATCGAGATCGCTATGGCTGAAAAATTAGTTTTTGGGAAATTAGTGAAAAATACATTTTTTCGAACACTATATTTTGTAACAATATAGAAAAAACCTGGATCAACACCTGAATCGCGATATCAAGCGGTGTCAGCTCAATAATCGATTGTTTTTTTTTAATTTGTAGCTTTAAAGTGCGATTACAATTTCTTGAGTGGTGAATTTTTTTGCCTTTTTCAGAAAACAATTTTTTTGTCTAAATGCATCTTTTCAAGAAATTGTGTGCCAAATTTTAGCGGGTCACAACAATTTTCAGGCTATTTTTCGCCTTTGCTTACTGTACTATTCATAATATTGTATTTATAATACAAAAGTACAGACTAAACAACCATTTACTGCTTATATAATAATAATAATATCAGAAACAATCGATGATGTAATTATTTATATATTGTGTTCAATTTGAATTGAATTTGATTACTCTAATTATTATTCCATATTCAAACATAGTTTGTTATAACAGTCCTGAGTGCATGTTTAGGTAGTTTAAATTTTGTGAGATAATTAAATTATTATAAAGATTTAGAAAGAAAAACTAACAGCGGGATATCGATGGGCATCATGGTAGGGAGATCCTTTAAACGATACAACTTTTTATAGTTTATAAATGTTGGGGATGATATTAATTGTCAAGGCGTCGCGAATAAAAATTGAGTCACATAATAACGACAAACATGAAATTAGTTAAGTATTTTAAGCTGAAAATAATGAATTTTCATGTTCTTAAAACAAATTTCCGATTTCATCAAAGATTCACTGTGAATTTATAAAATAATATTAATAACAAGGATGCCGGGAATACGAGGATGATTCCAGAAGTATCTGGCGCAACAAAGAAAACACAAAATTTTTGGAAAAAAGTCTATTTTTCATTCATTTTCTAATCTCCTTTTAGCTCCATACACTTTTCACAGTGATTCAATAAGTAAAAGCTTTAACCACCGAGGCATTTTTCAGATCTAGGAACAGAAAATGATCCAAGGGGGCTCAATCTGCCGAATAGGGTGTATGAGGTAGCAATTCAAACTAGTTTATTAATTCAGGCCATCGCAATAACGGATGTGTGCATTGTCTTGAAGAAGATGGTCGTAGAAGCTTGATTTCTTGGCTCAAACAATGGCAGTTTTTCCTTCCCAAGAGAGATACTGCAAATTACCTCATGCTCATCCTAAACAACCGACGCCATGACCTTGCCTGCATATGGAGCTGATTCTCTTTCTTCAGTACATTGTTTTGATTGTTTTTTTCTTTGGCCATGGTTATGAAACGGCACACACACAACATTCCTGGAGTCGTCACCTCATTTGGTCGACCACTGCGGTGCTGATCTTCGCAGGTCGTGCAGCCTCGTCTAAACTCTGCTATCCAATATTTTACTTTGATAACGAAGGAGAAGTCTCAACCATATTAGAATCTAGTTCATCTTTGATATTGGTTGAGCTGAAGCCAGAACGATGAACAATTTTTTCCTTGTTTACAAATTCAATAAAAATGTTCACTATTGATAAAACTTATATAAAGAAGATAATCGAAAATAAAGAAAGAATATACCCAAAATATATAGAAATTTTTATTTTTCTTTTCATTTGTTCTTTTAGTTGCCACGTTTTTGATCCATTATTAAGGTGGTTATGGTACTATATGGTGTCGTATATTCTTATTTACCTTTTTTTGCCTATTTCTGTACTCCATAGAATCCCATCAAATGCTTTTATTATCGGTTTTGCCTTGTTAATTCTCGAGTGTATTTCGGCGTCATTCGTCTCTTCTTTATCAATATTTACACCTAAATATCTTCAACTGTCACATTTTTTTATTGTTTCATTATTTACCAGAACAAGATCCGTGGTCTCTTCTCCAATGAAGAGATATTGTTTTTTTGATTTCTTTTCCACTGAGAGAGTGTTTTTATATTGGTATTCCGTTTCTACTTTTGGTGTTAGTTACAGACAAGCCTCTGTAGTTGTCTAATTAGTGGCTTTTCTTGTGTATATTTTCATCGTTGGTGCATTTTGCAAACAGATCAGCCGGAGAAGAATGCAGCTTTCCAGTTCCATTTTTAAATAGTTCTGCGATTATACAGTGCTTTAACATTTTTCTGATGTTTAATTGCATTTTTTACTGCATTTTGATCTATACGTATTTCTTCACCAACGATTTGTTCTTCGTAGCTTATTCTTGTTTAAGAAATTCATTTGCCGGATTTAAATAGGTAGAATAATCAACAAAATAGTAGATATATGAATTGAAAACGGTATTAATAACAGCAACGGTACTTACATAATTTGTTATTGGGCACAAAAGTTGTTCAGGTAAATTGAATAAGCATCAAATGTAATATGTTGTATCCCATCATTAATCACAAACTATTTCATACATGATTTACAGTCCAATCTAAGAAATGATTTTAATATCAAGTCCATGATCAAACATTTACCTACCATCTAGATATATCGAATTTAGTGGAGGCATATAACAATTGAAAATTTATTTGTCAACATTACCACCCACAAGACTCCGACCTAGAAGCCATTATGTAGGTGTCGACAATAGAAAATAAATAATTTATGATAGATACGTCCACGCATATCATATTTCATTATCGGTATTGAAACTCTAAGGAAACTGATATGGTGTCTAATCTCAAAAATATATGAAGAGGACGATTTTGTAGCCATACCAGAGCAGTATTTGATCAGCTGTTTTAAAAAAATAAATTAAGTAAATAACTAAATTCCAATTCAAATAAACATAGAAATCGGTTCTAGAAAAAGAAATAGGTATTTAAAACGTAAATTTAAATTAATTAAATTTCAAATTGAACTGTTTATTGTTTAGACTTACAGTTCAAATGTTTTGGAAATCCAAAAGACATTATTTATTACAAGATTTTCCGTTAATTTTTAGTAAATTTTTTATAAGAGGTCAGAAAACTTTTCAAAAGTCGGTTTTGCACTCAAAATCAAGAAAATTTATAAACTAAAATATAAATGATGAAGTCATCTCCAATTTGAAAACACCCAACAGAGAAAAATCTCTGCGAACTGGAACCAATATCTCGATCTTCTCCAAGTCGATGAGAAACATCCAGAAGATTTGGTAGTCCAGTTTGAGATGAAAGTCCCGATGCCTTGATAACAAATGATCTACCTCCAAGAAAGTGGCACTATACTTACCAGTATACAGAGCTGCAAGTACGGAATAACGCAGAGAACTGCGTAAATTCAAAAGAAAAATTTCCGCGAAGCTGTGGAAGATACACTAAATGCCGCCTAGCACAGTACCATACAATTTATTAGTCGAGCTTAAACAGGAAGATGGTTCTTGGATTGGCACATCTTCATAGAAAGAAGCAAACCCAAGAAGAAATTTGATAAACCAAATCATTACGACCCAAAGTATTACTTCTCCAGAAAAAGTCTGAATCTATCTGATTCTACTCCAAAGAGAACTATCAATCTTTATGTGGAGACTCATAGTGCTTTTTCGTGCTAGCTTCGCATGAAGTTACATCCCTGAGTCCTGGGAAGGAGTTTGAGTTCTTCCCCAACTCAAGAGCTGAAGTCAAAACGATGGAAGATTTTTTGATTCCTACATCAGAACGGAACTGCATTCAAAGGTAAGTGATAAGTCGACTGTCGTTATTTTGCATAGACTAACCAGTAAACTGGAAATATCTGTAAAAGATATTGAGCTATGTGCCTTTAAAGATAGTGCCTTCGTTTCTGTTATTTAAAATTTTCTTTGGCCGATGTTTAATTTAGTTTTAACTGTTGATTAATTAATAAAAGCATGTTCATATTTAGATTGGACTGACTGTACATTCATCAATATTCTATGCAAATATCAATTGTAGGAAGTAATCAAATGAATTATTACCATCAATATATTAAAATCAATTCAACTCTCGAAATAACCCATCCATATACATCAAATAATAAAGTTTATACCTGGTTAATAATATCGACACAAATATTTCTAAATTTAGTTTAAAAAAGAATAATAGAACGAGTTTTATTGTACCAAACAGCTACGTTTATATTGCTGATACAAATACAGTGACCTATATTATACATGGTGTATATATAATGAAGCAAATAATGTTTAATGTTGTGGGAAGATGGTTGTTTTCATATTAATAAAATAACATGTTATACAAAATAAATTTGAATTTTTCGGTAACGAAAAACTCATCTAAAACAATCTATTCACGATCCAAACGGAAACTACAATAATAACAAACACGTTTTATCGACTAGAATTTGGTAAGATAGGATACATCCTAAGAAATAAAAAGTACCTTGAAACCAAAGTATACAAATAATTCTTCACATATAGATGTCGAAGATGGAAACTTAAGAATCAAACATGGATAAACTAAAAGACAAACTCTGGGTATAAAATGTATGAATAGGAGAGAAAACGAGTGGATAAGAAATAAAACAAAGATAAAATACGCTAGAGAAACAAAGCTTAAATGGAAATGGTCAAAATGTCAGATAAAAAGAAAATAATCATCAATTGAAGACCCTGGGAAAACATAAGAAGCAGAGGAATCACAAATGAGATTACTTTAAGAAATATGTAGCATCAAGACAGATGATATAGGTTTTGGTGGATCTACAGTGTGTTTATAAAATAAAGTAACTAGCTACTATTTTAGTTTGTATTGGATTTAACAATATCAAAATTTATATTCAGACTTTAAACATATTAGGATAAACATTTTGAATCCTATAAAATGTAGTAACGACTCGGTATACCAATTTACTTTCCTTGTGTATCATTTTTTTCTTAAAATTAATTATCAATTTGACGAATCCGCCTGGTTTCTGGGTCCGTTTTACCCGAAATTTGCATGAAAATGTAGCATTTAGTAAAATTGTAACCTCATCTATCCATATTCCCGCCAGTTTTTAAAGACCGTCGGGGGATACGACAGAGTCATTTGCCGAACTTGATTCTACATAATTAATGTCCATGATGGTACAAACGGATCCTCCGTCTTGTCCTTTGGGAACGCTAACACATTTAAACGAATTTAGTATCTCTTCGAGGATGCCGGCGTTAGTAGCAAATTCAATGGTCACAAAATTTTGACTGTGTTGTCAGCTTTATTCATATTATATCAGATTTTTGATTTTTTAATTCTACCAGCATCGGAATTTGTATATTTTGAAACTGTAACAATCATTTTCTCATTACTTCCCATACGTTTTTATATATTTTTTTTCGGTTTAAGGTCTATTCCAATAAACAAACAAAAATTGATCTTTTCATTCGAAGAACAATTCGACGACGTTAAATCTGGTAGCTTGTAAGGTCGTTATCACCAATACGATCAATCTAGCAGACAGCAAAGACAGAAACTTCATCTATCACTATCTAGTCAGTATAAATTTTGTTTATTTTTTTTGTAATTACTATAAATAATTTATCATCCACATTTACAACACAATGTCACAAAGTTTGGGAGAAGAATTAGATTTGGTCTAAAGAATTGGGACTCTAGAAAATGTTCGCGACCTTACAAAATTAATTACATTCAGAAAAATGCACCCTTTGGTAGCAAAATAATTGGATGATGGATGGATGAAGATATGGTTATAAATATGACATTGATGCAGTCGAATTTTGGTTCCAATTGGGCGATGCTGTGAGCCATATGATAACCACAACCGTGGATTTATTTGAATCGAAATTACTCGAAATAAATTATCTAAGATTAGATTATACCTGTCTGCAACCTATAAGGCTTAGCATTCCTGGTTTCAACCTCCTTACAGAAACTGTCGGAAATTTCGCTGTTGACTCTCAAGAGCCACTAGATCGGACAGCTTCTGGATTGAACCTACTACTTTTTGTAGTAATAATAAAACGATTAGAAAGAATACCTATAGGAAAGCATTTATGGAAACAGACGTAATTCTCATCAATAATACTTTGTTCAGCAAGTTAATTTGAGAATCAAAACTTACTTTCTTTTGATCTTTTGGATTTAAACAGTTCTCCACTCCTTCTATTTCCTCCTCATTCAACCTCGACCTTTGAATTTTATACCACAAGCTTCAAAAATAACAAAAACTTTGATCGAAAGCGAGAGAAAGTCAGGCGCATATTTCTGCCTGGGGATTAATTCTTGTATCTTGAGCCTCGTGGGTATACAATTTTTGCATTTGCTTATTGTCGGGTTTTTATCATGACTATATTGTTTTAGATAAAAGATAATTTGAAAGCCAGCATCGATGATCATATCAATGAGCAGCTTACAATCTTTGGGTTGCCGGGCTTCATGTTTTGTTCCTTGTATGCTTTTCTTGCCTACTTTACTTTTTATATAAGAAGCCGTTTGATGCAGCTTAGGGTTGGGTCTTCCCTTTTTCACAATTTGAAGTTTTATCGGAGTTGAAAGGATTTAAAACACATGAAGACTGCAGTTTCACTGAGAAACTCCAAACTCAATATTCAGCAAATACACCAGCTATTAAATGAAACAAACCTTATTTTGTTCCAAAAAAGCCATCTATATATCAATTTCCACACGAATCTACTTATTTTAGATTGATGTCTAAATAATGTAAATTAACAATCGAGTTTGATCGTTAGAAATGGCAACATGGCGTAATAAACGTCGTTAGTGACTAGAGGAATTTAGAAGGGTCTTGTTTGTAGCACCAACGGACTTTGGGATCGCGAAAAAGTGGAAAGCTTCATTAGTTTTCCCTGAAAATAAGATCGATATTGTAACACGAACATTAATGATTATAAATTAGAAAATAAATTTTCATATGGTACATAATAAAGTAAAAAAGTGACAAAAATATATTTGATTGTTTTCTTCTTATTGTCTATGGTAAGGCTGCTCTAAAAAAGTTTGGTTGTTGGGTGGAAAGTTAGTTTCAAATATTTATATTCATACAATCAAAACTCCTCGTTATTAAAGAAGTTTAGCGTTGCAAAGGAAGTGAGAAAAATGATTATAAAGAATAAGAGACTATAAGAAACACGCTCTAGACATTTTTTAATTAAAACTGGATTTCTCAACAATCGGAGAAGGTTAAGATACAAATTCCTTGTAATAAGAAAGATGATTTAGTAATCAATACCGAATTAGTTATGCTTGAAATTGTCTACAATTTGCGATGCGAGTTTTATCAATTATAGCTCGATAGCATTAAGAATTTCACACGTAACTATATACATCTCAAGATCTACAAATTTTCGTTATAATATCGTCGAAACGAGACAAAATAAAAGTACGATTCAACACTATTAATGTGATGATTCAATCAATATAAATTACGTATTACATTCGATCGTCTAGAACGAATTATATTGTTTTTGTTTTCTTTACATACGATTTCTATTCGTGGGGTGAATTAATAAACACTGTCTCTTACGTTCTTAATTTATTTAAACACTATACACTACACTTATAATAATTCACTTATCACTATCATTTATCTAACTTAAATATTTAATAAGTTACTACGACTATTTATTATAAAATAACCTAAACTGCGTTAAACAAACTCCTTATGTATATTCCGAAGGAATTCTCAAAACTTTTAGAAAATAGAGAAATAAAACAAAGAAATAAATAGAATTTATACAAATAATAAATAAACCCCCTGCTATAATAAAAATTTATACAAAACAAACATCAAACGGATCCCGCAGTTTATAAAAAGTGCGTCGAATACCCCGCGCGTCTTCGTCGAATTTTAGAATTCCACTACATCTAGGCAAGGCCGGCAACAGGTCAGAGGCGGGTTCGTAACAATATTTCAGTATCGAAGTATTGATTAGCACTTCCAAATTATCCTCAAATAAACATCCCATTAGCGAGAATAACAACTAGAACGTTAACACCTTACTCATCACTAGTTGCTTTTGAATGGTGAAAATGATTTTCTACAGAGTGTTGAATTCACCAATTTATCAACTAAAACCACCGCCTCTTCTTCCGAACACTTAAGACATTACTTCTGGTTGGGTTCCCTCTTTCGCCCTAATCTAACCTAACCATATTTCATTAATTTCGTCTTTTGATTTTGATTGACTTTTATTTCCGTCAAAGCAAATAGCTGCGAGTAAAGCAATTTATTATTTACATTTTGGTGAACAGCTACTATCGAAATTTCAGCCTGATATGACTGATATTTTGCTAGGATCGAGTGTGGAAGCGGGTGTGTCCGCTGATTTTAAAAAAAATGTACAAACAGCGAAATCAACGCAGTCGCACTTCGGTTTTCAATGAACCAGGTCCACACGTCCAGGTCCATAGAGCAGCAGGCTTTTGAAAAAACCGTGTGGATCATATACTGCATTGAATATTTAGCATAATAAAGATGTGGGAGCGATGCCACGTTTGCCCTTCTCGAATATCCGTTTTCTGGCATTCACAGATACTTCGACCAACTGGAGAAGGGCATAGCTATGACCCTGCTGTACTATGCCGAATTTTTGGACTGATGCGAAGCTGAATTGAAGAAAAATTTTATTTCTGTTGGAGATTGACAATACTAATGACTAGAATTTAGGAAAATTTTATTTTTGACTAAATATCGAACTAAAAAGTTGATAATTTGTATAGTTATTTCAAAATTTTACTTTGATGTGGTACAAAAGTGTGTTTTGGCCTCTATTCTGCTTTTTTTTTTGGACAAATGTATTCAATTTTAACTTTGCACACTTATCAAATACAGAAAAAGCAATAATTCGATCAAAATATCTGATTATCCTGATTGAATTCGCTTTATCCTTTGCATGAAAATAAATAAGATGGAGCTAGTGGACTAACTACGTAGGCGCGCAGTTCCAAACTTACAAAATCGAGATGTAATTATCAACACACCTGTATATATTAAAGGCGGTTTTGAATAGCGCATTGAACTGAAAAGCAAACAATAAAATACAGTTTTGAAACACTGAGAAACATGCTTTTAGATTTAGTCACACTAAAAAGTAAAATATAAATCATAGTTTGAAAAAAGTAAAAAACGGGTTTGTAGAACTCGTGAAATTTAAAAGTTAAAAGTAATTCTTGGCATATTTTTTTTGTAACAGAAAATTACTCACTAAGTAGGTATTCCCCTTCCTTTATTATTATTTTCAAACTAAATCTCGAACAGGGAATCAGATTCAGATCTGTCGGTTAGAAAACGCAAAGATAGTTGAAAATATCATACAAATCCCCCCAAGCTTTTATAATAGTAACATTAACTTGCTCATCAGTATTTTTTACTTTATCATTGCTAAAAGCGATTTTTTATAGTCTATTTCAGAAAGGTATAAAGTAATAAAATAGGAAATTCTGTCCAGTTCGGCTCAATTTCGGTGTCGGCCATAGATGTTTGTTAATTATGTAAAGAGGAAATGACAGTTCCTCAGATGACGAAGAATATTATGATTTTTTATTATTTAATTTCTGCATAATGTTCAATAAAAATTAATTGTATCTAATAATATGTACATAATGCCTAATTTTTATTCTGTTAAAATAACATTCTTTCCTCTTTACGAGAATCCTACCGGCACTATTTTCAGTGTTTGTGAATGGATAACAATAGGCTAAACACATAAATTGACCCCAACTCGGGTGGTACTACCTGCACTTGATAAAAAGAAAGAATTTTACAATGAAATCAATGCCAAACTATGAAAGTGGTTTAAATATTCGTTGGATCACTCTGTGGTCCTTTTGCATACCTAATGAGGTTTAATTACTCTATACCTTTCTGAAACTATAATAAATTTTTTGATCTTATACTGGTGTCGTAATATTATGAGTAATTTCCTTCTAATAATTTCCGACAATTACTTCGGTGCATCCACTACAAGTCATATTACATTTCTGTCTATTTATTCGAAGAAAAAAAAAATAGATTAAAGTTACACTAACCAGCAATGTCGAATAATGTCGGTTGTCGCAAGTAACCGGATGTTCGTTTGAAGTGTTTTTTTAAATCCAATTTTATATCTCGGCACAGTTTGGTCAGAGAGTATGTTAGCTAGTAAATCCTTCGTTATAAACTCTCCACTGAAATGACATTTATACTGTTAATCTAGAATCCAGGATTTCAATGTTTGTAGGATGATTAAATTTGAACGTTTTTAGTATTGCGGCAATACTACGTTTATCGGATTCGTGTAAATAACATCAGAAGATGAATAGAATACAGTGTGGACCTAAATTATAATTACGTATAAGATATCTAAATACCAAAAGTGAATTATGCCGCAACTCATTGTAAAACACCTGAATAACTGATTGCCCAAAAATTTTAACTAACAGGACAATAAATTTAATAGTAATATAGAACAAGTATTTGGCAAGAATTGTAATATCCAGAATGTGTTCAAATATTTAATTGACATCAACATTTTAACAAAAATATAACCCCATCTTAATTTTTTTAGCAGTGTTTGATGGTGTTTAGAGGGTTTTTTGTGATAAAAAGAGGGTATACTAAAAAATAAACCAAAACTTTTCCAAATGTTGGTGATTTTTTTATTGTAGGACCACCCTCATATACCAGTCCTTCTCAATATGTTTTCTAACGTCCCCAATCTTATCTAACTAGATAATCTTATTTGGTTTCAACCGGTTTTTCATAAAATTTTCGGAAGTAGAAAAATGTTGTATACAATTCGTATGTAGAGACCTTTTTTGCCACTCATGTGACTGTCCCATTCGCCTGCGTCTTAAGTGACAATATTTATATTCGTCGGAAAAAAGCTACTTTACAATATTATCAAAATATTTTATGATATGCCGTTTTCCCGAGAAGTGAATAATTAGCTTTGACAATAACGACGATTTCTGTTTTGTGGTACACCTGAAACCATAGAGGGATTGAATAAATCAATCTATTGAAAATATATATGCAATATGCAATTAAGGTAAAAACAGCAGATGAAAAAACACCCTATAAATACAAGAAAGTATATTTCATGTAATATCAATTGTAGATTTCATAAATTCTGTAATTCTGTCCACTTGGACTTGATGAATGTGTGTCAAAATTCATCATCTCCACTGTTTACCAATAAAAATATCGAATCGTAAACATAAATGCCTTTTTATTGACCGAAGCTGACGGAATGCGTATGTACACAATTTCCTCGAAATGTTCCTGCTAGACAGTCTGCAATAAGCAGTGGCGTCGTTTGGTGAGATTCATTCAATTAATTAATTTCTTTAAATACGTAGAAATGTGGCGTTCTATAGACTATGGGTAATGAGGACAATGAAATCAGTTAATAAAGCTATTCAATATTTTATACGTAGAACAATTCATAGTATAACAGGAATACGACATTAGAAGTAATACAGTAAAAGGTGGCAGATTATCCAGAATACAATTTTACAGAAACATTAGAAACATTATTTATAAAGGTACTTTAGAATTGATATGTGCTTTTTCTTTTATATTATCTACAAAGAATTCATTTTCCTTTATGGTTTTTGCTTTGAAATTTCGAATAAAAACGAATAGAGTAAAAAAGGGCTCAATTCACGTCTGGTACCCTGTTTAAACCAAACTCCCTTACAAGCAGGTACATTTGACTCGTCTATTTACGTTTTATAATTAAATATTCCGTTGTAACAAGTTAACGAGGTATAATAATTTTTTTTTCAAATTCCAAGTAGAGATACAAAGAAAACAAAACAAACACTAAGAACAACTGAGATGAAAACATTAAGACGCATAATAGGAAAGACTAGACGAGACCATGTAAGAAACGAAGATATCCGGCAACAATGTAATATTCAGGATATAGTAAGATGGGGACGAGAGAGAAGAAGAAATTGTAATCATCGAGTAATGAGAATGGAGGAGCACAGACTAGCAAAGATCATAAGAGATGGAAAACCTGAAGGAAAAAGATCAAGAGGAAGACCACAAAAAAGATGTCAAGATAGCTGGTCATCAGAATCACGAATAAGATTAAACATCACCCAGTAAACACAAGTCATTGGACTTAACGCAGGAATAAGAAGAAGAAGAAGAAGAAGAAGAAGAATGAGATATCTACGCCTATGGTAGATCAAACAAAATTGTCGGTTTTTATAATCTGCAATTGATATTGGAAGAACTATACATATTTGGAGAATTCATCATCTTTTGTAAACAATTAAATATGTGGAAAATATGCTGATGAAATTATGGTGATTATTTATGGTTCTGCAAATATTTCACTGACTATACTATCGATAACACACTTGAAATGGATGCAAAGAACATAGACTAAACAATTAGCGTCGCTGTTATTGTTCCTCGGCTGCCAAGTATGTCTCAACAAGTCTTTCCATTATAAACAGCTGCATATAAAATACCGAAAACATTTTCTTTGCTTCGCTAGTATCGTCGTTCTTATCGTTTATCGTATCTCCAACATAAACACAGCCTTAGAAGAAATTTGAACAGTTTAAGAATTAAACTACCTTTTCAGGTAGTGATTAATAAACAAATGCTTTGTTTTTAATAAAATATTTCTTTGCATTTTTTGTCTGAGAACTGAAAAAATTAAGAAATTGTCCTTGAAATAGTTAGAAATAAATTATTGTTCTAAAACCATAACTATCGCATTCTTTATTTTTTCATTTATTAAAAACGATTAATTCCTCCGTTGTCATTAGACAACGGAATGAAGTTTTACTTGAGATCGACCTTGATGGCAAGCTATCAATTATGATTCCACCAACTTTTGTTATATAACGCGACGTCTGTTTTCGATTTGAAAATGCCAGAGTTCATTAATTACATCCAATTTACAGTAAGTTGAAACCAACAAGATGATACTATATGAAAAATAGATTAATTCAGACAAAAAAAACCCCAGGGATTTTTCATATTCAACCTCGTCACAATTCTGTCAAAATTTATATATACAGTAAGTAAACAATTCGAAAAGGATTTACTTTACGAAGTATCTGCTACATCATGAAGTATCCGGTCGATTCTGGTAATGTTTGTCCACCGCCGCCGAAGTATAGACTTTTGTAGTATTTATTTTTAGGTCATTGGGCAATCCAAAACCATGACCTGCGCAATACTAATATGGGCGCTGACCGACAAACATGAGCCAAAATATGAAGATGCTGTTGATGTTTATATTTCTAATCTATATTCTAAACCTGGTAATCCAGATTTTAACGTATTTTGATCGATGTTTGCCTGTGAATTACTATACATGGCTTCAGTAAACTTGTGTTATATTTAGTTTTCTCTCATCATTTCTTGAAGCTTCCCTAGAAAAGGTAGGTTTTAATAATGTACTGAGTATCATATATGTCTTCTGTTGATATATCTGTCTGCACTTCTTGGGTAAATTCACATGGACATTCTTCTGGAGCAATGAATCCTAATAGACCATAGCATAAATTATTCCTAATGTACCAAAGACTTCTTCTTCTTCTTGCCTAATAATATGAGAAATTAAGCCAAATCCTGGAGGAATGGTCTATGCTCCAAACTGTACAAGTTTCTGATCTACTCTGGATCTCTTACAAGTCGAATTACTCTTTTCTATATTAAGTCGAGCATCTTCAGGTTATGCTTGGAAGCCGAGCTCCAAATGTGCGAACAGTATTCCAAAGACGAACGCATCTGGTCCTTGTAGAGGATTAGAAACTATTGCGGGATATATAGCTTTCTAATCTTAGAGAGGGCTCCAAGTTTTTGTGATGCTGCCTTGGCTAAATTTTATTTATTTTATGTCCAGACTGGCCGAAATCCTGAGTCACAGCTCCAGCATTCTTCGTAAAGACAAGAGCCTGGCTCTTTGCTACATTGATCTTAATAGATTGCTTCAACCCCACACCAGACTATTCTTAAGATCGGTATTGATGGTGGTGATCTTTTCGGATTTCGGTAGTAGCTGAGTTTATTGGGGCGGTTGATTTGAACGACGACACCAGAAGCTATAGTTAGAATTTGCAATTTTGTCGAGTAGATGTACAGGAAAAAGAGAGTAGGTGACAAGATGCATCCCTGGGAAACACAATCGTTGACCTCAATCCTTATCGAGATGTGTCCATCGATAGCAACTGAACTAAGCAAAATTTCTAATAGGTCTGCCCAAGACCAAGACCAAAGACGAAAACTTCGTATCATCTCATGTACATTCATGGAAATTTTAAGAATATTCTCTTCTTCTTCTCATGTCGTCTTCTCATTGAAGGTGCGACGCTCAGATTTGTTCATTGTCTTATGTTAAGGAGCCAGGATTTCTTCTTCCTGCCGATGCCTTTCTTAACCTCTACTTTGCCCTGTATTATGTTCTGTAGCAGCAAGAATTTGTCGTTGAGAAAGATGTGTCCTATGTAAGATGATTTTCTTATCTCAATAATTGTTAACAGCTTTCTTTGGCGACCAATGCGTCTTAGTACTTCGTCGTTGGTGATTCTGTCAGTCCAAGGTATCTTCAGGATGCGTTTATACAGCCACATCTCAAATGACTCAAGTTTTTACATCAGTTGAGCTTTCGAGGTCCAAGTTTCCACTTTCTACAGCAGTACTGAGCATTCATAACATCCCAAGAATCGTATTGTGGAGTTGTTTTCTAGTAATACTTAAAATGACGGATCGTGAATAAAAATATAAGGCTACACTTTCTTCTCTAGTTTTGAGTCTTTTTTGCTGAAAACTCACTTCTCGACTTTAACAACTTTAAGCTGTTACTATTACAACAAAATCTTGCACATGTTTCAGTAAACGAAACAGAAAATAAAATAACATTCGGCGATTTATATGTATACCATTTTTCCCATGATAACCTATATTGTTGATTAAAATCTTTCACGTATTGTACATATTTCCAACAAATATGTCACATGTGTTTTATGGGAAAAGATCAGCCTGGTAAGGTGAACGAAAAACTTTTTTTATTAGCTTTCCAGATATTATATGGGCAATAGATTTTACATCACAGCCGCCAATGAGTGTAATAAAGTAGAATGTCGTCTAGAATTTTTCTGGAACGTTGATTGAAAACAGAAACGACTAACAAAGGAAAAGGAAAAAATAACAATTTTAATTAACAATTACACATAGTCCTCTATAGATAAAAAGCCGATAGAGGATCAACTTAAAACTAAATAAAATATTGAGAGAAAACAATGTACATATTTATGCAGGAACAAAGATACAACTTGCTATTTCGTGTTTAATTAATTAATTAATAAATCCATGGAGACGCATCGAAAAGTCATGGAAACGTTTTTAACGAAGAGAAGAAACAATGGAAGCAGCTCGAATTCGGAATGCCTGGAAACTATAGTTTGAAAAAACAAACAGCTAGCTACCTATCATTACAAATGCAGCAGAAACAACACCAGAAACTGGAAATAAAGAAGTATACAAGGCAAAAATCTACACGACATAATATGACAGAAGATTTGTTTAGAACGCAAAAATGAATAACACATAAGGAAGAAAACAACAGGGAAGACAACCTAAATGATGGTAAGAATGCTGGAATTGGTCTTCTGGGGAAGACTTGCTGGCAATAAATAAAAACTAGCTTGCTAATATGGTAATTTAGGTTGGAAATAAGACGAAGAAGTTGTGGATGATGTGAATATAAAAGTGCAGTGATTTATTTGTTTTAATCACCCTAAAACATAGGTATAAAATATTTTCTCAATAAATAGTGTTTTCATAGCGGATTTCTATTATTTTTTATATTTAATGTAGCGAGTAATTTGTTCTTCAAGAAACAATTGTTTTTCAAACAAGTCACGTATGTTTATTATGTTTATTATTACAGTTGACATATTTAGAAGATATCGTTAACGTTGTAAAATTTCAAATTTTGTAAAAATAAACCATACTAGAAAATAAATAAACAAAAGTCGTGTTTTCTGAAACAAATATATCAAAACAAATTACATAATAATGTGTGAAACTATTCAGTATAATCTGAAGAGAATAATTAGTTGACAAATAAAGAATACGTCATCAAATAAATTATATAAACACGGAATTCTAAGAAATTCGATGCCGTGGAATCGGACTAATCATATTAAAGGAAACTTTGTAACGCCCTGTATCTAAACACCGTCCAACAAAGGTAATCTTTAAGCTAGAGAGGACTATGTAGTACTTTTAATCTTGTTTTGTCATTCCTCTAGTACCCAGGAGAATTTCTGAATAAAAACTCTTTCAAACAACATCAAGTGTATAGAAATCGGCTAAACAGAACAGGACTTCATAACAAAATTCCCACTCTCCCCCATCTACTGAAGACTAAAACTTAACCTTGTGAAATTAAAAATGCTTGGAATTTGTTAAAAAATTCGATTTTCGGATGAAAAAAAGTCAGTAAATTTTCGAAACTTTTGCTTTTTGAATTCAATATTTTCAAAAACGCCCTATATATATTTTTTTTCACTGAAGCTGTAATATAATCCGTTCCTGAAATATAGCAGGGGTGTTCTTTGTTAACCACCTGGTACAAAAAAGTTCTATTAAAAACTTCAAGCCAAATCTAGCAG